>NC_080188.1:121760259-122960259 GCF_030028045.1 Hippopotamus amphibius kiboko | reverse complement strand
TGATGATGATTTAATTATTATCTTGCACATTTGGATCCTTTGTTGATCAGCTGGTGATGGCTGGATGAGTGGAAAAAAAATCCACACAGACACATATACAATTCATAAATTATTATGTATTTATTCCATAACATAATTTTCCTTGCCTTCATCTTAGGGGGCAGTGATCAACATTTTCATGTAACATGCATCCTATTGACAAAGTGCCAAATAACACAATCTTTCTTGAGTTGATGTAGTTCTTAGCAAGTTTTTAATTCATTTTAACTTGGAGAAGCTTCACTCTGCTGAGGCAGCAGCATTGGGATTACATATAAAACTCTTAAAGCAATACTTGGATTTGGAAATGAATCCTGATTTGTACATTACTGCACTCAAATGCTATATAGGGTTACGTATGATAAATTGTTATCACAGAAGATTTTACTAAATATTTTAATTTGATCACTTAAATTACAATCACTTATTATACTCATTCTTCTCATCTCTTAAGCACTGTTTATGTTTATTTATTTGGTTGTGCCAGATCTTAGTTGCAGCAAGACAGGCTTCTTAGTTGTGGCATGCGAACTTTTAGTTGCGGCATGCACGTGGGAACTAGTTCCCTGACCAGGGGTTGAACCTGGGCCCCCTGCATTCGGAGCACAGTCTTAACCACTGAGCCATCACGGAAGTCCCATGCAGAGTATCTTAAATTCTTCTTTCAAATTTCATTGCTGGGATATTATAAAGAAAATTGAAAATAGCAGTATGTTGCTTGATTTTGTCCAAATCTTTCTACAAATGATACTTATACTTCAATTTACAATGAACAGAAAAACAGCCTTCATAGAAACTGGTTTCAGGATCATTTGTACATGAATCTTGTCCTTCAAGTTAGGCAAATATTTTTGTTTCCTTTGTTTTGATTTCCTTATATTTTATGAGGATGTCATTTTTCTTGCATATTTCACATGCACTTTTGGCTTTGTTTTGCTAAACTTTAAAAAAATATTTTTAACTCTTTAAAAAGTGTAATAGCCAAACACATATTTTTTTAAAGCTTCTGTTAAGCTTATTGATAGAGAGGAATAGTTCAGACTAAGTAACTGTAGATAGTGCAAATTCAAATTTAATTTCACTTTCTGTCAAAGTCCGTGATTTGTTCTTTGAGGAACTTCCGTGATTTCTGCTGAACTATTCTTATCTAAATTTGATTTAATTAACAGCATTTAGTTGGTATTCCCACCACATCTCTGAGGTCTGTTATAAAGTCAGATGTGAGTCTAATCAAGCTGTTCCACCTTCAGGCACATCTAGAGTATCTTCCAGTGGACCCTCTACTGTCCCACAGCATCATCTGCATTGGTGCAGCTGGGGGAGGGGCATGTCTCCTAGCAGCAAATTCACTGTGAGCTGGATGTGTCACACAGAATACGTCTGGACTCTTGGCCAAACTTTGTGCTTAACACCTTTTATTTACCTACCACGTTAGCTCCATTATCACAGGCTTACCTTTTTTTATTTTTAAATTTTATTATTTACTTATTTTTATTTTTTTATTGGCTGCGTTGGGTCTTCATTGTTGCACGCGGGCTTTCTCTAGTTGCGGTGAGAAGGGGCTACTCTTCGTTGTGGTGCGTGGGCTTCTCATTGCCGTGGCTTCTCTTGTTGCAGAGCACAGGCTTTAGGCATGTGGGCTTCAGTAGCTGTGGCACGGGGGCTCAATAGTTGTGGCTCTCGGGCTCTAGAGCTCAGGCTCAGTAGTTGTGGTGCATGGGCTTAGTTGCTCCGAGGCATGTGGGATCTTCCCAGACCAGGACTTGAACCCATGTCCCCTGCAGGCGGATTCTTAACCACTGGGCCACCACGGAAGTCCCCAGGCTTGCCTTTTAAATGTTAGTTTTTCAACATGTCTTCAGATTATGGTACATTCCAGCTGAACTGAGTTTTTTTAAACTTCATATATGATTTCATCTCTCACTTTATTACCCATTAGACTAACCTATTTAAATTCTCTCTCCTTGATACTTATCATTAGTTTTTTTCCCTAATTATGTTTGGCATTTTATCAAAATGTGAAATAATTTTTACTAACCCTAGAAATTTCCCATCATTTTTTGTAAGCATTGTGTTGATGGGGTCATGAAAAGCACCATTACACTTGGCCAAATGTGATTATTCTTTTAAGAACATTACATCTGTGTTTTCTATCTTTGTCTTTTCCGGTTATCAACTGTCTTATTTATTCAGCCTTTCCCCCAATTCTAATAATTGCACGTGTCCTTTTTTTGGTGTATGATTCTTTGTGATTAGCAATTAAATCTTCCTTTAGTAAAGAACATGAAGTTGTCGGGATTTCATCTGAATTGTTCAAGTTGTGGATTTGGTGAGAATAATATTCCTACTAATTTTCATTGTTTTGACAAGTAATTAAATCTTCATTGAACAAAGAATCTGTAATTTTCTCTTTGTGAATTTCATGTCGGTCATCCTGGAAGAAGACTGCTTACTTTTTTTTAAATTAATTAATTAATTTTTATTTTTGGCTGCGTTGTGTCTTCATTGCTGCGCACAGGCTTTCTCTAGTTGTGGCGAGTGGGGGCTACTCTTCATTGTGGGGCTTGGGCTTCTCAGTGCAGTGGCTTCTCTTGTGGAGCACGGGCTCTAGGCTAGCAGGCTTCAGTAGTTGTGGCACATGGGCTCAGCAGTTGTGGCACACAGGCTTAGTTGCTCCATGGCATGCGGAATCGTCCCAGACCAGGGCTTGAACCCATATCTCCTGCATTGGCAGGCAGATTCCCAACCACTGGGCCACTTGAGAAGTCCAGACTGCTCACTTTTAAAGCAGACTGTTTCTTTGAAGACTTTTTTACCTTTTTTTTTCCTTTTAGCTTCTTTTTCTTTTGTGAGTTCTACTTTAGTGCTCTTTTCCTATCAAAATCTTGATTTGTACACATTTTCAGTAATCTAGGAATTAGAAATTGAAATGTAACTACACTGACAGTGTACAAAAATTGAATATATTTTCATCAAAATTAAGGGCAAATCCCCCCAAAAAAGAATAAAATAATTTGCAGATACAATTTCAAAACTTAGTTTTTTCTAAAACTTACAAAATTATTAATATCAAAGTCTAAACATTACAATTAATGAATATAACATTTTAAATAAGAATTACTTAAAAGTTAAAAATTTCAACATTTTAAAACATTTAACTCAATCTTAAGTATTTTTATAAGAATAAAACCATTCATAAGTCTAACATTCAGTGTCCATTTAGTTGCCAACATAAAGAATTGGTTCTTCATGTAGGTTCTGTCTAGACCTAGACTGCTGAGCTCAGGAAACGTGGGCAGGCCACAGTGAGACGTGCTGTCAGTGTAAAACACACGGCAGATTTGGAAGATCTAGCATGAAAGGATATAGAATATCTCATAAATCGTTTTTTACACTGATGACATGTTGAAATAACAATATTTGGGGTATACCGGGTTAAGTATATTATTAATTTCACTCATTTCTTTTTACTTTTTTTTTAATGTGGCTACTAGAAAATGTTAAATTACATACATGGCTCTCATATTTCTATTGGACAGTGCTGGTCTAGACCTACATATCTACAAATTTAAGAGTAACGGGAATCAGCCCTCAAGTGCAAGTCTTGCAGATATTGTACTAATTCATGAGTAACTCCAGAATCACAAACTGAAACGTGTAGAAAGAAAAAGGACACTGGGCATTGCTGCAAAACAACACTTTGTTATGCAAGAATTTGTTAGACAAATTATTGTCTTTTTCTCTTACCTAAGTCCTTCTGCTGTTCAATTCTTCCCCACACTCCAAAGCAGGGTCTATTTCTGATGGCAGCAGTCACATAATCCACAAACCTTTTGACTCAGATGGCCTTTACTTCAAAGACTTAGAGCAAGAGATGCAGAGAAGCACTTCCCTGGGGGGCTGAATGCTATTAGTCACAAGAGTGGATGACGAGGGCATCAGGTAATGCTGTGCCACTGCTGAGCGGCAGAGGTGCCCCATGGATCTGCAATAAACCAACTGTTTTGTGTAATTGTGAGATGAGGGTCCTTTCAAGTGCAGGGCCCAGGGCAAGAACCCCTCTTGCTTACATCAAAGAGCAATACTGGCTAGCGGAGATGTGTGTTGTTGCAGAATTTTTGGAAAGCAATATGGCAACATCTATTAAAATGTACATGAACCACTGATACAGCAACCCCATTCCTGTGACTTTAGCCTATAGACACAATAGCACACTCAGTAAAGATTATCAACAGCTACCAACATATGGCCAATCTTGTAAAACAGATTTCTAACTTGGGGACAAATTAGAATTACCTAGGAAACTTTTTTCTAATGGACTTGCCTGGCTTCTCCACCTCAGCTCTACTAAATTAGATTCTTTTTTTTTTACCTTTTTTTTTTGGTCATGGCATGTCACACGGTATGCGGGATCTTAGTTTGTCCACCAGGGATCGAACCCATGACCCCTGCAGTGGAAGCATAGTCTTAACCACTGGACCACCTGGGAAGTTTCTAAATTAAATTCTTCAGAGAAGGGGCTCAGACATGTATATTCTGAAAAAGCTCCTTAAGTGATACTAAAGTATACCTCTGGTTAAACATTACAAATCTAAAAGGGTATGCGGAATTAATAAATTATATTCCATCATAAACCTCCAGGCCACATTCAAATTTCATTTTTCAAATTTTGCTTTAAATTAAGGGGGCTTTTATTTGGTATTTTTGAATTGGTAACACAGAAAACCGTAATTCAGACCACATGATTAATTCACTGATAAGGGCTGGACTGATTTCTCTGCCCTGTAAAAGGGTGCCTAAGTAAGTACACGGCGTGGTCTAGATCACAGAGAACCTGTGTGGTGTACTGAAGTTAACAACCTGATCAAGTAACATGCAGGTAATTAATACCTTAACACAAGGCATTCATCTTTAAATCATGCTGGAGAAGGAACTCTTAGCTGAATTTGAGTTACTATTCATAGGAGTAAGAAATGAGGTTAAATTTCAGAATCAAAAGAGCAGTTTTTCCATTATTTAGTGTGAACTATTTTGTACAAAAACTGAAACTACCAAGTGATATTTGACTTATTTAAGAAATGTGGATAACCAGACATGTGTGTCAAACTTTCACATCTGAATAACTCCGCAGATGATGGGAACCACAGATGTGAGCCACAGATGATACTTACTTTTGACAGTCCGACTTCTGAGCACCTTTCTCTTGCTTTTCTTTTTCTAGACGTTTTTTGTTTCTTTCTGTTACCAGTTGTTCTCCAGGAATTGTTGGAATTCCATTGGCTGCTGCAAATTGTACTGCACCTTGGTCAGTCAGAAAGCAATGAGGTGTCTTGAGCCAGAAAGAAATGGGAAAACAGTAAGTTTTTTGAAAAAGTTAAAATCTTTTTATCTGTTCCAACTGTGCGGAAATAATTATTCTCTCTGGGTACGAAGCCTCAAAAATGCAAATTCCACTGGGTTGCTTTTCGGAATGTTGAAAAAAGCCTAGCTCTCAGAGTTTTTGTATTTTCAAAAACCCCCAAATGATGGAATATTACTAGGAATTCAACTTACATATGATCTTAAATTTAGATAATGTAATCCACTTTTATTTCATACATGCTATTTATTTATTTATTTATTTATTTATTTATTTATTTATTTGCCGCACCACAAAGCCTGTGGGATCTTCGTTCCCCGACCAGGGATGGAACCTGGGCCCCCCACAGTGGAAGTGTGGAGTCCTAACCACTGGACCACTAGGGAATTCCCCCATACATGCTATTTAAACAGTTGGTCTGCTCAGTTTGTATGCGTTATGTTACACGTATTGAGAGCAGGCTGAAGAAAATACAGGAAGATGACATGAAAACAAAGTAATCACTGGTCAAGTGGTCATGAGTCAAATTACATCATCAACAGAGTCAGAATCTTGGTTTCCTTGAGACACTTAAATGTTATTTTTGTTCTTTCATATAATTTTAGGAGAACAGAGATCTCAAGCATCTCCCTACAGTCAGACCCTGTTTAGTCACTGAAGTGCAGCAGTGACAATTCCTTAGGATAAGGGTGCTTCAGTCCCCCATACCTTTTCCATAACAAGCCTCGCAATTTTAATGGGATTTGCAACACAGCGGACTGCAGACACTGCTCCTGCAGACAGGTCTTTCCCATTCATGATACTGGCATCCATTTCAACTTCACCATTTTCATTTAAGACAGATCCACAACCTAAAACCAAAAAGAAGTTGAAAACCAAGAATTAAGAATTTAGAAATGGCTTCAGAGTTTCCCCTAAGCTGACTAATTCATCCTCTACTCCACTGCCAAAGGAACATTTTTAAAAACACAAATCTGACTTGGTACCCCATGACCTACAAAATAAAAGGTATGAAGCCCTTCCTGATCTGGCCTCTGACTTACTTTTCCAGCTTCATCTCCTCTCCTTGGCAACAAGTACTGAAATATTAGGTTTCCGTGAATGTACCATCTGCTATCGTTACTCTGTTCTCTTTACCACTAGCACCTTTTCTCCAACTTTCTCTGCCTAGATAATACCTGTAAGCCTAGCTGTTCTTAACCTCTATGTGACTCTGTTTCCTCAGAGGGATAAGAACAAAGGGATAAACGCAATCCCTATCAAATTACCAACGGCATTTTTCACAGAACTAGAACTAGTAATCTTATGATTTGTATGGAAATGCAAAAGACCCCGAATAGCCAAAGCAATCTTGAGAAGGGAAAATGGAGTTGGTGGAATTAGGCTTCCTGACTTCAAACTATACTATAAGGCCACAGTGATCAAGACAGTATGGTACTGGCACAAAAACAGAAAGGAAGATCAATGGAACAGAATAGAGAACTCAGAGATAAACCCAAGCACATATGGGCAGCTTATCTTTGACAAAGGAGGCAAGAATATACAATGGAAAAAAGACAGCCTCTTCAATAAGTGGTGCTGGGAAAATTGGACAGCTACATGTAAAAGAATGAAATTAGAACACTTCCTAACACCATACACAAAAATAAACTCAAAATGGATTAAAGACCTACATGTAAGGCCAGACACTATAAAATTCCTAGAGGAAAACATAGGCAGAACACTCTATGACATACATCAAAGCAAGATCCTTTTGGACCCACCTCCTAGAATCATGGAAATAAAATCAAGAATAAACAAATGGAACCTCATGAAACCTAAAAGCTTTTGCACAGCAAAAGAATCCATAAACAAGACAAGAAAACAACCCTTAGAATGGGAGAAAATACTTCTCAACAAAGCAACGGACAAAGGATTAATCTCCAAAATATACAAACAGCTCATACAGCTTCATACCAAAAAAACAAATAACCCAATCCACAAATGGGCAGAAGACCTAAATAGACATTTCTCCAAAGAAGACATACAGAAGGCCAACAAACACATAAAAAGATGCTCAACATCACTAATTATTAGAGAAATGCAGGTCAAAGCCACAATGAGGTATTACCTCACACCAGTCAGAATGGCCATCATCAAAAAATCTAGAGACAATAAATGTTGGAGAGGGTGTGGAAAAAAGGGAACTCTCCTGCACTGTTGGTGAGATTGTAAGCTGGTACAGCCACTACGGAAAACAGCTTGGAGGTTCCTTAAAAAACTAAAAATAGAACTACCATATGACCCAGTGATCCCACTACTGGGCATATACCCAGAGAAAACCGTGATCCAAAAAGAAACAAGTAGCATAATGTTTACTGTAGCACTATTTACAATAGCCAGGACATGAAAGCAACCTAAATGCCCATCAACAGATGAATGAATAAAGATGTGGCACATATATACAATGGAATATTACTCAGCCATAAAAAGGAATGAAATTGAATTATATGTCATGAGGTGGATAGACCCAGAGTCTGTCATACAGAGTGAAGTAAGACAGAAAAACAAATACCGTATGCTAACACACATATATGGAATCTGAAGAAATGGTACTGATGAAACCAGTGACAGGCAAAAGTGGAGATACAGAAGCAGAGAATGGACTTTAGGACACAGGGCTGGGGTGAGGGGCAAAGGGGAAGTTGGGACGAGGTGATAGAGTAGCATAGACATATTTACACTACCAGCTGTAAAATAGATAGCTAGTGGGAAGTTGCTGTATAACAAAAGATCAACTTCATGGGAGATGCCCTGGAGGGCCAGGACGGGAGGGTGGGGGGCAGTCAAGGGAGGGAGGGGATATGGGGATATGTGTGTAGATGCAGCTGATTCACTCTGGTGTACCTCAGAGATGGGTACAAGAGTGTAAAGCAAATATATTCCAATAAAGAGTTTAAAAAAAAAAAATTAAAATTAAAAAAAAAAAGAACAAAGGGATAAGAACAAAGCTCAAGAATATTTAAAGGAGTATAAAAATATCCAGCACCTAACAAGTGTTTGGTATCTAATAAGAAATTACCAGGCACACAAAGAAACAGGAAAATATGACCTATAATGAGGAGGAACAACAACAACAACAAAAAATCAATCAATAGCAACAGACTCAGAAATGACATAAATGATAGATTAGACAAGAATGTCAAAATAGCTGTTATAACTATATTTTGTATGTACCAGAATGTGGAATAAAATATGAAAAGGACCCAGAAAGAACTTCTAGAGATGAAAAAAGTCTGAAATGTAAAATACACTGGACAGGCTTAGCACCAAATTAGACACTGCAGAAAAGATGAATGAACTTGAAGACACAGAAAACAAAAAGGATTGAAAAAAAATTTAACAGTTTATCACTGAGCTCAGGGATAGTTTCAAGCAGCCCAGTACATGTGTAACTGGAGTGCCCAAAAGGAGAGGTGACACAGAGGGACAAAAAATATTTAAGGAAATGATGAATTTTCAAATTTGGTGAATACTATAAATTCACAAATCTGAAAAGCACAACAAACTCCAAGGAAAAGAAACATGAAGAAAAATACACTCAGGCACATCATGATCAAATAGCTCAGTGCTAATGAGAAAGAGAAAATCTTAAAGGCAGCCAGAGAAAGACACATTGGGTATAGAGGGAAAAAGAAAAATGATAGCATATTTCCTGCAAGAAACAATGCAAACCAGAAGACAGAGGAACACCATCTTTAAAGCCCTGAAAGAAAAAAAAAAATGTCAAGTTGAATTCTATACCCAGTGAAAGCATCTTTCAAAAAACCCAAGAGAAAGACTTTTATAGACATACAGAAGCTTAAAAAAAGTCATCAATAGCAGATGTGCAAGATAGGAAATGTTAAAGAAAATCTTTCAGGCAGAAGGAAAATGATAGCAGACAGCAATCAGGATTCTCCCAAAGAATGAAGAACACTGGATACGGCTAATATGTGGATAAACAGAAATACCTTTTCCCTTTATTTTTTACAATATCTTTAAAATATAACTGTTTAAAGGAAAAATAATAATGCATTAGGAAACTTATATACATAAGTAAAATATATGACAGCAGTAGCATAAAGGTTAGGAAAGGGGAAACAGGTGAATGCTGTAAAAGGCTCTTATATTATGCATGAAGTGTGATATTACTTAATGTAGACTGTGACAAGTGAGAGATGTATACTATAAACCCTAAAACAACCTTTAAAAAAAGAAGGCTAGCTACTAGGCCAACAAATGAGATAACATGGAATTATAAACATTCAATTATTCCAAAAGAAAGAAGCAGAAAAAGAGGAAAAAGGGAACAATGAATAGATTGGACAAATAGAAAACAAATATCAAGATGACAAATTTATGCCTAACCATATCAGTGATCACATTAAATGTAAATGGTCTAAATACCCCAATAAAAAGCAGAGATTGTCAAACTGTACAAAAAGATAGGACACAATTATATGCTGCCAAGAAAAAAATCCACTTTAAATATATAGACACAAATAGGTTAAAAGTAAAAGAATGGACAAATTATACCATGCCAAAATGAATCAAATGAGAACTGGAGCAACTATACTAATATCAGGCAAAGTATACTTTACAATAAGGACCATTAAATAATAATCAGGACATTAAGTAATGACATAGGGGTCAGTTCACCAAGAAGACAAAAATCTACATGCCAAATAACAGTTTCAAAATACATGAAGCCAACACTGATAGAACTTAAAGGAGAAATAGACAAATCCACACTTACAATTAAAGACTTCAATACTCCTCTCTTAGTAATCTGTAGAAATAGACAATCAAGATACAGAAGGAGTTGGTACAGCCACTATGGAAAACAGTTTGGAGGTTCCTTAAAAAACTGAAAATAGAACTACCATATGATCCAGTAATCCCACTCCTGGGCATATACCCAGAGAAAACCATAATCCAAAAAGAAACATGTACCATAATGTTCATTGCAGCACTATTTACAATAGCCAGGACATAGAAACAACCTAAATGCCCATCAACAGATGAATGGATAAAGAAGACGTGGCACATATATACAATGGAATATTACTCAGCCATAAAAAGGAATGAAATGGAGCTATATGTAATGAGGTGGGTGGACCTAGAGTCTGTCATACAGAGCGAAGTAAGACAGAAAGAGAAAAACAAATACTGTATGCTAACTCATATATACGGAATCTAAAAAAAAAAAAAGGTACTGATGAACCCAGTGACAGGGCAAGAATAAGGATGCAGATGCAGAGAATGGACTGGAGGACATGGGGTTGGGGGGGTGGGGGGCAAAGGGGAAGCTAGGATGAAGTGAGAGAGTAGCATAGACATATATACACTACCAACTGTAAAACAGATAGCTAGTGGGAAGTTGCTGTATAACAAAGGGAGATCAACTGGATGATGGGTGATGCCTTAGAGGGCCAGGATAGGGAGGGTGGGAGGGAGTCGCAGGAGGGAGGGCATATGGGGATATATGTATAAATACAGCTGATTCACTTTGGTGTACCTCAAAAGCTGGTACAAGAGTGTAAAGCAATTATATTCCAATTAAGAGCTTAAAAAAAATAGATACAGAAGGTATGAATAACATAACCAATGAACTTGACCTTACTGAGATTTATAGATCTTTCCATCCAACAACAGCAGAATACAGATTCTTTTTAAATGCAAATGGGCAAGGTAGAACATATTCTGAGCCAGAACCCAAACCTTACAAAGTTTAAAAGAATGCAAATCACACAAAGTCTATCCCTTGATTGTAATAGAATTAAACTAGAAATCAGTAACAGATATTTAGAAAATACACAAATATTTGGAAATTAAGTATCACACTTCTAAATAACCCACGATTCATTGAGGAAGTCACTAGGAAAATTAGAACACGTTTTGAATAGAAGGAAAATTAAGACATGTAAAAACATTTAAAAATCAAAGCAGTGCTAGAGCAAAATTTAAAACATTAAATGCTTATATTAGAATAGTCTCAAGTTAATGATCTAACAGGAAAAGAACAGTAAATTATCCCCAAAGCAAGCTGAATGAATAAAGGAAACAGTAAAGATAAATCAATGAAATTCAGAACAGAAAAAGAGCAAAAGAAAAAAAACAGAAAAATCCACAAAACTCCCCCCTCCCCAAACCAAAAGCTAGTTCTTTGAAAAGAACAATAAACTTGATAAACTCTAGACTGACAAAGAAAACAAAGACACAAATTACAAATATCAGGAATGAAAGAGGGGAACCTCTCTACAGACCATACAGACATTAAAAGCATAATACAGAAATGTTGTAAATTCAGCAACTTAAGGAAAATAGAAACTTCTTGAAAGACAACTGACAAAACTCACTCAAAGAAGAAACAGATAACCTGAATAGTGCCATGCCTATTAAAGAATTTGATTTTTTAGTTAAAAGCTTTCCATCAAAACAAACAAAAAACCCCCAATCTACCAAATATTTACAAAGAAATAATACCAAATTTACACAAACTCTTTGAGAAAAACAGAAGAGGAGGCAACACTTTCCAATTCATCATGTGAAGCCAGCATGACCCTCATTTCAAAACCAGACATATGTTATAAGAAAATAAAACTATAGACCAGTATCTCTCATGAACACAGATGCAAAATCCTCAAGAAAACACCATCAAATCAAACATAGCATTTTACATTTATATAAAACATAACACATCACAACAAAGTGGTATTAATCCCAGAGAAGAAAACCTGGTTCCAAATTCAAAAATCAATCAATACCCACCATATTAACAGACAAAAGAAAAACCACATGGTCATCTCAATAGATACAGAAAAAGGATTTGAAAAAATTCAAAATCCATACATGATTAAAAATCTCAAACAACTAAGACTAAGGGAACTTCTCAACCTGGTAAAGGGCACCTATAAAATCCTACCACCAACATCATACTTAATGGTGAAAGACAGTGCTTTCCCCTAAGACTGGGAAAAATGCAAGCATTTTTGCTCTCATCACTCCTATTCGACATAATATTGGATGGCCTAGCCAGTGCTAGAAAAGAAATAAAAGATATACAAGTTGGAAAAGAAGAAATAAAATGGTCTCTGTAGCTGACATTACTAGACAGTTACAGCAATCAAGACCAGGGGTCCCCAACCGTGGTACTGGTCCACGGCCTGTTAGGAACTGGACCACACAGCAGGAGGTGAGCAGTGGGCGAAGATTCATATGCTGCTCCGCATCGTTCACATTACTGCCTGAACCATGGCTTGCATTACTGCGAAACCTGTCCCTGGTGCCAAAAAGGTTGGGGACCGCTGATCAAGACAGGGTGGTGTTGGTGAAAAAAATTTGACAAATAGATCAATGGAACAGAATAGAAAGTCCAGAACAGATCCACATAAATATATAAACTGATCTTTGACAAAGGAAGTGTGATACTATGATTTATAATAAATATATAATTTGGTCTTTGTCCAGGTACCTGGTTCACAGCTGCCAAAACCCTTGGAACTTCCTAAGGGATTAGGGCAACAGGAGCATCTTTTGTTATAATATTTGGTCTTTTGCCCTCAGTTCCTGAAACCACTTCAGATTCATAAAGGTGAACTGGGTGTCTTGTTATTCATAACAAGCAGCTTTCAACCAAAATCAAGTTTATGTTAATGAGGTGACTTTTGAAAATCCCCTAAAGGTGGGGGGCTGGTTGCCAGCAGAACCAACCAGGATTAAAGGGCTGGAACTTTTAGTCCCCTGATTTCTGGGGAGGGGAGGACTGGAGATTGAATCAATCACAACTGCTAACGATTTAACTGATAATGCCTATATAATGAAGCCTCCATTAAAACCCCCAAAGGTTGGGGTTCTGAGAGCTTCCAGGCTGGTGAACCAGAACACTTCCACATGCCACAATGCTTGGCCCCAAACTCCCAGGGAACAGAGGACTCTGCCCCATATATCTCTTTATCTGGCTGTGGATTTGTATACTTTAATATCCTTTGTAATAAACCGGTAATCTAGTGAGTAAACTGGTTTCTTGAGTTTCTTGAGTTCTGTGAGCCATTGTAGCAAATTAATTGAACCCAAAGAGGGGGTTGTAGGAACCTCTGATTTATAGCTAGTCTGTCAGAAGCACAGGTAAACAACCTGGACTTTCAACTGGCATCTGAAGTGGAGGGCAGTCTTGTGGGACTGAGCCCCTACCCTTTGGAATCTCCAGGTAGTTAGTGTCAGGACTGAGTTGAATTGTAGGACACCTAGCTGGAAGAATCACTTGGTGGTATGGAAAAGCCCACACGCATTGGAATTGGGTGCAGAATCTCAGGAGAAAGGCAATACAATGGAGCAAAGACAAGTCTTTTCAACAAATGGTGCTGAACCCACTAGACACCATATGCAAAATAACAAATCTAGACACAGACCTTACACCTTTCACAAAAATTAACTCAAAAAGGATCACATACCTAATGTAAAATGTAAAATGGTAAAGCTGCTAGAAGATAACACAGGAGAAAATCTAGATAACCTTGGGTTTGGCTTTTCAGATACAACACCAAAGGCATGAAGCGTGAAAGAAAAAACTAAGTTGAACTTCATTAAAATAAAAAATTTCTGCCCTATTAAAGATACTGACAAGAGAATAAAAAGACAAGCCACAGATTGGGAGAAAGTATCTGTAAAAGACATATCTGATAAAAGACTGTCATCCAACATATACAAAGAACTCTTAAAACTCAATAAAAAGAAAACCTGATTAAAAGGTGAGGCAAGGACTTTAACAGACACCTCAACAAAGAAGAGATACAGGGGGCTTCCCTGGTGGTCCAGTGGTTAAGACTCCACGCTCCCAACGCAGGGGGCCCAGGTCCAATCTCTGGTCAGGGAACTAGACCCCGCATGCTTCAACTAAAAGATCCTGTGTGCCGAAACTAAGACCTGGTGCAGCCAAATAAATAAATAAATATTTTAAAAAAGAGATACAGATGGCAAATAAATGAATGAAAAAAATCAGTTGTATTTTCACATACTAGCAATGAACAATTGGTAAGTAAAAATTTAAAAAGCAGTATTTACAATAGCACCAAAATACATGAAATAATTAGGTATAAATCTAACAAAATATTTATGAGATGTGTGCTGAAAATTATAAAAAACTGATGATTCAAATAAAAGTTAAATATACACTTGACATATGACCAGAAGTCCCACACTTACGGTATTCACCCAAAAGAAATAAAAACTTATGTTCACACAGAAACCTGTAAGTAGGGACTTCCCTGGTGGTCCAATGGTTAAGACTCTGAGTTCCCAATGCAGGGGGCCCAGTCTGATCCCTGGTCAGGGAACCAGAATCCACATGCTGCAACTAAAAGTTCGCATGCTGTAAGTTAAAAAAAAAAAAGAAAAAAAGATCCCGCGTGCCACAACTAGAAGATCCCTCATGCCACAACTAAGACCCCATGCAGCTAAATAAATAAATAAATACCAAAACACACACATACACACACAAACCCTGTAAGTAAATGTTTATAGTGATTTGTAGTGGCCCAAAATTGGACATGTCCTTCAGCTGGTAAACGATATTTGCATACAATGGAATACTCAACAATATAAAAGGATGGACCACTAGTACTTGTGTCAACATGGATGACCCTTCGGTGCATTTTGCTAAAAGAAGAATCCAGACTCAAAAGGCTATATACTGTATGATTCCATTTATGACGTCCTGAAAAAAAGCAAAACTATAGGGACAGAAAACAAGTTGTTGCCAGGGGTTGGGGGTGAATCAAAGTGTGGACTCAAAGGGGTATGTGAGAATTTTTGAGGAATAGAACTGTTTTATATTTCGACAGTGGTGGTAGTTACATGACTGTTTGTCACATTCATGGAACTGTACACAAAAAGGGGAAATTGTACTGTACATAAAAATGACACACACACACACACAAAAACCTTTTGAAATTGTACAGTATTAGGCCAGTGGATTCTTCTTTTTCTTTTTTTTTTTAACAGGCAAGGAAAACTTTATTCAAGGCTATTGCAGTAGGGTAGGGAAGGCAGAACCAAGTCTGAGCTCAACTCTGATGAGGCAGAGGGAGTAAGGTATTTTAAGAGCTAGGCTGAACCCCAGTGTAAAAGTAACGCAGCACTTCAAAGGAAGTCACGGGCCATCTACATTTGCTAACTGGCTCCATTCAAAGGAAAAATAAGCTCATATCATTATGACAGGAGGTAGTTTTTGCAACTTGAAGCAAGACACCTCATTGGAAGTTAGGCCAGTGGAGTCTAAGCCCGGTTGTACTTCAGAATCACCTGCAAAGCTTCAAAACAAACAAACAAAAAACAATTCCTAGACTCCATCACAGATTTTTACCTTATAGATGTTACATTATAAAGAGTTTAGGGAGAGGGTAGATAAATACAAATCCTGTTATCTCAGAGACTCTTAGCTTATAAAATTGAACTGTAGGGAAAAAAAATTAAAGTTTTGTGTAAATCCTGCTCAATTCCAGTGAAAGCAAAGGGTCGTTATTTGGTTACCAATCAATCTTTAAAGAGTATTTCTAGCATTCAAATATAAAAGTTCAATTTTTAAAGTGTTGGTGTCTAATAAATAAACTACTTAATAAACTAAGTGTTGTGAAACAACCTTCAAACATAAAATGAAATCCATACTGAAAGGTGAATACAATGTAAACAATGTTTTTACAAACATTCAGATAAGTTTTGTCATGAATGTTAATTATTGCCACCTAACTCAGTAACTGCCAGGGCTCAGCTTTTTGTATGAAGTTCCCAAATAGTTACTCTGTAGGATTATAGCAGAGGCTGCTGGAAAGAGCTGGGAAAGGCAAATGGAAAACAGTTCAAGGTGGTGAGTGTGCTGTCAAATTTCCACATTTACCCCCAAATCTTTGATATTCTTCTTTTCAGCCCTGCTCTCTTCTCCCTCGATGTGCGGAATAGTGGACATCTGGGAAATGAGAAGGGAGCCGCTCAGAAGGCAGGTTCCGGATACAGAGCAAATAAATGAGAACCAGCTACTGCAGCTTCTAGTCCATAGCTGCTCAATTCACAAAGATGGCCGATCGCGCTGGTTTAGAGAGTGGGAGACCAGAATGATCTGCTCCAAATGAAGGTCTCTTGTGAATAAGAGGGAGCTGTCAGCCAACAGGGTCCTGACTACTACTAACAGGCATAGAGTTTAACAAGTCCCCCACTGAGAAAGCGGGCTGCTGCTGGCAAAGGGGAGCATCTCGTAAACTCTGGCTCAACAAACAGCCATGAAATGCAGTTATTCCTCATTCTATGGGGAGGCAGACATCAATTTTTGTGTAAGTGCTAAAGAGTGCAGAGCAGAGGCAAGGGGATGGAACAATAACTATGTATCTGATGACTACTTGGTTAAGATTTCCTGAAATTCTTTTCTCTGGAAGATGTCAGGTGGGTGGTATAATTCCAAGAAGTATTTTAATCCCTAGATTTTAGGTTTTCTATTTCAAAATAAAGAGGAAATGAGTGTCTTCCAGCAAGTTACTTAACCTATTTGTGCGTTAGTTTTCACCTCTGAGAAATGAGCATAATATTTACACCTAACTCATAGGACTACAGCGCAGATTAAGCGAGTTAATCACACAAGTTTCTTAGACCACTGTTTGGTACACAGGAGACACTCACAGTAGTTATGATGATCATTACTCTAAAAAAGGATCAATTTGAGGAAAAGAAGCCAAACACAAACGCATATACACTCTTTGTGGCTGCATTTACATGAAATTCAAGAGAATGCAAATTTATGACAAAAGCAGATCAGTAGATTCCTGGTGCTAGAAAAGCGAGGGGGGATTAACTGCAAAGTGGCAGGAAGGAATGTTTGGGGGTGATGGAAATTTTAAAATCTTGGTTGTAGTGTGCTTATACAGGTGTATACATTTTTTTTAAAGCTCTTTATTGGAATATAATTGCTTTACACTCTTGTACCAGTTTTTGAGGTACACCAAAGTGAATCAGCTGTATTTATACACATATCCCCATATGCCCTCCCTCCCGCGACTCCCTTCCACCCTCCCTGTCCTGGCCCTCTAAGGCATCACCCATCATCCAGTTGATCTCCCTTTGTTATACAGCAACTTCCCACTAGCTATCTGTTTTACAGTTGGTAGTGTATATATGTCTATGCTACTCTCTCACTTTGTCCCAGCTTCCCCTTCGCCCCTCTCCCCCAACCCTGTGTCCTCCAGTCCATTCTCTGCATCTGCATCCTTATTCTTGCCCTGTCACTGGGTTCATCAGTACCATTTTTTTAGATTCCATATATATGAGTTAGCATACAGTATTTGTTTTTCTCTTTCTGTCTTACTTCGCTCTGTATGACAGACTCTAGGTCCACCCACCTCATTACATATAGCTCCATTTCATTCCTTTTTATGGCTGAGTAATATTCCATTGTATATATGTGCTACATCTTCTTTATCCATTCATCTGTTGATGGGCATTTAGGTTGCTTCCATGTTCTGGCTATTGTAAATAGTGCTGCAATGAACATTGGAGTGCGTGTGTCTTTTGGAATTATGGTTTTTTCCAGGTATATGCCCCGTAGTGGGATTGCTGGGTCATATGGTAGCTCTATTTTTAGTTTTTTAAGGAACAGTTTATGGTATGCAGTAAAGAAAGGGCATGGGTGGGACTGGGGATCAGAGCAGCAAGCCACCTTTGAGAAGGCAAAAGTGCTAGTGAAGCAGGTTAAAGCTCTGGGTGTCTCCCAAGCAGGGCTGCCGTTTGAGTTAGGTATGTCTGTGCCTCCCGCAGGAGTGGGTCAGGCACTGTGGCAGAGAAAAGAGAAGGGGAGAGTACCCCTAGGATTTTGGTCCCAGCTCTGGAAGGGGGCAGAAACCCCATATACTCCCCATAGAGCAATAGCTCCTAGCAGCGCACACAGAGCTCCTCCAGGTGGAGCCTCTCAGGAAGGAATGAACTGCAGGATGAACTGCAGCAGCCAGTGGGCTGAATGTGAGCCCTTATCTGGTCATCACTCCCGGTCCCTGGCCTTAAACCCCTTGCATTGACAGTTGGGCTGTTCTAAAGAGATTAACCCTATGGCTTGGACAACAGAAAGTTGAAGGGTGGATTATTAACAACTGGGCCCTTGTGGGGTAAGAAAGCGTGGAAGGGACATTTGGGTTTGCTTGCAAGACTCTGAGGCAATCCTCACTGTCTTCCACGTCCCGGCTCATAAGGTGTGGGAAGACATTCGGGAACCTTTCTGAAACCTTGAAAATGTTGAAGTATGTGGGCCGAGCAATGGGATTCAGAATGTCCTGCTTGAGCAGTGGAGGAGCTGAGGGTGCGGGGCGTGGAGACTAATATCACCCTGTTTGGTCCTGAAGGATGGCTGGTTAGCCAAAGACGGGTAAGATTCCTCAGAGGAGGAACAACCTAAGACAGGCACAGCCGTAGAGGGGCCAACAGGGGTGGTGCATAGAGCCTTCCTTATATCACCCTGTTTGGCCCTGGAGGATGACTGGTTAGCCAGAGACGGGTAAGATTCTTCAAGGGAGGAACAACCTAAGACAGGCACAGTCGCAGAGGGGCCAACAGGGATGGGGCACAGACCCCCAACATCTGAGAGAGGTCTCCTGCCCCCAGGGCTGTTTTGCTCTCCACCCCCAGCTCAAATCCACACCTGCTCAACTCGGACCCAGGAAGTAAACAAAGATAATTGCCTCAGTCATGTGAGGCCTTTGATTGTTTATGAGTGTAACCTGAGAATGTTAGCCCACGAACTCAATAAAAGCAACCTGGGATGAGTCAGCAGGGCTCTTGATCCGAGAGGTCTTGAGCCCCCGGGTCCCACTCTTCTCTTCAGTCTGTGTCTGTGTCTTCTTCAAGCTTGCGGCACCCGTCACTCACCTCGAGTCGCCGAGCTGGTCTCGGCAATAAGGCACTGACATCCCCTGGAAATCAGGAAGCTGGGTTCAATCCCCAGCAACTGACCCTTTAGTAGATACAGCAGACTGGATGCATGGAAAGAGTGGCCACTGCAGCACTCGGGTGGGATGGCATTATTGCCAAAGATGTCGGGTTGCCCTGGAAATACACTGACTTGGTTAATGCAGTAACTGCATGTCCTGTGTATTCTAAACAATGCCCATGGCAACTGCCAAAGGAGTCCTAACTGGTGAGGGACTGGCAAATGGATTATACTGGCCTCCTCCCTCTGAGAGAGGGTTCTAACATACCCTGGTTTGTGTGGACTCCACATCTGGCTTAACCCAAGCTTTCCCCTGTCTCCATGCAAACCAGGTGGTCACTATTAGGGGATTAGAGAAGCTGACTACCATGTAGAGGTACCCTCGTCAAATAAATAGTGACCAGGGTTACATTTCAAAGGTTATAGATTGTGATATGCAAGACTGGGCAAAGAACATGGCATTGAATGGAGGTTCTATCTCCTCTCTATAACCCATAAGCAGCAGGGCTGAGAGAAAGGAAAAATGGAATAGTAAAGCAGTACCTTAAATTACTAACAGATAAAGCCACCGTGACTGGGTGTACTAAAGTACTGTCCAAGGCTTTAATACATCTGAATGATCAACCAGTAGGGCTGCTGCCCCATATCCCAGACTGGGGACCCCTATGGAAGCACCTGATACCAAAAAGGTATGTCAGGAAACAGCCAGTGCCCTCTCACCACGGATCAATGTGCTAGGTGCTGAGAGCACCAAGCCCCATTACACCTGGGAAAGGAGATTATTTACTGCAATTTGCAATGGGACATGCTACCAGGATGGGTGAGGGGAAACTACTCAATCTCCACTGGGATCCTGTTGTCCCGCTGCAAGCTGGGCCTGTTGAAATGCATTATACCTGGAATGGAATGCGCACCACTGGAAACGAGGAGAAGGCGAGGGTTCTGGTCTGGTGTATCCCGCCACCAGTCCATCTCCTCCAGCCTGACAGCACTGCCTCCCCGGGCTAACGTGTGTGGTACATACAACCAGGTCAAGTTCCTCAGGCTGCCCACCTCCCTCTCCTCAAGGCCAGGTGGGCGCATTCTGTTTCCCACTGGAACGATCACTCGGCTGCTGTCTTTGAGCCCTCCATTGCCCTGGAGGCATGACAGCACACATAGAGGCTCTTCCTAACTTCACTAACCAAGCCCTGAATGACAGCCCACAAAGCCTGTCCTTCTTGCACACTGAAGTGTCTCTAATGAGACAAGCTGTCCTCCAAAACAGAATGGCCTTGACCATTATTACTGCCTTGCAAGGAGTGCCATTATCCAAACAGAATGTTGTGTGCTCATACCTGATGAGTCTGTTAATGGGTCGCCTTTATTAAATCACAGGACACAAGTGAATGCTCTGGGGATCTGGCCCCCAGCCTAGGGGAACAATGGTTTGAATCATGAGGCTGTAGGTGGAAAATGGTATCAGTGTTTTGGGGAATTACTGTCTTAACCCGTGTTTTCTTTTGCACGCTGGGGCATCTGCCAAATAAGCCACCTCTTATTGACCGCTCAGGGAACACTGCGGAAGAGAAAGTGTGTGACATTGTAAGGGCTGGTCACAACGAGTGCAGTGTTGGGGCAATCGGAGGCACCTCACCCCTTCCTCTTTCCTTGAAATGTGCCCTCCACTTGTCTTCTTGCACGAAACTGCCCAAGGACACAGCCTTGAAATGTGGTGTTGAGACCATCCGGACGGTATATGTGATTGAGCCCAGATGAGGCCACTATATAAACTTTTAAGATTCTGCTGGGCACGGACAGAGGTCTGCTTATCCTGCAAGACAAGCCTCTTGTGTAAGTTCCCATGCTTATTATTAAATCTGCCACCTACGCATCTGGAGTGGTCTGCCTTTTCCTGTGGCCTCTCCCTGCCCTCCCTGTACGGGGGCCCCATTCAAATTACATCCTGAAGCTCCTGAGGAAGCTGCCATCCAATAGTAGTCTACCCTCTTCCCCACAAAAAGATGTAATAAAAAAGCCTCTTGGTACGTGAATTCTAGAAAGCAGACTAAAGAAAAAAGGGTGAGGAATGAACTTTAAAACTCTTCAGGGCAACTTGGTCAAGAGGTAAAAAGAGAACTAAATCTTTTCAGCATATTAGATTTTACCATAAAGCTGAAGAGATTCACTGACCCTCTGGAGAGAGTCTCTTTCTTTGGAGGGGAGAAGCTTAACCCTGTTTGGCATCGGTTACTAGCTGCAGTGCAAGTTTACCTGCGTTGAACTCGGGATCGTCTTCCAGGACGGTCACGGCTCCTTCCACAGCGTCAACGGCGCTCCCCTCCTCCTTGAGGATGCGGTAACCCACGGTGGCGGCTTTGACGATGCCCTGGCGAACCCGCTCTCTCCGGTCCTTGGAGATATTGCTGGCTCCGCCACCGTGGACCACGACGACGGCAGGGTTCATGGCGACGGACCCTAGGGTTCAGGAAGACGAAAGCGTCGTTTCAAGCGGGTCCAAGGAAACCGCACGAGGGCTGACGTCTCTCGTTGGGGACAAGGTCCAAATTCTCCTCCGGGAGAGGAGTGCTTACAGCCTCAGGCAAATTCCTGAGGCGCGAGAAGTCAGCAGGTCTGAACTTTGCGCTAAGAGCCCAGAGCGCCCGCCCCGGGCCCCGGGGGCATCTGCCCGCTCGGCGGTGGCGCTGGGATGCTCCGCGCCCCCTCCTCGCCCGCTGGCATCGGGCTTCAGTCTCCCCGGGGAACCCCGGGTCCTGTCCCGTGATGGGCCCCCGGCCAGGATGGCTCCAGCCTTCCTCCCGGGGCCCCACGTCGGGCCTCGGCTTCCCCGGGACGTGTGTCCCCGGCTCCCACCCCCGCCGCGGGGTAGGGGCGGCCTGAGGGCTGGGTCTCGCCGGCGCCCTCCCGCCTCCAAGTCCCCGGCACCGGGGAGGGTGCCTTTCCAGGTCTCAGGGAAGGGCGGCTCCCGCAGGGCCGTCGACTTACCGAGGACGCCGCAGGAGGTGGACGCCGGAGCTTCAGGCTGGGCGGAGCTGCCCGGCCGGCCTCTGAACGCGCACAGCCCAGACTGCCCCCTGGCGAAACTGCTCGGTCCGTAACCCCTCGGCCGGCAACGGCTCCGCGCCTGCGCACGAGGTTGGGGCGGGGCGGGGCGGGGCGGAGGGGGGGTTGCGGGGAGGGAGTGGAACGCGGGGAGGGAGTGGAACGCGCCGCGGAGAATTACCGTAAAGCCCCGACGCGCAGCTGCGGCGCAACCCCTCTCCAGGAGTCGCCCGTGCGGGCTCGACTCCCGCGGCCCGGCTCCTGGGACAGGGGCTGTGCTGGCCCCCTGGGCGCTCGAGCTTCCTAGTGGGATGCGGGGAACGCCTCCTCCTCCTTGTGGAGCGGAGTGATGGTGTTGATGGCGAAATGCGAGAAATGATGGGCCGTGATTTTGTAATTGAAAACTGAAAAGCACTGCTGCACGCGCGGAATTCCTTTGCCCCAGATGTTTCGCAGATTTTAGTAAAGAACAGAAAGACAATCTCTGTCATTGATCTGGGTGTGTGACTGGGGTTCCCTGAAGAGTTTGAAACCGCACCTCTAAGCCTCAGGATCCCAGGTCTAAATTCCTTCAACCACAAGTGCCTTAATTTTCTTGTGACACTTTTCCTCCTCCCTGCCCCAGAGCCTTAAAGGCTCTGACCCCCGCCCCCCGCCCCACCCGCAGATGCTTGAACCAATCACCTGTATTCCCCCGGAGCCGCCCTAGATTACTGTTACCATAGCAACCTTCAAATAGAATTTTACATTTCTATCCGGTAAAACAACTGCAAGATACTTGATTAGTGGCATGAACCAAAAGAGATATTTTTCTATTGTGTAAAATAGCGGCAAAAGCTCACGAGGCCTGAAGCTTTGAATTAGGAGAAGAAATAAGCAGCGGGCATTGCGCAGAGAGAACTCAGTACTTTTCTAAGTCCTGCCTTTTCTCCGAGACCACAGAGATGCGGGCCAGAAGACATCAGCAACCAAAGTTATCTTATTCACGTTCTGACCACTCTGGCTAACATAGCCCCACATCTGGCAATTGTTATTTATGAACTTTCCCCTAGACAGCTATGAAGCTATGAAGGTTCTCTCAACACTGGACTATTGTACACAAAAGGCACTCTAGAAACATCTTCCTGTCTCTTCTCCAGGTAGTCGAATATGTGTGTCATACTCAAGTTGTGGCTTATCTGCAGCAATTTTGAATCCCAGCCTGCGTTCCTCTATCACTGGGGTACCTCTCGGGGACCCATTTTGGCAGCGCAAGTCAGGGGATGCAGATAAATGCAACATCAGCCTAAGGTCAAGGCCATGGAAAGGAAGCCTGGTTCAGCCATAAATGTGTTATACCATAACCTTGACTAAGAAACCTTCAGTTCATCCTGCTATAGCTGTAATTCACCTAAATTCATTTTTTGAGAAAGGAAGTTAGGTATGATAGGACAACCTAAGGTTGTTTCAGTATGACAGGACAACCTAACTCTATAGTTGCTTTTCTTCCCCTTACACGGAGGGTGGACTGTTCAGACTGTGAGTATATTTTGGCTCAAAATGTGGTGTGGATCACAGTATAACTTTGTATGAGTCAGCAAGACCAGTCATATAGGTAATGATTTTTTTTTTAAAGATTTTTTTTGATGTGGACCATTTTTAAAGTCTTTATTGAATTTGTTACAATGTTGCTTCTGTTTTATATTTTTTGGCCAGGAGGCATGTGGGAATCTTAGCTCCCAGTCCAGGGATTGAACCCACAGCCCCCTACATTGGAAAGCAGTCTTAACCACTGGACTGCTAGGGAAGTCCCTGTAATGAGTTCTCAAACTGGTTTCCCCAAGAAGATAAGCTGGCTGTGTCAGTAATCGTCTCAAGAGGTCTTAGAAGGAAAGAAGGCACTGAGAGATATGGGTCCCCTTCTCTTCTGCTGTGTCAGCCTTGAAAGAGAGGGACAGATAAGCAAAGCAATCGCTTCTGTTCTGATAGATAGGGTGGGGGAGTTTTGTGAAAGGTGTGAGTGCTGGTCATGTCCTGGGGCTGCACAGTCAACATTAGATACATCCTGGGGGATGGTGCCCCCAATCCTGAACCCTGGCCCTGGGCCCCTCCCTGTCATGGGAAGGGTGGCATCCATACACCTGGGCCATGGTCTCAGATTTTATTGACAACCAGAATCACTTGGAGGTGAAATACAGATTGCTGAGCCCCAATCCAGCATTTCTGACTCTGTAGGTCTGGGGGGTGGGGGCGTGGAACCAAGAATTTGCATTTCTAATGAGCTCTTAGGTGATGCTGCTATTGCTCCTCTGGGGACCACCCTTTGAGAACCACTTGTCTAGAAGGAGCCATTGAGATCTTGTTCTTTGAAAACTCATCCAAACTGGAGGTTGGTGACAGTCTTCTTCACGGGATCTAGGGTAGGGGATCAAGAGATTGTGAAATTTGTGCCATTTTTGTTTTTCATATGAGTGTTCCTGTTTTTCATTCAGGTGTCCTGTGAATGATGAGTGAGCATTTGTTTCTATTCTTTTTTTAATAAGATTTTGATTTTATTCATTTATTTATTTTTTAATTTATTTTTGGCTGCGTTGGGTCTTCATTGCTGCACATGGACTTTCTCTAGTTGTGGCGAGCGGGGGCTACTCTTTGTTGCAGTGTGCGGGCTTCTCAGTGCGGTGGCTTCTCTTGTTGCAGAGCATGGGCTCTAGGTGCATGGGCTTCAGTAGTTGTGGCACTTGGGCTCAGTAGTTGTGGCTCTTGGGCTCTAGAGAGCAGGCTCAGTAGTTGTGGCACACAGGCTTAGTTGCTCCGAGGCATGTGGGATCTTCCGGGCCCAGGGATCAAACTTGTGTCCCCTGCATTGGCAAGCGAATTCTTAGCCACTGCACTACCAGGGAAGTCCTGAGCTTTTGTTTCTTAAGGGCCCAGTGTTACAGTGCTCAGTTCAGCCCTTCTGGAAGGGTAGGCTGGGGGGAATTGAAATAGGCTGGGAACATTTAAAATTAGGCCCCCCAAATAAATTTGCAGCACTGATAGTTCCAATGAAGAGGCAGCTATTCCAAGAGGTGTCTATCAGCTAAGCTTCCTGCCATAGCACCGCCTGCATATTTTCCACGGAAGTTCCCAACACTGATTGTGGTCCTTTGGCGGGCTTTTCCCTCCAAAGACTAAGCAATGAGCATCTTATGGGCACGAACCTTGACAGTTCTATTTGGAATACGAGGCCAGACCAGTGCCCGGCTCTCTGAAGGTCTTCACAAATGTTTGTTGGATAAAGAACAAATGGTTCAGAAACTCAAAAAAGCAAATTCCCAGAAGCCTGGGGCAATACCTCTTGGGAAGAATGAAACTGGAGTGGTCTGGGTATTTGTGAGCTAATCAGTGAACACAACTTATTCCTATGGGAGAAAAACACTGGGTTTCAGGTAGAGGTGCCTGGAAATCACTTTCCTGGCAGAGTCACATGGGTACCTACTTGGGGGCTGTGGCTTAGAGGTAGTAACAGCCCACGATGGGCACTGTCTGGGCTGTCGTGTTCAGTGCTTTATGCCCTAGGCCTGGCACAGAGCCTGGTACACAGTGGCTGCTTGAAATGTTTATTGAATAAAAAAAATGGGCCAACTTCATTCAGATGGGGGGGTGCTTCAGCATTGCACAGGGGTTGAGCTGATGTTGGGGAGCCTAAGGATACAGATGGATAGTTATTATAATTCAAAGCTCAGCATCTGCATAAAAGAACATACTTTACTTGCATGAGAAAGGATCCTTCTCTAGATTAATCAACCCTAGGAATTCTAAATTGGATACAAAAATACATTTTCAGGTAAGGCATGGCTAAGTATAAAGAACGAAATAAAAATGGCTATAATTCTGTCACTCAGAGCTACTCACAGTTAAATTTTTTGGTATATTTCTCCCTTTCTCTATTAGGACGCTGTATTTCTTACTTTTTCACCCAGGTAGCATTATTTGTGAGCATTTCTGTGCTATGAAATGTTTTCCGTGTTGTACTATTAGAAATAATTCTCAGTGAACATTTTTATACGTAAAGCCTTATTTGCATTTTTGATTAATCCTCTAAGAAAAATCCATAAAGTAGATTTTTTAGGTCAAAGGTTATGATACATGCTGGAGGTGGAGCAGGTAATAAGTTATGTTGCAGGAGTATCAGTGAATTATGACTTTCCACCTGCCAAGAGTTCACAAAAAAGCATGAGAATTGTTTCTAAAATAGTTGCAGGGAGCCAGAGATTTTAAATGGAATCTACAGCTGTGTTACGGCCTTGGACAGGATTCCAGTTATCAGTCCCTTGGAAATGTTTCCCTGCATAAGACGCACATAAGCATGTAAATTGCTAAATCCAGAAAGGAAACAGCAAATAAATAAGCTTCTAAAAGGTAAGGTCCTTTAAGAAAGCAAGTAAGCTACACAATGCTTGCTGGAATTAAGCAACTCTGCAAGGCAGGCTGGGTAAATTCTCAAGATGACTGGCCACTAAACTGTTTCTCTAGGGACAATAAGGGACCCTGCTTGGCACCCGTTTTGGGAGAAGTGGAGAAAGCACATGGGCAACCAGCCCAAAGCTTTAGTGCCTCATTGGAATTCAGCTGGGGTCTGATGGGGTGTCCGTCTTTGGGCTGTTTTGTTCACTGTTTGTCCCTGTGCCTGGCAAGGAGCCACACCACCACACTGTAGGCTTTACAACCCCACACCCTCCCCTGAATATATTTCCCTAATTCCACTGGGCACAAGCTGATATAGCAAGGTCTGCATGGTCTGTGCTGAGAGGTGCTTAGAGGAATATAAAAGCTCTCGAAACTGACCGTAGGGAAATTATCAACTAGCTATAGAGATCAGACCGATTGTATTAGTCAGAGTTTCTGGTTGCATACAACGATACCCATCTGGCTAAATGAAGACTGTGAAATAAAAATTAATATAGCAATATACATTGGTCTCTGTCCCCAGTTCCTGACACAGAGTTCCTAAAACCCTTGTGAATCCCTAAGGGATAAGACCACTAGGAGCAGCTTTTGTTCTAATGAAGTGACTCTAGGTGGGCTCCTAGGTGAACCCTGGTTGGGGGCTGGTCACTAGAAAGACCAAGCTGTGCTTTGAAGTGTGGAATTTTCAGCCCCCTCCATCATCCTTCGGAGAGGGGAGAGGGGCTGGAAATGGGGCTAATAATTGATCATGCCTATGAGAAGAAGCCTCCATAAAAGCCCAGTAGTACAGGGTTCAGTGAGCTTTCAGGTTGGTGAATACATCCACGTAGCGGGAGGGTGGTGCACCCCAACTCCACAGGGACAGAAGCTCCTGCACTTGGGACCCCCCAGACCTCACCCTATGTACACGTCGTCTGGCTCTTTATCTGTATCCTTCATCACATCCTTTAATAAACTGGTAAATATATTTCCCTGAGTCCTATGAGCCACTCTAGCAAATTAATTGAACCTGACAGGTGGGGGGGTAGATCATGGGAACCCCTGATTTGTCCCCACGTTGGACAGAAGTTGTGAGCAACCTGGGGACCTACACTTGCTCAGCATGAGCAAAGGCATGGAGAAGCAGGGGGCTGTATCGCTTGTTGTCCAAACCAGCACATGTGAGAGTAAAAGTGTAACTGAGCAGGACTCTATGGGGCTTTTCCGGGAAAGACCCTCCCCACCACGTCCTCTGCCTGTCTTGTTTATAGAAAAACTTTAGCCTCCCAGGCCTTCCTAAGTTCCAAAGAATAAGTTAAATCAGAGAAGTACAAATATGCAGAAACAAAGGAAAACAGTCAAGCAAGACAAAATAATAGTTTAGCCATTAAACAAAGTCAAGGACCTTTAGTTCCTCCTCAAGGGCCGAGATTATATTCTGAGCCATATTCTTTGAGCTGTTTTGCAGATACTGAAACCCCCACCAGGTGGAAGAAGTTAACTGTATGCTGACCACAAACATATAGACCCCAGACCGGTTGGAACCAGAAGGTTGGTAATGTTGACTCTGGAATACCTCCCCACTGACCAATCAGAAGAATGTCCATGAGCTGATCACATACCCCGCAACCCTCTCCCTCACTCAATCTTTAAAAGCCTTTCTCTGAAAGCCATCAGGGAGTTCAGGACTTTTGAGCATTAGCTGCCTGGACTCCTTGCTTGGCACCCTACAGTAAACCCTGCACTTTCCTTTACCACAACCCAGTCTCAGTAGATTGGCTTTACTGCAAATGGGTGAGTGGACCCAAGTTTGGTTTGGTAACAAAAGAAAGAATTCTAAAAAATTATATTGGACAATAGGCATCAACTGGGATTGAGCCAGGAAAACTGGGGTTTACCCCTTACAGATAGAAGAATGCCCAGCCTTGACCTATCCACAAGTAGTTGAACATATTTCATCACTCTTGGGAATTCCTTCCCTCCAGACTTAACTCCTTTCTGTACTTTAAAACCCAGTTTAGGGGCTTCCCTGGGTGGTGCATGGTTAAGATTCCACCTGCCAATGCAGGAGACACAGGTTTGAGCCCTGGTCCAGGAAGATCCTGCATGCCGCGGAGCAACTAAACCCGTGCACCACAACTACTGAGCCTGTGCTCTAGAGCCCACGAGCCACAACTAATGAAGCCCTCGCACCTAGAGCCCATGCTCTGCAACAAAAGAAGCCACTGCAATGAGAAGCCTGAGCACCAAGTCAAAGAGTAGCCCCGGCTCGCCACAACTAGAGAAAGACCGCGCACAGCAACGAAGACCCAACACGGCCAAAAATAAAATAAATAAAATTAATTAATTAATTAATTTAAAAAAATCCCTGAATGTGCTCAATAACAGAACAAATATAAAAGAGGAAAAAAAAAAACAAAACAAAAGAATATACAATGGAAAAAAGACAGCCTCTTCAATAAGTCATGCTGGGAAAATTGGACAGCTACATGTAAAAGAATGAAATTAGAACACTTCCTAACACCATACACAAAAATAAACTCAAAATGGATTAAAGACCTACATGTAAGGCCAGACACTATAAAACTCCTAGAGGAAAACATAGGCAGAACACTCTATGACATACATCAAAGCAAGATCCTTTTGGACCCACCTCCTAGAATCATGGAAATAAAATGAAGAATAAACAAATGGAACCTCATGAAACTTAAAAGCTTTTGCACAGCGAAAGAAACCATAAACAAGACTAAAAGGCAACCCTCAGAATGGGAAAAAATAATTGCCTATGAAACAACGGACAAAGGATTAACCTCCAAAATATACAAGCAGCTCATGCAGCTTAATACCAAAAAAGCAAATAACCCAATCCACAAATGGGCAGAAGACCTAAATAGACACTTCTCCAAAGAAGACATACAGATGGCCAACAAACACATGAAGAGATGCTCAGCATCACTAATCATCAGAGACATGCAAATCAAAGCCACAATGAGGTATCACCTCACACCGATCAGAATGGCCATCATCACAGAATCTGGAAACCACAAATGTTGGAGAGGGTGTGGAGAAAAGGGAACTCTCCTGCACTGTTGGTGGGAACGTAAGTTGGTACAGCCACTATGGAAAACAATTTGGAGGTTCCTTAAAAAACTACAAATAGAACGACCATATGATCCAGTAATCCCACTCCTGGGCATATACCCAGAGAAAACCATAATCCCAAAAGAAACTTGTACCATAATGTTTATTGCAGCACTATTTACAATAGCCAGGACATGGAAGCAACCTAAATGCCCATCAACAAATGAATGGATAAAGAAGATGTGGCATATATATACAATGGAATATTACTCAGCTATAAAAAGGGATGAGATGGAGCTATATGTAATGAGGTGGATAGAACTACAGTCTGTCATACAGAGTGAAGTAAGTCAGAAAGAGAAGGACAAATATTGTATGCTAACTCACATATACGGAATCTAAAAATGGTACTGATGAACTCAGTGACAAGAACAAGGAAGCAGATACAGAGAATGGACTGGAGAACTCGAGGTTTGGGAGGGGGCGGGGGGTGAAGGGGAAGCTGAGACGAAGCGAGAGAGTAGCACAGACATATATATACTACCAACTGTAAAATAGATAGTCAGTGGGAAGTTGTATAACAAAGGGAGTCCAACTCGAGGATGGAAGATGCCTTAGAGGACTGGGGCGGGGAGGGTGGGGGGGACTCGGGGCGGGGGGAGTCAAGGAAGGGAGGGAATATGGGGATATGTGTATAAAAACAGTTGATTGAACTTGGTGTACCCCTAAAAAAATAATAAATAAATAAAAAAAAAAAAAAAAAAAAAAACAGAGGAAAAAAAAACCAGAAAAAAAAAATCTTGTAAATCAATAAACAAAACTTGTAAAATAAAAACAAAAACAAACAAACAAACAAAAAACAAAACCCAGTTTAAATGAACCCCTCTGTGAAGGCTTCCCCCTGACCCTCCTGCCCCCCTGTAGCATCAATCACTCCCTCACTGTATGAGTTTCTTATTGCTGCTATAACAAATTATCACAAATTTCCTGGCTTAAAACACAAATTTATTATCTTACAATTCTGGGGGTCAGAAGTCCAAGATGGGGTGCAGGATTTTGTCCTTTCTGGAGGCTCTATAAAAGCATCCATTTCCTTACCTTTTCTAGCTTCTAGAGGCCACCCTTATTCCTTGACTCATGGCCTCTTCCTCCATTTTCAAAGCCAACAGCCTGATATCTTTAAATCTCTCTGTTTCTCTGTCTGTCTGTCTGTCTCTCTCTCCCTCTCTCACTTCTGCTTCTGTTGTCACTTTACCTTCTCTCTTTACCACTATCGTTATGTTAACTGCTTGATCCTGACCCTCCTTTCTCCTTCTTATAAAGTCCCTTGTGATTAAATTGGTCCCTCTTGGACAACCCAGGATAATCTCTCCTTCTCAAAGTCCTTAATCTCTGTCTCTCATGCACATAGCCTTGAATATGATTATATTATAGCTCACGTTGGTTGTGTGCCTGTTCCATCAGAGCACGGCTTATGATTGCTTGGGTTCAGTTAGATGTAGTGACCTGAGTCCTACCCTGTGGCTATTCCTAACTCAAACCCAACCAAATACTGTTCTCCCTGATTTGTCTGGAATTTAGCAGTCCGGCAGAGGGCTGGGGAAGGTGGCTGATGGTCCCAGGGATTAGTGTGTGGTTTCCATTTGATCCTCCCATCTTAACCCCATGCCTTTAGTTTTCTGATGTCCCTTATGTCCCCACTTCCAGTCCAAAGTCTCTCATACTCATTCGTTAAAGAATAAACTTGTGGGGGACTTTCCTGGTGGCACAGTGGTTAAGAATCTGCCTGCCAATGCCGGGGACATGGGTTCAAGCCCTGGTCCAGGAGGATCCCACATACCACAGAGCAACTAAGCTCACGAGCCACAACTACTGAGCCTGCACTCTAGAGCCCACAAGCCACATCTACTGAGCCCGTGTGCTACAACAACTGAAGTTCAAGTGCTTAGCGCCTGTGCTCTGCAACAAGAGAAGTCACCACAAAGAGAAGCCTGCGCGCCACAATGAAGAGTAGCCCCTGCTCTCTGCAACTGGAGACAGCCGTGCACAGCAATGAAGACCCAATGCAGCCAATACATAAGTAAATAAATAAATTTATTTTAAAAAAAAACAAACCTCTGTATACAATGTTCAACCAACAACAATTTCTTGAGTTACGGATTGGGTTCAAAGGCCCCCAATAAACCCTGAACCAAGTAGTTTAACCAGGTAAGTGTTGATTTTTAAAAAAAGTATAACAAGAAATCTAGTGGGAGTGGTCCATGCTGGTGCAGCAGCGGTGATGCTGACGCCCCATTTCCCTCTGTGGGAGTGGTCCATGCTGGTGCAGCAGCGGTGATGCTGACGCCCCATTTCCCTCTGTGGGAGTGGTCCATGCTGGTGCAGCAGCGGTGATGCTGATGCCCCATTTCCCTCTGTGTTTCTTTTCCGCCATTCTCAGCCTGTGACTTTGATGTTTCTGGCATCCTTCTGGGCACTTTGATCACCCCTGGGCAGGAGGAATGAGGAAAGGCAAAGGGAAAAAGCTTATGCCTGCTCAGTTTGTCCCCTTAATTCAAGAAATCATCCTGGAAGTCCTTAAGTGGACTTTTCATTGGCCAGATCGGGGTCCTGTGGCTGCCCCTAGTGGCGAAAGAGTCTGGGGAGGGGTGGAGTTTTTATTTTTAACAGGACACCTTGTAGCCCTGAATAAAGCCAAGTTCTCTGGGTAGGAAAGAACGGTGACGGGATACTAGGTAGACAACCTGAAACCCCTGTCACGCCTGTCTCTCCACCTTTGATGGTTCCTGTGCTCTAAGCACGGAGCCTCTCAGGGGTTCTTCTGAGTGAATTGATTCACCTCTAGGTAGACTGTAAGTTCCTTTCATCTGCCGTTTGCTTTCCGTCTTCCAAAGTGACCTCTTTTATCTGCCGTGGTTTTCTTTCCAATTCTCCCTATCCCTGTGGCTAATATATTTTTAATATCACCTGTTATCATTTTAGTAGGATTTGGAAGGGAGGGATGACTCATTTGTGTGACTCATACACCTTTTAAAATCAGATGTTGCCTAGAGCTCCAAGGAGGTGATTCTAAACACAGTGGCTCTGGGTTTTCTAGGAGGCGAGAACGTGGGAGGGCTCCCAGGGGCAGAGTGAGGAGGCGGAACCACGGCAGGAGGGACTGGGAGGAGCAGGCTGGGGCATGTTAGATGGACAGAGGAAGGGAGCGAAGGGGTGGGAGGGAAGGAGGAAGAGAAGAAGAAAAGGAAGGAACAACTAGGAGACGCCCCAGCACACTGCTTTACAGTCTTCATCTCTTTTAACCACAACCACCCCGCGGACCACCCAAGCACCCCCTGGTCTTTGGTCGTAATGGCCAGAGTGTGTCTGTTTCATCCTCTTGTTTTTAGGCCCTCCCAGGGCCACTGGCTAGCAGCTCCCCAGCCCCACCACCCTCAGCCACGTGGGGAAAAGGCTTTCTGGCCGGTCCCACTGGGAGCAGGGTGGGAATCGGTGAGCTCCCTCCAGCCCTTCTAGGGTGTGCAAAAGTCTTGCGGAGTGGGGCTTCCCTGGTGGTCCAGTGGTTAAGACTCGACGCTCCCAATGCAGGGGGCCCGGGTTTGATCCCTGGTCAGGGAGCTAGATCCCACATGCCACAACTAAAGATCCTGCATGCCGCAATGAAGACCCCACATGCAGCAACGAAGATCCCGCGTGCCACAGTGAAGACCCGGTGCAGCCAAATTAAAAAGAAAAAAAAAAAAGTCTTAGGGTTTGCTACACACCCCCCACCCCAGGACTTTCATACAAGAAATGGGACTCAAACTTCTCTATTCTGAGATTCCCAAACTCATTTAGGAGTTCGAGTATCCCTGACTCCAGGAGATGAATTTGTTGAGAAACAGGTCACACTGATGTTTTTAGGACACCCATGTAAACATGTCCCACGATTGTTCTTAGAAGATCTTAGACAGATCCAGCTTTCTCCTCCTCACCGCTGACCAGAGAATTTTTCATCAGTCAGGATGGGAAATGTGTGAGTGCAAATAGATTCTGCCTGTGGTTGGATTCCTAGAAATAGTTTTTATTTATATCTAGACTGTGGCTTTTAAACTCAAAGGCCAAAAATTTGAGGTCTGGAAGTCTCATTGGTAGTAGAGTCATGATAAAGAGAAATACGGGAGGGGGAAAAGAAGGCACGTAATTTTATTCCATACTGTACAGTTACAAAAAATCAAATGATATAGAAGAATTTAAAGTGAAAAGTAACAATCTTCTGTCCCCCTGCCCCCTCTACTTCCCCAGTCCCTGGCATTACTGCCCAGAGTCAACCCTTTAAAAATTTATTTTATTTTTATTGAAGTATAGTTGATTTAAAATATTGTGCTAGTTTCAGGTGTACAGCAAAGTGATTTCAGATTCTTTTCCATTGTAGGTTATTATAAGATATTGAATATAGTTTCCTGTGCTATACAGTAGGACCTTGTTGTTTATCTATTTTATATCTGTTTTGTATCTGTTAATCCCATACTCCTAATTTATACCTCTCCCCTCTTCCCCCTTTGGTGACCATGAATTTGTTCTCCGTGTCTGTGAGTCTGTTTCTGTTTTGTAAATAAGTTCACTTGTATCATACTTTAGATTCCATGTATAAATTATATCATATAATATTTGTTTTTCTCTATCTGACTTATTTCACTTAGTATGATAATCTGTAGGTCCATCCATGTTGCTACAAATGGCATTATTTCATTCTTTTTTTATGGCTGAGTAATAGTCCATTGTATGTGTATATACCACATCTTCTTTATCCATTGCTCTGATGATGGACATTTAGGTTGCTTCCATGTCTTGGCTATTGTAAACGGTGCTGCAATGAACATTGGACCATGTTCTTCTCTGGATATAAGCCTAGGAGTGAGATTGCAGTCTCATATGGTAGCTTTATTTTTAGTTTTTTAAGGAACCCACTTACAGTTCTCCACAGTGGCTGTACCAATTTACATTCCCACCAACAGTGTAAGAGGGCTCCTTTTTCTCCACCCCCTCTCCAGCATTTATTGTTTGTAGATTTTTTGATGATGGTCATTCTGACTGGTGTGAGGTGATATCTCATTATAGTTTTGATTTGCATTTCTCTAATAATTAGCAATGTTGAAGATCTTTTCATGTGCCTCTTGGCCATTTGTATGTCTTTGGAGAGATGTCTATTTAGGTCTTCTGCCCATTTTTTGACTGGGTTGTTTGCTTCTATGATGTTAAGCTGCATGAGCTGTTGGCAAATTTTGGAGATTAATCCCTTGTTGGTTGCATTGTTTGCAAATATTTTCTCCCATTCTGTGGGTTGTCTTTTTGGTTTGTTTATGGTTTCCTTTGCTGTGCGAAAGCTTTTGAGTTTAATTAGGTCCTGTTTGTTTATTTTTGTTTTTATTTCCATTACTCTGGGAGACAGATTGAAAAAGATATTGCTGCGATTTATGTCAGAGAGTATTCTGCCTATGTTTTCCTCTGAGTTTTATGGTGTCTGGCCTCACATATAGGTCTTTAATCCATTTTGAGTTTACTTTTGTGTATGGTGTTAAAGAGTGTTCTAATTTCATTTTTTTACATGTAGCTGTCCAGTTTTCCAAGCATCATCTACTGAAGAGACTGTCTCCCCTCCATTGTACAGTCTTGCCTCCTTTGTCATAGATTAAGTGCTTTGACTATAGATTGACTCTGAAAGTTGATCAATAACTCGTGTTTGCATTACTGTCCTTCTATCTCCAAGTCTTGGGCTCTCTCTGTCCTAAATGATTCAGCTCCTCCTTCCATTCTAATACTGTAACTCACTTAAATATTTATTGGAAAGAACTGAGATGTAAACCATAAATAAATAAAATCCTGTTTGTTCTATTAATGTATTACAAACTCTATGCTTTAACTTTGTCAATATCAATATCTTTTTATCTATTGTCTTCTCATCCTAGACTGTAGTTCTCCTGGGGCAAAGATTGTGTCTGGCACCCCCTCCATCTGCGGTACAGGCTTTTTGCCAAGCAGGTTATTAATAGCATCTGTGCCCTGGCTGATAAATGAGGATGGGGAGCATGGTGATAGCAGGGTTTGCATCTTGGCTCTTTTTTCCCAGTCCTTTGGCTGGGAATTTACAGTCTAGGCTGAAGGGACTAAAGAAGTCCCCAGAGTGGCATCATTTCTTACTGCGCTTCCCAGGGATAGATGAAATTAAGCTGGTATCCTCCAGGCCAGCCTCCACCATCCACTCCAGTCCAGAGGTACAGGACGAGGTTACAGCTCTCTGGCCACAAGCGGGCACTGTTCCCTTAAGGATCGTCTGGTAGAGAACTTACAATTATGTTGTTGGCCACTGGTGGGAGCCTTCTCCATCCGCAGCCACTGTGATACAGATAAGATCATGCTTTGTGTAGAGTTTTGTAACTTCCTCTTCTCGCTTAATAACGCATTTTGGACCCTGTTCTATATCAGTGTGTGTATAGCAATTGGTGGTTATTTAGATTGTTTGCAACTCTTGGCAATTGTCAACATAATTGAGACGATCATGACGGTCCCTACATTGCTTGGATTGGAGCTACTTATAACCCACTCTTCACCTACCTGTAAGAGAGAGGTTGTCTCCTTCTTGCAAGGAGAAATGGCTGTGAAGTTGGGCAGTGGATTATTGGGTGTGTGAAGCTATGCACTCCCTCCTTGGCTCCCTCAGGATCTGGTTGCCTTCAGGCTACATCTTTTCTCATCTCTTCTCCTTCCCTGTCCTGGAGGTTATTCTGGGGTATAATTGTCTGCAGTTCTTATAACACTCTGGAATGCAGGTAAGGGTGTTATCGTTCCCGTTTTCCCCATCTGTGCATTACTGTTCTGCTTCTGCTTCTGTGATGTCTTTTTGTCTGTTTGTTTTATTTTTTTCTTTGCTTTCTTTCTCTCTTTAAATTTTTTTTAAAAACAATTATTGTTGTTGTTCTTTTCTTTTTTGCTTCTGCCATGTCTTTAAGCTCACCAGGGCAGGTCAGGGGATGGGGCCAATAGATGGCAGCTGTTCAGCTGTGCTTGGGAAAGTTCATTTTGGCCTGGAATTCAGCTTTATGGAGCTGGTCTTTTGACAGCTATTTTGCTCCCATGTGTATTTTTCACTTGATTCAGAACTCAGAGGGGGAGATGTGATTATTCAACACTCTCACAAACAATAGTGTGGGGTCTGGAGACAAGACCCAGGCTCAAATCCCAGTCCTTTCATTTACTAGTTTGTGACTTTTGGCAAGTTACTCTCTCTGAACCTCAGCTTATTCATCTGGAACATGGGAATTGTGATAACTAGCCACTTTGGAGCTATTTAAATAGTGGGTATAATGAACTTAATACATTTCTTGTCATATTAAATGCTCAATAAATGTTAATTATTTTGACCTACACTCTGAAACAGTTCAAATGACATAGAAATTATCTGATCCTTGCAGGTTAGTGAAAATTATTTAGTAAATCCATCTGGGCTGGGGGCTTTTTGTGAGTTAGATCAGGGGTCAGGAAACTATGGCCTGTGGGTCAAATCTGGCCCCACACCTGTTTTTGCATGGCCTGAAAGCTAAAATTGGATTTTATGTTTTTTAAATATTGAAAAAAAATCAAAGGAAAATAAAATTATTCATTTATTTATGTTGGAAAATTATTATTTTGTATTGAAGTATATCTGACAAATAACATTGTATAAATTTAAGGTGTATGACAGGTTAATTTGATACATTTTTATATTGTAATATGATTGCCAGTGTAGCAATAATTAGCACGCCTGTCACATCACATACTTATTGTTTCTTTTTAGTGGTTGGAATGGTTAAGTTCTCTTAGCAGGTTTGATGCTTATAATATGTGTACAATATTGTTGTCTATATTCACTATACTGTGCATTAGATCTCTAGGGCTTATTTACTACTTGTTGCAAGTTTGTATCCTTAAACAACATCTGTCTTATACCTCTACCCCCCAATCCCCTGGTAGCCACCATTTTACTTTCTGTTTCTATAGGTTTGGCCTTTTTATTTATTTATTTATTCTATTGTTTTTTTTATTTTTTATTTTTTTGCCCTAAGATACTTTATATTTATATCATCCTAATATTTTACATTTTATCATTACATCATAATTATATAATACAAAGAATATTGCTACAAAACCCCATTCATATGCCTCAGCCTTCAGGGTACCACTGAACACCTCACAAATATTAATTTCTATGTTGAAAAGAAAAAATGACTGAGGAACACTGTTTCAATATACTCTTCTCCTTCCAGACTATCACTTTGATGCTTTTTGCATGAAAAATCTTCCCCACCTTGCTCCCTTTTCTTCATGTTTAAATGCTACTCACAAATGATTAATGAACATACATGACACAATAAAGAGAAGCTGTGATTATCATGGGTTTGGCTTTTTTAGATTTAACATAGGAGGATATCATACAGTGTTTGCTTTTCTCTGTCTGACTTTTCTCACTTAGCATAATGTCCTCAAGGTCCATCCATGTTGTCACAAATGGCAGGAAGTCCTTTCTGATGACCGAATAATATTCCATGGTATGTATATATCCCACATCTTCTTTATCCATTCATCCACTGGTGGGCACTTAGGTTGTTTCCATATCTTGGCTCTTGTGAATAATGCTGCAATGAACCATGGGAGTGCAAATATTTCCAAAAGAAGAATAATACATTGTGACACTTGGAAATTATGTGAAAATCAAATTTTAGTGTCCATAAATAAAGGTTTATTGGGAAACAACCATGCTAACTTGTTACAGATTGTTTTCATGTTACAATGGCCGAGTTGAGTAGTTGCAACAGAGACCCATGTGGCCTATCAAGCCTAGAATATTTACTACCTGGCCTTATGGAAAAAGTTTGCTGACCCTGAGTTAGATGATTGACACCTTTTGATTTCTTTCTTTCTTTTTTTTTTTTTTAATGTTTATTTGTTTATTTATTCTCTGTGTTGGGTCTTCATTGCTGCACACAGGCTTTCTCTAGTTGCAGTGAGCAGGGGCTCCTCTTCATTGTGGTGCACAGGCTCCTCATTGCAGTGGCTTCTCTTGTTGCAGAGTATGGGTTTTAGGCACACACGCTTCAGTAGTTGCGGAACGTGAGCTCAATAGTTGTGGCTCATGGGCTAAGTTGCTCTGCTGCATGTGGGATCTTCCTGGAGCAGGGATTGAACCCATGTCCCCTGCATTGGCAGGCGAATTCTTAATCACTGTGCCACCTAGGAAGTCCTGAAGCCTTTTAATTTCTTCTAAGCTTATTATCCTATTCAGAAATACGGTAAGAGTAAGAGAGGAGGATTTTCTCCTTTGCCATGTTGAGCCGGCAGTGATGATGGCATAACAATGAAAGACAGCATGTAGATAGCAAATATCTCAACGAGATTGTCATTAGATTCCCATAATGTGAGCAGGAAAATCTTAAAATGAAGTCTGAATTTTCCATTCCTGTGCATCACAAGGTCAAGGGCTCACATTGAAATCCCGTGGTGTGTGTCTGCTTAGGGCAATCCTGGCAACCTTACTTGTTTCTTCTGAGCTGGAATGTTGTCCTCCCTCTGCTCAAATCAATCCAGACCATTCTCTTCCAGGAGCCACTTCAGAATATGTTCCTTACCATTGACCAATGGAAAGAAATGATGTGTGTAAAAGTATCTTGTGAAATGTGGACTAGCATAAAATGTTGAATATTATTGTTATTTTATACAAATGCGATTGTCTGGGTTTGTTTGGTTTGCTTGGTCAATCCTGGCACAGCCTTTCCTGCTGCTTGCTGAAGTCCTGTTTCCCGTTATCCTGGGTTTCATCTCTGCTGCTGATGTTGAGTTCTGCCCTTTGGATGAAGAAAAGGATGCCTGCAGACCCAGAGCTGCTGTCTATAATCAACATGACTATTGTTTTATTTTTGTTAACAGAGCTCATCCTCTTTGTCTGATGGAACTCAGCTACCTTCCATCAGTGTACAATGACCAAGGACGTTGCTGTGCCTTTGGGAAAGGATGGGTAGGGGGATGCAACAGCAATTAGGGTGTCAGTGACGAAGTTCCAGGTTCCCATCCTCCTATATCCAGGCTAACTGCCAATCCTCTGGGTAAATGCCTGTGTCCTAGACAAGGCATCCTGCATCTCCCTTTTGGTTTTGGATTTTATCATCGCTGCTCCAGGCAATTCTGTTAATCATTCCCTTTCTGAAGTTTACCCAGGGTTGGGCAGATCCCCTGAGCAGATTCCCTCAAACTCACACACCCCTGATTTATAAGCCAGAACCATTAACTTTCAGTGGGAACTGTGAGGGCTGGAAATGCACTCGTCATAGGTGTACGGTCCAGTGGGAGTTTAACACTGGCCTATTTTATGATTGAGCAATGAGGTTTTGTGCCCAAATTCATAATTTTATATTATTCCTATGTCCATGATTGTGGGGGGACCTAGAAGTTATAATACAGTCTCTAAAGGTAATGCCTTGATAAGGTCTAGAGAATTTGCCAATGATATTCTCTCCTTTGCCCCAACCCATCACCCACTCACTCCTCCACCCACTCCATTCTGGCCACCGCCACACTAGACCACTGGAACTCTTCTTCCCAAGGTCAACAGTGTCCACTCAACTACTAACTGACTACATTTAAAAGTCACTTTTTCATGCTAATCTTGCATTTCACATCTGTCCTCAAAACCCCCTCTCCCAAACCTCCTGTGATCTTGCAACGGGAGGATTAAAACACCCATCTCCAGGTGCTGAGGGGCTGAGGTTAGGTGTGACCCTCACTCTGGAATCTCGGTGAGTCTGAAGCAACCTCCACATCAGTCAAGGGAAGGCGTGATGCTCGCAGAAACCCCACCACCAGATCCTACAGGAAAGAAGGCAGAGGAGCTGAAGCCTTTGTGATGTGACCTTGGTTAGTCAGCCAGATTAAAACCTGAATTAAAACCTGACTTGGTTCTCAAGCCAAGCATGAGAATCTCTCATGCCTTCTCTCTCAGCAGACATGTTCACTTCCTGTTTCAGAGAAGGCAGAAGCCACAGGCTGGACTCCAAGTGGTCATGTCTAATAAACCCTTTTCATGCCTTATCTTAGTTGACTCTGCATATTTTACTTCACCCCTCCTTCCCACTGTGACCCCTCTTACGTCTCTGCTCTTACTTTATAAGTCTCTTTCCTGGCTTCCCTTCCCTCTGTTTGTCTAGATTTTTCTGACAGTCAATTCTCTTCTCTCTCCATGAGCTTGTCGATTTAATCCATACTCGTGGCTTCACTTACCATTTTTATATCACTAAACCCCTATCTCCAGCCCAGGGCTCTCTTGATAGCTCCAGATCTGCTTATTGGATGTTCACTGGACTATTCCAACTTGACAGATGAAAATCTGGTTCCTTCTCCCAGGCATTTTGCAGGGCTCTGCCCCAGGCCCACCATTTGCACCACCTGCAGCTCCCAGACACATTATTCTCACTACTCCCTGGCAGCATATATGCTGCTGTGTGTTTTCTCCACCTGGAACTCCCTTCTCTTCCTTATTTTCCATCCCTGAGTCTTCTTGAGATTAAGTTCAGAAGTCACTCCATCTAGGGTATCCTTCCTTGAGTCCCTTTGTTGTTACCGGATGTGCACACCATCCTCGAACTCATACAGAGTTCTAACTTGGGCTTCTCTCCTCCTTCCCTTGCTGGCTTGTGGTGAGCCCTTGGAGGACAGAGTCTCTCTGCCAACAGTAGCACAGCCCACTCTCACACACAACGTAAGAGCTGTGAGTTTGGATTTTATTTGGGGACCTTACAGCCTCTCAGTAGCTCTGAGGGAACTGCTCTGAAGAGGCAGGCAAGAAGCCAGTATATACACATGTGATTGTTGGCTGGAGAATACGTATAGGCAAGCATACATCTCGGTAAGAGATTATGGGTAGTCACGAGGGTCAGATACCAGTTCCCTGACCAGGGATTGAATCCCCTGCATTGGGAGCATGGAGTCTTCACCACTGGACTACAAGGAAATTCCTGGTTTGGTGTTTTTTTGTGTGTATGGGAAGATGCAAGAATTTGGGTTCATTAAAATTGTTCCTGAGATGTCTCTAACCATCTAAGGGGACTGCTTGTCCAAAGCACAGAGTGTCCTGTTATTGTCCTAATCTCCTCAGCGACCACAGCGGGTTATGATTTAATCCTTGCAGGGCTGGGTGGTAAGCAACATTCTTTGTTCCTCTTTGTTTACATTGCTCTGTGTGAGGGAGAAGCTTTTTTCAAAATCGCAAATTACCCACTGAAATTAAAGTGAATTTGAGAGTTCCGGCCAGAGGTTTGCTGTCTTGCTTGTGCAGGGAAATCACTTGGGAGCTTTAAAAAATACAGATTCCTTATGCTCCCCTCTCTGGAGATTTTGATTCAATAGGTCTGAGGTAAATTCCAGATGCTTGTACTATTTAAACTCCGCTGGTGACTCTGTGGGGCAGCAAGGCTGAGAACCACTGAGAAAATCCTTTGCTAACAAGGGGCACATTTATGAACTGTGTTATCAGTGAGCACATTGGCAGAGTTTGGTGAGTCCCAACTGCAGGCAACAGTGGTACTCACCTCAGTCCCACAGAATGGTGGGGAGATCCTGTAACCAGGATCTCTGCCTCCATCTCCAAGGAGCCGGGGGCATGGTGGTAAGGACCATGGATACCTGGGTTCAGATTGTTTGCAGTCTCAGATCTTAGGACAGTTACTCTGTTTATATAAGTTAATGCAGTTTTCTCAGTTGTAAAAGGTAGCAAATAAAAGTGCCACACCATAGGTTTTATATGATGAATAAATGTGTGTGTGTGTGTGTGTGTGTGTGTGTAAAATTTACCAGAGTCTGACACAAACTTAACTCTCAATAAAAGTTGACTACTATCTTGTCTTTTTTGTCAAATGTATCATAGGTTATCAACAGTTTAGCGCACTGACAAAAGCCACATAATCACCAATTTTCAAAACTAGAAGGAAACCTAGATTCACTTCCTGTCTCTGAAATAAATGGAAAAGCAAACCCAGCTCATGTTTTCTGAGTCTATAGACCCATGGATCCAAGTAGGTAGTCAGATCTCTCTTACAGCCCTTGGAGCTGTGAAGAATTCTGCTGAACAGAGCTTGTGCTGGCACAAGTATAGGCCATCACCAGGACGGGTATCTCTCAGAGAGGATTGTGTCCACGTAATTTTATTACTCTGAAAGCTCTTCCCACTGGCTCAGAGGTTTTTTTTTTTTGCTCATCGTTTATGCTTTTTCATGTCTGTCTTCCTCCTTGCCTAGGGAGCTCTCTATTTCGGTTCAATCTTCCCATCCTTGGGAATTGGTCCCTGACTCCCAATGACTTGGTCAAAGTTTTTTTTTATGGCTGGGCTGGTACCGTGCACATTGGCAGCAAACAAGGTTCTAGGTTTACAAAAGTAAACTCAGTTGACGGATGCAAGCCCCCTTGGACTTTAGCTCCACAATTGCAGAGAAAATATCTGGTTTTCTCTTCCTTGCTTAGAACAGTGCCTGGCCCAGAGAAGAGGAATAGCAGACATTCTTTGCTGGAAACATACAGTTGTCACCTTCCATACATTCCCTTGGGTTGCAAAGCCATCTGCAGCTAATAACAATGGTGGTAATAGAAAGAGCAGCAACATTTTTGATTGCTAACTATGGCCAGACACTGTAGAAACACAACTTATTATATTTAATCCTTGCTGCAAATGTATAAGCTATAAACGATTACAATTTCCATTGTATAGTTGAGGCAGCTGAATGGTAGAAAGTAAGAAACTTGCTCACAATTGTACATTTCAAAGTCAGAAAGTCTACCTCAAGCATTGATGATCTGTGCATTGTAAAGTAACAAAGTGGTACTTTCAGGTTGGATGTCTGGTAGTGGTGACATGTCAGATGGACTGGAGGTGGATGCAAGTTAATTTCCATCTCAGTTGCCCTTTGCACCTCAGTTTCTGATCAAATAAATTTTTCTAGTGGAGGACTCCTCACTGTAGTTCCTTCATCTGTCTCTCTTCAATTCTTTTTTAGACAAGATTATATATTAACAACACCAAACATTGGTATGGATGTGAGCACCAGAATTCTCATTCAGTGGGAATAAAAAATAGTACAGCTGCCTTGCAAGGCACTTTGTGAGTCTCTTACAAACTAAACATACTCTCACCTTGTAAGCCAGCAATTGTGCTCTCTGGTATTTACCCCAAATTGTTGACAATCTATGTCCATAGGAAAACCAGACAAGGATGTTTGTATCTGCTTTATTCATAATTGCCCAACTTGGAAGCAATCAAGATTTTTAAGTAGGTGAGTGGATAAATAAACCATGGCACATCAGACAATGGAATATTATTCAGCACTAAAAAGAAATGAACTATCAAACTTTGAAAAGACACGGAGGAATCAAAATGCATATCACGAAGCAAAAGAAGCCAATCTGAAAAAGGCTACATCCTGAAAAAGGTAAAACTGTGGAGACAGTAAAAAGATCAGTGGTTTCCACAGGTTAAGAAGGAAGAAGAGGGACTTCTCTGGTGGCGCAGTGGTTAAGAATCCACCTACCATTTCAGGGGACACAGGTTCGAGCCCTGGTCTGGGAAGATTCCACATGCCATGGAACAATTAAGCCTGTGCACCACAGCTACTGCCCAAGTGCTGCAACTACTGAAGCCTGCATGCCTAGAGCCCGTGCTCTGCCACAAGAAAAGCCACCACAATGAGAAGCCTGTGCACTGCAACAAAAAGTAGCCCCTGCTGGCCGCAACTAGAGAAAGCCAGCACGCAGCAATGAAGACCCAACGCAGCCAATAAATAAATAAATAAATTTATAAAAAAAAAGAAGGAGGAAGAGGTGAATACTCATAGCACAGGTGATTTTCAGGACAGTGAAACTATTACACATGATACCATAATGATGATACTTAGTATTATACATTTGTCGAACCCTGTAGCGTGTACAACATCAAAAATGAACACTAATGTAAACTATGGATTTGGGGTGATAATGGTGTGTCCATGTGTTACCAAGTCCAAGCTCATACTGCTTGCTGCTCAACAGGCCAAAAAATCGAGAGACAAGCTGTTGGGGGAAGAAATAGTGACTTTATTTGGAAAGCCGGCAGACTGAGAAGATGGTGGACTAGTGTCCCGAAGAACCATCTTCCCTAAGTTAGAATTCAGGCTTCTTTTACACTAAAAAGGGTGGGGGAGGTAAAGTCAAACATTTCCTGGTTCCAATCAGACTCCAGAGGGGATGTGTTAATTTCTTCCTTCCTGCAGCCATTCACAGGTGGGCTTTGTTGGGAGGTTTCCCATGAGATAAACAAAGGGATTTTAGCATAATTCTCATTACATGGGAGGCTGCGTTCCCAGAGATGGGCCATTATGTGTAATTTAAGCTTGTAGGCCACATCCTTTTAGTGATTAACTTGTAGCAAAAGCAACAGAATACCAAGCGGAAAGTCAAAGAAACAGATCTGATATGGAGTCAGATTTGGTCTTCCCTATCACCAACACGCGCTCCTCATCAGAGGAAAGGCAGCATCTGAAGAGAGCTGTTGACAGTGGGGGAGGCTGTGCCTGTGTGGGGGCAGAGACTATATGGGAACTCTCTGCTCAGTTTTGCTGTGGCCCTAAACCTGCTCCGAAAGATAAAGTCTACTTTAAAAAAAGCAGGGACATGTATATACGTATATATATATTTTAAATTTCACCTGTTTGTTTTTATTATTATTATTTATTAATTTTGGCTGTATTGGGTCTTTGCTGTTGGGTGCAGGCTTTCCCTAGTAGTGGTGAGCGAGGGCTACTCTTCCTGTGGTGCACAGGCTTCTCATTGTGGTGTGGCTTCTCTTGTTGCGGAGCACGGGTTCCAGATGCGTAGGCTCAGTAGTTGTGGCTCTCAGGCTCTAGAGCACAGTCTCTGTAGCATGTGGGATCTTCCCGTACCAGGGAACAAAGCTGTGTCCCCTGCACTGGCAGGTGGATTTTTAACCACTGTGCCACCAGGGAAGTCCCAAAGGACATATATTGTTAAAATACCCTCTTCAAACGAGGGGGAAAAAATCCATGGAAAAAGAAAAATCAAGGACTCAGTCACCACTTATATACAGTTGATCAACTATCAGGGATTAAAGACAATCTATTGAAAGCACTATTAGAACTCATGAGAATTCATCAAGTTAGCTGAACACAAGATCAGCATATAAACATCAAGTACAATCGATAAGCCAATTGCTACCAGTATGTAATATAATGGAAATAATGATAAATGGATGAAGGTAACGATAGCAACAGCAAAAAGATGCTGAAATATATTTATTTGGAAATATACAAACCTTTAAGGATAACATCATGAAACTTTACTTAAAAAAGGGGGTCTGCCATGAGGTTTTTGTATAGCAGTCTAAATACACACACACACACACACACACACACACACTATATATATATGATTAAGTTGCTGATCTCTTAATTTCAAATGCATTTGAAAAACCCTGCATTTGTACTCTCCTTCCATTATAATTACTGGTTTTGATGTCATATTTTACATCTAATTGTTTTGTGTAACCATTAACTGCTTATTGTGGATACAGATAATTTTGCTACTTTTGTCTTTTAACCTCCCTACTAGCTTTGTATGTGAATGGCTTCCTATCTTTACTGTATGTTTGCCTTTACTGGAGCTTTCTCAGTTTATAATTTTGTTTCTAGCTGTGGCCAAAAAAGGGGTCTAAATAAATGGAGCTACCCACCTTATTTTCAAGGAAATATGAAAGCATTTAATGATGTCAACTGTACAAATTCAACACAGCCCCCATTAGAATCCTAATAGGGTAGTTGTAGGTTTGTTTTGAATTCTAAAGTGCTGTTTGAATGTCTCAAAATTAGCACGTACTCACTTATTGATTTGAGAGGAGGGGCCTGACTTTGGTCTCAGACTCCCTGGGTTCAAGCCCAGCTCTGGCACTTTCTACTTGTGGGGACACCAGCAAGGTGCTCACCCTCCCAACCTGTTTCCTCATCTGTAAAATAAGGTGACATAATACTGCCTACTTCATGGGATTTGTCTTAGGATTATTAGATCAATACAGGAAAAAAATGTCCAGCACAGTATATCTGGTGGTAAATGTCAGCTATGACACTTATGTAACAAAAAGGAAAAATATATAAGTATTAAGTCAGACAAAGTGTCACCTCTTTCCCAAATTCAAATATCAAACTGAGTCTACCTGACTCTGCCAATGAGGGATGTTTATTTATCTTAAATGCTAACAAAATGTGCTTCAAACCTGGCTCTGCTTCCATTGGGATTTCTCTCAGTTAAGAAGAGACCATTACTTTTCAATCACTTTATTTATTGTTCTAAGTGACTGTTATTGTGGTTTTAATATTTTTTTCCTTTTAAAAAGAGTTTCCACTTATGATAAAAACTCTCCAGAAAATGGGCATAGAGGGAACCTACCTCAACATAATAAAGGCCACATATGACAAACCCACAGCAAACATTATTCTCAATGGTGAAAAACAGAAAGCATTTCCACTAAGGTTAGGAACAAGACAAGGATGTCCACTCTCACCACTCTTATTCAACATAGTTTTGGAAGTCTTAGCCATGGCAATCAGAGAAGAAAAAGAAATGAAAAGAATATGAATTGGAAAAGAAGAAGTAAAACTGTCACTGTTTGCAGATGATATGATACTATACATAGAAAATCCTAAAGATGCTACCAGAAAACTGCTAGAACTAATCAATGAATTTGGAAAAGTTGCAGGATACAAAATTAATGCACAGAAATCTCTTGCATTCCTATACAATAAAAATGAAAAATCAGAAAGAGAAATTAAGGAAGCAATCCCATTTACCATCGCAACAAAAAGAATAAAATACCTAGGCATAAACCTACCTAAGGATACAAAAGACTTGTATTCAGAAAACTATAAAACACTGATGAAAGAAATCAAAGATGACATGAACAGATGGAGAAATATACCATGTTCTTCGATTGGAAGAATCAATATTGTGAAAATGACTATACTACCCAAAGCAATTTACAGATTCAATGCAATCCCTATCAAATGGCATTCTCCACAGAATTAGAACAAAAAATTTTACAATTTGTATGGAAACACAAAAGACCCCAAATAACCAAAGCAATCTTGAGAAAGAAAAATGGAGCCCAAGGAGTCAGCGTCCCTGATTTAAGACTATACTACAAAGCTACAGTAATCAAGACAGTATGGTACTGGCACAAAAACAGAAATATAGATCAATGGTACAGGATATAAAGCCCAGAGATAAACCCACACATATATGGTCACCTAATTTATGACAGAAGAGGTAAGAACATACAATTGAGAAAAGATAGCCTCTTCAATAAGTGGTTCTGGGAAAACTGGACAGCTACACATAAAAGAATAAAACTAGAACACTACCTAACACCATACACAAAAAATAAACTCTAAATGGATTAAAGACCTAAATGTAAGACCAGACACTATAAAACTCTTAGAGGAAAACATGGACAGAACACTCTATGACATAAACCATAGCAAGATCCTTTTTGACCCACCTCCCAGAATAGTGGAAATAAAAACAAAAATAAACAAATGAGATCTAATGAACTTAAAAGCTTTTGCACAGCAAAGGAAACCATAAACAAGGCCAAAAGACAACCCTCAGAATGGGAGCAAATATTTGTAAATGAAGCAACTGACAGAGGATTAATCTCCAAAATACACAAGCAGCCCATGCAGCTCAATATCAAAACAAACAAACAAACCAAAAAACAAAAAACCCAATTCAAAAATGGGCAGAAGACCTAAATAGACATTTCTCCAAGGAAGACATACAGATGGCCAACAAACACATGAAAAGATGCTTAACATCACTTATTAGAGAAACGCAAATCAAAACCAGAGTGAGGTATCACATCACACCAGTCAGAATGGCCATCATCAAAAAATCTAGAAACAATAAATGCTGGAGAGGGTGTGGAGAAAAGGGAACCCTCCTGCACTGCTGGTGGGAATGTAAATTGAAACAGGCATTATGGCAAACAGTATGGAGGTCCCTTTAAAAACTAAAAACAGAGCTACCATATGACCCAGAAATCCCACTACTGGGCATACATACCTGGAGAAAACCATAATTCAAAAAGATACATGTACCACAATGTTCATTGCAGCATTATTTACAATAACCAGGACATGGAAACAACCTACATGTCCATCGACAGATGAATAGATAAAGAAGATGTGGCACATATATACAATGGAATATTACTCAGCCATAAAAAGGAATGAAATTGAGCTATTCGTAGTGAGGTGGATGGACCTAGAGTCTGTCATACAGAGTGAAGTAAGCCAGAAAAAGAAAACAAATACCATACGTGAACACATATATATGGAATCTAGAAAAACTGTACTGATGAACCTAATGGCAGGGTAGGAATAGAGATGCAGACGTAGAGAATGGACTTGAGGACACCAGGGGGAGGGGAAGCTGGGATGTAGTGAGAGAGTAGCATTGATGATTACACACTACCAATGTAAAATAGATGGCTAGTGGGAAGCTACTACAGAGCACAGGGAGATTAGCTCGATGCTTTGTGAAGACCTAAAGGGGTGGGATGGGGAGGTTGGGAGCGAGGCTTGAGAGGGAGGGGATAAGGGGATGCATGTATACATATAGCTGATTCACTTTGTTGTACAGCAGAAACTAACACAATACTGTAAAGCAATTACACTCCAATAAAGATTAAACAAAACAAAACAAAACAAAAAAAACAACCCCTCCCCAAAAAACAAAAGTTTTATTGAGATATAATTGACATACAATAAACTGCATATATTTAAAGTGTACAATTTGATATTTTTTCTTAGTCATCTTTTTATACATATTAATGTACATTAATGTACATTAATGTACACTCCCAATCTCCCAATTCATTCCCCCCCCCATTTTAATATTGTTAATACTGACTATAGGAACAAAGGTGTAGGAAGGTGGTGGGTAGAGATAGATATTATTTGTCCCAAGACACACAGGGACTCTGGGGACTCATGATCTCAGCAGGATGCTCTGGTCACTCGTGTCCTTTTGGCTGAGGTTGAAAATCCCAGGGATTCTCCAGGTCTTGAAACTGATGAACATATGTCCCACGTCCCCTTTTCACAATCCTCTTATTCCAATTTACCAAAGACAGTGGGTTTCTGCATCATCCACCAGAGTCTTCACACAGAGCCTTGATGCTGCCTTTAGAAATCCCTAGACCTCAAAGAAAATTTACAGTCTTATTTGGTGATACAGAAATTTTCTTCTATATCAAGTGATTTCTACCTCTTTCCTTTAATAAAACCAAAAGAGGACCTAATTTAGCTGTGACCAATAAATTATTAAAAATCATTTTGAGTGATAAATTACCATGCCATTTTTAGCCTGTAGTTCAGAATGATTGAAAGAATTGAATGGCATTGCCATCACAAACTCATTCTTTCTGCAACTGCAAATTCGTGTGACAAATGTTTTCAGGGTTTACATCCATGAAGATGAAAAACATAAGTAAAAGTACCTCATTTTAGCAAATAAGCCACAGTATCTATGCATATATAAAATCAAGTGTCCTCATTCAGTTCATGAAGAGATATATTTATCAGTAACATTTTATATTGTGTATTTTAAAAGAATCAACAATTGAAATAAACGTCTGGTCTTCATGCAAAGCTGCAAGCATCTCTGCTGGTACCCAAATCACCAGTGTACCTTATCTTACAAACTCCTCGAAGCCATTTTATTCCTTCTTCCCTTGCTTTTCTGCATTGTGGATCCTATGAGATTTACGCCCTGAGGTTCCTCAGGGAAATGTGTGAGTTATGTAGCCACTCCTTACTACTCCCACAAACCACCTGCCCAGCCCCCCGCCCCCCACACTACATCTAACACAGCTCAGACTTTGGACCACAGTTGGACTTCCCTGGTGGCACAGTGGTTAAGAATCCACCTGCCAATGCAGAGGACACGGGTTGGAGCCCTGGTCCAGGAAGATTCCACATGCTGCGGAGCAACTAAGCCTGTGCGCCACAACTACTGAGCGTGCGCTCTAGAGCCCTCGAACCACAACTAATGAGCCCTAGTGCCACAACTACTGAAGCCTATGCACCTAGAGCCCGTGCTCCACAACAAGAGAAACCACCGCCGTGAGAAACCCCCGCACTGCAACAAAGAGTAGCCCCCGCTCACCACTAGAGAAAGCCCACATGCAGCAACGAAGACCCAACACAGCCAAAAATAAATAAATAAATTTATTTATTAAAAAAAAAGGAGGTAGGAAAATATCAGAAATGCTTGGTTTGCTCCTGAATTCTCCATAACACTTACTCATTGTGTGCACTGGGCTACTTGTGCTGTTCTTAGCGCTGGGAATCCAGCCCAGGTACCAGCTGAGATATAACCTAGAGTTTGGGGACCCTTTGTCCACTTGCAAATTGACTTCATACACCATGCGGCATCAGCGGGGTACTCCCATGACCCAGCGAAATCCGAAATCCGGTACACTCTTTGGATGACCCAAGGCCTCCTCCCCTGGGGAGGCAGAAGCTGTGTTCATCACAACACATTCTGCCTCAATGATACAATCTTTCACTTTGCATTTGGAGCTAACTTCAAACACGCAGAAACATGGTAATGCTATATATAGTAGAAGACCAGCATACCATTACCCAGGTGAGCTTTTCTTAAAAAAATTGAAATACAGTTGATGTATGATATTTTATAAGTTACAAGTGTACAATATAGTGATTCACAATTTTTAAAGGTTTTATTTCATTTATAGTTATTATAAAATATTGGATATATTCCCTGTGTTGTACATTACATCCCTTGTAGCTTCTTTGATACATAATAGTTTTAATTCCCCACCCTTATATTGCCCCCCCACTGGTAACCACTAATTCCTTTCTGTCTTTTTTTTTAAAGAAATTTTATTGAGATACAGTTGACATACAATAAAATGCATATATTTAAAGTGTCCAATTTGACTTTTTTTCTTATTAGTAATGTATGCATGGCCATCCCAGTCTCCCCATTCATTCCCCCCCCCCACCCGCCGCCTTCCCCACTTGGCGTCCATATGTTTGTTCTCTACATCTACATCTACCAGTGAGTCTGTTTTTTGTTAGTCACTAATTTGTTGTACTTTTTAGATTCCACATATAAGTGATATCATGCAGTATTTGTTTTTCTCTGCCTGACATTTCCCTTAGTGTAATACCCTCCAAGTCCATATATGGGGTTGCAAACGGCAAAATTTCATTCTTTTCTATGGCTGAGCAGTATTCCATTATACAGATGTATACCAGATGCACTTGTTGTTGATGCATTACTTGATTTACTTTATATACACTTTCTTTTTTTTGGCTTCATTGGGTCTTTGCTGCTGCGTGCAGGCTTTCTCTAGCTGTGGCAAGTGGGGGCTACTCTTTGTTGTGGTGCGCAGGCTTCTCATTGCAGTGGCTTCTCTTGTTGTGCAGCACGGACTCTAGGCACATGGGCTTCAGTAGTTGTGGCTCACGGGCTGTAGAGCACAGGCTCAGTAGTTGCAGTGCACGGGCTTGTTGCTCTGCGGCATGTGGGATCTTCCCGGACCAGGGCTTGAACCCGTGTCCCCTGCATTGGCAAGTGGATTCTTAACCACTGTGCCAGGGAAGTCCCTGTATACATTCTTTTGGGGACTTCTTCTCACAAAGACACAGGCCAAAGATTTCAATACATGGAACAAAAATTCCAGCAGACACGCACAGCATTAAACATGAAATTATACCCAAATATTCCAGCTACTGCAGAGCTGTGGCAAGGCCATACTTACACAAAGCCAGGGACAGTTGAGGGACTAAAGAAACTACAAAAACAGATCTTTTGTGCCTGTGAACCCTTCCATGCTAGAAGAACATGCAGGCTGCATTTGAAAGATTGGAGGAGCCCTGCATTCATGAAACTGTCACGGGCTCGTGATTTCCAGGCAGCGTTCCAGAGGCTTCCCTAACCATGTAGAAGACACTTGAATGTCAAGGACTCTCCCTCCATCCTATGTCCTTTCTTGCAGGAGTCAAGACTGCCAGACCAAGGTCAGGCACTGTTCAAATACATCTGTTCTACCCAGGGAACGGATGTTGCCTAAAGCAACTTCGAGGCAGAGCTGCCTTGCAGCAGTGAAGCCAGGTGTTAACAATCCTTCCTGCTCCTCCCACAGTCAGTAAGGTGAGCTGACGTGTCCTTGAGGTACATGTTCTCATTGTAGGTCAGCCCACAGGTGCAGGAGACCCCTGAGGACAGCAAGGCACAACCCCTTCACAGGTCCCTCCCAAAGTGGAGAGTTTGAGTCCTCTGCAAACACAGGTGCACTTATGATGATGGAAATAGCAGATTTTTCTCCATCTTCTCCCTTGAGAAAAAAAGAGTAATCTTATGACGTCCATTACAGGTTGAATGAAAATGGTGTTTTTTCTTTCCTTTTTTGTTTTTGTTTTTGTTTTTTTTTTGAGAATTCTGGAGGAACTGCATAGAGGAGGCCAAATAATCTCAGGACCAGGGAACTGCTGAACCCACGCTCACTGTAGGACCCCCAAGACTATTTACTTTGCTCACTGGAAAGACTTTCTATCCCCAAAAGTCTTTTGTAGTGGAGGGGACACTGAAAGCCTTTTCTTTTTCTTTCTTTCTTTTTTTCTTTCTTCCTTTTTCTTCCTTTCTTCCTTCCTTTCTTTCTTTCTTTCATATAAATGTATTTATTTATTAGCTGCGTTGGATCTTAGTTGCTGTGCATGGGCTTTCTCTAATTTTGGTGAGTGGGGACTTCTCTTCCTTGCGGTGCCCAGGCTTCTCAGTGCAGTGGCTTCTCCTGTTGCAGAGCATGGGCTCTAGGTGCATGGGTTTCAGTAGTTGCAGCACGCGGGCTCAATAGTTGTGGCTTGCAGGCTCCAGAGAACAGGCTCAGTAGTTGTGGCGCATGGGCTTAATTGCTCCGCGGCATGTGGGATCTTCCTGGACGGGGAATTGAACCTGTGTCCCCTGCATTGGCAGGTGGATTCTTAACCACTGCGCCACTAGGGAAGTTCAAGCCTTTTGTTTCTTGTAGTTATTGGTCCTCATTCATCTCCATTACCATCTAACACTTATGTACATGTAGTCTTAGCATCTTCCCCAAATCCCTCACATTGTAGATCTGCTGTTTTTTCACTATAAGACATCAAGCATAAGATCTTACAGGAATTTTTCTTATCCCAGCGTTACCTAGTACAGAGGTGTTGGCCAATAAAGCTTCTGTGTTGGTTAGTTGATATACTTATTATGCTAATTAAGTGTTTTGGGGTAACAAACTTATGAGCTGTTAATTCTAGTATAGGTCAGACAGTTGGTCTGCATTGTATAAAAAATAAGACCAAGATTCTGTAGATTACAGTCACTGTGAGCCTGATAGGGTCTCTATTTTCTTCATTCCAGAATTATTTTTTCCTACTCATCTCTCAATTGCCAGAACTGAAGACCTGTGTGTTACAGATCCCAGACTCTCTTGCCAGCTGCCTTCTCATCAGGTTCTCTAATGGAAGGCACTAATGCAGATCGGAAGGTGGGAAGAGGGCAAAAGTCGTGTGTTCCGGAGTTGTTTAAGGGAGGAGAGTAGTCCAGCTTTCTAGATTCCAGTTTAGAATTTGTCTATCTGTGGCAGACCGCTAACCGGGAACCTGATGCCTTCCCAGGATCAATAGGGAAAGAGGCGGAGAAGCCAGTCAATAAAATAAAGAATTTGAGGTGTGGATCTGACTTGCCAACCCTGGGCTATATGGGCTATGTCAGCTTGGGAGAGCCAATTCATCTTTTTAAGTCTCAGTAAATGGAGATACACTTTCTTCTCTACATGAGAGTCTATATTGCGCTCATCTGGAGTATTGCAACTTTTTAACTGGAATCTGGACCTCTCATAAAGGTGTTTCGGTGCATGTATCATTGTTAAATCAGTCTTTCTGTGAAGGAATAAAGGGTGGTACTTCCGCTGTCTTGCTGATTTCACTCTGGGGATATCCTAGTTCCTCTCTAATTTCCAGTAGCTACCACAGAGAGAATATAAAAGCTATTGTATTTTTACATACTGTTAATACATCTAGCCACCTTACAAGGTATCTCATCTTATTATCTTAATGCCTCTTGTGGTATTTCAAGAGCCTGTCTCATATTTCCTGGCAAAACAATAATGGTCTCTGCAAATGAATGTGTTTTCTCTCTTCTTTAGAAATATTTGGATTGGTTCATTTTATTATTTTTGTTGCTACTTGGGCAGCGGGAGAGTGACACAAAGCAAGGTTGACCGACAGTGCATGTGACAGGCATATTTTTGTTTATCCTGGATTTTAATGGAAATGTCATCCGCATCCATTATTTTATTTTAATTTTTTTAATAATATTTTTTGGCCATGCCACGTGGCTTGTGGGATCTTAGTTTCCCAAACAGAGATCAAACCCAGGCCCTCGGCAGTGAGATCACAGAGTCCTAACCACTGGACTGCCAGGGAATTCCCACGTCCATTATTTTAGAACTGTACTTGCTCTTGGCATTGTAAATTAATTTTTTGTACCTACATGGTTTTCTTCTATACTTATTTTGCTTTAAATTTTTATTAAGAATTGTCATTGAGTTTTATTAAATAACCTTCACCTAGTCACATAAGATTTCTTTTTTTCAGTTATTGAGATGATGATATTGGTAGAGTGTATGATATTGAACTGCACCCTTGGTTTTGGAATCCCCTGTGTATGTTTCGCATTTTAATCCAAGGCCCACCTCTGGCCTATATTTAATGACTTTTCAGAGGAGAACTTTTATATATATACACACATACATACATGGACGTAGTACTGTGGTTCTCAAAGCATAGTCCATGGGCCACTGTGGAACTCCGAGATTCTTACAAGGGGTCCTGGGAGATCAAACTCTTTTAATAATAATATTAAGATATTATTTTTCACTCTCATTCTCTTACAAGCATTCATTGGAGTTTTCCAGAGGCTACATGACATGTGACACAGCAACAGATTTAATGCAGAAGAAAATATGAGATTTCAGCAGTTTTCTATCAGTCATATGTTAAAGAGACTTGAAAAAATCTAAACAATGGTAATTCCAATGCAGCGCAATTGTTTTGTCCTTTTGGAAAATATACTCTTTTTTAATAAAGATATGCTATATATTAAAATATATGAATTTATTATTCTTATGATTAAATAAATGAATACATATTTTATAAATGTCTCCACTCCTTTTAAACTATGTGTAAATGTAGGTATTTAGAAGCCACTTAACCAGAAGCTCTTTGTGTGTCCTTAATCGTGTTTATGGTTATAATATATTCCCTTTTCTGAGAACCATTGACATAATATAGCCACGGACATATAGGTACATTTTATATATGTATCATTTGAATAATGCTAACAACCCTACTTATTATTTTCACTCCCAACTATTGATACTCATAAAAACGAGGAAGGTTGTGAAGTGGAAATTAACATAAGGATGATCAAGGAAGATCTCACTGAGAAGGAGACATTTGAGTAAAGACCAAGGAAACAAGAAAAAAGGAAATAAGATTAAAACAGGATTGGTATGTGTCGTGGCTCGAGCGCGGCTTGGAAAAGAATTTCCAGACACAAAGCAGTGTAGGAAGAAGTAGGTTTATTGGAAACAAAGGACAGAGAGGGTGGGAAAGATGCTGGAAAATCAGCGGGATGACTTCCTGGCAAAAGAGCCCTTGGCGGGCTCGCAGCCAGCTTTTATAACCCCTAGACAAAGAAAATTCCTGCTGGGGAAATGGCCCTGGAGCAGACCACTCCTAGAGCCCTGTCCTTGATACACCCCCACTCCATGCAGTCATGGAGCAGGCACCCAGGCTTTACCCATGAAGGCCTCAAGCATCTCTTAGGGCCTTAGGACTCCACTGGATCTTAGCATTTGGTGGCAGATGAGGGGATAGGGAGGGGGCTTTCTGAGACAGGTCTAGAGGTGATGTTTCTCACCACTTCCATATTCCATTGGCCTGAACTCAATGACAGGGCCACACCCTGGGGAAACAAGGTCAGCTCTATGTCCTGGTGGCAGAGGAAAATGGCTCAGTAAATAGCTCTCTGGTATATGTTTTTAATATCCTTGCTGTCTAGAGCATAAGCTCTTTTGTAAATTGTTGATCTTGGTAGGCAAACACTATATTTCATTTCTTTTTTTTTTCTTTTTAACTCTTTTTTTTAATACATTTTAAAAAAATTTATTTTTATTTTTATTTTTCGGCCATGCCACATGGCATGTGGGATCTTAGTTCCCTGACCAGGGATCGAAACCATGCCCCCTGCATTGGGAGTGTGGGGTCTTAACTGCTGGACCACTGGGGAAGTTCCTGTATTTCATTTCCAATCATGTCATCCTCAGCAAGATCTGTAAGCAAAAGCACATTTTTTCTTTTTTTCTTTTCATTTTTAAACATACAGAAATCAATTATATTTCTATACACTAGTAATGAGAAATTTGAAAATTAAGAAAACTATTCTATTTACGAGAGTATCACAAAGAATAGAAAAATTAGAAATAAATTTAGGAAAAGGAGGGTAAGACTGGTACTCTGAAAATTACAAAACTTCATGAAAAGAAATTTTAAAAGACCTAAGTAAATGGCAGGTCATTCCACGTTCGTGGATAGAAAGACTTAAGATTAACATGGCAACACTCTTCAAACTGATCTACAGATTCGACACCATTCCCATCAAAATCTAGGCACTTTTTAAAGGCTGAGATGAAGCGAGAGAGTAGCACAGACATATGTATACTACCAACTGTAAAATAGATAGTCAGTGGGAAGTTGTTGTATAACAAAGGGAGTCCAACTCGAGGATGGAAGATGCGTTAGAGGACTGGGGCGGGGAGGGTGGGGGGACTCGAGGGGGGGAGTCAAGGAAGGGAGGGAATACGGGGATATGTGTATAAAAACAGATGATTGAACTTGGTGTACCCCCCCCCCAAAAAAAAGATAAAGGCATATTTTTTCAACAGCTTTATTGAGATATAATTCACGTATAATAGAATGCATGCATTTAAATGGTACACTTCACACAAAAACAATAAAAATAAATGGTACACTTCCGTGGTTTCTAATATATTTCAGAATTGTGCACTCAGCCCCACAATCCATCATAGGACATTTTCATCACCCCCAAAAAGAACCCTCCCAGACAGCAGTCATTCCCCTTTCTCACGAACCCCTTAGGCAATAAGTAATCTACTTTCTGTCTCCATTCTCTTTTAGTGTTGCTGATGAAAAGCCTGATGTGAATTCTAGTTATTTTGTGGGAAATGTTTAGGTTTTTCTTTTCAACTTTCAATTTCTGAAACTTACTTATGGAAACTAGGATTTATTCAGACGTGAATCTTTTTCACTCATCTGTCTTAGCCCTCACTGAGTCCTTTTAGTCAGAAACTGATAAAACACATTTATCTTTTTTAAAAAAATTTATTTATTTATTTTATTTTCATTTATTGGCTGTGTTGTGTCTTCGTTACTGCGCGTGGGCTTTCTCCAGTTGCAGTGAACAGGGGCTACTCTTTGTTGTGGTATGCTGGCTTCTCATTGTGGTGTCTCCTCTTGCTGCGGAGCATGGGCTCCAGGCACATGGGCTTCAGTAGTTGCAGCACGTGGGCTCATTAGCTGTGGCTCATGGGCTTTAGAAGGTAGGCTCAGTAGTTGTGGCTCACGGGCTTAGTTGCTCTGTGGCATGTGGAATCTTCCCGGACCAGGGATCGAATCCATGTCGCCTTCATTGGCAGGCGGATTCTTAACCACTGTGCCACCAGGGAAGCCCAACACATTTATCTTTACTGCCATTCCCAGGCAATTGCAATCCTGTTTTTTTTCTTTACTGAAATATAGTTGATTTACAATATTGTGTTAGTTTCAGGTGTACAGCAAAGTGATTTAGTTATATATGTGTAGATATATAACACACATATATACATATACATACATATATATATTTATATCTATAGTTTTCAGATTATTTTCCATCCTGTTCATGTATTTTGTGAGAAGTGGTTTAACTCGAGTGTTTATTTCCAGGAGATACAATATTTGCTTAAGTCCAAGACATGTGTTAGAAGTATAGCTAAAATGATGCATTTCTCCCTGGACACATTTACGGTCCTGTTTCCAACTCCAGGCAGTAAGAGTCCTACAAACTGTACTTAGAAGGAAAACCAGGAGAAACATTGCCGTGGGGTCTTTTCTTCCCATCCTCATCTAGTCGTAAACTTCGAACGCAACACTGAGGATTCTAGCCTCCTCCCTCTTCTCTTTGATTCCTGTTTCTTTCCACCAGAGTTTGTCACCAGTGCATTTTCTGCAGGGCATTTAGCCCTCGTGTACCTACTGTCTGCTCCCCGTTCCCTATCCCCTGAGTGCTCGTGCTACGTGTTAGGTAATGAGGACCCCAGGTAGAACAAGCACCCTTTTCCACTCCACAGAGTGACAGCCCAGTGCTGGACATAGACACTTAAAAAAAATATTGGGTAAGTATTTGATGATTCATTCATTTATTTATTTTTTTAGGAGTGTGGTTGTTTTCATCGAGTGATTGGAGATTTTCCTATGATCGTTCTGTTCCTGATTTTCAGTTTGATTCCACAATGATCAGAGAACACACTTTGTATGATTTCAATTATTCTGCCATTGTCAAGGTTAGTTGCATGACATGTTGGCATGGACATCCTTCACTGCCACCTCCAGTGTTTCTTCCAATGCTCTCTTCTGCTGGACATCTGGCAGTTCCTGGTGCTGTCAGCACGATCCACTCTCATTCTCTTGAACTCTGCATGGATTTGCAGGCCCAAGCCCCCTCCAACAGACACCCTTCGGTTACATTATTGGCAAACACGTGACCGTGTAGAATGCGTACCCTCACTCCACTGGGGCAGCCCGGTGTGATGTCCTGAGGCAGATGGAGGCCAAATCTGTCCAAGTGCTGAGACTGGGGTTGAGAAGGGGCTTCCTGGGTCTGCCACATCTAGAGGCTGATGTCAGGTTCTGCACTCCTAAGAGGGTATCTCCTGGATGGGAATTTCAGCGACTACAGTCCTATTTGGCCTCCTGGCTCCCCAACGCAGGACCTACTCTTGTGCTTCATTCCTGCACATGTTATACCTGAAGGAAGAGTCGAACCTAGTGGGAGCGGAATTGTCCCGAGAAAGGGCCAGAGGTCTTCCTGGTGGAGTGGATGGCCCAGGAACGAAGAGGGACCCATGGAGGTGTGAGCAGAAGTGACAATAACTTATTGCTGGTGACAGGATTCTGGGGACTGGTAAAAGTAGGGGGAGCTAAGTTTCGATTTTAAAATCTCTTGCTTTGGGACTTCCCTGGTGGTCCAGTGGGTAAGACTCTGCACTCCCAAAGCAGAGGGCCTGGGTTTGAGCCCTGGTCAGGGAACTAGATCCGGCATGCATGCCACAACTAGGAAGTCCACATGCCACAACTGAAAATCCCGCATGCCACAGCAAGGACCCGGCACAGCTTAAATAAATAAATATTAAAAAAAAAAAAACCCTCTTGCTTTGCTTTGTTCTGATGTAGTGCGCACTTTTCCCTCGACCTTCCTGACTTGGTAGGTGATCGTGTAAATAAGTGGATGGACCACGTTGCCACTCAAGGGACACGACTAGGGAGAGTCACACCATTGGAAGGGGCACCAAACATCTCTGAGAGTAGGATAAATCATATTTTTGTGAAGTATTTTTAAAAGTCAAGATTAGTGCCATATATCAAATTTTAAAATCAAAACAGGATTCACTCACTGGCTCTGTTCCCAGCCCTGCACACTTGGGGCAGGGACAGAGAGAGCTGAGAAAAGTGCCCAGCCATGGCCAGCAGGGGTCAGAATGAAGATGAAGACTGGCGGATCAGAGAATTTGGACAGGACCCAACTGCCAGAACCTCCCCTCTGGTTCCTGGGGAGATAGGGGTGAGGAGGGGAGGAAAACCACTTTTCCCAATAGAGGGCTTGGGACGGTGAGAAACAAAGTGCTTTTCAAATACTTCCATTCTTCACCTGTGAGTTCTTTAATGAATAATTGTGTGTGTGTGTGATATATGAAGCTCTCTAAAGCCTCTACTTTAATCAAATAACAAAAAAGAACTTCAGCTTTGCAGATACTTTATTGAAATGAAAATGTATTTGAGGTTTCAACAATTGTCTTGCAGTGTGTAGATCAAAAGACAAAAAGGAAAGACAGCTTGTGGTTTGTACTCATCGCCAGTCGATATCTTCTGAGCCAAAGGTCTTGTGGAAAGTTAAAACAATACACAGTAAATACTATTATATATGATTTCCTGGAAAACAAAAATAAACATCATTTAGATTTTCAACTCTCTTTTGCAAAGTAAAATCCTGCAAGATAAACATTTCTTATTGTTTTCCTGGATCTGTCCATACACATCTGACATCCAAGAGAATTAGTGCTGGAGTAAAATCAGAATGATCTCATCATTTATTTGATCATTCAGGAGAAATTTATTAGTGCCAAAAAAGTGCTGGTATTTCCAGATCTTTTCCCCACCAGGGATCCCTTGAGTAAGTTTTTTCTGCACATTTCTTGTTCCTTGAAATAACTATCCATAACTATGCAGTGTGTGTTATCATTTTTCCACACAGAATTGTGAAAATCTCAGCTCTAATACAAGGACCCACGACATTTTTGTGTTCCTATACAGCCTTACTGTCAGAAATATAGAAAATAGCCTGATGCCTTTTACCTGTGACTCTGTGGCCTACAAAATCTTGAGGCTGTGCACTAAGAATGATTCGTTCAAGCTACACTTTTAAAGGAAAAAAGTTCATCATCCTTGATTGTAAGGATTATTCACTAAACATTTTGTTTAATTATAATAAATACATATAACATATAATTTACCATTTTTACCATTTTCAATATACCTAACACCATATTGACTCTGCAGTCAGGACAACCAATCTCCAAACTGTCTTCATCTTACAAAAAAGAAACTCTATACCTGTTAAGTAACTTCCATTTTCCTCAACATCCAACCCCTGGAAACGGCTATTCTACCTTGTGTTTCTATGAGATTGGCTTCTCTTGAAACCTGGTGTAAGTGAAGTCATGCAACCTTTGTCTTTTTATGGCTGGCTTATTTCACGCGTCATAATGCCCTCAGGTTCATCCACGTTGCACCATGTTCAAAATCTCCTTGGGGGCTGTTCACTTTTATCTGTACACTTTTTGCAATCTTTCTGAATTGTCTACCATAGAACATTTTAAATAATATATTAGGAGAGGAAAAAATGCTAGAATTACAATATCAATTTATAACTAGAAAGAATTACTCATTGTTAAACTACTGATTTTGGTTTGAAACAATTCCATCACCCATGATGGATTCAGACCCATGATCTGCATTTGTCATTTGTGGGATGCTTAGTTAACGGTCAAGGAATCCAATCATTTATACGAACAAATTCTGATTGCTTGAAAGTGCATTTTAAATTCTTTTAATAAGGTGTATGGAATCGTCCTCAAATGCCGTATTCTGGACTCTATTAGAATCATTCTTAAAATGTGTTAAGAAGATGGGGAAGAAGAAGGGAATCGTTTTTGCTGATCACTCCTACAAGTGAAGGACTTCTTGGGAATCAGATTTTTTTTTACCTTGGTAGAAAGTGTGTGTGTGTGTGTGTGTGTGAGCACGCGCGCGCGCCTCTGTGTGTACAGGGGAGCTGAGGGGTAGGTAGTCCTTTGCCCGAGTAGTCTTTTCCCTCTTTTGTCTTTTTCATTTATCATTCACTAAAGATTTCAGCACTGCAGCCTTAGATGTCTTTCTTGATGTCAGTCATTGGACTCACCACACAATGAAATAAACTGAAATAAAGCACATCCATCACTTGCTTTGGCATAATCAGTGACAAACGTAGACCCTGCTTGTCCCTGTCCCGTGGTTCTAAAAGCACAACAGAAAAAGACAAAATTACCATCATCTCATTGAAATTGTTCAAAGTTTCAGCTGACTGCTTGAGAAAACATTCCTTGAATTCGTCCACAGCGTCTGCAGTGTATTTGTCATCTATGAACTTTGCAAGAAATGCTCTGAATTCAATCTTGGACACACTGGTATTGACTGTTTTTGAAACCACTTCCTTGAGAAGTGAGCAGCCAGAACCTGGGAAGAAAGCATGCAAACATGGCCTCTAACACAGATGCATGAACCTCTTTCGGGCAGAATGATGATGTTGGTCCCCCTCTTACATCGCAGTAGAGATGTCTTTTCAGAAAGTGGTTAATGGTCTTGAGTTCTCAATTCTATGAGAGTAAACTTAGGATCTGGGATTTCTTTAAGCCCTAAAACATCCGCCCTTCCGCTTGCTAGCCTTGAGAAGCCAAACACTATGTAAACTTGATTAAGGAGGGCACTGAAGAAATTAGATGCTCTAACTTAGGGCAACATAGTAAACATTATCCGGTCTTTCTTTGTGCAAAGTCATGTGATGCTTCACCATTATCATTCAGAGTAGCAGGTAGGATATCCCAGTATTGTAAATGTATTGGGTCTAGGATATTTTCCATTAGCTCTGTTGATGCTAATTATTTTCTGCAATGAAAAATAATTTACAAATGAAATTCTTGTTTGTGAAGTGATTTGTTGTGGGAACTTCAATTGCATAGGAGAGAGCACTCTGGAACTGGATGTGTGAGAGGTGGGTTTTACTCTTGGGTCTGCAATTTTTTATTTAGTTGACCTTGAGTCTGTCAGCTTGAACACATCTGCATGTACTTGAGGAGCAAATGAGGTGGGGGTATTTAAAAGAGCTTTGTAAATTAAACAAAGCAAACTACTTATGTGACATGTTATTGAAGACCAGATTCTAGCTGCCAGGGCAGTTTTTTCTAGCTGGATCCTTCATTTTGGAAGGAGACCTCCAGGGGAGTATGAGCTCTTCTCATCTCTCTTCTTCAGCCACCATTGAGCAGGAAGGGGCTGGGAGTAAGGGCATTGCCGAAGGGCTCAAATCAATTCTGAGAATGTGTGAAGAGTGAGGGATCCACACGTGGTGGAGGACACTGTGTCACGCACCACAGCCTGAGCTTTTTATCCTAGGAGGATTCCTGTTTCTTTTCATATTTAAGGAGACTCCATGAGTGCCTCTTTCAGGAAATCCATCCAGATAATATAAATGTAGAGGATCATCAGAGCATCTTTTCCCCTTGCCCCACTGAAATGACTAATTCTAATAGTCAATCACAAGACTCATCCTGGTTTCATGGTACCTGTGACAATGGTGGGATACCCTGAACGGCATGAGAAACTACGGGCAGCTCTGGGGCAGAGGTGAAGCCCACGAACGAACTTCTTTCAGATTTTCTGGAATTAGTGATGACGCTTAGGTCTATGACATGCAGACCTGTCCTATACTGGCACTTGGGAATTGGGAGATCTTGCACAGGGGACCAGACAACAACCTTAGCCCCAGACCTCTGCCCCCTCAGCAGTACTCACCTGCATAGCAGTAAAGGGGGAGGGCGAGCAGCATGAGGACCGTAACCAGCTTCATGTTGGAAGCAGCGGTTGCTGGCAGTTCAGCCTAATGTGGCAGAGAGAAAGGAACTCACTTTGGAGGTGAGCACCCAGAACTGCTCCTTTTATTCTCAAGGTCACCACCCTAATCCTTCCCACAAGCGAGGAAATGAGTCACAGGATAAACCTGGCATTGGACCAGGAAACAACAGCAAGGATCAACCAGAACCCAGCTAGCCTGTGCTGTGTTGGTAGAAAAACCAAGGAGACAGAGACTTTGGGACCCCAAACAATTTCAGAGGTGTAATAATGATACATGATTTTAGGTAAAATGAATGCAAAAGTGCTTTCTGAATAAAGCAAAGTACAACATTGTGAACCTGTGTTGTCCTCCTTGTTTTATATTATTATGGTGATCATTTTCTCTTCTCCCTTCCCCTCCCTTTCCTCCTCCTCTTGTTTCTCCTCTCCTTCACTTTCTTCTTCAAAGTGCTCTTCAAAGTGCATATAGCTTTGTACCCTGTGTGTCTGTTCTGCTGGTTCACCAAGCACAAGAGCTGGGTACAGCACTCCATAAATCCTCTGAGAGGCAGACTTCTCTTGCCCATAGACAGTTTTCCAGTAAGGTGCTTTATTTTGTTTTTAAATTATTTATTTATTTATTTATTTATTTATTTATTTATTTATTTATTTATTTTTGTTGGCTGTGTTGGGTCTTTGTTGCTGTGTGCAGGCTTTCTCTAGTTGCAGCAAGCGGGGGGCTACTCTTCATTGCAGTGCGCGGGATTCTCATTGCGGTGGCTTCTTTTTGTTGTGGAGCACAGGCTCTAGGGGTGTGGGCTTCAGTAGTTGTGGCTTGCTGGCTCTAGAGCGCAGGCTTAGTAGTTGTGGCACATGGGCTTAGTTGCTCCCCAGCATGTGGGATCCTCCCAGACCAGGGATTGAACCCATGTCCCATGCACTGGCAGGTGGATTCTTAACCACTGCATCACCAGGGAAGTCCCAGTAAGGGGCTTTAAATTTGGGAAATGTTAATAATGTCTCACCTTCTCTGAAGGTTGTTTTTTCAAAGACTATCTCACTTAGTTAGCTCAGTTTCATGAATTCATTCTATTATAAATCTATGGATTAGTTTTCATCTATGTTTCATTAGCTTTTTAGGGTTTTTCTTCCACTGATTTGAAGGATGATGTGAAGTAGAATAAGTGATTGCTTAGAGGAGGCAGAGCTGAATGGTGGAATGGCTATGGGATCTGGGCTTATGCAGATGTGGATGTGAATCTTGGATGCAACACCTAATCGTGAAGTATCCTTGGACAAAGTCCTCGTCATTCTGAGCTTCTTTTTCCTAACTGCTAAAATGGGCATTAATTATGCTATGCCTGGTTTTGTAAGGATGACACACACTCTATGTAAAGAGCCTATCACAGGGCTTACACAGGGTAATCATTGATCAATGGGAGGTTCCATTCATTTATCCATCCACCCATCCATTTATCCATCCATCCATCCATCCACCCATCCACCTATCCATCCATCCATCCATCCATCCATCCATCCATCCATCCATCCATCATTCAGCAGTACCATGAGCTTCTCCTATGACTGGGCCCTGTGCTGTGTGCCACACATTCAGTTGTAGGGATAAATTAGACCAGGATCTTGCTCTTGCAGAGCTTACCTGTAACGAGGGAGGCAACAAACAAGCCTACAATTGAATGAGTGATGTCAGAAAGTGATGGCTCTAAAGAGCAACAAAACAACCACTAGGGGCTGTGTCCTCTCAGGAGGTCCAGGCAAGCTATAGCAGGAAGGACTTTTAAACTTGGATGAGTGGACAGTGATATCCAGGGGAAGTTCTGGGGAAGAGTGTTCTAGGCAGAGGGAACAGCAAGTACAGAGGCCCTGAGGGCAGGTGGTACTTGGCATGACAAGGAAAGCAAGGAAAATGTGTCTCTGGCTGTCAGAGAGGGACAGGGCAGCCTCGTAGGAGAGAAAACCCACACCAGTTGAAGCAGGGATGATAGAAAGGGAATAGGGACGAGAGAAACAAAGTCAGCTTAGGTTGAAAAAAAAAAAAGAAATGGATGAGAAAGCCAGGGAAAGAAGTCAATAGTTAATTACCCATGGGTGTATTATTCCAGTCTGGATTATTCGGGACTCATTTCTTTCCATTATTCAGCTGGAGCATAAATTGCCAAGAACACTACTGATTTAGCAAAAGGCTAGAAATATAGAGGAAGGTTATGTTCTTACATGTACGTTCACCCAGTTGGCCATTGCTGGTGGGCTTCATTCTCAAGGCAAGTGAAGGACATTAGAATGAAATGGGAGATGGTCCCCTTGGCCAGGACTTAATGGAGATTCTGCCAGGTGACCCAGTTGTAAGGGACCTGCCTTGTAACCTGCTAGGACACTGGACCCCCTCAGAGGTTTCTTACTCAGAAAAAACCCTCCACATCAGGTACATCACACAATAAAGAAGTATATTCTCCACAGCAGAGGATGACCATTCTTTGGTAAATCAAATAATAACTCAGCTTGCAAAAGACTCCATTGCAAGCCAGCATTTACAAGGAAAAATAGGAGAAATCAAAAGGTCAGGATGCTTGTGTTGCTGGCTTGATTTTTTCTCTTCCCCAAAGGGGAATTTGACCTTGTCATACTTAATATAAGTATGAAGGTGAGTCAAAAATTATCCACATTTTGTTTATATTAAAACTTGTGTAAATCCTACAGCCAGAGTGCAGATAATTTTTGACTCACCCTTGTAATAACATTCGGTGACAGCTATTTTTTTTCTCAGTGATTCATGCATTGACCCAAGAGCCCACCAAAGTTATTTTGAAATTTAGATGATCATTGTTTTTTTAAAATTGTAAGTTACCCAGATGGATCAGCTCCATAGTATTCTGGGAACATGAACCCCCCACCCCCCATTTCTTTATTTTCACTCCTTTTTTCTTACTGTTTCTGCCCCTCACCTCCAGGGCTGTGGGAACATTAACCTGAGGCATGTTCTTTGGAAGTGAACCTCGTCTTCCTTAAGATCATGCCAAAGTCTGAAAGTCTTGAGAACTAAAATATTGCCTGCCAAGTCAGTAAACAAATGTTGTAGCCGTTAAGAGCCCCGAGGGATCTCAGGATGGAGGCAGACAGGCTGCCCACTGCCAAGTCCATCTAGCAGTCAGCTTCTCTCTCACACATATTCTACATACTGTTGGCCTATTAATCTTTGCCATACCCAGCACCAATCCGTGTTTACTTTGTTTTCAAAATTCCATACAACATGAATGGCAAACAACTGTATAGTACTTACTCCATGGAAGGCACTGCTGGAAAACCTCTTTTAATTTTCATGATGACAACCCAGTGAATAGGACGATGATGAAGTTTACAGGCCAAATAGGCACATGAAAAGATGCTCAACATCACTAATCATTAGAGAAATGCAAGTCAAAGCCACAATGAGGTACCACCTCACACCGGTCAGAATGGCCATCATTAAAATGTCTACAAATGACAAATGCTGGAGAGGGTGTGGAGAAAAGGGAACCTCCTATGCTGTTGGTGGGAATGTAAATTGATGCATTCACCTTGGTGAACAGTATGGAAGTTCCTCAAAAAACTAAAAATAGCGTTGCCATATGATCTAGCAATCCTATCTCTGGGCATATATCCGGACAAAATTATAATTTGAAAAGTTACATGTGCTGCTATGTTCATTGCAGCACTATTTACAATAGCCGAGACGTGGAAACACCCTAAATGTCTATTGATAGATGAATGGATAAAGAAGATATGGTATATATATGTGTATACACACACACACACACACACACACACACACACACGCACACACACAGTGGAGTATTACTCACCCATGAAAAGAATGAAATAATGCCATTTGCAGCAACATGGATGGACCGAGAGATTATCATACTGAGTGAAGTAATCAGAAAGAGGAAGACAAATACCGTATGATATCACTTATATGTGGAATCTAAAATACGACAGAAATGAACGTATGTACGAAACAGAAACAGACTCACAGACATAGAGGATAGACTTGTGGTTGCCAAAGAGGAGGGCAGGTGGGGGAGGGAAGGATAGGGAGTTTGGGCTTAGCAGATGCAAACTACTATATAGAGGACGGATAAGTAACAAGGTCCTACTGTACAGCACAGGGAACTGTATCCAATATCCTGTGATAAACCGTAATGGAAAAGAATATATCTCTATCTATCTTTTGATCAACTTGTTGTACAGTACAAATTAATACAACATTGCACATCAACTATACTTCAATAAAATTAAAAAAAAAAGAAAAAGAAATTTACTGGCTAAACTGAAGTGTGAAAGGGGTTGTTAAATGGCTGGAATGCTGGGTGAGCAATATTAACCAGGGTTCTCCCAAGTGAACTGCGATGTTTGGTCACCCTCCCCATGAGGTGGGCACATCGTTTCTCTCCAGCTGCAGACACTGAGACAAGAGATGTCAAATAACTCGACCAAGGGCACACAGCTAGTAGGTGGCAGAGCCAGGTGTTCTGGCTTGAGAGTTTGTTTATTTATTTATTTATTTTTGGCTGTGCTGTGTCTTCCTTGCTGCGCATGGACTTTCTCTAGTTGAGGCGAGCAGGGGCTACTCTTTGTTGCTGTGCACAGGCTTCTCTTGTTGGGGAGCACGGGCTCTAGGCGTATGGGCTTCAGTAGTTGCGGCGCACGGGCTCAGTAGTTGTGGTGCACGGGATTAGTTGCTCAGCAGCATGTGGGATCTTCCCAGACAAGGAATCGAACCCGTGTCCTCTGCATTGGCAGGCAGATTCTTAACCACTGTGCCATCAGGGAAGTCAGTCACCACTATTACTAACTGACCTCCTTCATTTGACACTTATGGACTTTCACTTTGCAGTTCAGATGAATTTTTTTTTAATTTTATTTTGTATTGGATATAGTTGGCTAACAATGTTGTGTTAGTTTCAGGTGTAAGCAAAGTCATGAAAAAGAATGAAATAATGCCATTTGTGGCAAGATGGATGGACCTGGAGATTATCTTACTAAGTGAAGTAAGGCAGATGGATTCTTGTGACCCTGACTCCCACGACTGCCCTGTGTGAACTCCAGACTGAGGGAGCTCCTTGGGGGCCTGACAGTTTTCTTCACCAGTCCTTTGTACCCTGTGAACGCTGCCCCCACTGTCCTTGCCTCCGTCCCTCTGGGTTGAAAATCTCTTTTCATTCCTGATGTTACATCGAAGATAGCCCAGCTCTTGTGCCCTTTCCTGGCCCCTGAATCTATGGTGATCTCCCTCCCCAGGCCCACTTGGCTCACCATGGGCAGCCCTCTCTGATCCCATGGCCCCTTCCTCCCTGTTCTCCTCCTTGAGGGCCTTTGTGTGATGACAGTACTATAGTAGGTGCTTAATTAGTTATTGCGTCAGTGCTTTTCAGGATAGATTTTGAACTTATACAAAGACTTTGCTGATTACATTACATGACTTTATTGTTAGGTTTATTTAGAAAGAGAAGCTTATTTAAAGTTGACTAGTAAAGGCAGGGATCAAACCCAACACAAAAACCAGGCATCAGCCTAACATCTTGGTGTTAACACCACCTTCTCTGTGTTTCCGAATGAGGATTTTGGAGTCACAGTAGGGAGATGGCAGGTCAGGAGAGGAGGAGGTTGGAGCCCAAGCCATCCAGGGACCTGCTGACCTTCCTGTTCTCAAGAAGTAAGCATTATCTTGATCCAGTCTAACCTGGATCCATCTATTGACTTGGAGCTCTGAGCCGGATCTGCAAACTGAGCCAGGATCAAGAGTCACCTCCGGCTAGTTCTCTTTGGCTCATCCACCAAAACCCTAAACTTTACGCAACTTGACATTTCCAAAAACTGTGTGGTTAAATATTTAATCCCCATACTCATGTGACAGTTCAAACAGTTAATTAGGTACCTACACCATTCTCTTCTCTATTCCGTTGGCAATTCTCCCTCCACTTCATGCCCACTGTTTCTTGCTAACTGTAGGCATCCACAGTTGTGAACCTCTGGTCCTTAGGGACATGACGAGGGGTACATGGAAAACTGATATAAAGTATTTCCATTGTGAGAACAGTGATCCCCTACTGGGGCTGATTTACTTTCTCCTTCCACCCATGCCTGTGGACGCTTGTCAAAGTCTGAGATGTTTTGGGTGTTCTCAGATGGTGGGTGGGTGGTGTGCTGTTAGCATTGAGTGGGTAGAGACCAGGGATGCTGCTAGACAACCTGCAATGCTCAGGCCATCTACTCAAAGAAGACTTCTTTAGACTCAAATGTCAATAAAACCATGGTTGAGAAACCCAGTGCTAGAGAAACATCTATGAGCATTTTCCCTTGTGATGAAGAATCAGTAGGTATCTGCACACTCCGGGGGCAGTGAGTGTCTTGGTGCAGACAGATGCTGGTAGGAGTGTGGGCATCTGTAACCTCCAGTGCAGGAAGTTGAGATGCATGTCCATGGCTTTGCCTGGGCTTGTCCTCACTCCTGTGGGGGAGCCTTCCTTTCTCCTCTCTGTCATCCTCACCCACTTTGTCGTTCAAGATCCAACTCAGTCACCACCTCCTTCAGCAAGTCTTCCTTCCCGGAGGTTATAAACTCTGAAGGGCTTTGCTCTTCCTCGAATTTCTAAAGGTCTTTCATGTCTGTGATAGAATCTCATTTTCTCAGTGGTATACCTTGAACATTTCTTCAGTTCTCAGTCATGTCTTATCACTTAGTGATAATTAATTCCTTAAGGAAATTCAATAATTCTTTTAACAGAACATATCCAATTTCTCCTAAGTTTGGTGCAGTATAGATTCCAAGTTGACTGGAGATAATTTCAAGCATCATAACCTATTTTTGGGGGTCAAATTTTGTCCCTGGCCATTTTTTTTGGCCTTTTTTCTTCTGTCCAGTCATTCTTTTTCATATGTCTCTTACAATTTCCAGTGTTTTTTTCAGAGTTTTTATTTAAAATAGAAATATAGGAGGACTGTTCAAAAGGGAAAATATTGAAAAACAGCTTCCACAGAATAGAGAGCCCAGAAATATACTCACACACCTACGTTCAATTCATCTTTGACAAAGGAGGGAAGAACATACAATGGAAATAAGACAATCTCTTCAGCAAGTGATGTTGGGAAAGCTGGACAGCTACATTTAAATCAATGAAGTTAGTACATTCCCTAATACTATATACAAAAATAAACTCCAAATGGCTTAAATACTTAAATGTAAGATATGACACTATGAAACTCCTAGATGAGAATATAGGCAAATCATTCTCTAACACAAATTGTAGCAATGTTTTCTTAGGTTGGTCTTCCAAGGCAATAGAAATAAAAGCAAAAATAAACAAATGGGACCTAATCAAATTTATAAGCTTTTGCACAGCAAAGGAAACCATAAACAAAATGAAAAGACAATCTACAGACTGGGAGAAAATATTTGCAAATGATGAGTCGAACAAGGGCTTAATTTCCAAAATATACAAACAGCTCATACAACTCAATAACAGAAAAAAACCCAGCCCAGTCAAAAAACAGGCAGAAGACCCAAATAGATACTTTGCCAAAGAAGACATACAGATGGCCAACAGGCACATGAAAAGATGCTCAACATCGCTAATTATTAGAGAAATGCAAATCCAAACTACAAAGAGGCACCACCTCACACTGGTCAGAATGGCCATCATCAAAAAGTCTACAAGTAGCAAATGCTGAAGAGGGTGTGGAGAAAAGGGAACCCTCCTACACTGTTGATGGGAATTTAAATTGGTGCAGCCACTATGGAAAGCAGTATGAAGGCTCCTTAAAAAACTAAAAATAGAGTTGCCATATGATCCAGCAATCCCACTCCTGGGCATATATATGGAGAAAACTCTAATTCAAAAAGTACATGTACCCCAATGTTCATAGCAGCACAATTTACAATAGTCAAGACATGGAAGCAACCTAAATGTTCATTCACAGATGAATGGATAAAGAACGTGTGGCATACATACATAATGGAATATTACTCAGCTGTGAGAAAGAATGCAATAATGTCATTTGCAGCAACACGGATAGACCAAGAGATTATACTAAATGAAGTAAGTCAGAGAAAGACAAATATTATATGATATTACTTCTATATGGAATCTAAAATAATGATATAAGTGAACTTCTTTACGAAACAGAAATAGACTCACAGACATAGAAAACAAACTTGTGGTTACCAAAGCAGAAAGGCGGTGAAGGGGTTGGGGGAGGGATGAATTAAGAGTTTAGGATTAGCAGATACAAACTACTATATATAAAAGAGACAAATAACAAGGTCCCACTGTATAGCACAGGGAACTGTATTCAATATCTTGTAATACCCTCAGAATGGGAGAAAATATTTGCAAACAAATCAACAGACAAAGGATTAACCTCCAAAATATATAAACAGTTCATGCAGCTCAATTTCAAAAAACCAAACAACCCAATCAAAAACTGGGCAGAAGACCTAAACAGGCATTTCTCCAAAGAATCATACAGATGGCAAAGAGTAACATGAAAAGCTGCTCAACATCACTAATTATTAGAGAAATGCAAATCAAAACTACAATGAGGAATCACCTCACACCGGTTAGAACGGGCATCATCAGAAAATCTACAAGAAATAAATGCTGGAGAGGGTGTGGAGAAAAGGGAACGCTCTTGCACTACTGGTGGCAATGTAAATTGATACAGCCACTATGGAGAACAGTATGGAGGTTCCCTGCAAAACTAAAAATGGAACTACCATATGACCCAGCAATCCCACTGCTGGGCATATACCCAGAGAACACCATAATTCAAAAAGGCACATGTACCCCAATGTTCATTGCAGCACTATTTACAATAGCCAGGACATGGAAGCAACCTAAATGTCCATCCACAGATGAATGGATAAAGAAGATGTGGTACATATATACAATGGAATATTAGCCATAAAAAAGAATGAAATTGGGACATTTGTAGAGACATGGATGGACCTAGAGACTGTCATACAGAGTGAGGTAAGTCAGAAAGAGAAAAACAAATATCATATATTAACACATATATGTGGAATCTAGAAAAATGGTAGAGATCAACTGGTTTGCAAGGCAGAAAAAGAGACATAGATGTAGAGAACAAACATATGGACACCAAGGGGGGAAAGCAGGGGTGGGGGGGGAATGAATTGGGAGCTTGGGATTGCCATATATACATTACTAATAAGAAAAAAAAATCAAGTTGTACACTTTAAATATATGCAGCTTATTGTATGTCAGTTATATCTTAATTAAAGTCATTAAAAATATCTTATAATAAACTATAATGGAAAAGAATCTGAAAAAGAATGTATACATAATAGATAGATAACTGAATCACTTTGCTGTACATCAGAAAGTAACACGACACTGTAAATCAACTGTACTTCAATTAAAAAAAGAAAAGAGGTAATTCCCTGACGGTCCAGTGGGGGAAAAATGTCTGAAACTTAAGAAAAAAAAAAAAAAAGGAAAGAAAAACAGCTTCCAAAGAGCCACACTGGACACCATGCATTTCCATCCTCACCACTTTCTCGTCTACAACTTCTTTGCATCTCCTGGTACTGACATGTTCTAAATATTTTTTTCTCACTGTTCTCTACTGATTCATCTATAAAAACCTATGTAATATCCTGTATTTACAGGATTGCATACTTCTTTCTTCATCTACTCCCTCTTTTTTGTAAAGCGTATCCTCTGATATCTTCTGAGAAAAAGCTCACTGAAGACAAAGCTTTTGAAGATTTGCCCTTCTGAAATATTTTTATTTTCATGCTCAAATGATAGTTGATTGCATATAGAATTACGTTTGTATACAGTTACAGGTCAGAGTCTCTGAATTTTTAGTTTCATTCCTGTATCTTCTAGTCTTGTGTTGATTCAATTTTTATTCCCCATCTTTGGATATGACTCAGTGTTTCTTTCTGAAAGAAACACCTTTCTTTAGTGTTCCAAAAAGTCCCAAAAATGTGTTTGGATGTGGGGAGTAAGTGGGCTATTCAATTTCATATTCTTCCTTTCTAGGAAATTTCCTTGCATTATTTCTTTGGAGATTTTCTTCCAACCGTGATCTCTCTGATTTTGGAGTTCTACTAGTTGGGCATCCTGGGTCAATGCCCAGGGATGGGGGCAAGGTGGGAGGAGTCCTCATGTGTAATGCCCATGGTGGGATTTGATCCTCCCAGAAGTGATTCAAGTCTGGGTTTCTCAGAGTGCTGCAAGAGTTCTGTGAATCCTTGTGTTCACCAAGCATAATATGTAGACTGAATATGTAATGTATTTCACAAAATAGGGACTAATTTAAGTGCATATATTTCCTGAGGTGACTAAAAATACACTTATTATACAAGCGTTGCTATTAATTGATAATAGCAGTTAACTGCTATCTTCTATTTCTCAACCAAGAAGTTGTATAAATACACCTACCTAACTATACCCACTGTAATCTGAGAGTGAGTGTAGGATTAACAAGTCCTCTTACTTGAAACATTTGGAAACAGATGCCCTTGAATATTTCAGATTTACAGAAGTGGGGTCAGATCCATAACCCGATTTTAGGAGGGTCACTTTGGCTCAGTGAAGAGAATGTTTTGTAAGAAGGGTATCGCAGAGCCTGGGAGACCATTTTGGAGACTTTGGTCCAAGCTGGGAAGGACTATCAATAAGCTGTGGTGGTGGCTGTGGGGATGGAAAGGAGGGGCTGCTCAGAAGCGATGCTGTGGCAGTGGAGGGGGTAGAACTTAGTGAATTTGTAGATGTCAGGAGAGAGATGAGGTGTGGTAGGTTCATAAAACTCCCCAAAGATATCCATATCTTAATCTCTGGAACTTGTAATGTTATCCTTCCATGGTAAAATAAAAAAACAAAAAAGGACTTTGCACATGTGATAAAGTTACAGCTTTTATGATGGGGGATTATCCTGAATTCTCAGATGTCCTCTAAGTGCCATCCCACATATTTTATATGAAGGAGGCAGAGGGAGATTTGACATGCAGAGAAAAGGAGTAGACAATGTGATCCCACGGGGCAGAGATTGGAGTGATGTGGGCACAAAACAAAGAATGCCATCAGCCGTCAAAGCTGGAAGCAGCCATAACAGATTTCAGCCTAGACCTTCCAGAGGCAGCATGGCCCTCCTGACACAATGATTTCAGCAGAGTGTTACAGATTTGGGGCTTCTGTCCTCCAAACTCGGAGAAATGAATTTTATCAAAGTCACCAAGTGTATTGTAGGGTGTTACAGCAGCCTCTGGAAACTAATCCAGGAGCCTATACTGTCTCCAACTTTTCACTGGATGGTGAGTCCATTAGCCAGGATGGGGTAGGGGCACATGGAAGAGGAGTAAGTTACAGGCAGACGACAGAAAAGGAAACCATGAACAAGACAAAAAGACAACCCTCAGAATCGGAGAAAATATTTGTAAATGAAGCAACTGCTGAAGGATTAATCTCCAAAATACACAAGCAGCTCATACAGCTCAATATCAAAAAAAAAAAACAACCCAATCCAAAAATGGGTGGAAGACCTAAATAGACATTTCTCCAAAGAAGACATACAGATGGCCAACAGACACATGAAAAGATGCTCAACATCACTAATCATTAGAGAAATGCAAATCAAAACCACAATGAGGTATCACCTCACACCAGTCAGAATGGCCATCATCAAAAAATCTGGAGACAATAAATGCTGGAGAGGGTGTGGAGAAAAGGGAACCCTCCTGCGCTGTTGGTGGGAATGTAAATTGATACAGCCACTATGGAAAACAGTATGGAGGTCCCTTTAAAAACTAAAAACAGAGCTACCATATGACCCAATCCCACTACTGGGCACACATCCGGAGAAAACCATAATTCAAAAAGATACATGTACCACATGTTCTTTGCAGCATTATTTACAATAGCCAGGACATGGAAGCAACCTAAATGTCTGTCGACAGATGAATGGATAAAGAAGATGTGGCACATGTATACAATGGAATATTACTCAGCCATAAAAAAGAATGAAATTGAGCTATTCTTAGTGAGGTGGATGGACCTAGAGTCTGTCATACAGAGTGAAGCAAGCCAGAAAGAGGAAAATAAATACCGTATGCTAACACATATATATGGAATCTAGAAAAATGGTGGTGACTAACCTAATGGCAGGGTAGGAATAGAGATGTAGACGTAGAGAACAGACTTGAGGACACCGGGGAAAGGGAAGCTGGGATGTAGTGAGAGAGTAGCATTGACATATACACACTACCAAATATAAAATAGATGGCTAGTGGGAAGCTACTACAGAGCACAAGGAGATCAGCTTGATGCTTTGTGAGGACCTAAAGGGATGGGATAGGGAGTTTGGGAGAGAGGCTCAAGAGGGAGGGGATATGGGGATATACGTATACATGTGGCTGATTCACTTTGTTGTACAGCACAAACTGACACAATACTTTAAAGCAATCATACACCAATAAAGATAAAAAAAGAAGTTACAGGCAGACAGTGTTTTCAATTTTATATATTCCTTAGGAAATAACAGTGGATGCTTGAAGGGAGTTACCAGGTGGAAGCTGGGTGCTTGTTTCTGGAGCTCTTGGGAGAATTTGAGAGAGGAAGCATTAGCCCAAGGTGTTGGTGAGGGTAGGGACATCGATGACCAATGTGATTGTGCAGAGTCAAAAAGAGTTAACTGACGGTGGAAACCTGGGAATTCACTAAAAATTGAAAAGTAGATGGAAAATGAATTACACTGGACAATTCATAGGACTGAAACCACAGTGAGGGGAAGAGGACCAAGCAGTTTGGTTGTGGTTAGGATGAGGACAAAATATGAATGATGTTACTGGTCAGGATTCACAAGACTGGCCAGACATGCTGTGGGTATCCCTCAAATCTCGACCAGTAACAGGAATGTTTTAACTGCTTTTTACCCTTAACCATCCTTTCATCATGGCAACATGAATGCGAAACCTGTAAAGAAATGCAGGATGATTCATGACCAAATACTTTTTCTTGGGAGCCCTACCCGTCAGGTCCACGTGGCTAATTGGATGTTGGGTCTCTAAAATTTCCCAGTGACGACACCCAATGGCCACTTCATGATGAAAATCACCCCAACTCAAAGCCAGACTGTTGGATAATAACAAGACAAGTAGAGAAGTGCAGGGCAAGTCATTTATTGAGCAAGATGTTGAAACCTTTACATTTTCACCTGATCATCCCTGGACATAAGGTACAAGAATATTCAAATCTGTTAAACCACAGTCCACCAATATTTTTTCCTGAAATAGAAAAAGAAAGAAAGAAATGGGAGGTCATTCCTGCTGCTGCTGGAGATGACACATTAACACAGACTCTCATTCACAACTAAGTTGTCAATGAAATTTCAACCAGCAAAAGGCAAACAGAAGGGCCCAAGGCAGGAAACCAGGGTGTATGGTAAGCAACATAGATCTGGTAAATCACAACAAACTTTCCATAGGTGAACAAATAAACCCTGAGGTGGTCACCCATGAGCAGGACTCAGGTTTCCAATGGAAGGAGGAGGATGAAGTTTGGACAGAGGAGTCCAGCCATTCTTTTCTCGGATGTCCCGGGAACTCTACATGTTCACTCCAAAAGGGACACAGGGTTATGAGATCGGGTTGGGGTGACAGGAGAGCTGGGAAGCACTGCTCTCAGGAGATTCCCAGCCTCACGGTGTGGAAATTCAGCCTAACAGCACACTTCCTCCTCCTCAGGACACTCTGGAGAACCTGGCGCCCAGGGAGGTGACCCCAGAAGGAGGAACATGCCCAGATGCTCTGCGCAATCTTCCTCAGTAAAGCTCAGCAGGCGGGATGTTATCATCCATCCTGTGGCCATGGGTTACCCTAACAGAAGTGAGCAGTGAGGCAGGTGGCAAGTGTCCCCCTCAGAGCAGCACACTGACCCACCTCCCTGGATGTACAGCTGAGCAGAAGCCTCTGTGCAGAAAGAAGAAAGAAATTTACCAATATTTTTGTAATTAGCAATTTGTTTTCAACGGAGATCTGATTCACACATGCCTTTACTTCCATCTTGGACTCACTGATTTCTGTAGGTGCGTTAAATTTCGCAAGTTGTAGCCTATATATGCTGTCAGGTATCCAGAAGAAGCTGATGAGTTCCTTAACAAGTTCTAAACAGGGGACGGCATTGCCTGGAACAGAAGAAAAAAGAGAAACAATTGATGTACCCATGGTACCCTGAATTAGAACTAGGCAGGCATCCAAGGGATTTTACGATCTCATCCCATAATTGTACCAATGGCAGTGCAGGACCCTAGGGCTGTGACTTCCTCAAGACCCCAGAGCAAGCAGCCAAGCCAGGACTAGAAATCAGTTTCCCGATCCCGAGTTCAGTTACCTTTCTTTTTAAAGCACACCCACTACTTTCCAAGGCTCTCTCGGTTGGCAGAAATTCCTCTTCCCGAGATTTCAAAAAATTGAATTTTGCCTGTCAGTTGAGTGACACCTTAGTTTGTCTTGGATATTGGGGAAGAGGAGATTTTGTAATCAAGTTTTCAAATGAATGGTAGAGTCAGATCTTACCAGAGATCAGAGAAGGGAGAATAAATCCAGAGAAGAGTAAGTCAACTATATGTTGGCAGATGCTTTTCTGAGACTAAATTGAAGAATAGGATTCTATCATTGTATGCAGACATAGCTAAAGAAGCAGAAATTGAATCAATCTGAACACATCTGAAGCTCATCCACAAAGTGGATGATTGGCTCTCTTATTCTGCAGTGAGGTACAGAATTCCCAGAGAAGGTGAGAGATGGGAACTGGCTCTCATCCCTGACTCCACTGGAACAGTGCTGAGACCAGAAGTAATCACTTTTCCTGGCCTGAATTCTCCATCTCCCTCAAGTCTCGGCAACCACCTGGCAGCCTGGAATGCACTCTACCAGGCTCTGATCTGACCCCTGGTCAGGCATCAGACTGTGCAGAGAATTTGAAAGGGCAACACAGGGAAAGAGAAAGACGTTTAGAAAGTCGGATAAAAGAGAAACAAGAGACTTGCATTAGTATTGAGGGGATGAAGGTGTGCAAAAATATTGATGAATAAATGGCTGAATTAATTGTAGGAAAATAAAGTTTGTGCTCTAACAATTATATTAGTTCTAATATCATTACTGGTAGGACTCCTAGGAAATGAGTAGTATGTGTAGATATATTGAGTACTGCTTATTTGCAGAGCCCTTTGGAAGATCTAGTGTTCAGAGATTTAGAGAACACTGGCTCTTCTTGAAATAAAAACTCTCCCCAAACCCTTCCAGCTGTAACATTTTCTGAGTCTGAATCTACGAGTTAAAAAGGTTGTGGACTCAACTGTCACCTAAGAAACTCTAGGACTGTTACTCAGCCATAAGAAGGAATGAAATTGAGTTATTTGTAGTGAGGTGGATGGAACTAGAGTCTGTCATACAGAGTGAAGTAAGCCAGAAAGAGAAAAACAAATACGGTATGCTAACTCATATATATGGAATCTTAAAAAATGTTACTGATGAACCCCGTAGCAGGGCAAGAATAAAGATGCAGATGTAGAGAGCAGACTTGCGGATACGGGGGCTGGGGGGGGGGGGGCGGGGAGTGGCAAAGGGGAGGCTGGGACGAAGTGAGAGAGTAGCACTGACATAGATTCACTACCAAACGTAAAATAGATAGCTAGTGGGAATCTGCTGCATAACACAGGGAGATCAACTCGATGATGGGTGATGACTTAGAGGGCTGGGATAGGGAAGGTGGGAAGGAGTCGCAGGAGGGAAGGGATATGGGGATATATGTATAAATACAGCTAATTCACTTCATTGTACAGCAAAAAATTGGCACAGTAGTGTAAAGCAATTATATTCCAATAAGAGCTTTAAAAAAAAGTAAAAAAAAAAGTCAAATGTACCAGAGAAAACATCAGAATATATTGTATATACAAAGAAAAAAAGAAAAAGAAAATCTAGGAAGGAGAATACGTGATAACTACTAGATATCTGCTTGATACCTAGAGCTGGACTCTTGACTCAGTCCCACTCCATTGCCATAAACTACTCTTGGTGGGCACTGGAAAACCCAATGATAAGAGGAGACTTAGAAAGACTAGCATTTTGTTCAAGGTCAAAGCGCTGGTAAGTGGCAGGGCTGTGATTCACCTCCAAATCTTATGTCACGCTACTTCTGAAACACAGATCACAGACAAGGAGTGAGGCTTTGGGTGGAAATTTCTTAAAATTTGCCTGCAATGATTTTTTTTGGTAGAAGTTCTAGAATATATTGGGAATTAATCAAATGGAGCCTGGGCTTTTGAGGGACTTGCTGTTAATTGAAGAAAGAGGTTTGGATTCTGATCTGTTCACACACTACCCCAAATAAGGTCACCTAGTGAAAATACCCAGAGAAAGGTCCTCACCAGGGCTGGTGCTGAGCAGACGAGAAAGGGTACTCACCCTCAGAGCAGCAAAGCGCCAGAGTAACCAGCAGGACAGTCAGGGACAACCTCATGGTTTATTTTGCTTTGCGTTTTCAGCCTTAGTGAATGATAAGCAGTTAGGAGCTGGACTCAGGAGCATGGGAAGCCCAGGGCTATTTATACCTGGAGAGCTCTGCTGGTCCTGCCCACACAGACACGTGGCAGGTGGCAAGGTCTGGCTTCCAGCCCTTCCTTCCTCACTCAGAACCGATGCCATCCAGCAGTGTCACAGTCTCCAATGACTTGGTTAAAGTCCCATCGAAAGGCATTGCTGGCACCACGCACCTCTCCTTTGTAGCAAACACCAAGGTTGTGTTTTCACAAATGTATAATCAGTTAATGGGTGCAAGCCCCCCTGGATGTCCGTGCCTGCTTTTGCTCACCTTTGCAGAGCATAGTGCCTGGCACAGAGAAGAGGATAAGCACATATTCCTTGAATAGATGGATGCATATGAATGAACCAAGCACTAGCTTGGTTAGGGGACATCTTTAGCGTAAAATGATGCCCGCTGTGCCAGGTTTCCCTTTGAGCAGTGGAGGGAGAAAGGTTAGTAGCCTGGTGACAATTGTGAAAGAAATCGGTGGTTTTCAGTCTCTTGAGAGAAAAGAGTGCAAAGATGAAGACTACCTCCCCAACTACTGGTTTTCTACTTTAAGGTTTCAAAAAGTATCACGAGAGATTTCAAGTCAAATCAAGCTCTCATTTGATGAAAAGAAGCTCCTCTTTACTTTTCCTTGTCAAGTAGGAGGATCACACCTTCTGAGTCACAGGGTCCTAGCAGTGGAGAAGCCTGCAGAGGCTCGTCCTGCCTGCAGTCATGAGCAGAGGGCTCATGGAAACACAGGGAGAGGCACCGACAATTCCCAGTAAAGGCATTGGGAAGCGAGGCTGCTTATGAAGGGGGGCATATTTGAGTGGCGCTCAAGAATATATAGAATTTTGACATGGAGGAATGTTTGCAGGAGGGATCCCAAGGGCACAGCGTGAGACAGGACAAGACAGCACAAACCATGTGGCTTGTTGGGGAGCATCTGGTACCCATGTTACCCTGAAACATGCATGGCACATGGTGGAATAGGGAAGGTTTATGACTGGAGAGACAGGGTGAGCCAAGTCAGGAGAGCATCCATTGTATTCTGTGGGCAACGGTGGCAGAATGGATGGGTGAGGTGAGATGCATCTAGATTTTTTTGCCCCAGTGCTTTCATGCTGGTTTTCAGATCTCAAGTCAAAGTTTCATGGGGTTTTCATACCCATTATGATGGCTACTATTAAAAAAAAGAAAGAAAGAAAAAAAAGAAAGAAAGGAAGAAAGAAAGAAAGAAAGAAAGAGAAAGAAAAAGAAAGAAGAAAGAAAGAAGGAAAGAAAGAAAGAGAAAAAGAAAGAAGAAAGAAAGAAAGAAAGAAAAAGAAAGAAGAAAGAAAGAAAGAAAGAAAGAAAGAAAGAAAGAAAGAAAGAAAGAAAGAAAGAAAAAAGAAAGAAAAAGAAAGAAAGAAAGAAAGAAAGAAAGAAAGAAAGAAAGAAAGAGAGGGAGGGAGGAAAAGAAGGAAGGAGGAAGGGAAGGAAAGGAGGAAAAAAAAACCCCTAGTGATAGCAAAGACTTAGAAAAATAGGAACACTTGTGCATTTTTTGTGGGAATGTAAAATGGAGCAACCACTAAGGAAAATAGTGTGGAGGTCCCTCAAAAAATTAGAAAGAGTTATGATATGATCAGTCGAGTTCACCTCTGAGTATATATGCAAATGAATTGAAAGCAAGGTCTCAGACACATCCTTGCTTCCCTACGTCCTTAGCAGCACTGTTCACAATTGCCGAGAGGTAGAAGCAACCTGAGTGTCTACAGAAAGATGAATGGATAAGCAAAATGCAGTTGATAGATATAATGGAATATTATCTGTATTCAGCCTTATAAAGTAAGGAAATTGTGTCACTTGCTACAAATGAATGAAACGAGGACAGACTGTACACTAAGTGAACTGAACCAGTCACAAAAAGACAAGTACTGCATGACTCCACTTACATAAGGTCTCTACAGCAGTTATGTTTATAAAAACAGAGAATAGAATGGTTGTTGCCAGGGCCTGGGGGAGGGAAACTATAATGTCCAATAAAAATTTGAATCATCAAAATCACAGTGAGCTGATTATAACTGGAATCATACCATTGCTGTCTTCCATACAGTTTCTTTGGGAGGCAAAACCTTCTGTAGCTAATAATAGTAGTGGTAATAAAAGAGTTGCAATGTTTTTTGGTTATTAACTATGGCCAGACAATGGGCAAATGTAATTTATCATATTCGATCATTGTTGCAAATCTATAAGCTATTACACTTCCCATTTTTACAGGTGAGTCAAGTCACTTGCAGACGGTAAGAAACGTGCTCAGACTTGCTGTTTGGAAGCCAGTAGGTCTAGTTCAGGCATTGATGGTGTGTGAATGGTGAAGTAATAAAGTGGTACTTTCAGTAGGGATGTCTGGTGGTGGTGACCTGTCAGAAAATATATTGAAATATACATAGATGGAAATTTGCAAACCTTTCAGGATAAAATCGTGAAACTTTACTTACAGATATAAAAAAGAACGTTAAAAAATAAACAAACAAAAAACCCAGAGGGACACACCTTATTTCTGAAGGAAATATTAGAAAATTTAAAGAAGTCAACTATTCTCAAATGACTCTACAAATTCAATCCAGCCCACATCAGAATCCTAATCGGTCGGTTTTACACTGTTTTGAATTCTGAAGTGCTGTTTGGATCTTTCAAAATTAGAATATATTCATTTATTGAATAGTGGGAGGACCCTGACTTTGGTTCCAGGCTACCTGGGTTCAGGCCCAGCTCTGGCACTTTCTACTTGTGGGGACGCCAGCAAGGTGCTCACCCTCCCAGCCTCAGTTTCCCCATCTGTAAACTAAGGTGATCTAATTCTGCCTACCTCATAAGATTTGTCTTAGGATAAATGAATTAATACAGGAAAAAATGTCCAGCACAGTGTCTAGCAGTCAATATCAGGTATTACACTTATATAACCAAAAGGAAAAAATATAAATACTAAGTCAAACAAAATAAACCACCTCATTCCCAAAGTCCAATATCAAACTGTCTACTTGACTCTGCCAATGAGGAATGTTTATTTATCTTAAATGCCAACAAAGTGTGCTTCAGATTTGGCTCTGGTTCCACTGGGATTTTTCTCAGCTAAGATGAGATTGCTTAATTTATTGTTTTATGGTCATGTCTAAGTGACTGCTGTTGTAGTTTTAATATCCTCAATACTAACTCTTGGAACTAAGGGTATAGGAGGGTGGTGGGTGGAGATTATTTGTCTCAAGACACACAGGGTCTTTAGACTCATGTCATCAACAGGATGCTCTGGTTATTTTTGGCTGAGGTTGAAAGCCCACGGATTCTCTAGGGATTAAGTCTCTAATTGGTTAATACCTACATGGGGTGATGGAAACATTTAAGACATCAATTCTGGATCATGGTGCCCACAGATGCTTTTACACTATGTGTATCTTGTGGTTACACTGGTTGTCAATTTCCATCTCCCCTCTCACAAACATTCTTGTTCCAATTTACAAAGACAGAAGGCATACATTTCATCCATCAGATCTCACACAGCATTGACTCTGCAGGTACCATCTATAGACTCTGAAAGAATAATTTAGAGTAATATCTGTGGTACACAAATTTTTTTTCTATAGAATGTGATTTCTGATAACTTGCCTTGAATAAAATCAAAGGAGGACCTAATTTAGTCTTGGTGGATAAATCATTAAGAATAATCCTGATAGTTCATTATGTCATTTTTAGGCCATTCCCCACAGGAATTCAAAGAATCGAGCGACATCACTGCCATAAACTCATTTTTTTTCACATCTGCACACTCATGTGATAAGTATTTTCAGAATTTACATCTATAAAGATGAGAGACAAAATTGCCTTGTTTCAGCAATAAATGGTATTATCCATGCACATATAAAATAAAAAAGGTCTCATTCAGCTTATCGAGATACATGTATCAATAACATTTTACATCATGTATTTAAAAAGTATCAACAATTGAAATAAATGTCTGGTCTTCATCCAAAGCTGCAAGCATCTCTGCTGGTACCCAAATTACCACTGCGCCTTATTTTACATACTCCTCAAGGCCATTTTATTCCTTCTTCCCATGCCTTTCTGCATTGTGGCGCCTCTGAGATTTATGCCCTGAGGTTCCTCAGGGGAATGTGTGAGCGATGTAGCCACTCCTTACTACTCCCACAGACCACCTGCCGGCCACCCTCCTGTACCTAATGCAGCTCAGACTTCGTCAGGCCACAGCTGTGAGCTGCAGAGGGAGGCACATGACGTGGGAAAGGCCATTGGGCATCAGAGATTGTTCCCATTGCCTTTTTGCCGACTGTTGCCATAACTCAATGGTCCCAAATGTCTACATCTCTTATCTGTTTGAACATGGGGAAAAGAAGGAAAAAATAGAAATACTTGGTTTGCTTTGGATTTTTCCGTAACAGTTTCTTGTGTGTGTTACCTACTTGTGCATTTCATAATGTTTGGAATCCAGTCCAGGTACCACTTCAGACACAACCTGTAGTTAGGGGACCCTTCATTCAACCGCACGTTGATCTCATATATCATCTCCCATCAGCAGATATTCTGATGACCCAGTGATATCATGCACTCTCCCTGGGTGGCCTGACCTTTCTTTTCCCAGAAGGCAGAAGTGTGTTCATTACAACATATTTGTGCCTCAATAACACCATTTTTAACTTTGTATTTGAAATCAACTTCAAATTTACAGAAGAGGCACAATGATATTCCCACTGGAACACCCGTACTCCTTTACCCAGATCCACTAGTTGTTGATGTTCTTTTGCTCTAGTCTAGAGTCTCTTCGAGGGAATTCTGTTCCAAAAAAAGTCTAAGACAAAAGATCTCGCCTTAGGAGACACATTTTCCAACAGATATGCAAATTCTTAAACATCAGCTTATAACCACATATCCCATCCCAAGCCCAGAGCTCTGGCAAGATTATACACAAATCTAGTGGCAAATCAAGAACTAACTAAATTACAAGGAACACGCCTAACCTGGCTTAAAGCCCCTCAATGAAATGAGAAACATCCAGGTTGCATTCAAATGAGCTGTGGCACATTACACCTATGAAATTGTCATAGGCTCATGAGATTTCCAGGGGGTACTCCAGAGATTTTCTTCCACACTGGAAGACACTTGAAGGTCAAGGACTCTCCTTCCATCCTAAGCTCCTTTTCTGAAGGCATCAGGACTGCCAGACCACTGTTCAAATACTTCTGTTCTACCTAGGGAACGGATGTTGCCTGAAGCAATTCCAGAGGGAGAGCTGCCTTGCAGCAGTGAAGCCAGGTGCTAACAACACTTCCTGCCCCTCCCACAGTCAGTAAGGTGAGCTGGCCTGTCCTTGAGGTACATGCTTCTCATTGTAGGTCAGCCCCACAGGTGCAGGAGACCCCTGAGGACAGCAAGGCACAACCCCTTCACAGGTCCCTCCCAAATAGGGGAGTGTGAGTCCTCTGCAAACACAAGTGTCATTTATGATGATGGAAATAGCAGATTTTCCCCACCTTTCCCCTTGAGAAGAAAGGAGTAATGCTATGGCATCCATGACAGGTTGGATATAGCTTGTTTTTGTCTGTTTGTTTAATGAATTCTGGAAGAAGTGGATGAGAAGGAAACGGAAGAACCTCAGGACCAGGAAACTGCTGAGCCCACGCTCACTGTGGGATCCTCAAGACTACTTGCTTTGCTTAAATTTGTACTTTGCTCACTACAAAGACCCTTCTATTTGAACAGTCTTTTGTAGTAAAGTGGACAGTAAGTCTTTTGTTCTTTGTGGATATTGGTCCTCATTAACCCCACTGCCATCTAATATTTATGAACTTATAAGCCTAGCATCTCCCCCCAAATCCCTCTCATTGTAGATCTGCTGCTTTTGAGGTTTAAGACATAATACATAAGATCTTACAGGAATTTTTCTCATCCCAGAATTACTTAGCACACAGGTGTTGACCAAGAAAGCTTACGTGTTGGTTAATTAACTTATTATGTCAACTAAGTCATGTTTACCATGTCGTGGGCAACAAACTTACCAGGTATTAACTTTTCTATAGGTCAGACAAACGGCCGCCATCAGGTCAAAAAATAAAACCAAGACTCTGTAGGTTAAATCCCTGTGTGCCAGATAGGGTCTTTATTTTCTTAGTTCCAGATGTTTTTTTGTTTTGTTTCTTTTCTTTTAGAAATATATATTTTATTATTATTGACTTTCATTAGTGATAAGAATTAAATGCAGAACAAATACATAGAAAAAAAGACAGAAGGTTTGAAAAGAGTGTCTCCCCAAATAAAAGAACCTAGATTTGATGGCTTGACAATCCTACCATTCTTTTTTTTTTTTTTTAAGCTCTTTATTGGTCCTATTTTTCTGTCTGATGAAGGCATGCAAGTTACATATCTCAGACTCCCTTGCCGGCTGCCAGCTTATTAGGTTCTCCAGTGAAAGGCATTGATTGGAGATTGCAAGGTGGGAAGAGGGCAGAAGTCATGTTTTTTCAGCATCTGACTTCACCTCTTGCAGTGGTTATAAAAGCACTGTCTATAGTACCCACAGCAGCCCAGCCATGGCAGTGCTTAATGAATTATGAAAAATGACCACCCATGGTACGAATCAACTGGTTTGCAAGTCAGAAATAGAGACACAGATGTAGAGAACAAACATATGGACACCAAGTGGGGAAAGTGGGGAGGGTTGGGGGGGAATGAATTGGGAGATTGGGATACCAAATTGTACACTCGAAATACATGCAGTTTATTGTATGTTAATTGTATCTCAATAAAAGTTCTTTAAAAAAAAAAAGAAAGAAAAGAAAAATGATCACCCAACCAGGACACATTCAGGGAGTCTTCTGGAATGGTCTGACATGAAGATAAATCAAGAAAGCATCTAGGCTGGTGTAACAGTCAACCTTCCATGGGGTCAAAACAGAGGAAGACCTGATCTCAATGCATGCTGGGAACTGAGTAAAATGCACTTCTGGGGAAGGGGATGTCACAGCAACCAGGTGAAACCCAGCTATTTGTAGGTGCTCTGGACCAGTTCCTTCCACCTCAGTACCTAGGTTCATTGACCCCACAGGCAGGAATCCTCTCTGGAATTGACCTCAAACTGTCTTTGGGGATTCCTTATCCCATTCCCCTTTCATCTCCCTTCCTGGGAAAAAAGAAGCTGGGATCTGAGATCCAGTTTTTATTGAATCTCTGGGGAAATGAATAGTAAGTAAGAGAGAGGGACCATCTTCAGTTAGAGAATGCAACTCCCCAATTTCTCCCAGCAGAACGGATTAGGCAATCTGATTCCATAAATTCCCTATTGACTGAGCACATGATCTGTGCTTATTCGGGACTACAAAGAAAGGGATGAAAATACCAAGCTTCCTCTTCTCAAGATGTGCAGAGTGGGAAAGATTTGGGGAGGTGAAAAGACAGGAACTTGTTAAAATTAGGTCCATTTTAGTAACATAAATGAGATTTAAAGCAATAGCAAGCCGTTTTTTGGGTGGGAGGAGTGGCAGAGTCTTTAATAAAATGGTCTTCCTCTCAGCCCGGCAAACAACTGGAATGGGAGTGAACGTCCAATCAATGCTTTGCCGAGGTTCAAATGTGGTAATGATTGGGGTAGTTTCTTTTGTTTTTTCAAATTCTCCAATCACAGCCTTGGAGCATCTCCCATGGACCCAAAAGCCTTAGATTAAAGACTGTGAAAGCAGGCAGAACTCTCAAACCATTTAACTTGAAGCTGCTTCATTTCTTGAGTGTTTGGATACCAAAGTTATGTCTGCCTCCTTCTCCACTTAAATTGCACTCTCTGATAAACACCAGGATACAGCAAAGAGAGGGATTTCGAGGCAAGCGAAAGTTACTTTTCTAACACTGATCAGGAAGATCAAACTCAGGTTCCTCAGCAAGGTGCCAGTTGATTGAGGCTTGAAGGACTGAGCAGTCCTCCAGGTAATCAAGATGGATACAAAGTTATACAGGACAAGGAGGTGGAGCCTCAGTCGGTTACCACTGGAAGGAAGATGTCCAGTCCTCTCCTGGAATCCCACCTACTCCACAGATACTGACACCCACATCCTCCCTACTCCTCTATGCCCATAACCCTGAACCTCAGGAAAACGCTTGTTTGTGTTCCCATATACATGGTCATTTATGTGCACCAATGAAGAAAACTCATACACCTCTGTTTCATTCCTTGACACGCCCCCTCCGCTAGATCCATCTCTTCTCCATCCATATTGGCTGTTAAGTGAAATCCCATAATTATGGTCTGCTTCCTTTAGCACAGCCACATAGAATCTCAGGCCCCAGTGGGACACAAGTTCTTCTGGGAGTGATATTTCTATGAGCCTCATGGTCAGCGGGAATGTTGGGTCCCCTCACAGGGAAGAAGGGAATCATTTATATGCTTCCAGCCCCCAGTGCTTCTGGATTTTTCCCTCACATTTCACAGTAAATCCCGTATCCAAGAGAGGAACCATAAGGTTTAATGCAAGTCAGATCACACCGGAGCTCCCTTTTCTATGCTGATGGTTCTTTTCTTGAGCCTAGACTCTGGAATCCATCTTCTCTTCAGTACCATTGCCACTTCCTCATCATCTCCAACCTGGACTTGCCCAGGAGCCCTTTTCCCTCATCAATAGTCCTTTGACTGGGTCCTCCCTGCAGTCATGGCCATTTACGTATAAAACTCCTGTTGAACATGCATTTCATGTCAGGCACTGTTCTTGGCACTGTGGATACATCAGTGAAGAAAACAGACAAAAATCCCTGCCTTCCTGAAGCTTATGTTTTAGTGAAGGGAGAGAAATAATAAACCAAATAAGGAAGTAAAATATATGGTATATTAGCAGGCAATAAGTGCTACGGAGAAAAATAAAAGTGGGGTGTAGGAGTGATTTAATTAGGGTGGTATAGCGTAAGTCCTTGACATTAAGCTTTGATTGCCAAGGCTTCCATTTCAAAGACATCCAACTTGAATAAACAGATGACCAGCTACACAACTAGATAAAGAGGCAGACCTTCCCATCCATGAAAGTCCCCTTCTAGAAAGCCCTGGGGGACCCAGGTAAGTGACTGAACGACCCTGCTCTTTCCTACCCACGCCCTCATTCCTGCTCTTATGTTTTAAATTCTCCACTAAAGAGTGAACCCACAAAACCGTAGCCACCCCGCCCTCAACTCCAATAACGCAGAACCCCAAGTCTGAATTCTCTCTCTCTCCACCCATGACTTCTATATGTGGCCTGGGGCATGCAGCGTCCCCTCCAGGATATGCAAGTAGTAAACCTTGTTCTTCCAAACTTCCCTGATGGTTGTTGCTGAGGTGCATCTTGCAGTCAAAATAAGAAACCACAAAGGCCGGTCCAACCACAAGAGTAGCTCCAGTGGGGACAAGTCTGTGGGGGACCCACCCAAGTAGTCCGGGTCCAGGGGAGTGCCCCAGGCATCCCGAGCCAACAGCATTACTAGCCGTAGGCTGAGAAACAACACAAAACAGGTGGACACGAATGGCCTCACTGAGGAGGTCATGTTTCAGCCCAGATTTGAAGGAGGTGAGAGAGGGAGCACCAGGCATCTGAGAGATGAGCTTTCCTGGTGGAGGGACTCTCCAGGGTCTGGTTGGACAATACTCTTCGTTTGATACAAATGTGTGTCATCTTCCATTATTCAGGGATACAATATTCCAGGAAACAACACATGGTTTGGTTCTGTTGACCAACACGTGGAGCAAGGATCGCGAGACCCTGGAGGGTGTTCGCTTGTCAACCTCCCAGTGGCTGATCCACGTTTCACCTTCCATTCACCACCCTCACCCCCATCCCCATGCAATCTGGCTTCCTCCCCAACGATTTTACCAATACTCCTAATTTCTTATACTTTACTTATGATGTAACAATGGTTATCCATCCTATTTTTTAAAAAAAAAATTATTATAATTGATTTACAATGCTCTGTTAGTTTCAGGTATAAAGCTAAGTGATTCAGTTATACATATACACATCTTCGTTCTTTTTCAGATTCTCTTCTCATATACGTTATCACAGGATATTGAGTAGAGTTCCCTGTGCTATACAGTAGGTCCTCGTTGGTTATCTATCTTACATACAGTAGTATGTGCTTGTGCATCCCAAGCTCCCGATTTATCCCACTCCCATGTTTCCCCTTTGGTAACCATAGGTTTGTCTTCAATATTTGTAAGTCTGTTTCCAGTTAAAAATTTTTATACAGTAAAAGGTAGAAGTCTCCTTTTCTTTCTTCCAGATGGTTATTAGCAATGTCTGACCAAAAGATAAATAATCTTTTAACTACTGAATGGTAGTATTGTTTATGCTATATGCTAAGTTCCCTAGATGTATGGATCCATTTTTTAAAAAATATTTATTTATTTATTTGGTTGTGCCGGGTCATAGTTGAGGCATGTGGGATCTAGTTCCCCGACCGGGGATGGAACCTGGCCCCCTGCACTGGGAGCACGGAGTCTTAGCTACCGGACCACCAGCAAAGTCCCTGTGGATCCATTTTTAAGCTATTATGTTCCATGGCACGGCTGTCATTTCTGTGCCAACACTAATCGGGGTTAAGGTGAATTTTTTAAGTAAGTTTTACCATCTGACACAGCAAGTGATCATTCAGTGTTTTTCCCAAATTTCTTGGTTATTTTCAGACATATATTCTTCCATATGAATTTAAAAATAATTTTATCTGGTTCCTGATAAAACCTCAGTGGAATTCAGGTTTAAAGGGCGTTACATTTCTTTCTTTTTTTTTTTTTAAATTTATCTATTTATTTATTTTATTTATTGGCTGCGTTGGGTCTTCGTTGCTGTACACGGGCTTTCTCTAGTTGCTGCGAGCTGGGGCTACTCTTCATTGTGGTGCATGGGCTCCTCATTGTAGTGGCTTCTCTTGTTGTGGAGCACAGGCTCTAGGCACGTGGGCTTCAATAGTTGCAGCACATGGGCTCAGGAGTTGTGGCTCATGGGCTCTAGAGCACAGGCTCAATAGGTGTGGCTCACCGGCTTAGTTGCTCTGTGGCATGTGGAATCTTCCCAGGGCAGGGCTTGAACCCGTGTCCCCTGCATTGGCAGGCGGATTCTTGACCACTGCGCCACCTAGGAAGTCCCTACATTTCTATATCAGTTTTGGAAAGAGGGACATGTCTATAATTAGTCTTCCAGAGGCCCATATGTACCTTGCCTGTTAGATGTGTTCTTAGGGATTTTATGATTTTGTCCCTTTTGCAAATGGGATATCTTTTTCCTGTCTAGTTCTCAATGGCTATCTCATACATCATATAAAAGCTGTTGTAATGTTTATATATTGAGCAGGTATCCAGCTCATCTTCTTATTTTAATATTTCTAGTAGTGCTGTGAGTGTGTCGCGTATCTCCCAGGGAAAGAATCACACTGTCTGCAAAGAAACCTTTTTTTAATTTCATCTTTGGAATTATTTGTGATTATTTCCTTTTCTCATTTTCATGTGACATGTACAACTTACAAATCAATGTTGACTAATAATGAATTTATCAGGCATTTTTGTCTTCCCCCAATTTTAATGGAAATACCTTCAGCACTCATTATTTTAGAGTGATGTTTGCTGTTGACTTTGAAAAATGGTTGTATTGGTTCAAATAGTTTTCTTCCCTTCTTACTTACAATTTTACTAAGAAAGGTCACCAGAATTTATCTAATAGATTAACTTTATTCACGAAATTATGAGCTTTTCTGTATTCATTTGTTAATTAAAATTTTTGATGTTATTTCTGGAATCCCCTATATATATATCTTTAATCTTTGAACCAAGACTCCCCTCTGGCCCTCATTTTATTGGTATGCAAAAGAAAAAATTTACCATACATACACATTTACATACTACAGCAGTTCTAGGGACTCCTGAGGGGACCCTAAGACTCTTTCAGGAGGTCAGAGAAGACAAGACCAGTTAAAAAATAATACAACAATGCTATTTGCTCCTATCAATCTCATTGTCTCACGGTGTACGGTGGAATTTTCCAGAGGCTACCTGACATGTGATATTACAATAGAGCAAAGACTTAAGCAAATATGTGAATTCAGCTGCCTTCTATTGAGCCAGACATTAAAGAGATTTGGAAAAATGTAAACAATGTTACTCTTCTCATTGAGAAAGAGTCATTTGGGTAAAGACCAAAGAAGAAAGAAAAATTGAAGAGAGAGTAGAACAGGATTTAAGAAGCGCTGCATGCTGCATATTCTTATGTGTTAAAAATGCAACTAAAAATAGTTATTTAAAATACTCTTCAGTTGTTGGACTGTGTGTTTTCGGAAAATACACTGCTCAGAGGCAGGACCAGGACAATTTCTTTGATTTGGTTGCATTAGTTCTTTCTGAGTCTCTGATCTTCTTCTTGATCTCCAAAATACATATGTATCCCCATCTTCTACCTATTTTTTTATTTTCTCAGTGATTTTAAAAATAATGCTTTTTAAAAGTTTATTGTATGTCAACTGTATCTCAATAAAAGTTCTTAAAGAAAAAAAAGGACTCATTCACTAAGGTGCTGCACAATAGATATAGTTAAAATTGGCAAACTACGTAATTAACGTATACATTGCTATTAAAAAAATAAAAATAATGCTTTTTTAAAAAAAATTAGTACATCTTAGTCCAATGGGATCGGCCAGGACAGGAGAGATGCTGCATGATGAGCTAGAATTCCGAGGGTGGGGCAGTGGGAGTTTTCCCACAGGGAGTGGGCAATGAAGGGGTGCCCTGTCTGTGGAGAATTTTTAAATGATCATCAAATGGAACAAAAGTCAACTGTCTTATATTATCACCATGAGCTGGTTTTTCTAAAGAATGTCACTGATTCCATACTCCTCCCTGATGGACATTCTAAGTCATTGTTACACTCACCTGGAGCAGATTGCTCCCAGTGGCCTGTCCATGACACATCCTGACCACGTGCAGTCATTCAGGGACCCAGACTTCTTCCATTGGGTGGCTCCAGCATCCCTAAGGGCCTTAGGGCTCTCCTGGATCTCTGCATCCAGCAGCAGACATTCTGGAAAAGTCAAAACTATGGAGACATTAAAAAGATCAGTGTTTGCCAGGGGCTGGGGAGAGGATGGATGAGTAGGAAGGGCACAGAGGATATTTAGGGCAGTGGAACTTTTGCACTATCATGGTGGGTACATATCATTATACATTGCACAAAATGCATAAATTGTACAACACCAAGAGTGAACCCTAATGTAAACTATTGACTTTGGGTGATGATGGTGTGTCCCTGTAGGTTCATCAGTTGTAACAAATGGACCACTCTGGTCGGATGTTGATAGTGGAGGAGGTGCATGTTTGTGAGGAGGAGGTATTATGGGAATTCTCTGTACTTTCAGCTCAACTTTGCTGTGAACCCAAAACCATGGTAAAAAGTAAAGTCTATCAAAGAGGGGGAGGGATTTCCCTGGTGGTCCAGTGGCTAAGAATCCTCCTTCCAATGCAGGGCATGTAGGTTTGATCCCTGGTCGGGGAGCTAAGATCCCACATGCCACAGGGCAACTAAGTCGAGCACAGCAACTGTGGAGCCCACCTACTCTGGAGCCTGTGTGCTGCAACTAGAGAAGCCTATACTCTGCAACAAGGAGCCCGTGTGCCCCAACTAAGACCTGATGCAGCCAAATTAAAAAAAAAAAAAACCAACAAAGAAGGGGAAAAAAAGAGGAAAACATGCTGCTACAAATATTCTATTCAAACAAGGGGAAAAATCCATATTTTAAAAATGCCAATGCAATGGAATATTACTCAGCCATAAAAAGGAAATGAAATTGAGCTATTTGTAATGAAGTAGATAGACCTAGAGACTGTCATACAGAGTGAAGTAAGCCAGAAAGAGAAAAACAAATACTGTATGCTAACTCATATATATGGAATCTAAAAAAATGGTACTGATGAACCCAGCGACAGGGCAAGAATAAAGATGCAGATGTAAAGAATGGACTTGAGGACATGGGGTTGCAGGAAGGGGAGCGATGGTGAAGGGGAAGCTGGGACGTAGTGAGAGAGTAGCATTGACATATATACACTACCAACTGTAAAATAGATAGCTAGTGGGAAGTTGCTGTATAACAAAGGGAGATCAACTCGATGATGGGTGACGCCTTAGAAGGCCAGGATAGGGAGGGTGGGAGGGAATCGCAGGAGGGAGGGCATATGGGGATATATGTATAAATACAGCTGATTCACTTTGGTGTACCTCAAAAACTGGTACAAGAGTGTAAAGCAATTATATTCCAATAAAGAGCTTTAAAAAAATGCCAATGAACTAGTCACTATTTATAGAAAGTTGATCAATGACCAGGGAAATCTAAGAGAATCCACTGAAAAGAAAACTCTCAGAATTGAAAAGAATTCACGTTAGCTGAATATATGGACAGCATACAAAAATTGATTCCTTTTCTATAAACCAGCTGTTACCATTACAGAACATCGTGGAAAATACAATAATTAGCAACAGAAACAATAGCAGCAGCATAAATATTGAAATATAGCTACCAGAGATATACACACCTTTTTTTTTTTTTAGGCTCACGGCCTTAGTTGCTCCATGGCATGTGGAATCTTCCCAGGGCAGGGCTCGAACCCATGTCCCCTGCATTGGCAGGCAGATTCTTTACCACTGCGCCACCTAGGAAGTCCAAGATATACACACTTTTAAGGACAAATATCATGAAACTTTACTTACAGATATAAATGGGATCTGAATCAATATAAGCACATACTTTGTTCCTAAAGGAAATATTGGAAAATTCGAAGATGTCAACTGTTTTCAGATGATTCTAAAAATTCAATCCTGCCCACATCAGAATCCCAATATGATAGATTTATGTTCTGTTATGAATTCTGAAGTACTGTTTGGATCTCTCAAAATTAGCACGTACTCACTTACTGAGTTGAGAAGAGGGGCCCGACTTTGGTCCCAGGCTACCTGGGTTCAAGCCCAGCTCTGGCACTTTCTACTTGTGGGGACACCAGCAAGGTGCTCACCCTCTCAGCCTCCATTTCCCCATCTGTAAAATAAGGTGACATAATACTGCCTACCTCATACGATTTGTCTTAGGATATATGGATTAATACAGGAAAAAATGTCCAACACAGTGTCTGGCAGTAAATGTTAGCTACTACACTTCCGTAACTTAAGGGAAAACATGTTAAGCACTAAGTTAAACAAAACAACTCATTCCCAAAGTCAAATATCAAACTGAGTCTACCTGACTCTGCCAATGAGGAATATTTATTTATCTTCAATGATAACAAAGTGTGCTTCAGAATTTGGCTCTGGTTGCACTGGGATTTCTTTCAGTTAAGAGGATGTTGCTTAATGTATTGTTTTATGGTCACATCTAAGTGACTGTTATTGTGATTTTAAAGTCTTAAACACTAAACATTGGAACTAAGGGTAAAGGAGGGTGGTGGATGGGGACTGCTATTACCTACCCCAAGGCACATGGGATCTCTGGATGTATTTTATGTTGTAAACTCCTCAAAGCCATTTATTACTTCTTCCTTTGCCATTGTGCACCGTTGTCCCCACAAGATGTATGCCCTGAGGTTCATCAAGGAGATGTGTGGATCACCATAACCTTTAGATTAATGACCTCCAAAACATCGCCTCCATCTGTAATCTGGGCACCGATGTCTCTGCTCTGGAAAAAGACATTGGTCCAGAGCAGTTTCCAATCAATGAACACTACTTTGGATTGGTCAGCTTTGGAAATACATGCAACGGTAACTCCAAGCTTCAGGCCTTGTACTTCCACCTGTCATTCTGGGAGAATGCGCTGGCATACAAGACCTAGGACAAAAAAAGAAGGAAAACTTGTTGATGTGCCTGGCAGACCTTTTCCACAGCATCACCACGCAGAAGAGGAAGGTCAGCGTGATCCCACCAAAAAGTTCATTTTGAGGCTGGGAAAAGAAAACGATCCCTTTGATAACTACATGCAGCAGGATGTATGCAGTTTTTTAAAACGAATTTTAAAATTATTTGCTAAACATGACTGTGGACATCCTGCAGGAAGAGAAGAAACAGGAGAGATAAAATGGAAAATTAAAAAATGGCAACGTGAACAAATCTGCGGAGAATAATAAACCAGAACTCACCTGGGTCCATGAGATTTTTCAGAGAACGCTCACCAGTGAAACTCGATGCTTGAACTGTGAAATTGTCAGTAGCAAAGATGAAGATTTTCTTGGCCTTTCTGTTGACATGGAGCAGAATACATCTATTACCTACTGTCTAAGAGACTTCAGCAACACAGAAACACTGCCTAGTGTACAGAAGTATGATTGTGAAATGCTTTGCAGCAAACAGGAGGCCCAGAAAAGGATGAGGAGTCGAAAAGCTGCCCAAGATTTTGGCCCTGCACCTCAAGCGATTCAAGTACATGAAGCAGTTCCACAGGTACACCAAGCTATCTTACCGGGTGGTCTTCCTGCTGGAACTCTGGCTCTTCAACACCTCCAGCAATGCGGTGAACCTGGACCGCACGTACGACCTGGTCCCAGTGGTGGTTCACTGTGGTGGCCGTGGACATTATATTATTATTGTGAAAAGTCATGGCTTCTGGCTTTTGTTTGATGATGACATTGTAGAGAAGATGGATGCTCAACCTACTGAAGAATTCTATGGCCTGACATCAGATACATCAAAAAATTCAGAATCTGGATGTATTTTATTCTATCCATCAAAAGAATAACTTAAAGGACTGTGGGACTAATTCGAGTGGGGGAGAATGTTCAAAGCACCCTTACCTGATTTCTCTGCAGACGTCCCTCCTCCCCAGTGGCCCACCAATGGTGTGACTCTGAGTCTCAGTGGTCTCGCTCTGTGACCCTCTCTCCCTTTGTTTTTCTACATGCAACACTACGCGTGGTTTTAGGTTAGTCTGAGGTAGAGTTAACTGCAATCGGATTGTAGTAAGGTTTAGATGAATAACATTTGCTAGTTTTAGGATTGGGTACCTGCTATGCCACTAGCTGTGTCTGGCTGAATTAGAATGACATTTCTTACAAACGTCAACAGTCTATTTGGGGTCTTTGCTAATCTTCCTAAATGGCTTCCAAGGCTTTCTTTCAATGCATTCCTTTAACTTGTCCCTGGAAACAAAGTTGCTCCCCGTTTTTAGCTTCTCTGCCTCATTTCTGATAGAAGGACAGAAGAATGGGGTAGATGTTCACCTTTTAGAGCTGCAACTGTGGCTTTAAGTTTGTGCGAGTGAAAATGTTTAAAAGTGAGTCACCTTGAAACTGAATTCATTCTCCGGGTGTAACAGGGTGAAGAGAAGCTGTTCTCAGTGTCTAGCGCCTGCCAGGGGCTCTGGTCACCTGGTCGTTAGAATTCCAGGGGCTGAGGAGGTGTGGAGCTCAGGGTGGGCAAAGCTGAGATGAGGTAGTTTTTTGCACAGTGGAAAGTTGCATTTTTTATCTTTCTACCAAAACCAAGTTTCAGGAAAATAGCTCTATGGTCTTTGCTTTTAGTGATGCTTTTCTTCTGTCCTGGGAGTTGTATCAATTCTTTGTCCAGTGCTGCTAAGCTTTCCAAGGTATCTTTCTGATCCTGCTGATGTCTCACAGTCAGTGGTGGCAGGGCTGAGACACCACGGGGACTGCCTCCCACCCAGCTCTCCTTAGCCAGGCAGCACCAATGCCATCCTTTCCCAGGAGGAACAAAGGCACTGCACTTTCCCTCCCATCAGCCACATGGTACAACTATTCATGTTTTAGCATTTCAGTCTGTGTAGTGAGGCCCAGGCAAGTCCCAGGGCTAACATGCAACCTTCCCTAGAGGAGATACTGGAGTTAAGCTGGGGATGCAGGTGGGTCAAAGGAAGTGTCAGTGGGCGGGTGGAGGGATGGATGGAATGAAGGTGTTTCTTTGGCTCAGACTCCCAGGATGCTTGACAAGATGGAGTTTTTTTGGAAGAAACTCATCTCACTATAGTTACTTCTACTTTTTTCACTTTTGTTATATATGTATTTATTAAATCATTTGAGTATTGGTACTTTTTATTAAAAGGGTTGATACAGTATTTTGCTGTTGAGCTGGTTTTTGGTTTCCTACAAATACCATGAATTGTAGATCTTGGCTTCCCTTGGGAAGACAGTTGACTTTCATGCACAATAATATACTGCGAACCTGTTATTTCATTACCTAGTAAGTCAGCAAATGGGAACTTCTTAGGTGGTGCAGTGGTTGAGAGTCTGCCTGCCAATGCAGGGAACATGGTTTCGATCCCTGCTTCGGGAAGATTCTACATGCTGTGGAGCAGCTAAGCCCATGTGCCACAACTATAGAGCCTGCGCTTTAGAGCCTGTGAGCCACAACTATTGAGCCCGTGTGCAGCAACTACTGAAGCCCACTCACCTAGAGCCCGTGCTCTGCAACAAGAGAAGCCACGGCAATAAGGAGCCCGTGCACCACAGTGAAGAGTAGCCCCCTGCTCGCCGCAACTAGAGAAAGCCCATGTGTAGCAGTAATGAAGACCCAATACAGCCAATAAATAAATAAATTGATTTAAAAAATCAGCAAATGAACATGCAAACTTTTGGCATAGTGTGAACTAAAATTGAAAATGTTACTGGCCATTTTGCAACAATTAAGAGCATAGCACTTTAACTAGATGAAAGCTAGATTTCTCATCTTTGAAGTATCTTGAACTGTTTATCATCCACAACTTCCATAATCATGCCAGCACTTCATCTATTCATGCTTGAAGTGAAATATTTTATTTTTCACTGGAGAAGACAAAAGCAGATGATCTTCACATTATGGTTTTATACAAGTGATGAAAATATACCTTGTCTTGTTTAGAGGTGATTCATATTTATAAATATTTTGTTTCCCTCCCCCATCCCCCCACTCCCCCGGCCCAGCCCCTCCACAAAACATATGCAGTAATCCTTACCTGGAATGTGAGTTTTTATTCTGTTTTCAAGGAGGGACTCTTTTCAATTCAAGGTGACTGATATAAGGAGCTGTTTGTACAATACATAATCCATATATTTGACTGCAGGTTGCAAAGTTTAAAAAACTGATAGTTGGGGCTTCCTAGGTGGCGCAGTGGTTAAGAATCACCTGCCAATGCAGGGGACACAGGTTCGATTCCTGCTCCAGGAAGATCCTACATGCCATGGAGCATCTAAGCCCATGCGCCACAACTATAGAGCCTGTGCTTTAGAGCCTGTGAGCCACAACTCTGGAGCCCGTGTGCTGCAACTACTGAAGCCCACTGACCTAGAGCCCATGCTCTGCAACAAGAGAAGCCAGGGCAATAAGGAGCCCGTGCACCGCAAAGAAGAGTAGCCCCACCCCCAGCAACTAGAGAAAGCCCGTGTGTAGCAACGAAGACCCAACACAGCCAATAAATAAATAAATTAATTAATTAATAAAAAAAGATGGTTGATACCTAATATATTTGGAACTGATACATGAGAAAAACTATTAAAATTATCTTTGAAATGAAAAAAAACCTATAATTCAAAAAGATACATGTACTCCTATGTTCATAGTAGCACTATTCACAATAGCCAAGACAGAAACAACCTAGATGTCCATCGACAGACAAATGGATAAAGATGTGATCTATCTATCTGCCTCTATCTATCATCTATCTATCATCTGTCTATCATCTATCTATCTGTCTATCTATCTATCATCTATCATCTATCTATCATCTATCTATCTATCTATCATCTATCTATTTACCTAATCTATCACCTATCTATATTTATCTATCATCTATCTATTGATAGCTATATCTATCTATCTATCATCTATCTATCTATCTATCTATCTATCTATCTATCTATCTATCATCTATCTACAATGGAATACTACTCAGCCATAAAAAGAAGGAAATAATGCCATTCGAAGCAACATGATGGACCTAGAGATTATCATACTAAGTGAAGTAAGTCAGAAAGAAAAAACAAATACCATATGATATCATTTATACGTGGAATCTAAAATATGACACAAATTAACTTATCTATAATACAAAACAGAAACAGACTCACAGACATAGAGAACAGGCTTGTGGTTGCTGAGGGGAAGGAGAGGAGGGAGGGTTGGATTGGGAGTTTGGGATTAGCAGATGCAAATAATTACATATAGAATGATAAAAAACAAGGTCCTACTGTATAGCATAGGGAATTATATTTCATATCTTGTGATAAGGCATAATGGAAAAGACTATGAAAAAGAATGTATGTGTGTATATATATATATATATATATATATATGTATATATATATATATATATATATAACTGAATCAATTTTCTGTACAGCAGAAACTAACACAACATTGTTAATTAACTATACTTCAATAAAATAAATTTTAAAAAAAGAAAAAAAGACTACCAGACCAAGGTGAGGCACTGTTAAATACGTGTGCTCTTCCTGAGGAACGGATGTTGCCTAAAGCAATTCCAGAGGGAGAGCTGCCTTGCAGCAGTGAAGCCAGGTACTAACAACGCTTCCTGCCCCTCCCACAGTCAGTAAGGTGAGCTGGCGTGTCATGAGGTACATGTTCTCATTGTAGGTCAGCCCCACAGGTGCAGGAGACCCCTGAGGACAGCAAGTCACAACTCCATCAAAGGTCCCTCCCAAATAAGGGAGTTTGAGTCCTCTGCAAACACAGGTGTTAGTCTAGAGAGGAATGCAGTTACCCTGGGGCGTCAACAAGAGGTTGAATGAAGTTGTTTATGCACTGGAAGAAATGTATAATGTTTAAGAATTGGAGAAGGAAGGCAAATATCCTCAGGACTCGTGAGATGGACCAAGTAGCTGCTGAGCTAACACTCACTGTAGGATCCTCCAGACGGCTTATGAAATTTATTTATTGCATTGTGGGCAAAAAACTGTTAGCTACAAACTCTTTTGAGGAGAGACAAATGGCCTCCAACTGGCTGAAAACCAGATGAAGACTCTGTAGATTACAGTCATGCTGTGCCTGAGAATGTCTCTGTTTTCTTACTTCCGGAGTTTGTCCTACTTAATCTCTTTGTTGCTTCAACTGAAACCTGATGAATTATATATACAGACTCTCTTGCCAGCTGCCTTCTTGAAAGCGTCTCCAGTGAAGCTGGAAAATTGATGGGAATTTGAAGGTCGGAAGAGGAAAGATGTCACGTTTCTTCAGCATTGACATGATGTCTTGCAGTGGTTGTAGAAGCAGTGTGTGTGGTATGCACAGCAGCCTAGCCATGGCAGTGTCTGCAGCTGTGGCTGTCATGTACAGGCTCCTGGTTTCTTGCTCAGACATCTTGGTTCCAACAACTGCAGCCTCAGCTTTACCTACAGTCATGAGATCTGGAGGATACCATTTTTCTTTTTCTCTTGCAGTTCTAGGGCTGGTAGTGTCTTCTAAGCAATTATCATGTTGAAGGCATCGGTAGAGGTAGGCAGGACACCGAGGCTTGTAATACAGGAAGCAATGTTTATTGTACCGGTACAGGCCCAGTGGACTCACATCCAAAGACTGAGCCCCGAAACAAAGAAAAGTTTCCCCTTTTATAAACCAGTTCCCTATAGCTATGTTTATCTAGGCAGGGGCAAGGTACAGAGGCCAGAGTGCAGAAGTTAGCTTTTCCCTTATTTCCTTGACTCAGATGTCTGGGTTGTTTAGGGCAGGATCTCTGTAAAAGAGGCCATAAGTTACTTATTCCCTGAGGCTTGCATTCTCTTCTGTTTGCCTCTTCCTTCCCTGCTTTTGTTATTAACCTGCCTCAATCAATCATTGAATATCCTTTGTATTCTTCCTCCCCCTACCCCCTTTTTTTAAACTCCAGCTCTTCAAACACCTTTATTATCAATTTCTGGATGAAATTCTCCCTGTTCAATGTACATAGAATGTTTGCTATTTCTTTGATTGGACACGTACTGATAAACACTGGAAAAGGGTATTTATAGCTCAGATGATTATATGTATGAAAATCACCTTGCAGAATTACAAAGGGAAGAGAGAAGTCCCATCATGGACAGGACTATGGGTCACACTGACTGTCAGAGAGAAAAATCAGTGTCAACAAACTGGAAGACCCCAATGTTCTACATTCTCTGAACAAATACTCTGGCACCTCCAAATCACGTGATCACTACCGTTACCAAACCTTCAGAAAATTTCCTCATCTATGGCTCATTTGATAACTGATACAACATAATATTTTGTGATATTGTATCATTTCATTCTTATCTGGTGACCTTGTAACTTAATGTACCTAAAGGAAATCAGTTTTATAACTTTTTACTTCTGTCTTCTACAGTGAAACACATTTTTTCGTGTTGCTATTTTAATTTTTTCTTCCAGTTTTATTGAGATATAATTGACATTCAGTGGGACTTCCCTGCTGGTGCAGTGGTTAAGAATCTGCCTGCCAATGCAGGGGACACGGGTTCCATCCCTGGTTTGGGAAGATTCCATGTGCCACTTAGTGTCCTTGCACCACAACTACCGACCCTGCACTCTAGAGCCAGCGAGCCACAACTACTGAGCCCACGTGCCAGAACTACTGGAGCCTGTGCACCTAGAGCCTGTGCTTCACAACAATAGAAGCCACTACACTGAGAAGCCCATGCACCACAACGAGGAGTAGCCCCCACTTGCCGTAACTAGAGAAAGTCCACCTGCAGCAACAAAGACCCAATGCAGCCAATAAATAGATAAATAAATAAATAACCATTAAATGATGACCATAAGTTTAGTGAACATCCATTATCTCATATAGACACAACATTAAAGAAATAGAAAAACATTTTTTCTTCGTGGTGAGAACTCAAGATTTCCACTTTTAACAACCCTCATATATACTTTACAGCAATGTTATAGTTGCCATGTTGTACGTTACATCTCTTGTACTTATTTATCTCATAACTAGAAGTCTGTACCTTTTGAATTCCTTCCTTTAATTCCCCCTCCCTCCAACCCCTGCCTCTGGTAACCACAAATCAGATCTCTTTTCTATGAGTTTGTCTGTTTGTTTTTGGAGTATAATGGACCTACAATACTATGTTAGTTCCTGGTACACACATAGCGATTCAATGTTTCCATACTTTTCAAAATGATCACCATCATGAGTCTGGTTGTCAATTGTCACCATTCAAAGATACTACGTAATTGTTGACTGGATTCCCCACACTGTACCTATCATACCTGTGACTTATTTATGTTGTAACTGAAAGTTTGTACCACTTAGGGAACAAACAGGTGGTTGTTTCCAGAGGGGAGGAGGATACGGGAGAGGACAGAAATAGGTGAGGGTGATTAAGAGGTACAACTTTCAGTTGTGAAGCATCACATATTGAACAAAAACAGAACTAGGGTGGGGTAACAGTCCAGTTCTGGTTATGTGTTTCTACTTTCATCCTTTCCTATTTTCAGCTTTAATTTTTATCATTCAAGTCCTACCCTAAACCTCCATTCCTCTTTTGTGCCCAAAACTCCTTCCTCTAAAGGGTTGTCTCCAGCATGTGATTGAACTTCAGTTTCCTCTAGAGTTGCCTCTTGGTAGAGTTCATCCTGTCCACTATCTATCAGGAAATTTTAAACACTTCTAATCATATGTTGTCACTTTCTTTTATTTACTATACTGTTGAGTTTACTGCTTTGTTCTTTTGTTGTTGTTTTAATGTCATTTTCATTATTCTGGGGGATTTCAAGGAGGTTGAATAGAGATTAAATTCACACTCAACCTGGGTTCTTGATCTGATCTCAGAGGTTGTGTTTCATTTCCATTGTGTTCAGGTACTTTGATACATAACAATTTGGGGTAGCAAATGAAAGGTTTTCTTTTTAAGCAAATATAACTCCCTCTAAATCTCCTTTTGATGTTTGTTTCTGTACAGAGACACCCTAATTTCCTGTAACTGATGGCAGTGACGAAGGTAAAGATAACTCCAGAGAAGGGAATTGTAGTAATAGCAGGGGAAGAATTCCAGTATTGTTTTTTGTTTGTTTTGTTTGTTTTGAATAGATTTTTTTATTTATTGGCTGCATTGGGTCTTCGTTGCTGCACATGGGCTTTCTATAGTTGCGGCAAGTGGGGGCTACTCTTCATTGCGGTGGCTTCTCTTGTTGTGGACCACGGGCTCTAGGTGCGCAGGCTTCAGTAGTTGCGGCACATGGGCTCCATAGTTGTGGCTCACAGGCTTAGTTGCTCCGTGGCATGTGGGATCTTCCTGGGTCAGTGATCGAACCCGTGTCCCCTGTATTGGCAGGTAGATTCTTAACCACTGTGTCACCTAGGCAGTCCAAATTCCAGTATTGTTAAAGGGAGAAACTAGGCCAGCTTTCCATACTCCAGTTTTGAATTCATCTATCTGTAGGACACCACTAATTTTGTGTCCTGATGCCTTCCCAAGATCAACAGGGAAGAGACAGGGAAACTGATTGGTAACATCAAGGATCTGAGGTGTAGATCTAACTTTCCAACCCAGGGGTATATGGACTATGTCAGCTCGGGGGAGTCATTTAATCTTTTATTTATTTAGCAAATGGAGATACACTTTATTTACAAGGAAATCCTAGGAATTAAATACTAAAGGTATCACTCATCTCTTTAACAAGTGCCATAAATCCAGACGTGTTATTCCTCTCCAAATGAGGTGCTTTTGAGTCATCTTCACTTCCTCTTTAGCTTTGCCACCAACATGATCATTTATCTGCTCCTCTATTGCCTCCATCTTCAAGAGTCAACTTTTAGACTCTACTCTGTTGTGTCTCATAATTTCATGAGCCCACGTAGCCCTCAATTTCTCATCTTCTGCTCCGTGGGTGTGAAATCTGAAGAGATAGTGATTAAATACACCCGGCATGGTCATGCAGTGCCCTCTTTCTTCAAGGAGAGAACTGATCAGTTGTTTTGAATGAGTACAAATTGCAGTGAAACTTTCATTTCCTTTTAGTCACTTGGACCATTGCATCCAGGAGTGGAATGTAAAGTGACCAGTGGTATAACTGCAAGTGTCCGTGGAGATCCCAGATTCTACGTGAAATGGTGCCACCTGGAGGTTCAAACCTTACCGGTTGCAGAACTAATAAGTCTGCGATTCGATTCTATTAATTTACCACTGAGTGAGCGCATAAACTGTGCTTGCACAAGGCAACAAGGAAAGGGAGAAAAATATCAAGCTTGCTGTTTTCAAGATGTGCAGCATGAAAGGAGTTAAAGCAAATGAAAAGAAGTGACATTGTTAAAATTGGACACATTTTAGTAAAATAAATGTAAAATAAACGAGGTTACACCAACACTGAGCCATTTGTTTGGAAGGTCGGGGATGATGGGATTTTTAATAAAAGGATCTCCCTCTCCGCCAGGTGAATGCACTCAGAATGGAAGAGAATGTTCCATCAGTGGTTACCTGAGGTTCAAATATATTAAGTAGAAGTGGTGTCTAGTCCACTGAAATCAGCCAAGTCCCAACCTGGGCTTGAGGCCAAACCCCGAGACTCCCAGGGCACGTCTTGGGGAGATGGCAGGTTGCCTTAGAGCAGAGCTTCTCAAAATATGGTCCCCCACACCAGCAACATCGGCATCACCCAGGAACTTGCTTGAAACACTTCTTGGACCTCACCTCAGATCTACTGGGTGAGCCCAACAATCTGTCCCATCAAGACCTCTAGGTGATTCTGATGCAAATTACATTTGAGAACCACAGCCTTGGAGCGTCTCCCATATGTTGACCAACAGAACCTAACTCATTGTTTCCTGAAATATTGGTCCCTAGAATAATTTAAGACAACATATACTTATGTAAAAACTAAAGAGAGCTCCATGACCAGACCCTGGGGCATCCTTCCACCTGGAATGCTTATCGCCCAGAAGCCCCATGCCCTCTACCTCACCTCCTTCATTTGGGCTGAAACATTACCTCTTCAGTGAGACTTTTCCTATACATCCCAATTTTTTACTGAAATATAGTTGATTTGCAATATTATATTAGTTGCAGGTGCTGTCCATCCTACTTAAAACCACTACACCAGCCTACCTCCTGCCTTATTTTTCTCTGTGGTATTTATCACTTTCTAATATACTTTAAGTTTTACCTCCTTATTTGGCTTATTATTTTGTTCCCCTCAATAAAATATAAGCTTCATGAAGGCAGGGAATTTGGTCTGTTTTCTTCACTGATGTATCCACAGTATCTGACATGAAATGCGTGTTCAACAAGAGGTTTACGCATGAATGGCCATGACTGCAGGGAGGACCCAGTCAAAGGACAATTGATGAGGGAAATGGCTTCCTGAGCAAGTCCAGGTCGGAGATGATGAGGAAGTGACAATGGAATCGAAGAGACTTGAGATCTGGGTAGCGTTTGCAAACCTTTGGAATACAGGCTATGGCCAGTTTCCCTTCTCATGCCTGCTCTTCCTCTTTTCTGAACCTTCGGGAGGAGTGTTTGCATCAGGGAAGCCCAGAGGGAGCAGAGGCTGCTATGGCTCTTTCCCAAGCAGAGCTTACCCAGCATTCACTGGTGCTTGGCATACTGAGTTGCAGGGGGTACCAAGGCATCACCGTCTGGGATGGAGCCAGAAAGCAGCTGTGCCTTAGTCTACCTGAGGGAGACAGGGAAAGCCTCACAGCACAGGGAACCAGCTGAGTCTGACCACAGGAAGCGTGTCAGGTAGGTAAGATGGAGGGCTACAATGAGGGGTGGAATTGGCATGAATGGATGGGTCCTACTGAAGCAAGAGAGAGCCTGGATGAACCTGTTCCATTCATCTTTACTCTGACCAGGTGGTGAAGACCGTTCCCAGCTCTGTTCCTGGGAATATGGCAAGATAGGCTATTTGCACCACCCCACTCATGGGGGCGGAGGGATGGTAAGCAGCAGTGACTTTGAAAGGGCGAAAAGTTTTAAATTTTGATTGACTTTTTCTTTTACAGTTCATTCTTTTGTGTCATGTGTAAGAAACCTGTGCCAAACACAGAGACAGTAAGATTTTGTCTCATTTTTTCCCTAGTTTTATATTTTTAGTTTTTACTTTTAGGTTTATGATCCATCATGAATTAACCTGATAGATGGTGTGAGTAGGGCTGGAGATTTTTAAATATATCCGATTGTTCCAAGACAATCTGTTGAAAAAAATTATCCTTCCACACTGAATTGCCTTTCCACCTTTGTCAAAAACCAAGTGACCGTACATATGTAGTTCTACTTCTGGACCCTATATAGTTCCGTGGATATATCCCATGGATCTATTTGTCTGTCTTTACACGAATACCATACTGTCCTGACTACTGCAGGTCTGTAATAGTCTCGAAGCTCTGTAGTGTAGCCCCTCCAAATTTGTTCTTATTGACATCTTAAGAAAATTGAGTTTCTAATTCATGAACATTACACACATATATATCCCTTTTAGGTCTTCATTAGTTTCTCTCGGCAATTTTTGTTTTTACTGTACAGGTTTTTCACATCTTTTGTCAAATTTATCCCTAAGGTTTTCATAATTTTGGATATTATTGTCAATTGCATTGTTTAATTTCAACTTCTGATTGTGCAAAGTAGGTGTATAGAAATACAATTGGTTTCCAAATATTAATCTTCTATCCTACACACATGCTAAACTTACTAATCCTTTTGTAGACACTGTCAGATTTTTTACAAGTCATCTCTGAATATATTCTTTCTTTCTAGTCCTTTTTTTTTTTTTTTTTCTCCTCTTTTTGCCCTCTTGCACTGGCTAGAACCTCCAGTAAAATGTTCAGAAGTAATGGCAGTGGACATCCTTGCACTGGACCTATTCATGGGAGGAATGCCTCCAGACATTCACCATGTTTGCTGAAGATTTTTTGGTAGCAGTGCTTTTTCCCCAAATTGGGGAAATTCGCTTTAAGTTCTTATTCGCTTAAAGCTTTTATCATGAGTTAGTGTAAACTGTCAAACTTACTTTCTGTATCTATCAATCACATGATTTTTTCCGCCTGCATTAATATGGAGAATTACGCTAACTGACTTTCAAATGTTAAACCTTCTTTGCAATGCTGGGAGAAACCTCATTTGGTTAAGATATATTATGCTCTTTATATGAATCATTTATTGGATTTCATCTGCTAAAACTCAAAGAACTTTGTGTTGATGTTCATGGCAGGTAATTGTCTAGCTTGCCTTTCTTGCAATGTCTTTGTCTGGTTTGGGGATCCCAGGAATGTTGGCCACGTAGACAAAGCAGGAAAATATTCTTTCCTCTTTGATTTCTTGGGAGAAGCTGTGTAGAATTGGTGTTATTTCTTCCTTGAACATTTACCACTAAAGTGATCTAGGCCTAGAGGGTTTTCTGTGACGTTTTAAACTAGAAATTAAACTTCTTTTAGGGCTTCGCTGGTGGTGCACTGGTTACGAATCCGCCTGCCAATGCAGGGAACACGGGTCCAAGCCCTAGTCTGGGAAGATCCCACAAGCCGCAAGAGCTAAGCCCATGTGCCACAACTACTGAAGCCCACGAGCCTAGAGCACGTGTTCTGCAAAAAGAGAAGCCACCACAATAAGCAGCCCACGCACTGCAATGAAGAGCAGCCCCTGCTCTCCGCAACTAGAGAAAGCCTGCAAGCAGCAAGAAAGCCTCAATGCAGCCAATAAATAAATACATTTATACATGTATAAAAAAAAGTCTTTCATAGATCGGGCTATTTAGATTTTATATGTGGGTGAGTCAAAACTTATCTGCACTCCAATTATATTAAAACATCTGTAAATTCTACAGCCAGCATGCAGATAATTTTTGACTCACCCTCATACTTCTTCCTGAGTGAACTGAGATAATTTTTATCTTCCAAGGAATTTGTGTTCATTTCACCTAAACTGTCAAATTACCATAAGTTGTTCATAATATTCTCTTTTAGTATCTGTAGAATCTGTAGTGGTGCGTCCTCTCATTCCTGACACTGGTCATTTATTTATTCTTTTTCTCATCAGTCATGACAGAGGTTTACTTTTTTTTTTTTAGTTTCTTAAAGAACCAGCTTTTGCTTTAATTAAATTTTCTCTATTATTTTCCTCCAATCTCATTGACTTCTGCTCTACCTTTGTTATTTCCCTTCTTCTGCTTATATTTTTGTTTGCTCTTCTTTTTCTAGTTTCTTAAAGTGGAAGCTAGGGTCACTGATTTGACACTTTTTCTAACAGGCATTTTAGTGCTATAAATTTTCCTCTAAGTACTGCTTTAGTTGCATCACAAGATAAAAGGTCAACACACCAAAGTCAACTGCATTTCTATATACCAGCAATGAACAGGTAGAAACCAAAATTATAAAGACAATACCATTTATGACAGCACCAAGAAAATAAATACTTAGCTATAAATCCAACAAAACTTATATAGGATCTGCATGCTGAAAGTACAAAATGCTGATAAAAGAAAGTAAAGATGTAAATAAATAGAGAGATATGTCATGTTCATGGATTAGTAGACTCACTATCATAAACATGTGAATTCTCCCCAAACTTATAATATATAGATTTAATAGAATTTCAATCAAAATCCCAGCAGCATTTTTGTATCGATAAGCTGATTCTAAAATTTATACAAAAAGACAAAATTGATAGAAAAGCCAAAATAATTTTAAAAGAATAAAGATGGAGAAATCACACTACCATATTTTTAAGACTTATACAAGCTATAGTAATCTCGACCATGTGGTACTGGTAAAAGGAGAGACCCATAGATCAATGAAAGAGAATACAAAGTCTGAAAGTAGACCCATACAAATATGGCTGATTGACTCTTGACAAAGATACAAAAGAAATTCAGTGAAAAAGAAGTCTTTTAAACAAATGGTTCTAGAACAACTGAACATCCATCTTATATGCTCCCCAAAACAAAAAACATAAAAAACATTAAAAAAAATTACCTCAAAACAGATCATAAGCCTAAATGTAATATGTAAATCTATAAAATATTTAGAAGAAAATATAGGAGAAAATCTTTGAGAACTGGGGCTAGACAAAGATTTCTTAACATGAAGCCAAAAAAGCACAATCCATAAAAGGAAAAAAAGTTCACAAATTGGACTTCATCAAAATTAAAATTTCTGCTCTGTGAAAAATACTGTTAAATGAATGAAAAGACAAGTTGCAGACTACGGGAAAATACTGCAAAGCACGTATCTGACAACAGATTTGTATCCATAACACATAGAGATTCTAAACACAACATTAAGAAAACTAACAACTCAATTTAAAAATGAACAAATGAGGGATTTCCCTGGTGGTCCAGTGGTTAAGACTCCATGCTTCCACTGCAGGGGGCATGGGTTTGATCCCTGGTCCACTGGTTGGGGAACTAAGATCCCACATACTGTGTTGCACGGCCACAGTGGCGGGTGGGGGGGCGAGGCTGGGAGCGGATCACAAGGCCCATGAAGAAAGACGTAACCATCGCCCAATAAAAAAGGAACCAAAACAATAAAAAACAAAAAAACAAATAAGTTGAACAAACACTTTGCCAAAGAAGATACACAGATGGCAAGTAGGCACATGAGAGAATGTTCACCATCACCAGCCACGAGGGACACACAAATTAAAAAGTACGATAAGAATTCACTACGCATCTATTAGAATGGCTAAAATAAGAAACACTGACAATAAGAAGTGCTGGTGAAGATGCAGAACAACTTGTAACTACCTTTTTGCTCAATAACAATTTTTTTCTCAAACACACTGTATAAATATGCTTTTCTAAGAGGTAATATTTTGACGTGGCTTTAGGCAAAGACACACTCAGCAGTTGACTCAACACAACAGTTTCTCATTAGAGAACATATGGAACAAATTTAAACTGTGCACCATATTTGAATGAACTGTAAAAATTTTTTTTTTTGGCATGGGTGGAATCTTCTAGATTTCAGCCTGTTGCATGCATTCACTCTTCACTCATTTTAAAAACCTCTCATATTCAGCTTTGATTTTGTCCTAAAGCAGGATCAGCAAACAATTTTCTGTAAAGATTCATCCTCAGCTTTGCGAACCATAAGGCCTCTGTTGTAACTACTTAACTCTGCCCTCAGCAGAGCAGCTGGAGACGACAGGCATTCATTTCTATTGGGCGGGTTCAATGAAACTTTACAAAAGTAAAGCGGGGACTGCGACTTGACTTGGCCCATAGGCCCAAATTCACCAACCCCCATTCCAGGGGGCTGAAGTAGATAACGAAGATGTGGCACGTTTAGAACACAGTTGGCAGCTATGGGGCAGGGCAGCTTCCATGGACACTAAGCATTTAACTAGCAGCTGCCTGGTTTCGTTGGAGAAACATCTCAACTACTTGCACGTACTGGTCCCGAGGTAGTTTTCAAGAGAAGTCCCCTTCCTAACCCAGATCTCCTGCTTCAGCAGCACGTCCATGTTCTTTCATCCTTTCACCATCCGTGCAGCAAGGGTGGATGGAGCCTGAGGCAGGAGGGGCTGAGGGCCTCTTTTAAGTGGCAGAGTTGTGTCAAGAGCCCAATTCTCCTGACCTCAACCCCAGGTCTTACCCATTGAATGAGCCCCCCTTTACAGGCAGGGTGCTCCCCAGAAAAACAGGAAGTATCATCACCTGCCCCAACACAAAAGTACCTGAAGTGTTTTGCAGGGTTGTCCAGGGCTGGCATCAGAATCACCCACTCCATCAGCATCTCGGGGGTGGGACCCAGGTGACCTTGACGCACACCCCAGGAGAATAAGTAGTTCCCATTCCTCCAGCCCATCCAGCAGCCCAAGACAAGGCTGGGGTCCAGGACTTTCTGCAGAGAAGCCCAGTCTTCATGATACTAACAGCAGGCTTGAAGGAATAGACTTTATTAATCTAGCTCTCAAACACTAGAGGCTAAAATTCAGCTGAGTTCTAACAACCTATTTACAGAGTGCTGTCGGCAGACCAGGCAGGGCTGGGCCTGGGTCTTCCCTGAACACCCACCAAGCTCAGCCTCCCAACATGCCTGGGCTGCTTTCCACCTGTAGCACACAGAGGACGTTTATATACATGTGACCAAACCCTCAGCGACAGGATACCCGGCGGGAGGGCACCGGACCAACAGAGACACGGACAGACAGACAGAGACGAAGGCTGAGACTGCCGAGCAGGCCCGTGGGCCTGGCTCAGTGCTTCTTCAGGCTGTAGGCCAGACTGCCAGGGACCCTGGTGCCCTGCAAGGGCGGCGAGTTCCACACGGCAGAGCTGGTGCGCTTATGGTAGCGGGGCTTGCTCTTCTTGAAGATGTCCTCCAAGTCCAGTGGGAGAATGGTTCCGAAGAGTTCCAGAAGGTTAGGGGGGTGGTAGTACTGGTGGATGATGGCCTGGCTGAGCTGGGTGCCTGTAGGGGGACATGAAGGGCTGGCTCTCTGCCCTGGGGTTCCCCCCGAGCCTCCCCATCTCCCTGCCCTCCACACTCGTCACCCTCTCCACCCCAGCACTCCCCCACATCCTGCCAAATCAGCTCCTCTCAGAGGGTGCCGCCCCCCAACACTGATAACCTCTCACTGCTTGCTTCTAAAGCTGAGCTCTGGCAGCTCACGTGAGCTAGGCCCTTGGCTGAGGTCACCGCATGACCCCCCCACCCCCACAGCCACCTCGGAGGCAGGCCCTTTACCCTCCCCAGTTCACAAGGGTGAGATCTGTCCAAAGGCACACAGCTAGCCATTGGCAGAGCCAGGGTTTGAAGACAAGTCCAGCTCCAGAACCACAGCACCTGACGCTGTCCTCGACCACCTTGGTCGGCTACTTATCTCATCAGCGCCACAGCCCCACGGTCCCCAGTGCAGGCCGAGGCTGCCAGGGGCTCACAGCCCGGCCAGCAAGGCTAAGGAGGACCCTGGGGGATCGGGAGGTGGGCTGTGTGCCCAGCGCTTGCTCTACAGCAGGCCTTCCTACGCTAACTCACTTCATCCTCGATGGCCCTTCTCAGCTGGGCTCTTAGCAACCCCATTCCACAGACGGGAAAACTGAGTGAGAGTTTCAGTAGGCTGGCGAAGGTCACCCACAGGTAGTCTGGCTCCCCGGCCACGCTGACCCCTGCCTGCTGCCACCTCCTGAATAACTCGATGTTAAGGAGATGAAGTCAGATTCCGGTTACTGTGGGGTTCAGATGAAGTGAACCTCACAAAGCAAGCTGTCTTCTGCAGAGCGCTGATCCCCTCTGGGGTCCTGGGCCCTTCCTCCAGGGAATGAGACTACAGCCCACCTCGACTCCAGCTTGGCCAACTTGGTAAGGCACCTGCTGCAGGCACTGGCCCTGCTCACACCCAGCAGGCCTTGCACCCGGGTCACAGGTGGCACCGTCACACTAACCCACACTCCTGTTTAGAGGTCTATGAACTTGGGCTCCAATCTTGCTCAAGTACCCCCAACTCCACCTCCACCTCTTTGTGCCAAAACCCCACTACCACCTCTCTTAGCTCCATCCCCACCCCCAGGTTGCATATTTGGGTCCATCTGGCCTGCTGGGTGGGACTCCAAGGGGGAAGCTAGAGTCTGAGGTGGAACACCCAGCACCACGCCTGCTGGCAGCCACCTGAAATCTAATACATCTGTTGAGAATGGAGGCGCCCGACGTCGTAGATCTGGTCCTCAGATGAGCCTGCTGGCCACAGGGCACCCACTGTTCCCCAGGTGCATCCCAAGGCCCGACGCAGACTTGGCCAATAACTCAAGCTGCCAGCCCACAGGCACACCAGGATCCCGACACCCGCAGCTGCCGAGCCACCCTCTCCAGAGCCCTCGAGGTCACCAGTGGGGACGCAGCTCTCCTGGGGAGCTCCGGGCCCTGCTCACCTCTGGCCCAGGTGGGGATGGGCTTGCGGGGGTGGGCCTCGTCATCGGTGGAGTCATCGCTGTTCAGATCCATCCCGTAGTTATCCGGGTTGATCTTGGGGGGGGCCCTGTGCCCCTGTGGAGTCATTTGATAGGAGGTACAAGCTGGAGACTGGAAAAGATGAATACGGCTGTTGGCTGCCCGCCCTGCAGGCTGGCATCTCCTGCCACTGAAGAGTGCGGGGCTCTCTGGCCACCTCCCCTCATTTCTTGGGAAAAAGAATAAGGTTCAGGGGTTGCTTTTTAATTAAAAAAAAAAAATCACACCACATACACGACTCTGTGTCTTCCTTTTTCACGTGAAAGTATGTTGTAAACATCCTTCCCGGGCAGTATATCAGTGGGTGTCCTGTGAACAGCAGCAAGGCACTCCACTGGGAACCCCACGATTTGTCACTTAACCATGTGGTTCGGCTAACTTTCAAGTTTTCGACATCGTAAACTATGGTGCAATGAGAACCCTTCCTTATACTACATTTTGTTTGTAACAGCATTAATAGCCTAAATGCTTGTTAACAGGGGCTGGTTAAAGACATTCTGGAACCACTAACTGGAACACAGCCGTCAAAAGAGATTTACACGGGGAGGGTTGGGGGTGGGGATGAACTAGGAGATAGGGATACCAAATTGTACACTCAAAAATATATGCAGTTTATTGTCTGTTAACTGTATCTCAATAAAAGTTCTTAAAAAAAGAGAGAGATTTACAAGCAGTGAAACATGTCTACGATACATTAAATGAAAGAAAAAAAAAAGGAAAAAGAAAAATCAAGCTGCCACATGGTATGTGTTAAGGACTAAATGTCTGTATTCCTCTCAAATTCCTATGTTAAATCCTAACCCCCCTTGTGATGGCATTTGGAGATGGGGCCTTCAGGAGGTACGTAGGCCTCCACTACTAATGGGATTAGTTCCCTTAGAAAAGAGACCCAGAGAGCTCCCTCTCCCCTTCGGCTGTGTGAGGACACAGCAAGAAGAGGGCCGTCTGTGAACCAGCAGGAGGGCTCTCATCAAACACTGAATCTGCCAGCACCTTGACCCTAGACTTCCCAGCATCTGTCATTTAAGCCACCCAGTCTAGGGTAATTTGTTGTAGCAGCGTGAACAGACTAAGACAGTGTATATAGTCTGTGCCCATTTAAAACTTTGTATACGTGTGTGTGAGAGGAAGTGTGCATATCAAACATTTATATATGTAAAATACAGAAAGATATACATCAGACTTAGAGTTTTCCTCTGAGGATACCTTTCTTTTGCTTTATATTTTTATAAAGCTTTTTTTTTTTTTAAACAACAAATTCTACTTTCAGAATAAGGAAGAATATATGTATCAAAAATAGTGAAAAAAAACAACTGGGCCAACCGTATCCTTCCTCTTTCTTAGGGTCCTGATATATAGAGCCTGTGCCTGCAGCTGCAGGGAGGAGAATAATCAGAGCCGGGGGCCCTCTCCACCCTGAGGCCCAGGCCTCACCTGCACCTCCACGGTCACGTTCAGGCTTTTGCTGGCTGCCGCAGCCTCCTTGGCTTTCTTCTCCTGCTCCTCCTGCAGCCGCTGCTCAGCCAGGCGCTGCTGCTCTTCCTGGGTCCCGGCGGACATCGGGATGTTAGAGACTGTGTGTGTGCTCTCCCCTCTCTGACGCCAACCCCGCGCAGCAGGGCAGGCAGGGTGCCTCCTGCACCAGGGCCCCTGGACCAGGACTCCCCAGCCCAAAGCTCAGCGCAGGCCCGGGTCCCCTTTACCTTTTTCTTCTTCTCCTCCAGCTCCCTCTGCAGCCGCTCCTTCTGTAGCCGCAGGGCCTTCTCCCTCTCCTGCAGCTCCCTGAGGACCAAGCAAGAGCTTGTCACGGCAGGAAGCCGAGCCCTGGCCGTGTTCCATCCCTGCCAGGGAAGCCAGGCCCCTGGCACAGGCTGTAGAAGAGGGAATGGCAGGATAGGCATGCCAGCTGCTGCGCTTGCGCCCAAGGGGCTACGCGTGCACAGCTGAGGGTACGGGGAGTGCTTGGCTTTGGGGACCACCAAACTGGGCCCCCACTCCTCCACACAACTTAGGTCTCTGCGCCTCAGTCTTGTCCGCTGTACAATGGGGAGCATAACACCTTTCCTCCAGCGTTGCCATGAGACTGAAATGAGGTCATCCAAGTTACCGCCACTCGTCCTGACCCACAGGCCACCACCCGGCCCCAAGCCGGACACGAAGCAGGGAAGGGCCGTTCACGGGCTCGGAGCCACCTCCACGTACTAGCCTGTGACCCAGAACAAGTCACGGAATCTCTCTGAACCTGCGTCCCCCTCTGGGAAGTGGAGCAGCTGGTACCCATGCCACAGGTGCCTTCAAGTGAGGATTAAAACAAGGAAACGCGTGGAACGCGTGCAGCTCAGGACTCGCCCAAGCTGCCAACCATTACGACCATCACGCCATCGCCCCTCGAAGCTGCTGGTGCTGCCCGACCCACGCACAGGCAGAGTCCACATGCAGGCACGGGATCCCAGATATCTCCTGGCCAACAGTGACGGCAGCTTCTCCTCCTCGGCGCCCCCAGGACCCAGCACAAGCAGGCCCAGGGACTGGCCTTGGATAAACGCTCGTGGAACTAAGTGTGGAATTCTGGCTGCTGCAAAGACCACTGCCTCTGCGAGGACTCATCTCCCGAGGTCGCCAGTGCGGGACATGCCGGTGGGGGGCAGCCCGAGTCATCAGCAGCAGCAGAGGAGCCCATGCGGTGGGCAGGGGCCAAGGGTGCCGAAGGCCCTGTGACTACCCGCGGCCTGTGGTGGGCTCTCCCGCCCAAAGGCCCTGAGTGGCGGCTGAGAAATGCTGGCTCGTCCTGCGACCCCCGCTTATGTCCGCTGAGAGAAAAATAAACCGAAGGGCTCAGCTCCTCCAGTTGGAGGCCGAACAGGGACAACATCCTGAGGGACCCTGCCCGTCCCTCCCTGAATCTCCAGCAGCCTGGGTGGCCGGCCTGGTTTGGAGGCGAGAACAAAAGCCTGTCCTCTCCCAAACCCCCGAGGGGAGGTGGGAGCCGTCTCTGGGTGAGGGCTACGCCTGTCCCTCCTCCACACACACGCGGGAGGACAGCCGACGTGACGGCAGGATGCCGCGCGGGTGCCCCGGGGCGGGGGGGGGGGCGGGCCGCCGGGACCCCTCACCTCTCGGCCTGGAGCCGCTCCTGCTCCCTCCTCCGCTCCTGCTCGCGCTGCTCCGCCAGCTTATTGGCCTCGGCCGCCTTTCGCAGCCGCTCCTGCTCCTCCTCCTTCCTCTTCTGCAGCAGCTCCTGGTGGCGCCGCTCCTCCTCCTCCTGAGAACAGAGAGCGAGATCAGGGCCCACAGCTCGGGCAGCGAGGTCAGAGAGCAGGCCACCCTGGGCCGGAGAGGCAGGAGAGGGGCGGCTGGCCGGGGTGCCTGTCCCTCCCAGCAGCTCCTCTCGCATCAAGAACGGCAGGGCTGAGCCCAGGGACACCCCACACGAGCGTCCATCCACAAGGACCACTGCGACCGGCCTGAGAGGCATCTCGTGACAACCTCTTTTGCTGCAGCAGCAGGTTTAGTAGTTAAAGGTACAGACTGGGGCCAGACTCACGAGCTGGGTGATGCCGGGCAAGTCACAGAAGCCCTCTGGCCTCACTTCTACCCTCTCTGATAAAATAGGGACAGCAGTAACACCCACACCTCATGAGACTGCCGCGTCTATACACATGACGCACCAAGAACAGTGCCTGGTACAGTGCAAATACTCAATACGTTTTAGCCATTAGGCTTATAACCCCCTGGTGACAGATGTGTGTTCCCTAGAGTCATAAGACTGGCAGTTCTCAGGCAGAGGTAGGCCCATGATCTTACAGGCAAAACATTTAATCCTCACAACCATCCTATCAAGTAGACACCACCGCTCCCTGAAGGAACCAAAGCACAGAGAGGTCAAGGAACCACCCAGGGTCACACAGCTAACAGGTGGCAGAACTGAGATTGGAAGTCTGGCTCCAAAACCCATGCACTTAACCCTCAAACTGCTGCCTCTACAGAAAACAGGAGGCAGGTCACCGCCACCATCCCCATCTCCACGGCCTTTGTTGAACCTCCTTCCCAGCTCGAGGCAACAAGATCCACCGGGATCTACTGGACAGAGTGGCAGGTGCCCAGCGGTCCTGGGGCACTGAGGCAGCACCGTCCTCCCCCGCCTCCGCCCTGATGCCGAGCCTGGCGTTCGCACCTGCTGTAGCCACCTCAGCCTCCGCGCCTCCTCCTCCTGCTTCCTGCGCGCCTCCACCTCCTCCATCTTCTTGGCCGCTGCCTTCTTCTTGGCCTTCTCCTCCGCCAGTCGTTCCTCCTTGGCCTGTGGAGCCCACCCGCGGATGCCCATTGGAGCAGCCACCCTCACTCAAGCCTACAGAGCGGGGCGCGGTGCTCTGCGTGGCAGACACGCCACATGCCTGTGGCCCACTTGCTCCCCACAGCCCAGGGGAGGGGGCACCTGGGAGCCAGTCCTGCCAGCAGCGCAGGGCTGAGCTTGGTCCAGAGCAGACCTTCCACCCTCCGTGTGGCTCACAGCAGACCTCAGGGCCCATGGCTGGCCGGGAGGGATACAGGACATCAGACCCATAACTTCCCAACGGGTCCAGTCCTAACCCTCGGGCCAGCCCGTGTGAGCAGTGTGGGCTCCGCCAGGGCACAGCCCATGGAAGCTGCCGCCCACAGCCTGAGGCCCGCACCTTCTCCGTCTTCTCATCGATCTGAGCGAACCTCTGCTCAATCTGCTTCTTCTTCTCCTCCTTCATCTGCTCCACCCGCTCCCGGGCCTGCAGCACCTTGCGGAGGCGCTCCTCGCGCTTCCTGTGGGCACAGGGCAGTCACGGGGGCCCAGCCAGGCTGGGGGTGGCGGTGGGGGGGAGCGGGTGGAAGGAGGGGGGCACTCACAGCTTCACCTCCTGCAGCCGCCGCCGCTTGTCCTCCTCCACCTTCTGCCTGCGGAGCTGCTCGGCCTCCTCCTTCCGCCGCAGGTTCTCCAGGCGCTGCCGCTCCTTCTCCTGGGGGGTTGGGGGGAGGGCAGCGGGGGGGGGGTGAGGGGCCAGGACGACCCCAAAGGCCTCCTAAGGGCCTGAGTCATGAGTGCCCTCGCCTGAGCCCTGCCAAGTCACGGGCGACACAAAAGTCAGGCTCAAGACTGGATGATTCAGATCTGTCTGCTGAACCAACTAGCACTTTTAAAAACTTGTTTTTGAAATTATTGTGTAGCCATATCACGAGAGGCTTGGAAAATAAAGAAAAAAAGTGCCATCCCTAATCTACCTCCAGCCTATAGTAACTTCTGTTAGCCAAAGGTTATACCTATGTAAAAAGTTATATTTGAAACAAGAGTGAAGAACGTGACTGGGAAGGGACAGAAAGGCAGCTTTGAAAGCTACGGTTAATGTTCTATTGAAGGGCGCGGGTAGGTACACGTTTGTTAAATTTGTATTATTATCCTTTATAACTTTTATAATACGAGTGTACACACATAAACACAGTCTTTTGTGTGTATCAACTATTTCCTAATAGTTGGGGAAAAAAAAAAAAAAAGAAAATACTGTCAAATGCTAACAGAGGTTACTATAGACGGGTGAGGTAGATTAGGGATGGCATTTTTTCCCTGTATTTTCCAAACTTCTTGTGGTATGGCTACATAATTTCAAAAACAGCTTTTTAAAAGTACTAGCTGGTTCAGCAGATGGATGCTGGGACCTCCCTCCTCTGCAGGCCCAGAAAGCCCCAGGGGCGTGGCAATAGCGGCAGGCAGCCAGCAGGGTAGGCAGGAGCTCCAAGCCCTCCGTGGCCAAGGATGAGCCTAGTGCTTTACTGCTGATGGGCAGGGGACGAGGGTGGAGGCTGGGATCCAGACTAGAGCCCCCACCCCTCACCCCAACCTGGCTCCCATCAGACTCCCACCTCTGGGCTCAGCCACCCATCGGCCCCCCCTTCTGCCCATGCTAGTAACTGTCCATTTCTCCTTGGCTGCTGACCTTGACCGCAGATTTCCCACCTGGAAATCTGGCCCTAAGGTAATACCATCCTAAAGATGGAGAGAAGGGCTCTGGTTATGGGTAAGATGGAAGAGACACTCCAATCCGTCTCTCCTACTAGATGTGGCTGCATGACCTAACAGAACGCACAGGGCAGCGATCTGAGGACTGTGCAAGGTCAACAGCAGCAGGCAGATTGGGGAAGGAGACCAAACTTTGAAGCATCACCAAACCAGCAACGAGCTGAATGCTTTTTCTGTTGTTTGTTTTTTTTTTAACCTCCGGCACTAACTCAGAGGCCTGAAACCCCAAAGAGATCACCGAGGTGCAGACAGAACTCCGGGAAGAGCCCTCTGGTTCTGACTCAAAACCCTGGGGTTGTCCCCCTCTTCTCTCCCTTCTCTCATGCTCCGGCCTACAAGCAATCCTGTGGCAACGGAGACCGCAGCAGTTACTGGGACCTGCAGAGTCAAAACTCAAGGAGGAGAACCTTCCACGCCACACTATGGAGCTGTGATCCCAAAAGGCTGGTAAACACCGTCGCTTTTCTTTCTGTGTCCTTGCCAGGGGGCCCTCCATGTGGCTGGGGAAGCACACAGCAGAGCACAGTAACTAAGGCCCCAGCTTCCTGGCTAGGAGACAGAAAGGGGGAGCCCCAGAGAAGCAGAAAGTACTGGAGTGACTGAGCAAACGATACCATAAGGTTTTTATGAATTCTCAGGTGTGGTAGCCAAACTGGAGATGCTTGGACCCGAACTATCATACCTGAAACTCTTGAGAACTAAACTCACAGGCCACCTGCCAGATCCTAGACTGACCACTGACTGGCACACCCAGGACGGATCCAAATAGCACTGTAAAGGCTTTGAAATCTGAACTGACATAGGAACCACAGGCAAACTATCAACATTCTCCATAAGATTTAAACAAGACCCAGAGTCTCCTAAGGTCATACTCAAAATGTCCAGGATACAATCCAGAATGACTCAGCAGACAAAGAACTAGGAAAATCTCAACTCTCGTGTGGAAAAGGCAGTCAACAGACACCAGTGCCAAGATTACACATTGAAATTATCTGACAAAGACTTTAACATAGCTTTGACAAAAATGCTTCAACGAGTAATCACAGAATTCTTCAAACAAACAGAAAAATAGAAAATCTTGGGACTTCCCTGGTGGTCCAGTGGTTAAAAATCTGCCTTCCAATGCAGGGGATGGGAGTTTGATCCCTGGTTGGGGAACTAAGACCCCACATGCTGTGGGGCAACTAAGCCCCACACATCACAACTACTAAGCCTGAGCGCTGCAGCTACTAAGCCCGCATGCCACAGCTAGAGAGAAGCCTGTGCGCCGCAACAAAGAGCCTGCACGCTGCAAGGAAAGATCCCACATGCCACAGTGAAGATTCCACGCAATTAACATCCAAAGTATTAAAAAATAAATAAACAAATAAATATTTTAAAAAAGAAAAAAAAAAATCTCATCAAGTAGAGGATCTAAAGAACCAAATGGCAATTCTGGAACTAAAAATACAATAACTAAAAAAAAAATTCAGTGGATGGACCCAATACAAAATGGAGAAAACATGAAGATAAATCAGTAAAATGTATGCAATCTAAACACAGACAGAAAAGATATTGAAGACAAATCAACAGAGCCTGAGGGAACTGTGAGATGACAATAAAAGGTCTATGAAATGCTGAAAAAACAAAACAAACAAACAAATAATGGCTGAAGATGCCCAGATTTGCTGGAAGATATAAATCTACAGATTCAAGAAGGTCATCAAAACTTAAACACAAGGACTTCCTAGGTGACGCAGTGGGTTAGAATCCACCTGCCAATGCACGGGACACGGGTTCGAGCCCTGCTCTGGGAAGATACCACATGCCACAGAGCAACTAAGCCCGTGCACCACAACTATTGAGCCTGTGAGCCACAACTATTGAGCCCATGTGCAACAACTATTGAAGCCCGCGTGTCTAGAGCCCATGCTCCGCAAGAGAAGCCACTACAATGAGCAGCCTGTGCACCACAATGAAGAGTAGCCCCCACTGGCAGCAACTAGAGAAAGCCCGTGTGCAGCAACAAAGACCCAACGCAGCCAATAAATAAATTTAATTAATTAATTAATTTAAAAAAAAAAAACCTCAAACATGATAAACCCAAGGAAACCCATGTCCAGCCACAAAAGAATCAAACTGCTAAAAACTTAATACAAAGAGAAAAAAAAAATCCGAAAAGCAGGCACCAGAGAAAAAGATACATCATCTATCACGGGGGTTTCCCATCAGAAAGTATGGAGGCCTGATGGAAGTGGCACATTTTAAGACTGCTAAAGCAAAGAGCTGTTAATCTGGAACTCAGTGAACCCATATTCAGTGAAAATATCCTTCAGAAATGAAGTGAAGTAAACTTTCTCAAGTAAACGAAAACTAGAGAAGCATAAACCTATGTTTTCACAAAGTATAGATTTTACCATATGATAATTTTTAACATAAATTTTACCATAAATTTTTTTTTTAATAAAAAGGTTTTTTTAAAAGATGGAGAGAAATGGAAAGAAAGATCATGAGTTGCAGAAGCCAAGCTGGAGGAGGATGCTGGCCTTTGGGAGGACCCCTCAGGGAGGGAGCAGGTGCCCTTTGGCTCTCCAACCACCCAGATCCAGGGAAACCCAGCAAGAGGCCGCCCTGCCTGCTGGCCTGTGAGGAAAGCAGCTGGGAAACAAAGGCCACGTGGCATCCAGAGTGCTCACCACCCTCTCTTCCTGCCCCCAGACTCCTGCTCTCAGCAGGGCTCAGCAAAACAGGCTTTTGTCCTGCAGCTTGAGTGTTAGGTTTTCCCAGCCCAGGTCAGAGACTTTATCCTGTTGCATTGTGAATTTTATAGAACAAGAGTTACTTTTGTCATAGAATCCGTGCTTCCTCTCTGCCCCAACCCCGGAAGGTGGGCTGCTCCCCAGAGACCACCATCAAGGCCAAAGCGGAGGGCGGGAGAGGAATCCAAAAGCTTGTGCAAGCCCCTTCTGCCTCCAGGGGCCTCAACTGAGCGGTCTCTGCCATTTATCAAACAACCACTTCGTGCTGAGCCCTGTGCTGGGTGCTTGACACACACCACTCTTTGGTTCATTCAATCTCCATGAACGGACCTCTGTCTCCACATTTTGTAGCCAAGGAAATTCAGGCCCAAAGGTTAGGAAACCAGTCCAAGGCCACAGCGACCTACCTAGATCCCCTGGTCTCCTAACTGAGGACTGTCCCACCTACCAGATGCCCCGTGCAGGAACCTGGGCTCCCCACAGCAGGAAAGGGCAGCTTCCTGGACCTCTCAGTCGTCCCATGAGCCCTGCAAGGCTCCAATCAGTCTGGGTGGGGCACAGGTAGTTCCTCATAGGAGGAACAAGTCCAAGGCTGGTTCACTTCCATGGGCACAGGGGCCTAGCAGGGCCCTGGCACAAAAGCAGGTGTATAAGGACCATACACCCCTGTCCACCCAGACAGGACCAGCCTTCTTGCAGGAGAGGCAAGTTCAGGGCCTGCCTTTCCAGCTATGGGGAAGCACCTTGATCTGCCAAGCCCCACAGCAATGCTACTGAGGCCCTAAGACCCTCGGCTGGAGGCAGAAGCCCTCCTGGTAGGAGGCCCTTTAAAGCGCTAGTGGACACTAAAGGACTGAGGGGGCTGAGGCCTTGCAGCTGCTTGGGAGACACCGGGAACCGGGTCTCCCAAGCAGGTCCCAGCCCCCGTGGCTCCTTGCACACAGCGGGTGGTCCAGCTTGGCTCTGGGGTATCTGAGAAGATAACAGCTTCTGTGGCCTTCTTTCCGAAGGGTGACACTGACAGTTCCAGTGTCACCCGGCAGACCCAGACCTCCTTCCCCCCTCACTGCCTCGCCCCTCAAGGCAGCAGCTTAGGTCTGTGACCCAGTAAATCCTGGCATCAGAGATGCCTTCCCTGTTCTCTTCGCAGCCCCAGACCCTGAGGGTGAGCCTGGCGCCAGGGAGGTGGGAGGGAGGAGGCTGGGGGGGAGCACTGCAAGATGCGGCCCTGGAGACCAGCTGCAGGTCACACCCTCTCTGCTTCCTCCTGCCTTGGGCAGGCTCTGCGGAGGGAGGACGCCGGCTCCAGAACCGCTGAGCCGGCCGGCCGGCCAGCACCTCGGGTTCACCTCCCGCCTCCCGGCCCCCTTGATGCTCCCGCTGATGACGTGAGTGCTCCTACAGCTGCTGTCAGCTCTGCAGGGACAGGGCTGCAGCGGGTAAGTGCTGGTTGCGGCTAGGTGACAAGGACAGGGAAAGGCTTTACTTACAACAAAGCTGTACTGTGGAGGAGAGGAGACAGGGAAAAAGCCAAGAGTTAATGCCGGGTGGGGGACATCCTGAAAAGCAGGCTGCCCTCCTGAGGACGCCAGTGAGTCTGCTTTGGGCCCGCCCCTCTCACCAGCACCACCACCACCCCCTCTCACGTTACCCAGCCCTCATCCCCAACAAGTCAGTGTCCACGTGTGTCCTACACCGTAACTACTCAGGCCGCCGAGAGGGAATGGGGGTGGTGTGTGGGGATGCATGGTCATGGCAGTGGCCAACCAGGCCAGTTCTGCAAATTCTCAGCCCAGGATCCAAGACCCGGGAGGTCACCCTGAGCCGGCCGAGCCTCTAGGCTGCAGGGCAGAGCCCAAGGAGTCAGGACAGTCCCCACATGTCGAGGCAGCCCAGGGCCACAGAGGCTCGAGCTGGCCCTTGACCAGTGCCAAGCCACACCTGCCTTGGCCCAGACGCTCCCACTGCTCCCAGAGGCCTGGGGACAGACTGGAGCCTTCGGCCACGCTGCCCTCACCTTGGGGTCCACACGCAGGGGGGTGTTGCGCTTAATGAAGGATTTCATGATGCTGCTGTGGGGGGTCGAGGTTGGGGTCATGAGCATCTGGTTCCTCTGCACGGTGTGCAGGAAGGTCCGGAGGGGCCGCACCACCTGCAGGCGAGGACCAGGTCAGACCCCGTGGGCAGGGCGCGGGCGCTGCGGGAGGGGAGGTGCGCACTCACCTTGCTGGCGGGACAGGGCGGGGAAGGGGTCTTGCTCCTGGGCGGCTGCAGCTCCTCATCTTCCAGCTGCTGCTCCTCGTCCAGCTCACTCACCGCCTGCTTGTAGCTGCGCTTCCTCCTGCCGAGACATGGTGGCCGCGGTGTCACGAGGCCGGCGCTTGCGTCCTCCCCAGCGCCGCCCACCACACCCCAGAAGAGGTCACCCCTGTGCGTGGAACTGGGCCCAGCCCCTGGGACTCCAGGCTGAAAGGTACTGCAGGGGTCTCCCTGACCAATCCCCTGCCACCCAGTCAGAGGAAGGGATGTGACCAGTCCAGGGTCACACGGCCAGGAAGACGCAGGAGGATAGAGTCTGGGATCCCGTCGTCCACCCCCAGGCCAGGCTCACCCCACAGCACGAAGCCACCTCCTTTATAAAGTGAGAGCACCAGGCCCACCCCTGCTGAGAGGAAATGCAGGCCCCTGACCACAGGCCCACCCTCCCCGAGCGAGGATTCAAGGTTCGAGCCCCTCTGGGCCCCTCGGAATGGTCCCCTGCACGCCCTTCCCGCGTGCAAACCTGACACTCTGAGGCGGCTCCTTGCGGCCATCGGCTTGGTCAGTCTTGGCCTCTGCGGAGAGAGCAGGTTCAGGGAGGTGACAGGGAGGGTATGGAGGGGTCAGGGAAGGCGCCCACTGGCAGGAGCCGTGGCAGGGGCGAGGCAACAGCCTGGGCACCGGCTGGCCTTGACACGCCTGCGGACGTGCAGAGCTGGCATGCGGCCCCCAGCCCGCAGACCCCCCACCCCCAGGCCTGGCCCCTGGGGTGAGAACGGCAGGACCGTCCCATCGAGGTAGCTCCAACCACGTCCCACCCACCTCTAACGCTGGGAGACAGGGGGTGCCTTTCAGGGACAGAAGCCTATGAAAGCTGCAAGCTCTAACAAGCCCCTTGACTGGCTTCAAAATCAAACTCCTCCCAGCCCTTTCAGCTGGGGCTGGAACAAGTGTCGGGGTGGGGGGTCCCTGAGCAGGGTCAACATGTGGGGTGCAGTTCTGTATATTTTGTTTCACTGCCAGGAGAAAGCGTCAATCTTCCCCCCTGCCCCCCTCTGCACCCCGGCTTTCAGATACTCTTTACTCCAAATGGTCCCGGCAGCCCCGCCAAGGCCTATGGGGCTGGCGTGGCCATTGTCTTAACCCCGTCATGAGGCTGGGGCAGCCGTGTTCAAGATCTCACGGCTACAGTGCTCTCTCCACCAGAGAGGTGCGGGCCGGGCCCTGGAGCCCACAACTCTCGCGCCCAGTTCAGCCAGGAGACCCACAGAGGTGAGAAGTGAGCCAGTGGCAGAGACAAAACTCGAGGCTAGGCGTTCACACTCCAGCACGAAGTTCCTCCCTCTCTCCCCTGGAGTGAGGCTCAAGGCCTTGACCTGGGCTTGCTCACAGACAATGCCCCAATTCAGGTCCCTCCCTGCCACCCAGCTTCCTGCACCAACCAGCCACCCAGGGGCACGTGGCAGCAGCTCCAGCCAAAAGGTGGCAGATGAAACGTGCAGACCCAAAGGAGAGCTCTGCACCCTGGGTCTCATTTACTCTCGGCCTATCAGCCCAGAAAACTGGGCTTCCCTCTCCCCCCAAGAGAAAGTCAGGCCGAGGCGACCACGGCCTGCATGGCCCCGAGCGTCTGCAAGTCAGGAGACTCACCCTGCCGCCCTTCAGAGGGCGTTCCCTGGCCACCAGCTGCAGGCTGCGGGCCGGGTGTGCTAATGGCGATCTTGGTGGCACTGCGGAGCCGCAAGGCACTGCCATTGTTCTTGGGGGCCTAAGGGAAGAACCAAGGCTTTAGGGGTCTGCACCTGGGACTCTCAGGCCTCGAGCCCACCCTGCCCTGCCCGCCTCACCTCTGGCTCGGCCGTCTCCTCCGGCTTAGCATCCTTGCTGGGCTCCTCTGCCTTGGGGCTGGAAGCAGAGCAGGGGGCACTGTGGGACCCGCCCAGCCCAAGCCTCCCCACGGGAGCCCCTCCCCATGCCCTGGGGTAGCAACCCAGGAGGCGTCCACAGCAGATGTCCTGGCCTGAGCCACAAACCCACTGCCCCAGGCAGGCAGGACGGGAGGATGGGCAGCCACAGCCGGTGGCTCTGTGGTTGAAGTCTGCAGCCTGGGCAGATGAAGGGTGTCAGCTTCTGAATCTGGCTTCCCTTGTACCCATCAGGGCCTTGATTTAGGATGTCAGCCCTTTCCCAGCTTCGTCTCAACCCTTTTGGTCTATATGAGCCACGTCTCTTTTAAGGCCTGTTCCCATTCACCGTGGGGCCAGCAAAGCCAGCCGGTCTGCCCAGTCACCCCGTCTCCCCATCCTAAGCACTGACCCTCTGCTCTAGAGCAGGGGTCCTGGAGGTGGTGGTGGTGGTGGTAGAATAGTTTTAGTGATGGCAGGACGCAGCCTCCAGGAAAAGGAGCGCTGGCGCAAAGCAGTGCTGGGGTATAAACCTGGAGCAGGGAGCACCCCCACTGACCCACAGGCCACCCACCCCAATTTGAATTGGCTCCTCGTGGCTCATCCACAGGCCTTTGGCTCTGACAACCAATGGAGCCCAGGCCCCAGGGTAAGGCTTGGAGGGGTCAAGGCCAGGCCAGAATGGGTGAGCGACGCTGACAAGCAATTTGGGAAGCCCTGACACCGTGTGGCAGTGCCTGGCAAGACTGGGGCAGGCGCAGGGGGCAGCCCAAGCACAGTCCCCGGGACGAGGGAAGGCTCGGGCACAGGAAATGCTTCCACCCGTGGGGCTTACCTGGAAAGGGCCCCCAGAGTGCCCTGCCCAGCCCTGGGAAGCTCCCCAAGCCCCGGAACTGAACTCACCTGAATTTCTGGGGCACCTCAACATTCAGGAGCCTCTCCAGGTAACTGTGGCCTGACGGGCAAACAAGAGAACAAAAGATGCCCTCAGAATCAGCCAGGTGCCTCTCCAAGAGGTCCAGGGAGGGGACTTCCCTGGAAGTCCAGCAGCTGAGACTCTGCGTTTCCACTGCAGGGGGCATAGGTTCGACCCCTGGTCGGGAAACTAAGATCCCATATGCTACAGTGCAGACAAAAAAAAAAAAAAAGAGGTCCAGGGAACCAGGCTCTGGTGGGGGCTTGGCCACTTCTCGTTCGCAGCTAGACCTTCTCCACGTGCAGACCCCTCCCTTTACTAGACCCAGACCCTCTCCATTCAGGAGACCTCTCCCCATTCCCTGGGTGCAGAGCCCTGCCGTCAGCACTCCCTCGACTCCTAACACCCTCAACAGAGCTGCTGGCTTGAGTCTCCTGCTACTCCCTAGCTGATAACATGCCCATCTGAGGGCATGTCTTCCCTCCTTCACTGGGCTGGGAGTATCCTGGAAGAGGGACAATGGCCAGCTCCGAGACTCCAACTCCCAGCACAGGCCAAAACAAAGCAGCTTTTTCATTCAACAAACATATGTCGAGGGCCTACTATGCACCAGGCCCTGGGGACCCAATGGAGAGCAAACCAGACCAGTCCATGACCTGGTCTAGATAATTATCAGATAATCCTGTAACCAGCATGTGACATGTGGTATGACAGAAAAGAGCAGAGGACTTGAAAAGCCTATGACAGGGAGCCAAGCTGGTCTGGATGCTGGGATGTGAAGGATAAGAAGATTGCAGAGGAAGAGGAGGAAGGAGGAGGATGTCCAGGCCAGTGGTTCTCAAAGTATACTCTGGGGTCCTGGAAGTCGAGTGCCCAAGAAGCCCCTTTCAGGGGACCCACAAGTTCCTAACTATTTTCACCATAACACCAAAACATTATCTTTCCTTTTCACGGTGTTGAGATTTGCTCCAACAGAGAGAAAGCAATGGAGGTAAATAATCTCCAAAATATATAAACAGTTCATCCAGCTCAATATCAAAAAAACAAACAACCCAATCAAAAAATGGGCAGAAGACCTAAATAGGCATTTCTCCAAAGAAGGCATGGCCAAGAGGCACATGAAAAGCTGCTCAACATCACTAATTATTATTAGAGAAATGCAAATCAAAACTACAATGAGGTATCACCTCATACCGGTTAGAACGGGCATCATCAGAAAATCTACAAACAGTAAATGCTGGAGAGGGTGTGGAGAAAAGGGAACGCTCTTGCACTGCTGGTGGCAATGTAAATTGATACAGCCACTATGGAGAACAGTATGGAGGTTCCCTGCAAAACTAAAAATCGAACTACCATATGACCCAGCAATCCCACTACTGGGCATATACCCAGAGAACATCATAATTCAAAAAGACACATGCACTCCAATGTTCACTGCAGCACTACTTACAATAGTCAGGGCAGGAAAGCAACCTAAATGTCCATCAACAGATGATGGATAAAAAAGATGTGGTACATATATACAATGGAATATTACTCAGCTGTAAAAAGCAATGAAACTGGGACATTTGTAGAGACATGGATGGACCTAGAGACTGTCATACAGAGTGAAGTGAGTCAGAAAGAGAAAAACAAATATCGTAAAATGACACATATATGTGGACTATAGAAAAATGGTACAAATCAGCTGGTTTGCAAGGCGGAAATAGAGACACAGATGTAGAGAACAAACATATGGACACCAAGTGGGGAAAGCGGGTAGGGTTGGGGGGGAATGAATTGGGAGATTGGGATACCAAATAGTACATTCTAAATATATGCAGTTTATTGTCTGTTAACTGTATCTCAGTAAAAGTTCTTAAAAAAAAAAAAAGTGCAAAGCCTCGGCACCAAACAAGGTGTGAAACCAAACTGCACCCCACACTCAGGACGAAACGTCCGGTTTCACTTTAGAATGTCCTTGGTGAAAGAACGAAAACTGTTAATTTTATTAAACCTAAACTTAAGTACATGTCTTTCTAAAAGACTATTTGATAAAGCAGGAAGCATACAAAATGCCCTTGGGCTGCACAGCCAAGTCTCTGAAGAGCATGGGGGTCTGAGGTCTCCGCTGAACTGGCCCCTTTTCTTAATGGGATTCTGTTTTTAAGTCAAAGAACAACTGACAAACTACAGCTACTCAAGCCTGGGTATTTGGCAGACATTTCCGTAAAAATGAACAAAAGGAGTCTGTCCCTTCGAATAAGATGAACAGTATTTGTTGCCAAGAATAAAAAACTGAGCCTCCCAAAAAGTGAAACACAGAATTGTGGAAAACATGTATCCACGGCCATGAATTTCATAGCTTCCCAACACCTAAAAGTGTTTCTGATAAGACCAGAAAGCAAATGTGCTCCTTTAAAAAAATACGTAATGAAGTATGTCAATATCTGGAAGACGTGTATAACTTTGCATGCTTGTAAGTATTCCCAAATTATCTGGGGGAAAAAAAAAAAAAGACATGCACCATTATCTGAAAAGGCTTTTAACGTACTCTTCCCTTTTCCAACTACGTATCTCTGTGAGGCCAAATCTTCTCCATATACTTGAACCCAAACAACACAATGCAACAGACTGAATGCAGAACCCAGCTGTCTTCTTTCAAGCCACACATGAATGGCATCTGCAAAATGTAGAATAACGCCAGTCTCATCACATTTTTGTTTGGAAAACGGTTACTTTTTCTTAAAAAACAAACAACTAACTTTAACAGCTAATTTGGCTTGTTACTTTTAAAGTATTAAATAATATTTTAATATCAAAATAGTAATATTAATATAAAAAAATAAAATATTAACTGATATTAAGAATTTTTTGATCCTTCAAGTTAATTTCTAATACAGTAACTATCACTAGATAGAGCCCTCATAATCAAAAGCTTTTTGGGGTCCTCAATAAGTTTGAAGCCTGGAAGGAGGCGCTGAGGCCAAAAGTTGAGAGGTGCCAGTCTAGGCAGAAGGAAGAGCATCTGCAAAGGCCATGAGGCAGGAAAGAGCAGGCTTTGTTGGGCCCAGAAGAAGCCTGGCTGGGCTGGAACATGAGCCACAGGGGTGTGGCCAGAGGTTCAGGCTGAGAGGCAGCTGAAGCCAGAAGTAGGGGCCTTCCTGGGGTGAGGCAGGCAGGCCTGGGGGAGTGGGAGGGAGCAGAACAGGGCCAGGCTGCCACCTGAGGGGTCTGTAGCCAGGGGACACCTCACACCCTCTGCTTCCCATCCCAGCTCAGGGCTCGCTGAGGAGGGGGCAGAAGGGAGAGAAGACGCCCATGTGACCACACAGCTATTCCACCAGCGCAAAGACTGCTCTGGAATGTTAAGTACCACCTATCTGCATGCCATTCAGGCTTCATAACAGGTCTGGTGGCAGGGAGACAGCCTGCAGGGGGCGGGAGGATGGAGGGGCCACTTCCCAATTCAAAGGTGGCCAGGGCACCGAGGAGAAGCTTGGCCTGTACAGCAGGGCCCTCCGGAAACCCAACCACTTCAGAGCCGACCTGCCTGTCAATGCCGCACCCACACTTCTTTGCCCAGTGTCTCTGTCTGGCCAACTGTGCACCCTGCTGGGAGTTCGGGGCGGGGGTGAATGCCTCCACCCAGCAGCCCCTCCCCAGGGCACCGCACTGGCTCCAGAGGCTTCCCTGAGGCCCCAGGCCCATGACTGGCAGTCTCCTCTCCCCGCTCCCCTGCTGCAGGTGCTTCCTTCCCCTCCCACAGTAACAGGTACCCTCAAACCCTGACATCAAGGGCTGCTCCAGGGGGAACTAAAATCCCACCTCTGAGTTGCCCGCCCAGCCATGCCCCGGGGCCCGGGTGTCAGGAAGGCCTCCAGGAAGCCCCTCTCTCCTCCCTGCTCCCCTCGCTTGAGTGTCCCGGAGGGTCAGCCGGGTCACACCTCCACTGAGCTTCAGGGACCCAGGCCATCTGCGGTTGTGTCATCTAGCTTTGTTTTGATGTAGACAGACTGAGCTGTACCACATCCAAGCACGAAGATACGTCCTCTACCCACATCCAAGGCAGGTGTTCTTACCATTCAACACATGGGGAAACTGAGGTTGGAAGAAGAGTGTGGCCAGGAGCCCCAGGCTCTGTGTGACTCCAGGGCTTAACCAGCATTTGACTGTCTTCCTTCCACAGGATTGGGTCAAAGGCAAATCAGATCAGAAGCCCACCCACATGCAGGGCTGGGGTGGGGGTGGTGGGTAGGGGAGGAGCAAACAGACTGGCTTAAGAGCTTCTGGATGTCTCTCCCCCACCCTTGCTCTAGAGTTCCAGGCTTGCCCCCTTGGGCCCAGGATCGGATTCACGCCTGAGGAAATCTCCAAGGCAGGTCAGAACCATCTGGGCCCTTCTGAGAAGCCAAAAATGGTCAGTGTGCTGGACCACATGTCTGCACGGCCCCGACTGTGTGTCCCTGAGCCCCAGGCCCCGCAACAAGCCCTCCCCAAGGCGGGGAAGAAACCGGGCCAGGTGAGGTGCCCTCACCTGCCTGATGGGCCCCACCCTGAGGCTCTCCACCAGGCCTCCTCAGCAAGCGGCTGCCATCCCAGAAAGGACGAAACACGTGGGGCTCTAACCCTTGCTTCCCAATTTACAGACTCGGTGGCCTCAAGTCTCAGTTTCATATGTGTAAAACCTGGCCTGTCCTCTCCATCAATCCCACTGCCTCGTCATCCTCTGGCTGGACCCTGCAGCCTCCCTGGCCTCCCTGGCCTGTTTCCTCCCTCTTGGCCATTTTTCACACAGTGCTGGAAGCTTCCAACAATCAAGGGGCTGCATCTTTTATATCAGTGGGGTCAAGCCCAAGCCCCTGTGTGGCACGTGAGCCCCAGATACCCCATCACTTGCTGGTTCAGACCTCAGGGTCTCCCTACAAGCTGTTCCCTCTACCATGGGTAACTTTCCCCACATTTTTTCCCACCTTCGAAACCCTCCCAGCTCAGACCCCACCTCCTCGAGCAGACAGCCCTGACCCTCAGAGCTGCCTGTCCTTCCCTGTGGTTCATGACACCCTGGAGCTGGGATCAGATGGTGATTAAAAACAGCTAACATGGGGCTTCCCTGGTGGCGCAGTGGTTAAGAATCAGCCTGCCAATACAGGGGACACAGGTTTGAGCCCTGGTCTGGGAAGATCCCACATGCCTCAGAACAACTAAGCCCATGCGCCACAACTACTGAGCCTGCGCTCTAGAGCCCACGAGCCACAACTACTGAAGCCCGTCCACCTAGAGCTCCGCACAAGAGAAGCCACAATAAGAAGCCCGCGCACTGCAGTGAAGAGTAGCCCCTGCTCGCCACAACTACAGAAAGCCTGTGCACAGCAACATAGACCCAATGCAGCCATAAAATAAAATAAGTTAAAAAACAAACAAACAAACAAAAAAGAAACAGCTAACATTACAAAGCCCTTCCTCCACGGCAGGCACTGTTCTAACCTTCCAACGACTCTTTGAGGTGATGCTATTATTACCCAGCTGACAGGTGAGGAACGGAAGCCCATGAAGGAATTCCTGTAGCCTGCCCAAGGTCACAGGGTGGGTAAAGGGCCGAGCTGGTACTCAAACCCAGCTATCTGGCCCTCCCAGAATTCACATTTCTTTACCTCGGTATCTCCAGACCAAACAGTTATGCTAACAGGAGGCAACCCACAAACATGGTGAATCTAAGTGAGCCTGTGCAGCAGGGAAGGGGAACACGCTAGCCCTGGGGAAAAGGCCTAGGTTCAACCTCAGCATGGCATTAACCACAGGGACACTGTGGCCAACGGCCCTGGACCTCGGTTTCCTCATCTGTATAACAAGAGCGTTGCACCAGATCTGCCCTGTCCAACACGGTAGCCACTAGCTACATGTGGCAACGTAAATCTGAACTAAGTAAAATGTGGTGAAACTAAAAATTCAGGTCCTAGATCAAACAAGCCACATTTTGAGGGCTCAAAAGTCACATGTAGCTAGCTAGTGGCTACCGTATGGGACAGCACAGATCTGGAACATTTACACCATCGCAGAAGGTTCTGTGGACGGCTCCTTACTAGATGGTCCCCAGAGCCCCTCTGGCTAAGCCAGACCTGAAGGACCACCCTCCACAGCCTTGCCCAGTGCTGAGCTCCAGACTCACAGATGATGCGGGCGGAGGGGGCCGGCTCTTTGGTGGCCTTCTTGGCAATCCTTCTGCTTGACCTTCGGACGGTGCTCTCCTCTTTGGAAACCAGGGAGTACTGCTGGGCCACCGAGACTTGGGGGCCCGGGGAGGACGGGGCGATCAGGCTGCGCCGCACCGACCGCCGGTCCACACGGGAGCCCGTGGGCGTGGAGAAGTTATCAGGCAGGATGGGAGCCAGCACCCGCTCCCGCCACGGGGAGGCCGGAGAGCCGGGCGAGTCCTGCGGGCCTGGGGAGGCCGCCGCAATCCTGAGCTTGGAGGCAGACCTTCCTGCTCCGACCCCTCGGCCCTTGGAGTCTTGGGGTGTAGTCATCAGCGAGCTCACGGTGACAGACTCCAGTCTCCGGGCCTCTGGCTTCTGGGGTGTTGAGTCCTCATCCGAGATCAAGATGATGTGGGAGGCTGGAGCTGCGGCCGGAGCCGGGGCTGGGGATGGAGCCTGGGCAGACTGGAGCTGGCTGAGGTGCTGCTCGGCGCTCCGGCGCTCGCTGACGCCAATCTCCACCACGGGTACCAGCGGGCACGGGATCAGACTCTCCTTGGGCTTCTTGGTCAGCACCGTGGGAGACTCAGGGGTGGGTGAAGGAGTGGCCGCCACCGCGGAGGCTGCTGCAGCTGCGGCCGCAGCACGGGTCACCCGCTGCAGGACGGAGCCGTTCTCCCCCACCACTGTGGCCAGCTTCTCCACCTTGTCCTTGCTGCGGAGGTACCGGGAGCCCCTCTGGCTGCTCCGCGTCTTTCTGCGGGACAACCTGCTGGAGGCGGAGCAGAAGCTGAGATGACCCAGCAGGGCAGGGGGGCTCCCCGAAATTCCAGCCGGAGGCACAGGCCTCCCCAGGAGCCGCCATCTCGAGTGGAGTCTAAAGTGGAGGGCTTGGAGGCAGAAGACCAGGGTTCCGGTCCAGGCTCTACCGCCTCTAGCCGTGAGACCCCCTGCCACTCCTCTCTGAACCTCAGCCTCCCTATCTGTAAATTGGGATAACACCAGTCCTCATGGAACCACTGGGAAGACTGAACTCCCATAACCTCCCGCTGACCGGGGTCACAGTAGGCCAAGCACCCTGATGGAGGCGTCACTCATGCTGTCACTTAATCCACCAGATGGCCCCAAGAGGCCGGGACCATTATTGTCACTTTAGATTTCAGACACTTGAGGCTCAGAGAGGTGGAAAATTAACCAAAGGACACACAGCTGCTAAGGGGCAGAGCTGGGGGGGTGCACCCAGGACCACCTGACCCCAAGACACAGCCTTTGCCCCCTGGTACTCTGCAGCCCACGGTCATTACTAGGGCACAGCAACAGGGGGCTGGGGAACAGCTCCTGGTCTATACCTCTGGTCACTCTCTCCCAAGCAGAAGGCTGGATTCTCTTGCTTCTCCCATCTCTGGAAATCTTCCCCATCCTCCAAGGCCCAGTTCAAACCCCACCCCCACCCCAAGGCACACAAGCTCTGGACTCCCGTGGTCTCGTGCCATGCTTCATTTACCCTCAGCATGGCATGTGTGGTACCCACTGCTCCTGATCTCAGTTAACACCCATGAATCAAACTCTCCCCGTGGGCACCAACCCTCCTGCCCCTCCTACCTTTTTCGGATGGGGTCTCTGTTTTCATCCTGAACATAAGAAATCCGTCTCTTCTTCCGTCGGTTCTTCTGAGAAGGTGTTTTGGGCATCAGCTCAGGCTCTTTGCTGAATTCTCTGCTTGGTACAAAGAGGGTGATATTTGAAGCTGCCTGGAAACCAATGCCCCCTCCTCGACCCAGCCTGACCCCTGCCCCCTTCCTGGCAGTGACTGGTCAAGCTGGGGTGACCAGCACCCAAGTGAGCTCTCCAAGGCCATGTGCAAGTCACTGCCAGGCACTTGGGTCTCCCTCCCAGAGACACGGCAGGGGAGCAAGGTTGCCAGGCAGCCCCACCCTCCGAGGTGCAGCCCAACACCTCTCTCTCCTCCTCCCATCACCCTAGCCCTGAGCATCCTGGGCGCTCAGGAGGGATCCCTGGCAGCCTGTCTGTCTTGCCTGTCAGCTGTGTCCCCAAGGCCCCAGCAGTCAGGCAGCCCCTGGTGCGACCCCCAGCACGCTCCTGCCCGCACCTGGTGAACATGCGCTCGGCCTCCTCCTCGATCTCCTCCAGCCACACCATGTCCTTATTGTCCACATTGCAGACAAATTCCATGAGCTTCTGGTCACAGAGCTCCAGCAGGTGAATGGGCCCTGGGGCTGTCGTCCCCATGGTGGATCTGTCTGGAGAAGGCAGACATAAGAGACGTGTGGGCTCAGCGCTGGAATCTTCACACTCTTCAAACACCTCCCCCTCCCCACCCCCCACAGCACATTGTTCCCAGAAGTCCACAGCCAACTGTGGTATCAATGGACCTCCTTACAAATGGCCTTCTCAGGACCTCCCTTGTGGCGCAGTGGTTAAGAATCCACCTGCCAATGTAGGGCACACGGGTTCGAGCCCTGGTCCGGGAAGATCTCACATGCGGAGCAACTAAGTCCATGCACCACAACTACTGAGCCCTTGCGCCTAGAGCCCGTGCTCTGCAACAAGAGAAGCCGACACAATGAGAAGCCCAAGCACCGCAGCAAAGAGTAACCCCCGGTCGCCACAACTAGAGAAAGCCCATGCGCAACAACGAAGACCCAAAGCAGCCAATAAATAAATTTATAAAAAACAAAAAACAAATGGCCTTCTCTGGGGCTTAAAATGACAGGGCATGGCCAACTGCCTTCCTGGGTCAGGAGAAACTGTGGTCCCACCAGGTAGGACCCCTCAACCAGCCCAAACGCAGACCTGCTCTTACCCTCCTAAGGGCTCCCCTCCTACCTCCTGTGGGTGAGTTTCACACAAGCTGACCCCAGGTGTCAGGCCAAAGACCATCGAATCCAACTGCCTCTTCAGGAGGCCAATGAATGGAGAGGGTTCTGCGTTCCAAAGGAGTGGGTAAGAAAGCGGGGGTCCAGAGACAGGCTCTTCTCTAAGGGGCCCCTACAACCCTCTCCCTTGAGCTGAAATGCCCTCGAAACGGATAAGGGAGCATGAGGGGAGCGGATAAGCAATGTTTTTGCTTTTTTAAGTTGTTTGCAAGCAACAAAGACCCAACGCAGCCAAAAAAAAAAAAGAAAAGAAAAATTTTAGTGTTTAAAAAAAAGAAAAAAGAAAAAACTTGTCTAGAAATATCAGGCAGTGGAAAATACAAAATTAGTTTTGTCTTAATTTCTTTAAAAAAATTTTTTTATTGAAATATAGTTGATTTACAATGTTTTGTTAGTTTCAGGTATATAGCAAAGTGATTCACTTATACAGATACCTATACATCTATTCTTTTTAAGATTCTTTTTCATTAAAGATTATTACAAGACATTGAGTACAGTTCCTTATGCGATACAGCATATCCTTGTTGGTTATTTTATATATAGTAGTGTGTATATTTTAATCCCCAAATCTTAATTTATCCCTCTGCTTCCCCTTTGGTAGCCATAAGTTTGTTTTCTATGTCTTCTCTTAGTTTCTTAAAAAAAAACTAGCAATTCAAAAATAAAAACAAAAAACTAGCAACTCAGATATTCTCCTCAAAACTTAGTTATAAAATCATCACCAAAGCCCCAGGCAAGAAAGAAATGTTCTATTCTGGTCATAGCAGGGACTCAATAAATATTCTGACTAGGGGAACGAATGAAAGAACAAATGAATGAGCGACAGTCGTAAGCCACAATAACAGACTGCACGTCTCATGCCATGGCAGTGACCCACCACCATGATCTACACCTTCAAAACCAAGAACCACGCATAGCTCCCAAGCATAGCTCAGCTTCCCACATGAGATGGGAGCTCCTGGGGGCTTCCCTGGTGGCTCAGTACTTAAGAATCCGCCTGCCAACGCAGGGGATACGGATTTGATCCCTGGTCCGGGAAGATCCCACATGCCTTGGAGCAACTGCCACAACTACTGAGTCTGTACTCTAGAGCCCGAAAGCCACAACTACTGAGCCCACCAGCTGCGACTACTGAAGTCTGCGCACCTAGAGGCCATGCTCTGCAACAAGAGAACCCACCGCAATGAGAAGACCGTGCACCGCAATGAAGAGTAGGCCCCGCTCTCCGCAACTAGAGAAAGCCTGAGCACAGCAACAAAAACCCAATGCAGCCAATAAATAAAAATTAATTGATTAATTAATTGGGGTGGGGGGAGAAGAAGGAGCTCCTGGAAGGAAGGGCTAAGTCACTGATCCCTTATAGAGCTTAATGTCAGGTCCTGTTGCAGCCTCATAGGACTTCTTGGGGCCTGATTTCCAGGGCACACGAGCCTTTGTTCCTCGAGCAAGCTCTGCCCTCTCTCTGGAACCTTCTGTCTCCTATTTTGTACAGCTCATTCCTCAGCACTTGGCTCTCAGCAACTCAGGGAAGACCAGACCACCAGCCACCATCCTATCCATCAATTTCAGTTCTCCGCATGACACTTGGGGGGAATGTGTATCTGCTTGCTTGCTGCCTGTCTCTGCCCACTAAACATCTGTTCCCTGAGGGAAAGCCCTTGTTGGTCTTGCTCCTAGCTTCCAAAGCCCAGAGTTTGGCACAGTGCCCAGCACGAAAGGAATACGTGTCAAATGAATCAATCCAGCTGTCAGCTCTCCACCTAGAAATAAACATTCTACAGGTACCCCTCCTCCCACCCCACACATACACAGGAACACCAAATGAGCTCATTCTACACAGGTTAGGGCACGCCTTACTCATCCAAAGCCCTGCTCCTAGATGCCAAGGGCAACACTCAATGCGGCAGGGTCCACTGGGCAGGATCGCAGAAACTTTGGGCAGAGACAGCTCTGCAGCCAGCCAGGCACAGGTACGGCCTCTTGGCTGCTATCCCTCTGGTTTCCCCAGTCCCTCTGTCCCAGAGTTCAGCCCTGCCTGAGGGCGGGAACCCAGTTTGAGGCTAAGAAAGAGAAAATTGTTAAAGGAAGACAAAACACGTTGTTGCTATGGAAAGCAATAACTTGCTCTTTTTTAAAAAAGTATCTGTTCAAAAATGGCAAAGCTGGGGAGAGCTTCTTTCACCAAGTGCAAAAAGGTGTTTGGGCTTTTTCCGCGACGAAGTTTGTTTTCAGCAGCCTCAGCCTGGGTATTTAAAAAGGGTCACTGTTGTTGGATCAGAGGTGACTCTCAGAAAGGACGGATCAGTGTAAGAATGAGGGTCCTGGAAAAAGCAGCAAAAACCTCTTCAGCCCCTGTAAGAACCTGGGCACAAACCCAGAGCACCTTACACATCCCACCAAGAGTGAAAGGTGCTCATCTTCCTCTCCCAATACTTCTCTCACATCCTACACCAGACTAGAGCCCCACAGCCCTCCTTCACAATGCAGGAGGGTGCTTTTGAGGGTGCAGGAAGTTGGGCACCTAACCCTGACCAGACCTCAGCGAAGGAGGGTCACAATAGCTGCTTTCTTTCAAGAGTCCTACTCCATGCTAGCATGGAGCATCATCTCAGTTAATTCTCGCCACAATCTCAAGGAGACCCTCGTGCAGATGAGAAAATTGAGGCAAAGAGAAGTTAAGTCAAAGGCACCAGGCAAGTCAGGGGCAGGGCGTGGATTTAAACTGTGCTCTTAACCACAAGCTTTGCCGCCTACTCCACTTCAACCTCGGGAAGGCAGGCGCCAAGTTCTGGCTCTGGGAGCCCCAGGGAAGACCACTGTCAGTGAACGTGCTCGGAGAGTGACAAGATCAAGGGACAGCAGTGGCCTCCGAAAATGGTCCGTTTAAAATGTTGCTCGGCCTTTGGGGGAGGTATTGAGCGAGGCATTTCTCTACAGAAATGCCATCTGGCATAATCCCGTCACACAACCTGGTCGGTGAGCGCTTCCTGCGCGTCCAGATCAACAAAGGATCTCCTGGGCACAAAAGAAGGTGCTAGGCACCGGGACGGGGAGGGGACGGGGTTATTCTCTAGCATGGAGGGTGGGGGTCCTCTCAGGCCCCAGGACCAAGGCAGGTCACCTCGTCACTTGCAAGAAGTGACCCATCCACTGCCAGGCCGCAACGAGAGGTGGGGGGTGGGGTCACGCCCCCGGTCCGGGACAGGCGGAAGGGGTAACAAATCGGTAACTACCCCCCACCCCCGCCGGCCGCCTGCGCGCACTCACTCGACTGCACCGCGTCTCCTAAGTGCTGCTCCGATCCAAGTCCGGCGACCTCCCCAGCACAAATCCCAGCCCGCCCAAGTCCTACCGCTCCGGGACTCCAAGGCTCGCGGCTGCCAGGAAGCAACGGGGCGGTGCAGCGCGGGCCAAACCTACGATTTTCAAAACTGAAGGCTCGACCAATCGACGGCAAGTTTGTCCGTGCTGCAGCAAAAAACCTAAGCCAATCAAGTAAAAGAAAGCACCAGTCCGGCCATCTATTGGCTACTTCGGTTGGCAGTCTGCGGAACTAAGAGGAGGGGAAAGGAAGCGCTGAAACTTTAACCCGCACAGCTTCCGGGAACGGCGGCGCGCGGCCTAGAGAGGAAGTCGCCCGCGGTGGGGATTGCGCGCTGAGGGCCTCTCACGCCGGAACTACAAGTCCCAGCGTGCACTGCGAATGCCCTGCCGGGCGTGGGAGGTACGTGGGGCCTTAAATCGTGGACCTGGTGGTCGTGGAGGTCGTTCTCTTTCTGGGAATCTTCCGCTTTGCCATTGCCATTGCTTCACCCAACTTTGTCCTCAATATGAGATGATGTCCTTCGGACCTCTGCCACTTTTGAGAAATAATACTTGCTATGGACTTGATAATGTTTTTTTAGTCATATCAACTTAAATGATTTCATCTTACAAGCACTGATATGCAAAATTTATAATACAGTGAAATCATTTCGCTGACAATTAACACTGTCTGAGTCACAAGTAAAGCCAAGTTGCCTATATGCTTCCCATGCTGTCAGATGTTAAAACAAGAATCCAAATCTCCATTCCTGCACAAATTTGCAGCTGATATACTTTCCAAGCTCAAACTGCAATTCCAGAATAGTTTTTCAGACTTTGATGCAAATGCAAAGGAAATTTCCATTATTTCAAAACCCACGTAACTGTGCGATCCAGGAGGCTCCACATACTCTCCAGTTGGGAGTGGTTAATCTGCAATGTGATGACCTGCTAAAAGGCAAACATCAAGAGAAGAATCTAATAGAATGCTACAAATGCCTTCCTGGTGATGACTGTGGTCAGTTGAAATCATCTGATTAGGGGCGGTTATCAGTATCTGGCAGTTTATCAGTATCTGGCAGTACATATCTGTGTGAAAAGACATTTCAAAAAGGAAGTGGGTAAAAATCTCAGTGTAGATCTGCATTAACAGGTGAACATCGCAATCGAATTTTTTTTTAATTTATTTATTTATTGGCTGTGTTGGGTCTTCAGTGCTGTGCATGGGCTTCTCGTGGTGGAGTCTCTTGTTGCAGAGCAGGGGCTCTAAGCATGCACGCTTCAGTAGTTGTGGCTCATGGGCTCTAGGGTGCAGGCTCAGTAGTTGTGGCATATGGGCTTAGTAGCTCCGCACATGTGGGATCTTCCCCGACCAGGGCTCAAACGGTGTCCCCGGCATCAGCAGGCAGATTGTTAACCACTGCGCCACCAGAGAAGCCCCGCAGGTGAGTTTTCATGGTAGGGAACAGTAGCTCTGAGCCACAATTAAGAAAATATTATCCTCCATGCTTCACCCTCATCCCCAAAATAGAATTCTATTGTTATCAGTAGGTCTATACCTTTAAAAATTATACTCAATTATTATTACTATATTTTGAATTACATCAATTTTTAAAACTGTAGGTATTTGTTTCCTCTCTTGTTACGTTAAGTACCTACGTAATATCTGAGATTTTGCCTCTTGGCCTACAAAACCTAAAGTATTTACTGTCTAGCCTTTATAGAAGTTTGCTGATCCCTACACTAGAACAACTCTTCTGGAACTAAACACGGGTATCCCTTTAGAAACCTATAGGGGACACGCGGCTGTAACTCCTTTGCCCACCGTGCAGTGGCCAGCGACTGCCTTGCTCTAGGTGCTCCTGGACTGGAGTTAAAGCCCAGCTGTGCAGACAGCCCCTGCGCAGCGGAGTCTCCCTTAGGCACGTCCGCGCAGGCGCAGGTGGTGAGAAGCCGCTGTCTGGGAGTCTGAGGGCTGAGGTACCAAGCTCAAGTTCTAGGCAGTTTGTGCCGGGGGATCTGACGACCAGCGAATAACGGGCTTCCCTGGATGGGGCTTCATGCTGCGGGTGGTGGGTGGACCTGGGGGGCGGGTCCTGGCTTTGGGGGCACCTCAGATTATTCTAAATGAGGGTTTCTTTTTCTTTTCTCTGCCTCCCTCCCTTCTTTCCAACATTTGAATTGTGAAATACAGCACACGTCTAGAAAAAGGCAAAACAGAGATATACAGCTTATTAGTTTGTCAAAATCATTCCTTAAAAACCACCTTCAAAAACAAGACAAAACAAAACCCCACCTCCCAGGTCAAGAAATACAGCTTCAACAGCCTCCCAGAACACCCTCCCCGCCTTTTCCTGCAAAGTAAAACCTTTAAAAAAAATTATGGTAATCATTGTATTGCTTGTACAGTAGTCTCCTTTTATCCATGGTTTCACTTTCTCTGGTTTCAGTTACTAAGGTCAAATGCAGTCTAAAAATATTACATGGAAAATAGCAGAAGTAAATAATTCATAAGTTTTAAATTGTGCTGTGTTCAGAGTAGGGTGTTGAAATCTCACACCACCTGCTCTCTCCAGCTGGTGAACAAGCATCACCCCTTGTCCAGTGTATCCCACCCATTGGTCACTTACTGTCTCTGTTAGCGGACCACTTGTCCAGGTATCGCAGTGCTTGTGTTCAAGTGACCTTTATTTTACTCAATGATGGCCCCAAAGTGACAGAGTAGTGATGTGAGCAATTCAGATATGACAAAGAGAAGCCACAAAAGTGCTTCCTTTAAGTGGAAAGGTGAAAGTTCTCAACTTAATAAGGAAAGAAAAAAAAATCAAATACTAATGTTACTAAGACCTATGATAAGAATGAATCTTCCATCTGTGAAGTTGGTGGAGAAGGAAAAAGAAACTCGTGCTAGTTTTGCTGTCACACCTGAAACTGCAAATGTTAAAGCCACAGTGCCCCATAACTACCTAGGTTGGAAAAAACATTAATTTGTACAATAAGATATTCTGAGAGACAGACAACATTCACATAGCTTTTATTACAGTAGGTTGTTATAATTGTTCTGTTTTATTATTGTCAATCTCTTATGGTGCCTTGTTTATAAATTAAGTTTTATCATATGTATGTATAGGAAAAAACGGCATATATAGCGTTTGGTACTATATGAGGTTTTAAGCATCCACTGGGGGTCTTGGAAAGTATCCCCCATGGATAAGGGGGACTACTGTAGAAGTTTTACCACCCAAAAACATGCATTTCTCAACATTATAGTTTTGTTTGTGTTTTTAAAAAAAGCATAAATCATTATACAGTTTCCTCTTGTGTCTGACATCTTTTGCTCAATATTATGTGAGATTCATCCATGCTATTGTTCATGGCTCTAGTTCCTTCATTCTTATTGCTGCTGTATAAAAGCACAACTTATGAATACTTTGCAATTTTAATTCATTCTACTGATGATGGATATTTGGGATACGAGGTGTTTGGTTTTTTTTCCCAGATTCCTGCTATTATGAATAGTACTGCTATAAATCTTCTAACACTCTCAACAGCTCTTGAAAAAAAAAAAAGCATTACCCCTTTTTAGGGATGAGGAAACCCATCTCAGAAAGGTTAAATCATTTCCTCAAGCCTATGATGCTAGTGAGTGGGGGAGTCAGGTTCTAACTGCAGACTCTGCCTCCTGAGAAGTTTCCAGAATCTTTACATGTAGAAGTTACTAGAGAAGGGAGTGTGAAAGTTATCAGCACCTCTCAGGGAGGACCTCTGATCAACTACCAATGCCAGGGGCTAGCCCTCCTTGTTCTTTTGTTTTGTTATAACCAACTTTATTAAGGTATAATCATATATGACTAAATTTTATTTTTTTATTTTATTTTTTATTGAGGCACAGTTGATTTACAATGTTGTGTTAGTTTCTGGTATACAGCGAAGTGATTCAGTTATACATATATATTCTTTTTCATATTCTTGTCCATTATTGTTTATTACAGGATATTGAATATAGCTCCTGTCATGGTCCGAGTGCGAGTTGGAAAAGAATTTTCAGACACAAGGCAGAATGCAAGGGAGATAGAGTTTATTAGAGAGAAAGGGCGCTGTAAGAACAGCGGTCTGGGGACTTCCTAGGTGGCGCAGTGGGTAAGAATCTGCCTGCCAATGCAGGGGACACGGGTTGGATCCCTGCTCTAGGAAGATACCACCGCAGAGCAACTAAGCCCGTGCACTTGAGCCTGCGCTCTAGAGCCCGTGAGCCACAACTATTGAGCGCGTGTGCCGCAATTACTGAAGCCCACGCACCTAGAGCTCATGCTATGCAACAAGAGAGGCCACCGCAATGAGGAGCCCGCGCACTGCAATGAAGAGTAGCCCCCACTCGCCGCAACTAGAGAAAGCCCATGTGCAGCAAAGAAGACCCAACACAGCCAATAAAATAAATAAATAAGTAAATAAATTTATAAAAAGAAAAAAAGAACAGCAGGCTGACTTCCTGGTAGCCACAGAAAGTTGACCCTGACCATGGGTTGCTTGCCTGTTTTTATAGCCAGGGAACCTGCAGTTATCTGCTGACTGGGCAGAGTACGTACACTTTCAGTGTGCTGAGCAGAAGAATGGGGCAAATATCTTTCCTTATATGGGATGGGCAAGGGACATGGCATGCTGCTTGGGAAAGTTTTGGGACATTGCAGTTGTTGCATTGTACAGAGTGATAGGAGTCCTGTAGCTCTTTGTTCTGGCAATATTGGCCCTTTGAGTCTATCTTGTTCCTTGTCCTTGGAACACACCACAGTTCCCTGTGCTATACAGTAGGACCTTGTTTATATGACTATTTTATTTTATTTTTTAATAAATTTATTTTTTAATAAATTTATTTATTTATTTGCTACCTTGGGTCTTTGTTGCTGCTCTTGGGCTTTCTCTAGTTGTGAGCGGGGGAACTACTCTTTGCTGCAGTGCGTGGTCTTCTCTTGTTGCAGAGCACAGTCTCTAGGCTCACAGACTCAGTAGTTGTGTCTCCTGGGCTCTAGAGCGCAGGCTCAGTAGTTGTCGCGCATGGGCTCACTTGCTCTGCAGCATGTGGGATCTTCCCTCACCAGGGATGGAACCCATGTCCCCTGCATTGGCAGGTGATTCTTAACCACTGCTCCACCAGGGAAGCCTATATATGACCAGATTTTAAATGTCTGGTTCAGTGAGTCTGGGTAAATGCATGCACCTGTGATCAAAATAAGCACACTTCTGGCCCCTCAGAAATTTCCCTCCCACAGCTTTGTTCCGCAAAATGTGCTTTGTGTCTCACTCCTTCCCTTCGGGTTTATATTTTTGGGAATCACCCATATTGTGGGTCTCAGTATTTGTTTCCCTTTTTTTGGTGAATAGCATTAAGTTGTATAAATATCCCACAGTGTGTCTATTCATTCACCATTTGGGTTGTTTCCAGTGTGGGGTTATTATGAAGGAAGCAGCTGTGAACATTCATAGAGAAGTTTTTTGTGGATCTATGTTTACATTTCTCCTGTGTAATTATCTAGGAGTGGAATTGCTGAGGCATATAGCCAGCGTATGTGTAACTTTATAAGATATGGTTTTCCAAAGTGGTTGCACCATTACGTACTTCCACAAGCAACTGATGCAAATTCCGCTTGCTCCCCATCTTCCCTACTTCACAGAGGACCCCACAGTTTTCTGATCCTGCTCTGAAATTCCAGTCACTCCAGCTGCCCCTAGGTCTCATATCTGCCTCCTCAGCTCAGCAGAGACAGAGACTACGTGGTCCTGGGGCTCCACCCCAGGTGTGTCCCTTCTTTCCAGGATGACAGTCTGCCTCCTGCTGCTCATTATTTTTGACTCCAGCTTTACTGTTATACCATAGGAGGGCTTATTCTGTACTAGTTCCTCCATCATAGCTGGACGCCAAAGTCCTCCACACAGTGTGTTTTATTTGGGAGGGTGGGGGAGTTATAGACGTCTCAAAGAATCACTCTTTTTTGCTGTTGTCCTCTGGTCATGATGGCCGAGAAACTCATTTATATGAACTAAGAAATGTGCAGACTGAAGCTTACTGAAAGAGTGCCTCTTGATCAATGTGCAGTGAAGAATAAATATCACCAAATTCCTGGTGTAAGTATTATCTGTGCAGTCTCTCTCCTAGCAGGGCACTGAGTGAAATCACAATCAGAAGCTCTTTTATTGAGGATTTAGTATGAGGAATTGCAGTCTTGGGTAGCCAGTTTTAATCTGGATGTAATCAAGTGCGTTGTCTCTCTAAGGTACATGCAGAAGCCACACTGTGGCCTGAAGGTTGTCCTGCTAATGGAATCAGCATAGGAAATTAGACAAATGGTAAATGGCAGCCAGCTATGACAGCCTGAGGCATCCCGCTTGTAACAGGGAGAGTCTTGCCAACGGGATCAGAAATACATAAGGTGGCGCAGTGGTTAAGAATCCATCTGCCAAATAGAGACACAGATGTAGAGAACAAACATATGGACACCAAGTGGGGAAAGGGTTGGGGTGGGATGAATTGGGAGATTGGGATTGCCATACATACATTACTAATGAGAAAAAAAATATCAAATTGTACGCTTTAAATATATGCAGTTTATTGTATGTCAAAAAAGAAAAAAGAAAATTAAAAGGCAAAGTGCAGATGGGGGGGAGGGGAAGAATCCATCTGCCAATGCAGGGGACACGGATTCGAGCTCTGGTCTGGGAAGATCCCACATGCCATGGAGCAACTAAGCCCGTGTGCCACAACTACTGAAGCCCACATGCTTGGAGCCGGTGGTCGGCAACAAGAGAAGCCACTGCACTGAGAAGCCTGCACACCATAACGAAGAGTAGACCCGGTGCGCCATAACTAGAGAAAGCCCATGCACAGCAATGAAGACCCAACACAGCCAAAAATAAATAAACAAATAAATTTATTTTAAAAAAGAGAAATAGGGACTTCCTAGGTGGCGCAGTGGTTAAGAACCCGCCTGCCAATGCAGAAGACACGGGTTTGATCCCTGCTCCAGGAAGATCCCACGTGCCACAGAACAACTAAGCCTGTGTGCCGCAGCTATTGAGCCTGCACTCTAGAGCCCGTGAGCCACAAGTATTGAGCCCATGTGCCACAACTACTGAAGCCCATGCACCTAGAGCCCTTGCCCTGCAACAAGAGAAGCCACCGCAGTGAGGAGCCTGCACACCACAATGAAGAGTAGCCCCCACTCACCACAACTAGAGAAAGCCCGTGTGCAGCAACAAAGACCCAAAGCAGCCAACAGATAAATAAATAAATAAATAAATAAATTTATTTATTTAAAAAATAAAAAAAAAGAGAGACATACATAAGGTCTGCCATACTCCTTGAATACATACCTAACAGATGTAAAAAATTAATAGATACTGCAATTAAATAGAGCTGGGGGACCAGCAGGGGGAGCTCTCACACCCTGCAACAACAGCGAGCCCAACAGAAAGAAAAAAAAAGACTCATCTTTCCTGGTAAGGACTCAGCCAATGAAAAGCCATGGACCCTTTGTTTACACTAGCCCTCCCAACTTCATTTTCTTCTCTATAAAAATGATCTCCTTTCCCTTGTGGTGTGGGGACTTGCACAGAGCTCACCATGGCAGCCGACCGTCAATTGCAATTCTCTGCTGATCCCAAATAAACCCATCCTAGCTGAAAAAATATCTGGCAGTCTACTTGTTTCAGGTCAACAGAGAGAACCTTTCCTTTGGAACAGGAAATGCTTAACATTGGTGACTAAAGCTCATCCTTCCCTGTACAGCCCTTGGATAGGAAGCGTTTGCCACTCATGTTACTTCTGCTTTGCTTGGGGGACTTTGCTTGTCTCCACTCTGACCCCTTATAAGTGGTCTTAGAGTTGAGCTCACAGATAGCAACCCCATTTTCCTCATTTAAGGTCTGTGAGGACCTCCTCTCTGTAGCTTCAAGTAGGGAAGGTAGTGGAGCACAATAATCCTTTCCTGTGTTCTAAGGCTACACCTCTATTCTATTACAGAATATTCTGTTACAGAATATCTCATCTGGGCTGTCCTGCCTTCTTTGTGCCCTAGAACAGAGGTCCCCAACCCCACAGACCAGTGGCCTGTTAGGAACCCGGCCGCACAGCAGGAGGTGAGTGGTGGCTGGGCGAGCGAGTGAAGCTTCATCTGTATTTACAGCCGCTCCCCATTGCCTGCATTACCGCCTGAGCTCTGCCTCCTGTCAGCATTATGGTGAGTTGTATAATTATTTCCTTATGTATTACAATGTAATAATAATAGAAATAAGGTGCACAATAAGTGTAATGCCCTTGAATCATCCGGAAACCATCTCCTCCCCCACCACACCCTAGGTCCATGGAAAAATTGTCTTCCACGAAACCAGTCCCTGGTGCCAAAAAGGTTGGAGACCGCTGCCCTAAGGGTATAGCACTCTTTTCTGCCCCTGGCTGAAGGAGATACTGTATAAGGAATTCCTACTCAGAATAAGTGTTTGGACTGTGCTCTAATGATTCTGGAATTCTAAGTACACGTTTCCTTTTCACGTTTTGAAATTTCACAGGCGTTGGCTACTTTGGAGAACTGGTAACTTTGGTTCTGCAAAAATCAAAGGCTGTTTGACAACTGGAAGGTGTTTGCCAGAGAAAACTCTGCAAAATCTGTTATGAATTTGCTAGCACTACCATAGCAAAGTACCACGAACTGAGTGGCTTAAGTGACAGAAATTTATTGTCTCACCATTCTGGAGGCCAGAAGTTCAAGATGGTGTCTGCAGGGTTGGTCCCTTCAGAGGGCTTTGAGGGAGAAGCTGTCCCCTGCTGCTCTCCTAGTGTCTGGTGGTTTGCCGGGCATCTCTGCCTTCATGTTCCATGAGCTTCTGCCTCTGTGCTAGCCTTATTAGGTCACATGACTGTGTCTGAGGCATCCTCCTGCCGCCAGTGTTCCAGTGGGAGGACAACTGATATGGGGTGGTATCTTTCTTTCCCTGCCACAGGTAATGAGTAGTAGTTCTGCAGCGCTTAGGACGGCTACAGCAATAGGCAGAGTCCATGCAGCCTAATGAAGCTGCCATGTGATGCAGGGAGATGGGCCCTGGACTTGGGACAAAAAGCCCTGGGCCCCACTGTGTAACGTGACTTCGTGTCAACATCCCCATCTGCAAAGTAAAGGAAGTGAAACAGGTGGCTTTTTAAGGTCCCTCCAGCACTAAGGATTCTTGCAGCTGCTGGGGTATCTAGTGGTAATCTCTGAATCTAGAGACGAGCCCCATGCTGTGTGTCCACTAGGAGGCAGTGACTCTCTACCTTTGGATCCATTGCCCTTGGAGCAGGATGTCTCATCTTATAAGAAGTCAGTTATTAAAAATAGAAATTAAAAAAATAGAAATTTAAAAAAAAAAGAGGGAGTGGGATAGGAATCTCTTCTTAATTTCCCCCCTCAACACCAAGCTACTCTAGAATAATAGCTCATAAGTCATAGCCACTTAGAGCAATAAGAAAAACTGAGTGTTTCTCAGTTTTTTGTTTCACTGAGTGTTTTGCTGCTTTCTGCAATCAGTCTGAACTTCCCCAAACTTGACCCTTTACCCACAAGGAACCCTCTTTTTCTTAATATGTTGAACTTGGAGATCACTAACTTGTTAAGTCACAGAATTTCAGACCTGGAAGGGGCTCTTTACAGTTGATGAAACGGACTAGAGTGGTAAGTGGCTAGTTCCAGGTCATATGACAAGTTAGGGGTAGGGCCAGATCTAGAAACCATCAAAGTCAATTCTCTCAGCTATATGAGACGTGATCTCTGACGTTCTAAAGCTTTAGGCTTAAGAGACTGATGTTCTGGCCTTGATTATCTAGCCAGTGATCTTTGCTCCCCCGTGATGGTTCTAACTAATTGTTAATTAAAAAAAAATTTCATTTATTTGGTTGCACCGGGTCTTAGTTGCGGCACATTGGCTCCTTATTTGCAGCACGTGGACTCCTTAGTTGTGGCATGTGAGCTCTTAGTTGTGACATGCATGTTGGATCTAGTTCCCTGATCAGGGATTGAACCTGGGCCCCCTGTATTGGGAGTGCAGAGTCTTATCCACTGTGCCACCAGGGAAATCCCTGATCATTAATTTTGCTTGGTAGGTTGACTTTTTTTAAAAATAAGCCTTTATTTTTAAGTGCATTTTTAGGTTCACAGCAAAACTGAGTGGAAGATACAGAGATTTCCCACATACCTCCTGCCCCACACATGCATAGCCTTCTTAGTTATCGACATCCCCGAGACATCCCCGACCACACATTTGTTACAATTGATGAACCCACACTGACACATCATTATCATTCAAACTCTATAGTTTACATTAGGGCTCACCCTTCTTGTTGCACATTCTATGGATTTAGATAAAATTATAATGATGTGTGTCTGCTACCATAGTATCAAACAGAGTGCTAAGAATCCTCTGTGCTTTGTCTGTTCATTCCTCTCTGCCCACGACTGGTATTGTTTTTACCATCTTCAAAGTTTTACTTTTACTAGAATATATAGTTCCCATAATATGTAGCCTTTTCAGATTGGCTTCTTTCACTTAGTAATATGCATTTAAGTTTCCTCCATGTCTTTTCATGCCCTGATAGCTCATTTCTTTTATTTTTTTAAATTAATTAATTAATTGGCTGTGTTGGGTCTTCTATGCTGCACACAGGCTTTCTCTAGTTGCGGCGAGCTGGGGCTACTCTTCATTGTGATGCGCAGGCTCCTCACTGTGGTGGCTTCTCTTGCTGCAGAGCATCAGCCCTAGGCACATGGGCTTCAGTAGTTGTGGCACACAGGATCAGTAGTTGTGGCTCACGGGCTCTAGAGCTCAGGCTCCATAGTTGTGGCGCACGGGCTTAGTTGCTCCGAGGCATGTGGGATCTTCCTGGAGCAGGGATCGAACCCACGTCCCCTGCATTGGCAGGCGGATTCTTAACCACTGTGCCACCTAGGAAGTCCTCATTTCTTTTAGTGTTGAATAGTATCCCATTGTCTGATGGACCACAGTTTATTTATCTATTCACCTACTGAAGGATGCCTTGGTTGCTTCCAAGTAGGTTGACTTTTTGAGTGTGCAGATATAGATTATTCAAAACTTTCCTCTCTCTGATTAAATCCATTAAAGTGATGGTTCTCTGGACTTTGGATTTCACAAAGTTGTAAAATTAGCAAAAATGTTTGGGCATCTGCATTGTGTTAATTTTACTGAGTAAATATGCATGTTTTTATCTAAAACCTACAACTTATTATCTTACTATTACAAAAGACATTTTAACTCAAAAAGTAAAAGAGTACACGATCTCAGAATACATCACAACCAGATAAATAAGTTCCTCTTTGAAAAACTCTTGCATTGTTCTTATTTTTCTCATTTTGCACAAATCAGTAAAATCCATGTCACCCACCAAACCCAGCCTACACATAAGCCTTGGAAACCACTGCTTTAAGGAACTAGCCAATGTGACCAAAGTTCCTCTACAAAAGGGCTCTTCTGCCTCTGAATGGCTTTCTTCAAGCAATGTTGGAGGCCGAAGACGTTTCCAAGCTGTAGGAGAAAACAGTGAGGGTGGGAAAGTAGGTCTTCTACAGCTGAACTTGCAAAGAACTTCCTGGGAGAAGATTTGTAACTTGGATTTCTATATGATAAAACATTCTTGAGGCTTAAACTGCACTAGAATTTGAAAGGGGGTGGGGGGTAGGAAAAAGAGAAAAAGTTTCCTTCTGTGAATGTAAACTTGCTGGACCAATGAGAGGTAGGTTACATCCCAGTCCGATGGTGTAGACAGCTGCTGTGTGGACCCCTGACACTCAGTCAGCAAATGCAGAGGAGGTGGTTAAGGAGGAGGTAATCATCCCAAAGAGAAATTGAGAAACAGGCATTCCTGCTGTTGTTTACTCAGTGGCTCTTTGGCAAATGATCTAATCCCAGTCTACAGTTTTAAAGGGCAGGGACTTCACTGATTGCCCAGTGGTTGGGACTCGGTGCTTCCACTGCAGGGGGTGAGGCCTCGATCGCTGGTCAGGGAACTGGGAACCGGCATGACTTGTGGCTCAGCAGAAAGGAAGGAAGGAAGGAAGGAAGGAAGGAAGGATGGAAGGAAGGAAGGAAGGAAGAAAGAAGAAAGAAAGAAAAAGAAAGAAAGAGAGAGAGAGAAAGAAAGAAAGAAAAAGAAAGAAAGAAAGAGAAAGGGGGAAGGGGGAAAGGGGGAAGAGGGAAAGAAGGAAAGAGAAAAAGAAAGAAAGAAAGAAAGAAAGAAAGAAAGAAAGAAAGAAAGAAAGAAAGAAAGAAAGAAAGAAAAAGAAGGAAAGAAAGAAAGAAAGAAAGAAAGAAAGAAAGAAAGAAAGAAAGAAAGAAAGAAAGAAAGAAAGAAAGAGAAAGAAAGAGAGAAAGGAAGAAAGGAAGAAAGAAAGAGAAAGAAGAAAGAAAAAGAAAACGACATCATACAATTATTAGCAATATTCACTTAGATAATGCTGGCTCTTTTTTCTCTCTCTCTTTAAATATTTATTTATTTATTTGCTTATTTATTTTGGCTACGCCAGGTCTTAGTTACGGCACATGGGATCTTTTAGTTGGGGTGTACAGGATCTAGTTCCCCGACCAGGGATGGAACCCCAGGCCGCCTGCACTGGGAACTGGGAGTCTTACCACCAGGAAAGTCTGGCTCTTCTTTTCAAACAATGTTCTAGTTTTAATGAACCACGTTCCTCACAGCCATTGGTGCCCTTCACTTTATCTGTCTCTTAAATTATATTGTCTGAGAAAAGATATACTTAAAAAAAAAACCACAACACGATACTTCATCCTTTTTGTGGGATTTCCTGGGTATATACAACTCAGAGTATAATTCCCAACATTCCTTTCGGTTGGAAGGCTGTACCTATGTTCTGTCTTATCAATAATGCCCCATTTTGCTCTCTCTTATATACTCTGCCTCTCTTCTTCAAAGACCCAGGGAAAAATCAATCTAAGACTCTTCCCAGATAGTAGGAGCATTCAGGACACTCCCTCGGCACTGTGTGCTCCTGAAAAAAGCAGGCGCCCAGGGGATTAGGAAACCATAACCGCTTGGACTGGAGAGGGGTTCTTGCCATGACGACTCTCCGGAACTTGAAGTTATGCCTGAAGATCTCACTTCCTCAGAAAAGCTGAGCAAGGGGGAGAAGGTGAAATAAGACAAATTATTGAGGATTATAAAGTCTCTGCTACACTGTGAAGCTCTGGTGGGTTAGTACATTTTTCCCCAAAGGTAAGTACAGAGTACTAGCAAAGACTTTTTCACCAGGTAGGTGCTGAGGTTCTTAGGAATGTTCTAGAATCCTTCAGGAGAATGGTTTGGATAGTTTTACTGTCCCTGCAACCTGGCCTTTTGTCACCTTGAGAGCTGTGGTTTTTTTTTTTTGTTTGCTTGTTTTTGTTTCTTTTTTCACCCGGATATGAACCGGGGACCAAGAGCTGTGATGTTTGATCACTAGATTTTTAAATAATTAAAATAAATTTTAAGATAAGCTATAAAAGAAAATATTTAAAAATAATATATCCTCATTATAGGAACTTTGAGGCAAATAGAAGGTGATCACTGTAACCTCACCTCCTGATCACACTGTGGCTGTGTGTCTTCTTATGGCTCCTTCTGTATATTTTTTAGGCACAGCTGTAACGGCATCCTAACTACCTCGTATTCTTTTGTTACGTGTGTGTGTGTGTGTGTGTGTGTGTGTGTGTGACCATGTCACCACTTCATGAGTCTCACTTTTACTGGCTATGAAATTCCTTCTTGTGGGTGGCACATTTTAGTTAAATATCTCCTTGTTGAGCTTGAGGACAGTGTGGCTTTTGTTTTTGTTGTTATGCACCAGAAATCTATGAAAGTGTTCATTCTGCCAGGCCCTTGCCTATGTTAGCCGTTGTTTTGTTCAAAATCTTTATTAACTGAGTGAAAATAGCAGCTCGTGTTTAATACATATTGCTTTGATTACCAGTGAAGTTGAACACTTTTCCTTGTTTTGTTTGCACCTTGTGTTTCGGTGACATCCTGGTTAAGTCCTTCAGGCAGAACCAATTAGAAGGATGTTTTCCATCAATAACCGTTTAGAGATTAGCAGTAAAGGTTCAAAGGGGGAGCATTCCATAGAGAGTGGGAGTGAGAGGGCTAAAGTACGTAATAGTAATTATCAAATATTCTATTTTAAATACAATTATAAATAGATGAAATGTTATTTTAAAATGAAAGACTAGTAAGTCAGAGAAAGACAAATATCATGTGGTATCGCTTATATGTGGAATCTAAACAAATGATACAAATGAACTTATTTACAAAACACAAACAGACTCACAGACTTAGAAAACAAATTTATGGTTATCAAGGGGGAAGGGTAGGAGGAGGGATAAACTAGGAGTGTAGGATTAACAAATACACACTACTCTCTCTAAAATAGTTAATCAACAGGGACCTACTGCATAGCACAGGGAACTCTACTCAATACTCTGTGATAACCTAAATGGGAAAAGAATCTGAAAAAGAATGGATATATGTATATGTGTAACTGAATCACTTTGCAGTACACCTGCAACAAACACAACATTGTAAATCAACTATACTCCAATATAAAATAAAAATTAGGAACTTCCCTGGAGGCACAGTGGTTAAGACTCCATGCTCCCAATGTAGGGGGCCCAGGTTCAACCCCTGGTCAGGAAACTAGATCCCACGTGCATGCTGCAACTAAGAGTTCTCATGCCACAACGAAGGAGGCCACCTGCCGCAACTAAGACCCAGAGCAACCAAATAAATAAATATTTTTAAAATAAAAAAAATAAAATAAAAATTAAATTAAATTAAAAAATAAAACAAAATGAAAGACTAAAACACTTCCCCCTCTTTGTTCTCAGAGTTTTAATTTGGTTCAGCACGTGTACTTGACATTCAACGCATCTCCATGTGAATTGAACTGGTTAGTTTTTTGTCTACTTCCTCCCGTGGTCAGTGAAGACCAGAAAGTAGTTACATACAATGCTATTAACTGAGGGCCCCTCTGAATAAAAGATGCACATATTCAAAGATTCCAGAGGTATAATCCTAGGTCCTTTTCTACTACTGTTGAATGTCCTTCCTCTGGTTTGAAGGCTGACTGGCTTTACCCTCAGATTTCTGACCTCACTCTTTTGCCACATTCCTCCTTTCTTTGTACCTTTTCAGTTTATCAGCACCATAAATTTTTTCTTAGATAATGTATACGTGTTTTGTATTACTAACTAGCATCTACTGATACTGCCTGTGTCAGGCACAGGGCTGAGTACTTTTCAGGCATTACTCATTTAATCCTTACAACAATATGGTAGTTTCTAGCATTATCTGCATTTTACAAATGTGCACAGAGTCTCAAAGAGATGAGCCACTTTGCTCTGGACCCAGAGGAGGTGCCCAGGGAATGGCTGGGATTTGAACTTAGATCCTGATTCTAGAGCTCCTAAAACATGTCACCTCAAACCTGCAGTTTACCCCCAAAGTTCCTGAAAAAGAACTGTACTCTGAAATCTCATGTAATATAGAAGAACATTTGTACATAGTAGGTGCTCATTAAAATCCTTGCTGAGTAAAAAGAGGATCTACCTGTTTAAAAGGTTTGATGTCTCCAAATGAGGTAGTTTCTCTGCCTCTCTACAAACTATAAACTCATAGTTGAGAATTCATAGGGCCATTCCTTGGGGCTGCAGTAGACTAGAGCATTTGAAGAGTCTATGGAATGACCTGAATGAGAATAGAACAGAATTTTTGACCTGAGAAACTCTTTACTACAGAGAAACCAATAAGCTGTGGGTAAAGTGTATAGTGGGAATACAGCAAAGGGTAGGATACTGAACATGCCTCCAACTTTCAAAGACAAAATTTTGTCCTGTTTTCTAGGTGAAATGATATTCACGTTCCAGACTCAGAATTGTTTCCCTGTTTGGACCTGACACATCTGGGTTTTCTCTATGGGTAACGTGGCCTCTTAAGACATTTTTATACACTTGGCAAAGGAACCCCCTTTTCAAGCTTGGACCTTAAAATCCCAGTGAGATCTTCTTCACAAATGGGCTCCGAGGTGAGGACACACCCATTTTCCCTAACAAAGTCCAGATTGTAGAGTTGGTAACCTCCTCCCAAATTCAAACAGACCTCAGCATCCCGGGACCCCCTGGAACCACTTCATTTATCTCTTTGGGCAAACTGAACATGCTCAGTTTGAAGTGTATTGAAGGACTTCCCTGGTGCGCAGTGGTTAAGAATCCGCCTGCCAATGCAGGGTACAGGGGTTCAAGCCCTGGTCTGGGAAGATCCCATGCGCCATGGAGCAACTAAGCCTGTGTACCACGACTACTGAGCCTGCACTCTAGAGCCCGCGAGCCACAACTATACTGAGCCCACGTGCCTAGAGCCTGTGCTCTGCAACAAGAGAAGCCACCACAACGAGAAGCCTGAGCACTGCAATGAAGAGTGGCCCCTGCCTGGTGCAACTAGAGAAAGCCCATGTGCAGCAACAAAGACCAAATGCAGCCAAAAATAAATAAATAGGTTTTTTTTTAATGTATTGAAACTCACCACTGTCCTTTGTTTTGGAGAGTCTTATTTTTGCATAAGTAGTCCATCCTATACAGGTTGCTAACCAACTATGTATTCCCCTCACCCCTATGCCTGCCAGTGTAAATAAACTGCATCTCCCCATTGGTAAACAATGATAAACAGAATTGTCAAAAATGAAAAAGAAAAACAAAACTAAACATGCTCAGTTTAAAGTCTGTCAGATTATTCTATTAGACTAATTTCTTCTGAAATAAACTCATATTCTAACTACTGACTTTGTTGACTGCCTTCCTATTATATCTTTTCAGGGTTTTATAATATTAGTTTATAGGCCACATTCAGAGATTGTATGTTTCTCCTCGTCTCTCTCCTTCTGTGCTCACCCCTCCTGGTTTTATGCTTTTGCCTTTGCCTTCCTCCCATCCCCATCCTCAAGGCTCTAGTCCAGAACTGGCTCTCATTTATGATGCTTGAGCTGCCCCACTGAGTGATTAAGAAGGACACAGAACCAGGCACTAAGCCAGCAGGCAGCCTGGCTCACTCCCCAGGCTGCAGGGTGAATCCTGGTCATCCCACGTCTCTGGACTTGCAGCTTGTTATACACCTTAGCCCAGGCAGGTTTCAGCAGCAATTTCGTTTAGCTCTTAGACTAGCTTGGCCCAGCCCACAGCTTTAAGCAGGGATCCAGCTCCATCCCCCATCTAATTTGAGACTTTTAGTTCCCATGACCCTCCACCCCCTTGCCAGAAATGAAGCTTGGGGCTTCCACTGAATGTCTGGGCCTGGAGCTCTGCAGCCCACTTACCACAGTGCATTTTCAACCTGCCTCTCATCCATGATTCTAAGTCCCCCCGCCCGCCGCAGAATAATGGCCCCTAGAGATGTCTACATTCTAATTCCAGGAACCTGTGAATATGTTACCTTACGTGATAAAAGGGGGTTTGCAGATGGGATTGAGTTCAGGATCTTGACATGGGGAGATTGTCTTGAATTCTTCCAATGGGTTGATGTGATCACAGGGGGTCCTTATGATGAAGAGGAGGAGAGAGGAGAGTCAGAGAAGATGTGACAATGGAAACAGCAGAGGTCACAGAAAAAGATTTGAAGATGTTACACTGCTGGCTTTGAAGATAAAGGAAGCAGTCATGAGCCAAGGGATACAGGCAGCCTCCAGAAACTGTAAGGAAACAGATTTTCCCCTGGAGTCTTCAGAATGAATGCAGGCTTGCAGACACCTTGATTTTGAGCTGAGACCCATTTTGCACTTCTAACCTCCAGAACTGTAAGATAATAAGTTTGTGTTTTTTATGCCACAAAGTTTTCAGTCATTTGTTACAGCAGTGAGTAATAGGAAACTATCTTTGTTTTTCTCTTGTTGCCACTGTTTTCTTTTTGATTATTTTAAACCTCCCTCTCCTGTTCTGCATGTGGAGCCGAAAAAGACTATCAGTCGTGAATTTGCCCACAAGTTGACCCTTTCTCTAGGAATAAATGGTGACCATTTATTAAAGTGGGTAAAACAGGAGTGCGTAGAATGCTTGCTAGTGTGTTTTCAGTGCTTTTAAAAGTTGCAAAACTTTTCTAAATCACACATATACCATGTATGCACCTGTAAACCTAACATGTTAAGGCCATAAATGAATTGCCAGATTATTTTTGAAATATACACTATACACTCTCTCTCTATATATATATTTCTTGATATATATATACACACACACACACACTATAACCTGATAGTGCAAATACTGGACAAAAAAGAATTGAAATCTGACTTATCTTTTTATCCCTGCCGTCTAATCCCTGTGAATTAAATAAATAACTCACCTTCTCTAAGACTTCCCTTTCACTATCTGCCTCTTTCAGAGTTTGTGGGAGTAATAACAATAGTTAAAGGCTTTTAAGCAATTAGAATTGTTTTCTTCTTATTAGATTGGTAATGCGTCTATAAGAAAACCATTGTATAAGTTATCTATTGCTGCAAAACAAATTACACCAAAGCTGAGTGACTTAAAAACAAAAAAAAAGGAACAAGTATTTATTACACACATCATTTCTGTGGGTCAGGAATTCAAGAGCAGCTTGTTTGGGTAGATCTGGCCCCAAGTCTCTCATGAGGCTGTGGTCACGATGTCAGACATGGTGCAGTTGATCTGAAGTTTGATTAAAGCCAGAGGATCTGCTCCCAAGGTGATGTGCTCACATGGGTGACAAGTTAGCGCTAACTATTGGCAGGAAGTCGTGGCTCATCTGAAGAATCTCCCCGTAGGGGACTTCCCTGGTGGCTCAGTGGTTAAGGTCTGCACTCCCAATGCAGGGCCCAGGGTCAGTCCCTGAGCTAGATCCCACATGCATGCTGCAACTAAGAGCTCACATACTACAACTAAGGAGCCAGCAAGCCGCAACTAAAGGAGGACTCCTGCCACAACGAAGACCCAGCGCAACCAAATAAATAAATAAAATAAATATTTTTAAAAAAATCTTCCCATAGGGCTCCTTGAATGTGTTTCACCTGGCAGCTGGCTTCCCTCAGGGCAAGCAGTTCAAGAGCGAGCAAGGCAGAAACTATGGTGCCTTTTATGACCTAGCTCAGAAGTCACATGGTATCATGTCCACAACATCCAACGGGCTACACAGGTCAGCCCTAGTCAGCGTAGAGGGAACTATACAAGGACTTGAATAACAGGGGACAAGGACCACCAGGGGCTATCTCAGAGGCTGCCTACCATGACCCCGGAGAAGGTTCTATTTAGTCTTCAGCCATAAAGACTTCCTTATCTCATAAATCCCTAGACATTCAGAGTAGGAAAAATTTCCAAGGTTAGTCCAAACCTCTCGCTCACAGCTGTCACTTCTTTAAAATCATATCACTTAAAAATCTCTACTGATTTATTTTTATTTATTTTCTGGTTGAGCTGGGTCTTCGTTGCTGCACGTGGACTTTCTCTAGTTGCAGCGAATGGGGGCTACTCTTTGTGGCGGGTGCGAGGGCTTCTCATTGCATTGGCTTCCCTTGTTGTGGAGCACAGGCTTTAGGTACACAGGCTTCCACAGGCTCAGCAGTTGTGGTGCAGGGGCTTAGTTGCTTCACGGCATGTGGGATCTTCCCAGACCAGGGATCGAACCCATATGCCCTGCACTGGCAGGCGGATTCTTAACCCCTGCCCCACCAGGGAAGCCCCCTCTACTGATAATTTAAAACTGAGTTGCATAAGCCTTGTCTCATTTGCATGAGAGCCTCCAAATCTCCCAAGAGCAGAAACCCTGCCTTATGCTTCTGAAACTCTTAGAACATCCCGCCTGCTCCTTGGCACAGAGTTAGGAATGTAAACATTTTTGTCAACCGGTTTTTGGAGAGTAACTCACTGGTTAATATACAGCCCCTCCCCCCCTTAAATGGATGTTTCTCTGTGTTTTGGGAATGGCTGACTCCAGAATTTTAGACGATGTGAGCTGTAGGGTGAATCTCTCCACATTGAGGTTAAATTTAGAGTCCAAATAGGAGCCAAATGGGGTACATACAGAACCCAAAATATTGCCAGTGTTCTTGTCCAGGGATGCTAGTGAGTGAAGCACACTGGACAGAAGCAATATGTGTAAACGGAGAGGCAGGATGTCAAAGGTGGTGGAGGCACAGCTGCACGTGCTGCATGATTTTAGGCGAGTCCCTAAATCACCTAAACTCTCTGAGTGTGGTTTCCTTATCGTTTAATTGGAATAATAATGCCCACATATTTTCAAAAATGTGAAGCAACTGCACCTCTCCTGCTGGAAGGACTGTAAATAGTTATAATCACTTTACAGAGCACTGGCAAAATCCAGTATAGATAACGATGTAATCCCCACCCCATGATAGACACCCCAGCAATTCTACCCTTGGTCTGACCTTGGAGCAGAGTTTCTCAGCCCTGACTGCATGTTAGAACCACCTAGGGGAGTTGGGTTTTTTTAAGTCCTGATGTCTCCGCTCTACCCTCAGGGATTAAGATTTCATCAGTTCTGGGATGAGGCCCAGAAACTGGTTTTTTTAAAAGCTCCTGAGGCTATGCTAATGTACACTCTGCCAGAGAGAAACGCAGAAAGAGAGACACCCACCTGGTACCAAATTCACACATAAAACCAAGGGGGATTAAACATCTAAAGGTAAAAGGTCAATCTTTAAAATTCTTTTAAAAAGGTAAAAAACTACCACGTGACCTTGGGATACCGAAGGATTTTATAAGATTTGAAATGCGTACATCATAAAAGATACGATGGATACAGTTGTCTTCGATGTGTGAAAATCTTGCATTTGAAAAGATGCCATAAACAAAGAGAAGAGATAAGTCACAGGCTGAAAGAAGTAATTTGAGAATCAGATAACCAGACAAAAGGGTTATTATTTAGAATATGAAAAGAATTCATATGGGTTAGTAGAAAAAGATGAATTATCTAATTACCATTACTTTTTGTAAGGAGAATAGATAAATAAAAGGGAAAGAGTTATATAAGGAATTTTTCAACAGTAAAAAAATGAATCAACTAGGTATTAACATATATACACATTCATGTAGGTTCAAACATACGTGTATTAATATAAATAACACAAGACAATGTTGATCAATAAAAACAAGACCTTGATACTATATGACAATATGATACTGTATGACACCAATTTTCTGAAAAAGTTTGAAACACACAAGTCAACACTATATGCGTTTATTAATAAAGGTTGTACAAGCATAAATACACACATGGGTCTGGAAAATACTATCCTGAGTGTTATTTTTACTTCGAAGAAGAAAGGGAAATAGGATAGGGGTTGCAAATAAATCTATAATATTTTAGGTGTTCAGCTGAATCATAAATACATGAATGTCTGTTGTATCATCTATACTTTTTTGTATGCTTTAAAATATTATAAAAATTATTGAAAAATCTAAAAATTAGTTATAGCGTCTTTAGGGGCTAATTCTCTATAACCACAATAGACTTTCTGGTGTGAAATCTTGATCTGAGTATCATGGTTTTGTAAACTGTCACTGAGAAAGCAGATGACCCTGTAGGGAAACAAATGCGGAAAGTCTTTAGTTCATAAAGAGTAAATATTGGGGTTTTAGCTTCCTATATGTGGCGCCGTTTGGGGGCGCCAGAAGACAGTACAAGCCAGCGGATCCCAGGTTCTCCCAGGGGAACAGACCTGCCGGGTTCACCTGTTCCACACTGGTTAATAACCAAACCTCTGGTGGGTTCTTACCTCCCGGGATGTCTTGTGAGGATGGTAGCATGTGCTGCCTTTAACACTTTGGGCTTGATATAGTAAGGGTTTGCGGAGCCCCTAAAATGCAGCTTATTTTTGATCTGAGTACTTAGAACTTTGAGGGCTGAGTCAGGTGGCAAGGGTTCTTCTATTGGACGGGGTTATGGAAAATTAATTTGGCTGCACCTTTGTACTTTCTGACACCCTCAGGAGCCTCATGAGCAGACAGTGAGGCTGCTTGATAAATGTGTTTTTTTCATCTCAAGGAATTGTCATATGTTAAAAAATAATTTGAAAGGAAAAAAGGATGATGGAGGTTGTCATCCAATATTATAAAGAAAATTACATGTAGATAGGTTGATGCCTGGTGAAAACGGAGAGTGAGCAGTGTTCCTTACCTAAGAGGAGGGTCTTCTGAGAGGTCCTGTTAAAATCATTGGGCCAAGTTAGGAGGAAGTCTTTCCATTTTACAGCAAAGGAAGAGAAAAGATCACCAAGAAGTCCCCTCCCCTGGGGCGCGTAGACCAGTGATGTCCATTAGAACGTTCTGTGGTGATGAAGATGTTCACATCTGTGGTGATGAAAATGTTCACATCTGTGATGTCCTTCACAGCTGTGAAGTAGCCACTAGCCATGCGTGGCTGCAGAGCGCTGAACTATGGCTAGAATGAAGGAGAAAATTTTACATTTTATTTAATTTTAGTTCTTTTCAATTTAAGTAACCACATATGGCTGGCGGCAACTGAATTGGACAGTGCAGGTCTAGATATTTTCAAGTGTGCATTTTTGCACGGCACCACTAATATATACACTAAAGAAAATGTATATGCATGTTAAATTCAAATCTGGGTGTATATACGTCTAAACTTTTCTCTACTGACGTCAAATGTACCTATAAATACACACATTTTTCTTTTCAAAAATGGGATCATACTTAACATGTTGCTTTTAATGTTTAAAAAAAAGTAATATACATCTTCTTATGCTAGAACTTTATATAATTTTTAATGCTTGGAATGTCCTCTGTGGAATGGACAATAATGGACAGTTATTATTCTAAGCTCATTGCCTGCGTTATCTCATGTGATCCTCACCACCCTATGAGGTAAATATCGTCTCATCTTACAGATGAGTTGTCTGAAATATGTAAAGATTAACACATACTTTGTGAAACTCAAGCAGAGGCAGTGGGGATGCCAGGGTTCCCAGGCTTCCAACCAGGTGGGCTGACTTTGGAGCCTGCTGTTGAATCTCTCTGCTTTATATACGGTGTTTTTTAAATTGAAGTATAGATAATTTACAATGTTATGTTAGTTTCAAGTGTACAGCAAAGTGATTCAGATATATAGATATATAGATATATTCTTTTTCAGATTCTTTTCTATTATAGGTTATTACAAGATACTGAGTATAGTTCCCTGTGCTCTACAGTAGGTCCTTGTTGTTTACCTAATTTATATACAGTAGTGTGTATATGTTAATCCCAAACTCATAATTTATCTCCCCCACTTAAATAAATTCAGTTTAAAATAAGCATTCAATTCATCTAACAGACAACCCAACTGCTTTGTCCTTAGTTCTGATCTTAAGGCTTGAACATACCTTTGTGCTACATTCACTAATTGACGGGATGCCTTTAAGTTGTTTTATTTGTCCAAAGGGGACAAAGAGCTGAGTTTTCTGAGCATGTGAGCCTTCATCTATGCAACACAAGGATGCTTTTAGGTGGCGTCAAGCCACCACTGCATGGGGGCTTGTCTTCCTACTGGGCGTATAAAACCTCCTACCCCCAAAACTGATCTTGCCAGCCAAGTTACCTGCCTTGTTGCAGAGTGCAGCACTTGAAAGCAGATAATAAAGTGGTGTGAGTGAGTTAACCTGCTTGTGTTCACAACCAAGCTCCCCACCTGTAAAATACAGTTCATAAACTTGAATGCCTGCAGTGAGGGTTGCATCTGGGTGCTCCTTACGGAGATATGGAGGTACGTAAGGAATGGTTCTTGCTCCCAAGGGGCTACAGCAGCGTAAAGAATTGAGAGCACATCCTCCCAAACCCACACGGCAGCTTGTGTAAATAACATGGGCAAAACACCAGGTTCAACAGAGCAGAGACTGGGAGGTGCTGTCTTCAGGGAAAATTCCATGAAGAGGGAGACATTTGACCCAGGAGCTGAGCCTTCATACAATGGGTAAACTTTCAGTTGGAAGAAATCCCAAGTGGAGAAACAGGATGATGTAAAAGAACATTGGTCTTGCAAAGCTGACCGCCACCAACACAGCATCTCTATTTAAGCTTTTGATTCTAATTGCAAATGAATAAATGTCAACTGTCAAATAAAAATGAGAAAATCTAGGCAAATATAAAGAAGAAAACTTAAATTACACCTAGTCCTACCACTCAGAAATATTTCCTTCTAAAATTTTTTCTAGCTGCCTCCCACCATACACATACTTCAGTGAAATGAGACTGTATTGAATATACATTTTATATCCTATTATTTAACTTAATGTTACATTGTGAATACTTTCTCAAGTCAATGCAGATAATTTTGTCTGCTTTTTTTTTAATCAAAGAAATATATGCACATTATTTAAGAGTCAAATAGTCCTGCAAAGCTTCTTCTGAAAAAAAATCACTCTTACACCCTGCTCCCTAGATCAACTCTTGAAACATTTTAGCCAATTCTTTTAGCATTTACTTCCATATTTTAAAATTATGTAGTCTCCTCATATATTGTCATGCTGGCATGTGGCTAGTAGGCATTATGTGTTGATTTCTCATGCTGGAAATGAGGGTTTAGCCCTCTCCCTGGCCCCCACCACCATATCTGCACACTGTTCACAGCTAGTCACTGGGATTACTTTTTCTCTCCTGCCCAACTTTTAATTTTTCCTGGATTTAATACTGGTCTTATTTTTTAGGTTTATTTTCTCCATACTTATCTCTCATTTTCCCCCAAATCTCCTTTGGAAATATAAAACTCCTTACTGTAGATTTAAGCACAGCATGCATTTTACCAACATCATTCTCTTTGGGGCATCTTCCCAAGAGCCTGGTGACTGGCCCCTAAGGGGACAGGTTGCTCTCTGCGCTGCAGCCAAGCTGTCATCCTGGGATCTCTCTACACCATCACTGCCCTGAGGATTCCCTTCTCCTTGCTCTTGTGTTGAGACCTAGATTCCCAGGTCAAATGGCTTTTTTTCTTTCTTGGTTTACTCCTACATTGGAATACATCCTCTAAAAGCTTTCTGGAAGTGGGTGCATGGTAGCTAAAATGTTTGAAACTTTTTCATGTCTGTTAATGGCTCTCATGCAGCCCCATCCTTGACTGATGATCTGTCTTGGAATTGAACTCTTGGTCACAAGTCATTCTCCTACAGATCATTTTAAGGTGTTTTCCCATTGTTTTCTAGCCTCCATTGTCCCGATGAGAGGTCTGCTGCCAATTCAATTTGTTATACTTTCCCTGGAAGCTTTTAAAAGGGAGCTTCTCTTTGTCCCTAGTGCTCTGAGGTATCATGGTGATGTCTGTGGTGGGTCTGCTTTTATCCACTGACAAAAAGGCCCTTATATTCCACCAACTGATGTCATCAGTTTTTGAAATTTTTTCTTGAGTTATTTTCCAATAATTTCTACCCTCCATTCTCTTGGTTCTCAGATTCTGGGCTTGCTGGCTTGTGCCCTAGTTTTCTTATCATTTCTGACAAATTTTCTAGCTCTTTGTCTTTTTCTCTACTTTCTGGGAGATTCCCTCAATTTCATCTTCCAACACCTCTGAGTTTCTAATTCTACCATTATATCTTATTATAACATGTTAACATTACATAATGTAATATATTTAGCATAATATATTTTGGGGAGCTTTGTTTTACTCTCTGTCCCTTTTTCATAGCATCTCTTTATTCCATAGATGCAGTATCTTCTCACATATCTCCTTTGTGTACATCCTTTCTTGTCATTGTTTCCTTCAAGTTGATTTCTTTGATTCTTGTTTGTCTTGCTTCTGTCTTTCATCTAAGAGATCATCATCCCCAAATGTCTGAAAATCCCTGCCTCTCAGTTCCTATGTGATAGTAAAACATCAAAGAGTTGATTGGATGCTCAGGGCTCACAGATGGGGCTAGTCCAGCCTGGGTAGGGTGTAGGGTGATCTGAGCCTCCCCCACTTTCCTTACTTGGTCCACCAGTTTTAGAGAACAGGATCCTGACCCTTAACCATCTCTGGTGTGGCTCAGTTCAAGACTCTGTTACTATCTGCAGAGAATAAATTTCGAGGCTTTAGCTGGGGTGAAGAAAGGGGCAGTTACCCATCTGTTGAGAATAGAGGAGGGGATCTGGGGATCTAGTTTCATTTTAAATAGACTTTTAGCCACTTCTGTTTTCTGTTACTAATGTGTCTGCCCCAAAGATTTGTTATATAAAATAATTGAGATAGCCCTTCCATAACATGGGACACTTTATAAGGACACAAATATAAGGCAATTCTCTTTTCTAAGGAATATGTTTGCAGGGGGAAGGGAGAGATTCAATGTATATTCAAAGAAATGCAATATTAGAACCACAATGAGATACCACTTTACACCCACTAAAATGGCTGCAAGTAAAAGAACAGATAACACCACGTGTTGACAAGGATGTAGAACAATGGAAACATTCATACAGAACTGGTGGGAAAGCAAAATGAAGTAACGACTTCAGAAAACTGTTTGACAGTTTCTTATAAAGTTCAACATATACTTACTACATGACTTAGCAATTCACGCCTAGGTGTGTTTACCCCAGAGAGATAAAAATATGTGTCCACACAAAGACTTGTCCACAAATATTCTTAGAAGCTTTATTCATAATGGCCCCAACCTAGAAGGAACCCAAATGCCTATCAACAAAGAAATGAATTTTTTTTTATTTTTTTATTTTTTTTTATAAATTTATTTATTTATTTATTTTATTGGCTGTGTTGGGTCTTCGTTGATGCATACAGGCTTTCTCTAGTTGCGGCGAGCAGGGGGCTACTCTTCCTTGTGGTGCGCAGACTTCTCATTGTGGTGGCCTCTCTTGTTGCGGAGCATGAGCTCTAGGCATGTGGGCTTCAGTAGTTGCGGCACATGGGCTCAGTAGTTGTGGCTCATGGGCTCTAGAGCACAGGCTCAATAGTTGTGGCACACTGGCTTAGTTGCTCTGCGGCATGTGGTATCTTCCTGGGGCAGGGATCGAACCCACGTCCCCTGCATTGGCAGGCGGATTCTTACCAACTGCACCACCTAGGAAGTCCAGGAATGGATTTTAAAAATGTGGTATAGCCGTAGAATGAAATACTATTCATCAGGAAAAATGAACAAAGTACTGATATGTGTAACAACATGGATGAGTCTCAAAATATTAAACTGAGTGAAAGAAGCCAGACACAAAAAATACCCATGATTCCAATTATATGAAATTCTAGAAAAGAAACTATTTTATAGTGATGAAAAGCAGATCAGTGATTTCCTGGTCCAGCAGTGGGAATGTGGTGGGATGGCTTGCATAAAGGTGCATGAGGAAACTTTCTCGGATGGTGGAAATGTTCTATATGTTGATTGTGTTGATGGATTCGTGAGTATAAATGTCAAAAACTCATTAAAGTGTCCATTTTAAAAATGGGTGCATTTTATTGTATGTAAATTATACTTCAATAAAGTTGATTTTTTTTCTTTTTCAGCGAGGCACTTGTAAAGAGACTATGACTTCTGTCCATGGGCAAGGATTGTTGACCATTGACCCATGGGCTTCACTTGAGCGAGCCTGCTGTTCTGATGATCTCTTTTATGGGTGTTACCAAACAAAGTTCATGTGCCTGACACACAGGGAGGCCAAATAAAACAGAAATGGTGGTGTTTGGATCAGAGAAAGGTTTACTGCAGGGCCAAGCAAGGAGAACAGGTGGCTTGTGCTCAAAAACTCCAAGCTCCCTGATGGTTTGGGGGGAAAAGTTTTTATAGGCAACATTTGGGGTGAGGGCTGCAGGACATGTGACTTTCTTCTGATTGGTTGCTGCTGAGGTAACAGGGTGGTGTTCCAGGAGTCTTGTGCTCAGCTTGAAGTTATCAATACCATCCTTCACCTTGGCAGGGGGTGGGGCTAGTTCTGCAGAAGAACTTAAAGATATACAGTTATGTCTATTCCTTGAGGAGGAGTCAGGGCCTTACCCCCAAGTATTTCTTGGCTGCTCCTCCCTTGTTTCTGGATTCCCTCCCTTTCCTGATTAGCAACTGTTTGAATCCACACTTTGGAACTCAGGGAAGGTCATGGAGGCTGAATGAAGCCTATTGCCTACAAACAAGACACGGGGGACACAGAAAGGATTTGTACATAGGAGCCCTACAGGGTCTTGCTTGGATCCATTACCTCACATGGAAAAGGAGAATTAAGGGAGCAGATGGAACTGAGGTTGCTAATTAGCTGAAGTTAAAATAAGACTGTTTTGTTTTACCCAGTGGGCCCAATATAATCACAGGGCCCAATATAATCACAGGCCCAATATAATCACAGGGATAATTAAATTTGAAAGTGGGAGACAGAAGAAGAGATTAGAGTGAAAAGATGCCACAGCCATTGCTGGCATTGGGGATGGAGGGAGAGACCGTGAGCCAAGGAGTGATGGCACCTCTAGAAGCTGGAAAAGGCAAGGAAATAGATTCTCCCCTAGAGCCTCCAGAAAGGAACACAGCCCTGGTGACGCCCAGATTTAGCCCCAGGACATGTGTGATCTACAGAACTGTAAGATAACAAGTTATATTGTTCAGGCCACCAATTGTGGGATAGATTGTTATAGCAGCAATGGCAAACTAAAACAGGAATTAAAACCATTTAAGCTTAACCACTTAAGATGTAAGCTATTTGTATAGAATGGATAAACAACAAGGTCCTACTATACAGCACAGAGAACTATAGTCAATATCCTCTGATAAACCATAATAGAAAAGAATATAAAAAAAGAATGTGTGTGTGTGTGTATGACTCACTTTGCTGTACAGCAGAAATTAACACAACATTGTAAATCAACTATACTTCAATTAAAAAAAATCCATTTAAGCTCCTTATACTAATAAGAGGATAAAGGTAATTAGTTAACTTCTTGCTGGGCCAGTCTCTTAACTAGTTTGCTATTTTACCTACAGGATAGCTCCTCTACAGGAGTATCTAGAAGACACCATTAAGCTTCTCCCCAGAGGGGTATAAAAATGCAACCATTTAGAAAATAGAGATGCACTGTCTTAATCCCCTATAAATCCTTAAACTATAGAAGCAATTGTTACTGATTCACACACATAACTTAGGGGAGCCCAAGCTTGGAGATGGGGAACGATGAGTTCTCCATAGGTAGCCTTTGTTTGTTTTGTTTTATTTTTTTAATCATAGAGACGTCTCTTAAGTCAGCTGTTAAAGGCCAAGGTCTCTTTGCAAACCAGGCCGCTCAGAGCCCCTCAGCTCCACCCTCCACCCTCCTCCCTCGCTGCAGGCATCTGTAATGCCTCCGCCTCCTCCAGGGTTTCAATTGGAGGTATCAGCCCTCTTGTCCTTCAGCCAACCTTTCTGTAACTGATTGTGGGAAGACATACAGGAACCTTTCTGAAACCTTGAAAATGTTAAAGTATGTGGGCCGAGCGATGGGATTCAGAATGTCCTGCTTGAGCAGTGGAGGAGCTGAGGGTGCGAGGCGTGGAGACTAATATCACCCTGTTTGGCCCTGAAGGATGGCTGGTTAGCCAAAGACGGGTAAGATTCCTCAGAGGAGGAACAACCTAAGACAGGCACAGCCGCAGAGGGGCCAACAGGGGTGGTGCATAGAGCCTTCCTTATATCACCCTGGTTGGCCCTAGAGGATGACTGGTTAGCCAGAGACGGGTAAGATTCCTCAAGGGAGGAACAACCTAAGACAGGCACAGTCGCAGAGGGGCCAACAGGGGTGGGGCACAGACCCCCAATATCTGAGAGAGGTCTCCTGCCCCCAGGGCTGTTTTGCTCTCCAGGCCCAGCTCAAATCCACACCTGCTCAACTCAGACCCAGGAAGCAAACAAAGTTAATTGCCTGAGTCATGTGAGGCCTTTGATTGTTTATGGGTGTAACCTGAGAATGTTAGCCCACGAACTCAATAAAAGCAACGTGGGATGAGTCAGCAGGGCTCTTGATCCGAGAGGTCTTGAGCCCCCCGGTCCCACTTTTCTCTTCAGTCTGTGTCTGTGTCTTCTTCAAGCTTGAGGCACCCGTCACTCACCTCGAATCGCGGAGCTGGCATCGGCAACTGATATCCCCTGTAGATGAGAGGGAGAGAAGTTTCCTGTTAAGGTAAAAAGGATTTTAACCCTTGCTCCACCCAGAAGCCTCCTGCATGTGCATTGGGGAGGCAGGTTAGTGGAGTATCAGGGCCTCAGTCCTAATTAGCGTCAAAGGGAAGTTACTAATCAGCACCGTGCCCAGGACTCTTCCTAGGTTCTGCTGAAAATCAAGAGAAATCAAGAGAAAAATAAAACATGATGGGGACTTCCTAAGTGGCACAGTGGTTAAGAATCCACCTGCCAATGCAGGGGACATGGGTTCCATCCCTGCTCCAGGAAGATCCCACATACCATGGAGCAACGAACCCCGTGTGCGACAACTATTGAGCCTGTGTGCTGCAACTACTGAAGCCTGCACACCTAGAGCCCATGCTCCGCAACAAGAGAAGCCACCACAATGAGAAGCTCACAAACCACAATGAAGAGTAGCCCCTGCTCATCGCAACTAGAGAAAGCCCACGTGCAGCAACAAAGACCCAATGCAGCCAATAAATAAATACATTTTATTTTAAAATAATTTAAAAAAAAAGAAAAAAGAAAAAAAAAAAAGCATGATGTCACATGCCTTGTGTTCAGGAGCCCACTGGAAAGGAGGACATAGGAGCCCGCATCAGAGATGGGCCTTTAGATGCAGTGGCGCTGACTGCCAAGAAACTTCACGTTCTCTGCTTCCTGCAGAATCTGATGAATACTTGGATTGTTCAATGCAGAAAATATACACACCCAAAAGTTCTGGAAGTGGATAGCGGTGATGGTTGCACAGCGTTGTGGATGTACTTAATGCCACTGAATTGTACATGAAGTGGTTCAAATGGTAAATTTTACATTGTGTGTGTTTAATCACAATTAAAAGCAAAAACCAAAGCCAAAACCAGAAGTTCAGTTGCTTGCTCTAAAACCTGAGCCACTCTTTTTATTTTTCATTTAGCATGTTGACATTTTTTCATCTTGAAATATAATTGACATATAACATTAGTTTCAGGTGTACCTTGCAAAATGATCACCAGAATAAGTCTAAGCTCTATTCTTTTTTTAACTTTAATTTTTTTTAATTGTAGTATCGTTGATTTACAATGTTGAGTTAGTTTCAGATGCAGAGTTCATTGATTCAGTTATACATATATATGTATTTATTCTTTTTCAGAGTCTTTTTTCCCTTACAGGTTATTACAAAATAGTGAGTGTAGTTCCCTGTGCTATACAGTAGGTCCTTGTTGGTTATCTATTTTACATGTAGAATTATGTATATGTTAATCCCAAACTCCTAACTTATCCCTCCTCCCCTCTGCCCTTTGGTAACCATAAGTTTGTTTTCTACTTCTGTGACTCTGTTTTGTAAATAAGTTCATTTGTATCCTTTTTTTTTAAAGATACCACATATAAACAATTACATATGATAATTGTCTTTTTCTGCCTGGCTTATTTCACTTAGTGTCATAATCTCTAGGTCCATCAATGCTGCTACAAATGGCATTATTTCATTCTTTTTATTACTGAGTAATATTCTGTTGTATATATGTACCACATCTTTTTTAAAATTTTTTTATTTTTTTTAAATTTTTATTTATTTATTTATTTGGTTGTACTGGGTCTTAGCTGCAGCAGGTGGGCTCGTTAGTTGTGGATCGCCTGCTCCTTAGTTGTGGCATGCAAACTCTTAGTTGCAGCATGTGTGTGGGATCTAGTTCCCTGACCAGGGACCAAATCTAGGCCCCCTGCATTGGGAGCTCAGAGTCTTAACCATTGTGCCACCAGGGAAGTCCCCACATCTTCTTTTGCTTTAATTTTTTTAATTCATTTTTTTGGCCATACCGCAAGGCTTGCAGGATCTTAGTTCCCCGATCAGGGATCGAACCCATGCTCCCCTGCAGTGGAAATGTGGAGGCCTAACCACTGGACCACCAGGGAATTTCCTGTGCCACATCTTCTTTATCCATTCATCTGTTGCTGGACATTTAAGTTGCTTCCAGGTCTTGGCTACTAAGATCCATTCTTTTTTTTTTTTTTAATTAGGGTATAGTTGCTTTACAGTGCTGTGTTAGTTTCTGCTGTACAGTGAAGTAAATCAGCTATATGTCTAAGATCCGTTCTTTTCTTTTTTTAATTTTTATTGGAGTATGATTGCTTTACAATATTGTGTAAGTAAAATCCATTCTTGATTCTCTCCTTTACTTACCCCACAGGACCAATCTATCAGGAAGTCCTGTCACCTCTACCTCCGGGAGATTTCCAGAATCTGTCCTCTCCATCTCCGTACCACACCTGGTCCAAGCTACCACCCATACCTTCAATTATGGCAGCAGTGACCTCCTAACTCATAACTTGTCTCCCTGATCGACTCTTGCCCTCCTGCAGCCCATTTCCCTCTCCACACCCAGATCATGACTTAGCTTGTAGTGTTCTCCTGACTCAAACCGAATGGATTCCCTGGCTCTTGGAATAAAAGCCAAGCTCCCTACCTGGCCTCCAGGGATCACACCATCTGTCACAATCTGCCTCTCCAGGCCCATTTCCTGCCACTTCCTTTCTGACTCACCATGTCCCAGCCCTTCTTTCTGCTCCTTGAATGTGCTAAGCTTGCTCCCAAGGGCTTTGTTCTTGCTGTTTCCTCTGCCCAGTCCCTGCACATGGGCTCCTTCTTGGCACGCAGACCTCAGCTCCACATCACCTTCACAGAAGGTCTTTCCCTTTTAAGTCTAAAGTAGCCACCAGATCCCTCCATCATATGTCCCTGGTGCATTTCCCTTACAGCCCTCATTATTTCCTAATGTTTTCTTGTTTATTTGTCTAATGATGTATGGTCCATCTCCTCCCCCTAGAATGGAAATTTCATGAGGAGCAGGAACCTGCAGGGCTGGGTCCCCAGCATCTGGAATGGTGCTTGGCACATAGCAGGTGCTCAACGCGTATGACTGAGTGAATGAGTGAAGAATTAAAGTGCATTTCCCAAACACGAGGAATATCACTTATAGCGGGCTGAATGGTAGCACCCAAAAAGATATGTCCATGCCCCGGAACCCATGAATGTGACCTTATTTGGAAAAACAGCAGGGCGGGGGAGGGATGGATAAATTAGGAGTCTGGGATTAAAATATACACACTACTATATATAAAATAGATAACCAACAAGGACCTACTGCATAGTACAGGGAACTATACTCAATATCTTGTAATAAAGTTAAGGGGAGAGAATGTAAAAAAAAAGAGTATATATGTATTTATATAATTGAATGTATAATTCAATGATAGGCATGTATAATTGTATGTATAATCAAATTGCTTTGGTGTACATCTGAAACTAACACAACATTGTAAATCAACTATATTGCAATAAATATTTTTTTTTAAAAAAGACGGTCTTTGCAGATATAATTAAGTTGAGCATCTTGTGATGAGAGCATCCTGGATTCCCTGGCTGGGTCCTAAATCTAAGGACAAATGCCCTTAGAAGACATAGCAGAGGGACTTCCTTGGTGGTCAGTGGCTAAGACTCCGTACTCCCAATGCAGGGGACCCAGGTTCGATCCCTGTTCAGGGAGCTAGATCCCATATGCTGCAACTAAGAGTTCGCATGCTGCAACGATGGTCAAGCATGCCACAACGAAGACCTGGCACAGGCAAATAAATAAATATAAGAAAAAAGAAGAAGAAGAAGACATAGCAGAGATGGCCGTACAGACAGGGGCAGTGATTGGAGTGATGTTGACATAAACCAAAGATCTCCTGGAGCCACCAGAATCTGGAAGAAGCAAGGAAGGATCCTCGCACTTAGAATCTTTGGAAGAAGCATGGCCCCGCCAACAGCTTAATTTTAGTCTTCTGGCCTCCAGAACCGTGAGAGAATGTATCTCTGTTGCTTTAAGCCACCCAGTTTATGGTGACTTGTTACGGCAGCCCTAGAACTCCAGTACACTCCCCACGCTTACCTCCTTCTGAACTCTTCTGGCACAAATTAACTGTGTGTTCCCTTTGTTCCCTTTGAAGTTAAACTAACCATGTGAAACAGTATGCGATTCTCTCCCACGTGCTTGTCCTATTTCTACTACCTGATAACTAAGGGAAGAATGCTATTGTTCTGCTTCTTGGCATCGCCCACGACAGTTTGCAGAGTGCTAAGCTCAGAGCGGGCACTCAGCAAGTTGGTATTGATTGAACGATGGGGAATATTGATACACCCACTGCTCAGATGAGGGTTACAAAGCAAGCACTCTGGCATCACCAGGGAAGTTTGCTGCCTGTTGAAGCCTTGGGTTCTTACAGGTTTGGGTCTAAATTTTGGCCTTGTCTACACTAATCTGCCACCCTTCAAACCCAGCCTTTACAACATGGGGAAGATAGCTGATGTTTTATAATAACCATAAATGGAGTATAACCTTTAAGACTTGTGAATCACTATATAGTACACCTGTAACATATGATATTGTACATCAACTATACGTCAATCAATAACAGCCTTTAGCTCTTGTTACCTCAGTCCTCCCTGAGCTTGATTACTGTGGAAAACTTGTTCTCTGACTGGAACTTGTAGGCTTGTCAAAATGACTGAGTTCTGGGAAGGGGACCACCTAGATGGCGGGGGCGGGGAGGGGGCGGTGTTTAATGTCTTCGTTCTTGGTCCTCGTTTGCTCCATCCCTGGGCACACACCCAAGTCTGGTGGTGTTCACTGGGGGCCTTCCCAGGTGAAGGAGGAAGGGACAGTGGGAGAGAAAATCAAAGGGGAAAAAACAGCCCTCAAGAAAGCAGGAGAAATAGCAGGCCCAAGGGAAAAGCAAGGGCCTCAGAGCTGGTTAGTTACTGAAAACTGGTTCTGGACAAAAAGAGACTCAGCTCTGACCTGTGGGCACCAAAGGCACTGGCAGCCACGTGAGGGAGCAGTGGACGCTGGTCTTTTCCTAAGAGGATGCCTCTGTTTTTCTTTCCTTTTTTGACTGTGGGTTTTTCCACTTTGTCTTCCCTGCCCAGGCTTCTCTGGGGATCCCTGTGCTCCTTCCAACAAGGTTCTTCCGACCTTGCTGCTGGGAAGGGCTTCTATAAATGCTCCATGGGGTGCTCAGGACCCCCTCCCTGCAGAGGGCAGCAGGAACACCATCCCCGCCCCCTCCCCCCTGCCCAGCTCCTCCTATGCCTATTTGAAACATGAGGGGGCAGGGACAGTAGATTTTCCTGCACTGGGGCATTGGAGGGCAGGTGTGGCCCTGTGAACAGCATCCGGGACAGAGATGATGGGAAGTGTCCCTATTTTCCATTTTTCTGGACTTTCTTTTAGGGAGTCCCCCTCCACCTCATTTTCTTTCCAAACACAGAAGGGAGCAAAAATTAGCATGAAGCAAGAAGTGAAGGTAAAGAGGGAGAAAGAGCAGAGGGAGATGGGAAGGTGGTGCTCCCGTGGTAACAAGGTGATGCTCACCTGGTGAGCAAATTTACACAAAAGAGAGCTGTTCGGTAAGCAAATCAGGGGTGCTACGTACCTTCTAGAGAGTTACGCTCAGGTTGGATTCCTTCAGGGGTAGATTTTCTCAACCTCAGGCAATGAAGATTGAACATAGCCACTGAGGGCACTGAAGAAAATGTTCTTGAAAGGAAAGAGGCCTCCACCTGTCCCAGCAGGTACAACCTGAGAAGTGAAGAGGGGATGCGTATGATTGGGTCACACAGACACACATGTTTTACATGCACACACACATGAACACTTTGTTTTATTTTAAAATTTATTTTATTATTGTGCCACCCCAGCCCTGACAATAACCAGGAAACCAGCCAGTGCGGCCAGGAGACATATGGTGGAGCAGTTACAGGGACATGGGCCACGGAGTCCAGCAGAGCAACGGTCAATTCCTGGTACCAGGACTTAGGACTCTCATGGTTTGTTTCCTCATCTATGTGAAAGGCATGCTATTCATACCACAGGGTCATTGTAGGAAGTCAATGAGAAAGCTCTTTTTGCTGCTCCTGATATATAATAAATATTTTATGCTGCTATTATTATTTTTACTCTTACTATTATTACTAATGTTACTGAGTCCAAGCTTGTACTGCTTGCCATACAACAGGTCAATAAATCAAGAGATGATTTGTTGGGGAAGGAATAGCGACTTTATTTGGAAAGCCAGCAGAGCGAGAAGATGGTAGACTAGTGTCCCAAAGAACCATCTTCCTAAGTTAGAATATAGGCTTCTTTTACACTAAAAGGGGAGGGGGGACTTCCCTGGCTGTCCAGTGGTTAAGACTCTGCCTTCTAATGCAGGGGGTGTTGGTTCAGTCCTTGGTCGGGGAGCTAAGATCTCACATGCCTTGCAGCAGAAAAACCATAACATAAAACAGAAGCAATATTGTAACAAATTCAATAAAAGCTTTAAAAAATGGTCCATATAGGGACTTCCCCAGTGGTGCAGTGGATAAGACTCTGAGCTCCCAATGCAGGGAGCCCAGGTTTGATCCCTGGTCAGGGAACTAGATCCCACATGCATGCCACAACTAAAGAGCCTGCCTGCTGCAACTAAGGAACCTACATGTTGCAACTAAGACCCAGGCCAAATAAATAAATATATTTTAAAAAATGGTCCATATTAAAAGTATCTTGGAAGCAATCTAAATGCCCATCAACAAATGAATGGATAAAGAAGATGTGGCATATATATACAATGGTATATTACTCAGCTATAAAAAGGAATGAGATGGAGCTATATGTCATGAGGTGGATAGACCTAGAGTCTGTCATACAGAGTGAAGTAAGCCAGAAAGAGAAAAACAAATATTGTATGCTAACTCATATATACGGAATCTAAAAATGGTACTGGTGAACTCAGGGACAAGACAAGAAAAAGGATGCCGATGCAGAGAATGGACTGGAGAACTCGAGGTTTGGGGGGGCGGGGGGTGAAGGGGAAGCTGAGATGAAGTGAGAGAGTAGCACAGACATATATATACTACCAACTGTAAAATAGATAGCCAGTGGGAAGTTGCTGTATAAAAAAGGGTGTTCAATTCGAGGATGGATGATGCCTTAGAGGACTGGGACTGGGTTGGGGAGGGTGGAGGGGAGTCAAGGGAGGGAGGGAATACGGGGATATATGTATAAATACAGATGATTGAACTTGGTGTACCTCAAAAAAAATAATAAATAAATAAAATGAAAAAAAATCTTAAAAAAATAATAAATAAATGAAAAAAAAAAGGAAGGGGGTAAAGTCCTGGTTTCAGTTAGACTCTAGAGGGGATGTGTTAATTTCTTCCTTCCTGCAGCTATTCACAGGTGGGCCTGGTCAGGATGTTTCCTGTGAGCTAAACAAAGGTATTTTAGTTTAGTTGCTCCGCAGCATGTGGGATCTTCCCGGACCAGGGATGGAACCCATGTTCCCTGCTTTGGCAGGTGGATCCTTAACCACTGCACCACCAGGGAAGTCCCAGTATTTTAGCTTAATGCTCATTGCATGGGAGGCAGGGTTCCTAGGGATGGATCATCATGTACAATTTAAGCTTATGTAGGTAACACCCTTTAGTGATTAACTTGAAACAGAATACAAAGGTTCTTCCCTATTATACTAAGAATTACTTTGGCAAGAATCAGTTCACCTCTGCAAACTTCAGGTTGGTCATCCAAAGAATCAGTCCTTTTCTGTTGCACAGTTTAAAATACATGCCTTTAAAAATACATCTTAATGAATTGAAATATGTGTCTGCTTTCCTTCTTCCTACAAGGCTTCTCCTCTTCTCTGTTTGCTTTGGCATTTGAACGTGTTGCAGACAAGTGAGTCAGTTGAGATGAGGTCCTCAATTTGCTTGAGCCAGACGTGTATCTGCCCTCCTCTGGGAAGGGAGCAGAAAGGTACTCATTTCATACCTCACCTAGGACACCCTGGCTGAAATAACCTCAAAACATGCCCTGCCTTCCCCAAAAGTCTGTTTTGTTTTGTTTTGTTTTGTTTTATTGAAGTATAGTTGATTTACAGTGTTGTGTTCATTTCTGCTATACAGCAAAGTGATTGTTATGCATATACATTCATTCTTTTTTTTTACACTTTAAATATATGCAGTTTATTGTGTCGATTGTATCTCAATAAAAGTTCTTAAAGAAAAAAAAATAGTGTTTACAGAAACTCCCAGGGGAAAAAAACTATAAAATATTAAAGAAAAATACTTAAAAAAAATAAAATCAGTCCAAGAGGATCAATATACAAATAATAATAGTTTTGTGGTTTACATGAAAAGAATGATAAAAGACTTAAATGATTAACATAATGCAGTATTCATTATATGATACTAATCTAAAGATGTGATGTAAACATATTGAAATGGTGAAAAGAAGATAAATATTTACAAAGAGTGGTGGCAGGTTAAAAAAGCGCCAAGTCCTCATCTTCTGAATTGAAACCAGATGTGATAGACTCTGTATTCACTTAAAACATCAAAAAGAACATGTATACATTCTTTTTTAATATTTGCGCTATACAGTAGGATGTTGTTGTTTATTGGCACAAAAACAAACACAAGGGTCTGTTTTGTGGTTCATACAAGATGATAACATGCTTCAAATCCCTTTGAAAGTGAAAACATGGTGTTTTTATGTATTTTTTTCTTATAGACCAGAAGCACAGGAAATGGCTTAGCTAGTGGCTGTACTGGGACCAGAACCCGGGTCCTGACCCCCACCCTGGGGTAAAGGCTTCCTGGCTGAGTGCCTAGCTGGGTCTCATGTCTTGCAACTCCTTCAATTAAAAGCAGTTTAACTGGTAATCTACAACAAAGGAGGCAAGAATATACAGTGGAGAAAAGAGTCCCTGCTATTAGTGGTAATAGTAAAACTGTACCACTACATGAAAAAGAATGAAATTAGTACATTTTCACATACCATACACACACACACAAAAGCAGTTTAACTGGGACTTCCCTGGCTGTCCAGTGGTTAAGACTCTGCACTTCTAATGTGGCGCAGGTCCATTCTCTGGTCAGGGAACCAGGATCCCACATGCAGCGTGGGTGGCCAAAAAAAAAAAAAAAAAAAACCCAAACAAGCAGTTTAACTGTTGCCGTCTACAGTCAGCATTGAGGGAAGGACGTCTGTCCATCTAAGGGTGGCTGGTAGGAGTAGGTGGAGGCTGGGGCTGAGGAGGGCAAGGGCAGGAGGCAGAGAGACTGCAAAGAAGTCATCCTGGCAAGAGATGGTGAGAGGCTGAAGGAACAGAGTGGAGGGGACCAATTTGAGAAACGTTATTTATCTTTTGTGACATTTAACTTCCTCTTTCGGAAACAGACTGACACACAAATAGAGAGACTAGTGTCACGAACCTCCACGTAGCCAGCACCTCTATTCACTGGTTATCAAGATTTTACATTTGAGAAGTTGTAGAAGGCGAGGTGGAGAGGACTTGGTGATTGATTAGATGGTGGGAGACAGAGAATGGCGTTGAGGGCAAAAGAGAAGGAAGAATCCAGAATGACCCTGGGCCTGTGGCCTGGTCAGGAAGACAAGGGAAGAAGCCAAGCCAGTCTGGAGGGAGACGATGAGCTTGGTGAGCAGAGGCTCTCCGGAACGTGGGGCTGTGTTGTTTTCACCCCCACCTCCCAGTTCCTTATGCTGCTACCTACGAAAGGAACAAGCACAGCACACAGGGTAGCAGGGCCCAAGGGCTCTCCTGAGGGCTGAGCCAGGGGAAGCTGGCAGAACATTTGCTTTCTTTCCTCTCGAATCCTTAAACCTTGGTTTTACCTCTTGAGAATTTCTGAAAATGAAAAATAACCACCTACCCCTTTTCCCAGAAAAAGAGAGGTTTTGCAGATGAACAGAAGGATATAACAGGGTGTTCTGGAAAGAGACTGGTGATGTAACAAGGCTGATGGTTCCACCTTTCTGGGAGCTGCCTAGGCTCTGCCCCAGGGGTCTCTTCCAGGCATGAGATCTCAGCTCTACCTCGAAGCCACCCACATTCACTCTCCGCTGTAGCTGTACGTGTCTTGGAATACACTGAGAGTGCACAGTGGAGGAGATAAGAGGTGTCCCAGAGTGGATCACCCTGACCTACTGAGGGTTCGGGATGGGGAGCCAACCCCTCCTCATGTTCAGGACCGAGCCTGTCTCATTTTAGGTCAGGATGACCCTGCCTGCTCCTGATCTGAGGAGGTTCTGGCTTGTCCTCCATTGTTTGCAACTAGGGATGTTATCAGCCTGGTTGGCTGATCTTCAAAATTCCTTATCGCCACTCAAGCAGTTATGAGCCACTACCAAGGGTGCCCTTTGAGTCTGGTTTTATTGCCCCTGAGGTACCCATGACTCTGAGATACAGACCTGAGTCACCTGCTCTGTGTTCATTACCCAGGAAGCCCTCTGGCATTCTGGCCACTCTGAGGCTGTTGTGGTTTTTCCTTTGTCTTCTAGCCAAAAAGCAAAACAAACAAATCGCTCCCTCTCTATTAAACTTCTACCCGCCTTCTACACCCAGTCTTCAAAGAGGCCTCTCTTTGCACATTAACTTCTCCCATTAATTCGAAGTCCCCCGATGTGCTGCTCGAAGAGCCCACCCCTGGTGCTCTACCTGGAGCCGTCCTCACATTACCACCTGACAGGTCCGGTGCTGTGTCATCTCCCCAGCTGGATTCAGAGTTCCTGGAGGATTTGCTTTTTCCCTTCCCTCCAGAGGCAGCCGTGTTGAGTTCCCCAAGTTTGATTCATTCAGGCAGTTCATCTGGTTTTGGTGAAAATTATTCCGCCCTAAATATTGAGATGGAAGCCTAAGGTAGCAAAGGTCCCAGCATAATCCAGGATTTTTGAATTGACTTTCGCATCAGTAATACCCGCGGAGATCTTTTTTTTTTTTTTTTAATATTTATTTATTTATTTGGTTGTGTCGGGTCTTAGTTGCGGCATGCATATGGGATCTAGTTCCCTGACCAGGGATGGAACCCAAGCCCCCTGCATTGGGAGCCCAGAGTCTTATCTACTGTGCCACCAGGGAAGTCCCATCCCTCACGGATCTTGAGGGTGGCCCAAGGGGCACGTGCTGCCTTGGGTAGATGTGGCTCCAGGGTCAACCTGCTCTGAGAGTCACACTTTGGTTACTAAGACTTTCCACATTTAAGCACTTCAGTCTCATTGGATTCAAATCTCCTCTCAACACCATCCAAAAGCAATGGCTTGGGTTTGGAGGGAGTGGGTAGAGATGAGTGAAGAGGGTCTTCATCCTCACGTCTTTGTGCTCTTGTGCTGCTGCCGCCGCCACCTCCTCCTCCTCCTCCTCCTCTTCTTCTTCTTCTTCTTTTCTAATTGGAGTGCTGTCGATTTACAATGTTGTATTAGTTTCAGGTGAACAAAACAGAGTGATTCAGTTATACATCTATACATATATCTATTTTTTCATATTCTTTTCCATTATAGGTTATTACAAGGTATAGAATGTAGTTCCCCGTGCTCTACAGTAGGTCCTTGTTTTATGTTTTTATTCTTTTTGTGTTGAGAATGGAACCAGGGAGAGGAAATCCATTGTTTCTCTGACTACCTGTGGCAAGCCATCCTCTCTCTGTTTTTTGTAGTAGCCTCCATCCTGGTTGTGGCTGCTTTTCTGTCCAGCACTGGCCATTCCTCTTTTTTGAGCATCAACACCTGGTGCTGCCTCTCCAGGGGGACTCGGTTCTCAGTTCTTCAAAGGACCCTAAGGGGCCTCCCCGCACAGCCCCCATGGGACCAGCTAAGCCCCAGCCTCTTCCTCCCAGGCCTCCCCCAGCTGAGCTCAGCACTTCTCCAGCCTCTTGGTTGAGGGATAGGGTTTGTTTCTCCTTATTGCCAATGTGTCACAGATCAATACTTCCATAAAATACATTAAAAATTACTAGGGAAACCACTATTTACAATAGCCAAGATATGAAAGCAACCTAAAATTCCATCAACAGATGAATGGATAAAGAAAATGTGGTACGTATATACAATGGAATATTATTCAGCCATAAAAAAGAATGAAATAATGCATCTGCAGCAACATGGATGGACCTAGAGATTATCATACTAAGTGAGGTAAGTCAGACAGGGAAAGACAAGTATTATACAATTTCACTTTTATGTGGAATCTAAAAAATGGTACAAATGAACTTATTTACAAAACAGAAACAAACTCACAGACTTAGAAAACAAATTTATGGTTACCAAAGGGGGAAGGTGGGAGAGAGGAATAAATTAGGAGGTTGGGATTAATATATACACACTTCTATATATAAAATAGATAATCAACAAGGACCTACTGTATAGCACAGGAAACTCTACTCAATATTCCATAATAACCTAAATGGGAAAAAAATCTGAAAAAGAATAGATATATGTATATGTATAATTAAATCACTTTGCTGTACACCTGAAACTAACACAACATTGTAAATGAACTATACTCCAATATAAAATAAAAAATTTTTTAAAGTTACTAGGGGGCTTCTTTGGTGGCACAGTGGTTAAGAATCAGCCTGCTAATGCAGGGGACACGGGTTCAAGCCCTGGTTGGGGAAGATCCCACATGCTGAGGAGCAACTAAGCCCGTGCACCACAACTACTAAGCCTGTACTCTAGAGCCTGCGAGCCACAACTATTGAGCCACATGCCACAACTACTGAAGCCCACACGCCTAGAGCCCGTGCTCCACAACAAGAGAAGCCACCGCAATAAGAAGCTCATACACCACAATGAAGAGTAGCCCCCCTCACCACAACTAGAAAAAGCCCATGTGCAGCAACGAAGACCCAACGCAGCCAACAAATAAGTAAATAAGTAAATAAATAAAGTTTATTGAAAAAACAAAAACAAAAAGCAAAATTTTCTATATGTTATAGTTGTACACCAGTAAAAACTTTTTTTAAAAGTTGCTAGGGAAGGTGGCAGAATATGCCAACCCAAAGTATACCACTTTGGCATAAGGATTAGTTTGAGCTAAATACATTTAAAAAACAGCAGGTGCAAGAAGGGTGCTCTGACTCTCCCCTTTTCCTCCCTAAAAGCTGGAGATAAAACCGCCAGATGGGGGCTTCCTAGGTGGCACAGTGGTTAAGAATTTGCCTGCCAATGCAGGGGACATGGGTTCAATCCCTGCTCCAGGAAGATCCCACATGCCACAGAGCAACTAAGCCCGTGCGCCACAACTATTGAGCCCATGTGCTGCAACTACTGAGGCCTGAGCGCCTAGAGCAGGTGTTCCGCAACAAGAGAAGCCACCACAATGAGGAGCCCGTGCATCACAACAAAGAGTAGCCCCCACTCACCTCAACTAAAAAGAAAGCCCACGCATAGCAAAAAAAAAAAACAAAAACGCCAAAAACCCCAGATGGAAGATGTCTTCCCTACACTTGGATGAAGATAACTTTCTTATCACCAAGGCCAGGGAGTTGAACCCAAGACAATCCTGTACAAACAGATCTTGTTGAAATAATTCTCATCTTCCTTTAGCCTCCCTTTTATTTTTGTTACTTTTCTACAATTGCCTCTCTTTGTTCAACCTACCATAAAAAACATTTAGGGTTTGTCACTTTCTTTGGGTCTGCATTTCCTTATGAGGGCCCTTGTGTCACATAAACAAATGTGTATGCTTTTCTCCTGGTAATCTGTTATATGCCAATTTAATTCTCAGGCCCAGCCAAATACCCCAAGAGGGCAGAGGTAAAAATTGCCTCCCCTACACTAAGAAAATGACATTTTGAAAATAAACTCACAAAATACAAGTCCTGATTTCATTATTAGACTCAACATTCGGAAAATTACTCTGCCAAATTGCTATGAAACTGTCTTAAAAATTTCTCTTAACTTCTGCACTTATTTCTTCTTGGACTGGCCATGCAGTTCACAGATCAGTCCCTGTCCCTGGAACACAGTGTGTGTAGCCCTGGTATAATCCACCTTGAAAGAATTTGCTGTTTTAATAAAACACATTCTTTACTGTACTATTGTAAATAATATCCTAATAGCTTATAATAAAAACAAAAAACAGTATTTATTCTTTTTTTTTTTTTTTTTTTTAAACTGGCTGCCTTGGCTCTTCAATGCTGCACAGGCTTCTCATTGTGGTGGTTTCTCTTGTTCCAGAACATGGTCTCTAGGCACGCAGGCTTCAATAATTGCAGCACTCAGGCTCATTAGCTGTGGCTCAAGGTCTCTAGAGCACAGGCTCAGTAGTTGTGGAGCACAGGCTTAGTTGCTCCGCGGCACGTGGGATCTTCCCAGGCCAGGGTTGGAACCCGTGTCCCCTGCATTGGCAGGCAGAGTCTTAACCACTGTGCCACCAGGGAAGTCCCTCAAACCAGCATTTATTCTTTCCCAATTTTCTCTCCCTCCCCCGCCAGACCAGCTCCACTTCCTATTTCCTCTTCTCCTCCCTCTATTCTTTTTCTTTTCTTTTCTTTTTTTGTTTTGGAAAACTGCAAAATCACTTTTTCTTTCTTGTCAAGGGCAAGAAAACAGAAGCATAAAGAGCAAACTTCTCCCTCTATTCTTCTTTTTATTTCTCCAGAATCCCAATAGCCAACCAATTGGATGGTGTGACCTTTTTTTGTGAGTTAATTTATCTGTGTGTGGCAGTTTCTCAGGAGAACAGGCAAGAATGGAGCCAAGAACTCACACTGAATAGAAGCAGCGCCTTGGGTCACGTCCGGGGCATAGGTGGTTGTAATGGACCACCGATGCTGTAGGAGAGATAAAAGAAGCTAATCAGCTGGTGTGGTCCAGCTTCCTTGTGAGGGAGGTTCCAGTCCTGGGCGCCTCCAGCTTTGCTCCCTGTGGCACAGCGTAGGCAGCCACTTCCTTAATCTTTTGAAGGGTCCACGTACCCTGTGGGCTCCAGTTCTGGTTCAGCCACTTTACCAGCCGATGGCCCTCAGGTTCCTAACCACCCCAGTCAGGATTGCATCTGCCCTGCTGGTGGCAGTTGCCAGACAACGGATTTAGCTCTTTGCTTCGATGCCCACTGGATGGCCTGCGGTAGGCAGAACGACAAAGATAAGACTCGAAGGTAAGAGTCCCCTAAAGTTCAGTGAGAAAACAGACTTAGGGCATATGTTACATTTATCATTAAATCAGATGACGTGGAGACGCAGATGTCGGCAGGGGGAGTCGGGGTGGGGGGTGGGGGCAGCCAGGAAGGATTCACACGGACAGGGTATGTGAACTGTGTTCCCCGGGTGAGAGGAGAGAGGATTGCAGAAATTGGGTGTGGGATGTGCTGGGGGCTGAGCGCAGGGTGGCTGGAGCTGTGGGTGTGAAGGAGGAGGCGCAGACGATGATGTCGGAGAAGGACTTGACGCAGGCAGCTTGGCCCCTGCCCACCCCCCCCCACTCTCACGAGCCCCCAGCTGTCACATCCTTACCTTCTGCTCTCCCTTCCTCCTCTCTTGTCCCCTAAAATTCCACTCTCAGCAGCCAAAGCGATTTTTTTAAAATGTAGCTCAGACTTGTCCTGGGCCCTTCTTCACTCGGTCCACTGGTTTTCTATTGCCGGTCAGAATAAAATCCAAGCTCCCCACCTCGCCTCCATGTGTGGTGTGATTCCCTGTTCTGGCCTGTCTGACACCACCCTCCCTGGCACACTGTGGCAGGCACCAGCTTGACAGCGGTGCAGCTTGGCACCACCTGGACCGAGAGGGAAAGAAGTTGGAGTGGCAGAGCACTCCAGCCCCAAGGGACCACAGGAATGTCATTTTCTTTGTGCAGCAGGTGCCCATGGTCCCCTTTGCTTGAGGAGATGGGATTTCCATCTTCCACATGCTGAATGTAAGACTGGGCATTATCTAGTGAGGCTAAAGGTGTGTGAACCCTGTGACCAGCCCTTATGCTCCTGCAGAAACATTTATCCACGTGTGAGGGCAGAGATCAGCAAGCTACAGCCCAAGGCCCCATCCTGCCTCCAGTCTGGTTTTGTACATCTTGTGAGCTATGAACGATTTTACATTTTTCTAAGGCTTTTCCTCTTTTTCCCGTAATTCAAAATTTATTTCAAAATAATGAAGAATATGCAACAGAGACCATACGTGGCCACAAAACCTAAAATATTCCTTTACAGAAAAAAATTTGCCAACCCCTGATTATAGGAATGCTCACACAGGATTGATTGTAATAACAGAAAACCAGAAACATCTGAAATATCCGTCAGCAGTAGAATACATCAATAAATGGTAGTTTGTTTACATAACGAATATTACTCAGTGATGGAAATGAGCAAACAATAGCTATATGTAACAATCTGTTTTGATTCTCACAAATCATACTGAGCAAATAAAATAGGACACACAAAAAAATATACACAGTAAGATTCCATTCACATCAAGATCAAAAACAATCAAAAGCAAACTAATTTAGGAATGCACATACGGGTGGTAGACTAAGAAAAAAAGCAAGAATTTTTTTTTTAAGTCAAAACTGTGGTTACTTACCTCTAGGGCTGAGGGAGGAGGTGGTGATCAGGAAGGGCACATGCAGGTTTCTGGGGTGTTCAGTGATATTTTACTTCCTTCCCTTGGTGGTGGTGATGTGGGTTTTCCTTGCATAACTAATCTTAATTCGTATATCTATGTTTTATACCTTCATCTCTATGTAAGACTGTATTGGTTAGCTGTTGCTACAACAATGGTGTGTAACAAACTACCCCAATATTCAGTGGCTGAAGATAACAATCCTTTAATCTCACAGCTCTGGGGGGTCAGCAGGGCGAGTGGCTCTAATGAATCTGCAGTCATGGGGCTGCTCTGCTTCTGGCTTTAGGTCTGCACGTTGGCTGGGGCAGCTTTGCTCCACGTGTGTTTTTTGCAGACCCAGACTTAGGAGGCAGGGTAAGCTCCTTTCACGGCAATGCTGGAGACTCAGCTAAGGCACAGTGTCACTTCCACCCTACTGGCCAAAGGAAGTCAAATGGCCAAGCCCCAAATCAAGGGATGGGGGGATATATTCAGCCCACAGTGAAGCAGAGGGGTGAAGAATTGGACCCGATAATGTAAGTATATCTCTCCCAATAAAAACATTAATTAGGAGAGAAATTAAGGCTATCCACTTAGGAGTCAGAAATTCTGATCAGGAGCTCAGACAGCTCTTGAACACAGACTAAGACTTGGCTCATCTGCTACCAATGCCCCACAAGTGACAGAGTTGTCTGGGGACAGTGTGCCAGGATGAAGCAAGAGCATCACTAATGTGAGCTGGGCTCAAGATAATCCAGTGTAGGGGGTTTACACAGGGTCCAGCAGAGGGGCAGGAGGAGGGTGCCGAGACCAGCTTGGCGACTCGAGGTGAGTGACGGGTGCCGGGAGCTTAAAGGAAAAACAGACACAGATTTAAGAGAAAGATGGGACAGGGGACTCAAGACCTCTAGGATCAAGAGCCTCGCTGATTGATCCCAGGTTGCTTTTATTGAGTTCTTGGCATAGCCTAAGGGTCTAACACTCCCAGTTTAGTCCCACAAACAATGTTATCTTTGAGTAAACAAACAAAGACCTCACATGACTGAGGGCAATGATCTTTGTTTGCCTCCTGGGTCCGATTTGAGCTGGGTGTGGATTTGAGCTGGGCGTGGAGAGCAAAACAGCCCTGGGGGCAGGAGACCTCTCTCAAAAGGATTAAGGGTCTGTGCCCCACCCCTGTTGCCCCTCTGCGACTGTGCCTGTCTTAGGTTGTTCCTCCCCTGAGGAATCTTACCCTTCTCTGGCTAACCAGCCATCCTCCGGGGCCAAACAGGGTGATATGAGGTGCGCAAGTGAGAAAGGGGCTGCGCCCCCAGAGAGGATCAATTTTCTGTTTCCATGGTAGCCTATGCCCCCATGGCTTCCACGCCCAGCACCCTTAGTTCCTCTGCTGCTCAAGCAGGACATCCTGCACCCAGTTGCCCGGCCCACATACTTTAATTACTTTTAGTAACATTTTCAAGGTTTCAGAAAGGCTTCTGAATGTTTTCCCACAGGAGGGGGCTAAGAAAGTGGAGAGTTTGAGACTGAACAAGGCAAATGGCACTGACAGTGTCGAGTGTGGAACAATGTGCTGGGCTTTTGCTCTTGGGGGATCACATTAGAGGAAGGAACTTGGCGGCTCTGTAAGGACCAAATCCCATCTGCAACAGGTTGAGGCGATTGGAGAGGAAATGGGGCTGTTCTTTCAAGCAGCATGGCTTCCAAGCAGTGGTTCTCAGCCGTTTCCCTGCTCTACCTTACACTAGACTAGTACTTCCCACAGTCAGTAGCAGCGTTCACCCCAGGGTGACTTTCAACAGTCCTCACCTTCCTCCAACCCCGTTTTAAGAAACATCTTTATAAAAACAGAACAGAGAGATGGTGACTAGGAAAAGATGCTGTGCCCAGAGAGGATATCATATTACCAATAAATAGAAGAGCCCGGGTTTCTGCCCCACCCAAAGGTGAATCCATGGTCAGTGTCCTTGCAGAACTTATTGTCTATAGGGGAAGCGACCTGTGAGTACCTTACCGGAATCCAAGGCAGGGCAACAAGAGGGCTGACTGCATTCATTTGCTATTTGCAGTGCTGCAATTGAGGAAGGAATAAGGAGGGGACAGGTTTACAAAGGAGGAAGCATTGGGACTTCCTTGGTGGTGCAGTGGTTAAGACTCCATGCTCCCAATGCAGGGGGCCTGGGTTCAATCCCTGGTCAGGGAACTAGATCCCACCTGCATGCCACAACTAAAAGTTCACATGCCACAACTAAGGAGCCCACCTGCCGCAACTAAGACCTGGCACAACCAAGTAAATAAATAAATTAAATAAGTATAGAAAAGAACGGAGGAAGCATTTAGGGAAAGGGCCGAGCTGGAGAACGGATGGGGAGGGGCGGGTGGGGGACAGGGCAGCACATGGAGTGTCCAGGAGGGCAGGGTGTGGAGGGAGAAGGCGGTGGATGGGGCTGGAAACGAAGTCTGAGGCGCCAATGCCCATATGGAGGGCATCCAGTGCCAGGAGTATTCAGGCGTACACTCTGCAGGCAACAGGGAGCCACTGTGGGTTTCTGAGGAGGGGCGTGGCATGGTCAAACTCACATCTTAAGAGATATCTGGTAGCACTGTGAAGAATGAATTGGCTGTCAGGAAATGAAAGAGGGATTACAAGGGGCTGTTGCCATGGAGACGGAAACAAGGTGAAATGTGTCAGCAGGAAGTGTGATTCGGGAATCTTTCATATGAGCGTCTCCTGTCCTCTCTGGCACAGGGGTGGGGGGGTGGGGGGATGTGGGGGGAGCCCTGTGCTGTCCTTCCCATAGAGGGTAGAGGGTTGGGCTAATTTAACATCCTCCTGCTCCCAGGTCTTTTGTGACAATAAGAAGACTGGCCAGAGCCAAGAGCCGGTATGACCAGGCGGGATGGAAGCCGTGGCCCATGTTCTGGAGTGGAAACCTGCAGTCTTCCTGATGTGACTCACTTTTGCCAAGAGAAGTCACCCTCAAGGCTCTCAACCAAGTCTTGTAAATCTCTAACGGAACCCTGGCACACTCACCAGATAGAGGGATAAGCCCCTGTTCTCCCAAACAGTGCTGGTTTATCTTCTATTTGTTTCTTTTCTTTTTTCTTTTTTGGCTGCACGGCACAGCCTGCAGGCATGTGGGATCTTAGTTCCTCGACTAAGGACGGAACCATGCCCCCTGCAGTGGAAGTGCGGAGTCTTAACCACTGGACCACCAGGGAAGTCCCAACAGTGCTGGTTTAGAACGTCTGTCTGGGCAACCCCGTTATAAAGCCTCAAGATGACCCAGTGTCACTGATATTTGGGGGTCCATTCAAATGACACTTCTCAGCTTGGCTTTTGTTTTTGTTTTACCAAGAAATATCAAACCATGCATCTTGATTTGGGGGTTCAGGTCACACGGTCACCACAGTTATGGGACAAGTCATTTAGTGCCTTAAGTCTTCGGTTTTCTACTTCTAAAATACGTGGACACGTGGTAGCCGTGGTAGAGCCTCTTGCTCTAATAATAAGTCCAGGCTCTGATCCTAGGCACTAGCTTCAGTGCAGCCTGCAGCTCTCACTAGCAGGGTTGGAGTCCTGACTTGCTGGGCTACCCAGGCGAGTGAATGTCCCTCTCTGTGCCTCAGTTTCCAAATCTGGAAAGTGTCAGTGAAAATAGAATCTAACTCACAGGTTGCCGGGAGGATTAAATGAGTTAATGTAAGTGAAGTGTTTAGAAGAGTGTCTGGCACACAGAAAGTGCTCTAAAGTATTAGCTATCAGGTAGCCAAAAGGTGGAGGCCATCCCTGTGTCCACCATGGATGAACAAATACACAAAACATGGTCTATACCTGCAATGGAATATTATTTGGTCTTAAAAAAAAATGGAAATTCTGACACGTGCAACAATGTGGATGAACCTCAAAGACATTGTGCTAAGTGAAACAAGCCTGTTGCAAAAGGACAAATCCTGTATGATTCCACTTATGTATGGTACGTAGAGCAGTCAGAGTCAGAGAGAGAAAGCAGAATGGTGGTTTCAGGGACTTGGCGGGGAGGGGGTACAGGGACTTGTTTCATGGGGACAGAGTTTCAGTTTGGGAAGATGAAAAAACCTCTGAGATGGATGGTGGTGATGGTTTCACAACAATGTCAAGGTACTTGATGCCACGGAACAACGTACTTAAAAATGGTAAAAATTATAAATTTTATGTTATGTATATTTTACCACAACTTGTAAAAATATATATGAGCTATTGTTATCTGTCATCTCAGAAACGGATGTGGCAATTCCTGTCTGCCTCAAATTGTGCTCCTGTCAGACCTGCTCAGTTACAGTAAGTTATCTTTTCCCCTTTAAATCCACCCCTGTCTTTGTTGTAGTTCAGGAGAACTGCGGAACAAACAGCCTAGATGGTGGGATCCAGGAAAGCTGGAGGAAAAGAGGGAGAGCTGTAAGCATAGGGGCCCCAGATTCTGCTGGAACTCTGGCCACAGCTCCCAGCCGGCACCATCCTGACCCCGCCTGCTACTACGCCAGAGAACAGTCTCCCCAGCAGCCAGATGCCCGCTGGGGAGTTACGGAAGTGGGTTCTGGTGGCACCCTCTCTGATGGGTGCAAAAAGAATGGCTGATCTGGGAGAAGTGAGGCTAAGAGTCAGGAGACTGTCCAGTTTGAAGGCTCCTGGGTCCCACTTGTACCCTCAGCAAAGCCGTTTTCCCCTGGGACACCTGTGCCTTGGGCAGGCGATTCTTACTTATAACATGGACCAGGACAAGGTCCCTGTCACTGGTCTCAGCAGAAGGAATCCTTTTTCATGCTTAATTTAATAAATCTTTTCTGAATATGTCCCCTAAGCAGGATTTAAAAGCAGCTGCATGTTCTAAAAAATACAACAAACTGTGGGGACTTCCCTGTAGGTCCAGTGGTTAAGACTCCATGCTCCCAATACAGGGGGCACGGATTCGATCCCTGGTCAGGCAACTAAGATCCCACATGCCTCACTGCTCGGTGAGAAAACAAAACAAAAAAACATCAAACTAGTGAGTATAACAAAAGAGAAGCAGAGTCACAGATATAGAGAACAAACTAGCGGTTACCAGTGGAGGGGAGGGGCAGTATACGGGTGGGGGAGTAAGAGGTACAAACTATTAGGTATAGAATAAGCTACAAGGATATATTGTACAACACTGGGGAATATAGCCAATATTTTATAATAACTATAAGTGGAGTATAACCCTTAAGAATTGTGTGAATCACTTTATTGTATACCTGTAACTTAGATAATATTGTACAGTACCTATACTTTAAAAAAAAAGCAGCTGCATGTTGGGACCACTTTGGGGAGCTTAACCAATACTGATGCCCACACCCAAATCCCAGAAGTTCTGATTTAACCAGAGAGGTGCGACCCTGGCACTGGAATTTTTAAAAGCTCTCCAGGTGATTCTAAGGTTCAACCAAGGTTGAATACCGCTGCTTCCAAACAGGAAGGCTATGGTCTCGGGTGAGTAAGGTAGGAGCTGCAGCAGAAGTCGATTAAAAAGATCCAAGGAAGCCCAGGTACCACTGAGTGATGGTTTCATGAGGGAGGACCAAGGACAGGAGGTATCCGTTAATTCTTATTGTCAGGAGCCATTAACCTGAAGCTGGTTTGGTCTGTGCACATATGGTGATGTGAAGACCCTGCCTTCTGCATTGAAAACACAGCTTTGTAAAATATAAAGTAGGTTCCCCCAAATGGTCACTTTTCTGCCAGTCATGATGTCTGGGCTTTTCCCTTTAGCTTGTACTGTAACTATAAAGGTGTGGTCAAAATACACCCTGTCACATCCTGTGGGTGTCTGTTGACTGCTGACTTCAGCTCGCTTGATGTCATAGCAAAACTGTCTGATGTATTTCTTCATGGAGTGAAGTCTGCTGTCTCTTCTGTTTTGAAATCCATGAGTGGCAAGACTCTGACTCACTTCCCTTAGCCTGTGGAGTCCTACTGCTTCCTGGATCACAAACCCTGAGGGTACCAGAGTTCACAGAAGGGATAGAAACTACCAGATACAGCTGCAAGGGATGTGAGTTCAAATTCCAACTCTCCCACTATTGGTAGGGGAGGGGTGAGGGAGTTGTTTGGACAACTAGGTGACATTTCTGGGCTTCCTTGGATCTTTTTTGCAGGCAAGGAGACGTATAAATACAAAATGTGTTTAACTGCAGCTCAGACCTTTGAGAAGAGGACCTGTTACTGAGTCCAAGCTTGCCCTGCTCACCACATGACAGGCCAGTGAATCAGAGATGAGGTGGGGAGGCAAGGAATACAACTTTATTTAGAAAGATGGCAGACTGAGAAGATGGCAGACTAGTGTCTCCTAAAAACCATCTTATCGGGGTCTGGATGCCAGTTTCTTTTATAGAATCAGACAGGGAGAAGCTGTGAGGAAGTAAAGTGAAAGAGCCATCAGTCTTGCCAAACATCTCCGGAAATGACCAGCCTCAATGTGAGGCTATGTTAATTTCTTCTTTTCTGCAGCCAGGGTGGACAGGGCAGAGTGTCTGCCTGTGAGCTGAGCAGAGGCACTTCAGTTTAACATTCAGGCAGGGGGGCAGTGTTTCCTGAGGCAGGCCATCATGTATGATTATTATAACAAAAGCAATGAAAAGCAAAGTTTAAAGTCCAAGAAACAGAACCCACATGGGGTCTGAGTTAGCTCCTCCCTGTTACAATGTCACGTAGTAGTATGTATTTAGGTTTCCGTCATGTCTTATCATGACTTGAGAGCTCAGTCCTTTTTAATCTGAATAATAGTACATTGTCCGGATGGACCACAGTTTATTCATTCACCTACGGAAGGATATTTTGGACGTTTCCAAGTTCTGGCAGTTATGAGTAAAGCTGTGTCGACTTAAAACAAAAATGCCCAATGGTACTGATGAACCCAGTGACAGGGCAAGAGTGGAGATGCAGATGTAGAGAATGGACTTGAGGACACGGGGCTGGGGTGGGGGGGTGGGGGGCGAAGGGGAAGCTGGGATGAAGTGAGAGAGCAGCATAGATATAGATACACTACCAGCTGTAAAATAGATAGCTAGTGGGAAGCTGCTGTATAACAAAGGGAGATCAAATCGATGATGAGTGATGCCTTAGAGGGCCGGGACAGGGAGGGTGGGAGGGAGTCGCAGGAGGGAGGGGATATGGGGATATATGTATAAATACAGCTGATTCACTTTGGTGTACCTCAAAAGCTGGTACAAGAGTGTAAAGCAATTATATTCCAATAAAGAGCTTTAAAAAAAATGCACAACGGGCTTCCTAGGTGGCGCAGTGGTTAAGAATCTGCCTGCCAATGCAGAGGTCACAGGTTCGATCCCAGCTCCAGGAAGATCCCACATGCTGCAGAGCAACTAAGCCCGTGTGCCAAAAAAAATAAAAAATAAAAATGCACAACCTGAGAGTTGCTAGTTGAGGACTGCAACCCAGGAGACAGCATCCCATATAGCTCTGAGAAACTGTTCCAAAGAGGCAGGGGGAAGATTAGTATGTATGTATCTTGGTAAAGGAGGAGTACATGCAATCAAACACATTTTTTGTAGGGGGTTTCTGCAAGTCATGAGGAGCAGATGTCACCATGTAGGGATTTAGTGCTTTTCTAGATATGAGGAGATGCAAGGGTTGGGCTCATAAAATCAGCTCCTGAAAACATCTAACTATCTGAAGACCTGTTCCGCCCATCCTCCAAAGCACAGAGTGCCTCCTTCCTGGTCTCCACCCTGAATTCCCTTCAGGGGATGCGGAAGGTCAGTAGCTACAGCAGCACAAAGGGATTCAATTCTTGTACAGGCAGATGGCAAATTCCAGTTTATAGTTGACAGCTGTTATGAACATCATGTACAGGTTTTTGCGTGAACATGTTTTCAACCCCTTGGATAAATACCAAGGAGCACACTGCTGGATCATACGGTAAAAGTATGTTAATTTTGTAAGGAACTGCCAAACTAGCTTCCAAAATGGCTGTACTATTTTGCATTCCCATCAGCAATGAATGAGAGTTCCCGTTGCTCTACATCCTCCCCCGCATTTGGTGTTGTCAGTGTTCTGAATTTTGGCCATTCTAATAGGTATGTAGTAGTATCTCACTGTTGTTGTTGTTTTTAATTAATTAATTAATTTCTTTTTATAAATTTATTTTTTTATTTTTTTATCTGCCTGCCAATGCAGGGGACATGGGTTAGATCCCTGTTCCAGGAAGATCCCACATGCCATGGAGCAACTAAGCCTATGCGCCACAATTATTGAGCCTGCGCTCTAGAGCCCGTGAGCCACAACTATTGAGCCCGTGTGCCACAACTACTGAAGCCCACAAGCCTAGAGCCCATGCTCCACAACAAGAGAAACTACCTCAATGAGAAGCCCATGCACTGCAACAAAGAGTAGCCCCTGCTCGCCACAACAAGAGAAAGCCCGCGTGCAGCAATGAAGACCCAACTCAGCCAATAGATTAAAAAAAAAAAACCACATAATTATTGAATAGTATGTTCTTATAGGCCATTTTGGTTAATTGTTTTCTGGTTGGTTTTGTAGTTCTTTTTTGTTCCTTCTTCTTTTGCTCTCTTCTCTTGTGATTTGATAACTACCTTTAGTGTTATGTTTGTATTCCTTTCTCTTTTTTTGTGTACCTAGTATAAGTATAGATTTTTTTGGTTTGTGGTTACCATGAGGTTTATTTTTTATTTATTTATTTTTAATTTATTTTTTTGGCTGCATTGGATCTTCGTTGCTGCATGCGGGCTTTCTCTAGTTGCAGAGAGTGGGAACCACTCTTTGTTGAGGTGCAGGCTTTTCATTGTGATGGTCTCTCTTATTGCAGAGCATGGACTCTAGGTGCATGGGCTTCAGTAGTTGTGGCACCAGCAAAGAAAACCCAAAGCAGCCAATAAATAAAATTTTTTAAAAAAATGTTATAACCAAGTTTCCTGCTAATTGCATTGTACTCAAATCTTTAACCATGCTATTTTAAGCCTTATCCTGATGCTTTTACAAAATGAAGATTTCCAAGAAGACTGATAAAAAGGAATTTTTAACAAATGTAAGTTTCTGATAACCTTTAGATAGTATCATTGCACCGGGTAACAAATGACAAAACTAATGGGAAACCTGATTGTTTCATCCAGATCAATGGGAATTGATTACGTGGGACTGAGTGAACTGGTAAATATGATTTATAACTTTGTGACTTTGGGAAATATACTGGCTTTAATCCTTGTTTTTTGGAAAAACCTTTTCTCTCATGCAGTGACCTACAACAAGTTGATAAAGTATGCCTTTGTCAACAAAGACAAAACATTTACCTTCTCTTTACCGGATCCTGCCAGAATTTGGTGTTTCCAGCTGGCTCTCCTATGGACTTGATATTATGCTGATCATTGTTTTAATTTGTTCTTTGTTTCCAAATTGCTTGTGCCTTGTGTCTCCCTGCTGCACTATGTCTTTGTCAATGTTACTAGCTTGCCTCAACACCTTGTCTCTGATTCACTGGTCTGTTGTGCAGTGATCTGAGTGAGCTTCGTCTCAGTAACACGTAAACAGCCCCACATCCTAACCCACTTGGCATGACTCAGCTTTTTATTTTTGGCCAAATATGTGGCAAGTAATATTGCATTGGTTTAATTTGCAATTACCTTATAACCAAAGAACATCTCTCCACGTATTTGTTTAGTCCTTTTGGTTTCCTGTTCTCAAAATGTCCTGTTCCTATTCTTGGTCCATTTTTCCACTGGGTTCTTCTCTGTCTTGATGATGTGCAGGAAGACCTGTATATTCTAGATACTAGTTGCTTTTTGGCTTGAGATATTGCAGTATCATTGCCAATCTGTTATCTGGTCACTATCTTCGACCATTGTGTCCTTTGTTTTACAGAAATCCTATATTTTGAGGGATCACATTAATCTTGAGCCTTACGATTGTGCTTTCAGCCTTTTTTAAAGAAGTCCTTTTTCTGCCTCTAGTCCGTAAAGACACTATTTACGGTTCTTCTATTACCAGCAAAATTTGTATTTCACGGGTAGGGCTGCAGTTCATCTGCACATTAGCTCTGTAAGTGATGTTTATCAAGGATCCAGTTGTGTTTGTCTTTGCTCACCCTACTCACTGGATTTTTTAAATTTATTTATTTATTTATTTATTGGCTCCACTGGGTCTCTGTTGCTGCATGCGGGCTTTCTCTAGTTGCGGCAAGTGGGGGCTACTCTTTGTTGCAGTGCATGGGCTTCTCATTTTGGTGGCTTCTCTTGTTGAGGAGCACTGGCTCTAGGCACACAGGCTTCAGTAAGTTGTGGCTCACGGGCTCTAGAGCACAGGCTCAGTAGTTGTGGCACATGGGTTAGTTGCTCTGCAGCATGTGGGATCTTCCCAGACCAGGGCTCGAACCCGTGTCCCCTGCACTGGCAGGTGAATTATTAACCACTGCCCTGCCAGGGAAGTCCCTCACTGGACCTTTATAACAGCTCTCTGAGGTAGGGGAGGAAATTGAGGGCAGAGAAGGTCAAAATGCTAGCAAATCCAAATCTGATTTGTTTCTTCCACTGTCAAGTGGCTAGACCATATCTCCAGGGCAGAGGAGCCATGAAGGCTGGGGCTGCGCACACAGTTCACCTAGAACAGGCATTATTCATCACTTTGTGGATAGATGAGGCCCTTGGTTTGGTCTCTTGGACTTAGTTGAATCAGAAATGCCAGTGAGCCCTCAGGAAGGGCCACACCCAAAGCCGCAGCTTCAGTAGGAAGCCCCTTTCCACCTCTCTGACCCCTGCACACGCAGCCTACTCCAGAGTAGCTTCTCCTCCGTCAACTGAGGGCCTCCTTCTACTTCCTGTCCTCATATATTGTGCTTATGAGCTCTAAGAAATCATAATTATTAAGATGCAGAGAGTACATTCCATGTGCCAGGCACCGTTCTAAGCACTTAACTTGCAGACGCTCATTTACTATTCATGACAACCCTATGAGATGGGTGTTATCATTGTACCCATTTTGCAGATCATAAAATCAAGGCCACGGTTCTCACTTTTAGTAAGTAGCAGAGCGGGGATATAAACCCAGGCCACCGCACATGGAGCCTACACTCCGACCACTGCATCATACTGTCTCTCGTAAGGGAACTTACCATCCTGTGCAGATCAAGTACAACTCTCAGAAACTATAAAATACAGGTACCCAAACGAGGCTCTGACTTATTTGGAGCATCATGTAACAAACACTGGTATATGACATTTCAGCATGCAGCATCACCTGGATAAAGACTTGCAGTCATCGCAGTGGCCTGATTGCCTCACCTCACAGCTGGAGTGAAAGACCCCAAACACCCTGCTCTGCAAGAAAGCCCACCCAATTCACTAGGGCTTGCTGTGTGGCGAAACTTCTCACGAAGCAAACATTCCGCTAACTGTAGAGCTGCGGTTCCCAGCCCAGCCAGACAGCAGGGCACTTGTCACTGTTTTTGGCAGGATCTCTTAGTCTCCTTTGTGTAATCCAATCTGGGGGCTGCAACATGACTGCTTCCCAGCCTGTCCTGGCCCTGTCCTGGCCTTTGTTCTCCTCTCCCATGACCCATTGTTCTCAGATCCTTTGGTTTCTGCTTTATCATCTTGTTTTTACCCCATCTTGGTTCAGTTCATCATTGCCATGTCTGCCTCCATCCTTCTCTCCTGCTTCCAGCTTTTATCTTTTCTTTCTACCTCTCTCTGTCTCACGTTCAAAATGACATCTTATCTACCTGTCCTTTCTTTGCCTTTCTTTTTTCTCTAACCTTTCATCCTAAACCCACATTGGAGCTGGTTCTGTGCAGTCATTTCTTCTCCTTCCCTTCCTGTCTCCGCCTCCCTCCTCCACACGGACTCCCGAGCCCCCCCATCCTCCAGGCAAGCTCAGCCACTCTGAGGGCAGCCCCCCTGACTGTGCGATGGTGGCTCTAAATTGTCCTTTGGTATGATTTGAATGTAATCAACACGATAGATCTGGCTGATCCTTGCTGAAGTTCTGATCAATTTCTCTTCCCCCAGGGAAGGTGACTGGGCATGAATCCTTGTTCGTATCACTTTCATTTCCTGGGAACAATATCCTTTACTCAGCTTTTCCAGTTAAGCCTGTCGTTTCAACCCCTTTTGTCTGACCTCTAATTCGTTTCCCACCATCCCCACTATGTCTTTGAGCACATTTAATTTTAAGACTGTCCCACCATATCAGACGTGTCCTCCTCATCCTGTTTGTGCAGGACACCTGCTCTTGCCAAGTGTTCTGGAATACCTGAGGTCCAGCATTATCCCAATAGACTCACCCGTGAGGGTCCCTCAGGAGCACTGACAAGCCACGCCATTAAAGACATGCATGGGTTGGACATGGGTTTATTCTAACGTACGTATTTTCTCCCAACATAAAACCTGACCTCCCCCAACAGCTAACGCCAGCCACTCCAGACCCCCTCACAACTGTGAACACCTTTTGCTGTCAGTATCTCTGTACCTTTGCTCATTCTGTCTTTTTTCCCCTCAATTCTCCCACTGCAGCCCCGGCCCCCAGCTAAGACCACCTCCAGACGTTTTCCAGCACAAGTCCTGAGGGTCTTCCAGGATCCGACTTGAGTCCCACCTCCCCTGAAGAGCCCTGCCTGCTCTCTCTTGTCTGAGTCCCCATAGCTGTCCCAGCAATGCAAAGGCACTCATATCCTTACTGATACTACCTGGTGTTGCTAGGAAATTTTTTATTTGCCTGTATTTTATTTTTGTTTCTCTAGGAAGATTCTTTGCGCCTTCAAGGCAAAGGGCCACATTTTCAGTGTTTAGAATCCAGGTGGGCAGATGGGAAATGATTTCGGAGACTTAACAAGTAGCTGAATGAACAAATGTGGAATCTCAGATCCCTCCCTCCTGCTCTCGTCACAGGCCACCTTGGCCTATGGCTGTCCAGGTACACATCACAGTTTCCTCCACTAGCCTGTAAGCTCTTAAGCTGATTGGAGCGGGGTGCCTCCAGAAGGACCGCATCCCATCTCCCCCAGAACTCGGCACCACTATAGGCTGAGCGTGCACTAAAATTGTCAAATTGGCATGGAGAGCAGAAGCCACACTTCTCTGCCCAGCGAGCTCTAGGGCAGCAGGAGAACAAGGAAATTGAGGGGACAAGGGGAGAAATCAGAAGCACTTGGGTGTCCACCAACTGGAAAAGTAGTCTTTTCATTTGCAAGACACAGAAGAGAAGGCCCAGGCAGTTAAAGCCCAGACAGGAGTATCTGGTATCTTGGCACTGGAGCCCAGGAGGAATTGGATATTTCAGGCCAAGAAAGTGTTGATGTTGACTATGTAAGTCAGGGCTCTTGTTTCCCTGAACCTTTGGCCTCCTTGCTTTCCTGAACCTTTGGCCTCCTTGCTTTCCTGCCAAAGTTAGAAAGAGCTGACTGGACTCTAGGGAAAGCCGAGGACCGACTGGCCTTCAAGACTCGAGAAGGCCAGCTGTGCCATCCTGGTTGGGAGGGGGCCCTTTCCTGGACTTCTTGTTCCTGCTTTGAGAAACTGTATTACCATCAATTGGCATAGTTGCTGACCAGGCCCAGATGCATTTCCTATTGCTGCTGCAACAAATTGCCACAGACTTCATGGCTTCAAAGAACACAAGTCCATTACTTCACAGTTCTGGAGGTCAGAAGTCTCAAAGGAGTCTTAAAGGGGCTAGAATGGCTCCTTCTGGAGACTCTAGGGGAGAATCAGTTCCCTGACTTTCCAAGTTTCTAAAGGCTGCCCATGTTCATCGACCCGTGACGACATCACTCCAACTTCTGGCTCCATCTTCACGTCTCCTGGGACTCTGAGACTCCTGCCTCTCTCATAATGAATGACCCTGTGATTCCATCAGGCCCCCTCGGATAATCCCTAGATCCCCAAATCCTTAACTCCATCATGTCTGCAAGGCCCCTTTTGCCATGTAAGGTCACGTATTCACAGGTCCTCAGATAAGGACTGGAACATCTTTGGGGGAATCACAAGACCCCACAGAAGGACCTATATGGCAATCAAGGTTTAATTATGAAATATTTCAAGCTTACAGGAAAGCACAGATAATAACGTAATAGAGGCCCGTGTAACCTCCACCCAGCTTTGCCTGATCTCAACATTGTTCCCTATTTGCTTATTTTTTTAAGTATAATAATAAAATGTTAAAACAAGACTTTGCATATTCAGCTGAAGTCCCTTGTGTGGTTCTCCCTGACATTTTCCTTGCTTCAAGAAATGAGAGCTTGTGGGGACCACACCCATAAGGCCCTGTGTGCCCAGCTGCGTGGCACGGGATTTACTCTCCAGGTGACGGACGGTCAGCCTGAAGTGGGGGTTAAGGTCAACAAGCCCAAGTGGAAATTGCGGCCGTGTCGCTTCTTGGCTGGTGTGACCCCTTGGAGGTCACTCAGTCTCTTTGCTTCTGTTTCCTCATCTATAAAAGCAACAGAGTACTTTTTAGACTTGTCAAGAGAACTAAATGAGATAAGGTTTGTGAACATCTCCAGGAACACTAACGGCATTCACTGAGCCACAATCATATGCCTGTTTGCTTTATTGTAATTGAAGGCATTCACTCAGGCGGGAGAGTCTCCTGGGTGCAGGGAGGAGAGAGGACTTGCAGCTTCTGGGCACCATGGGCAGATCCTTTCCTGGCTGACTCTACAGAAGGTTCTAGGAAAGCTGGGAAGCCTGCTGCCTGGTCAGAACTTCCCAGCAGTTCGGCCTCCCAGGGAGCCAGAGAGAAACCCTGAACAGTGCCTGTCCAGAGGCCATGACTCCAGCTTTCTGCTACACCGCTTGCCCCACTCCCATCCCCACCCCCACCGTGTAGCCTGGCCCCCACCACCCGGGCCCAGCTGCAGGAAGCCAGCCAGAGAGAGCCGGCAGCAGATCAGCTAGCTTAGGAACTTGGATCCTTCCCTTACTCTGCTTGGCTCAAAGCAGGCTCTTCCTCTGATTCATCTTTGCCTCCAGCCCTCCCCCTCCCCCAACTGCACCTGGTGCTCAGGAAGCATGCAGCTTTGAGCTGCCCTCAGCTCAACAGGGGCTCAGGTTTCCCTTCCCAAAGACCCGCCCGTTAAGTTGGATGTTCCCAGAATGGCACTTGCTCTTGGATATGGGCGCCTCTCGACCCAGGATTACTTGTGCTTCCGAGAAGAGGCTCAGAGACCAGGGGCCTGGGAACAGCGGGTTCCCTGTGAACAGAGTGTCCTGTTCACGGATGAGGGCTCCGGGCACTTGCCCTCAGGGAGTTTGGTTGAGATACAGGGACACAAAGGCAGTTAGTGGCAGAGCTGGGACCACAGCCCAATCTCCTGACTTGATTCAGCAAAGACTGTCTATGGTGGTTGACATCTCTGCCCCCCGGATCATCAGTGTTGGGGGGACCTCCCTGTTTCCTAGTTCATCAGTTCAGGGTGCTAGCTTTGACTCCTCATGTGATCAAGATCCAGGGCTGACATTAGGGGAGGCCCTCTGCAGTGGGGAGAGCACACGTCAGCCATACCCCAAGTCTTCACTGTCAGAAACCCCAACTCCACCCCAATCTCTAGTTCGAGCCCCAGGCAGCAGGATGTTCCTTTTCCCTCCCCCTGAATCTCCAGCTCCGGGAGACAAAAATTCAACATGGAGGACTCCAAAGGGAGACCCCCTTTATAGGGAAAAATGAGATCTTTTTGTCTCTAAAGTGGACGTGACTGATGTCACAGTTAGGAATGCATTCAGCTGCAAAAAATAAAAAAAAAAAAAGACCAAGAATGTTTTGAAGAAAGAGTCGTTTATTTTTCTCATAAAGAAGATGACAGGGCTCTGGGTTCTTAGCTTTCCCCTCATGGTTTCAAGATGATTGCAGCAGCCCCACACATCACATTACATCCTCACACCATGTTCAGAAGCAGGAAGCAGGTGGTGATGTCAGGCAGCTTCTTCCCCCAGCTTCCCCCTTATTGCAAGCAAAGACTGTTTTCAAGAATCCAACAGCTGACCTCACATCACTGGCCAAAGAGGGGTTATAAAGTCCTCCCCAGCAAACTCAGAAAGTGTATTATCTGACCATCCCAGGCTTTAAAGTGAGAGGAGGACAGTTTTGAGCAATGACTCTGGGTTAGGCAACCAAAAGTAACTGCCACAGCTGACTAGCTCAAGGACTCCTAGTTTTGAGTAACCAGACTTGGGTGAAAAAGTCATATGGTTTTCTGGTGAGGGGACCAGAGACTGACCTGCAAAGCCAAGGAAAAATTGTCAGGTTTGGACTAGAGAAGAGAGAATGTAAACCCTATCCCTGAGTGAGACAGAAAACTTCCTGATGAGACATCGATTTTAGGTGGTGTTCCAGTTGCCAATTGCTGTGTAACAAACCACCCCAAAATGTAGTGATTTAAAAGGATAATTGCTTTTGATTATCTCTTATGATCTGGGAGTCGACTGGGCTCAGCAGGGCTGTTCTTACTTGGGGTCTCATGACATTACAGTGTGGGCTGGAGCCATCTGAAATTGTCTTTATTTAAATGTCTGGTTCCTGGGCTGGGATAGCTAAAACAGCTAGAGCAATCATCTATATCCACATAAGTAGTTAAGGAACACACAAAACAAAAGGGTGTAAAATATGATGTCAAAAACATTAAACGCAGTGGCAGAGGGGAGTGAAAATGCAGAGTTGTTAGAATGTGTTCAAATTTAAGAAGTTATTAACTTAAAATAATCATGTACATATAGGTTGTTGTATATAAACCTCACGGTAGGGACTTGCCTGGTGGCGCAGTGGTTAAGAATCTGCCTGCCAATGCAGGGGACATGGGTTCGATCCCTGGGCCAGGAAGATCCCACATGCCACAGAACAACTAAGTCCATGCACCACAACGACTGAGCCTGCGCTCTAGAGCCTGAGAGCCACAACTACTGAAGCCCACGCACCTAGAGTCCATGCTCCGCAATAAGAGAAACCATCACGAGAAGCCTGCACCTCAACAAAGAGTGGTCCCCACTCTCTGCAACTAGAGAAAGCCCGCATGCAGCAACGAAGATCCAATGCAGCCAAAAAAATAAATTTTAAAAAAATAAATAAAAAATAAACCTCATGGTAACCACAAACCAAAAAAACTATACTTATACTAGGTACACAAAAAAAGAGAAAGGAATCCAAACATAACATTAAAGGTAGTTATCAAATCACAAGAGAAGAGAGTAAAAGAAGAAGGAACAAAAAAGAACTACAAAACCAACCAGAAAACAATTAACCAAAATGGCCACAAGAACATACTAATCAATAATTACGTGTTTTTTTTTTTTTTAATTTATTGCCTGCATGGGGTCTCTGTTGCTGCACACGGGCTTTCCCTAGTTGGGGAGAGCGGGGGCTACTCTTCATTGCTGTGCATGGGCTTCTCAGTGTGGTGCTTCTCTTGTTGTGGTGCATGGGCTGTAGGCATGCAGGCTTCAGTAGTTGTGGCACGTGGGCTCAATAGTTGTGGCTCACAGACTCTAGAGAGCTCAGGCTCAGTAGTTGTGATGCACGGACATAGTTGCTCCATGGCTTGTGGGATCTTCCTGGCCCAAGGATGGAACCCATGTCCCCAGCTTTGGCAGATGGATTCTTAACCACCGCACCACCAGGGAAGCCCCAATAATTACTTTAAACATGCTTGTAAATGGACTAAACCCTCCAATCAAAAGACAAAGAGTGGCTGAAGCAACCTAAGTGCCCATCAATAGATGAACGCATAAAGAAGATATATGATGGAATATTACTCACCCATAAAAAAGAATGAAATCTTGGGGGAGTTCCCTGGCAGTCCAGTGGTTAGGACTCCGAGCTCTCACTGCCAAGGGTCAAGTTTCCACCCCTGCTCGGAGGACTAAGATCCCACAAGCCATGTGGCATGGCCATAAGAAAAAAAGAAAAGAAAAGAAAAGAAAAGAAAGAAATCTTGCCATTTGTAACAACATGGATGGACCTAGAGGGTATTATGCTAAGTGAAACAAGTCAGACAGAGAAAGACAAACTACCAGATGAGTTCACTTACGTGTGACAACAAAATAAACAAACATAACAAAACGGCAAGAGTCATAGATACAGAGAACAAACGGGTGCTTCCCAGAAGGGAAGGGGGTGAGGAAAGGGAAGAACTAGGTGAGGGAGGTTAGAGGTATAAACTTCCAGTGGCAAAATAAATGAGTCACATGTATGAAACATACAGTGTGGGGAATACAGTCAATGATTACATAACATCTTTGTACGGTGACTGATGGTACCTAGATTTATTGTGGTGAGCATTTTGAAATGTATAGAAATGTCAAATCACTACACTGCGCCCCTACAATACTAACATAGTATCGTAGGTCAATTATACTTCAATAAAAAAATAAAAACAAACTGAAAAAAATACATTAAAAAAGATCTGCAGCAACATGGATGGACCCAGAGACTGTCGTCCTGAGCAAAGTCAGTCAGACAGAGGAAGGCAAATATCATATGGTAGCGCTTATAAGTGGAATCTAAAAACAGGCTACAAATGAACTCATCTAGAAAACAGAAATAGAGTTACAGTTGTAGAAAAGAAACGTATGGTTATCAGGGGTAGGGAGGGGAGGGATAAATCGGAAGACTGAGATTGACATATACACACTACTACCTATAAAACAGATAACTAATAAGGACCTACTGTATAGCACAGGGAACTCCACTCAATACTCTGTAATGGCCTATATGAGAAAAGAATCTAAAAAAGGGTGGATATATGTATCTGCATAACAGATTACCATTGCTGTACAACTGAAACTAGCACAACATTGTTAATCGCCTATACTCCAATAAAAATTTAAAAAAAAAAAAAAGGTACTACATTGGTGTTTTTTAAATGTCGTTTCCACAAGTACTGTGAGTTATATATGATTATCAAGGAGAAAAGACAATAGCAACTACCTGGTAATCATTTTTGCTCTTATGGAGTTAGATACCATCTGTGCACATTCTTAATATTTCCTCCTCAAACACCTGAATAAGCTGTACCACTGGCACACCATATGTCTCTCCTAGATGGTAATAACTGGATGAAAAGGAAAACCCAAATAGAGCTGACATGTATGCTAACAGGGTATACTGAGATTGCATTTGTGTCTTGCATGGACAATTCACCTTGACTCCACTACATTAGAACTCCATTGTGACTCAGTTTGTTAACAATATGGATTTAAGGACTTCCCTTAACTGCGGCGCAGTGGTTAAGAATCCACCTGCCAGTGCAGAGGACACAGGTTCAAGCCTTGGTCTGGGAAGATCCCACATGCCATGGAGCAACGAAGCCCGTGCGCCACAGCTACTGAGTCCACGTGCCCCAACTACAGAAGCCCACGCGCTCTAGGGCCCATGCTCTGCAACAAGAGACGCCACCGCAATGAGAAGCCTGCACACTGCAACGAAGACCCAACACAGCTAAAAGTTAAAAACAACAACAACAACAACAAACCAATATGGATTTAAGTATATCACTTATCACAGCATGTCTGCCAAAACCGAACCACCAGAGATATTGTGAAGTTGAATCCATGGTTATATCATTAAAATTATATTGATTTTGTCCCCTAACATATGAGGATGAGTGAAAAATTATCTGCACTCTGGCTGTAGAATTAACAGGAGTTTTAATATAACCGGAGTGAGGATAATTTTTGACTCACCCTTGAACATTTCATGAAGTTCGGGGAGGTATTTTTATATTAAAAAAATGATCTATTTTGGAGAAATCAACAAGCCAGCTGCAGGATGTAGAGCACCTCTCTTTCCATTTGTTCTCTCTGCTTGACCAGCTTGGGCTTCCCCACAGCATGGTGGTCCTGGGATTGTCAGACTTCTTTCAAGGCAGCTGGCCTCACTCTAAACAGGTGTCCAAAAGACAGGTTCAGGACTCCCTGGTGGTGCAGTGGGTAAAACTCTGCACTCCCAGTGAAAGGGCTCCAGGTTGGATCCCTGGTCAAGGAGCTAGATTGGGCATGCATGCCACAACTAAGAAGTCCACATGCTGCAAGGAAGATCCCGCATGCCACAACTAAGACCAGGAGCAGGCAAAAAAAAAAAAAAAAAAAAAAAGACAGGTTCCATCAGAACCTGCAAGGCTTCTTACAGCCTTGCCCTGCAAGACCTAGAGCACCCCTTCCACCTCAGATGGAAGCGACACTCACACCCAAGGTGGAAGTGGGGTCACTGAACTCCACCTCCTGACATGAGGGAGGGAAGGCAGTCCTCAGAGATCAGGGGTCATAAGGTGATCTCAACTTGGCTGCTCTTCAGTGAGGGAAGGAGGGACAGTGAGGCCTTAGGCTGAGGCATGGAGAGACCCTGAAGGGAAGGAGTGACATCAGAAGAGGAGTCTGTGGGGTCCAGAGGGAGGTTTTGGTGCTGAAATGCTGACCGAGCCTGAGGGGCCACCCCAAAAGTGGATCCCTGAACAAAGGGTTCTGAGAGTCTCTGATCCTGTGACACTACCAGCAAGGAGGTGTAGGCAAACCTCCATCAGGACTCGCCAGGGATAAGGAAGGAGCCATCCTGTGGGAGGAGCCTAAAAACAGGTGGTGAAGGGACTTTCGTGGCTCCAAAGGGGATGCTATTTGTGGCCAGAAGATGAGTGTTTTGAGAACTAACTTACGGTTATGGGGGGGAGTTGGACAGATTGGGAGTTTGGGATTGACATGTGCACACTGCTATATTTAAAATAGATAACAGAGACTTCCTTGGTGGCGCAGTCCTTAAGAATCCGCCTGCCAATGCAGGGGACATGGGTTCAATCCTGGAAGATCCCACGTGCTGAGGAGAAACTAAGCCCATGCGCCACAACTACTGAGCCCACATGCCACAACTACTGAGGCCCATGTGCCTAGGGCCCGTGCTCCACAAGAGAAGCCACCGCAACGGGAAGCCTGGGCACCACAATGAAGAGTAGCCCTGCTCTCTGCAACTAGAGAAAAGCACGCATGCAGCAACGAAGACCCAACACAGTCAACAAATAAAAATATAAATAAATAAATAAAATTTGGAAAATAGTAATAAAATAAAATAGGTAACCAACAAAGACCTACTACACAGCACAGTGAACTCTGCTCAATAGTCTGTAATAACCTAAATGGAAAAAGAACTTGAAAAAGGATAGATACATGTATGTGTATAACTAAATCACTTTGCTGTACACCTGAAACTAACACAACATTGTTAATCAACTATACTCCAATATAAAATAGAAATTTAAAAAAAGAAGCTGAGTGCCAAGGAACACCACAGACTCCTATCTCTCTTGGGGTCTGCTCTTCTCTCCTACAGCCTGGGCACCAAATCCAGCCCTGGGCCTGTTTTTTATACACCCGGAACTGTGAAGGGTTTTAAAGGATTGCACGAGGAGACGGAGCAAGGGGTGAGGAATACGCCACAGGGACGTAAGTGGCCCTCAAAGTCTAAATTATTCCCTATCTGGTCATTTACAGAAAAAGTCTGAGGACCCCTGCTTTAAACAAAGGGCATGGCTCCCACGGGTGCCAAGTGCACTGGTTGTAGGTGAGATCTGAGCTGATTTTTTTTTTTTTTTTTTGAGCTGATTTTTAGGTGTCAGCAAGAAAGTCATTCTCTTTTCAACTCTCTCCCAACCCTGATTTCTTACAGGAACAAGTCTCAGGTGGGTGTGGGCATGTCTTGCAAGCACGATTCACATTTGAGAATCTCCTTTTCAAACAAAGAAAGGAGGCCACATCACCTAGCTAGAACTGCGCAATTTATTTTAAAGAAAAAATATTACATAGAAAATAGTAGAGGTAGAGTACTGCTATGGAAAATCCAGCGAGGGTGGAGGGTGAGTGACTGTGCTTAGATGCGGGGGTTCCTGAGGTTCTGCCTTGGTCCTCCTTCTTGGCTCTCTTCCTTGTTCCCTCTACAGTTTTCCTATTTCTTCCCACTCAGGCTGTCCACTCCCAGGGCTTCTGAGAACCATTCACGTGCTGATCCCCTCCAAGCCCAGCCCTCACTGCTAGCTCAGTGCCTTCCAACCCCACCCCCCACCCGCACCCCGAGCCCTAGAACAGGTAAGTGACCACCAACAGGACATCTCCACTCCAATGACCCATGGGCACCTAAACTAGAATGTTTCCAAAAGCAAACTCCTGGTCACAGCCCAGTGTCTTCTTTCTGTGTTCCCATCTCAAGGAGCAGCGTCGTTACTGGCTCCGAGTTCTGTGAGTGCTCCCTTCCTGGCCTCCTCATCTGAACCTTCTCCATGGCCTGCTGATCCTACCCTCCAAATACCTTTGAACCCATCCATGTGTCCTTCCTGCCCTTGCCAGACTCCAGACCACTCAACTCACACCTGGATATAACTCAAACCTAACAGACTCTGTCTGCCCGTCTGAGTGATCTTTCTAAATGTCACCTCCACTCTGCCTGTCACTGCCAACAGGGTAAAGGTTCCCAGTCCTCTGGTCAGCCCAGGAGTCCTGCGTGGCCCAGCCCAGGCCCCCTCCTGGCTTGGCTTCTATGCTTGGCTCTCCTGAAACACTCTGAACTCTTCAGTTTGCTAAATACATGCTGTTCCTCTTCAACCTCGGGCCTCTGCACCTGTGTTTCCTCTACTTATAATACTCCGTACCCGGCCTGTGCTGAGTAGCTCCTACTTGCCTTACAGGGCTCTCTAGGACCATTGATTCCCATAGAACAACTTTAGTAACTTACAGGCAGCCTACCTATCTGACCCATCTGTGCGGTCCAACAAATGAAATATTCTTTAACAAAATAGGAAAAGAAGTCAGTTTATGGGACAGATAAATGAGAAGAAAACAAAAAACACCCCCTTATCTCCTGTCAGCTATAAACTGGAACTTGCCATCTGCCTGTACAAGAATTAAATCACTTTGTGCTGCTGTAGCTACTGACCTTCCGCATCCCCTGAAGGGAATTCAGGGTGGAGACCAGGAAGGAGGCACTCTGTGCTTTGGAGGATGGGAGGAACAGGTCTTTAGATAGTTAGATGTTTTCAGGAGCTGATTTCATGAGCCCAACCCTTGCATCTCCTCACATCTAGAAAAGCACTGAATCCCCACATGGTGACCTCTGCTCCTCGTGACTAGCAGAAACCCGGTAGAAAAATTTGTGTTTGATTGCATGTACTTCTCCTTTACCAAGAATACACATACACTAATCGTCCCCCTGCCTCTTTGGAACAGTTTCTCAGAGCTATTTGGGATGCTGTCTCCTGGGTTGCAGTCCTCATTTTGCCCCAACTAAACTCAACTCGCAACTCTCATGTTGTGCATTTTTTCAAGTCAACACTTCCAATCCCTACTTCTCCATCCCTGGCCCTGGGCAGGGGGCTCTAACTGGTCCAATCATGTTTTCCTTTGATGGTGGGTGTGGCTCCCAGTGGACAGTGGTTCCACTCAGCTTCCCAGTCCCCGACCCTGGGGGAGAACCACAGAAATGGGGTTGGGTCTCCAAAAGCCACCTGAAGCAGATGGATATAAATTCAACCCTGTGGCCCTGTCTATAACAGGGCTAACCCTCTCCACACCCAACACTTTCCCTCCATTAGAAGAGAACCTGAGGGACTTCCCTGGTGGTCCAGCAGTTAAGACTCCGTGCTCCCAATGCAGGGGGCCCGGGTTTGATCCCTGGTCAGGGAACTACATCCCACCTGCTGTAACGAAGATCTCGCATGCTATAACAAAGATCTCGCATGCTATAACAAAGATCCTGCATGCTGCAACTAAGACCTGGTGCAGCCAAACAAATAAATAAATATTTAAAAAAAAAAAAAAAAAGAAAAGAGGAGGAAGAAGAAGAAGAGAACCTGATTCTTGCTGGTGTTCTCTTCTCAGACACTGTGATCATTTCCCTCTTCTGCCCACCAAATGAGGCACCATCACACAGTGGTTCGACCACAGGCTCTTGAGTCAGACAGACATGGGTTCGAGTTGCCACCGACTACATGACCTTGCGCAAGCTGCAAAACCTGATGCCAGATGGGCTCATCGAGAAGAAACATGCACTTAGCACAGAGTCAGGTACATGGGAAACAAATGTCAGCCACTATCATTATTAACTTTTTAAGTTTTTATTTGAAAAAAAATCATTAGAGTACAATTGACTTATTTTGGTGTATGATTCTTTTAATTTTAGCACCTGTATAGAGTCATGTAACTGTCGCCATAGTCAGATACACAATAGTTCCATTATCCTATCCCCCCAAAACACCAAGCCACTCTCCTGTTATCTAGTACCCTGGCCCCCACGCATAACCCCCCCCATAGTTCTGTCCTCGAGAATGTCCTATCAGTGGAATCTCACAGTATATAAACATCTGAGACTGGCTTCTCTTGCTCTACATGAACACCATTGTGATTTATCCAAGTGGTTGTATCAACGGTTCCTTCCTTTTTATCGCCAGGGAGTATACACTTGCTGAAAAGGGCCTTCTCTTTTTTCATCCCAACCAACTGTCCAAGTCAGATAAACACAAATACACTCTACAGGTCTTGGCCTAGGCCTCCCTTTCCCTGGCAAAGCTGGTGACCCCATATTTTGTCAGACCCTCTTCCTATCAACCCTCTCTAAGCCCTCCTGAAAGAAAGGCCCTGAGTCTAAAGGTACGGTTTGAGGGAGAGAAAAATCTTTGGTCCCCTGGATGGTAGCAAATAGAAGACCCTAAAGGGGTGACAGATGGTGTCTGGGGAACATCACCCCGAGCCTGGAGCCCCTTGTGTTCCATGACCTACAATTTGCAGGCAACTGGCCCGGCAGAGTCAGGCGGCCACTTCTCCCATTCTCCCCCCACACACACGATCATGGGGCAGAAATGCTGGTGCCTGTGCATGGGAAGAAGAATTTCAGAGACCAAGGGTGAGACTGAGCCGGAGAAAGAGGACATTTGTGGCTCTGAAGAACGCCCTTCTTTGCACTATTTCCTTTCTTTAGATCGTCTTAGAGGGACATTCCAGCTGCTGCCTTGGCTGTTGTTCAAAATTATTCTTGATGGGCACGTCCTTTCTTAGCACCCTTAGGGAACAGATACAACACTGGCCTCTGATTTGTCCTAAGAGTGTCTTTTTTGTCTTTTGTCTATCCTTTTGCCCATTCCTGGGTGGCCTAGGGCAGGATCCTACGGCAATTGCTTATGGGGGGCGGGGGGCGGGGAGAGTCTTTGATTTCTAAATGCAAAGTCCATGGCCAGAGTCTTTCCAATGCCTCCTAGACCCTCAGGGGACACCGTGTCAGTGCCACTGACAAGTGACCCAGTTCTGTTGTCTGCTGGGGGGGCTTGTGAGTTTTGGTTCAGGGAAAATGAGCTTATTCCGGATTGCAGGACAAAGTTAGCTTTGGGGGGCTGTGGCCATCCGGTCTGGGTGTCCCAGCTGGTGCTGAGGGCCAGCTTTCACTTCCTTTGGAAATCCCATGCACTTGACCGCTGAGGTTTCTGCAATATGTATAGATTCTAAATTCCCCTGGGAGTTTTGGTTGACGGGATTTCTGAGCAGTGGATCAACTTCCGTAAGATGACAAAGTTAGAGCTTTCTGACCCAGGGGAGCAACGGTTACAATCCCAAGAAGCCTAACACCCAGAAACACAAAATACTGAGACCAGGTGTGTGAGTTAGAAAATATGTCCTCTCACCCGGACTTGGCATCAGGGGACACTTGAGCGGTGTCATGGGCTCGCATCCCAGCTCTGCCAACAGCCTGGAGACCTTAGACAGACCCTGGGCTGTGGGCTCCTGAGCGTAGGGTCCTCTGAATTCTGTTGTCCATTCTAAGTCACTTCATAGACTCCCAGGTCTGTGTGAGGCCCTGTTAGAGACACAGATGGGGCTGGTCCTTGCTTCCAAGGGCAAGAGGAGACATGGCCCACATACCTGTTAGGATGTGGAGGAATGTCGGGGAAGCAGAAGAGGAGGTGATTCAGGTCAATCAGCCCCATAGGGCTCAAAGGGTGCAATGCTGGTGTTTGAGGAGGACTTTTCAGAGGAGCAGGAAGGGGACCTTGGAGGCAGGGGAGGTGGCAGAGGCAAAGGCACCTGGGAGGAGGGGTGTGGTTCACCCTGGGGCAAGAGGAGGCAAGGTTGGAGGCCGCAGGAGACTCTACAGATGCCTTGCCCAGATCCCTGCCACCCACTCCCAGAGCTGAGACTGTCGGCTGCTGCCGCCCATAGCTGTACACTTCTCCGGAGAACTGCCTTTGGCTGAAAGGAGCCACCTGGTCATTACAACCCTCAGGGGTGGCCGGCAGCCAATGACTGGGTGACGCACAATGACGAAGGCCCGCCCCTTTGCGTCCAGGCGGAACAGCTCTTTGGGGCCATTCACACCCCAGAGCTCCCAGGGGAACAGGCTGAAGTCAGACTGGAGCCGAAAACAACTCTGCTTGGCTTCTTCACCCGCCCCATCCTGCTTTCCCCTTCCCTTACCAGTTGCCATCCTGAGGGTTCTCCGGCAACACATCATTTGCACAAAAACCCCCGATCTCAGATTCCACCTCTAAGGAGCCCACCAATGAGGCCCAGCACAAGGCAGAGTTTAGGGGTCGTGGATGCTGGAAGAACTTGGATCTTACAGGCAGCCCAAAGAGAAGGAAACCTGGCTCCTTCAACCTGTCCCCACCTGGAACTTACTTTTCAAGTTCAGCGAGTCAAAGGGGCCCACCCACTTTTTCCTGGGTGCCCACCCCACATAAAGAATGGATTTCCAATGGATTTGCTCATGGTACTGGAAGTGCTTTGGTTTAGCTGAAGAACAGCGGCAGGTGTGATCCTGCTGCCCCAGAAATACCTCTGTTGGGGGGTGGTCCACCTGCCAGACCCCAGCCCAAGGCGGGAGTGTAAGCCTCCTTGCCTGCGGAGGTGCTTAAAGGGACAGAGACTGGTGGTGTGTTTCTTTTTTCACATGATCAGCCCCTTAAGAGGCATAAGCAGAAGAAAGTCGATAGAAGGGAAAGGCCATCTCCCACTTGCATTTCCCCCGCTGTCTACAATCTGCCTCTGTCCTTTCCCCATCTATTCCCAGTACCACTCGACAATTCAACTAGACATCCATCAGGTTCCAGGCACAGTTCTGAGCACTGGGATACAGCAGAGATTACCAAGGTGACGCCTGGCTCTCAGAACTTCACATTCTGGTCATTGGAAGCTGGGTATCATCTACTATAAAGAAAAAACAGCTTAGAGAGAGGCTGGGTCCTAGGGGGATGGGCCACCTTGGGTACGGGTCAGGGAGGCCTCCAGGAGCTAAGCCATCAGTGCTGAGAAGAGGCTGGTCCAGTGAAGATTTGGGGAAAGAGCTTCCAAGCAGAGGGAAGTTCTGGTGTGCATGGAATATGCCAAACCCGGGAGATCCAGGGGGATCTCCGGAGAATCTCAGGCTGTTCTCCCTTTTGTCTGGTCCTTGCAGGGATGATCACGGAGAGAGAAAATCATATGTATCTGCCTGAAGTTTCTACACCTTTACACTGAATGGCATTTTGACCAAGCAAAGCTCTCTGCTGGGGTATTCTCTCCTCTTCCGGAGAGTTAGCTGGGTTTTCAATAGTAACCCATGGCTTTCAGGACACAGCACAGACTTGTGTTCTCTTTTCAGTGCCTTGTGGAGTTGGACATGCTGATCACTCCCTGTACGGACCACTGACTCCCACGTGCCAAGGATGGGGATGATGAAACTTCCTGTCCAGTGCAAAGGCTTCCACTTCCTTCTCTTTGGACACACAAACATATTGAAAAATTACAAACCAAAACTGTCCTTTCGGCAAGGTAGATCCAAAACACCTCTTAGAGCCGAGGGAACAGGGGCCTCCACCTCTTCTCCCAGGAGATGTGGAGCCAGATAAGGTACTGATTAACCTCCCAGCAGGCTCCCTGCCAAGACTTCCCCCCAAAGCATCCTTGCCTAACGGGTCAGCTGGGCCCCAAAGCTGGCTTCCTTCCTCCACTGGCCTCTGGGCTGCCTGGTCACTGGTTTGGCTCATGACAATTTATTTTACTTAACTGGTCGGGAAGATGCCCAGGGGTCTCAGCAGTGGGTCAGATGGGCTTAGAACTTCAGTCCCTTTAGCTAATGGCCCTGAATTAACTCCAGAGATCAGAACTGTGAGATCTGATCCCATAGACTTGGTTTTCTCTATGAAAATAACCTTAACAATTACGTGGAGGGGAAGGGAGAACCATTCAAAGCCCTCCCAAGTCGGAGGGTGATGTCTACTTGGCTTCATCATTTCGTGGAGGCTCTTGACAATTTCTCTTTAGGTCCTCAAAGGCCATTCTCCTCCAGCCACCATGGGCAAAACAAAGAGAGGCCCACATCAGGGAGACACCTGTCCCTCTATTCTTTGCACTGGGCATCCCTCTGGCAGGCAGGAGAGTGAGGCTGGTGAGGGGCCAGCACACAGAGAAGGCTGGATAGCATGGCACTGGGGACACAGGGAGCGGTGCTCAGTCTGAAGGAGATGGAGGGCTTCCCTAGTAGCACAGTGGTTAAGAATTTACCTGCCAGTGCAGGGGACACAGGTTCGATCCCTGATCCCGGAAGATCCCACATGGTGTGGAGCAACTAAGCCCGTGCACCACAACTGAGCCCACGTGCTGCAACTACTGAAGCCTGTGTGCCTAGAGCCCATGCTCTGCAACAAGAGAAGCCACCTCAGTGAGAAGTCCGCACACGACAATGAAGAGTAGCCCCCAGCTCTCCACAACGAGAGAAAGCCCGTGCACAGCAAGGAAAACCCAACGTAGCCAATAAATAAATAAAATAATTTTTTAAAAAGACACATGTATATATATATTGAAGGAGATGGAGAGAGTGGGAGTGGGTGGGTGTCAGAGCAGGAGGTACTCGGATGATGTGGGCACGACTTCCCAGGGCTCGAGGAAAGGGCAGAGGTCACTTTCCTGTAATAAAGAACAGCCCGGGGGCTTCCTAGGTGGCGCAGTGGTTGAGAATCCACCTGCCAATGAAGGGGACACGGGTTCGATCCTCGCTCCAGGAAGATCCCACATGCCGCGGAGCAACTAAGCCTGTGCGCCACAGCTACTGAGCCTGCACTTTGGAGCCCGTGAGCCACAACTATTGAGCCCATGTGCTGCAGCTGCTGAAGCCCACGTGCCTAGAGCCCATACTCCGCAACAAGAGAAGCCACGGCAATGAGGAGCCTGAGCACCACAATGAAGAGTAGTCCCCACTCACTGCAACTAAAAAAAAAAAAGCCGGCGCACAGCAACAAAGACCCAACACAGCCAATAAAATAAATAAATAAATAAAATAAAATAAAAAAAAAAGAACAGCCCAATTCTGCTGCAGCCCAGGAGAGGAAGGGGCTACCCCGGGTGGCAAGCCCTCCACTCCACCCCACCCATGCTGAGCCTCTGGTTCTCAGGCCCAAGGGGGCCATCCAGGAGAGCTGGTGGTCCTGGATCTGGAGGAGGCCCGCCCTCGGGGCAGGCTGGGCTAGAACCATACAACCTGGGAAACTCCACCCTCCACGCACACCTGAGGGCGGGACATACTTCCTTAGCATCCCCTGTTTCCCATGAAAATAAATCTCAACAAGAGGTGGGGGGTGGGCAACGGGGCCTACAGCCGCCACCGTTCTTTACTAAACCAAAGTGCTTCCAACACTGAGAATCACTGAACACCAGGATTTCTAGCGTCACATTAACTCTTAAACAGTGTCTGATTCTCTGAACCTGGGACTTCAAGGTCACCTTGGAAGGCTATGGGAGGCACAGGAACCAGCGCTATTAAGCCAGGAATGGCTGTTTGGTGGTAGGGGCAATGGTCACAAAATCTAGGGCATATGAACAGTAATAATATTGTGGGGCACTTGCCTATAAGTCACTCTATACAATGTCTACACACAGAGACCCTGTGAGGTGAGTGGCGCAGGTATGATGCCATGCAGGCTGGGGGGGCCGGGTGGGGTACCATGGCCTCCATTTCCTGTGGCCCTACCCATCTCTGGTCCTTCAGAGCCTAACTCTTGGGTGTTACAAGGAAGGGGGACTGTGACCTCCCCCACCCCCAAAGGATTCTCTCCACACCCAGAGCCCACACTGGAGGCAGACCAATGTATTGAAAACCAGCCCACCAAAAATCCATTTGCAGATTGATCTGTAAATTGAATTGATTGATCACTTACCCACCGCCCACTCACTCATCAATATTTACTTAACTTCTGCTTCAAAGCAAAATCAATTCAACAAATTTCCCCTAAATCCCCCGAGCAGGACGTGATCTCTCCCCTTCTAAACTTCAATCCTGTCTCTCAAAAAATATATATATTTTTTGTGGCTTTACTTGTCTGTTTAAAAGATGAGAGCTTAACTTATCATTAAAGGCTTGTCCCCTGGTCCTCTCCTCCTCCCAGAACTTGTATTTCTGGCCAGTAGAGTTTTCACAAGAGACATCGATTTACTGAAGCAGATGTGTTGACCATTGCTCAGAAAACAAGACCTACGCCTCTTTTCATGATGCTTTTAGCTCTCAGAGCATCTGTTCTTATCTCCCCAAAGAAGCAAGAACAGTGTATTGATTCCCTTCCCCAAATAGCACAGAGCTTGGTATTTTCTATGAAGTAGAAGTTAAGTAAATATTGATGAGTGGGTGGGTGGGTGATAAATGGTTGTTCTGCCTTTTGTTTGAAGAAATGATCCTTAGGGGCCACCATTAGCCAAGCACGAGGTTCTCCAGCTCTGTAGCAAGGATAGAATGTTTAATCTCACCAATCTCTTCCCCAGGGACAGAATAGGGGCCTCCTACTGCCAGAGAGCCCTCCTCTCTGAAGGTCATTCTCCAGAAACACCTCTTTACCTGCAGAGTCTGAGTTAGGGTGAGTTTGATTCCCATAGATCTCCCTCTCAGAGCATTTGCCTCCAAAGCTTGACCTCTGAGGCTGGAGGAAAGGGCCCTGTTGTCAGGTGGGCACTTTCTCCGGGGATGATCTTGGCAAGGAGGGTCCTGAGCAGTGATGAATGAGATGAAGTGATTCCCCGGGACAACAAGATACGAAATCCAGAAACAGCCCCCCGTTGCCTATGGAGAGTTTGTATATCTGATAAAGGCAGCATCACAAATTGTGAGGAAAGAATGGATGATGTAGCAATTAGGATCAGGAGGGAGTTCCCTGGCGGTCCAGTGGTTAAGATTCCACAATCCCAACGCAAGGGGCATGGGTTCCATCCCTGATTGGGGAACTAAGATCCCACATGATGCATGGTGTAGCCTAAGAAAACAAAACAGAACAAACAAACAGAATAGTTAGTGTTAGGATAACTGAAGAGCCTTGCAGAATCAGAAACAATTGGAGGCATCCCTCTTGTGTACCAGGACACATTCCAAGAAAACTGGAGATTTCAGTGTAAAAATGAAACCATCCAAGCTCTAAAGGGAAACGTGGGTAAATCCTTCTACAATTTGGGACCATGGAAATCTTTCCTAATTCTGACTCAACATCCAGAATCAATAAGGGGAAAGATTAATAAGTTTCATGGAATTGAAGTTTTTGTATGGCCAAAAAAATTAGTATAAATAAATAAATAAAAATTTAAAAAACAAATGAGAGACTGGTAAAAAAAAGATTCACATCTACATTACAAAAGAGTTAATTCTTAGAATAAATATAAAGTACTCCTGATATAAATTAAAAGGCCAATAATCTGTGAGAAAATGCACTAAAATTATGAATGGTTTACAGAAGAAGAACAGCAAATAAATATTTCAAACCTATATGAAAAGATGCTCATGTTAAAGAAATGCAAATTGTTCCAAGGAGCTATTACTTGCTGATCAGAGTGGCAAAAATCCAAAAGTTTAACAAAATAGTCTCTTGTCCAGGCTGTGAGAAAGCAGACATTCTCACACTTTGCTGGTGGGAATGGAACCCTCCTGATGGAAGGGAATTTGGCAATACCTACATGTGTATGTGCCCTTTGATCCTGCAATCCCACTTCTAGGAATCTATCTTAAAGATTCACTGCAAACAATACAAAAAGACATAGGAATGAGGCTATTTATTACAGCTCTATTTGTAACACCCTAAGCCTGGAAAAAATGCCAAATGCCCATCAATAAGGCCTAGCAGAATGAACAATAGGACATCCACACAATGGAGTACTTTGGAGCCATAAAAGGAATGAGGAATGTTCCCCAAAAAATTAAAAATAGAGACTTCCCTGGCAGTCCAGTGGTTAAGACCCTGTGCTCCCACTGCAGGGGGCGCGGGTTCTATCTCTGGTCAGGGAACTAAGATCTCATGTGCTGCACTGCGTGGCAAAAAAAAAAAAAATTTAAAATAGAATTAGAATTATTGGGACTTCCCTGGTAACGCAGTGGTTAAGACTCCGTGCTCCCAATGCAGGGGGCCTGGGTTTGATCCCTGGTCAGGGAACTAGATCCCACATGCATGCCGCAACTGAAAGTTCACATGCCACAACTAAGGAGCCCGCCTGCTGCAACTAAGACCCAACACAACCAAATAAATAAGTAAATAAAATATTTTAAAAAATAGAATTACCATATGACCTAGCAATTTCACTTCTGGGTATATACTAAAAAGAATTGAAAACAGGGTCTCGAAGGCAGTCCAGGTTCACAGTAATGTTATTCTCAATAGCTAAAACATGGAAGCAACCCAAGTGTCCACTGATAGATGAATGGATAAGCAGATGTGATCTATACATACAATGGAATATTATTCAGCCTTAAAACAAAGGAAAATCTGTAATACGCTACATGGATAAACCTTGAGGACATTATGCTACATGAAATATGGGATCTCAAAGAGATGTCTGCACTCCCATGTCCATTGCAGCCTTATTCACAATAGCCAAAAAGTAGAAGCAACCTAAGTGCCCATCAATAGATGAATGGATAAAGAAAATGTGGCATAGACACACATGGAATATTATTCAGCCTTTAAAAAAGCAGAAAACCCTCTCATCTACACAACATGGATGGACCTGCAAGACATTATACTAAGTGAAATAAGCCAGTCACAAAAAGACAATTACTACATGATTCCATTTATATGGGGTACCTAGACTAATCAAACTCATGGAAACAGAAAGTAGAATGGTGGGAGCCAGGGTCTGGGGGGAAGGAGAAACAAGGAGCTGTTCAATGGGTATAAAGTTTCAGTCATTTAAGGTGAAAAGTTCTTGGACTTCCCTGGTGGCCCAGTGGTTAAGAATCCACGCTTCCAATGCAGGGGGTACGGGTTAGATCCCTGGTCAGGGAACTTAGATCCCATATATGGCCAAAGGAAAAAAAAAAAAGAAAATTTCTTTAGATCTGTTGTACAACAATGTGCATTTAGTTAACAATATTTTCATGTATACTTTTAAAAAAGGATAAATTCATGTCATTTAAAAAATTTTTTTAACTTTTTTCCTTTTAATTAATTAATTAATTTATTTATTTATTTATTTTTGGCTGCATTGGGTCTTCGTTGCTACATGCGAGCTTTCTCTAGTTGTGGCGAGTAGGGGACACTCTTTGCTGTGGCGCAAAGGCTTCCCATTGTGGTGGCCTCTCCCATTGCAGAGCACGGGCTCCAGGTGCACGGGCCTCAGTAGTTGTAGCACAGGGGCCCAGGAGTTGTGGCTCATGGGCTTAGATGCTCCGTGGCATGTGGGATCTTCCCGGACCAGGGCTCGAACCCATGTCCCCTGCATTGGCAGGCAGACTCCCAACCTCTGCGCTACCAGGGAAGCCCTAAAATAATTTTTATTGGAGTATAGTTGATTTACAATGTTGTGTTAGTTTCAGGTGTACAGCAGTGAATCAGTTATGTATATATGTATATCCACTTTTGTTTTTTAAAGATTCCTTCCCCCCATAGGCCATTACAGAGTACTGAGTGGAGCTCCCTGTGCTATACGACAGGCTCTTATTAGCTATCTATTTTATATATAGTAGTGTACATATGCATGTCATGTGTTTTTCACCATAATTTTTTTAAAATGATTCCTATGGTGGAGAGGTTGATCCTTAGCCTTGGGCTGTTAATCCAACCTTTCCCACAATTGAACTCCAAAGGGGGTCCCACCCTGTGCTGCCCCAAGCCAGGCATGGCACCCTCGGTGGCAGCGGGTGCACAGTGAAAGCAGCCAGGTGCATATCCAAGAAAGAAGGGAGTGACTGCACTGGGGTTAAGACGCACGTGCAGCCCTGCCCTTTCACCTCTGCAGCCCCAGGCCTTCCCCAGTCATTGAAGAATTGACTCGGTGTGGATGTGTTACCTTCTTCCACAAGCAAAGGGCATGTCCGTGTGGGGGCTCTTAACATGGCTCTCAGGCTCTCAGCCCGCTCTCCTGAATCCCACCATCCTCTTAACTCACGACTCTGTGGATGCCAAGTTGTGTGCCTGGACCACTGTGAACACAGCAGTGCCGCTCAGCAAGGTCCCCCCTTCAGAACTTGCTGGGAGCTTAGAGAGGGTGGTCAACAAGTGTCTGTTAATTGGATCCCAAAGAATTGGGTTTACCTGGCTCTAAAGTAACTCTCGGTTAATCCCCTCTGCTCTTCCAGATGGAAGGATGCTCCTCCAGGAAGTACACAGGGAAGAAACGCAAGCATCCTTATCTCCATATTGACAATGGACCACACGGAGGCCCAGAGAGGTTGGCAGCTTGCCCAAGGTCACTTAGCTAGTTAGCGGCAGAGCTGGGACCAGCTTCTGCAGGTCTGGCTCCAGGCCTGGTGTCCTTTCAGGTACATGCATGCATATCACCATCACTGGCCTCCACCCAGTCAGTTCTCCAAAATAAACACCACAGGCCCTGGGCCTGGTGTTCATGAGCTTTGCAAAGACCCAAGAAAATGTGTTGGTTCCTAAATTCAAAAAGAAAATAGCAAAATCAATAAAAGTAAATGTTGGGAATCCAGTGGTTAGGACTCTGTGCTTTCACTGCTGAGAGCCTGGGTTCAATCCCTGGTGGAGGAATTAAGATCCCATAAGCTGTGTGGTATGGCCAAAAAAATAAGAGATAAAAAAATGTTTTTAAATATAACTAGAGATAGCTTCCTCCACAATAGGGCAGAGAGCAATATCAAGCAGTATCAGCAGTATTTTGTCTTGTGGAACTGAAAACCACAGCTACAGAAAGATAGAGAAAATGAAAAAGCAGAGGACTTTGTAGCAGATGAAGGGACAGGATAAAAACCCAGAAAAACAACTAAATGAAGAGGAGATAGGCACCCTTCCAGAAAAAGAATTCAGAATAATGATGGCGAAGATGATCGAGGACTTTGAAAAAAGACTGGAGGCAAAGATCAAAAAGTTTACCAAAGACCTAGAAGAATTAAAGAGCAAACAAACAGAGATATGCAACACAATAACTGAAATGAAAAACACACTAGAAGGAACCAATAGCAGATTAACGGAGGCAGAAGGGCGAATAAGTGACCTGGAAGACAGAATGGTGATAATCACTGATGCGGAAAACAATAAAGAAAAAAGAATGAAAAGAAATGAAGACAGCCTAAGATACCTCTGGGACAATGTTAAACGCACCAACATTCGCATTATAGGAGTCCCAGAAGGAGAAGAGAAAGAGAAAGGACCCGAGAAAATACTGGAAGAGATTATAGTTGAAAACTTCCCTAACATGGGAAAGGAAATAGCTACCCAAGTCCAGGAAGCGCAGAGAGTCCCAGGCAGGATAAACCCAAGGAGAAACACACCAAGACATAGAGTAGTCAAATTGACAAAAATTAAAGACAGAAAAAAGTTATTAAAAGCAACAAGGGAAAAACGACAAATAGCATACAAGGGAACCCCCATAAGGTTAACAGCTTATTTCTCAGCAGAAACTCTGCAGGCCAGAAGGGAGTGGCATGATATATTTCAAGTGATGAAAGGGAAGAACCTACAGCCAAGAATACTCTACCCAGCAAGGATCTCATTCAGATTTGATGCAGAGATCAAAACCTTTACAGACAAGCAATAACTAAGAGAATTCAGCACCACCAAACCAGCCCTACAACAAATGCTAAAGGAACTTCTCTAAGCAGGAAACATAAGAGAAGAAAAGGGCCTACAAAAACAAAAACAAAACAATTAATAAAATGGTACTAGGAACACACATCTCGATAATTACCTTGAATGTAAATGGACTAAACGCACCAACCAGAAGAGACAGACTGGCTGAATGGATACAAAATCAAGACCCATATATATGCTGTCTACAAGAGACCCACTTCAGACCTAGGGACACATACAGACTGAAAGTGAGGGGATGGAAAAAGATATCCCATGCAAATGAAAATCAAAAGAAAGCTGGAGTAGCAATACTCATATCAGATAAAATAGACTTTAAAATAAAAAATGTTATAAGAGACAAGAAAGGACATTACATAAAGATCAAGGGATCCATCCAAGAAGAGGAGATAACAATTATAAATATATATGCACCCAATATAGGAGCACCTCAATACATAAGGCAAATGCCAACAACTATGAAAGAGGAAATACAAGGCAGAAATAGAGACACAGATGTAGAGAACAAACACATGGACACCAAGTGGGGAAAGTGGGGAGGGCTGGGGGAGATGAATTGGGAGATTGGGATACCAAATTGTACACTCTAAATATATGCTGTTTATTGTCTGTTAACTGTATCCCAATAAAAGTACTTAGAAAATAAATAAATAAATAAATAAATGTAAATGTTTGCAAATTGTGACACTGTCACCTATTCAACTGCTATTGAGCTCAACAATTTTTTAAGTTACTTTTTTGTGAAGCTGAATGAGGGAGGGAGGGAGGTACATTTTAATGTATTTGCTGTGGTATGAAGTGGAGCCTCCGAAATCAGAGTGTGGGGCCCCTCACAGGTCTTCAGACACATGGTAGTAGAACTCTGAAGGGCACCGGCCTGGTTGCCCCAGCCCAATGTCCTGCCTCTAAGATAATTGTATTATTTGGTAAAATGATACCAGTAAGTCAGACAAGAGAGCACTTGGCAGAAACTTCCAGTCTCCAGTGAGCCCTGGGGCCCAAATGTCACTTAAAAACACTCATCAACTCCATCTTCTAGGTTTACTTAAGCAGTCATTTAGAATCAGACACTCTGAGAGTCAGAACTGACTCAAACAAGACCTGATCAGACAATGCTTGTGAAATGGAAGGGGTCGGGGGGGAGGGGAGGATACATCTAACATTACCTCTAGAAGAAGAATATCTTCAACCCTGGATGCTGCTGGAAGATAGCCTGAGGGTGAAGCTCCATGGATGGGAGCAGATCCTAGAGAGAATCACAGAGCCCTGATGGAACCATGCCTGAAGCCCATCTTCTTTTGATTTCTCAGCCACAAGAGCCTTTGTTGCTAAGCTAGTGTGGGTTGGGTTTTGTTGCCTGAAATCAAAATCATCCTGACTGACAGACCTCCCAGCTCTCTCATCCAACTGATCTCGGAGAGAGAGCAGTGAGCAGTCCTGAAAAGAGATCTTAGTTCCCTGCGCAGCAAGTGAACCTGGGTAGCCTGGGTGAAAACCAGGAATCCTAGCCACTAGACCACCAAGGGGCTAGAGGCTAGAAGCAAAGTAGCTCTGGTTCTTTCCCCTGTTTGAAAACAAGAATGTTTCAAGGAGGCAAAAACTGTAAAAAAAACCAAACAAACCAGATACGAAGTTTATTATAAGAGACACAGCACAACGTATGGGAGAGCATACAGAGATGCAGTTTATTTATTTAGGTCAGAAGCTAGGCAGAAATACACACCCGGAGACAAAGGGTATGGGTGTTCTCTCCAATGAGGAGGAGCACAGTAAGTCAGAAACTAGGCAGAGATACACACCCAGGGAGGAGTGCAGGAAAGAGATGATTTAAATTTCGTATATAGGACAGTCCTTCTGGGTCTTTGTTTACCTTCGGCCAACTATCTTGTTTCTTTTTTCACACCTGACTGGTCCTAGGACCCACCCCAAGACGTGTGCGCAAATTTTTGCTAAGATGGATCCCACTGCAGAGGCCTGTGGGTGCATGTTGACACTTATTATGGGGTGGTACCCCCTCCCTTTTTGATGCCCTAGGAGCCTCCTTACGCATGTTCACACAGGGAAGTTTTCCTTGACCTCAGGAGTGGGCACCTTATCTCTTTACTTCAGCAGAGCTCAGCTTCTGCCCCTAGCTTTGTCCTCGGAATGTCTGGGTGAGAAGGAAGTTTCAGTTTGACTCCACCTGGCAAACACCAGCCGTCCAGCCCACGGAAGGGCCCATCTATCTCCTACCTCACATCCACCTTGGGTGCAACCTCAGAAGCCTGCAGAATGTTTTTCCCTGGAGTACTTTCATAGGGGCTGGCCAAGAGGCAACTGCACTCATGCCTTCTGATTTTACACCAACAGTGATGAGAACCCACCTGAAATCCGGGAACTTTTCAGAAACATCCCTTTCCCTAGATGTGGCAGAGAGTATCACAGTATCCAGAAAGCTGGGCTTGGGGTGGGAGTGTTTGTGCTGCTGGACCCAGCATTTCTGTTCTTCCCTCTCATGCCTTCCATACCCTCCTACAGGGATAACCTGGGTAAGCAGACAGATTTCCCAAACTCCATTCACCTGTTCCACAAGCATTTACTAAACCCTCGTGTGAGATGGGTCCTGGACAAACAGAGGGGAATGATGTGGAGAGGACGAGCTGGAGCAGAGGGATGAGTGATGTGGGCAGTGGGAGGGGGATGAGGAGCGGTGAAGGGTGTGGGCTCTGGGAATTCCCTGGTGGTCCAGTGGTTAGGACTTGGAGCTTTCACTGCCAGGGCCCAGGTTCAATCCCTGGTTGGGGAACTAAGATCCCTCAAGCTCTTGGCCAAAAAAAAAAAAAAAAATTATTTGAAAAAAATTTAAAAAAAAGAGTGTGGGCTCTGGATCCAAACTATAGGTGTCCCTGGCAAGTTACTTTGTAGTTCTGTGCCTCAGTTTTCTCATCTGGCAAATGGCATGTTTGACATAGCTAGTAAGGATGCAAAAATATTAGTTTTTATTATTAAGTATTTGTTTTTATTATTAAGCATTAATTTTTATTATCATTGGATTCATTTTAAGAAAAGGAATTGGCTTTAACCCACCCTGCTAGGCTGAGCGTGGGCCTGAGGACCCCTTACCTTGGAATAAAGAAGTTTTCAGCTAAAGGGCTTCAGGTAAATTGCAGAAACCAATTCCACCTCCGAGGTTCCCATTCTGGACTCCTAAGGAGAAAATGCAGGAGGGGGCTTCCTTAACCCTTAGTTAGGTGCAAGGAACCATGTCTGAGGGAATGAAGGACCCTCCTGGGGCAAGGATTCCTCCTTTTCAAAATGCAACTATACCCAACCAGAGTTTGCACTGAGCACTTGCCGTGCGCCAGGGTACGGGCCTGTGTGCTGGAAGCAGAGAAGAAAGCGAGGTTCCTTGTCCACGGAGCCCTCGGTCTCCCGGTGGCCATGGAGGAATGGTGATGCAATGGCACAAGTGCCTACTGTCACTCAATGAAGCCTGAAGGGACCAATGTCAGAGGAAGAAAGAGATTAGCTCCGAATCCTGGATGACTCTTCGGCAGAAGCAGGATCTGGACTGGAGTTTGGAGGAAGGGTAGGTCTTGGATAAGTTGAAGGGCACAGCTTCAGGAGGAAAGATGTAAGCAAAGGCACAGAGGTGGAGCCCACACAGGACCTGTGGGGCACTGCAGGGATGTGTGTGGATGACGCAGAGCTAATGGGACCAGCAGGAGGGATGCCAGGAGGGACTGAGACCTCTTGCAGCCCCAGCTTGTTCTGCTCTGCCACTTGTCAGGCAACTGTGCCTGACACACAGGGCAGCTGCTGGTAGCAAGTGCTGTGAAAGGTTAGTAAAGCTCAGAAAAACAAGAGTGAGAGACTTCCCTGGTGGTCCAGTGGTTAAGACTTGGCACTTTCAGGGCTTCCCTGGTAGCTGAGTGGTTAAGAATCTGCCTGCCAATGCCGGGGACACAGGTTCAAGCCCTGGCCCGGGAAGATCCCACATGCCATGCAGCAACTAACCCTGTGTGCCACAGCTACTGAGCCTGCACTCTAGAGCCTGTACGTCACAACTACAGAGCCCACGCACTGCAGCTACTGAAGCCCGAATGCCTAGAGCCCGTGCTTCGCAACAAGAGAAGGCACCACAATAAGAAGCCTGCACACCACAACCAAGAGTAGCCCCCCGCTCTCCACAACTACAGAAACTCCAAGGTGCAGCAACGAAGACCCAATATAGCCAATAAATACAAATAAATAAATAATAAATAAATAAAAAAGACTCTACGCTTCCACTGCAGGGGCCACTGGTTCAGTCTCTGGTCCAGGAATTAAGATCCCACATGACACACAGCACGGCAAAAAAACAAAAAACAAAAGCAAACTAACAGACAAGAATGACAAGGGTGAGCCAGACCCAGGCTGGGGGGTGGGGGTGGGGTGGGGTGGGAGGGACAGGGTGAGGATCCCTGACGTTCCCTCCATAGGTGCCTAATTGGTTTGATTCCAGCTCCCCTTTCCCTCTGACTCCTGGATAGAAACACAGGGCTTCTGGAATCTGTTCTGATCAGTTCTGGGCAGTGTCTCAACAGGCCCCACTCATGTTGCTAATTGCTGCTTGCTCGCCCCAGGGCCCCATGGGGAAGCCATCTCTGGGCCCAGTGCAGCCCTTGCCGCCAGCAGGTATGGCAGGCAAGGTGGTCATTACAGAGGTTTGCAGGGAATGTTGTCAGACACGGCAGGGGCTCCCGAGGGCAGAGGCGGAGTTCCACTTGTCCCTGTATCTCCATGGCTCAGCCCAGTACTGACTGCATAAGTGAACTGTTCAGTTATTTCCTCTATTCATTTCCTACAAGGCACGTTGTGTGTGTGTGTGTGTGTGAGAGAGAGAGAGAGATTTCCACGTATGTGTGTGTGCTGAATTTTTCATAAATGTGGTTTTGATCGCGGAAAGCTCTTTATTTTCTCCTTTCTCATCCTCTGTCCTTTTCTCTGCAGACTTTACCACCTCTGCTTTGCCCAGAAAGCAAGGACCACTGCTTAGCATGTAGTCCTCCATCTTTTTCACACTCACATATCCATATGCAAACACTGCTATCAGGATTTAATCTCAGGAAACAGAGGCACATAATGAGAGAATGCCGGCGTGGGGGTCAGAAGGCCTAGGTCCTGGTCCTTGGCTCCATCACAAACCTTTTGTGTATCCCTGACTCAGGCCCCTCCTCTCTCTGGGTCTCATTCTCTTCACCTAGGGCCTGGCCCAAAGCCAGCATTTTAAAATGTTGGTTGAGTGGCTAAATGAAAGCATTAGATTAGATAGTCCCAAAATCAGCTTCCCGGCTTGAAAATTCTGTGACCCATGAAGGAATTAGTTGCCCTTTAGGTGATTTAAAAGGTAAATTGACTGGTAAATGTGTTGCAAGTGACAGAAAATGTGTCTCCCTCTGAATGTGGGGACAGAGGCCGTTCTAATCACAGCACAGGGCAGGGGCTGGAGGTGAGGAACTGCCCCCCCCCAGAGGAAAATCTGGATCCGGTACCCAGAAGGGGTGGGGGTGGGGGGTAGGGTGGTGAGGAAGTAGGTGTGGCTCTTGCAGAAATCACCAATTCCAGAAAAAGCAAAACATCTGGATTCTAGTCACCACCACCACATACACACCCACAGCACTGAAAGGGCTGGACATGTGAGCAAGTTGGAAAAAAAAAATTAGAGCTGCTGTATTCCAGCTAGTGATTCCAAAAAATTACAAAAGGCAGGGATGTTTGAAAGGGGGTTGGGGGACTTCTCTGGTGGTTCAGTGTTTAAGACCCCGAGCTTCCACTGCAGGGGTCACGGGTTCGATCCCTGGTCAGGGAACTAAGATTCTGCATGCTGAGTGGTGTGGCTAAAAAAAAGAGAAAGAAAAAGAAAGAAAGAGGGTTGGAATGTCATCTGTGCAGCCAGAACTGAAAAGAAGGGAAAGGAAAGAGCACATTGCACCCTCCCTTCAGAAGGCTCTCCCTCGTCTGGCACAGGCACCTGCCCTAGCCCGTGAGCTCTGTCAGAAAGCTAGGCAAGTCCTCTGCTGCCGAGAAGGCTAAGGGTGGGCTGAGGCCCTGCTGAGGGGCCGACACTGCCCTAATTGGGAAGTGGGTCATCCTATGTGTCCTGATGGATGGACAGCCTCAGCAGCAGGGATCCAGGCTCTTCTTTTGGGAAAGTCTGCGCGAATCTCAGATCCTACCCAGGAGTGAGGGGCTGTGAACCCTGGGAGAAGGCACAGCTCCCAATCCTGGTATGTGCACCTGCGGCTACGGAGAGGCCTCAGGCCCGTGGGGAGCACAGTCATCTAAGGAGCCAGCCTTGGTCCCTATGAATGGAATGTTCTAGAAGTACTCTCAGGTCTCAGGAGTGAGTCTGGATCCAGCTGCCCTGCTCAGGGATGCCACCAATTAGCCAAGGGTCTCCAGGCCTCCAGGTCACCTCCTAGGTCTGCCAGCCACAAGCACCAAGGTTGGGAGATAACTCAAGACCAAGTTCACAGTCAGCAAAATACTTTTTGTAGTATGATGATATATGACCATATTGATATCAAACAAAAATAAACTATGAATTTATCTGTTTGTAAGTTCACAGGTAAAGGTCTGGAAAGATGAACTTTAATAATCACAGTCACTGATGGGAAAGAATGAAGGGTGAATTTCACTTTTCATTGTTTATATTTATGTATTATTTGAATTTTTAATAAACATATTCGTGAGTTAAAAAAAAAAAAAAAGACCAAGTTCACTGTCTGAGCCCTTGCCCTGGGATCCCCAACAGTGCCTCCTAAAGCACCATAAAACTCCCACCAAACAAACAGACTCCAATTACTAACCAAATCAGCCTATTGGTTTTAAAAATCGCCCATTATAGCTGCTGGTGGAATCACAGCTTTGAAAGTGCCAACTGCCAACTCGGACACCTTAACACTGGTTAAAGGCGGGTGCTGGATTTGGGGCTGCGGGAACTGTTCTCCACCTACAAGCATGTTTCAGTCTCCAGGCAACTGGAATCTTAAAGGCCTTCTTCCTCTGTGCTTTGTGGCCCAGGGTCAAGGGCTATCAGAACTGTACTGCGTGCATCGGGACCCCAGATGTGGAAAATTACCCCACAATTAGACTCCAGGTTCCAATCACAGCCCTGTCTCTTCCCAGCTGTGCAAGCTCAGGCCAGGCAGTCACTGAACCACTCTGACCTCCAGTCTCCTCTGAAAAGCAGAGACTGCTTCCAGCGTGGCTGCTTGCCCCGCCTCCTCTTCAGAAGTGTTGTTGGTTTCAGCCACAATAAGGTGTCAATTTACTTTGTGTAAACTCTCTAGCATGCTATGTTTACAGGATGTGAGGACTCAGAGAATGCTTTAATCCCATCTCCAGGAAGAATGCGACTTTTTTAATTTATTTTTTTGTCACACCACGTGGCTTGTGGGATCCTAGTTCCCCAACCAGGGATTGAACCTGGGCCCCTGGCAGTGAAAGCATGGAGTCCTAACCACTGGACCACCAGGGAATTCCAACGCGGCTTGGTTTTTAGTAGAGAGAATCCATCCTTCTACTCTTCCTCCCTGGCCCCTCATGATCTCCCACAAGTTCCTCCAGTAGAGGAAACACTCTGTGGCCACCAACGCAGGCAAAGGGAACAGGTCCGTACAGCAGGCAGCCATGACCATGGTGTCACTATTCCTATGGCCCAACTGGTCACAGAGCACTCTGCCTTGCAGTGTTCTCAGGTCTCTGCTGGGGAATAATCCTCAGACCCCAGAGAAGCTCACATAGTCTCTGCATCTTCCAAGCAGGCAGCAGGAAGAGCTAGTCTTACCTAAGTAAAGATGGAAAAAGCAAACCTATGAGGCAAGCGGTGAGGAGACCTATCCCTCAATAACAGGAAACATAAGTAAGAGCTGGCCTCTTGAATGAATACAACACCCAGTTCTTGGTAGTCTGGGAGCCTGGCGCTTTGTGGGTACTGAGGTGGGGAAGGGGAGGCACTGCCAAGATGAATGGGGAGGGAGCTCTCCTTCCGGTGTGGGAGGCAGGTACAAAACAGGTCACTGCAGTACCTGTGGCCCTGGAGACATGTTCTGAGCGCTGGAGTACACAAAGAATGGAAATTCTCAGCTCTGCGGGGGAGCTGAGGGAAGCCTCACGGAGGATATGTGAGCTGGGTGTTGAAGGCTCAGTTGTTTTCAGGCAGAAAAGTCAGGGAAGGGCAGTCTGGGCAGAGGGACCAGCTGTACCAAGTCCAAGGGGACTGCTACTGAGCTGCGGGGAATAGCTGAAGAGGAGACCCAGGAGGAGAGCTGCTGACAGATGGGCAGGGCCTCTCGCTGTACAGTAAACCTGGACTTTTATCCCAAGGGCAGAGGAGAGCCTGGGAGGAGTTTTAAGCAGAGGGGTGAAGTGCTTACTTTTGCATTTCATAAAGCTGGGACAGGCAAAAAAGAGACTACAATTGTCACTCCATATCTGCAGGTTCCAAGTCCACAGTTTCAACCAACTGAATCGAAAATATTAAAAAAAAAAAAAATTTCATAAAGTTTCAAAAAGCTAAACTTGAATTTGTTGTGTGCCTGGCATATTTACACAGAATTTACATTGTATTAGGTATCATAAATAACCCAGAGACAATTTAAAGTATACAAGAGGGGGACTTCCCTAGTGGCCCAGCAGTTAAGACTCCGTGCTCCCAATGCAGGGGGCCTGGGTTCGATCCCTGGTCAGGAAACTAGATCCTGCATGCCACAACTAAAAAAAAAGATCCCTCGTGCCACAACTAACACCCAGCACAGCCAAATAAATTAATTCATATTAAAAATAAAGTACACAGGAGGATGTGCATAGGTTATATGCAAATAGTACACCCTTTTATATACGGGACTTGGGCATCCTAGGAATTTGGTACCTGCAGGGGTCTTGGAACAATGGTAGTTAGAGAGGGGCCAGGCTGCAGGTGGTAGTGGAGGCAGGAAATACAGGGACAGGGACCCTGGTAGCAGCCACATTTTGACTAGGGCCTCTTTACGATAATGGTGAGGTCTTTTGGGTCCTGACCCTCTCATGGGATACTCAGGACTCCTCTCTGCTGACCACTGGGCCCCATCTGCTGACCTGGACTGCATGCACCTACGAATCTTCCTGGGAAAGTCAGGGAGTCGCTCACTCCCACTGTCCCCCACTCTCCCACTCCCAGCTCAGTGCAGCCTGAAGCTCAAGCTTCTGCCTCAATCTTCAACCACCCCCAGTAGATGCGGAACTGCACTTGTGCAGACTCTCCCAGGTGCCCAGCTCTGCCAAAGCAAGCACACCTCCCTACTCTTTCCCCCTTACTGAGGCTGCCCTTGGCTGAACCAGACCTCTCCTGATTTGGCAAGGGTGGGCATGGCTGAGCCTGGAGTGGGTGATGTGGGCATGCCATGTGGCTGGGTACCAGCTCACAGGGTGTAACATGAATTGTGGTGACAAGGGTACCCAAAGTGTGTGTAGGGGGGAGACACTTAGGGTAGCATGGTGGGGGACTAGCACCAGAGACCGTAAATAAATATAAGAATCAAAGTTCAGAAAGGCCAGATGACCTCATCGAAGCTTCCAGGGGCTCCTTTGGAAGGATATAGCAAGAGACCATCAAAGGCAACATCCTTACCTCCAGAGGCCTACAGTCTGAAGGCAGAGACTAGGTAGTCCACTGGGCCTGATGATTCCAGAGGAGGGCCCTAGGACCGCAAACTGCTAGAACCAGAAAAGCCCCTGGGCTGTGTTAGGGTTTGGGGACACAGATTAATATGGATCTCAAAGTGGACTTCCCTGGTGGTCCAGTGGTTAAGACTCCACACTTCCAATGCAAGGGGTACTCGTCCGGTCCCCAGTAAGGGAACTAAGATCCCACATGCTGCTTGGCACGGCCAAAAAAAAAAAAAAAGAAAAGAAAAGAAAATGGAGCTCAAAGTCCAGTGGGAAGGCAGACAAACAACAGCCAGGGTCCATGGGATAAGGTTTCTGGCAGGGGTGCAATGAACTGGGCTCTCCCAGAGGGAACTCCCACAGATGCAGTAAGGCCTGAGTTGCCTTAAAAAGTGGGCCTTGTATTCTCAGTTATCCTCTAACATCCCAGGTCACGGCTCTTGACCTTAACCTCCTGGAAAAGGGGGGGAACGTAAGTACCTAGACTGAGTCTACACTGCCTGATGGGTTTTCAAGAAACGCCTTAAGGACAAGCTTTCTGAATCATGGTTGCACCACCCAGAAATGTACCCAAATCTGATTCAGTATTATTTTTTCCATTTTCTGAACTCTGATTTCCTGCACAGTTCACATTACCTAACTTCAGGGAAAATCCCAGACACTTAAAACACCAGCTCTTCAGTGAAAACATCACTTAACCCATTCTCCCCCAATCCTCATCTATGCTTCCAGCCCAGTGATTCTTCTTCACTGTCATCAGCTTTGAATGAACTATTTGGGGCTCTGCTTTTTCACATAACATCATTTCATATACACTTTCTAGCAACAAATTTATCCATATTAAGGACCACACTGTATGCCCTCATGTGTCCTGTCCTTCATTTTCAGCTTATGTTCTGCCCGTGATGATGGCCTTAGACAAGCCCTGGCCTTCTATGGGCCTCTCACCTCTTTATCTGTAAAATACAGTGACTTGGAAACTCTAAAGTCCTTTCTGAGCCTTAACATTCCAAGGTCTATGATTTTCCAGCTGTGGAATCATAACCCCCTAGCAACAATCCCTAGAAAGGAGAGACCCAACACCTGCTGAAAACTCACTGTGAGGCAGGAAAGCACTGAGGAAGAAAGGGGTGCAGAAAAAAAGAAAAGGGAATTCTCTGGTGGTCCAGCGGTTGGGACTCTGCGCTTTCACTGCTGAGGGCGCAAGTTCAATCCCTGGGTAGGCAACTAAGATCCTGCCATCTGAGCATCAAGGCCAAAAAGTAAAAGAAAAAAGTATTAAAAAAAAAAAGAAAAACAGACAAAAAGGAAATGGGTAAGAAAAGTGACACCGCCCCTCTCCTGCAAAAACACCATCTGAGGCCTGGGTGGGTGAACTAGACCCCTTTGTTCCTGGTCCAGCCACACTAGGAAATGTGGCCCACCCCATAGTAAAGCCCTCCAGCTTTCCCCTCCCCTCTATGACAAAGCACTTTTGGTGCCCAAGCCCAACCCCAGCAGAGTGCTGAGTCATGGTGGGGCAGCAGTTCTCCATCCCATCCCCCACCTCTACCCCCTCCCCTTCCAGGATGAGCTGGTGTCCTCCAGAAACTACAGGCCTGGCTCTTCCCTAGCCTGAGGCTCCTCCTGCAGAGGCAGCTGTCCCCGGAGGCCAGCCAAACTCCCCACCTCCTCAGAGTCACGAGGAGCTGGGGCTAGAGGGGAAGGAAGCGGAATCCTGGTCAACAAAGGCCCAAAGACCAGACCAGGCCAGGGCTTCGGAAGAATCTAGAGACTTGGAGATGGCAGTTCTGACACCCGAGGGTTCCCAAGTGTGGAACAGGCCCAAGCGCGAACACACACACACACCCCAGCACAAGACTGCCAGCGCGCGCGCACACACACACACACACACACACACACACACACACACACACACACACACACACACACACACACCTCCCCGCCGCAGCATGAGATTGCCCTTTCATTTTTCCCAGCCAGCCTCCCCCAGTGACTTTCTACTTCCCAAGCTGACCCTCAGTTTTGCCGTGACGGTCACTGCAGCCTGCATGTGTTTAACCAAGCACGGAGCCAAGAAAGCTCGTTTCTGCACCAGAACAACTTCCTTCCAGTGGGTCCAACTTCATGTTGGCTCCGTCCACCTGAATGTCCTAGAGGCCCGGAAACTCAGCACATCCAGTGCAAAACCAAACTGGCCTTCTTCAACAGCCTTCCCCCCAGACTGTATTTCCTCATCCTCAGCGAAGGGCAGCAGCAACCCAGCTGCCAGGGCCAGAAAGCTGGGGGGCTCTCTTACCCATCTCCCACCCCTTATCACTCCCTCCACAGCTATTCAATCAGGTGCCTCGTCCTGTCTGTTCTGTCTTCTCCATATCTCTCAGATCTGCTTTCTGTCTCTTCTGCTCACTGAGAAGTAGGGCTGTTACCTCCCGACAGGTACCCAGCCCTCTTGTCTGACTTTAATCCATCCTCCACAGTCAATCTTGCATCCATCCATTCATTCAACAAATACTGAGAACCACATTACAAGCATCTTGCAAAGTGCTTGAAGTGCAGGATGGAGAAGACAGAACCCATGCCTGCCCTCCAGGAGCATACAGTACACAGTAGCAGGGGAGACAATCCAAAAGTGATCTGTTTGTCTGCAATATACAGTTATACACATGAATATGTATTGTATAGGATGGTTATTAATCTTCACTACTTAATGAGTTACAAATACCGACTTAATTGGTCACTTGTGTTTTAACTGTTTATGGCATCTTCCATCTTATAGTTTTTCTTTTTTGTTGTTGTATGATTCCATTGATATGAAATTCTAGAACATGCAAAGTTAATTAATCAGGTAATTTCCTGGCTGTTCAGTGGTTAGGACTCCATGCTCTCAGGGGCGGGGCCTGGGTTTAATCCCTGGCTGGGGAACTAAGATCCCACAAATGGCATGGTGTGGCCTAAAATAAAATACACAGGATTATAAAGAATTTCAAAAGGAATCATACTTTTTAAAGACGTTAATCAACTACTGAAAAATATCAGAAAGTGGTTATCTTGAGGAATATGGGGGAAATCTACTGGGAAAGGGGTACAAAGGAACTTTCTGGGGTAATGGAAATGTTCTGCATCTTGTTTCAGCTGTATTCAAGTGTCAAAACGCATTTAATGAAACATCTAAGATTCTGCATTTTATTTAATTGTACCTTAATTTAAAAAAATTAAATCACTCAATTTTGCAAAGAAAAGAACAATTTTTTTGGCTTTTTACCTACTTGATACCAGTCAGCTTCATATTCCAATAACTATATTCACAATATTTTTCTAGATATGCCTCTCTCAAAGATTTAACTCCATGTATTTTGAATTCAGCAAACTATGATGGGACCACACCCTTTGTTCTTTTTCCCTGAGTGCTTGGTCCAACCGAAAGGTCTTCCTAGAAACTACCTTAATCCATTCAAACTTTTTAACAAACTGTGTGAGAGCCATGCCCTTGATTTGGTCATTACCCTGAGGATTCATCTTAGTCAGCTTTTGTTACTCAAAGTATTTCTTGATTGTATTTTTTACTGGTTGAAAAAGACAGAGTTCTAACTTCAATACTACAAAGTCCCAGAGATTTTCCTCTTCACTCCCACTGGCAAAGAGGCCAATTCTGTTCTAAATTCATCTTTCCTGTAATCAAATGCACCTGATAACCAAGGCACTCTAGCAACATTCTGCTTTGCAATCTTGTTATGTTTTAAAGCTCTTTCAGGAATTGTAGTGTCCTCAATTTTCTCTGCTTTGGCATATTCTTTATTTTCAGAAGACCTGGGCTATTTTCTTTGGTGCAGTTCAACAGTTGGTCCTTCTTGCTCTGACATCACCTCTCCGTGGAGGCTGGAGGGGAGGTGGGGTGGGGTGGGAGTGGGGGTGACTTCTGGCTCCTCTGTAGCCCAGAGTCTCCCACCCTCCATGTCACCAAACCAGTCAGCAGCCCAGATTTTCATTTTTAAGTAGTCACATCTGCCAACTGGCTTATTTTTTTATGACAGCCTCAGAAGAACACTACCTACCCCCAAATTCTAAAAGATAATCTTCTATATATTCTTCTAATAACTTTATGGGTTTGTTTTTTGTTTTTTTAAGGCTTGGATTTTTAATCCATCTGGAACGTATTTTGAAACACTGAGTCATTTTCCCCCACATGACTATCAATTGTTTCAACATCATTTGTTGAAGCCATTCTTTTTCCCCTAATTGAAATGCCACTTTAGCATCTACCAAGTTCCCATTCATTTGGGGGTAGGACTGTTTACTTGCATCGATCTATTCATCTCTCCCTGTTCGAGTGCCAACTGCTTTGTAGTATTTTATAGTACTTTTTTTTCATATTAGGCAGGGCAAATCTAATCTCATAACATTTTTTTTCCCCAAATGCTTATCAGCTTTTCTACACACTCTTCCAAATGAGCTTTAGAATCATTTTGTCAAGGTTCCAAAAGACCACTGAGTTTAAAAGAAATTGCACTGAATGTGTAGGTTTATTTGGAGAGAACTGACATCTTTACAAAACTGAGTTTGGCTATCTGGAAACACAGTGTCTCTTCATTAATGCAAGTTTTCTTTTCCGTCCAGCAGTAAACATTTATAATTTTCTTCACCCATTTGTTAACTTTATTCCTAGGTACTTTAAGCTTTTGTTGCCAATGTAAATGAATTTTTTCTTTCATTACGTTTTCTAACTGGTGGTTACTGACACATAGGAAAACTTTGCATCTGGTAACTTAGCCATACTCTTCTCCTAATAGTTTTTTCTGTGGATTGGGTGTAAGATTTCTAAAAAACAAAACTAACGTGGTATTTTTCTAGCTAGAAATCCTTTGGTGTCTCCATGTCCTCCAGTGTGGGAAGACATTCGGGAACCTTTCTGAAACCTTGAAAATGTTAAAGTATGTGGGCCGAGCGATGGGATTCAGAATGTCCTGCTTGAGCAGTGGAGGAGCTAAGGGTGCGGGGCATGGAGACTAATATCACCCTGTTTGGCCCTGGAGGATGACTGGTTAGCCAGAGACGGGTAAGATTCCTCAAGGGAGGAACAACCTAAGACAGGCACAGCCGCAGAGGGGCCAACAGGGGTGGTGCATAGAGCCTTCCTTATATCACCCTGGTTGGCCCTGGAGGATGGCTGGTTAGCCAGAGACGGGTAAGATTCCTCAAGGGAGGAACAACCTAAGACAGGCACAGTCGCAGAGGGGCCAACAGGGGTGGGGCACAGACCCCCAATATCTGAGAGAGGTCTCCTGCCCCCAGGGCTGTTTTGCTCTCCAGGCCCAGCTCAAATCCACACCTGCTCAACTTGGACCCAGGAAGCAAACAAAGATAATTGCCTCAGTCATGTGAGGCCTTTGATTGTTTATGGGTGTAACCTGAGAATGTTAGCGGAGGAACTCAATAAAAGCAACGTGGGATGAGTCAGCAGGGCTCTTGATCCTCGAGATCTTGAGCCCCCCCCCCCATCCCACTTTTCTCTTCAGTCTGTGTCTGTGTCTTCTTCAAGCTTGCGGCACCCATCACTCACCTAGAGTCGCCGAGCTGGTCTCGGCACTCCAGGATAAGATTTAACCCCTTTTTACAACACACAACCCTTCCTGACATTGCCCGCTCCAGCCTTCCCAAACATGGACTCCACTTTGAGGCCAACACATTTTCTTAAGGTGCCTTGGACAGGCCATGCATTTCCACACCTTATACCTTTGCGTATGCTGCTCTCTCTGCTTGCAATTCCCTCCCCGTCTCCTCCTCCCTTTCACCTTCCTTTTTACTTTTCCTTCAGACTTAGCTCAAGTGTCACTTTCTTAGGGTTTCTATCGCAAACTGGGTAAGGCACCTCTTCTCTGTATTCTCCCACCATCCTTCTGCTCACTTTATTGTCCGTAGCTCTAGTCCATTAAAATTTCTTTTTCCTGAAAGTAACGTATGCTCATTTTGAAATGAATAAAGACGCAAGAAAGAGAAACCCGCCATCATTCCATCAGTAACTGAGTATTTCTGGAAAGTTCCTTGTTTCAAGTTTTTCCAATCGAAATATAGTTGATTTACGTGTTAATTTCTGCTGTATAACAAAGTCATTCAATTATACGGAGATACACATTCTTTTTATTGTTGTCTTTTTTTCATTGAAATTTAAAAAAAAGTTTTTTAAAGGTTTGGAAGTGCAGGTTCCAGTTGCACGTTTGTGAACACCCTGAAAAGGTTCTTGGGTAGGTCTCCCACCCATGTGCTGAAGAACCTGGCTAAGAACAGTGACCCTGGGGAGAGCCCACTGGAGAGCAGGAGCTTGGCCTAGCTCGCGTTCTGCCATCCACGGATTCACACCCACTGAGTGCTGGGGACACAGCTGCAAACCACACGCGGTGCCCCTGCCTGCCCCCCCTCCCGCCCCCCTAGGGTCCCTGGCATCTGTCACGCACGTTAGGTCAGTGCCATCAGCCTCTCTCCAAGGACAACCCCGGGGGTAGCTCCCTGTAGGGCCTCCTAAGCCTGAGGCTCCTGGGACTAGGGCCCATAAAAGAGGCCTTTTCAAAATGGCTTCGCAGCACCCTTTCTATATCCAAGCTGCTTCTTCCCTCTTTTCCAACCCCCCTGTGTCTGAGTTTTAAGCTACCGGCGATTTTCTCACAACTCGGTGGCTCATCCCCACGGTTCCCTCGGGAAGGCGGTCTCCGCCGTCTGTCTCTCGGGAAACACGGCCCGCCCAGCCTTTGTTATATCAGATGCACAAGGAGCCATGTTTGCTTTCAGCAAAAGGCGGACGGGGTCGCTGGGAGCCGAAGAGGGGGGCGACCCGCAACGGGCCGCGGGCCCCACCCCGCCTGCATTCGGTCCCTTTCCAGGCTTTGAGGAAGGGAAAGCGAGCCCTTTCCCAGCCCGACCTCTGACTCACTCGGCTTCCTAGGACCCACGTTCACCCTGCGGTTTTCCTATTTGCATCACGAGGTAATCACCTCGGGGTGCAGCAACTGCGGTTCTACCGCTCGGATTTTTAACGTGCCCTTGGCCAAGAATCTTCTCGGGGTGCTCTTTGGGGCCTCGAAATCGCCCCGACGCCCCCAAGGCCGGGGCAGCTTCCCGTCGGTTCCAAGACCCAGGACGCCACCGGGGTCAGGGATCCGATCTGGGCTTCCTGCCCCGGGTCAGCTCTTTTCTGCAACCCCATGAAACGCGCCCCCAGTTCCACGGAACAAGCCGCCGCCCCCAGGCCAGCCAGGCCCCGCCACCCTTCCTCCTCTCTCCCCTCCCCTCCCCTCCCCCCAGAGAGGCGGTGCCGCGCGAACACCGGAAGGGGCGGGGCGGGGCTCGGCTCGGCGGGCGGGCGGTGTGATTGGCCGCGGTGGGTCCAACGCCCGTTGCCGCTATAAGAGCCGGGCGACGGCCACCTGCGCCACAGTCTTCGCGGAGAGTCGTCGCGGTTTCCTGCTTCAACAGTGCTTGGACGGAACCCGGCGCTCGTCCTCCCCCCTCCTTTCTCCGGCCGGCCGCTCAGAGCCAGCCCTTGCCACCACCTCACCTCACAGCGCCCTCCGACCACCCAAGGTCCCCGCCGCCGCTCCAGCGCCGCGCAGCCGCCGCCGCCGCCTTTTCTCAGCCGCCCGCCATGACGACCGCGTCCCCCTCGCAGGTGCGCCAGAACTACCACCAGGACTCGGAGGCCGCCATCAACCGCCAGATCAACCTGGAGCTCTATGCCTCCTACGTCTACCTGTCCATGGTGAGCGCGGGCGCGGCCTCCGGGGCGACGGGGCGGGGGGGTGTGGCCACCGGGCGGATCCTCTTCCCTCCCGCCTCCCTCCTCCCTCTTCCCTCCCGCCTCCCTCCTCCCTCTTCCCTCCCGCCTCCCTCCTCCCTCTTCCCTCCCGCCTCCCTCCTCCCTCTTCCCTCCCGCCTCCCTCCTCCCTCTTCCCTCCCGCCTCCCTCCTCCCTCTTCCCTCCTCCCTCTTTCCTCTGCTCTTCTGGAAAATGGAGGCTGCTCGAGGTCTCTCAGGGCTTCTGCGCAGAAATTCTAAGCCGTTGTCCCCGGGGAGTGCCCTCTCGTCGGCCAGGGCCGCCTCTGCGCACCCCAGTTTATTTAAATTAAAGAGAACTGAGTTTTCTCCGGGGGGTTGCCGCACTTGCCAACAGTACGACCCTGCAGTTAAGGACGTGGACTTTTAGCAGTTACATCCCTTCGTCTCCATTCGATCACGTGATCCTGGGGGCCGGGGGGTGGAGCTGAGGAGGTCCAGCTCCCATCCCCCGGAGTACGGCGGAGCCTGCCGGGTAATGGTGTCCACCTACGGGGACTGGTGCGAAGTGGTTTATCTCTTGTAGGCCGAACAGCCGTCTCCACCTCTCCGCTCTGCTTATCTCTAAGTCCCACTTGAATTGAAGCCTGTCTCTACAAATCTCCCCTTCGGCCGACACGGAGCTGTCCAAGTCACCCGTCCTTGCTCCCGAGTGCTTAATTCTTGATCTTTTTTTGTGTGTCTGAGGGTTGTGGCGTAATTGAATCCTTAGTTCTTGGATGAAGTCCACCAGCAGTTACGGGGCCGATACATTTTCCATGCAGAAATCGGTGGGATCGGTTTTCCAAAATCTTGCTTTTAAGCGCTGTGGTAGGAGTTCTAGTTAGAATTGTCTTACGGCCGTTGGGTAAGGCAAGAATAGACATGTTCCAGGTGGGTTTGGAACAGGCCTGGATTTCTATGGCTGTCATTCCATTTCAGGAACACCTGAATACAGCGAGGGTGTAAAACGGAATCAAATTTTTGCTTTCTATTGGTATTATATTCACATACGGTAGTATTGCCCACAACTCTCACCTTGCCTGGTGGGTTAATGTTAGAGATCCATCAGCCTGCTGTAAGCTGGCAGCTCATGTTTTAACATGGATTACTCGGGGAGGAGGGGGAGAAGGCACTAATAGTGCGGGGTAAGTACTCCAGCGTCTCTTCAACCAAATTTGACACGGGCTGTAAGAACTTTACTTTGCACTAATACAGACCTTTAAGACGTTCCATGGTGGAGCCAATTCCCATGATATTCTAAAGGTTCCTTGTAGCATACTTTTAATGTCACAGGCCAAGTTTCATTTTCATGTTTCACAGTAAAAACTAATTACTGTTGTGTTCAATCCAGGACCACACCCTACTCTAGTCTCCTTAGGCTCAGACCCTTTCTTGTTGGGCTTTGAGAAAGGAAGCCTTGGCCAGCAGCCTGCCTTCCTTGGGGAATTCCTAACGTGTTCATATTCTGCTTTCAGTCATACTATTTTGACCGCGATGATGTGGCTTTGAAGAACTTTGCCAAATACTTTCTTCACCAATCTCATGAAGAAAGGGAACATGCTGAGAAGCTGATGAAGCTGCAGAACCAGCGGGGTGGCCGAATCTTCCTTCAGGATATCAAGGTGAACAGAAGATCCTAGGGTGTCACATCTGTCTGGCAGCCCTTGGGTGTCAGAAATCACTGAGCCCAGCAGTTGCACTTGTTAGATGGGGATACATTGGGCTTTTGTCTTTTGTCATTTTTCAGGCCTATCACCTAAGCAAAAGTGGGCAGGTGGTAATGGGCAAGGATATTAACTTGGAAACGGTTGTTGGGGGAACTTGGCTGTTCCTTTTGCCAAGTGCAGGTTGTTCCATATTAGATGCTTGCTGACTTGTGGTTTGAGTGGTAGAGGTTGCAGATGCACTGACCTAACCTCCTTATTCAGAAACCAGACCGTGACGACTGGGAGAATGGGCTGAACGCAATGGAATGTGCGCTACACTTGGAAAAAAATGTGAATCAGGCACTACTGGAACTGCACAAACTGGCCACTGACAAAAATGACCCCCATGTAAGTATTGGCAACCCGGGAGTAAATGGAGGAGATCATTTGCCTGAGGGGCTGGGGAAGCTTACCAATAACTTTCTTCCCCATTCTCTTTTCTAGTTGTGTGACTTCATCGAGACTCATTACCTGAATGAGCAGGTGAAATCCATCAAAGAATTGGGTGACCACGTAACCAACTTGCGCAAGATGGGGGCCCCCGGATCTGGCATGGCAGAGTATCTCTTTGACAAGCACACCCTGGGAAGCAGTGATAGCGAGAGCTAAGCCTTAGGCTGGCTTCCTGTAGCCACAGGGGTGACTTCCCTGGTCACCAAGGCACTGCATGCATGTTTGGGTTACCTTTACCTTTTCTATAAGTTGTACCAAAACATCTACAAGTTCTTTCCTTAGTACCATTCCTTCAAATAAAGTAATTTGGTACCCAGCTGTTGTCTTTGAGTTCTTGGGATGGGCTAGAAATGTATCTAGGCCATCTTTAGTAAACTTGTAAGTGCCACCATGGTTCAGTCACACTAATCAAAGTGAAACGCTTAGGAGGATTTGTATCTATTAAGTTCCTTAGTTTGGGAACGATACCAACCTTGGGCATATTGAAGTCAGACAGGACTTAAGGACTCCTGATTCTGAATTAGGTGTTTTATTTGTTTCCAGCATTTCTGGCTTTCACAATTTATATGTACAAAAAGCATTTTAAGGCTTAAAGTAGACTTGAAACTACTGATTTTTGTTATCCATCAAGCTAACCATTTAGTTCAGGCTGTCACAGGAGCATATTCTTCAGTGTGGACAGCTATATGGCTATGACTGGATCAGTGTCCTGCTGGTGTACACGCAGGTAGGACCAGGCCAGTGAAGCATCCCCCTTGGGAAACAGGCTAGGAATGTGCTTCATCCCTAGTGAGAATTTGAGAAAGTTTACATGAGAATGGAAAGATACCTTCATTTCAGTAGGAAAATAGCTGCAGTAGGAGGGCAAAGGTTGAGACATCCATAATATTAACAAGTGAGTAGAGTTAGAAGACAGAGCCGTCTGGGTCCTTGCTAACCAACTGCATTAACATCCTTTCCTTAACCAGCCACAGTGACTTGCAAAAGTTTCAGTCTAGCCCTAGAAGTATGACAGGTGGTAGGCCTTTTCTGTTTGCAACACAAAGCTATGTATTCTGACCTCAGAATAACTGCTTGAGAATCTAGAAATGGGAAGTTACACTTCCCTCTCACATCGTGATTGGGGGTGGGGTAGGGTGGATCTAATTGGGTGAGTGAGGGTCCAGGAAATCTCCAATAAGAGGAAATATCTAGTGGTAATGTGATAGCTTTAGGTTGACTTCAAAGAAGCATGAAGAGCTCATTTAAATTCAGAAGCCTTTTGGTGAGGTCCCCAAAGCAGTAAGATCCCCCAGGGAACCTGGATGCTCCTATCTTATCATCTGCCAGTTCTCAGGCGTGTGGCACCCTTTCCAGGAGGGCATCAGGACCATTAGTGGTTAGGGGGGATTGCTCACATGCGACCTCTCAGCTAAGCCTGGGCAGTAAATTGAGTTCTTGCGCTACAGCCTAGAACCCTGAGTTCTACCCGTGTTTTTATGTCTGCCACCCCTGCTTAAAGTGAGCCGGGTCCACTGGTAACATCTGCCCACCTAAGCCTGGCCTGGTGGCCCTTTGGTGTCATTCCTGTCAGTGTGACCTCATCTTCCTATACCTGGGCCCCAGAGAAGTTTTGGTGATGTCAGACTCTTGCGCAAAATAAGCAAAAGTCGCCAACCCTTCTCTAGGGCCCCTGCTGTGGTGGCCAGGTGTGTGCCCCAAGCCAGTGCTGGGCATAAGGCCAGCATTCCCTGGCAGCCATAGGAACAGAGAATTGTGGAAGAAGAGTGGGCTTCAGAGCAAGGGAAGCTGGTGGGGGCCACCGCTGGGGGGACGGAGGGGGGGGGTTCAGTGACCCTGGTTTGAGTAGAGGACAGACCTGTTTTCCAAGGCCCAATAGGGATCTCCGTGATCTTTGAGAATAGTGTGTAAGTTGCTTGTCGACTGTCCCAAATGCGGTTCTCTGAGATGTTCAGGGTCCCCTGACATGTCCGTCAGGTTAAACTCAACAGTTTTTCTCCTCATGTGACTCAATTCCGGGTGCTCTGTTGAGGCCCCGGCACTCTCTGGGAGCAATTCAAAACTCTTCTTGGACCTGGGAGTTGCAGGCTGAAGGCTTTGGTCTTTGCAAGTGTCATCCATGCCTGAGACTCTGCGGAGACTTGAGGGTGCTGACTGTCCAAGTGGGAAGACCATCGGGGTGTGGCTGAGGGGTGTCTGTGGGGCACTGTGGTAGCCTGACCTTCCGTATAGCACAGTGGACTGGAAGGCATCCTCCCCTTTCCAGGCCTTGCTGTCTTCCTGGTCGCTAGTGTCCTGTCTGGCCCCCCTGAGGTTCTTGGGCTGGCCCTCGTGGGAAAGGGCTTCTTTCTTGGGCCGCAGTAGTTTGGTCTTTGAGTTTGTCCTGGGGGGCTGGCGGTCATTGGATTGCAGCCCTAGGAAACGGCCAATGATGCCAGCGTGAGGACTTTCCCCCTCCTCCTCCTCCTCCTCCAGATCTGGCTGAAACTCCATATCTTCCTTACCCAGACTGGAAAGAAACAGGAGACTCGGGTTAGTGGGCAATGGCCCGAAGCCTGACTTGACTTCTCCTTTGCCCCCCCTTCTCCCTCCCTCTGGCCTAAGGCCTAGGACACACAGTCTTCCTCACCTCACCTTGGAGTCACCTCTCTGCTGATCTACCCTGTACCTCTCAATTAATCCCTCCTGGCCGAGTTCACCTCACTGTTCTGTGGCTCCCTCTTGCCCATGTGAACAACCAAACTCCCTAACCTGGTATTTAAGGGCCTCCTCTTCAGCACCCACATATTCCCTTTAACACCCCTCACTCCAGGCAATCTGAACTACTCTTCCCCAGGTATAGATGGTCACGTGAGGCCCAGGAGTGACTCTGGGTAAGCTGGGCATTTGTGGTTCCAACGGGGGAGCAGCATCCCCCTGGAGAGAAGTCTGGCTTCCTGGGACCCCAAAGCCTTTAATCTGCAAGAGAAAGCCTACCCACCCCTGAATGTGGCCGCCTTTGCCCATGTCCAAATTCTCCCCCTGCTCCAAGGCCCAGCTCCAGGTCCAGCTGGAGGCCACCCCTCAGGCGACCAAAGGTGATCTCTGTTCTGTACTCAGTCCCTTTCCCAGGCATCCAGTACTTTGTACCTTGTATCCAGAGTCTGGGCCCTGGGTTTGAACTCCCTCCCTAAACTGTATGTTTCTTGGAGGCAAAGTCTGTGTGTTACTATTCTCTGTTATCCATCCTCCCCAGCTGCTGGACTACGAACCATGGAGAACACAGAGGCAACCTCCAGCAATATTTCTGACCTAAGCAAGCCTCCATCCTTGATCATTTGATCCCTCATCCAAACCTTCCTCACACCAACTAGAGACTCTAGCTGATTCTAATTACAGCTTAATCGGATATTCAGTTCTTAAAGACAGAACAGTGTTTTTACTACTGTGGAAGAAAACCTTGATGGAACGGACCCTGAGGTGCAGCAAACTCTCCAAAGTCCTCTCTACTCTGTCATCCTGGGAAAGACAGCTGTCTGGGGCGCCCCTTCAGCCCACTGTGGCCCAGCTATCGCTCAAAAGGGATTCTAACCAAATCAGGGAAAGAGGACCCATGTGGGGGAAAATATGGCTGCTGTGGGTGACCTGAGGCCCATACTCTGTTAGCAAGACGTCTACTCAGAAGGTACCTGTGATGACCCAGCCTCTTGCTTGCTTCCTTGCCCAGGGAACCCCGCTCCCACTCCCCATCCAAACACCCCAGCTTAGAAAACATAGTTCTAACCAGGCCCTGACATCCCAGCTGCATCACTAATCACTGACTGCCCTTGAGTAAGTCCCTTCTGTCTCTGAACCTCAGTTTCCAACTCTGGACATGGGGCTTAGATTGGAGGTACCTAAGGGCCCTTATAGCTTTAAGAGTCCTTACACAGCACAAGGTAAGGGTTAAGGGTGTGGAGTTGGAACCAGACATACCTGGCCCACCTGTGCTGCTTGCTAGCTATATGACCTTGGGTTGGGCAGCTGACTTAATCTCTCTGAATCTGGACTTAATCATCTGAAAACTGGAGATAACAAACCAAGGTTACTGGAATGAAAATAAAAAATAGCTAATATATGTAAAGAGCTTAGTACAATGCCCAGCATTTAGTAGGCACCCAATATACATTAACTAATGCTATTCTAAGTTCTTAGGCCCTTGCATTTGGGGTTTTCTACCCACTGAGTGGTTCCCTGGCACCTCCCACCTGATGTTGAAGGTGGAGCCAAAAAAGGAGGGCCGGCGAGACTGGGCAGAAGCGGCCGTGTAGGGGGGATGTGGTTCTGGCTCATTCCAGTACATATCTCGCTCCATCGGTGGCAGGTCCTGGTGCATCTCATCTACAGCCAACAGGGACACCTGGTCATCAGGGACAGAAGGAGAAGTCCATCAGAAAGGTCAGCCCAAGCAGGCACAGGAATTTGTCAGTTGACTTGGAGAGGTCACTTCTCTCTCTCTGGGCCTCAGGTTCTTCCTGTGAAATGGAGAGACTGACGCTGCCTTGTAGCCTCAAAAGTGAGGCTGAGAATCCTGTGAGTAAATGGTTGGGGGACAGTTTACTGTGAGGCCTCCCTACAGAACTGTGGGGTCCCCTCCCTGGGTCCAGTTTGGGGAGGGGCCATGGGACAAGCTCTCTTCCTTCCTGCATACCTGCAAACTCCTGTCGACAATCCAGTTGGTCTCAAAATCATCATCATCCTCTCCAAACGGGTTGATGAGCTGCTCTGCCACCTTGGGGGTAGGTGAGACTCTGGAAATTCTCGGGTGGAACCCCTTGCAGCCTTGCGTCCACCCTTAAATCTTGCCTCCTGCCATGTCCACCCCTCCACCTCCCTCAGTGGTGCCCTTTCTGCCTGACCACTGTCTCCGAAGCCACTACGTAGGGACCCTCCCCTCCTGGCTGGCCATGACCCCCTGGACCACAGTCAGCCTTGTCCCAGGGAGGCTCACCTTCAGCCAGCCAGCGTAGAAGAAGAACTGCAGGAATGTGAAGAGGGGTACAACGAGGTCCATCTCGTGGCCGGGGTAGGCCTTGGCTGGGTTCAGAAACTGCCGCCCAAGCAGGCAAGCCAGGAAGAAGCTGTATACTGCCACGGTCACCACCTGGGAGGAAAAGGAGGTGGTGGCAGAAATGGGCTGGGTGGGGACCATGAGGTCAGGAAGCTCCCTAGGCTGGGAGGACAGGCCTTGCTCTGACGTGCACACTCATGTGACTTTGGGTCTCAGTGGTCTCCTTTTTAAAATGGGGATGATGACACTGCTCCACCGTCTGGACCGGGCAGGGACCTGGACTCTTTGAACTTGGCACTAAAGAGAACCTGCAAAGTCCAGACCTGACTCCCAGGGTGAGCCTCTTCTTCAGCCTCTAAGTGAGCCCTTCCCATCATAGGCTGCTTCCTGGGTCCTCCTCAGTTTCCCAAAGGGGCAGCTTCACCAACCTAGTCCTCACCTGAGTGTACACCAGTGGGATACTGATCCAGTCGTAGGCATACAGCTGTCCACACTGAGTACGCAAGGTGTTCATTTCCTAGGGGGGCAGGAGGGAGGGTTGGGGTTTTGACCACCACCCGCTCTCCCAGGCTCACCCCCAAACTCTTCCCCAGATACAAGGGTCTGGTGCTTATGGTCCAGCCCGGGCTGTGTGGTCATGGACAGCTCACTTAACCCCTCTGTGCCTCAACCGCCTCAACTATCAGAACGGAACTAGGATCTCAGAGGTTCATTTTAGAGAGGGGAGGGGAGGGGACATCGGAAAGGGGCTACATTGGGCTATGGAATCCTGTTGGAAAAGATCCTACAGTCCCAAGGTAGGCTCTGGGAAGACCCTCAGGGGCTCAAGCCTTCTGTTTGTAGGAAACCTGTTCCATGTGGGGTACGACCCTCCCCATCTGTGTAATGGGCTCACGTTGAGCAGGCTCTGGAGCAGGACAGGATCCCGGATTCGACCTCCAATCCAGGCTTTCGTTGACAGGTTGGCAAACCACACCCAGGGCATCCAGAACGAGTTGTGTGGCAAGCTCAGTTTTTGTAAGTGCATGTGTTCCGAGGGGGTCATAAAGCCTGAGGGGTGGAGTGGAGAAGACGGTGGGCAGGGGAACCTACAGAAGGGGTAGCTGGCCAGGCCCTGCCGGGTGGGGCCAAGAGTTCAAGACCAAGTCCCTGCTGAGCCCGTAGGGACTTCCCTGGTGGTCCAGTGGTTAAGATACCGCACTTCCACTGCAGGCGGAGAGCGGGTTCGACCCCCAGTGGGGGAACTAAGATCCCACACGTCGGGGACTGAGACAACAACAAAAAGAGCTCCTTTGCCATCCTCTTTCTTTCAACAAATAATCACTGAGTGTCTACTATGTGCTGCTGTGGGCTGAGCACGTGAGAGGGATCTGTCTCATTAACCAGGATCAGGTCAGTCAAGGCTAGAGAGGGAGATAGCTGACATACAGACTGGAAACCGGAGAACAGGAAGGGGGAGGGCAGAGGGAGGTAGACCCATGTTCCTCACCAGTTCCCAAAGCCCCACTCTGGCCCTCAACCCTCCCTTTTCCCTCATCCCCCAACAGTCCTTAGGCCTATCTCAAAGCGCCATCATCCGAGGGTCAGTTCCTGGCCTCTCCGCACCTCCAGGCCCCTGGCTCCGCTCCGCCCCGCCCTACTCAGGTCCCCGCCCCCCAGGTCTCGACCCCACCCCGCTCCTAGTCCCACCCAATCCTTAGCCCGGGGGCCTCTGACCCCACCCATCTCCAGCTCCGGCCCCGCCCCCGTCAGTCTCTGGCTCCGGCCCCGCCCCCGTCAGTCTCTGGCTCCGCCCCCTGCCCCGCCCTGCCCTGCCCACCTGCTTTCACCAGGTGTTGGGGGCTGGGAAAGCGTTTGTAGACCGCAGCGCTGACGCTGCGCAGGATGAGCACGTTGCCCAGGTTGGCGTAGCGCATGAGGGTGCGCCGCAGCAGTCGGCCTTGCTCGTCTTTGCCCTCGACGAAGCACGACACCAGGTTCATGAGGCGGTCAGGCCACGGCAGGTTCTCATACTGGTTCCACCAGCGGGTCACGACCAGCGTCACGTAGAAGCCTGGGCGGGGGGGGGCAGGGTGGGGGGGGCGAGGGGCGAAGGCCCACGCTGCGGCCAGAGCCCAGCGAGGGCGACGCCTCGGTTTCTCCATCTTTCTAATGGGGCTGCGCCCAGCACCAACCCTCCTGGAAGGCGCTCGGGAAGGGGAGACCATCAGAGCCTCTCAAGAAGGCGAGAGAGCCTTGAGTTCTCTCTCTGGCTCCACTGGCTTTCCCAGAAATCCGCCAGAGCCCTCCCCTCCTGCGCAAGGCTCCAGAGACTACCATAAAGGTCAGTGCTGCCCTGAGAAAGTGCTAACAGCAGGACATCCTTCCTAATGTCTAACTTCAGTCCCTCTGGCTTCAGGCTCCCCATCTTCCTGAACCACCAGGAGGCACTGACATGCCACTGGCCTTCCCCAATAAACTCCTGTCTGGAGCCTGGAGCAGCCACCGGACCCCAACAGGCGGAAGGGGTAGCTCACCCAGCACGAAGGAAATGGGGATGAGCTGGATGTAGCTGTCGCAATACAGAGTCAGCTTCTCAAAAATCACCTGCTGTTCGTCCGTGAGGGCCATCCTGGGGGACGTGAGGTGGGGTGGGGGGTAAAGATGTGTAGACACTGGGAGGAGATGGCTGAGACTGGTCCCAGGTCCAATCAGGCCCGGGGTAGGAGAGTGGCAGCCTCACCTCCTCCCTATCCCTTTCACTGGCCTGCCTGGAGCCTCTCCTCTGGCTTGAGCCAGATCCCCCTCTTTCTCCCACCCCCAGTGGGGCCTGTGCTTCATGCCTGGAGGAGAAACCCTCAGGAGGTTTCTTTGAGGTGGAGGAAGGCAGGTCCTGCTGAAGGAGTCAGTTTTAGGCACTGCTAATCCTTTTAAAGGATCCAAACGACAGTCATTTAAAAGCAGGTTGAAATAAAGTGTTTGGTCTTTAAAAAAAAAAAAAAAGTCTGGTAGGAAGGGATGAATCAGCAGAGCACAGAGCTATGAAATTATTCTGTACAACACTGTAATGGTGGATACAAGTCATTACACATTTGTGCAAACCCACAGAGTGTACACCAAGGGTGAGCCCTAATGTAAACTATGGACTTTGGGTGATAATGCTGTGTCCACGGGTTCATCTATTATCACAAATGTCCCATGCTGCGGGGGGATGTTGATAGTGGGGGAGGCTGTGTGTGTGTGGTGGGAGGGGTGGCGTATATGGGAACTCTCTGTACCTTCTGCTCAGTTAAACTATGAACCTAAAACTGCTCTAAAAAATAAAGCCTAATTTTTTAAAGTGTATTGATGCCCTAGTAACAACCAAAGAAAATGAATGTGCTTTGTTATTAATATTGTCATAATGCACTCAAGAATTTTATGTTTTTGGTATTTTTCAATTCATTCCCATCATTAATGCTTTTTCTGTTAAAAATGCTATCATATATTCTGTGGTTTTATCTGTCCTATATTGTTTACGTAAACATTTTTATTGGGGAAAAAAAAAAGTATGATATGGGCCTGTGAGACTATGTGGGATTCAGGAAAACAGGCTGACTGAGTGGGAGCAGGTAAGGCCTGAGTTCCAAGACCCCTCCCTGGGTTGGAGGAAAGCCTGTTTGAGCTGCTCTGACCTGCGGTGAATTGTCCTCCCAGCCTGCCTCCTTTTCTCTCCTCCCCAGCCCCCAGGCCCCAGGGCTTGGCCATGAGCTCAGATCAGTCTTATAGGTCTCTGTGCATTGGCCCCCTAGATAGCTGGGAGACACCCAGGAGCTCCAAGCTCTGGCTTGTCCCCCTGTACCTGTAAATGAAGCGGATGATGTAGTAGCAGAGCAGGAAGATGAGGAACTCCCCGTAGAGCAGCTTGTAGATGCTGCCTCGCCAGCACAGCAGCAGACGGGAGAAGGAGCCTAAACGGGCATTAGCCACTTGGCTTGAGTAGGTGACGGTCATGGCCAGGCACTGGGCTGCAGCAGGTGGGCTTGGGTCCTGATGGACAGAGAGGGATACTGATGGGGGAGAGGAGGAGGGAGCAGGGACCTCTTCAGAGTCTGTCCAGGACTCATGAGGTGGCCTCCAAGAAGCCAGGGAAGTGAGCTCAGGGGCTGTCCATAGCCTTGGCACAGAAGACACAGAGAAGAGTCTGTGCCCTTAAACTCTATGACAAAGGCAACAACAGAAATGTCCACATACTGGACTCCTTCCTGTGTTCTGAGTCTATCACGTTCAGTAGCTCCCCAAGCTCTGTCAACCCCCCCAGAGTGAGAACTGGTAAGGGGCATGGTCAGCCTTGGCCACTGCCCTGTCCCCAGTGACCAGAACAGAGCCTGGCTGGTGGAGATGTTTACTGAATGGTGGCCCCAGGGCCTTTTTACCTGCTGATCCTCCTTCCTGGGGGATCTCATCCTAATCTAACTGTATGGCTCACTCCCGCTTCAGGTCACCTCCTCAGAAAGGATATCCCCAACCACCCTACCTGGAAATAACATTCTAGTACCACCAGCCCTCTCTTCTCCTCGCCTTGCTTGATTTTTCCCCATAGCACTTATGTTATACTTGCAATTATATTTTGCAGGCTATCTGCTTGTTTACTGCCTATTCCCTCCTGCGAATGGAAGCTCCTATTGTGTACTCATAGGAGGTGCTCAATAAAAATTTACCAAAGCAATGATTGACACCCCATCCTCTCCCTACCTGCTCTGATGCAGCCACACTGGCTGTCTCTGTGCCTGCTGTTCCCCAAGTTCATTCCCACCTCAGGGCCTTTGCACAGACACACAGGTGCCCGCACACCTGCATGTGTGCTGCCTGTGTGCATCCATTACTGTCCATCCTCAGGACCAGTCATCTACCCCAAAGGCCCTTGGTGCCCCAGCCCAGCCTGTGGAGGGGTAACCCCTACTCACAGTTGGGGCTCCAGGCTGGTCTGGCGATCCCACAAAAGGTCTGGCCAGGGGACTGGTGGGACTCTCTGGGGTCCTGTGGCTAGTGCCCCTGCCCACACTTAGGGGTTGGCACCGCCCACGTATGTGCTAAGTGGTCACTTGACCCTCTAAGCCAAGGGCCTCCACAAAGGAGCCCTTGTTGTGGTCCCCTCCTCCTAATCGGCCCGTAAGCAGCACGCAGCACAGCCCTGGCCAGGGCCCCTCTAATTCCTTCCAGGGGGCGGGGGTTGGGCTGAGACCAGGGCTGGAATGGGGGGCACCCCCCCCCTCCACCATGGGCCCTGATGATCCTGCCATTTCCTCTGGGCCCTAAAGTCCGGAGATCGAGGGATCTGTTTCTGACCCCTTGAAGGGAGAGCTGAGGCGAGGAGGGGCCGGGGCTTCGGGCCTCATCCCCTGTGCCAGGAGCCATACAGTGAGGGGAGCCTCCGCCCAGGCCCTGTGGGCTTTGGCGGCACTTTGGGTACCCTAAAGAACATTAGACGACAGCCAGAAGTCCTGGCTTCTAGTCCTGGCTCTGCCACCTGGTGAGGTGACCCTGGGCGGGCTTCCGCTCCTCTCCAGGCCTCAGTGTCCCTTTCTGAAAAGGATGGCGTTGCTTTAGAATTCCATCACCTCAGTAAGATGACGGAATTCAGCATATACTCTTGAGGAGCTCTGATTGGCTGCTGGTGACATCATAGGTTATTCGGGCCGTGATTGGCTGGCAGGATCCAGTTAGTAGGTTGGTTTAGAATTATGGAAGGAGAAGGGGGGTAAGGGGGCTGCTGTGTGGGGGCTGGGCCTGGTGCGGGATGACACAGCAGTGTTTATCCTGCTGGCTCCCAGCTAGCCTGTGCGATAGGGAAGGATGTGCCCAGGTCCCCAAGGGCAGCGGGTTAATATCTCAACAGCTGGTTTCATACGTTTTAATACATCAGTCCATACGTGATGGGGGTCTAGGACGTATCCCTTCTTGTATTAAATGAAAGCCTGAAGCAGCCGTGGCTCTCCGTCTTCAGTGGCCATAAGAATAGCCTGGAATGTTTGTGAAACATGCAGCTTCTTGGGATCTTTCTCCAGAGTCTGATTCTGAGGCCTGAAGGATGCTGCATTTCTAACAAGCACTGCGGAGATTATAATGCCCGTGGTCTCTGAACCACATTTTCCGAAGCCCTGATTTACAATGTGACCTTGAGCCTTAAAATAAATCTGCTCCTTCCCTCCTCCCTCCCCCCTCCTTCACTCTCCCCTTTCCTACCCAGCCCCACACCCCACCCCACACTTCTTACCGTTAGCAATGCTAAGGTTGCAGCTGATTTTTGTGCACAGTACTTTTGCCTTTATAACTGTCTGGAAAAAAAAAATTTCACAACAACCTTGCTTATTTCTCTAATCATGGCAAACCATCACGCCGTTACTATTATAAGGGAGTCTCTTCAGAGATCAGGGAGTATTTGCTGCATCCCTGCTGCCTGTGCTGTGGGAGACATCTTTCCCATCACTCTCCTTAAATGAACTGGGGAAAGGGGCAGGTTCACTTGAGCCTCAGTCTCCTCATGTGTGAAATGGGAGAGTAATGCCTGGCTCAGTAGCTGGGTGAGAATGATGGATGGAAAACGTTTTAGTCAACAATCCAAACCAGAGTTCTCCGTGCCTATTAACTTTTCCTGGGGAACATCTACAAACCCCTGGTGCCTCTGCCCCACCCTCCAGAGTCAATTGGTCTAGGTGGGGCCCAGTGGTCGGTATTTTTTCAAGCTCCCCAGGTAAGTCTAGTGGACGGTGTAGGTTGAGGATCGGTGCTGTGAGGGAATTTTTCCCTTCTATGTATTCCCTCTTCCCCCACCAACACATGTCAGCACTCAAGAGAGATTTCCATTTACCAGATGATTAATAAATATATTTTAAAACTGCAATTGAAACATGGGCCTGGCACCACACCTGGCATGGAGATGTTCAGGCTGTTGGTTGGAATAAATGAACCACCTGTCTTTATAGAGTCAGGTTCCTGCCTCCCCTGTGGTGGCCACTGGAGGGCGCCATTGACTAGCTGGCTTCGGCTTGGGAATCCTGGTCCACTAGCCGGGGTCTGGGTGGATGGGAGAACTGGCACTGGATGGCACCTTCATCTCCTTGACCCTGACCAGCAGCTATAGAGCCATGAGAGGGAGTTGGGAGACACTGGAGCCGTCCCTCCTTTTCCCAGAACCGCAGGTTCTTTGGCCATATCCCCCAAATCCCAGCAGGGCCAGCTGACTGTGCTGCTCCAGGCCCCCTTCCCTCCCAGATGCCCCAGGATATCCCCAGAGACACCCCATGAGCAGCTGCTCCTGGCCACAGCCCACTGCTAAGACAGGCACACCCCAAGCACAAGTCATGGTCTTTCGCACTGGGTCTCGACCATGAAAATGTCCCCAGCCAGCCAGGCACGGCTCAGGCACACAGAAAGGCCACAGCAAACACTGATTGACCCAAGGCATCTTGGACGAAGTCCCCAGGATTGACCCCTGCAAGGATGGGGTCCAACCCGGTGTCAATCTCTTCGGCTTTCCATTCCACAAAGTAGTCAGTCAACAAACCATTTCCAATGCCAGAACTGAGCCTCATCTGATTCCTGCCTCCAAGAATTCATGGTTAAAGAAGTAAGTCAGTCAGAGAAAGACAAATACCATGTGATATCACTTATATATGGAATCTAAAAAAATGGTACAAATGAACTTATTTACAAAACAGAAATAGAGTCACAGATGTAGAAAACAAACTTATGGTTACCAAGGGGGAAAGGAGGGGTGGGATAAACTGGGAGATTGGGATTGACATATACACACTACTATATATAAAATAGATGACTAATAAGGACCTGCTGTATAGCACAGGGAACTCTACTCAATACTCTGTAATGACCTATATGGGAATCTAAAAAAGAGTGGATATATGTGTATGTAACTGATTCACTTTTCTGTACAGCAGAAACTAACACAACATTGTAAATCAAATATACTCCAATAAAAGTTAATTAAAAAAATTTTAAAAATTCATGGTTAAGTAAAAACCAGGAAAACACTTAAATAATTCTAATGCAGAGGGGCAAAGCCTAGTATCTGTGCACAGAGGTCAGGGAAATTTTTACAGAGATGGGAGCATTTAAGCTGAGTCTTGAAGCATGAGTAGGAGTTTGAGTTGAGACGAGTGGAAGAGCATTACATATCAGCGGTACAGCCCATGAAAAGTCACAAAGACATTACTGAGGGACAGTTAAGTATGGCATTATTATCCACATTTTATAGAGAAGGATATTGAAGTTTGAAGCCTACCTCTTTTTTCTTTCTTTCTTTTTTTTTTTTTTTTGGCCATGGCTGTGCGGCTTGTGGAATCTTAGTTCCCGGAACAGGGGTCCAACCCAGGCTTTCAGCACTGAAAGTGAGGAGTCCTAGCCACTGGACCACCAGGGAATTCCCAAAGTCTGCCTTGTCCAAGGTAACACAGTTCTAAAGGGCCAGGTTGGAATTGGAATCTGGGTCTTCTGATTTTGAATCTGTGCCTTTTCCACCACCTGTCATCATCTCTCCAGTGGAGGTCAGTTTCTGAAGGGTAGAGTCTTACCGGTTATGGTAGTGGTCTCTGTTGGGGTTGAAGGGAGGTCCAAGGGATGGGGACTGCACGGAAGAGGCTCTGAGTGCAATAGAGCCCATCCTCTTGAGGACCCCCAGCAGAGAGCCACCTCAGGGGCAGGCAGAGCAGAGCTGGGCAGATGGGTGAAGCTTCCAGAGGCAGAATGCTATGGCCATCACATCTAGGATCACCATGGCAACAGGGGCATCACAGAGGGCCTGCCACTGTGCCCTTCCAGGCCCTGTCTCAGCCAGGCAGGAAGGAGGGGACCCAGCTTGGCTGAGGGCAGTGGCAGGGGGCCCTAGGGTGGGCAAACCAGACCTGGATGCTGCCTCCAGGCTCTGTGTAGGGCACCTGCCAGCACACACCCCTCTCTTGGGCCAATCACAGTACAAACAGGGCAGAAGCCAAGAAAGAAGAGAAGAGGTCTTGACACAGCTGGACAGGGGAGGGGAAGGATACTGCTAGCCTGGAACCTGGAAGCAAGATAGACAACACCTGTACCCTGGGGCCAGGCAACCTGTGATCCCTGAAGGTCCAAATAGACTCAACATTCAAAGATATGCATACATGAGCTCTGGCTCCTGCAGGAGGATAACAGGGACCAGGAGAGGCAGGGAAAGGCTGGGACACGCACAGGTCCAACTTCACCAAGCCCAGATCTGCCAATGACAACGGAACAGCATGGAATAGGCCAGAGCTGGCCCAACTACTGATGCAAGGCAAGAGGATTCACCACAGCCTTGGGGAGAACACTGGGATCTCTGAGTTACCCCATCCCCATGGACTCTGCCCCACTGAGGACAGCCAGGTGAGGCACAGACCCCATCCATATCCCCTAGCCCACCAGCTCAGGACCAGGACTACTAGGCAGGAGGAGGAAGAGGAGCATCCCAGGGCAGGGCTCCCCAAGAGAACTGCACTGGGTGTGAGAGCAAAGGATGCTGTCACGCATTCACCACAAGTCAGGAGCCTCAGCTTTCCTTATCTGTCGAATGGGCGTGCTAGCAGTTTCACATGCTGTAGACAAAGAAACCGAGGTGTAGAGGCAGAAGTTGACTTGCCTTGAGTCACAGAGAATCAGAGTCGGAGCTGGGAGGTATAAGCAGGTCACTAGATCAGAGCAGTGTGTCTCTTCACTGTTTCAGCAGGTTCCTGAGGTTCAGTTCCACAAGCAAGTACTAAATGCTGGCTGAGCTTCGTGCTGTGCTGGGCATTGTGGGAGGAAAAGGGGAACAAGAAACAATGGTTTCTCCCAAGTCTTGAGCACTTATTGGGTGCCAGGCAGTACACTAAGTGCTTTTCAGAAATGATCTCAGCTCATTATAAGAACTGAGGAATAGGAAGTGTTATCCACCTGTGACAGGTGGATGTCAAGCCCCAAGAGAAGGTAAGTAACATGACTAAGTCTCCACTTAAATCCAAGTCTGCCTGGTCCCAAGTCCTTGCGGTAGCAACTGTGAAAGCTGCCTCCTGGCCTGAGGTTGCGGACCATGGGCTTGCGGTGATGCCACCCATCAAGGATGCCCTGGAGGGGGATTCCTGGATCAGATGGGCGACTGGACCAGGCAGCCTGCTCTAAGTCTGTGTCAACATCCAGGGAAGCCTTCCTCAGGAGGTGGGCAGACCCAAGGGCAGTTGGGGAGGACAGCACAAGGGCAGGCCACCGAGGAGTGAGCCATGGGGGTGACTGTCTGCTGGGCCAATGGGACCTCTGAGCAAGCTGCCTTGGGTTGCCTTGACTGGCTTCATATACAGGTTGCCTGGCAACCCCAGCTCCAACCCCTCTCTACCCCAGGCCAGGGCTCCAGAGTTAGCAAGTAAAACGTCAGTGACATATGAATTTCAGATAAATAATGAATAACTTTTTAGTGTAAATATGTCCTGCACTGTATAGGCTCCCTGGGGAGGGCATCCGGAAGCAATGGTCCTTTCTGTGCTGACTTATAGAGCCTGGCTGCCTGGGGGATGGGAGTGGGGGGTTGGGAGGTATCTGTGACCCAGTTGCAACAACATCATTTGAAAGCTTTTTTAGAAATGAAATAAATCAGACTCCCAGACTCCCAGGCCCCAACCTGGACCTACTCAATTAGAATCTGTATTTTAACAAGGTCCCCAGGAGATTTGTGCGGACATGAAAGTTTGAGAGTCTAGCTTCAAGATGATGATAACAGAGATAAGGGAGACATTTTTTTTAATTTAGTTATTTTTGGCTGCATTGGGTTTTTGTTGCTGCACATGGGGCTTTGTCTAGTTGCAGCAAGCAGGGGATACTCTTTGTTGCGGTGTGCGGGCTTCTCATTGCAGTGGCTTCTCTTGTTGTGGAGTACAGGCTCTAGGCTCGCGGGCTTCAGTAGTTGTGACACATGAGCTCAGTAGTTGTGGCTCACAGGCTCTAGAGCACAGGCTCAGTAGTTGTGGTGCACGGGCTTAGCTGCTCTGCGGCATGTGGGATCTTCCCGGACCAGGGATGGAACCCGTGTCCCCTGCACTGGCAGGTGGATTTGTAACCACTGCGCCATCAGGGAAGTCCCAAGGGAGACACGAATGTACTAAGTGTTTATTGTAAACAGTTAGGAAAATATAGAGCAGAAGAAAAAAAAACCCACAAAAAACCCCCAAATCACCAAAGGTATCATTTTGATGTATTTCATTCCAGTTGTTTTTTTTTTTTATATTGAGGTAAAATTCACATACTATAAAGTTCACTATTTTATTCATTTTAAGCGAACAATTCAGCAACTTTTACTTTATTCAACCATAACCACTGTCTGATTCCAGAGCATTTCTGTCATCCCAAATGGAAACTCAGTACCCATCGTGCAGTCACTTCTCATTCATGCTTCTCTCCAATTCTAGGAATCATTCACCTGCTTTCTATCTCTATGGTTTTGCCTATTCTTGACATTTTATATAAATGGAATCATAGAATGTTTGCCCTTTTGTGTCTGGCTTCTTTCACTTAGCATAATGTTTTCAAGATTCATCCATTTCACAGCATGAATCAGTACTTCATTCCTTTTGGGGCTGAATAATATTCAATTGTATGGATGTATCACTGTTTACTTATTCATCAATTGATGGCCATTTAGACTGTTTCCATTTTTTGTCTACTATGTATATTCGTGTATAAGTGTTTTTTTAATAAATTTATTTTATTTATTGGCTGTGTTGGGTCTTTGTTACTGCGCACTAGCTTTCTCTGCTTGTGGAGAGCAGGGGCTATTCTTCGTTGCAGTGCACTGACTTCTCATTGCTGTGGTCTCTCTTGTTGTGGAGCATGGGCTCCAGGTGCGTGGGCTTCAGCAGTTGTGGCATGCGGGCTCAATAGTTGTGGCTTGTGGGCTCTAGAGCACAGCCTCAGTAGCTGTGGTGCACGGGCCCAGTTGCTCTGCAGCACGTGGGATCTTCCCGGACCAGGGATGGAACCCATGTCCCCTGCATTGGCAGGCAGATTCCCAACCACTGCGCCATCAGGAAAGCCCTACAAGTGTTTTTTTAACTTCCGTCTTCAATTCTTTTGGGTATTTACCTAGGAGTGGAATTGCTGGATCATATGGTAATTCCATGGTTAATTTTTCAAGGAACTACCAAACTGTTTTCTGCAGTGACTGTATCATTTTACACGCTCCTACCAGCTCTGTATGAGGGTTCCAATTTCTCCACATCCTCTCCAACATTTGTTATTTTCTTTCTTTTTTTTTTTAAATAGAGCCATCCTCGTGGGTGTGCAGTGGTGTCTCACTGTGGTTTTGATTTGCACTTCCTTAATGACAAATGCTGTTGAGCATCTCACGTCCCTGTCATTTATATATTTTCATTGGAGAAATGTCTATCCAAGTCCTTTGCCCGTTTTCTAATTGGATGATGTTCTCATTGTTGTGTTGTAAGAGTTCTTTGTGTATTCTGGATACTAGACCCTTATAGGATATATATCCATCTCATATGATTTACAAATATTTTCTCCCATTCTGGATTGTCTTTTCACCTTCTTGAGACTATCCTTTGATGCACAAAGATTTTAAAATTTTGATGAAGTATAGTTTATCTATTTTTTTCTTTTGTTGCTTGTGCTTTTGGTGTTGTGTCTAAGAAACCATTGCCAAATCCAACATTATAAAAATTTACCCATAATAAGTAAGAAATTTAAAAAAACATCATTAAGTTCTCTTCAGAGTTTTAACGCATTAGATCTTACATATAGGTCTTTGACCTATTTTTTGAGTTAATTTTTATATATGGTGTGAGGTAAAGGTCCAGCTTCATTCTTTAGGATGCAGATATCCAGTTGTTCAAGTACAAGTACTTGAAAAGATTATTCTTTCCCCATTGAATGGTCTTGAAACTCTTGTTGAAAATCAATTGACAGATGTATAGGCTTATTTCTGGACTCTTAATTCTGCTTCATTAGTCTATATATCTATCCTTATGCCAGTATCACACTTTTTTTTGTTGTGTAGCTTTGTAGAAGTTTTAAAATAAGAAAGTGTGGGGCTTCCTAGGTGGCGCAGTGGTTAAGAATCCGCCTGCCAATGCAGAGGTCACGGGTTCAATCCCAGCTCCAGGAAGATCCCACATGCTGCGGAGCAACTAAGCTCGTGTGCCAAAAAAAAAAAGAAAAAAAAAAAAAGAATCTCCAACTTTGTTCTACCTTTTCAAGATTGTTTTGACTATTCAGGGTCCCTTGAAATTGCACATAAATTTTCAGATCAACTTGCCCATTTTTGTAAAAAAAGGCAGTTGTAATTTTGATACAGATTGCATTGAGTCTGTAGATCACTTTGGTTTCTTTACAATACTGTCTTCCACTCCATGAGTATGGGATGTCTTTTATTAAACTCTTCTTTAATTTCTTTCAACAATGTTTTGTAGTTTCCAGTGTATGTTAAATTCATCCTAAGTATTTTATTATTTTGATACTTTTTAAATGGAATTGTTTTAATTTTGAGATTGTTCATTGCTAGTGTATAGAAATACAACTGATTTTTGTATGCTGATCTTATATTCTACAAGTTTGCCTAATTCATTTATTAGGTATAATAGTTTCTGCATTAGGATTTTTTATATGTAAGACCATGCCATCTGTGGATAGAGATAGTTTTACTACTTCCTTTCTAATCTGGATGCCTTTTCATTATTTCTCTTGCCCTAGTTAAAACTTCCAGTAAAATGTTGAATGAAAGTGGCAAGACCAGACATCCTTATATTTTTTCTGATCTTAGGAGGAAAGCTTTGTCTTTCACCATTAAGTATGATATTAACTGTGGGTTTTCATAAATGTCCTCTATCAAGCTGAGGAAATTCCCTTCTAGTCCTAGGTTTTCTTTTTTAATACATTTATTTATTTATATCTGTTTATTTATTGGCTGCATTGGGTCTTTGTTGCTGCACACAGGCTTTCTCTAGTTGCAGCGAACGGGGGCTACTCTTCATTGTGGTGCGCGGACTTATTGCAGTGGCTTCTCTTGTTGTGGAGGAAGGGCTCTAGGCGAATGGGCTGCAGTAGTTGCGGCACACAGACTCAATAGTTGTGGCACACGGGCCTAGTTGCTCTGAGGCATGTGGGATCTTCCTGGAGCAGGGCTCGAACCGTGTCCCTTGTATTGGCAGGCAGATTCTTAACCACTGTGCCACCTAGAAGTCCCTAGTCCTAGTTTTATGAGTGTTTTAATCATCCAGGAGTGTTAGGTATTTTTTCCCCCACCTTTAAAAAAAATGTGTATATATATATATATATATATATATTTATTTATTTATTTGGCTGCACCAGGTCGTAATTGTGGCAAGCTGGATCTTTGTTGCCGAGTGTGAGATCTTTGTTGTGGCACGTGGGATCTTTAGTTGCAGCATGAAGGATCTTTTATTTGCAGCATGTGGGCTCTTAGTTGCGGCACACATGTGGAATCTAGTTTCCTGATCAGGGATCGAAACCAGGCCTGTATTGGGAGCATGGAGACTTAACCATTGGACCACCAGGGAAGTCCCCCCACCGTTTTTATTGTGGTAAAATACCTTTAACATAAAATTTACTATCTTAATAATTGCTAAGTGTACAGTTCAGTGGTATTAAATATATTTATATTGTACAATCATCATCCTATCTATCTCTGAAACACTTTTCTTCTTGTAAAATGGAAACAACTTAAAAGGACAACATAAAGGACCTTTATGATTTTTTTTTTTAACCCTTGTGATTTTGGAACTGTTCAGCATCTTGACTGTGGGGGTGGATACATGAACCTATACAGATGATAAAATTGTATAGAACTTAATATATATACACATATGAATATGAGTAAAACTGGGGAACTTTGAAAAAAAAATAAAACGGAAACTCTATACCCATTAAACAATAACTCCCCACTCCCCCGGCCACTGGCAACCACCAATTCTAGTTTGTGTCTATGATTTTGGCTACACTAAGTATTTCATATAAGTGAAATCATACAGCCTTTGTCTTTTTGGCACTGGCTTATTTCACGTAGCATAATATCCTCCAGGTTCATTCATAAGGGTGTTGGGTTTTATCAAATTATTTTTCTGTATGAATTGAGATAATCATGGGGTTGCTTTTCTTCATTCCATTAATATGGTATATTACATTGATTAATTTTTATATGTTGACCCACCCTTGTATTCCTTGGATAAATCTCACTTGGCCATGAAGTATAATCCTTTTAATATGTTGCTGGGTTCGATTTTCTAGTATTTTCGGGGCATTACAGGGGTCGGGGTGGGGGAAGGGTTTATTATGAGATTTTATGAAACCACATGTGTGAAACTTTTGAAAATTGTAAAGCACTATAAAATTTAAAGAATCTTTTATTCAATTAAAAAAACAGGGAATTTTTTTCCTAGTATTTTGTTAAGGATTTTTCAATCTATATTCATAAGGGATATTGGTCTATAAATTCTTTCCTTGGCTTTAGTATCGAAGTAATTCTGGCATTATAGGATAAATTAGGAAGCACATTCCTCTATTTTTTGGAAGAGTTTGAAGAGGATTGGTGTTAATTCTTTCTTAAATGTTTGAGAGAATTCACCAATGAAGCAGTCTGGTCCTAGCCTTTTCTGTATTGGACTTTCTTCTTTGGTTACAGATTCAATCTCCTGTTGTAGGTCTATTGAGGTTTTTCATTTCTGCTTGAGTCAGTTTTAGTAGTTTGTTTCTAGGAATTTGTCTTTTTCATCTAGGTTATCTGGTTTGTTGATAAACAATTATTCATAATCCTTTTTATATCCATAAGGTTGATAGTAACGTCCTTCCATTCATTCCTAATTTTAGTAATTAGACTATTTTTTTTTTCTTTTGGTCTAACTAAAGTTTCATCAACTTTGTAGCTTTTTTCCAAAGAAGCAACTTTTGTTTTCACTGATTATCTCTGTTGTTTTTCTAGCCTGTATTTCCTTTATTCCATTCCAATCTTTATTATTTTCTTCCTTCTCCACACTTTGGGTTTACTTTGTTCTTCTCTTTCTAGTGCCTTAAGTTGGAAATTTAGGGCTGGACTTGAGTAAGATGTGTGAGGTTGGAGACTCCATAGTCACATTGCTACCAAGGGAGAGCACCAACCTGAGAATACAGTAAAGCCAGGATGAGGACAAGGAAGACATTGGGTCTTGAGGACAGTATGTAGCCGCTGAATTAATCCATGTCTGAAACAAATTCTGTTACCAGACACTTACTTACGTGATTCAATAAATATTTGTGCTCACACACACAAAAAAAGTTGGAAGTTCAGGTTATTAACTTGAGATCTTTCTTCTTTTTAGTGTTTATTGCTATAAGTTTTTCTCTGAGAACTGCTTTTACTGCATCTCATAAGTTTTGGTATGCTGAATTTTCATTTTCATCTATCCCATCTAATTTCCCTTGTGATTTCTTCTTTACCTATTGGACATTTAAGAGTGTGTTGTTTAATTCCACATATATGCAAAAATTTCAGTTTTCAATTAATTTCTTGTTTCATTTCATTGTGGTCAGAGAAGATACTTCATACGAGTTCAATATTTTTAAATTTATTGAAACATTTTGTGGTATAAATATGGTCTCTCCTGAGGAATGTTTCTTGTGCACTTGAGAAGAATGTGTATTCTGCTGCATGAGGTGGAGTTAGGTCTAGTTGGTTTACAGTGCTGTTCAAGTCTTCTATTTCCTTATTTATCTTTCGTGTAGTACAGTTGACCCTTGAATAATGCAAGGATTAGGGGCACCATCCCCCATGTAGTCAAAAATCTGCATATAACTTTATAGTTGTCCCTCCGTATCCACAGTTTAATATCCACAGATTCAACCAACTGCATGTTGTGTAGTACCATAGCATATGTTTATTGACCAAAAATTCCACATATAGTGGACCCATGCATTCCAAACCCATGTTGTTCAAGGTCAACTGTAATTCTATCCATTATTGAAAGTAAAACATTGAGGTCTTTATTATTGTTGAACTATCGATTTCTCCCTTCAATTCTGTCAAGGTTTTTTTCCCCCAATATTTATTTATTTATTTATTTGGTTGTGCTGGGTCTTAGTTGTGGTGGGTGGGCTCCTTAGTTGTGGCATGCGAACTCTTAGTTGAAGCCTGCATGTGGGATCTTGTTCCCTGACCAGGGATTGAACCCTGGGCCCCCTGCATTGGGAGCTCAGAGTCTTAACCACTGTGCCACCAGGGAAGTCCCCTGTCACGTTTTGCTTCAAATATTCTGGGGCTCAAAAGTTAGATAACTATATGTTTATAATTATCATATCTTCTTGATGGATTGAGCCTTTTATCATCATATAGTGTTTCTCATGATATTTTTTGCCTTAAAGTCTATTTCTTCATATTAGTATAGCCAGTTCATTTCTTTTTGTTGTTGTTAGTCTTCATGGAATATTTTTTCCTTCCTTTCACTCTCTCAAAGACTCTTTGAGTCTTTTGAGCTAAGAGTCTTGTAGAGAGCATATAGTTGGATCATGTGTGTTTTTTAAAATCCATTCTAGGGAATTCCCCGGCAGTCCAGTGGTTAGGACTCTGCACTCTCACTGCCAAGGGCCTGGGTTCAATCTTTGATGGGAGAACTAAGATCCCACAAGCCACATGGTGTGGCCAAAAAAAAAAAAGAAAGAAAAAGAAAAAGAAAGACTTTTAAAAAATAAAGTAAAATCCATTCTATCAATATCTTTTTGTAAACGTTATATCTGACATGATATTAATTTTCTTTTTTTTTAATTTACTTATTTATTTATTTTTGGGTGTGTTGGGTCTTCATTGCTGCAAGTGGGCTTTCTCTAGTTGTGGAGAGTGGGGGCTACTCTTCATTGCAGTGCACAGGGCTTCTCAAGTGTGGTGGCTTCTCTTGTTGCAGAGCATGGGCTCTAGGTGGGTGGGCTTCAGTAGTTGCAGTGCATGGGCTCAGTAGTTGTGGCATGCAGGCTCTAAGGCTTCAGTAATTGTGGCACCTGTGGGCTCAGTAGTTGTGGCCCTTGGGCTCTAGAGTGCAGGTTCAGTAGTTGCAGTGCACGGGCTTAGTTGCTCCATGGCGTGGGATCTTCCTAGACCAGGGCTCGAACCCATGTCCCCTGCGTTAGCAGGCAGATTCTTAAGCACTGTGCCATCAGGGAAGTCCTATCAATATCTTTTAATATGAGAATTTAATCCACTTATATTTAATGTAATTACTAATAAGCACTTACTTCTGCCATTTTGCTATTTATTTTCTATGTCATATCTTTTTTGATGTTGTTGCTCCTCAATTCCTCCCTTATTGTCTTCTTTAACTTGTTAGGTGTTTTCTAGTGTACCATTTTAATTCCTTTTTTGTTTCTTTCATAAAATATATTTTAGTTATTTTCTTAGTGGTTGTCCTAGGAATTACAATTAACATCTTAATTTTTAACAATCCAGTTCAAGTTAATATCAATTTAGTTTCAATAGTATACAAAAACTTTCTTCCTCTATGGCTCCATTCCCCACCTCTCATGTTGTTATTATCACAAATTACATCTTTATACATTGTATTCCCATTAACATAGTTCTATAGTTACTGTAGCTGGCTTTTAAATCATGTGGGGAAAAAAAGATTTATATTCTAAAAACAGATTAATACTGACTTTGATATTTACTTACTTATCTTTACCAATATTCTTTATTTCTTCACGTGAATTTGAATTACTGTCTAGTGTCCTTTCATATCAGCCTGAAGCACTCTTTTTAATATTTCTTGTAAGGAAAGTCTGAGTGACAGCTCTCCCAGTTTTTGTTAATCTAGGAATGTCTAATTTTTTTGTTTTATTTTTTTTTTTGAAGTATGGCTGATTTACAATGCTGTGCCAATCTCTGCTATACAACAAAGTGACTCAGCTATACACATATACACATTCTTTTTATATATTCTTTTCCATTATGGTTTATCACAGGATATTGAAGATAATTCCCTCCCTGTGCTATACAGTAGGACCGTTGTTTATCCATTCTAAATGTAATAGTTTGCGTCTACCAACCCCAAACTCCCCGTCCATCCCTCTCCCTCCCCCACCCTTGGCAACCACAGTCTGTTCTCTATGTCTGTGAGTCTATTTCTGTTTTGTAGATAAGTTCATTTGTGCCATATTTTAGATTCCACATGTAAGTGATATCATATGGTATTTCTCTTTCTCTCTTTTTTTAAAGATTTATTTATTTATTTATTTATTTATTTATTTATTTATTTATTTATCTATGGCTGTGTTGGGTCTTTGTTGCTGCACGCAGGCTTTCTCTAGTTGCGGCAAGCAGGGGCTACTCTTTGTTGTGCTGTGCGGGCTTCTCAGTGTGGAGCATGGGCTCTAGGTATGTGGGCTTCAGTAGTTGCAGTGCATGGGCTCAGTAGTTGTGGCTCAAGGGCTCTGCAGTGCAGGCTCAGTAGTCGTGGCACACGGTCTTAGTTGCTCCTTAGCCTGTGGGATCTTTGAGAACCAGGGCTCAAACCCATGTCCCCTGCATTAGCAGGCAGATTCTTAACCACTGTGCCACCGGGAAAGTCCCTCTCTTTCTCTTTCTGACTTACTTCACTTAGTATGATAATCTCTAGCTGCATTCATGCTGCTGCAAATGGCATTAGTTCATTCCTTTTTATGGTTGAGTAATATTCCATTGTATATATGTACCACATCTTTATCCACTCACCTGCCAATGGACATTTAGGTTATTCCCATGACTTGGGTATTGTGAATAGTGCTACTATGAACACAGGAGTGCATATATCTGTTTGAATTACAGTTTTGTCCAGGTATATGAGAATGTCGTCTTAATTCCTGAAGGATAACTTCACCAGATGTAGAATTCCTGATTGACCTTTTTACCCTTCTTTCAGAACTTCAAATATACTTTCAATATAATTCATCCCACTACCTTCCAGCCTCCAATGTTTCTGATGAGAAATCAACAGCTAATCTTATCGAGATTCCCTTGCACATGATTAGTCACTTTTCTCTTGCTGCTTCAAGGATTCTTTTTGTGCTTTGAGTCTTTTACCATTGAATATGTCTTGGTTTGCATCTTTTTGGAGTTTATTCTAATTGGGGTTAATTGAGCTTCTGGGGTGTGTGGTTTATGTCTTGCATCAAATGTAGAAGTTTTCAGCTGTTATTTCCTCAAACATTCTTTTTCCCCATTTCTCTTCCTCCTCTCCTTCTGGGACTTCCATTATGCATATGTAAATAATGTATGCTTGGACTTCCTTGGTGGCGCAGTAGTTAAGAATCCACCTGTCAATGCAGGGGACATGGCTTCGATCTCTGTTCCAGGAAGATCCCACATGCTGTGGAGCAACTAAGCTGGTGAGCCACGACTGCTGAAGCCCACATGCTCTAGGGCCTGTGTGCCACAACTACTGAGCCCCTGTGCTGCAACTACTGAGGCCCACGTGCCTAGAGCCTGTGCTCCACAATGAGAGAAGCCACCACAATGAGAAGCCTGTGCACCACAATGAAGAGAAGCCCCCCACTCACTGCAACTAGAGAAAGTCCATGCGCAGCAATGAAGACCCAATGAAGCCAAAAACAAAAATAAATAAATAATAATATCGTATGCTTGGTGGTGTCTCACAGGTTAGGCTCTATTCACTTTCCTCATTCTTTTTTTCCTTTCTGCTTCTCAGTCTGAGTAATCTCTCTCTCAAGTATGCTGCCTCTTTCTCCTACCTGCTCAAACCTCCTGTTGAACTGCACTAACGAATTTTTTATTTCAGTTAATATTCTTCAACTGTAGAATTTCTATTTCTTTCCTTTTTATAACTTCTGTCTCTTTATTGATATTCTCTATTTTGTGAGATATGATTCTCATAGTTTCCTTTAGCTCTTTGCACGTTATTTCCTTTAGGTCTTTGAATATGTTTTAAATAGTTGATTTAAAGTCTTTGTTGGGACTTCCCTCGTGGCTCAGTGGTTAAGAATCCGCCTGCCGATGCAGGGTACACAGGTTCGTAGCCCTGGTCTGGGAGGATCCCACATGCTGCTGAGCAACTAAGCCTGTGCGCCAAAACTACTGAAGCTCGTGCACCCTAGAGCCCCATGCCACAACTGCTGAGCCCAATCACTGCAACTACTGAAGCCAGCATGTCTAGAGCCCATGCTCGGCAAGAGTGACCATTGCAATGAGAAGCCCACGCACTGCAACGTAGAGTAGCCCCTGCTCGCCACAACTAACGAAAGCCCTCACACAGCAACAAAGATCCAACACAGCAAATAAATAAATAAATAAAATGTTTTTAAAAAATAAAATAAAGTCTTGGTCTACTAAATCCAATATCTGTGCTTCCTCAAGGACAGTTTTTTCCCCATGTATAGGTCATGTTTTCTTGTTTCTTTGCATGCATCATAACTTTGTTTCTAAACTGGACATTTTTAGTATTATAGTGCAGCAACTCTAGAAATCAGATTCTTTACCATGCAAGGGCTTGCTCTTGCTGCCTGTGGTAGAAATTGTTTGTTAGGTGATTAACTGTTCTGAGCTTATTTTAAAGTTTATTTTTTGTTGTCTGTGTAGTGGTCAGCTAGTGATTTGACACAGATTTCCTTAAATGTCTGGAACAACAACAATAAAAATCTCCCAGTCTTTGCAGATGAGCTCTGTATGTACGTTGGGACATAACCTTTACTACTCAGCCAGGCAGTTTACAACTCTGCTTTAGCCTTCATTTCCTGCTTGTTCGGAGCCTGAAAATCAGCTACAGGTGAGATCTTAGGGTCTTCTCATGTCTTTTCTGAGCATGCATCTAGCCCTGGGCATGCATGTGGACTTCTAGGTCCTTTCAAAGCCCTTATTCCCTAGAGCATATTATTCCCCAGCCTTTCTTCCTAAGCTTTTCGGTTTGTTTATCATTTTCTCCAAATGTTACCCCTCATCCCAGATGACAGCATCTAATACAATAGACTTTATATACTTTCAATAAATGCCCTCAAGTTATCTGGGAGAATTCTGAATTGGGAAAAATAAGGCTAGCCCTTTGAACCAGACCTCTAGGGAACCACCAGAGAGGTCAAAACAACCACAGTTCTTTCAGTAGAAGGTCCATTCCACTCCCTCTAATACTAGGAATGCAGGCTGTTGTCTTCAAGGCTGCCACAGAGCTGGGGAGTGGCGGATGGGCCAGGGTAAGTTAAAATATCATGAAGTTGTCTTACTGAAATTCAGCTACTTATTTCTTGATTAAGTGTTCGCCTGCTTGCTGTAGACTGTGATTTGTTTCCAGAGTTCTGATAAAGCTGATTCTGACAGTTTTGCCAGTTTATTAGCTGCTTTCATGAAGAGATGAACTCTTGGAGTTCCCTACTCCATTTTCACTGACATCCTCAGTCTTTTTTTTTTTTTTTTAAGCACAGCATATTTTTACATAAAAATAATTATTTGGTATATAAAATTTTGCATTTTTTCACTTAATGTTATACTATAAACATTTCTATTTACTTGTATTATTCTTCATAATTATCCATTTTAGTAATTCATTTAGCAAATATTTACTAGGGTACCACTTACCTGGTGGTGACTCTACAGGGACTGAGTATACAAAAATGAGTAAAACAAGGCCCTGACCACATGGAGCCTATATTCTAGAAGGGAGAGAAATATGAGTCATGTAAATATTCATTCCTTTTTACTGCTGTATAATATTCCATCATAAGAACATACCTCTGATGGGATGAAAAATGTTTCACTAGAGATATCAGGTCCTAATCCCAGAAACTTGTAAATGTTACCTTATACGGAAATGGGGCCTTTGCAGATATGATTAAGTTAAGGATCTTGGGATGTGGAGATGATCAGGATTATTAGAGCAGGCCCTAAATGCAATCCCGTGTGTCCTTTTAAGAAGCAGGAAGAGGGAAATTTGACATGTACAAAAGAGGAAAAGTCAATGTGACAGTGGAGGCAGAGACTTGAGTGAAGCCAACAAATGCCTGCCGCCACCGGAAGCTGAAAGAAGCAAGGAATGGATTCTCCCCTAGACCCTCCAGAGGAACACAGACCTAACAACATCTTGATTTTGGCCCACTCATACTAATTTTGGAATTTTGTCCTCCAAAATGGTGAAAAATACATTTCTGTTTCTTAAAGCCACCTAGTTTGTGGCAATTTGTTACAGTTACCATAGAAACTAATACAGAGTTTTGGAACGGAAAGTGGGGTGCTGCTGTAACAGATAACTAAAAATCTGGATATGGCTTTGGAATGGGGTAATGGGTAGAGGCTGGGAGAATTTTGAGAAGCATGATAGAAAAAGCCTAGATTGCCTTGAACAAGCTGTTGGTAGCAGTATGGATGTTTAAGGCTCTACCAGTGAGGGCTCAGAACAAAATGAGGAAAATGTGACTGGAAACTGAAGGAGAGGTGATCACTGTTATACAGTAGCAAGAAGTCTAGCTGAACTGTGTCCTACAGTGATGGAAAGCAGCACTTTTAAATGATGAACTTGGATTTTAGCGGAGGCAATTCTGAAGCAAAATGTTAAAGATTTTGGTTTCTTCTTGCTGATTATAGTCAATTGTAGAAAAAGATATATTGAGAAAAGAACTGTTAGGCAAAAAGGAACCAGTACTTGATTTTGGAAATTTGCAGCCTATCCAGGTTGCAAAAGATGCCAAAATTAGGTGATTTACTGTTAGAAAACGATGCTCTAGAGAGGAGGCCATGGGTGTGGTTGGACACTAGCATTCTGTTAGTGTTGAGGAAATTAGGTGTATGACCCATGGATCCCCTCAACCATCTCAGCAGAAGCCAGGAATGAGAGATGATATTTTCCAGGAAAGATCTGTGGGGGACTCCTATTTAATGATGTGAGTGTCTGTGACATACAATGGAGACCCATAAGGCCTTGGAGAATGTTATACCAGCAGAAATGCTGCCAGCTTGAACTGAAAGGAACAGAGACAATGAAATGAAGGAAGGCTGCTGGACTCCCAAAATTCTACAGGTGGGAAATAGGTTTATACAACTACTCAGCTTCAACCATTTGCTTTCCTTTAAGAAAAAAGAATGACTCAAAGGGAGGAGCCTCAGGCCCAGAGGGCAGAGCCTCAGGTCTATAAATCAGAGCCAAGGATGCAGAGAATGGAGCTGTGAATGACAGAAAATTATGCGTAGACCTTGAAAAGAACTAATGAAATGTGCCCTTTATCTCTTCCATTTTTTCTCTTTTGGAATAGGAATATCTATAACTGTTATACTGGGCCTGTCCAATCATTGTATTTTGGGAACAACTTATTTCTAGCTTCACAGTTCCAGAGATGGAGAGGAATTTTTTTCCCCCAGAATAGATCATACCCAGAGTCTCACCTATTCTTGGTTTAGATGATAAGATTAGGGATTTTAAGCTGATTATATTTAGATGAGGTTTTGAATTATTTTGATGGGTTAAGACTTTTGAAGATATTGGGATGGGGTAAATGGAGAACCTTTTGGGGCCAGAAGGCAGACTCTGGAGGGATGAAAAAAGCCTTCCCTCCCAAAAGATCCTAATTCCTGAAACTTATTAATGCTACTGTTACATGGTACAGATTCTTTGCAGATATGATTCAGTTAAAGATCTTGAGAGGTGGAAATTATCTTGGGTTATCAAGGTGGCTCTAAATGCAATCACATGTGTCACAAGAGGGAGGCAGAAGGAGACTTAACACAGACAAAAGAGAAGGCAATGTGAAAATGATGGAGAAATAGTGAGACCGTGAGATAAGAAATGCCAGCTTCTACCATAAGCCAGAAGAAGCAAGGAACAAGTTCTCCCCTACAGCCTCCAGACAGAGCATGGACATACTGACATCTTGATTTTGGTCCAGTGATACTAATTTTGGACTTTCTGCATCCAGAATGGTGGAAGAATAGATTTCTGTTGTTTTAAGCCTGTGTAATATAGAGTTGCTATAGGAGACCAATATGACGACACAATGTACTTATCCAGTCTCTGTTCATTGGACATTTGTTTTTGTTTTGTTTTGTTTAAGATTTTTCAATGTGGACCATTTTTTTAGTCTGTACTGAATTTTTACAATATTGCTTTTGTTTGATGTGTTGGGTTTTTTGGCCATGAGGCATGTGGAATCTTAGTTTCCTGACCACAGACCAAACCTATACCCCCTGCACTGGAAAGCAAAGTCTTAACCACTGGACTGTCAGGGAAGTCCCTGTTCACTGGACACTTGGATTGCTATTATGAACAGCCTTGTACATTTCCGGGTGCAAATGTGCTTGAGTTGTACCAGTTTACACTCCTATCAACACTATAGTTCCTGTTGACCCACATTTTGTTCATCATTTGGTATAATCAGATTTCTTAATTGTTGCCAATCCTAGTGAGTATGAGATAGCGTCTCACTGTGGTTTTATTTGCATTTCCCTGATCACCAATGTGATTAGGCTTGAGTATCTTTTCAAACTCTTATTGGCGATTTGTAATGCCTCTTCTATGAAATGCATGTTCATGTCTTTACCTATTTTTCTTTTTTTAAATATTTTTATTTATTTATTTATTTATTTAGTTGTGTCAGGTCTTAGTTGCAGCAGGTGGGCTCCTTAGTTGCAGCTTGCAGTCTCCTTAGTTGTGGCATGCGAGCTCTTAGTTGCAGCACGCATGTGGGATCTAGTTCCCTGACCAGGGATGGAACCCCAGCCGCATGCATTGGGAGCACGGAGTCTTAACCACTGGGCCACCAGGGAAGACCCCTGTCTTTCCCTGTTTTTCTAATGAATTATTTTATGTATTTTTATTGACATATAGTTCCTTTTATAGTCTAGATACTAAAATTTTGTTGGTTATGGCTTATGTTTTTACTAGCTGTTCCTTCTGAGATTTACACATTTTCATATTGCTAAATAACATGTGTATACTGACATCCTTTTATTGTTTAATCTACTGACCTCTTATTTAGTAGATGAGGATTTAATTCTCTGATACCACTGTGGGTTTAAAAAGTTTAAGTGAATATTTAGAGTTTATATTTTTTGCCCACTCAAATATTATTCATAGGTGACCACTAGTATGATTATATTTTGTACTTCCAGTTTTTCCCCTAAAGTTAGTAATTGTCACTTTAAAAAAATTGTTCAAATTTCTTTGTACTTACTGCTAATTCTTCCCACACCTTCCAATATTTTCAATCACATCAGTTAATCTATCCATTCCAATGATTTTTCCTTGGAAACATTATTCCTAGTGACCACTGTTCTCCCCTGTCTAGGCTGGTTATCTCCATACTGCCACACAGCCATTGTCCTGGGATTTTGCTGTTGTCCTTGGAATAATCTTTCCCATTCTTCTGGATTGGAGTCCTTGTTTTCCTGTATCCTCTGTCTTTCTTTCTCATGATTTTACTCTTCTGTTTTGGTGGAACACACCCTGTAAGAGTTCATGAGTTCAAAGTAGTGGTACAGTGGCAGAAGGCATGGTGATGACTGCTCTTAACATACCAACTTCTTGATGTCTCTTCCAGTTTGGTCTGATTGCCGTATTTGCCTACACAGAATCCCAGCATCTGCCCGCACAATCATCCTGAAGTTTCCCTTGCCTTTACTCCTGTGATGACTTTCCAGTCTCCTGACCTATAGCGGGTTTTTTTTTCTTGGTTCCCCTCTCATTTTGTTGGAGTGCATCCTTCAGTGGTTCTTGAGAAAGAGTATGTGAAAGTTAAATTTTTCAAGACCTTGCATAGGTACTTGCATGATAATTTACTTGGCATAGAGTTCTAGGTTGGAAATAATTTTCTTTCAGAATTTTTTTTTTTTTTGGCTGTGTTGGGTCTTCATTGCTGCACACGGGCTTTCTCTAGTTGTGGAGAGCAGGAGCTACTCTTCATTGTGGTGCATGGGCTTCTCATAGTGGTGGCTTCTATTGTTGTAGAGCACGGCTCTAGGCACACAGGCTTCAGTAGTTGCTGCTTGTGGGCTCAGTAGTTGTGGCTCTCAGGCTCTAGAGCACAGGCTCAGTAGTTGTGGTGCACGGGCTTAGTTGCTCTGCAGCACGTGGGATCTACTTGGACCAGGGATCGAACCCATGAACCCGTGTCCCCTGCATTGGCAGGTGGAGACTTAACCACTGCACCACCAGGGAAGTCCCATCATCATATTTTTAAAAATATTATTTAAAATATATTAATACTAAGATATTAATAATATTAAATAAATATTATTTAAAATATTAATTTCCAAGAGTTCTTTTTCTTCTCTCAACATTCACCTCTATAAAATCATGTTCTTATTTCATAAATGCAGTACCTTCTTTTGCTTTCTCTGGGGGATATTAATGATGGCGGCGGGGTTTGTTGTTGTTGTTTTCCTTCTCAGAGTCTCTGTTTCCTGAAAGTTGCTTTTTTTCTGCTTACTAGATTTGATTTTCTTCATGTTAGAGGTTCTCCTTCATTGTCTAACAGTCCTGGGTTTTCTGCTCATTATTAGGAACAGGAGCTTAAAAATTGATGGGAAACTCTAAGCCTGTTGACATTGACCTTCACAGTATGGTGTTCTGACGGGGCATTTCATGGATAACACTAATCTTAGGGTCTTTAATCCTCTCTTCTTGGGCTGGCCTGAGTCCGCCAGGAAGGCTCCTCCAACCCGCCGCCTGGAGGGTAAAAATCTGGCTGCCGCTATTCTGACTGCCAGGTAAAGGAAGAGGGTTTGGGATGGAGGTGGGGGTGGGAGCGTGGGCGGGTGGTGTCTCAAGTTTCCAACTTGTATGCGATCGCTAAATCTCCTTAGTCAGCTCTTGTCCCAAAGACTCTGTTTTACCATCTCCGGAGAACAAATTTTCAGTCTTATGCTAGACTCAGAAAGGGGAAGTTGTTCGGTGGCATGAAGTAGGGGAGAGGATGTCGGGATCTAATTTCTTCTCAATCAGCTTTACTCTAGAGCTTCACGTTTTAGCCTTTACTACCAATGCTAGAGGTCTCTGTTGCTGCCAGTTCCTGATATTTTGCTTCCTTAAATCTCCTCCTAATTGAGAGAGATTTGTTGATACCTGTCACTGTAGCTCTAAGGATTTTTGCTTTAAATATTTTTAGACTATTTTATTAGTCATATACTAATTTAGAATTGTTATACCTTTTCTGATGAATTTAACTTTTGTTTACTTAACACTGTCATTACTTCATTATTACTGCACAGTGATCATCTCTACCCTTAATAATGCTTTTTGTCTTAAAGTTCAGTTATTAATGTAGATATACCACCTTTCTTTTGCTCTGTCTTTTCTTCATGTAACTTTTTTCTTTTTTAATAATATATTTTATTAAAGTATAGGTGATTTACAATATTGTGTTATCTACTGTACAGAAAAGTGATTCAGTTTTATATATATATGTGCATTATTTTTCATATTCTTTTCTAATTTCATTTGTCACAGGATATTGAATATAGTTCCTTGTGCTACACAGTAGAAACTTGTTTATTCATATAACTTTTTTCATTCTCAACCTTTTCATATCTTTATGCTTAGGGGGATCAGGTGTGTGGGTTTTTTAAACTATTTTAACCATTTAAGTGTACAGTTTAGTGACAATAAATATATTCGCATTGTTGTGCAACCATCATCCATCTCCGGAATTTTTCTCCTTTTCCCAAACTGAAACTCTGAATTCATTAAACAAATATTGATGCCTATCTGTGCTTTATTTTCTATTCTTGATTTTATAGGCCTTATAAGTCTATGCTCTATATCTCTTTTTAACTTTTTCAAATTTTCCATCTCTGTGTGTACTTTTCTGTATTACTTTTTGATTATATATATTTTGCAGGACACTAATTCTCTCTTTAGCTCTGTCCGATCTATTTAACCCATTCTTTTGGAGATATATATCTATATCTATACTTCATTTGGTCATTCAAAAATCTGTTTGGTTCTCTTTGATAATCACTTATGTATTTATCTTAAGTTCATACATAACCTTTCTATATGGTATATAGGACCTGAATATCCGGAGTTCTATAGCATCTAAATCTGTTAGATGTTGTTTCTTCTGATTCTCACTCACAGTGGCTAGCCTTCTTCTGTGCTGGCAATCTCTGATTGTGAGCTCATTACTTGATATTAACCAATGGGAATCTTTACACTTGTATATGAACACTTTCCTCCAAAGGGGATTTGTGTGTGCTTCTGCCAGGAGCCACAGGGTGCCACCAACATGGAACACTTCAGTCCTCCTTGAGGGACCGGGTTTCATATAGTTGCCCAGGATCCAGCTCCCCCACCTCCTCCTGGCCAAGCTCCCAGCTTCCTGCTAACTTTTCTTTTGGAGTCAGGAAGTAAGTTTTGGAGATCTTGGAAGACAACAGGACCTCAAGGAATCATGGCCTCTCTTTGCAGGGTATTTTTTTTTTTCTGTAGTAAGAAGGTTCCTCATTGTTCTAAGTCCACCATATGAGAAGAAGTAGAAATTCTCCAATCCAGGGACCTCCCTGGTGGTCCAGTGGTTAAGATTCCACATTTTCACTGCAGGGGGTTCAGGTTCAATCCCTGGTCAGGGGAAATAAGATCCCCCATGCCACAGGGCAAAAAAAAAAAAAAAAAAGGAAGGAAGGGAGGGAGGAAATCTGCAATCCATTCCACGCATGTCCATAGTCCTTAGGAGCCATCTTTTGGACATGTAGATCTGGTCACATCACACTCCTACTTAAAACCTTCAATGACTCCCTTTTGTCCTAAAGTATAAAGTTTCAACTCCTTGCCCAGCTTACAAGGCCCCATGTGATCTGGCCTCTGACTTCCTTACCAGATTCATCTTTTTTAACAGTCCCCCCTCCCACTCCCAAACTCTTTCCTAGATCCCAAGTCTAGGAATTCCTCAATGTACTTCCCATCCTTGTACCTGTCATGTTGTTATAATTAGAGGTCTGAATCCCTCTACACACCTTTCCCCCAAACTGTGTACTTCATGAGCACAAAAACTTTGTCTTGTCCACTAATATCTCCTCAGCACCTGGCACAGGCGCTTATTAAATATTTGTTGAATGAATGAATGAATTTACTGGGCTCCCAGTGTTTTTCTTACTGGTTTTTGTGAATTCTGTATCTTAAAGATGTTAACATTTTGCCATTCGTTGGGAATATTTTCCCTAGGCTATCTGCCTTTTAATTTTATTTTTTGGGTGGAGGGACGAACACAGACCATAGAGAAATTTTACATTTTAATGTAAACAGATTTATTGACTTTTTCTTTTGAGGGCTCTTCAAACGCTTCTAAGTATGGAAAGTCTTGTCCTCTCCGGATATTTGATGTGTTCACTTCTATTTTCTACGCACACTGCTGTCAATTTCTTCTTCCCAAAGCAAGGCTCTGATCATGTCACTCTCCTGCTTAAAAATGTTTAACCGTCTCCTTGGAGCCTTCAGTATAAACTCCAAACTCTCTAACTTGGCCTCCAAGGCTTTTCATGATTCATCCCGAGGCTGCTCATCTGATCTTTTCTTTACTGTCCCCCAACTTAGCCTGAGCAAAGTGAAGGGATTCCTCCTCTCTGTGCCCTGCTCTCTCCCGCTTCTGTTCCTGATGTTCCCTCTGCATAGAGTGCCCAACCTCCATGTCTATCTATTTAAGAATTATTATATTCTATATATTAATTAGTATATATTAAACTCTTGCTTATTTTTCAAGCCCTATTTTCTCTAAAAAGCCTCCCCTCACCCCTCCTCCTGAGAGGATGGATGAATGGTGGAGAGATAAGAGCACAAGGTTTTGGAATCAGATAAATCTGGATGAAAATCCTAGTCCCTTCCCTTGTTCACTGTTGCCAAACCCTTTAACTTTTCCACATCTCGGTTCCTTCATCTTTTTGTTAGTTAGTCGGTTTTTGGCACTGCCACACGGCTTGCAGCATCTTAGTTCCCTGATCAGGAATGGAACCCGGGCACCCTGCAGTGGAAACGTGAAGTCCTGACCCATGGACCACCAGGGAATACCCCCCTCCTTTGGCTTTAAAATGGGAACAGAAAGCAATGAAAGGACCAGACGGGTGGTTGCCAGGGTAAACTAAGTCTGATATCATTAATGCAAAGATCCTAGCGTGGTCCCCTCCCCACAAGCTGCGATTGTGGAAGGGAGCCCCAGCTACCCTGGGGTCATACTCTTCCCCCTAACCATATTTCTCCCTCAAGGTTTGGCTGGCTCTAATTCCATTAGGTGGTTGGGCTTTCCTGTTCTGGAGCAGGGAGTGGGCAAACAGGTTCCACCTCAAGGAATCCAGCCCAGGCCCCCAGGCACCTTGGTGGGATGCCCACGCCCATCTGGGGCGAAAGGAATCCCCTCCTTCCTATCTTGTGAGCGTCAATGGTTTTGTCCCTGGGAAATAGTTAAGTCTCCAAAGAGGCCTGCCAGCACTCTGCCCCTTGCCATCAGCACCCACGATGTTGCTGAGCCAGGTAGAGCAAGAATAATCCTCCCAGTTTTAAGGTGGGTAAACTGAGGCTCAGGCTATCTTCCAGATAGTTGGGTCGAGAACTTGTATGTCTTCTCAAGGGGCTTTGGGAGGGCTGCACAGCTATGGTGGGGAACCTGGGGGGAGCTCTGGCCCCAGAGTAGGAGATGGTACAGGAACCCTGGCTCTCATGGCCTCCACCCCTTGCCCACGATGGGTTAGTGCCTCTGTCCAAGGCTGGTAGGGAGCTCAGTGCCTTCTGTGTATTTTTCCTGAACCTAGAGTACTACACTCGAGTAGGTTATTTTGTCTGTGTTGTTTGGGCAGAGCAGGGATGACAACTGACTGGCTGGGGTGTGTTGTGTCTTGGGGGCTGGGGGTGACGGTGGGGACAGCCTGGACAGTGAGAAGAGTGAACTGAGGGTCAGGAGCCCAGGGTTGCAGCCCAGTTCTACACCCAGCATGCTGTGTTACCTGGGATGAGCGCCTGCCCCCTCTGGACCCCAACTGCCCTATCTGTAAAATGGGGGTGGTGGTAAATGGACCGATCGCTGTCATGGGATCAAAATGCTGTCCTGGGCTTGGCTCCTCCCTGAGCCCAGACTGTCCCCTGGGCCTGACTTCACCCAATTGGCCCCAACAAATCTCTGACACCATTCTGCTGCCTCCACCCTCTGTCCTGTCCCTCCCGCAGGGGCCTGGGCCTGACTCCAGCTCCCCACCACGGAAGGGGCGGGTGTGCTGGGCAGGCAGTGGTATTGGTCAGGCCTGGGTGGGGGGCCTCCAAGCCCACAACTGACCTCCTGAGCCTCTTCCTGGAGCCAGCATCCTCTCCTCTCTCTCTTGAAATCTGAGCTCAGGGATCCAGGGAGGACTCTCCCTGCAAAACATTCCATCCAGTTGTCCAAACACTCTGCACAGCTGGCGGAGGGAGGGGCCAGAGCCTGGCTTTTAGGGAGCCCTTGGGCTGTTGTTTTCATGGAGATGGCTGAGTGCTCACTCAGAGGGCCAGCCTGGGATGCTCTAAGGGGGTTTGCAGAGCTGAGAGGATATAGAGCCCCCAGCACAGCCCTCCTGGGTGTGCCCAAGGACTCCCTCCCCAGGGCCCGGCCCCTGGTGGGGAGGACCCAGGTGTGCTGGCTGCCTCACACCCCGGGAGGTGGCAGTAGGAGCTGGAGGCCTTGTGAGCATCTCCTCGTGACTGAGCTCTGGTGCGGTGGCGGGGGAAGGGCGGGCGGAATGACACCGAGAGAGCAGCCTGAGAGGTGACTCAGGGCAGCAGCTTTTGCTGGCAAGCAGCCCCAGACCTGGCTGCCTCTTGACTCTGACCCACCAGTGACCCCAGACGAGTCCCCGAGCCTCAGTTTCCTCACCTGCAACAGGAGGGGCTCGGGCTTCTTCCGCCTCTGGATTTTCCTAAGTCACAGCCAAGGACGAGGTCCTCATAGCTCCCCGTGCAGTCGCAGCTGTGCCTAAATGTCCAGAAAGTGGCCAGATTTTCTGGACAATCCCCAGAACAGCTCGGACTCAGTTTCCCCTCTGAGAGGATGGCTGGGGCTTGGCAGGGAGGGACCATCGCCCGCACGTTTTGTCACCAGCCAGGCTCAGCCCCTTCAGCTCATCGTCCTTCAGGGTGATGGGGAGACCTGCACCGCCGCCCCTTTCACACATCCTGTTTTTCATTAATTGTTTCCAGGTGGGCCCAGAGGTTGCCCTGCAGAGGAAGGTGGAAGAATTTAGCAGAGGGATCAGGGAGGAGAAAAAACAGGAAGGGGCTGGGAGCAGGCCATGGAAAATTCATTGCCAGGAAGGAGAGGCCAGCATCTGGTTCGCATTAGGCTGAGAGAGCTTCGAAGCCCAAAGCCTGAGTGGGAGATATTGTTATCCATCCGCAGGGCAGGGAGGGTGTGACTACAAGTCAGGAACTGGCAACTTCTCCCAGCGGGAACTCAGAGGCTGACAGGAAAGAAGAGGAAAGGCGAGGGAGAAAGGGGACAGGAAACTCAGTCTCCACTGTGCCTGACACCTCGTGAATGTTATCTTCCTTGATATTCATGACTTCACAGGGGAGAACTGTTCCCATTTTTATAGTTGTGATTCCCAGAGAGGTTAAGTGACTTGCCTAAAGGCACACAGCCAAAGGAATGGTAGAACTCCGGATTCGAATTCAGACCAAATGAGAGAGGGTGGAATGTTCAAACCATCCCATGGGTGGATTGAGGCCGACCGTGTGCCAGGCCAGGGGGGCCACTGAGGATTTGGTGATGAGTGCGGGCGAGCCTCTGCCCATGGGGGTCACTCAGTTCGCGTGGGGGTGTCTGACAGTGCCATGGGGCACTTGTCATGACACACAGTGGACCATGTGCCTGAAGGCTCTGGCCCAATGCCTGCAAAGGAAAAACCAATCAAGAAGGGACGTCTTCCTGGAGGAGGGGCTATGAGAAAAGAAAAGTTTATCAGAGGGGATGGGATGGAGAGGAGGCTGCAAAGAGGGTATAGTGTGAGTAATTTGGGAAGAGTGGGGTATAGCACATGTCTGGACAATAGCAGCTGGCCTGGTGTGTCTTAGAGGGTGAGATTCCATTTTATATTTGGGGAAACAGGCACAGAGAGCCTAATGTGTCCAAAGGTTCACAGTCTGGAAGTGGGGTTGAATCCAGCCTGTCTGACTCCATCCAGGTCTGCGTTCCTAACTGCTACACAGACCGGTCCCTTTTTGTTGATGGTTAAGGGGATACTGAGGCCAGGGACCACAGGGCAGTGGGGGGCCTAGCCCGAGGCCACACAGCCAGCTAGTGACAGGGCCAGAGCTGGGCAGGCTCTTTCCGACTTGCTGACCTGAGCAGGGAGGAGACGGACAGCCCCATCTGTGGGCCTGGTCAAAGCCCGGGGCCTTGGGCATGTAGAGGAAGCCTTCCACCTCTCTTCAAGGTATCTCACCTTCCCTGGGAGGAGGGCCCAGCATTGTCTGCTGCCCGCTGAACCAAGGGAGTTAATAATTACTGGGTTTAAGGAGATAGAGGACTGTCTGGGAGGCCCTCCCTCACAGGCCGCTGCTCCTCAGAGATAGCAAAGGTTGGTGTGAGTCTCAGCCTGGGGGTGGGGAGAAGGCTCTTGCCACCTCCCCGCCTGGCAGTCTTCAGAGGGACCGTCGGTCTGGCCCTCCAGCCATGGACTCCACGAAGGAGCATGCTGAGTGCCCTGCCCGAGGAAAATGCCCTGTGTTCCTGGCAGTGAGCTCAGGGACTGTCCTCTACGCCCCATCAGGTCCGGGTCCTGCACTCGAGGGGAACTTGGGAGAGCGTCCCTGGGACACAGAGAGGTGAGCGGAGGGGAGGGGAGAGTCTTGCCACTCAGCAGGGGCACTGGGTGAGGGGTGAGAGGCGGGGCTCCAGACAGGGGACTGGCTAGAACTATGAGGGATTTCATGAGCCTTCTACAAGGTCAGCACCAGGGATGGCCCTGATTCTCTTGTCCAACTTGATGATTGTACAGATGTAGAATCTGAGTCTCAGAGAGGGCAAGACACTCATCCTGGGTAACACAACGAACTGAAGTCCAGAATCAGGGACTGGGTCATCCAGGCTGGCAGTCTCCTGGGTGGGTCTGTGGCCAAGGCTGCCAGGCTGGGGATGGGGATGGCAGGGGTGAGGGGGAAAGTTTTAAGAAAGGCTGTGGCTCGGGGGCAGAGGACACACTTTTTATTTTTCCTTCCAAACCTGCCGGCCAGGCACCTTGTTGCCTGACAGCATGTAGCTAACACTTACAGAGAGCCCTCTGGTTTCTGGGCTGTCCTTTCAGAAAACTGGGGTAAGGGGTCGCAGCCCCTCCATCCCTGGCTGTGTGACATCAGGTAGGTTCCTTAATTTCTCTGAGCCAATCCTTTTCAAATGAGGAACAGTTGTGGCAGGAGCTAGTGAGGTCTTGGCAGTCTTGCAGGTGCATAGATCATGGAATATTTTTGACTAGTAATTAGGGGTGGTGATGGTGACCCCACCTTCAAAGCCTCGCTCAAAGGTCTCCCCAGTTCACCATCCCTCCTAGGCTGAGGACTCTTCCTCTGGGGCTGTAGCCCTAGGCTGACACCACCTCCCCACCCCCCCACCCCTTATCTCCCATCAGTCCGGTTACCACGACTTGGACCAGGTCTTATCTCCTGCCTGGGCTTGTGAAGACTTGGAGGGTAAGCGCCCTGTCCTGAGCTCCTTTTGTGTCATCCCCTCCCCATTCCCCTAAAGAGTGAACAGAGCAAGGTCCAGGAAGACAGCAGTTGCTCAAGACTCATTTGGTGAAGGATTCGTCAACAAACATATAATGACATCTGCTTTGCACCAGACCCTGGGCTGAGCTGCAGTGGGTGGAGAAACACAGCCCCAAGGAGGAGCTGGTCGCTGCCCTTGGGAAACCACAGTTGTGGAAACAATTGCCCAGCCGAGTGAAGGAGGTCTGAGCAGTATGGAAAGGATGTCATGGAGGGCTGCCCAGGTTGTTCACTGCACAAGGTGCTAGCCAAGGGAGCATGAGAACAAGGCATCAAGTCTGGCTTGCCCTCCACTCACCAAGTCCTGTACCTTGGCGTGGGCTGTGCCCACCTAGGAAAGGAGTACCGTTCTCTATTTTGAACTAAGATATCATTCACTTTGCAAGGTGTGCCCTGGGCAGGCAGTGGAGGTACCCCGCCCCCCCCATCTCCCCACCATACTGGTGCCCCAGGAGGACAGAGCCTGTGTCTATGCAGCTTCCTTTTGGGTCCCCAGCCCTTGTATGGCCCATCGTTTATGCTCAGAAGGGGCAGTTGAATGCATGCATTCAAAATGTGTGTCCCAGATGAAGGCCTGACAAACTCAAGCCTGGAGCCCCGGCTGAGGGTAGTGCCCCCCAAGTTCTAGCAATATCTGGAAGGGAAATACTTTCTCCCAGTTTCCCAGGCCTCCTCTAGACACAGAGGGTGGGAGCCATGGTCCCTGGCAGGAGAGAAGCTGGGTTATACCCTCACTGGATCAGCCCCAGGCTGAAGTTGAGGCCGATGGCCAGGGGTCTGGATAGGTGACAGAGGGACAGAGGGGTGGAGGGACAGGCTAGACCAGCGTCAGGGAATTTGCGGAGGATGTGGGAACTGACAGGTGTGTGTGTGTGTGTGTGTGTGTGTGTGTGTGTGTGTGTGTGTAGGGGGGCGTGGGGTACAATTCTCCCAGAGAGTAGGTGGTGGGCAAAAGGTAGGGAGGGGTAGAATCCGTTCAGAGCAGGAAGGGAGCGCTGGTTGGGGGTGGGGGGGGTGGGGGCAGGGGTCAAAGGATAACACTCAGTAGGAGGGAGAAACCTAGTTTTGGAGTCAGCCCCCCTTCTCACCAGGAGGGACGCTGCACAGAGACAGGCGCAGAGCAGGGAGCCCAGGGAAGGAGTGATGGCCAGAGGGCCTGGTGAGGGGAATGGCAGAGTGTCTGCCGGCCTTGAGTGACAGTCCGATAACAATCTGGGAGCTGAAAGCCCGGAGTCATGGTAGGTTCTTGAGCAGGGGTGGCCCTGGGAGGGTGCTGCACTGCTCTGGGCGCCGGGTGCCTGGAGCGGAGTCAGCTGGGAGAGTCGGGGAGCGGCGCTGGCCGCAGGCTGATGGGGACCGGCTCCTCCCCGCCTCGGGCCGTCGCACGGCCCGGGGCGGGAGGCCTGAGCGGGGCCGGGCCGGGAGCGCGCGCGAGCTCTCCGCGTCCGCCGCCGGAGGGGCGGGGCCGGGCACGTGTCCTCGGGCCACCCCTCGGCCACGTGACCCGCCGAGGGCAGGATCGCGGCGGGACTGGGGGCCGGGGTGCGAGCCGGGGCCGCGCAGGCAGCGGGCAGGACTGACAGGCGGCGGGGCAGCCCGGCGGGCCCGGGGCGGAGTCGGCGGCGGGCGGGGACGCAGCGGGGGCAGCGCGGGGAGATCGCGGCGGCGGCGCGGGGAACGGACGCCCGGGCGCCCAGAGGCGCCGGGATGTGGAGCGGGTAGGTCCGAGCGGGGTCGTGCCGCGGCTGCCTCCGGGGGTGGGACGGGGAGGGGCGTCCCTGCAGTGTGTGCTTCCCCACCGGGAGGTGCTCTGCGCCCCCCATCCCTGCCCGTGTAGTAGCTCGAGGACAGGCGAGCCGATTCGCGACTGGGGGTGGAAGGACACTCGGCGTGGAGGGGTCAGGGGGTCTCTATGGGGGCAGGGAGTGTGAAGGATGGGCTGCAGACCATCCCGGAGCGACAGCGCCAACTCCTCCTAGCTTGTCCCGAGCTCAAGTGAGATTTGGGGGGGGGGGGCAGGGCTGTGTGTAGTGGGGTGCAAGCCAGAGTAAGTCTGGGATAACCACCTAAAGGAGGCACCCCCAGGCTGGGTGAACCCTTGGAAATCAGTGCAATTGGGAACGGAGGGAATGGGTTGCAAGTGGGCTTGCAAGTTGATGAATCTCCATCTGGGGCTCCTGGAGCCTGCTGGGCTCAAAGGTGTGGGATGGGACCTCCCTGCAGCCTGGAAAGGGGCAGCACAGACTCTGGGGCCTGGGCTAGTGGCTCCAGTACCCATCTGTTCATTGATTCTCAGGGGTGGTCCCAGTCCCGGGACGACCTGGTGTGGGACCCTTTCCCTGTATGTGCAGAAAGGCTGTGGTCTTCTCACCGAGTTGAGTAAACAGTGCTTCCTCCCCACAGCCTGGAAAGACCAGGTCCTGGCGGAGATGTGGCCAGAGTGGGGGTGGGTTATATTTCTGTAAAGAACCGGGCCAGATGGGTGGTCCCAGGACAGGGCTCCTCCCAGCCACTCCTTCGCTCACACTGGGAGCAAGCAGAGTCTCAGTGGAGAGGCTGGCGGGACAGAGTTCTGAAGCAGCCTGGATCCACTTTACTCCGTGGCACTAGGGGAGCTTGAGCTGCTAGGGGAGGGATAGGGGGTCATCCCCAGCGGGGCTCCTGAGAGAATGGGCTCCTGGTAGGGGTGAGGTGCGGAGAGGCCTGAGACCCTTTAAGGGAGAGAGTTAAGCAGAGTGTGGATTCTTTTGGAATTGCACCCTGGGGGAAGGAGACTGAGCTTAGGGAGAAGGTGGTTGAGGTGGGTTGGTGACAGCTGGAGAAGTTAGGGCGATCCCACCTGGAGTAAAGGTGTTTGAGGAGCCTGCGGAGGGAGCTTGTGACCCCTTGTGTTAGGTGCAGCGAGGCAAAACCCAGCCATCCAGTTGCTGTGTGATCTTGAGAGTATGGGCTCACTACTCTGAGCCTCTGGGTGAAATGTGCGGGTCGTGTGGTGGGAGTAATTCAGGCCCAGAGAGTGTCCTGGCCTGGAGGCATCCAGGCCGGGGCCAGCCAGACAAGTCTGGGAGCTGCCAGTAGAGAGATGCTCACTTTAAAGACAGGATCAAAGAGTCCCAGGACCCTTCGGGATAGACCAGGCTGCCAAGCTGACCCCAGCTTGATCCTCAGCGTGACTCACTTGGAACCCCCAGGGCTTAGCTGGGTGCAGAGCACATAGTAGGTGCTTCATAAGTGCAGATGGAAAGCCTGAGGGGCAGAATGAGGAGCTGGGCATCTGGGGAGTGAGAGGCAGAGTTTTGGGGTTACCTTGAGCACTGCCTTTCCATGGACCCCTCACTTGGATATTGGAGGCAGGGATTGAAGAATCAGGGGCCAAGCTGCCAGCACCCACTGGGGGCCTGATATCCTAGGAGCTCACCCAGACCCCAGCAGCAGCTGGGAGGGTTGCTGCTCAGGTCACGCTTGCCCAGGTAACTGACTGAGCTGCTGTGGCAACTTTGGGTAAGTGCATACTTGGGATGCTTCCTCCTAGACGAGGAGGGGTGAGGAGTTGGTGACCCTGGCTAAGCCATTGATGTCTCTGGGGCTTGGTGTCCTCAGCTGGAAGACAGCTGAGATATGTCTCTTGAGTGACCGCTTTGTTAATGGCCAGGTCGCCTTCTTGGCCCTGGATCCAGGGCTGCTCCTCTGGGGTAGGTGGCAGTGGCAGGACTCTACAGGAGCTCGGGTGGACTCTCTTCCTTGGGACTCCTTGAGTGTGGGCCCTGAACTCAGAACCCAGAGGTGGCTCCCCGGAAACAGGGCTGCTCCCTTCCCCATCCCCCCACAGTGTCCCATGTCCATAGTCTTGGGTGCCAAGCCAGCTCTGAAGTGATGGGGTGAGGATGGCGACTGGGGTATTTCTGCTGCTAACACAGTGCTAGGCCCTTGAGACTTGGTCATCAAAGGCCAGAGTTTGGGTTCTGGGCTAGTTTTCTGCCACTAAGTGGCCACATGACATTGATGTAGCCCCTCAGTCTCAGTTTCCCCCTCTGACAGATGGGGCTAATCACACCTATCTCTGGGGAGGGACAGGCTCTGATGGATTGCCCAGGAAGGAGAGAGACCACCCCAACCTCCCAGGGATAGGGGACTGTGTCTTTGCTGCAGGCAGGATGCTAGGGAGCTGCAGGGCTACAGATGGGCTGTATGATCTTGTGAAAGTCACCTAACTGCTCTGGGCCTTGGCTATCATAGGGACTTGGATCTGTGAGGTCCTGGCTTTAAGGAGTAGGTCACAGGGAACTCCGGGCTCTGAAATGACACCTGAAGTATGGCCTAGGGGCTCCAGTGTCAAGAGCAGGGGAAAGGGGTTGTGCAACCTTCACTGTCACCTCCTCCTGGAAGCCCTCCAGGATTTAACTACCTCCTGCCTTCCCCTCAACAGGTGGAAATATCTTTCCTGCTATTCCCTAATCAGCATATCTGTCTGTGGGGCTCCGTAGAGTCCTGCTTGTCCTGGATTTGTGCCCAGCACAGTGGGGGAAAGGAAGCAAAATGAATTCGACTGTGATGAGAAAGGGGCTTGGTGACGTTACTGCCAGAATCTGTGCAGATGGGGTGGGTCCAGGCCGGTGGAGTGCCTGGCACGCGATAGGCGCTCACTGCATATGTGTTCAATGTTTGAGATCTTGCAGTGTCAGATTCTTCTAGGACTAAACAGGCAGATGTGAGGCATGTGCCCTGCCCTGCCCCAGTAGAGCAGGGAGCCCTCCACCCTCTTAGGCCTTGTGTCGGCTCCCAGCTCCCAGCTCCCAGCTCATCAGGACTGGGCCGGGCCGGGCTGGGCTGGCAGGCCTGGGGCTATGGCGGGGAGAGGTTTGGCCTGCCCACCTGCCTCAGGCATTCTGGCCTCCCTGCTTCCCATCCTGAGGCTGTTCCTGACCTCCTCCTCCCTCCTGCTCCCTGTTCTACCAGGCACACACCTGCTCCCCTCTTCCTGGAGGGGTCCAGGCCCACCCTCTCCTGCCCTGGGGGTCCGCTCTGGCTCACTTCCCGGCATTCTTCTGTTGTCATGTATGACCCCATTCTCCTGTTCTTCTGGAACCCTCCCCTCCAGCCCTGCTGATGGTTCCCTGTGAGGTCTCCAGGCTGGCTCTCTGGCCCTCAGTTCCTCTGTCACCCATCCCCTCATCTAGGCTCAGGGCTGCAGCTGCTCCCTCTGGGCTGGTGCCTCCCCTCAGCCACCACTTCCCAAATGCCTCAGCCACCCCCCTTCCCTTCCTTGAAAGACCCCCTCTCAGTTCCTCATTTCTGTCATGGGCACCACTGTTCTCATTCACCTTGTCCTTGGCTTTTCATTATATTAATTACTACAACTTTTTTTCTGTTCCCCTCTCCAGTCCCTGGTCTTCCCCTGATTTCCTCCCCACCCCCGCCCCAGTCTTTTGTCTCTGTGTGTCCCCTCTGCGTGTCCCCTCCTAGCTCAGAGCCTGCCTGGCTAGAATAGCAGCCTTAGGTGGAACCCCACCACTACCACCACCCCCCCCACCACCGCTCGGGCACGGTCTCAAACTTCCTCAAACCCCTGTCTGCATCCTGCCTCACTTCTCTGAAACCACTATTCATCCTTTCCTCCAGGCCTGACTTTTCTGGGTGACAGTTCACATGATGCACTAGTGCCTGGGCTGTGGGTTCAGTCCCCCCGCTGCCACTTCTTCGCTGTGTGTTTCAGCCAGGTCGCCATCCCTCTCTGAACTTCGGGTGCCTTGTCATTCAAACCGGGCTGGGGAGAGCATCTCCCTGTAGCAGCATCGTGAGTTCACACATGATGACATCTGTGGAGTAGTGGGCTGGCGTGGACGTGAGTGGGAGCTTGGGCATCTCATCTGTTTGTGGGTCTGGTGCTGAAGACTTGGCCACTCTGTAGGCTGAGCCTGGCTGGTTGGGGAGCCAACCCACGAAATCTTTCCTGGAACCCCCTTGGCCCCTGGACAAGAGTCACTTGGCTGCCAGCCTCAGCGTCCTCAGGGCTTACTGTATTCCCCATGAGTGAATAAGCGTGGTTCTGAACTGGGCCCCTGTGCTGTGACAGTTCCAGAGCTGGGCCCTGGGTTGGGGTTCCTGCAGACCAGACCAGTGGCAGTCGCCCTGGAGCCTGGGCTTGGTGGCCCCAGGCAGTGGGTGAGGGTCCCAGGATGCCCTCCCAACCCTCTGCTTCCCCTGGTTTTCAGCGTTTCCCTCGCTGGCTCCTCCCCTGTCTGCTTAATGAACCCACTGTACCTGTTGGCACAGGGGAGGGGTCTTTTAACTCAAAGAGGGGACCTGGACACTGGAGGACAGAGAGGGGGAGGTTGAGGGCAGAGGGACCCCATGGCAGGCTGGTTGGGCTGGAGGCTGGGAAAGGCTCTTCAGGACCCTACCTGGGCCCTTCTCCGTTCAGGCCTCCCTGTCTCAGTGAGGGGTGCTGGGAGACTGGGGACCGTAGAATCCAGGGTGGTCTCATTTTGCCATGTTTCGTCTGCTTGAGGACAGAAGCCCTGCTGGCCCTCCTAGGGGTGACCTGCGGGGTGAGGATTGCGGTTACTGCTTCCCGCCACCCCCTTGTGTGTTTCCTGGGGAAGTCACCCGGCGGGGCCTTTCCTGTACGCACTGCTCCGGGCTCTAGGCTTCGGCATGGGGGATGTTGGCGGCTCCCACTTACCTCTGACCTTGACACCTATTATCTCCACCCACCCCATCCCCCCGGAGCAGACCTCTTCCCAGTGGCCCCTGCGGCGTGTCCTAGACACTGAACTCTGTTTCTGCAGGGGATGGGGTCTGAGGAGGTTTGAGCAGAGGTCTGTGGACCTGGACTGGGGGGAGAGAGGCAGAGCAGAAGGACTTAAGTGGTAACCCGTGCTTGTCCAAGGAGAGAGCTCCTACCCCCACAGGCACTCACATCTTTTGGGCCTCTGGTCTAGGAGGCTGAAGTGTGTCTAAGATACCGGACTGTGGCTTGGGTAGACCCAAGGGACCTGGGGTCCCTCCTTCATCTGAACTTTGAGTCACAGCAGCTGGCCTCATCGCCCTGAAGTGTGAGGGGGAGGGTCTGCAGATTCCAGTACAGGGTGGACCCTCCTTCCCTCCTGCTCCTGCACCCCTGGCCCAGGCATTGGGCAGTTGGTGACCACGCAGTGGTCCTGCTGTTCCCATGCTTTCTGCCATGAGGATTTGCTCAGGGGTTTTCCACTAGGGAGCGGGGTGGGTATCACAGAGACTCTGTCTCAGGCCTCCCTGAACCCCTGTTTCCTCTGACTGCAAAATAGGGCAGTAGGCCAAATGAGCCTGTTAGGAAAATGATGGAGGGGCTGTCTGGACACACCCCCAGCCCATGCCCTTGGCACCAGCAGGAGAGCCTTTGGGCCAGAGGCCCAGACCACCCTGTTGGAGGAAGCCCAGGTCTCGCGGGAGGGGCTGGCAGCCTTGTTCCCTCAGGCAGGGGGAGTGGGCGATGTCAGGGTGTCTGAGACCTGGGATCCTGCCCTGTGCCCCTCTGCTGTCCCTGGGTCACCCCCTGCCCTCGGCCTGCCGTTCTTGCCCATTCTGTTGCAGTGGGCAGTCCCGCGGTGGGGTCCCCACCAAGCCTGAATGACTACAGCCATCCTCTCAAACTGAGGAAGTGGGGCTGGGCCCCAGGCTCCCACAGGATGGGGAGGGGGTACATCCCCAGGGCCCACGGTGTCAGGTACAGGACACAGAGCCTGGGCAGGGATGGTGGGGGTGGGGGTCGGGGGGGTGCATGGCAAACGTGGCAACAGATAGCCCTCTATTTACCCAGTAGCCTGTGACGTCCTTATTGGATTCTAAGGGCGCCCCCTGTGGGTTTTACCCCCCTCCCACAGGTGGGGAAGCAGGTTGAAAGAATTTCAGTAACTTTCCCAGGGGCGTGCGTGGACCCCAGGTCAGAGGCTGGCATGGACCCAGCCATGCCCGACTAGCCTGCGCTCTCAGCCACAGCTCCCCCAGTCCTGGCCTCGCTTTTGGGAGGCAGTGTCTCGGCCTGAGCAGAGACTGAGAAGCCAGTTTGGGCTGGAATTGGGTCCGATTTTCCTGTCACGGCCAAGGAGGAGCCTCCTGGATGCCCCTGGGCTCAGTGGCCCTTCGTCCCGAGGCAGATGAACTATTCTGCCGCCCACACCCCACCTGCCTGTCCGCTGTGGCTGGAGAGCTTTGGGCCTGGGCTGAAGACCTGGCCGCCTGTCCCACCAGTGCCACCGACTCGCTGTGTGACCCTGGGCAAGTTCCATCACCTCTCTGAGACTCTGTCCCTCATCTGTAGAATGGGGACAATAACATGAACGCTGTTGAGAGTTTTAAATAAGATAACATGGGTGGAGCACCCCTGGGAGTCCCCGGGGTGCAGACCCCAGCGTGGGGTTGCCGTAGCACTGCCATTGCCCCTTAAGCTTCAGAGACCCCCTTGCCGACGAGACCCCCCAAACAGGTATTAGGACAGGTCCCTGCCTGGCATAAACGCTGTTGATGGAGTGTTTATTCCCACTTTAGTCATCAAAGCCCCACGTCCCAGCAAGGCAGGACGCAGCCCCAGGAGCCTCAAGGCCACACTGGAACCGGGGCCGGTTCCAGCCGGTGGCAGGTTGGGCTGGGCAGCTGGACAAGGCCGTGTGGAGGGTTGGGAACGGGCTCATTGCTGGGGTCCCTGGGTGCCTTCTGTGTTACCTAAGGACAAACGGAGGCTTGAGGGCTGCTTAGTGACTGTCCCAGAGTCCAGAGGACAGGGAGGAGGGGCCGGACAGATCCCAGCCTTGTCTTACTTCCCCTCGCAGTCCTGAATTTCATGACCCCTTGGCCTTGTCTTTCCTCCCTCCTGTGTGGGCCCCTCTCGCCCCCTCCCCTCCACTTCCCCACTGCTATCAGCCGCCCAGCCCCCCAACCTCGGCCCAGCCACTGCAGCTCAGAAGCTGCTGGCTCAGGAGCTGCCGAGTTTTGCTGAGTGAGCGAGTCCAGAGGTGCTGTCTTGACACAAACCACCACTGCCCAACCCTCTCCTTCCCTCCTTCCTCAGGGTCTGCTGTGAAGGGGGAGCATGGATGGGTGGGGGCAGAGGCTGGTGGCCCCCATCTCACACTACCTTCGAGAGTCTTCAGCTTCAGAGAGAGGAGGGTCCTGAGGCCCAGAGAGAGGGGGTGTCTGCCCGAGGTCACAAAGCAGACCAAGTGGAGAGCTGGGACTGTTCCCCACACAGTCCAGAGGGCAGGAAGCGGGGCTGCCTTGCCAGGGCTGTTTGCAGAATCTTCCTGACTTGGCCCTACCTGCCGTGGCTGGGTCCTTCCTCTGTGGTCCACCCTAAATGGAGTTGAATTTGCATAACATTTGCATAAACAACAGCAATGAAGGCAGTTCCCACTTGTGTGCTAAGGTTTTCTGCACATCTCTGATCTACTCAGTGACCTTTGCGGTAGGGCCATTGGGATCGCCCCCATTTCATAGAGGGGGAAACCTAGGCTCTGAACACAGATGCATTTACAGTATCTGCTGGGCAAACAAGCGCCTGCTGTGTGCTGAGCACCTCCTCTGGTCCTGGGCTGGAGGGGGTGGTTGACAAAGATGAACCAGTCCTGTCCTTGCCCCCAGGAGACCCTGTGCTTGGTCATTCTGCCCTTGTGACAACCCCGGTAATGGCCTAGTTTAGAGATGGGGAGACTGAGGCCCAGAGTGGCAGATGCATTGCCCAGGGCTGGTCCCTGGGCCCAGCTCTCCAGGCCTCAGGATGCCACCCTGTATCTGCTCTTTGCCTTGCAGCCAGCCCCACCCGGAGGAGGGCCACCCGCCGCCCCTCGAAGCTATCCCGGTCCCCTGGAAGAGCGTGGGCCCCTGCAAAAGCCACAGGGAGTCCCCAGGAAGCCTGGCGGAGACCCCTGCAGGGGAGGAGGCCCAAGGCGAGGAGGGCCCTGCGGCCACCCGGCTGGACGTGTTGCGCCTGCGCAGCTCTTCCATGGAGATCCGCGAGAAGGGCTCGGAGTTCCTGAAGGAGGAGCTGCACAAAGCCCAGAAGGTGGGCTCTGAGCGTGGGGGCGGGGCAAGGGAGGGGTACGAGGCCCCTGTCTGGGGAGCCGTGGGCTCTGACCCAACGCCCAGAGATGTCACACTCCTGTCAAGGCCACCTGCATGCCAGGCCTGAGCTGGGCATAAGGGCAGCACAAACAAGAGAGAGACCAGTCCTTCTCGTGACTTTTAAACGACTTTTAGAAGTCTTGACATCTCTGAAAACCTGTCCCACGCTCTAATGGACTGACAGTTGGGGTTCAACCTCATGCTATGAGCTACATGGAAAAAGCATCCTAAACTGTAGGGCCACAGAAGAAGCAAGCTCAGGGCCCCGAGGCCCCCGTGGGATGACCCCGGGAATGGCCCCAGGCCTGGAGGGGGCGGCAGGGGGCTGACGGCTCCCTCCCTTGTGTCCCCTCGCCCCCCAGGAGCTGAAGCTGAAGGATGAGGAGTGTGAGCGGCTGTCCAAAGTGCGGGAGCAGCTGGAGGAGGAGCTGGAGGAGCTGACGGCCAGCCTGTTCGAGGTGCGGGGGCCGGAGGCAGGCTGGGGAATGGGTCTGCTGGGCATCCATCAGCACCTCTGCCCTCACTTGGAGCCTGTCCTCTTCGCAGGAAGCCCACAGGATGGTGCGCGAAGCCAACATGAAGCAGGCGGCGTCAGAAAAGCAGCTGAAAGAGGCGCGGGGCAAGGTGAGGCCCCAGCCAGCCTGGACCTCTTGCGAGCGCTGGCCTTAGCTACCTGATTGGACCCTCGCATGGCCTGGAGGGAGGCCGGCAGGGATGGGCCAACCCAGGTCCAGCAGGGAGGGGCAGAGGCGTCTGAGATGACCCCACCAAAATGTGTCTGCTGGGGTGGGAGCCCAGCTCCCTTCAGCTGTATTTCCACTGCACCTTGGAGATCTTTCTGGGGCCTTTCAGGGGCTGGGAGGATCCTGTGGCCATTGTAATTTCTTTTCCTCTCACTCATACCCGCTTTACAAAGCAGAAACCTCAGTCTGGCTGTGTGAGCCTCGGCCAGTAGCTTTATCCCTTGGAGCCCATTTGCCCATCTGTAAAATGTGAGGGCCAGGCTGTTCCTGGCTTCTGGGGGCCCCCTCAGTGGGAGGCCCAGCCAGCTCCCAGACACGTGCACCTAACAGTCCCGGCTTCCAGTAGGACCTCAGCCAGGCCATGTCTCCTCTCTGAACCTCAGTTTCCCTATCTGTAAAATGGGTATCACAGCCCTCACTGCTGTTCTAAGGGCCGTTCCCAGGATAACGGGTGGGGTTAGGTGCTAGTTACAAGGCAGGTTGTCCTGAGCCGTGGTGGCAGCCAGGGTGGCATCAGCCCTGGGCTACCATTGATGGCCATCTCGCCCTGGCCAGATCGACATGCTGCAGGCAGAGGTGACAGCCTTGAAGACACTGGTCATCACGTCCACACCAGCCTCTCCCAACCGTGAGCTCCACCCGCAGCTGCTCAGCCCCACCAAGGCCGGACCCCGCAAGGGCCACTTGCGTCATAAGAGCACCAGCAGCGCCCTCTGCCCCGCTGTGTGCCCCGCGGCAGGACACACCCTCACCCCAGACAAGGAGGGCAAAGAGGTGAGGGGCAGCAGGCAGGCAGTGGTCACAGGGAAGGGAGGGAGGGCCTACTGTCAGACAGCGATGCCCACTGGGGACCCTCCTGAATCCCGCGGTCTGACCAGGAGCCTGTCCTGTCCTCTCTGGGCCTCTGCGTCCTCTCTGGCTGTGAGGCTGAGCGAGTTCTTTGTGATGTGAGGTGTTTGGCCCTCATTAGGGTACGTGGGGTACCTGGTCCAGGAGGGACAATGGCTGTGATGCCCTTGGCCATGGGTCTTTGGGCAAGTGAGGCCCCCTGTCGGCACCTCCGTCTCCTCCCATAAATGGGGTTTCCTGGGGCCACAGGGTGTGGATGTCAGGAGCTCGGCTCAGGGCTGCACCCAGCGAACGCCTGAGGGCTGTGGCGGGATTTAGCTTCCTGGGGTCTCTGATGCCAAGGCGGCCCCAGGTCTGTCCTGCCCCAGGCCTCCCGAGCATCCAGGGAGGAGGCGCAGGCCAGGCCTCTCTACCCCCTTCTGAGCTCTAACATCTCCTTCCTCTGTCTGTCTCTGTGTACCTGTCTGTCCGTCTGTCCGTCCTGCCGGCCCAGCCCGGGCTGCCCCCCCTCCTCTCCCTGCTCCTCTGCGTGGTCCCCAGCAAGGCGGTTCACCTCACCTACGAGCCAGCCTGGCAGCTCCCGTCTGGGGAGCTGCCCGTGGGTCCCACCTCTGCTACCTCTCTCTCCTTTTCCCGACAGGTAAAGGGCCCGGAGAGGGGCCGCCCCCTCTGTCCCCTCCCAGCCTCTCACTCTGCATGTGCCCCAGGACGGCCAGCAAGTGGTGTGTGTTCCCTTCCTTGTGCGCGTGCCTGTGTGTGCTGTGGGCCCCAGCGGGTCTCTGTGTGTATCTGCGGGTACCTGCAGGGTCTGTCTTCAATTTTCCCTCCTCAAGAAGGCAGCGAGGGTCTTCCGATGAGACCCTGGACCCCAGTCTAATTCTCTAGTGCCAAGAGACAGAAAACACACCTGGAATCTAAATTCTTCTGTGCAGAGGGAAGAGAAGAGTTCTCTGGGACTTAGCTCTCCCCTGCCTGGCCACAGGGGACAGGCCCCCTGGGGCTGCCCCGCATCCTCCCTGGCTCCCCACCCCCATGGGCTGTGCCTGTCTCTGCCGTGCTGGCCCTCCAGTGCCCTGACCCCCCCACCCGGCTCACCCTCCCCTACAGGTGGACTCAACCCTGTTTGCAGAGTTCCAGGCCTGGAGGGAATCGCCCACCCTGGACAAGACCTCCCCCTTCCTGGAAAGGGTGTACCGGGAGGACGTGGGCCCCTGCCTGGACTTCGCCATGCAGGAGGTGAGGCAGGCAGAGGGCGGCCTGCCCGGGGGCCCGGGCCCACAGCCGCAGGCCAGCGCCTCACCACCTCCCCTACCACCCTGCTCTGCCACAGCTCTCGACCCTGGTACGGGCTGCCGTGGAGGACAACACGCTTACCATCGAGCCTGTGGCTTCGCAAACGCTGCCCGCGATGAAGGTGGCCGCCGTCGAGTGCGGCCGCACCAAGTAAGCTTAGCGCCCTGCACCCTTCCTGCCCCCGGGAAAGGCCGGCGTAGGCTTGGGCTGCGCCAAGGGGGTGGCCAAGGAGGACTGAGCCTCTGACTTGCCTGCTGGGTCCTGCAGTGGGACCCGAGGGTGGGTAGGAGCACCTGACCGGAGAGGAACAGTGATTGCCCCCACGCAGGGCAAAGAAGCATCTTTGGCAGAAGTGCTGCCTCTAGTCATGGAGCTGGGGTCTCCCCCTTCCTGGCTGGCCTGACGTGCATCCCTCTCCCACTCCCTTTCTCCCACAGTGGGTTCCGGGCCCCGATTGACACGTAAGTGATGTCATTTGTTGATGCCACCTCCTGACGATAACCCGACGGTCCTGGCATCTTGTCCTCCCTTCTTCTCAACTGGCGCTGGGCAGGGCCAGCAGCAGAGCAAAACTGCCAGCTTGGAGCGAGGGCGGGGACTGGGGCCTGCGAGGGAGGCCCCCTGGTGGGAGCCTTGTCACTGAGGGGAACATTTGAGCCGGGTTTTGAAGGAGGAATAGCAGTTCGCCAAGCAGGGAAGGGCCTTTCAGGCAGAGGCAACAGAATGAGTGAAGATATGAACAAAGCCGGGATATTAATGGAAACACCAGTGGGTTGGTGGGCAGGCGGAGCAGCGGGGTGAATGGGCACGGAGTTGGGGCTGAGGCCACAGAAGGTGTTTGGAGCCAGAGTGTGAAGGGCCTCAAATGAGGTTTGGCCTTTAACCCACTAAGGCCAGCATTTCACAAATCATCAATTAATGTTCCCTGGTTCAATGAGTGATAGTGAACCTGGAGGCAGCAAAGGCTCTAAGTCATACAACAAAGGAGCCCATTTAACCTTCCTTTACTCTGGATTCTACATAACAGTTTCATGGGCAGTAGTAGGGAAGCAGCAGAGAAAGAGAGTGGGCTCAATGTGGGTTCTTTTTTTTTTTTTTTCAAGCTCTTTATTGGAATATAATTGCTTTACACTCTTGTACCAGCTTTCAAGGTACACCAAAGTGAATCAGCTGTATTTATACATATATCCCCATATCCCCCCACCCCCGCGACTCCCTCCCACCCTCCCTGTCCTGGCCCTCTAAGGCATCGAGTTGGTCTCCCTTTGTTATTACAGCAACTTCCCACTAGCTATCTGTTTTACAGTTGGTAGTGTATATATGTCTATGCCACTCTCTCTCGATGTGGGTTTTTGGAGTGGCCCCTGGCTGTAACATGGAGAAGAAGGATGGACATGAGGCAGAGGGCTGGTTGGAAGGAACTGAGGGCATCCAGGCAAAAGGTCCTACTGGCAGGACCTAGCCTGGGGACTTGGTAATCTAAGTGGAGGGGAGAGAAGACTCCTGCTTAGTTGGAGGAAGGGGTGACTGGGTCTGAGGGACCCAGTAAAGTAGGGGGGCATTTCTAGAGGCTGCAGAGGGTAGAGCTTTGGTACAAGTGGCCTGAGGTTGACTAAGCCCTCCTACCCAACAGAGACGAGGTGATGGTTTAGGGATGGGGGTCCAGCTTGGTTTAAAGGTCTTGCCCAGGAACTTCTGGGACTGCCCCCCTCCTTGGCCTGGCTCCAGGCTCCTTGGGAAGCTGGGACCAGGGGAGAGGATGCCAGGCCCCACCTTGATGTCTGTTTGCCTGCCCTTCCCTCTGTGTGCCTTCTCTGGCTGCTGTGTCCTCCCGACATGAGCTGGGTGGGCAAGCCCCAGCCGTCCCCCATGGTCCCTTCTGCTTTTCCCTAGTACATGTGCCCTGAGTGGGCTGGCCTGCGCCTGTCGTCATCGAATCCGGCTTGGGGACTCTGCGAGCCACTATTACATCTCACCATCCTCTCGGGCCAGGGTGAGTCATCCAGTGGGAGTGTACCTGGCTCCTCAGAGGCTTCCTAGGCTGGGATTCTGAGCCCCAGGCTGCACAACCTGCAGGGCACAGGCTCAGAGAGGTGCAGAGACTGACTTGGGCTGTTTTCTTGCTTGCCAAAAAGTTATCACGGGAGTGACACCCATCACTTCTGTCATCTAATGTAACCTAATCAAGGGAGTGGCACTAGAGTTCCAGGCTCCTGAATCCTGGCTCCGGCCCCAGGCTTTGGAGAAGGTTCTGAGGTTTGTGTGTCACACACGGCTGACAGTCAGCCATGGGCACCAAGGGGCCTCCAGGAATCCCAGCTTCTGCCCTCACCTGCCAAGTGATCCAGGCTGGATCAGGGAGCCTCAGTGAGCTGGGGTGAGAGTGGGAGGAGAGAGTTCTGTCCCCAAAGCGCCGCCCTGGGGAGAGAGCCCCACTGCACCCTGCTACTCCCTACTCACGGGCCTCCGCTGGGGCCCACTGACCACTGGGCAACACCATGGCCTGGGAGGCCGTGAGTGTCTCCTGCCTGCCCCACCCCACCCTGTGCAGCCCCTCCTCAGCCATCCCAGGTGGCAGGCACCTCGGCCACACTGGGTTGGTCCCCTGACCTGGCCCCTCCCTCTCTCACACCTCCCTGCCTTTTCCAGGGCCACCAACTCCCTGCACCTACTTTGCCCTCCTGGCAAGGGCTCAGGTGTGTTTGAGGACCCAGCAGGAGCAGCGCCCCTCCCTAGGCTTTTTCCACTCCCCAGCCTGTGGCCCCCACACACTCGATGTCCCTCCCCCAAAGCGCTGGGTATTCAGTAGGGGTGGTGGTGGGCCCAGCTGCCAGCTGCCTTCCACCCCATCTTAGTCTGGGTTCCCTAGAAGCAGAGCCTAAGAGGGAGATTGTGTGCAATTCTCAGGAGCCGAGGGAGGGAGGTAGAAGAGGGGTGCATGGAGGGGGCACAGGCAAAGGTGAGGCCTCAGCTGGAGTCTGGCTTCAGCCTGATCCACAGGGGCCCTGGAGCCCAGAGTGGGTTCCACCCTGAGGCAAGGCCATGACCTTTTATGCCCCGGATGCGATCAGTCATTGGCTGAGGTCTGTGGGGGTAGGGGGTGCAGAGGGGCACCGGGAGCTATCGACAGCCATACACTCTCAGCAGTGGGGAAATGGGGCCCCAGCGTGGGGAAGAGGCCTGGGCAGGGCGCCCACAGCACCCTCTCCGCGGTATGACAGTCTCCATGACGGCTCAGGTCGGAGTCAGCTCTGGGTGCCCCGTGCCCAGCACAGGGCCTGGCACCGAGCAGGCCTCAGACCAGGCTGGGGGCTTCAGGCGGGGCTCCAGGGCAGCCAGGGGAGCCGCTTCTGATCCCTCCCCTTTCCTGGCATTACGAAGAGCACCTGGTAAGGCCTGGCTGGCTGGGGCCTCCAGCATCCACTGTGAGCAGGCCCCTCGGGGGTGGGGGGAGTCTGCCTGGATTCTAGGCAGCCTGCCCGGTTTCATCTTCCAGCTCCGCCACGTGGTAAGTGGAGGCTCCACGGCCTCCGCAGTTTTTGTCAGGTCGTTCTTGGAGCCTGTGCTCTCCCCACGTGTAGGGTGGGAATGACAGGCACGTCTGCCGCATCGGATACGCGTTACTTGATCACGCTTCGTTGCCGCTGTTGTGTTTAGTAGGAGTGATGTGGATTGCTGCTGTTAGCTGTAACTTTAGAGCCCAGCGTTATCTGACTCTGACAGGCTTGGGGCTTCCCGCTCTGGTCTCCGATCTGCCCTGGCCTTTTTTTGGCGGGGAGGGCGAGGGTGGGAGGTGGGTGGGGCAAGTGTGAGGGCCGGGGGGTCACCCCTACCCCGCTCTGCCCACAGATCACGGCCGTGTGCAACTTCTTCACCTACATCCGCTACATCCAGCAAGGCCTGGTGCGGCAAGACGGTGAGCGCCCCCTGGTGGCCGGCGGGGGTGGCGGCCGGGCGGGGCGTGGTGGGGCGGGGCGGCCGGGCCAGCCCCGGGGTTTTGCTGCCTGGGTCGAGCGAGGACTCTTGGAGGGGGAAAGTTGTGGATTAGCAAAAGGCACCTGAAACTCGTGTCGCTGAGCACTGTGGAGAAAGGAGGAGCGGAACGAGCCTCCTGGGCTCTGCCTCACCAGGAAAACCAGCCTGATGCCCCCACATACTTGGTTCCTGTAACTGGCCTGGCCTACACGATGGGGCCTCCCCTGTGAACCTCCTCCCCTCGCCCTGCGGCCTCCAAGTGGTGGCTGAACGTGGGGCTCGCCCACCTCCCCCCGCCCTTGCCCAACAAGCTCTCTGTCCACCCCTGTCCTCCTGCCCCCATTCTGCCAGGCCGGGGATGGGCCCGGCTCAGGATTGCTGGAGAGCCCGGGAAGAGGGGGTTGGAGAACCCTTGCAGCCTGTCCAAGCGTGTGGCAGCATGTACATGCATGTCCGCGTCAGGCTGTGGAGGTGACCGTCACCTCCATGCCTCCTGGACGTTCAGCACTCAACAGTTTGCAAAGCCTCAGAGTGGAGCCTCAGAGAGGTCCGGCCACTCACTGAGGTCATCTGTCCTGAGGGACTGGGGAGTCTTAGGGTGCCCTCCAGCTGCCCTGCCCAAAGCCAGGGGAGGGGCCAGCCATCTGCCTGAGGTGACCCTGAGCGGTCACCGAGCTGTCCACCCTCTCCCTCTGCCTGCAGCGGAGCCCATGTTCTGGGAGATCACAAGGCTGAGGAAGGAGATGTCTCTGGCCAAGCTTGGCTTCTTCCCCCAGGAGGCCTAGGGCACGGCCCAGGCCTGGAGGGGACTCTGAGCTGGAGCCGACACCTGCCCCAGAACAGCCAGCCAGACAGGGGTCCTGAAGCCAGCCCTGAGCCAGAAGCTGAACAGAGGGACAAATGGCCAGGCCGTGGAGGCAGCACTGAGCCGGCAACAAATGTCCATCCCGGGACAGGACCTCAGGAGGTGACCCTCTCTCCTCCCTAGTAGTACTACAACCACCAGGAGACTTCAAGAAAGCACCAAAGACCAAGGAGCTGGGAGTCGTACAAAGGGGCTCAGCCCTTGGGAGGGGAGCCCTGGGGCAGCCAGCACCCCCTCCCCAGTCCCAGGAGCTGCTGCCTGCAGGTGCCTCATTGGCCAGATCTCCAGGGTATCTCCTCCGCCCCCCCCACCCGCCACCACCGCCTCCCTGCCAGTTCCCAAGCCCTGGGCAACAGCACCCCCTTGTGGCCATCCTTCACCCCGTTGCCGGGAAGGCCCAGTGGGCCTGCTGTCCCAGGTGCCCACGGGGCAGCAGAGCTAGGAGGGGCGGGCAGGGCCTCCCTGGCTGTCTTCCACTCCATCCTGTATCTGCCTGAGAATGACCCCAAAACATTCTTAAGGGGGATCAGGGGCCCTCCTCCTGCCCTCGCTCTCGACCTTCCTCCTCCCAGCCCGCTGAGCCATGTGCTTCAGGGAACCTTGCCCCCACCACCACTGGGAGGATTGGGGCACTTTCCTCCCAAAGTAAAACACAGGCAGGGCTCAGGACGCCCAGGCCTGTTTGCAGCTGCAGATGGCCATTCAGACAACAGGGGCTGAGGTCGCCCAGCCCTGCACACAGCACTGGGGTGGGGCGGGCAGGACCCAGGCCCCTCCTCACCCCTCACAGCCTACTCGGTACCGGGGTCCAACCTGGACACATCCCTCACCACGTCCGGTTTCCTCCTCTGAATGGAATGTAACGCGATCTCTATTTAATAAAGGACGGCTTTGTTGGTAGAGACCGGGCAGCCACGCGCCTTCACTCCTGCGCCCTGGGGCTTGGGCCAAGGCTTGGGCATCTGAAGGAATGAAACAAAATCCTTTCCTTGCCCGCCCTCGTGCTTGGGATTAAACCCAAATCCTGAAGGGATTGCTGGAGGGGGCACCACCGGAGTCCTCCCCAGTGTTCCTGGGGGCAGTGGGTTATTGGGGGATGAGCCCAGCTCCCTATGCTTGTGAGGAGTGGTCTGCTGTCAGGAGCATGGGGGCTCTGTCGCTGCCTCACGGGGGATCTTGGGCAGGTCCCTTCCAGTCTCCCTGCCTAGTGTCAGGGACGCCTGGAGTGCAGAGTCAAGGCATCGGGGCTGCCTGGCACGTGCAGGATGAAGGCAGGGTTGATTGGTGATGTCTGCCAGCAGCACAGCAGGGACTGCGGTGGCTCTGGCTTTCCCCGCCCTGGTCAAGGGACAGTAGTCACAGGTGGAAGAAGGTGGGGGTGGCCCGGGCCTCTGAGGACCCAGGGTGGGCCTTGGGAGGTGTCTTGTGGTACCTGATCCCCTCCCCACACGTAGGGATGTGGGCCCAGGCCAGTGGGTGTCCTTCCTTGTGTGCGTGGAGGGGGGGGGGGCGGCAATGTAGCAGGTTCTGGGTCAGTATTTACTGGGGCTGGTGATCCCTCGAGGGGACTTTGTTGGCCTGAGACCTTGGGGCCACTCAGCTGGTAGGTCAAGGCCCCCCACCTTATCACTCTCTCCAACCAGTAGCCTTTTCCCTCTTGCTCTCCTGCCTCCCAGATTCTCCCTCTCTTCCCCATTCCCCAGTCTACTCTACCCATTCCCCAGAAGGGATTTGAATCCCTTCTGCCTCCGCAGGCCCCTCAGATGTTCACGGGTTAGGCCTCCTGTCACAGATGTTCGTTCATTCACTCAACAAACACTGGGCAACTCGTGCCAGACACTGTTCCTGGTGCTGGGGGCACCTTGCTTGACCTGAGACTCTCATGGGGACACTGGCACTAAAAACAACCCCCAGGTGACATCCAGGGTGTCAGGTGTAGGCAGTAAAGTGAGGAAGGAGATGGAGGATGTCAGGGAAGGGTGTATCCTGCCGCATTAAATGGGGTCACCTATGTCCTTTCCTGCATACCAGTCTCTTTCTGTCCTGGGTCAATCCTGGGTCAGCCAGGGGACAAAGGAAGATGAAGGTCTGGGCCCTGGAGATGCGCGTTCCTGCTCCGAGCTTCTGTGCTCCTGGCCCAGCCAAACCGAGCTCCAAGGAGACACCAGGCAACATTTCAGGCAGCCTAGCAGATTCCTCACCCCAGACTTGCTCTCTCTACACAGTAGCATTTCCTGTTGTCAGGCTCAGGTGGGGCCAGGTGAGCAAACAGTAGCTGAGATGTAGGGTGGGGGTGGGGGTGGGGTGCGTGTGACCCATACACTCTGGCCTCAGTATCTCCCCACAGTACCTAATAGCTGAGCACCTACTATGTCCCAAGGCTGGTTCCAAACCCTTTAAATGAATGAATTCACTTAATCCTCAGGGCAAACCTATGAGGTACTACTTTCCCCATTTTGCAGATGAATCAACTGAGGCACCAAGAGATCACACAGGAAATGGTGGCCCCAGAATAGGAATAAATGAGCCCAGCTCCAGAGCCCATGATATGAGCCAGCCTCCTAGATGCTTTATACTCACCACGTGCCACATTCCTGATGCTGTGTTAGGCCCTTCCTTGTTTTTCAGGGATGTAGAAACTTAAGGTCAGGCAGTGGCAGAGTAGGATTTTAATCTAGATTTGTTTCTCACGTTTACTCCGTGACGGCTGCCCCCACCCCTGCTCAGCAGTCTTCGGGGGAGGGGGAATATGGGGCACAGGGGCAGGGCGGCGGGGCGGGAGGGCGGAGCTCAGGGCTTTGGCTTTTGGAGTTGGGAGGGGAAGGTCAGGTGACATCAGCCACACAGGAGTTATTCCTCTTACGTGAATTTTCTAGATAACCCACTCAGGTCTCCCTAAGTGCCCCTGACCCAGGTGGCCACCTCTTAAAAGCCAGCACCAGCCACAGCCACTGAGTCTGAACCCAGCCCCACCCTGTCCTCACACATTGCGCTGCTGTGTCGCATTTTACCATCTGCTGAGCCTGTCCTGATTTGGTCCTGCCAGGGCTGTGTACCTGGGCAAGTCACTCCTCTCTGGGCCTCAGTTTTCTCATCTTTGAGTTGGGAATATCAGACTAAATGACCTTTGTAGCCCCCTCCTTTTTTTTTCTTTTTCATTTATTTTATCGTGGTTAAAAGAGAAACCCACAAAATTTATCATCTTAACTATTTTTCATCATACAGTTCAGAAATGTTGCATATATTCACATTGTAGTGAAGCAGATCTCCAGAACTAGTTCATCTTGCAAATCTGAAACTGTATACCCATTAAACAACTCCCCTTTCCCCTGCCCTGGCCACCACTACTTTAGAGATTTTATGTAAGTGGAATCATGCAGTATTTGTCTTTTTATGACTGGCTTATTTTACTTAGCATAATGTCCTCAAGGTTCATTCAGGCTGTAGGCTGGGACAGGATTTCCTTCCTTTTAAAGGCTGAATAATATTCCATTGTATTCATGGACCACATTTTGTGTATCTACCCGCATTGATGGACATTTGGGTTGCTTCTACCTCTTGGCTATTCTGACTAATGCTGCTATGAACGTGGGAGTGCAGATATCTCTTTGAGACCCTGCTTTCAATTCTTTTGGATATTTACATAGAGGTGGGATTGCTGGATAATATGGTAGTTCTATTTAAAAAAAAAACAACTATTTTTATTTATTGGCTGCGTTGGGTCTTCGTTGATGTGAACCAGCTTTAGCTACAGCGAGTGGGGGCCACTCTTCGTTGCCATGCGTGGGCTTCTCATTGTGGTGGCTTCTCTTGTGGAGCATGGGCTCTAGGTGGGCAGGCTTCAGTAGTTGTGGCACACGGGCTTAGTAGTTGTGGCTCACAGGCTCTAGAGCGCAGGCTCAGTAGTTGTGGTGCACGGGCTTAGTTGCTCTGCGGCATGTGGGATCTTCCCGGACCAGGGCTCAAACCCGTGTCCCCTGCATTAGCAGGTGGATTCTTAACCACTGCGCCACCAGGGGAGTCCCAGTAGTTCTATTTTTAATTGTTTGAGGAACCTTCATGCTATTTTCCATAGCAGATGCACCATTTTACAACGCCACCAGCAGTGCACAATGGTACCAATATCTCCACATCCTTGCCAGCACTTGTTTCATTGGTGTTTTTTGATAATAGCCATCCTAATGGCTGCAAGGTGATATCTCATTGTGGTTTTTTTCTTTGTTTTTAATTGAAGTATAGCTGAATTCCAATGTTGTGTTAATTACTGCTATACAGCAAAGTGACTCATTTATACATACATACACACATTCTTTTTCATATTCTTTTCCATTATAGTTTGTCACAGGCTGTTGAATATAGTTCCCTGTGCTATATGGTAGGACCTTGTTGTTTATCCATTCTTTACACACCAGTTTGCATCTACTAATCCCAAACTCCCACACCTACCTTCTCCCCTTCCCCTCCCCCTTGGCAGCCACCAGTTTATTCTCTATGTCCCTGATTTTGTTTCTGTTTCATAGATAGGCTCATTTGTGTCATATAAGTGATGTCATACAGTATTTGTCTTTCTCTTTCTGACTTACTTCACTTAGCATGATAATCTCTAGTTGCATCCCTGTTGCTGCAAATGGCATTATTTCATTCTTTTTTATGGCTGAGTAATATTCCATTGTATGTATGTACCACTTCTTTATCCATTCACCTGTCTATGGACATTTAGGTTGTTGCCATGTCCTGGCTATTGTGAATATTGCTGCTATGCACATAGGGGTGCATGTATCTTTTTGAATTAGAGTTTTGTCTGGATATGTGCCCAGGAGTGGGACTGCTGAATCATATGGTAATTCTATTTTTAGTTTTCTGAGGAACCTCCATACTGTTTTCCATAGTGGCTGCACCAACTTACATTCCCACCAACAGTGTAGGAGGGCTTCCTTTCCTCCACACCCTCTCCAGCATTGGTTATTTGTAGACTTTTTAATGATGGCCATTCTGACCAGTGTGAGGTGGTGCCTCACTCTAGTTCTGATTTGTGCTTCTCTGAGATTAGTGATGTTGAGCATCTTTTCATACGCCCGTTGGCCATTTGTATACAGTCTCTCTTTTTACTAAGGGGTATTCTAAGGAGCTCTACTGTACCATCATGGTGATGCCTCCAGGGAGAGTCTTTCACGGCTCGTAGGGCCACAGCTATTGAATAATGAATAATAACTCTTCACTGAGGAGTTGTGTCTAGGGCCTAATAACCAAGCTTGAAGCGTGGTGAGCTTGAACTCAAAACCAAATCACAGAGCTCTGACTTGGGTCCACTTTGTGTGTCTGCTGCAGAATAACTGCTCTTTCTGGTAGGCCCAGAACTTTCTCAGAAATTTGCCTGACTGGGCCACCTCTGCCCCTGTTCGACTTGCCTGAGCTCCCTGACCTACACAAGCATCACTTGGCTCCAGGACAGTGGCTGGCGGCACCGTAGTGGAGTGGAGACTTCAGTGTGTCCAAGGGGCTGTGTAGCAGCTCGCGGAGAAGCCTAGCAGGGGCTGGGACAGGGGCTCTCCTCAAACCTCAAGTGCCCCCTCCCCCAGAAATGCTCCAGCTGGCCAGACCCTCCCTTGCCTTTTGGATACTTCCCCCTCCCCCTGCCTAAACCCAAAGCCCTCACCGTGGCCCCATGGCAGCTCAGGAATGTCAAGTAGTTCCTCTCTCTTTCCAAGTAGGCTGAGAGGCCTCACTGCTCTGATGGGGCTTTGGAGACAAGTTTCCCCAGGGCGCCTGACTCCAGGAAAGTTGCCACACTCACGCGTTTGAAGCCCAAAGAGGCTAAGGAAGGCCCTGAGGGCTGTAGAGAAATGTGGGAAGCTGCTAGGTCGGCTCTGGGGAGGAGACATATTTCGGGCTTTATAGCAACTTAACTCCAGGTGGCAGGAGGGTTCAGCCACCTCTCTCCCCATGTTGGGATGAAGTAGCTGGAGGCAGTGGCCTGGCCCTGAGCCCTGTCCTTGCTTTACCTCCTAGGGGATCCTGTGCAGGCCTTCATCTTCCTCATCTTCCTGGGGGCAGCTGGGGCAAGTGGAGGTTCTAACCCACTCAATTCCCCCACTACCTCACATGAGCTGAGACCCGGCTGGGGACCAGGGAAAGCATCAGGGGTCAGCAACTCACCACTGATGGCCGCTGCAGACTTGGGTGAGGGCCACGCCTCCTCCATTCTTGTGCCATATGTGTGAACATGGTGGGGGCAGGGGCATTTGCAGTCATCTCCAGCCTTAGCTGCCAACCACTCTCCTCTACCCCCACACATGCTCAGGGAGGGGGTTCGAGCGAGGACACCTCAGTGGAGAGGGCTCAGGCAGCCCACGGCTGTGGTGACGACAAGGCCTTATTGGTTGTCCTGGCAACCGAATGCAGGTGCTCCTGGTACCAAGGAGAACACACAGGACTCCTCAGGCCTTTCTTTGTACCCTGGCCAACCTGTCCCACAAATATTAGTGACAATGATTTCCTACAAAGTGTTAAATGAAAATAAAATTTTAGCACATCAGAGAACGATACTTAGGGTTCTCAGAGTGTGTTCCCCAAACCAGGACATCTGCATCACCACATCAGCATGACGGGGGAACTTGTTAAAACACAATTCTCTGCCCCCAAAGCAGACCTGCTGAGTCCCCCCGGGGGGGGGGGGGGGGGATAAGCCCAGCAGTCTCTGTCTTAACCCGCCCTCTGATGACTCTGATGTGCACTTAAGTTTGACACCTGCTGCCCTGTACCCTGATTTCATTCCTTAATGAAACCTTAGCTTGATTTCATTCCGTGTAAGGTGTGAATTCTTAACTTTTAGGAACAGGTATCTTTGTCTCAAAAATTTACAAAGAATTACAAAGTGTAGTGTACACTCTCAAAAGGAATTTATTTCAGTAAAAAATAGGGGAGGGTACTGTAACAAGCAAGCCAGCCGGCTGAGCAACCACATCCGGTGAATGCCAGCACCCCACTCCCCACTCCGGAGCCCCTGCCCCGCTTCCGCCCCAGGAGCCACCCCGCGGCATCCCCAAGCCTGCAGCAGGAAGACCACAGACCTCCACAGATGGTCCCCCAGGGGTGGGGGCGGTCAGACCCGTAACCTCAGCAACGGCGGAGTGGCCCTCGCTGCGCCTACCCAGTGTGAGAGCTGTTTACGGTCACCCCGAGGTAGGGTCCCCACCTCTGAATGGCTCAGGATTTCACGTTCTAGGAGGTGCAGCCGGAAGCCCATTCTTCGCAGGCTCTTGTTCTGGGCCCCACCGGGCGCGGACCGGGTCTCCGAGGGCGCGGCGGACACTGGCTGTGGGTTTTACATCCCTCCGGCCCGGCCCCACCCGGCCCGGCCCCGCCCCGCCCCGCCGAGCGCAAGCCGGGCGGCTGATGGTGCCCCCCGCGGGCCAGGGCGTGGTGGCCTCGGAGCCTCGCGGGCGGGGCGCGCCCGCCTCGACACCGCCCTCCCAGCAGACCCCGCCAGAGCGCAGCGCAGCCAATGGGGGCCGAGGCGCTGCGCCGGGATTGGGGCGGGCGCGGGGCGGCGGCGGCGGCGGCGGCGGCGGGGGCCGGGGCGCGGGGAGGGGGCGAGGCGAGCGCTGTCAGCGCGATTATAAGCGAGTGAAAAGTTGCCCGCGGACAGCCGGGCAGGCGCACGCTCGTACGGCGGCCGCAGCGGCGGGGCGGGGCCGCGGAGCAGCGGGTGGCGGCGGGGGAAGTCTCCGAACGCGTCCTCGATCCTTTCGGGGTCTCGCTCGGCGGGGTCCCCGGTGCGCGAGGACTTCCGCACGCAGGCCATGGGCGGCGTCGGGGAGCCCGGCGGGGGACCTGTGCGGCTGGGGGCGCCGCTGCCCACCTTCCGCTGGGAGCAGATCCGCCCGCACAACCTGCCCGGCGACAAGTGGCTGGTCATCGAGCGTCGCGTCTACGACATCAGCCGCTGGGCACAGCGGCACCCGGGGGGCAGCCGCCTCATCGGCCACCACGGCGCCGAGGACGCCACGGTAAGACGGGGTGGAGCCCAGCGCCCGCTGGGGCCTGGGCTTTGGGCACCGTGCCCTGCTCCACCGGCGGGGCCTTAGCATCCTTCCTACTCTCGCTGACCTTTGACCTCCCGCCCGGGGACCCAGAATTGGGATGAACTAGCCAGCCCCGGGGCCTGATGTGGAGTAAGGAGACCACGTCCCGGCATGGAGGACCCAGCCGTGGACCAGGGCTGGGCTGGAGCAGATCTGGGCTGGAGCAGATCTGGGCGGGAGGAAGGGGCTCTCAGAGGTGGGTGTGTCATGGCAGAGAGCGCTGGCCCTTGATGCTCTGAGGTTCTGCCTCTCAGTTCTGGGTCCCCCAGACCTGGCTCCTCATGCTGGGTGCTTGCTGATGCCAGAGGTAGGGAGGGTTCCCCGGAGGCTGGCAAGGATGTGCCCTCAGAGGCTGGAGGCTGGGCAGCAACGCCTGGGCAGGGCCTGGAGGTCTGTGGCTTTCCCAGAGCTGCTGTAAATGACTCTGAGGGGCAGTGACTCACCTCTCCTGGGCTACCCGTTGCATGTGGGAGAATTTTGCCAGTCAGGCTGGGTGGGCCTCTTCGGGAAGCACATTCACCCCGGGAACAGGCTGGCCCCTGTGGACCCCAACTTTCCTTTTCCAGCCATCTCTAGACATGTTTTGGTCAAGGAGGAATGTGGCCTGTCCAGCGGGACTGTCTGACCGAGCAGCTATCAGGATGAGACCCCTCACCGGTCCCTTTTCCCACGCCCCCCCATCTGGACAGTAGGACTTGGGGCCATGACACTCTGTCCTTGACCATCCAAAGTTCTAGGTTGGTCACACTGGGTACCAGGAAGGTCTTCAAGATTCCAGGGGCTGAATCCCTTAACTGGCGGGACTTTAGATAACAAAAGAGATTGTGTGCTGTCCCCGGAGGCTCAGTGTCCCTGTTTCCAGAACCATCTGCTCTCTGCCCACTGCCTGCTCCCATGGGTTGGGTGATCTTCCCAGGACTCTTTTAGGGGGAAAAGTTTCTCTTCCTCACTTCCCCAGGAAGCTGAGAGGTTAGGGTCAGAAAACTCCTGAAACTCTAGAAGCTGACAGAGAAAGCCTTGTGGGTGGTACTGAGCGGCCAGGCAGTGGCCACAGAGTTGGAGCTGACTGCGGGCCAGTGAGTGTGTGACCGTGTTCAGGGCCTGTATGTGTGCCGATGTGGCACGTGTTTGTGTGCGTGATTATACGTGTTGCATTGCTGCCAGGGCGTGGGGGGCATGATGTGCCACAGTCCCTCCCCCCTCAGCCTGGCTGAGCCCTGGCCACCCCTTCAGGATCTTGGGGATGGCTGCTCTGGCCTTTTTCAACCTCTGACCTGTCAGACAGGATGGAGGCTGATGAGAGGAAGACGATGGAAACTATTTATGAATCGCTTTTTCATGCTTGGTGCGCAGGTGTGTGTGGGAACCCCATTTAGCTCTAGACCCTGAGACCCCACGTGACAGTTCTCTCACTGATTCATCACCAGTAAGGTCTGTTTTCCTATTTCCATTAAAACACTCTGTCTGTTCCCTGGGGCCAGGTCCTGGCTCTGCCACTGGAGGCTCTGAGTGACCTTGAACCAGGCATGTCACTCCTCTGAGCCTCAGTTTCCTTATCTGTAAAGTGGGGACAGCTGGGTCAGACTGTGAGCCGGCTGAGGGTGGGACTGTGCCTTCTCAACTCTGTGGCCTCAAAGCTGCCACGGGGTTGTTCCTGGTCAGTATATGTTGCCGGCTGATAAGTGTGAATGTGCCCTGCAGACTGTAGGGAGCAGTGGACAGCCATGGCATCGTCCCCTCCTTGCTGGGTGACCTTGCCTGGTTCATTCACGTCTGTAACAGGACATGATGTTAGGCCATCTCTTAGCTTCCCCGAGGCCCCAAACACTGGGCTGGAGTTGCCAGAAATACCTGGTGTGTTCAGGCCAAAAGGGAGGAGGCTGGGGGTGGGGGACCCCGATCTTTGTCTGTGGTGGGCCCACAGGGCAGAGTAGGGATTGGATCACCCCAGTGCCCTGTGTTGTCCAGCCCAGGCCCCAGGCACCCCATCCCCGGCTCTGGAGCACAGGTGGGGGTGGGGCAGCCATCTTGCCGGGGCTGTGTTCCCGCAGCCACCTCTTACCAGCCCCAGCCGCCCATCAGCTGTTCTCCCGTTCAGGCCACAGAAGCCTTCCTGCCAGGAAATTCCCAGAGTTCCTGTGCCGTGAAGTCAGTTTGTGGCCATCCTGGGATACAAAGCCCGGTACCCTGGGGAGAGTGCTCTGGGCCTTGGGCCAGGTTTGTCTAAGAGTCATAGGCGGCCTGAGACCAGTGGAGCCAGCCAGGGAGGGGCGAGGCCCAGCCACTGCTGGTCATGAGTTTACCAGGGATGGGCGCCGCGCACCCACTATGAGCCAGGCTCCGAATTCAGTGCTTGACTTATAGATACTCCCTCTGTGAATCCTCACGATAGCTCTGTGGGACAGGTACTGTTATTGTTATTTCCACTTTACAGATAAGAAAACTGAGACTCAGAGAAGCAAAGTGACTTGAAATTAAGTGATGGGTCTTGAAATTAAGAGCTGGGTCCGCAGCCCATGCTCTTAAGCACCTGCTCTACTGCCACTTAGCTGTTTATTTCATTCATTCATTCAGCTACTGCATCATTAAATCCAACAGCAGATATCCAGCAAGCATATCCTACATGCCAAACCCTGTTCTAACCTCTAAAGATACAGCTGTGAACAAAAAAAATCTGCTAGGGGCGAGTTCCCCCGGCAGTCCGGTGGTTAGGACTCCGCACGTCCACTGCAGGGGGCTCAGGTTCAATCCCTGGTCAGGGAACTAAGATTCCACATGTTGAGCGGTGCAGGGGGGTGGGGGTGGCGATCTGCTAGGAGAATGTTCCTTGGCGGAGGGACCAGCTAGGGCAAAGGCTCAGATGTGGGATGGTACTCCGTGCATTGAAGGAACAGCGAAGCTATCAGCTATCAGTGTGGCTGGAGCAGAGCAGTGAGGACAAGGGCAGGCAGTGAGGTCCAGAGGTAGTAGTAGAGGAAGCAGGATTTTGGTTTTATTCTAAGGGGAGCATGCAGGGCAGAGCAGGGAAGCCAAGGAAGCTGATACACATTTAAAAGGATCCCTGATGAGGAGGGGTGAAGGCAGGGCCTCCTAGGAGAAGAGCAAGGAGTTAAGAGAAGAGATGGTGGGGCTCTGCCTTCCCCAGGGGAGGCCACTTGGAAAAGGTGGCCATTCACCTGGGCCCTGTAGTGCAGGTATGTCCAGGGCAGAGGGCAGGTGATGCAGTTAGCTCAGGCACACCAACGAGAACCATTAGTATTTAGCTCAGTGTGGTCTTCAGAAAACAGACTTCAGAGGTAGTCCTAGTGTTAGCCCATTTTGCAGATGAGGAGACTAAGATCGAATGTGGGTGATTTAAAGAGACCTTCTTGGAAACCTCCAAGGACAGGGCCTTTGTCCTTGGGCTTGGAGGGTGGGATTTGTGTCTGGGAGTTGGGAAGGGGCAGGTCTGGGCAGATCTGAGGCTCTGGAGTGGCTGGAGAGAGGCACTGGCCAGGAACTCAGGCAGCTTGGCTCCAGGGTCCACACTCTGCTTCCACCTACCACACCGGCTGCCTTGAAAGCTGCCTGATGGCCACTCCCTGTGAAGTGTGACCTCTCACTCATCTGTGGGCTCTGTAGGTGTTTTCTGCAATGTCCCCACCCACCAGGCCCCTGGCAGGGTAGGGTGGCAGAGGATTGGCAGTGCCCTGAGGGAGGCATCATTATAAGGTGATTATAAGATTATAAGGTGTCAGGATTACAAGGCTATAGGGAGTTTATATAGCGGGTATTATATAGTCCTGGGCAGGAACTCAAGGGGAACAGGGTGTGGATGCTAGTAGCCTAAGCACTCGAGGGCCCTCTGCATTTCCTCCCAAGGGTGCCCAAGCGGCAGCCATGGGTTTCTCAGGACACAGCAGGGGAAAGAGCCAGAGCTCAGTGGTGGAGAAAGGACCACCACTTCAGGCCACCACTGGTGTCCGTGACACCTGTGAGGAGTGCCCCCCTGGCAACCACCACACCTGTCACCAGGGAGACCAGGGTTCTGGGGCTACAGGGGCAACGTCCTGGGGGCATCTGTCGTTGAGCTGGGCTCTGCTGCTCATATTCAGAGCTGTGTGCCCTTTGGCCTCAGTTTCCTCATCTATAAAATGGGGATAGTGATAGTGCCGCCCCATTGGCCTCCTGTGAGGAGCAGCAGGGAGAGCACACGCTGGGTGTGAGATCCTGCTTTATCTTCCCACCAGAGGGAGGGAGGGAGGGAGGGAAGAATTCCTGGGTATGTCCACCCCCATCTTCACAACCCATTGCGGCCTCCTGAGCCAAGGTTAAGAGGAGCAGACCCAGACCACCTGAGCCCCCAGCAGCCCTGCATCCTTCCCTGCTCCACCCCCTTCCTGATCTGGAACATTCCAGATTCTTTGGAGAGGTGACCAGTAATGCTCACTGCCCCCACCTTATCTCTGGGATGGAAGGATGCTGCCAGACCCTCCTGTTTCCTAGCCTCAGGCTGGCCGGGACCTGACCAGCAGGGCGCGCCTCCACCCTCCTGCCTCATGCCTGCGGGCCTGCATCTCTGGGTGGATTCCTGCGAAGGGCACCTGAGGCCAGCGGGGGCTCAGACTGGAGCTCGGAGGTGGAGCTCGCTGGACGCCAGGCCCCTTCTAAGTGCTCTGCCCGCACTGACTCAGTCCTCCCAGCAGCCCCATGAGATGGGCATTTGTGGTTCCTGATTTACTGAATATAGGCTAGAGGGGGGGTGCGACCTTGTGTTTGGTTCCAGGGCTCTGCTCCTAAGTGGCCACTCAGATTCCATCCCCTGCAGTCTCTGCACTCCTGCCCAGAACCAGCTGCTACCTGGAGTTCAGGGCGGGGCTGGGGGCAAGGCAGGAGCCACTCTGAGGCTTCCCGGGACTGAGGCAGGGCTGGGTGGGAGGTATGTCCTGGTAGAGCATGGACATCCCAGAAGATAGACCTGGGTTCGAATCCCAGCTCTGCCACTACACACTCTGACCTGGGCAGGCGTCCCCAGCACTCTGAGTCTCTGTTCCCTCACCGGCAAAATGGTTCAGACCCCTGGCTCCTGGGCAGTGGAGGGTTGGCTCCTGTCTACTTGCTCACACCTGCCATCCTGCCTCTGCTCTGTGCAGGGGTCCAAGGCCACCTCCTGTCCCTGCCACCCACAGCTTATGTTTAGAGACACCATTTTAATTCCAGAAGTTTTACCCAGCTCTGTTCCAAGGACTATTGAGAGGCCTCAGTTGCCACCTCTGTTGGGGAGGGTCACAGGGTTTGCACCCATGCCCCTAGGAGGACATTTCCAGGTGCACCAGGGATGGGTGAGGGTAGGGCTTCCTGCAGTACACTGAAACTTGGTCAGTGCAGCCCCAGCAATGCCAGGACCACCCTACTGACCCCCACAACCTGGTGACCAGCCTCATGATGAGAACCCTTCCCCCGCCTAGGAGACCCACTGCCTCCCCTCTGACCAAGAGTGGCCACCCTGGGGCTACTGCCGAGTGGGCATAAGCACAGTTTTACAGTCAGACCAAGTTCTGGTCCAACCTCCGTCACCTAGAGCTGTGTGACCTTGGATAAATGGCTCAGCCTCTCTGAGTCTTCTGCCCAGCTCCTGAATCCTTAAGCAGAGGCCAAAGAGCACTGGGTCATGTGGCCCCGGCCAAGGTTCCAGAAAAAGTTGTTTGCCGAGGTTTTGGTCTGAAGCCAGGGACCCACCTTGTTGGTACTCAGACCACAAGAAGCATAGGCTCAGCAGTGCCCACCCAGCCCCAGGAACCCAAGCTGCTTTCCGAAGACCTACAGCAGCTCTGCCCATCTCCACCCACCACCCAGAGGCTTGTCCATGAGCTCTGGGATGTTCCCACCAGGACCTGAGCAGGCTCACGCCTTTCCTCCTGCCTGCAAGGGACATACCCGACTGGAGGTCCCTCAGGCAAGCCTGGCTCTGTCCTCTCCCTCGGGGCATCTCCAGGCCTGGCTTGGGTGCATCAGGACAAAGGGAAAGGAGTCGGGGAGGGAGACCTGCTCCCGTAGCTCTGCAGCATGGTCCTGGAGCAACTGCCGGATGCTGGGGTGGCCCCAGAAGAGATGCAGAGGTCGGGAGAGAGGAGGGCTGGGAGGGAGGAACGCTGGGGGCCGTAGCCGTAGTACACACGTCTGCTCTGTGAGTTTGTGTGTGTGCCAGGCTGTGTCTGTCTGGGTATTCATGTGGCTCTACCTGTGCGCGTATTCCCGAGTGGGTGGGTGGCGGTGTCTGCATGTGTGGAAGCACAGGCTTAAGTCACTGCACTTCTGTGACCTGTGCACCTCTGGTGTCACTCTTTGTAAGCGTGCCATGTGGCTCTGTGCTTATTAGGGCTCCGTATGCCACCAGGGGGGTTTCAAAGGAAACGAGAAGTAATCAGAGTTAACACTTATTCAGTCTTAAAAAGGAAGGAAATTCTGACATGCCACACATGGATGACCCTTGAAGGCATTATGCTAAGTGACAAGTCAGGCACAAAAGGATAAATAATATATGATTCCTCTTCTACGAGTCAATTCTTTTTCTTTTCTTTTTTTTTTTTCTTTTGGCCGAGCCACGCAGCATGTGGGATGTTAGTTCCCCAACCAGGATGGAACCCTTGCCCCTTGCAGTGGAAGCACGGAGTCTTAACCACTGGACCACCAGGGAAGTCCCTACGAGTCAGTTCACAGAGACAGAAAGCAGCAGGGTGGTTTCCAGAGTCTGGGGGAGGTAGAAATGGGGAGCTAGTGTTTCATGGGGACAGAGTTTCATCTGGGGAGGGTGAAAGAGTTTTGGAGATGGTTGGCGGTGATGGCCGTCTGACGATGTGAATACACTTAATACCACTGAACTGTACACTTCAAAACGGTGAAAATGGTTAATTTTATGTATGTTTCACTGTGATTAAAAAGAAAAAAGGTTGACGCTCTACAGTCCAGAGCCAGAAAGGCCCTAGAGTCTTGCCCCTTTGATTTGCCCCCTGGATTTGCCTAGTTCTAGCAGAAGAACAGACCAGGGCCCGGGCAGCTTCCTGTGGGGCCAGCCTCTCCTCCACCCCCTCTCTCCCAGGGGTGCTGCCCGTCCATCACGGATCTTCCCTGGAGAGAGTGAGATCTGTACCTATACAGTCCCTTCCCCTATTATGACCTCCAGGGAGGGTCCCCAAGGCAGCCTTCCTAAGGGCCTAGTTTATCCCAGAAGCTATACCCTCGGAGCCCCCAGGTCCTCAGACTGCCCTGGGCCAGTAAGAGAGCAGGCAACAGGAAAGGGGACTCCTCGGCTGAATGCTGCAGGTGTGGCCTCTAGGTAGGGGCTGGAGGGGCCTGAGGGGCTTCTGTCCCCCGAATGGGATGGTGTGGGATGTCCTGCAGTAAGTACAGGGGCCTGACTGTTTTAACATCCACCAGCCGCTGCCAGCCTCGTTAGCACCCCGCAGTCACCTTCCCTGGCCCACGGGGACCCACCACCACCCCAGGCACTGCTTCCCCAGTTCAGGCTGCTGGCTGGCTGGGGCTGGCTCCCTCAGAGAGAGCCTCTGAAAGTGCAAAGATAAAAATCGACGGAAGAGTTGTGAACAGCAATGAGCCCATGACACCAGGGCTAGATCAGGAAGACGGAGGCCCAGGTGTGCAGTTCAATTTTACTCACACTTCAGAACTGCCCGGTGTGAGAGGTGGGGGTCACTTCCTGACCAGTCCCTTTCCACAGCACTTTATCCTTCCCGGGGGTCGCTCTCTTCTTCTAACCCCTTCTCCTGCTTTGCACCCTACCCCTGCCCCTCATTACAGAGAATCACGGGAACCTTAGATTGTTTATTTAACTTACTTTTTAAAAAACTTATATTTTCTGCTCCTGCTTTTAAAATCAAGCGAGTTTAACTGTTTGAGCACCTTCAGGCTGTGTGGTCCTCGATTGATTTTTTTTCTCCCAGTGGCCCAGTGGTCATCAATTACAAGTTTCCTCACCCACACTTTACCCACTGCTTGTGTTTGTGAAAGCTGATTAATCTGAGGTTTGTGACCCAGTAGAAAAGCATATGATTTCAGGGAAGCTTTCCAGTGATCTTTTTGGAAAAGTCAAACCCTTTCATGAAAGGAATTAGAGTCTTCCAGGGAGAACTTTGTGTAAATCCAGATTTTTTAAAAAAATATGTATTCATTCATTTATTGTGGCTGTATCTGGTCTTAGTTGTGGCACGTGGGATCTTCCTTGAAGCATGTTTCGTTGCAGCATGTTTAGTTGCCGCATGCGGGCTCTTAATTGTGGCATGCGGGCTCTTAATTGTGGCATGCGGGCTTCTTGGTTGTGGCACGCGGTATCTTCATGGCGGCATGTTTTGTTGTGGCATGTGGGATCTTTTCAGTTGCAGCACGCGGGCTTCTTAGTTGTGGCATGCATGTGGGATCTAGTTCCTTGACCAGGGATCAAACCCGGGCCCCTTGCATTGGAAGCACAGAGTCTAACCTACTGGACCACCAGGGAAATCCCCTGTAAATCTAGATTTTAAAACACCCAACGAAATCTGGGGAAGGGCCCTATGGCAGCAGGAAACAGCTGGAGCCTGGCTGGCGAGGGGTGTCCGTCGGGGCACCCAGGGCCTGGGGAGGATCAGGGAAGGCTCACGGGCCAGGCTGACTCATGTGGTCCTATTTCTGTGGCTGCTGAAAAACCAGCTGACTGTGTGCCTGCCTGTCTCTCTGTCTATCTGTCTGCTCTGCCTTTCCATCAACAGTCCTTCTACTTTGTCTCTGCCTGCTGCCTGTGGGTGCTACTCCAGAGGTCTGTCTGTCTGTCCGCCTGACTGTCTGCTCTCCTTCAGGATGCCTTCCGCGCCTTCCACCAGGACCTCAGTTTTGTGCGCAAGTTCCTGCAGCCTCTGCTGATTGGAGAGCTGGCCCCAGAGGAGCCCAGCCAGGATGGACTCCAGAATGTGAGCAGGGCCCCAGTGGAGGCTAAACCCCCAGTGGGGGGCTGGAGGGGATGGGGGGCATTGCCAGTAGTGACACCATCCAAATTATCCCAAGGGGCCCTGGGGCCAAGGCTGGGTTTGCCATCCCTTCTGGGTAGACAGTTGTAGGCAGAGCTGTAGGGATGCCTGCAGCAACATTTGCTGGGGGACCCCTGGCAAGCCCCTTCCCTTCTCTGGGCCCTGCATCCCCATTTATGATAAAGATTTTGATGAGCTGAGCTCTAAGGGTTTTCCCTGCTTCTCAGGTACCCCACACCTTTTGTTGGGAGGTGGTGGAGCCTTCACCGCCAGCCAGCAGCCCGGCTCACACCCCAGGCTGGGCACTCTCGTTCTTTCAGCCCCTTCAGCCACACCCCTTGGGTCTGACACTGGGAGAAGTGGCTGTTGGGGGTGGGGATGCTTCCGGGACGACGGGGGCCTCCCTCGCTTCCTTGGCCGGCCTGACCGGCTGCTCCTCTGTGGCAGGCCCAGCTGATCGAGGACTTCCGAGGCCTGCGCCAGGCGGTGGAGGACATGAAGCTGTTTGAGGCCAAGCCCGCCTTCTTCGCTCTCCTGCTGGGCCACATCCTGGCCATGGAGGTGCTCGCCTGGCTCCTCATCTACGTCCTTGGCCCCGGCTGGGTGCCCAGCACCCTCGCTGCCCTCATCCTGGCCGTCTCCCAGGTGACCCCAGCACTGTCTTGCAGCCACCTAAACTGACCAGCAGACACAGGGCCTGGCGCACGTGGACACTCGGGACATATTTGCTGAATGAATGAATGAACAAATGACCAGCCAGAAGCCCCATAAGGCGTGTATCTGTGGGTCAAGCTGCATTTTAAATACGCTAAGGAAGCTCTGTATTTAATGAGCCCAGAGGGAGCCTAGGGCTGAGAGCCGGAAGGCGACTGCCCACAGCTCCGTGACAGCCCCACAGCCCCTGGACCTCCCGAGGAAGCTGGCCCGCTAGGGTCTAGAGTGGGGCACCAGCTGTGGGGGTGCCCTGTGAGCCGGGAGGGGTGGCCGGGGCTCAGGGCTGGGCCCCAGGCGGCTCCCTGCCTCAGCTCCTGACCCCGCGTCTCCCCAGGCCCAGAGCTGGTGTCTGCAGCACGACCTGGGCCACATCTCCATCTTCAGGAAGTCCCGGTGGAACCACGTGGCCCAGCAGTTTGTGATGGGGCAGCTGAAGGTGAGGGTGGGGGTGGGGGGTGGGCCGCCAAGGGATGCGTGGGGAGGCCGCGCTGGTCTGCGCAAGCGTGCCGTGGGCGTGGAGAGGTGGGCACAGCCTGGCCCCACCCCTGAGAGCCCCCTCCCCCGCAGGGCTTCTCCGCCCACTGGTGGAACTTCCGCCACTTCCAGCACCACGCCAAGCCCAACATCTTCCACAAGGACCCGGATGTGACCGTGGCGCCCGTCTTCCTCCTGGGGGAGTCGTCCATCGAGGTGCATGGGGGACACGCTCAGGCTGGATCTGCAGCTGAGGGGAACGGGTCGTCCCTGGAGCCCCCCTCCGCCTGCTGAGGCCCAGCCCCGACCCAGCCCCCAACTCTAGCTCCAGGCTGAGCCCCTGCCCCGGGGTACACCCTCCCCACCTCCCAGTGGCTGGAATCCAGAGTTGCCTTGGCCCCTCGGCCCCAGCCGGCCCCCTGACCCTGTCTGGGATGAGGAGGGCCTGGAGAGCCACCCTCCCCAGCGGCCGCCTGTCCCCACAGTACGGCAAGAAGAAGCGGAGATACTTACCCTACAACCACCAGCACCTGTACTTCTTCCTGAGTGAGTGTCCACTTGTCCTCCTGGGGGTGGGCACATGGCTGGGGTGGGGCCCGCACTGTCCACTCCGCGTCCGCCGACACCGGACGGCTTCCAGCCACCTCAGCAGGGCACCTCGGGGCCTCTCCCGGCCTCTCTCGGGTCACCCCAGCCCGCCACCCGTGCCGACTCCCGTGGCCGGGCCTCTGCCCCCAGCCGTTCCATCTGCCTGGGGTGCCTTCTGGCCAGAGACAGTCCCAGCCTTGCTCCCTTGCTCGGAGCTTTCAGAGTTCTTTCCTGCCCTCACCTGGGCGATCCAGAGCCCTAGGGCAATTGTTGGGGCAACAAGGTGAAGATCACAGCGTGGGAATGTGTGAGGTGGGCGCCCACCTGCTGAAGGGGCACGGGAGGTGGTGGGGAGAGGACCAGCCTGTAGAGGCTCAGGGAGGACCAGGCCGCGTGGGTGATGTGGGCTCCTTCCAGCCAGATGGGACCAGCACCCAGGCCCGCTGGCATTGCTGGAGGGACAGAGCCCCCTCCCCCACCTCTGCCTGGCCCGCTCCGTGCCCCCACCTGCTCCTGAGCCCTGTCATGCCCCTCCTCGCAGTCGGCCCGCCACTGCTCACCCTGGTGAACTTCGAAGTGGAAAATCTGGCGTACATGCTGGTGTGCATGCAGTGGACGGTGAGTGTGGGACCCGGGCAGGTGTACAGCTGTGGTGGCAGGAAGTGGGGTATTGGGGGCAGCCCCTGTCCACCCACGCGAGCAGGTGTACATGGGACGGTGCGGTACCCGTGTGCACCTGCGCAGGGGGCGTGAGTGGGTGCCTGGGTATGGTTGCAGGGGGAGAGCGCGCGTGTGCACGGGCGTGGTGTGGGCCTCTCCTGGTGGGATGTCCTCCCTGGGGGTGGGGACCCGCTGGGCCAACTCTGCCAGGTATTGCCTCGCAGGCAAAGCTGCCCTCATCCCACACCCCTGCATGGCATCTTCACCTCCATGGTCAGCCCTGTGAGGCTGGCAGGGCAAGGACCCTGTCCCCTTACCGGGCTGAGACACCCAGGCCCAGAGAGGGGCGGTGATGTGTCTGTCTGAGGCACGTTAAGCGGAAGGTGGATGACCCCAGCTCCCCTCCCGGCTGCCTCGCCCTCTGCCCTCCTCCGCCCTCCTCTGCAGGACTTGCTCTGGGCCGCCAGCTTCTATGCCCGCTTCCTCTTGTCCTACATGCCCTTCTACGGCGTTCCTGGGGCGATGCTTCTCTTTGTGGCTGTCAGGTATGGCCAGGTTCAGCGTGGTGGGGGATGGGTGGCTCACACACAGGCAGCAGGGGCCCCTGACCACAGCCCTCCATCTCCCCCATCTGCAGAATGGGGACAGCAGTACTGTCTCCCTGGGTTGTTGAGTGGTGGGATCCTGGGGGTGGCAGGCCTCGGGGAAGGGGCCTGGCTCACAAGGGGCCCCGGGGGTGTCCACCCTCTTGAGCAGTGCTGCTCTGGGCGCAGCCAGGCAATGGCCCCTGCACCGCTCAGCTGTTTCAAACACCAGCGGGGAGGGGTTGCCACAATCCCATAGTACAGATGGGGAAGCTGAGGCCCAGGTCTGAGTGGTCGGGGGACGTGGGGCAGTGTCTGAGCCTCCCCTCACAGGGTCCTGGAGAGCCACTGGTTCGTGTGGATCACGCAGATGAACCACATCCCCAAGGAGATCGGCCACGAGAAGCACCGGGACTGGGCCAGCTCTCAGGTGGGCAGCAGGGGGCGGGGCCCATCCTGGGGGTGGGGGTGGGGTCCCAGCTGGGAGGCATGGGGGCGCTGACGGGGCTGCTGTGGGGTCTGGGCTCCATACCAGCCCCGCTCACCCGCGCCCTGCCCGCTCCTGGCAGCTGGCAGCCACCTGCAACGTGGAGCCCTCTCTCTTCCTCGACTGGTTCAGCGGACACCTCAACTTCCAGATTGAGCACCAGTGAGCACAGGCCCCAGGGGCGCATGGGGGTGGGAGTGAGGCCTGAGCCCCTCTGTCCAGTCTTCCCCGGGGAGGCCAAGACCTGAGCCCCGGACTTCCTGGAGGGCCCGGGGGAGGTGGTGAGTGGGGTCCAGGAGGGCGATGGGTGGGTAGGGGTGCCAGCGCACGCTCTCTGCCCGCCCCGCCCCCCCCAGCCTCTTCCCTACAATGCCGAGGCACAACTACCGCAAGGTGGCCCCACTGGTCAAGGCCCTGTGCGCCAAGCACGGCCTCAGCTACGAGGTGAAGCCCTTCCTCACAGCCCTGGTGGACATCATTGGGTAAGGACGCTCTGCTCACGGTGGCTCCCTGGGGGCCCCTGCCCACCCTTGGCCCGGTCAGCCCCATCCTGAGCACCCATCTGGCTCTCTGAGCTCACGCGGGTCCCTCTCTAAGAGCTGGCATCCAGGGGCTTTCCGATCAGCCTTTCTGCCCTCAGCCCGTGACCTCCCTTCCCAGTGTCCGCTCACACAGCCAGGTTTTAGGGAGCACCTACCACAGGCCCAGGCCCTGTCCTTGGTGTTACAAATACATCGGTGAGCAAAACAGGCCAAAATCCCCGCCTTCCTGGACCTGACATCTGAGCAGGGGAAACAAAACAAGCAGTTAAAATAAGTAAATTAGGGAAAATGTGAGAAGGGGAGAAGTGCTTTGGCAAAAAAACAAAACCCAGGGGCAGGGGCAGGAGAAGGAAGGGGGGGTGCCAGGCAGGATTGCAGTTTTTCGTGGGGTGGCAGGTGGGTGGTATTAAGAAGGCAACGTGTGGGCAGAGACAGGGAGGAAGGGGGAGGGCTGGCCATGGAGACATCTAGGGGAAGAATATTTGGGGCAAGGGAATAGCCGTGCAAAGGCCCTGAGGCAGGAGTGTGCTAGGTGTGTAGGAGAGCTGCTGAGCAGAGGAGGGGCACGCAGGACCTTGATTTTGGAAAGATGCTCTGACTGTGGGAAGGTACTGATGGGGCAGAAAGAGCAGAGTGGGGGTTTCTGCAGCTGTCCAAGGATGACAGGGCTCAGCCTGCCTGGTAGCCTTGACAGTGGGGAACAGAGGCCAGATTCTCAGCCAGAGCTCGTCCACCTCTGCTTTAGCACATGCTGTTCCCGTTACTTCTAAGCCTTTCCTTCTATACTGGTGTTTGAACTCCTACTTCTTCACGGCCCTTCCCAGCCCAATCCTCGGAGCCCCTGCTGCTTGGCATGGCCCCTTTAGAACACCTGGCACAGGGTTTCCTAGCAAGTTCTTGATGTTTCTGGTTCCTCTGCCTGATGTCAGGCTCATGGTGAGCAGATTCCATGCCTTACAGATCTCTGGGTCTCGGGGCTCAGCAGGAGGAGGCAACAGAGAGAGCTGGGGAAGGAGGAACAGGCCCACCCTGGTTCCTGCCTACACTTGGCCTTGGCTGTCCTCCTCCCAACTCAAGGTCTAGGTCCTGCTCTAGTTAATGAGAGTGTAGCCTCCTCTCCCCATCCTCCCTCTGGACCCACCTAGCTGCCTGCCCCAGGGGACAGGGACTCACCAGGGAACGGAGTCACCATCTCCTCTCATACTCATTGCCATGGGGGAAGGGGTTCATATCTTGTAATTGAGTCCCTCACATCTTCCCGCTGCCCAGGTCCCTGAAGAAGTCTGGCAATATGTGGCTGGAAGCCTACCTCCACCAGTGAAGGCAGCAGCACCAATGCCCCAGCAGCCATCAAGCCACCCAGACGGGCTCCCCGACCCGTCCCACCCGCCCCACTTGGCCCTGCCTCAGCCTAGGGGCCCTGCCTACCCTCCTGGGCCCCCTCCCCGTTTGCTCCACAGCCCTAAGGCCATGGCTCTAGACCCAGCGGGACCAGAGCTAGGGGCATGGTATACAAAGCCACATGGTGAGCATGGCATGTTTTCCTAGAGCAAAAATTTAGGGAAAAAGGTTATTTTTATATAAAAAACAAACCCAAATATATTATGGAGTAGAGTATAGAATTTGCATGAAATTTGGAGCTGGAATTCAGGTCCTTGGGCCATCGGGGTGTTGGAGGGCAAGGAGGTGGTGGTGGATGGTGGCTTTCCGAGTTCCCCTGCACTCTGGGTCAGGGAACTGGCATCTGCCCTGGGCTCAGATCCCCCGAAGGCCTAGTCCCTTCTTGTTCTTCACCCACTCACCAGCAACCTTGGCAGGTCGTGTCGGGCTCACCTCACTTTACTCCTTTGCACAGTGGGACAGGGGCTGGCAGCAGACAGGGGCCCAGGGCTGAGGGCCATGTCTGCAGGTGTCCCCAGAGCACAGGAGGCACCCCTGTCCTGGATCTGCACTGGCCTCCTGCAGCCTCAGCACTGAGGGGCCTCAGAGGGCCATGGGCACTGGGCCCCCTGCTGATCTCAGAACCACACTTGGCATCACACTGGTGGGGGGGGGGGGGTCCAGCTGACCGTGCTCAGGGGCCCATGGGAGGTCATCCCAGATCTCCCCCATGCCTACCTGGGGCCAGGGGCTTGCCTGCAGTGAACTGTTCAAGCAGGACCCCTGGGAAGGGGCCGTTTCCATCTCTGGCGTCTGAGAGCACAGCACTGTCCTTCACTAAGCCTTGGGCTCCTCATCTAGAAAATGGGTATTGGTTGGCCTGGGCCTGTGGTGTTGGGACACTTCCAGGGAGGGATCTGAGTTGCCCCTTGGGGCTTCCTGAAGGTGGGACGAAGGGACTGCTGGGCTGCTGGACTCCTCTGCTCTCAGTACCACACAGTTCAGCAGCTCCAAGCTGAGCAGAAGGTTTCATTTGAAGAAGTGTCAGCAGCTTTAAAAAAAAAAAAAAAAAAAGTTGCTGAGCTAGAATTTCTCTGTGGGACTTTCTGGAGTGGGAGCCGGCTGCAGGATTGCCCCCGCTCCCCGCACCCCCCAATTCTGTCTTGGCTCCCATGGACCCGGACTGGGTTCCCTACAGGAGGTGGAAGAGGTGCAGGTACTGCAGTTCTTGTCCAGTCTTTCTGGGGACCACCCAGCCCTACCCTGACCTGCTCCACACAACTTCCATCCCCTCTTCTCTGGAATCAGGCAGCCGGGGGAAAGTCCTGCCTCTGCCTGGACTCTAGGCTGTGACCTTGGGGAAGTTATGCAATCTCTTTGAGTTATTGTATGACCTCTTACGGTGATGGAAGATCAAAGGGATGCTACCTAGAAGGCTCTTTGCTTAGGGCCCCCAGCAACAGGGCTTAGGTATTTATTTTTTAAAAGTGGTGCACACAGTCCATGGCCCTGGAGCCATTGCCTGCTCTCACCTGAGACAGGCACTCGGCTGCCTCCGGGCCTGTTTTGTCCTTGAAAGTTACTTGCCTTGAAAACAAATCTTTCTGTCCAGAGCAAGTCCCACTTTCAGGGCCCCTGCACAGGCTGTTCTCTTTGTGGGAGTCCCCCTTCCTTTGGTCAGCTGCTGACTTCTGGTGCCTTGTGGGCCCTGGGATGGCAATCCCCGCCGGGCAGATGGTCAGTGCCTTTCCTTTAGTGACTCTGATGCCCTTATCAGGGAAATGCTAACACGCTAGACTCGGGGAGAGCGGGTGCGCTGAGCTGCAGCGCCACCCAGAGGCACCTGGAGTATCTGCACCAATGTGGGGCAGGCTGCGCTCTCTGCTGCCCCTGGTGTTGGCCGAGGGCAGTGTTCCCTCACGTCTGCAAATGAGCAGTTGCCTAGTAACTTGCTTAAAGGACCATTGGGGAGGCCCCCTGGCCTCAGCCACCCCACTCCTTATTGCCTAGAATCCTTCACTGGTGGGTCATCTTTGCCCTTGTCCCTCTGTATCCCCTATGCTAGAACCCCTGGGGACAAGTCAACCACCTCTCTCCCCAGCTCCTCTTCCCCTTCTATGTCTATAGATTTCTGTTTTGTTTGGGTTTTGTTTTTTGGCCTCGCCTCGCAGCATGTGGGGTCTTAGTTCCCCAACTGGGATCGAACCTATGTCCCCTGCAGTGGAAGCCCGGAGTCTTAACCACTGGACCACCAGGGAAGTCCCCACCTATAGGTTTCTTATGCAATCGTGGTATATGGGCCAGGTCTGTACAAGGAAGGAGGGAAAGGCCTCGGTGGAGCCTCTGAGAAAGGCCGATGTGTCCCTGCTTTACAGTCTGGGGCCCAGAGGAAAAGCAAAACTCCTTAGGGAAGCCATGCCTTATTCATGTGCCCCTTCAATCAACCAGCATTTATTTAATCAGAGTCATCTGAGAGCTGGCCCAGGCAGATGGGGGAAATGGAGATTCACAAGAACCAGCCCCTGCCTGTAATGTTGGGAGTGGCTGGCAGGTTATGTGACTGGACACGCGGTAGGTCTCTCCCACCCCCATCCCTACCCCACACCCGTCCTGGAGCACCTGGCTGCTTCCACCTCCTTGGCCATTCCCAGGCCCCTGGTACCTGTCACTAGTTCTGGATACTTGCTCTTGAACCAGATAATTTGGAACAAAGACCCAAATGCCTTCAAAATTCAGAGAAATATACTTAAAATAGCAGAAGACAGCAGAGACGACCTTTAAGTCCTAGCATATTTGTTATGTTTATGATGGGCTAGTTCCAGACCTGGGGCCCGCCTTCCCCCTCCAGGCCTGTTTCTTCATAGATGGGCATAGGTACTCCACTCGATCCACAGCTAATCATTTCCATCTCAGACTCAGACCAGGGGCTCTTAGAGAAGCTGCGTCCTGTCCAGAGAGGCAACACCTCTCCAGGGATGGTGTGGCTGGGACAGCTGAGGAGTCTTGACTGCCCCAAGGCACTGTGTCACATGACAGTGTCCTGTCACTCCTGGGGGCAGCCCGTGCCCAGTCTGGGTGGCTGCCACCTCTGCCACGCCCCTCTCACCAAAGGACTCCTCTCTTCCCAATGGGCCAAGAGGGTCCACCCGAGGAACTTGCCAGCCCAGTGATTACCCCTGGGGCTCCAGGTCCACACCCCACCCAGGCTGCCCTGCCAGCCCCTTCTCTGGGCCTGGTACCCAGCATATGCCCACACCACCCACAAAGCTGATACCCTTTTATTGGGGTAGCCACCTGCCACGGGTGAGCTCTTATCCCCTCCACACGTCTCCACCCCCTCCAACCAGCTGCTGGGCCTCTCGGGAGCAGTCTGACATTTGATGTGGTGGGGTGGAAGAGCCCATGGTCTGGGCGAAGGCCCTTCCCTTGCGGGGTTGAAGATGGCCAGGATGTGGGATGAGGAGCTGGGGTGAGCTGCCGCATCGAGTGGCCTCAGCCTCCTTACCTGTGAATGGAGGTTTGGTCCTGTGACCACTCGGGGGCTTGCACGTTAGGGTGTCATGACTTCGGCAGGGGGTGGGGGTCAGGAACCCACGATTCTGTGTTGGGTAAGAGCCTCAGCAGAGTATGGGGACAGGAGGGGCGGTTGGGTAGAGAGAAGGTGTGGGCGTCCCTAGTTTCTTGCACAGGTAATACATCAGGGCAAGGCGGGGGGGGGGGGGGCAGTGGGGGGGGGGGTAGAAGTCACAGAAGATCCAGCTGCCCATCAACCTGGGCCAAGATTTACCTGATGCCCTCAGAGCCACAGTATCCCCACCCCTCTCCTCCCCGTCCTGGGATCCTGGTGATGGACGCTGGACTTACAGCTGATAGAGGTGCAGGGGTGTGTGTGTGTGTGTGTGTGTGTGTGTGTGAGAAAGAGAGAGGGAGGGAGGGTGTGTGGCTGTACTGTACCATCCTGGGAGTCAGTGTGTGTGTCTGTGTGTGTGTGTGTGTCTGTGTGTGTGTCTGTGTGTGAGAAAGAGAGGGAGGGAGGGTGTGTGGCTGTACTGTACCTGCCTGGGAGTCAGAGTGCCTGGGAGTCAGAGTCAGTTCTGCCACCCAGGTAGGAGGCAGAACCCGGGCACAAGTAAGAAGGATGGACACCCTCTAATGGGTGTCCAGGCCAGGCAAGGCCAAGGGCTCACAGGGGTTGAGAGATGACAGCATCCTTGGAGCCCAGTCCCTTCTCTGTACAAACCGGGGAGACTTCGGCCTAGTCCTTTGGGGAGGGCAAAGGATTCCCCCACAAGGCCACGCGCTGAGCCAGGGCTGGGTCTCTGCCTCTTGGCTCAAGGCTTCTGGAATCCTAGGTAGGTCCTGTTCCAGAGTCTGCGCCCACTGGGGAGTCACACACACACCCCCCCGACCTGGAACGGCTGGCTCTCCCTGCCGGCTATACTGCCATCTCAGGCGAAGCAAGAGGGAGGAGGGGGTCTCCTCTGGAGCCCTCCCCAGATTCTGGCCCCCTGTGAACCTCTTGGCACTTTCCTGGCACACCCAGCTTGACCTGCCAGCTGAGTCGGCCCAGAGCAGGGTCACAGAGAGCAGTGTGGGGGCCGCTGGGAGGCAAACTGTACCCGTGCCCCTGGCACATTCCTTTGGACTCTCCCCAGACGTGGGGGACCGAATAAGCCACTGCATGGGTACGGGGCCACTAGACATCTGGTCTCCAGGGCTTTCCTCAGCCCCTTCTGAGCCCCTTTGCCCCCCGTGCTTCTACTGACCACGCACAGGTCGAGGGGAGTCCGGTAGAGGCGAGCTAACACGGGCCTGTGGGCGGACAGCTGGTTCCTAAAGGAGAAGGGGGATGGGGAATGAGGACGTCAGGAAGGTGGCCTGTGCCAGCCCCCTGCTGCCCCCTAGAGGCCTTCCGGAAAGCCTCACTCCAGCGTGGTCGGTTTTGCCAGAGCTGCGCGTCCCCAGTTCCCAGGAAGAAGAAGGAGGGCTCATTTATTTGGGCCATTTGCCCAAAATTCCTGGCCTGGAATGCACTTCGGGAAGGAGGAGAGGATGTTCTCTCCCAAGCAAAGGCGTGCGGGGTGGGGGGCCGCGGATGGGATGGTGGACAGAGGAAGAGTGCTCCCAGTGCAGCGTGGGCCCCCTCCTCCATCCCCCATCGCACCCCACCCAGCATCAGCACGCAGGACTCGGAGGAGCACCAGGCCGACCACTGATTAAGGAGGTGAGAATAAAATCACTTCATTTATTTCCAACAATGTAGGGGTGGGGAAGCAACACGATAAGAATTAAGATCAGTTCCCTATGGATCCATTCTGCCTCAGGGGAGGGACAGTGGCTCTTTGGGCTGGTGTGTTCTCAGTGGGAGGGCCTCAGGCAGTCCCCCCGTTGCCATGGCAACGTGAAGGTCCATCACCAGCCAGGGCTGGTCCCTCCTGGCCGGCCAGCGCTGGTTCGCCCTGCCCTCCCCTGGAACTACGTACTGGTTAGTGGGTTAATTTCCAAACGCAGCGGCTCTGGGGCCTCCCGGTGGTGCCAAGCTCCCCACCCTCCCCTCTCACTTTCCAGTCCCCTCAGCCATCTGGCCTCCAACCTCAACCCCTCCTTGTCCCACTGGGTCCCCTCCAAGCCCTCGGCTCCTCAGGGTCACCTCCTCTGGGACTCCGAGTTCCTCTCTGCCTCCTGACAGTCACGGCCACTGTGGCCTCAGTGAGTGAGCCCAGCTCAGCCCACTGCGGGGCCTGGGGAGGCTGCGAGGGGTAGGTGGTCACAGGCAGACTGTCACAAGGCCCTGTCCTGCTGCCACCACTGCCACCCCCGTCAGAACGCATCCTGTAGCAAAAGGTAAAAAAAAACCAGTAAAAGACACTGGAGAGCGTGGAAGAGGGTGAAAGAGCGTGTCACGCAGGCAGGCCCATCACGGGGAGGGGCTGTGAGGAGCCCCTGGGCCTCGGCGCCCACTTGCAGCCTGTAGGGCTCAAGTCCCCTCAGGCCAAGCGCCCAGGGACTGGCTGGCACTGCCTTTCAGGTAACAAAGCACTCTGAGTTAGCGTCCCATCGCTCCAGAATCTTAGGTCTCTCAACTAGGACACACATCTGAACAGGGATGGGGGGACAGGGCTGAGCCTACAGGCCGGCCAACCCCCGACCTGGCCGTTGCTTCTGCTGAGCCCATCTGTGGCACTGCCCCCTTGGACCCAAGGTCACGAGCTCTGGAGTTGGGAGGCGGTAGGATGGAACTGCTCGGGCCCTGGGTCAGGCTCCAGTGGGGCCAGGAGGGCATTTCCCTGGGCCCCAAGGCCTGAGCTGGCTGCACCGCAGGCAAAGGGAGCCTGGCTTCAGGGCCCAGGGCCCCAGACATCTGAAGAGAAAGTGGGGCCTGCAGGGACGCCCCAAGTACCGATCCTGGTGGTGGGAAGGAGACCCAGGCACAAAGTACTCCACCCCACGTAAGGGCAGATGGTGGGCGGCCATCAGAGAGGGTGGAGCCGGCCTGCAGGCTCAGGGAGCCTCGTCCTGCTGGCTAGGACTCAGCCCCACAGACCTCAAGAGCATCTGAAGAAGAAAAGAGGGTGGTTTGGAGGCCAGGCTACAAGGAGGGGGTCACAGGCCACTGGTCTGGCTGCTGTTTAGGGGCAGAGGGTGGAGGCAGGAATAGAGCCACCCGGCTGTGCTCCTGGGCGGGGACAGCGGGCTGACGGGCAGGCCCCAGGAGGAAGGGTGTTGGAGGAAGGCGTGAAGGCAGTGAAACCAGAGAGCACAACAGGAAAGACCAAACCCAGGGTCTGGGAGCCAGCGTGTACCACAGCCTCATGACACCCGTCTGAACAAAATCCCACCCTTCCCTTTGGCCATCACCCCCACCTGCTCCCCCTTCCCCGTGGATGCCCCGAGGGCTGCAGCTTCATTTGTGGAGGTAGGCGTCCAGCCACAGCTGCCCAGACTTCCTCAGGGACCTGGGAAGAGAGGGACAGGGACAGTCAGGGGCCAGGGAGCCCCAGGGAGTGGGGGGCTAGGAGCGTGGGTGCTTCCTCTCAACCAGGGGCCTGCGGGGCTGCTAGCTCAGGGCTCCCTAAGGGACCCCCGTGGAAGGACCAATGGAAGGTCCTCATTTAACCCCAGACAGAGTCCTGGTGATTCCTAGCGACGGAGGGGCCAGTTGGGGGCACCAGTGCCAGCAGGGCCTCGGCCCCTCTTGTCGCCACTGTCTCCACCAAGGGTGGTCCCAACTACGTGCCCCTCAGTCCCCTCCCTGTGCCCCACGGACCTCAAGAGGCCCCAGCACCCATGCCCACCCCCGCCCCCCTTACCCGATGACATCCTGCAGGGCCCGCAGCAGAGGCTTCTGCTGGTACTCGATGCCGTGCTTGGCGCACAGGGACCTCACCAGTGGGGCGACCTTGTGCAGGTTGTGCCGGGGCATGGTGGGGAAGAGGCTGGGGAGAGAGCGGGGGGCCCGGCATGAGGAAGGGCCCGCCTCCTCTCACGGCCCACATGGAGGCTGGCCACACCCGGGAGACCCTGTCCATCTCTCCCTGTGTGCCCACGGAGGCAGCCGGCACGTGGAGGGGAAGGGCTGGGCCTCGGGTTCCTTGGCAATAAGGGGACAAGCCACCTGCCCTGCGAGGCTCACGAGATCAAGGAAGAGGCCAAGCCACACGTGTGGGGGTGGTCGTCACTGTGACCACGTGGCCCAGGGCATGAGAGCCCCTCTCCAGGCCTCAGCGGGGCCGGGGCGGAGACACGCTCTAGGGTCGGTGGGGGGGCCCCACTGGTGACGAGAGAGGGGTAGCCCCCTCCTGCTGCCCTCTGCCAGGGGAGGCTGATGGCTCCTTCCCTCCACTCCCCCTGTCACCGCCCCCCTGCCGAGCCTGCACTCACTGGTGCTCAATCTGGAAGTTGAGGTGCCCACTGAACCAGTCATTGAAGAAGGACTGCTCCACGTTGCAGGTGGCTGCCAGCTGTCGGGGAGAAGGGGGATGAGTGGCCCGGAGAAAAGGCACGAAGGGCCCCATCCCCATCCCGTGAGGCCCAGCCTTACCCGGGTCTCACCGCCCCACCCAGATGTCCCACTGGTCCCTCCAAAGCCCCCCGCCACCCTCTCTTGCCCAGCCCTGTGCCCCCCAGTGGAAGGGCACAGGCAGCCCCAGGGAAGTGCAGGGTGGTGCTGGGCCCACGGGGCAGCCCCATTCCCCGGGGGCCGAAGACAGGGACCTCGGGTCCAGGCTCCGTGAGGCCCCGGTGGCCAGCGCCACCTGCGCTCACCTGGCTGCTGAACCAGTCGCGGTAGGGCTCTCGGTCAATCTCCATGACGATGTGATTCATCTGTGTGACCCACACAAACCAATGGCTCTCCAGGAACCTGGAAGGGAGCTTGGCTCAGCGCTGGAGCCCGGGGGATCAGTGGGAACAGACCCTCTCTCCCGCCTGTGAGCGGCCCGGGGCGGGTGTGGAGGGAATGCAGCCCCTGATGAGGGGCCAGGGCAGGAACTGGGGGCCGCTGAGCCTTTCCTCATGGGGGCCCCACATCAAAGGCCCCATCAGTGCCAGTGCTCGAGGGCCCAGGGGTTATTAACCAGCAAAGCTCAGGCACCTGATGAAGTTGAGGAAAAGGATGGCTCCCAAAACACCATAGAAAGGGACGTAGGTGATGAAGAAACGGGTATAGTAGCTGATGGCCCAGGCCAAGTCCTGTGGAGAGAAACACAGTTAGACATGGGAGTGTCCCACCCTCCCAGGCACAGCGTCCGGACCACAGGTGTGTACACAGCACCTCCCGCTCACCGTTGGGAGAAGGTGGCCGAGAAAGCTCAACGGGCCTCCGCGAAGCTGGACACCGGGCCCACTGAGGATGCAACCCCTGCCAGTGCAGGGTGTGCACAACGGTCTTTATGTCTAGGGAAGTGCTGAGTGTTTTAGCAGCGGGAAGGGTGCTGCATGCTCTGCATTTAGGGAAATAAACAGGGTTGGGGACCAGCAGATGCCAGCCAGGGCGAGGGGCTGGGGGAGTCAGCAGCTCTTTTGTGGTCCCGGGGATTCTGAAGGTGCCTTACAATCTGCACAGCCCCCCAACACCTGCAGGCTCACAAGCGGCTCATCAGCACCTAGGTCTCCTTCCTGGACACTCACTGTAGCCCAACAAAGGCCAGGGACACCATCCATCACCCACCTCCGGGCCCTCCCAGCAACCTCTGACGCTCCTGGCCCTCTTCTTCACCCGATCCTCCTCCTGGCCCCTCCTCCACTCCGCTCTCCTTCCTGGGCAAGCACCTCCCCCAGCTGCCCCTACTGCTTCGCAACCATGGCAACCAGAGTGACCATCTGAACTCCAAGCAGACCCTATCTTCCCCTGCTAAGCCCTCCCATCCCACCCAGATCAGCCCACAGGGATTGGGGCCCACTGTCTGCTCAGCCACCCCGACCCAGCTTGTTCCTACCCCAGGGCCTTTACACTGACTGCTTCCTCTCCCTCATCACTTCTCCCCAGAGACTCAGCAGGGTAATGACCAGAGCACAGACTCCACGTCAGGCTGCCGGCCTTAATTACAGCTCCACCCTATTCTGCGTAGCTGTGAGTAATTTTCAGTTCCTCCATCTGCAGCATGGGAAAAGAACGCCCCCCCACCCCACACCCGGAGGTTCTAAATTGCTTGAAGATGTTGCAACAATAAGCATAGCCCACAAGTCTGAGCTCTGACAACTCCAATCTGGTCCCTACACCACTTTGCCACCATAGAGACCTTCCTAACGTGCAAGTTGGATCACGCCACCACCATCTTCAAAGCCATCACGGGCCCCCTTCCTCCCTGGGGGATAGAGAATAAAAACCAGCCCCTTGGTAGTACACACAGGCCCCTCACATGCCTGCCCACCGACCTGGCCTCATCTGCAGCCCGTCTCCCACAGCCAGGCCATGCTGCTGTGTCTGCGTCTGGCTGTATCCACCTGGAAGCTCCCTCTCCCCTATCTGCTCAGCAAACTCATCCTTCAAACGAGCTCTGTTCAGTTAAGCCCCACAAACATTCAGTGAATGCCTTCTCTGTGTCAGGGACTGAGTTAGGTGCTGGGGGCAAAAGGAAGCCCTTCAGAGCCCCTCATCTGGAAGGACAGACTTATACAGAGATCCCTTTAATATCATACAGAAAGGGACACCTAGCTACAGGGGTGATGGGACTGTGGCGTGAGGTCCTGATCTGATCCCGATTTAGGGAAGGCCTCCATCTGGAGGTGATGTCTGAGCTGGGCCGGGATACGCCGGACATCAGCCAAGCAAAGAACAGGAGGGATGGAGGTTTCCAGAAGGATGACAATACGAAGATAAGCCCAGAGAGGCGATCGGGCAGAGGCTGTGTTTACACATAGATTACATGCTTCATGTACCCCAGCCCAAGCGCTCGAGGTACGGGTGGGAGACCCCAGCCAGGTCACGTCTGCCTGGGCGGACTGGCCTCTACCTTGCTGGCAATGAAGACCCACTGAGTGCTTTAAACAACAGGGACGTGGTCCCATCTGGATCTTAAAATAGATCCCTGCCAGCTGGTGGTGGGGAGCTGTGGTGATTCCAGTAGCTCAGGAATGAAATGACAGAGGCCCAAACCAGGACCCACGGCCCTGATGAGGGGATAAAAGATTCCAGAAGTATTTATGAGGCAGGGGCAGCTCCACGTGGGGACTGCTTGGTCGTGAGGATTCTGGGCTGGTCCCTGACGTCGGTGCCATCGGAATGGGGTGGGCAGAACGGCTGGGGAGGGGAGCCTGAAGGGTCAGCTGTGGGCAGAGGGCAAGACCTCAGGACCGAGGTGGTCTTTAAGGGGTTGCGGGAAGCAAATATTTAAGTTCTGTCCCTACTTTTCATCACATTCATTCTAATTCCTTGTTTGTGTGTGTGCAGTACAGTAGTAGGTACACATGCATTAACGGAGGTGTGCGCTTATATGCTGTCATGCAGACACATGACCATGGGACCACTGGTTTCAGGGGTAACGGATGAAGGAGATGCAGGGAAACAGAGGTGGAGGAGAACAAGCAGAGGCGGGACTTGGAAGCTGACAGGGAGAATTTCAAGGAGCCATCAGTGGTATCAGATACATCAGACCTGCAGGAGGTTGAGGCTTGGCAAACACCCCCAGGATGTAGCCACTGGCGATGCTGGCTGTATTTGGGGCTAGATAATTCTCAGCTGCGGGAGGCTGTCCTGGGCATGGTAGGATGCCCACTAGAGGCCAGTAGCACTTCCTCCCCCAGAGCTGTGACAATCAAAAATATCTCCCCGGAGGGATTCCTAGGTGGCGCAGTGGTTAAGAATCTGCCTGCCAATGCAGCAGACACGGGTTCGATCTCTGCTCCAGGAAGATCCCACATGCCGCAGAGCAACTAAGCCCATGCGCCACAACTATTGAGTCCATGTGCCGCAACGATGGAAGCCCATGCACCTAGAGCCTGTGCTCCACAATAAGAGAAGCCACGGCAATGAGGAGACCGCGCACCACAACGAAGAGTAGCCCCCGCTCACCACAACTAAAGAAGGCCCATGCACAGCAACGAAGACCCAACACAGCCAATAAATAAATACATAAATAAATTTATTTAAAAAAATGTCTCCCAGGACGTCCCTGGTGATCCAATGGCTAAGATTCCGTGCTTCCATTGCAGGAGGCATGGGTTCGATCCTTGGTCAGGGAACTAAGATCCTGCATGCCGTGTGGTGCAACCAAAAAAGAAAAAAAAGGTCTCCCAGATACTGCCAAGTGGCTCCTTCTGTTGAGGACCACTGCCCCAGGTCACAGCTGCACTGGGCACCTAAGCTCACTGTTACCAGAAATCAGAAAACCACAGGGCAGGGCATGCCTCTCCCCACGTAGGCCCCCGAGGGGAGGGCGGGGTTTGGCCCTAAGCCTGGCTGCAGTCAGCTACCGTTTTATGAGAAGCCCAAGCGTGAACCCTAATCCCCGGCAGGAAAGCCCTGTCCTGAGGGGCCCGATCAAATGTCCCTGGCTGGGCCACCTGAGCCAGTGCAGGTACAAAGTCTGATTCCCTTTCCCGCTGTTCCTATTTAATGCTTTGTTCCTTAGGGAACAAGCATAGTAAGGAAAAAAAAAAAAAAAAAGGATTAAATATTCATGTCCGGGGTCATCTGCCATAAAAAGCAGATTAAAGTGCCACCAGCAACAGCATCATGGTCCTTTTCAGCCGTGACTCCTTCCAGGGCCCTGGTGAGTTCAGGTGGAAAGAGCAGTCACCACAGGGGCAGCAGATTTGGATTCTAATTCCCACGGCTTAACTGATCTATAAACGCCTTCCCTCCAGCCCGTACCTGCCTTGCTGGCAAAACAGGGTTAAATAACATCACGTAGGTGGCAGTGCTTAACTATTCCTGGAACACAGCAGGTCCGGATGAAAAAAATGTGTCTTAGCGGAGTGTAGGCCAGGTTTTACCAGCATAGGGCTGGCGGAGACTTCAGAATCCCGCCTCTTTCCCCAAACACCCCCACCTGCTCCCAGGCCTGGCCCTCTTAGGAGAATCAACAGGCACCTTTGCTAATAACACCAACGTCTTACGTTGTAAGACAACGTACTTCGAAGCCCTTCAATTGCTATGCAAACACGAGGTCCTGTTATTTGAAAGAGTGGTGGCTGGGGGTTTGGGGGGAGAGTCCAGGCCGTGGCATCGGGAGACCTGGGTTCTAGCGCCTGACCCACCCCTCAGTGTCACCTTGGCCAAGTCCCAAACTCTCAGTTTCTATATCTTCATTTATGAAACTGGGTTTGTTTGTTTTTTAAAAAAAGACCAGCAATACCGACTAAGTGACTATCCGCTTGGTCCCGAGGGCAGGGGCCCTGTCCCTGTCCCTGTCCCAGTGAACCTGCCTAGGGTGACTGCTTCACCCAGGGCATCCCATCACGGGCACATCCTCCTTTTCCGCAGAACCACGCTTGCGCGTCTACATCAAGCCAAGCACCACTGTGCCCCACGCTGCGAGGCCCTCTCCAAGGTCCCTTCCTCTCTCTGGAGTTACAGGCTGGATCATGTCCCCTAAAATGAATAGGTTGAGGTCTTCATCCCCAGGACCTCACAGGAGAACCTTATTTGGAGATAGGGTCCTTGCAGATGTCATTAGTGAAGATGAGGTCATTAGGGCGGGCCCTAATTCACTAGGACTAACGTCCTTATGATATTGAGTAGTGCCCTGTGGGGCTCCTGGGCACAGAGCCTTGGTGTGTCCCCTATTTCTCTGATTATAGGAAATAGCCTTCATTTAGCCTCCATGACCTTCCCCGAGTTCCAATGGGCAGATTCAGGAGGCTTGTTATTTAGTGAAGGGAGGGAATGGGCCAGACCTGGAAGAAACAGTCAAGAGCAGCCTTGGGGCAAAGTCCCGTTTTCCCAACAATACACACGACAATATCTCTGAGCTATTTTGCAGAAGTCGAAACCCATCCCAGGTGCAAGAAGTTAATGATGAACGAGGGCACACTGCCCACACGCCCACAGGCCCTAGACCCGTTGGACCTGAAGGTGGGTGATGCTGACTCCTACCTACCTCGCCACCAGCCCATCCGAAGAATGCGAGACTGTGACTGCCTTGATGCTTACCGCCTACCCTTGGCCACGAGCCCCGACTATAAGAGCTCTCCCTATTCCCCAGGGAGGCGGGCACCGTTCTTGAGGCGCTAGCCACTATGTTCCCCCTTTGCCTGGCAAAGTAAGAAAGCTATTCCTCTCCACTCCTCCAAAGCTCTGTCTCTGTATCTCTATTCGGCATCGGTGAACAGAGGCCGGGTTTTTCTCAGCAACGCTTATCCAAAGGGGGAAACCTACACAGATACAGACACACACACAGAGGGAAGATGATGTAAAGGGACACACGGAGACGATGACAGGACCAGATCCTTCCTCACCACCCTCAGAAGGACCAACCCTGCAGACACCTTAATCTTGGACTCCAGCCTCCAGAACCGTGAGACAATACAATTCTGTCGTTTAAGAGACGTTTCACTCAGTTTGTGGTACTTTCTTATGCAGCTGTAGCAACCTAAGTGCCTGGCTGCTCTCCATTTACCAACCAGAGTGCAGTGTGACCCGCTCCACTGGCTCTTAGGGGCCACACGGGGACACAGGAGGGTGATGGCTGGAGCGGAGACTTGGATGGGTGGGCTGACTGAGACTCAATGTGTCGCCTTTGGGAACTTTCTGAGGGGGCTCTGCCAAGGCAGTGGCTCCCCCAGTGGACGCCCGGTGTGGGGAGATGTTTAGGGTTCAGGTGCTATGGCCTCGCTGGCTCCTGGCAGCCTCAGAGCAAGTCCCCTCCCAAGGGTAACAAGGCAGCCACCCCAGGAGGAGATGCCACTCACCCTAGTCGCCCTCCTCCCCACACCCCTGGGCCCCCTGGACTCACCACCCAGTCTTTGCGGACGATCATGGTCATGATGATCTGGTACTGGAAGTATAACGGGATAAGCAGCGGCGGCCCAACTGCAAGCGAGAGAGGAGAGGAACTCAGAGAGGCCTGTCCCACCCGGGCGGGGCCGGAAGATGGGGAGAAGCCGGGGGCAGAAGCCGGAATGTGGTGGCAGCTCTGCAGCTCCCAGGCAGAGGCAGCCGGGGCCCTGGTACCCAAGGAGGGGGCTGGGAGCAGACAGGACCCGCCGGCACCCCACCCAGGGGTCATGATTGCGGGACCCTGGGCAGGTATCTGGGCCAGTGTCCCTTCTGTATTGTGCGCCAAGAGGGGTTTGCCAGGGATGGCTGCTGTGGTCCCTTCTCCTCTGACAGGTTTGGTGTCACTTTCTGGGTCTGGAAGGGTGTCGGGTGGGAGGGGAGATACACAGTCATATGGGGTGAGAAAGGGTTCGGGTGTGGTTGCGGGGCACTCCAGCACTCACTCAGGAAGAAGTACTCGTGCTGGTGGTTGTAAGGCAGGTATTTCAGCTTCTTCTTGCCGTACTGAGGAGAGAGCAGAGACCGTGAGCCCCCAGCACCCCTCAGGCCCCAGGCTCCCGTGCTCTCCTCCCCTGGCTCTACAGCCACGGTCCCTTCCTCCTGCCCAGGGGGCCTCTGTCCCTCTGCACCCTGGGCCCCCCAAGGCTGGGCCCCTTTGGGCTCCAGGCCTCTCTGGCCAACACTTGCTCAGCCCTTGCTGGGCATGCCAGTCCCGAGCTGTGTTCCACGTTGGCCTCAGCGCGTGGGCTCCTCTGCGAGCTGGTGCTTCCAAAGCTGAAGCTAAAGGTCAAGTCACTGCCCAAGGCCACACAAGAAGTAGGCCAGCTGGGATCTGAACCTAAGAAAGTGGACTCAGAGCCTACGTGACAGGCACTAAATAAATGTTTGTTTGTTTTTTGGCTACGTGACTTACAGGACCTTAGTTCCCCAACCAGTGGTTGAACCCGGGCCATGGCAATGAAAGTGCCAAGTCCCAACCATTGCACCACTAGGGAACTCCCTAAATAAATGTTTATTGAGTGAATGCACCACTCAACAATGCACGAGGGGCAGGGGTGGTGATGGGGAGCGCAGAGGGCGGTCCTTGGCCAGTTCCCACCTCTTTGGGAGAGAGAAAAGCTCCTGGCTCCCCCAAGGAGCTCCCATGAGCCCACAGTGGCAAGGGGAACTCAAGTAAGGGCCTGGGGAATTAAGTCACGGGGCTGGGAGCATCTACCTCCCTGGAGCCGCCTGCAGTTTCCAAGCTGAAACTTTTCACTTGAAGATGCCCGTAGGCCAGAGGAGGTCACCTCATGGACTCTTCAGCCCACACCTGGTCACCCGGTCCTACTCAGGGCACCCTGATGCCCAGACATTCAAGTGAGGAGGGCTGGGAGGTCTGGCTGGGGCATGGGCTTTCTCACTGCACAAAGTGGCTCAGGTGACACTGAGCGTGAGCCAGGCTGGGGGTACCCAGGGCTCCACAGGGTCCCTGTAGCTCCTTAATTTCAGCCCTCCAGGGACCAGCCCACCCTGCTCCTTATGGACTGAGAACAAGAGATGCTGCTTGCAGAGGGGCAACGGCTCTTGCCTGCGATGCTGGGGGGCTGTGCACGGAGTCTGGGCTTGGACTCTGCCTCTCAGCAGTGCTGAGACCCTGCACAGGTCACGAAGCCCATCTGAGCCCTGTTTGGCATCCAAATCACTGACTGCTAAGAGCAGCCAATGAGAACATGGGCATAAATGCCAGGGGCAGACCCCTGGGACACGGCTCCTCTCCCCACCGCCCCACTCCCCGGCTCCGAAGGTCGGCACTGCCCTCATCCGATGACGTCCACTCCTGCTTAGTGAAGCCGGGAGATGAAAGCATGTTACAGATAGAGGAACCCTGCATGTCCTCTGGGCCAATGCTCCCATTCTCCAGGTGAGAACACAGAGAGGGGAGGGAGGGCCCACAGACAGAGGGGACCTGGGTGGAAGCAAAGCCAAGCCTGTCCTCAGGACATGCATCTCAGCACCAGCAGCCACGGCCATGGCGCACCCGGCCGAAGCACCACCAGACACGACCCCTTTGTTCCGTGCGGCCTCCTGTGCCTCGGCAGGGGTCGCACCTATCCCCAGGATGCACATCCTTTGCACGAAGGCTGTCATTAAGATAGAGGCTGGGACCTCCCTGGTGGCTTCTGCCTGCCAATGCAGGAGACACAGGTTCGATCCCTGAGCCAGGAAGATCCCACGTGCCGCGAAGCAACTAAGCCCGTGTGCCACAACTATTGAGCCTGTGCTCTAGAACCCTCGAGGCACAACTACGGAGCCCATGTGCCACAACGACGGAAGCCCACGTCTAGAGCCCGTGCTCTGCAACAAGAGAAGCCACTACAATGAGAAGCCTGCGCATCGCAACAAAGAGTAGCCCCCACTCGCCACAACTAGAGAAAGCCCACGTACAGCAACGAAGACCCAACGCAGCCAAACATAAATAAATAAAATAATAAATAACTCTTAAAAAAAAAAAACAAAAAACCGAGGCTGGCGTTGGAGAGGTCCCAGCCAGGGGACCCCAGACACAGTCTTGGACAACTTTCCAGAGGAGGGAGAGAATAGAGGCACCCCCTGAATGGCCGGTCTGGTGGTGCAGGTTCTGGGGAGCATGTGGCCCACAGAACAGGCCCCCAGGTCCTGCTCCAACCTTTTCCCAGAAGCCAGGAAACAGGCCCAGACTTCTGGACAGGAGCCCTCCCCACCACATCTCTACCCCAAGGGTCGTCCCAGGGGACAGCCCCAGGCCCAGAGGACCCTCGGGCTGGTCCCGCTCTACTCAGGGAGGGAGCACGACAGGCAGCGCAGGCTGGCCAGCAGAGGGTCCCCAGAGAAGGACCCGGGGGTGGGTGTACCTGGGGCGTTGGTCTGCAGCTGCGTTTGCACAGCGAGCACCCAGTCTGCACTGATGCACAGTGCCCTGTAGGGGGTGACAGGAGATCAGGAGCTGATGCTCCCAGGTGCCCTGTCCGTCCGCACGGGGCCGGCTCCCTCGTGCGTCCCCTCCACGCCCCAGGCCGTCCTGCGGGACCTGCCGCGTCCGGCAGGCCTCTCCGTCCGCCTCTGAGGGCCCCCAGCCTTAGAGAGGCAGGGGCTCCAGATGTGGAAACAGTTCGTGACTTGAGCAAAGTGCTTTGCCGCGCCCCCCCACCCCCCAGCAAGCTTTGGGTTCCTTTCTGGTCAAGTGGAAGTAAGACGGGCACGTAGTCCTTCGCGGGGCTGTCGAGGGCCCGCGGGTGAGGGGGCTAGGGAGGCACTTCAGCACTGCGAGGGAAGGCCGCTCACGGTTACACGTGTGCCCGTGTGCAGTGACACACAAAACGTCACGGGACATCTGTCCCCAGCTTGATGACCTCCGTTAGGACAACTACAAGCTCGCCTGTCAGGGTAAGGCTGACCCAGGGCACTAGCTTTCCTCCGAAAACCAGCAAGCATCGCTGTGGTTTGGTGATGCCAGGCCCGTCGTGGGGCCGACCTTCTGGTTTCTTGACTTTCACACGCTCAGCTCTCTGCAACACTCAGCTGTATGTCATGGGTGCAGGGACGGGATGGGGACAGGTGTTTTAGAATGTACCAAGCTAGCAGGAGGGGCTCCTGGCTTCTTAATTCATCAGGAAGCTGGAGGGATCAACAAACACAGGCCCCTAAGGTCCAGCAGGTGGTGGCCCCGGGCAAGGCCCCTACAGGACCTGGAAGCCCTGGCTGCGAGCCAGACAGCCTGGGTTTGAATGGCAGCGCTGCCTTTTCTAGCTGTAGCCTTGAGCAAGTTATTTCATTCTCTCAGCCTTAGCTGTTCCATCTATAAAATGGGTTTGATGAGGGCTCCTGCCTCGCGGTTAAGCAAGGATTAAGTGACACCTCAAGTGCAGTGCTGGACACAGTGCTGCCCGGAGACTAAGTAAGAGTCAACCTTCCTCCCCACTGGGGACCGCAGGCCTGGAGAACCCACACGCCTCTCCCCTCCAGGACAGCCCTCATCAGGCACAGGGAGAAAGCCTGGGCCGTGGGGCCGTCACAGGGGAGATGCAAGGCAGGGGGTGCCCCCACTCGAGCTGCAGGCGAGGCTCCCAGTGGCTCGTCGTGTTCAGACCCCCAGGAGTAGCAGCACACACAGGACCTGCTCTGACGCGTCCTCAAGCCGGAGCTGAGAGGCTGCAGGCCAGAGGCAGAGGGAGGGGGAGCACGGCCAGCCCCGGTGGCCTGGTTTCCCGGAGGCCCACAACCCTGGGCCCCAGCCAGCTGACCCTCCTGTGCTCAGCCTCTGCAAGGACCACAAGGCCCGGCTTGGATTACAGGCTGAGGGGGTGCCAGGGGCATATGCAGGGGACTTTTCAGCATTGGAACAAAATGTCTGAGGAACGACAAGGGCCTTCCTTGTCTGTTCAGGGGAGGGGGAGGGGCGCAGTTGCAAAGACCTGCTCCGCCTCTGGGAACTTGCAGACTCGCAGAGAAATGAGGAACAAGGCCACAGTAGGCATGCGAGGAATGGCAGGACTCCGGCCCAAGGGCCCTGAGAGGAAGGCCATGGGTGCTCCAAGGGAATAATTGGCCTGTGCACGAAGGAAGCCTGGAGGGTCAGCTGTGGACAGGCCGTGGGGCAGGGAGAGCCTCCCAGATGGGTGGAAAAGCAGGACCTCAGGTAGGGAGGCAGAAACACTCCCGGCTTCCAAGAGTGCATTTGTAGAGCTACAAGGCTATAGCCTCCTCGTTCTCCTCCATGATATGGCAAAAAAAAAAAAAAAAAAAAGGTGGGGGACACGGGATGAGAAAAACAAGACTGTCCTTGACATCACCACTATTTAATTTTGTTCTGAAGTTCCAGTAATGTCATAAAACCCAAACCAGAAATGAGTGTAGAGCTATTGAAAGAGACTAAATTTTCATTATTTTCAAGGATATGGTTGTCTGCTCAAGAAATTCAAAAGCATCAACTGAAAAACAACTAGAATCACAATCCACTAGACATAAGTGGACACTAGCTGGACATGAGATAGCTAGCCAAATATCAACAGTTTTCCTGAATACCAGAGAAACCCCTATGGTAATGACAAAAAATAGAAGTTATCTAGGATTCAACGGAAAAAAGAAAACCCACAAGACATACAAAGAAAAGGAAAACCTTTCTAAGAGATATAAAGAGGAGACTCAAGGGACTTCCCTGGTGGCACAGTGGTTAAGAATCCGTCTGCCAGTGCAGGGAACACGGGTTCAAAGCCCTGGTCCAGGAAGATCCCACATGCCGCAGAGCAGCTAAGCCCGTGCACCATAACTACTGAGCCTGCGCTCTAGAGCCCGCGAGCCACAACTACTGAGCCCTCATGCCACAACTACTGAAGCCCGTGCACCTAGAGCCGGTGCTCCACAACAAGAGAAGCCACTGCAATGAGAAGTCTGCGCACCGCAACGAAGAGTAGCCCCCGCTCACCGCAACTAGGGAAAGCCTGTGCGCAGCAACGAAGACACAATGCAGGAAATTAATTACTTAATTTTAAAAAAAAAAGGAGACTCAAGTGTAAATAGAGAAAGATGTCTTATTTCTGGATGAAAAGTCTGAATGTAAAGACATAAATTCTTCCTGGGAGGAGAAAGCTTACAGTGAGCTCTAAGGAGCCATGGATGGACTGACACAATACCCAAGTCACCCAGACAGCGTCCTGCGCTGACACTCAGCCCAGACCAGGCGCTGGGGTTCAGGAGAGGACATCCTCCCATTCAGAAGGGGCAGCGTGGCCCAGTAAGGGGGAACCAGGAAAACTGGCTGACTCCCTAGAATTAGGAAGGTACACCATCATCTTAGCCAAGCCCCATCTGGCAAAAGTCAAGCTTTCAAAAGTGAAACCAGGGACTTCCCTGGAGTCCAGTGGTTAAGACCCTGAGCTTCCGCCACAGATGGCACAGGGTTCAATTTCCTGACTGGGGAACTAAGATCCCACATGCCATGTGGTGCGGCCAAAAAACTTTTAAAAATTTTAAAATAACGTAATTAAAAAAAAATGAAACCAGGGACTTCCCTGGCCATCCAGTGGTTAAGACTCCAAGCTTCCACTGCAGGGCACATGGCTTCAATCCCTGATCCAGGAACTAAGATCTTGCATGCTGCATGGCCAAAAAAAAAAAAAAAAAAGTGAGGCCACAAAACACTTAAAATATGTGAAGAACTTTCTAAGCATAAAAGAAAGGTCCCTTCCAGGCAGCATGGTCCTGTGGACACCAGGGTAAGGCTCCACCAGGAACCCAGAAACAGCTAGCCTTTCTCCCGAGTACATGAGAGAGGGGATTTCATGAAGCATGTGGCCGTGGCCATGGTCTTTCAGTGCCACTGGCAACTGGACGGCCAGACCCCCAAACCTCCCGCTGCACCGCCTCCTCAAAAGTCGGCATTCAAGGGGTGTCTAGGGAGTGACACTGAAAGAAGTTTCGCTGGCCACCACGCAGAGGAGAGATGCCCTGTTGCCAGCATCGTGGCTGAGACTAGATTTTGTTGTCAGGGACACAGAGCGTTTGTCAAGCCAGTCAACAGGCTCTACAACATGAAGCCTCACCCAGAGGGAAGCCTCAGTCTTCTTATCAGATGGACCCAAGTTAATCAGTCCTACTATCTAGACACCTCGAGACTCAAAGCAAACGCTTTCCTAGAAGGAAAACACAAGCACGTATTTTGGCAGGGAATAAAATCCTTGCCCAGTCAGAGAGGCTCCGCACTTCCAAAGTACTGAGTTTTGGCTAATTTCCTCTGAATTGACATTGTCACAGAAAACCCATGTTTCTGCTCAGATATTCTGTTGTGTGGATGTGAAACGGGAGAGGGGGTTACCAACCAGAACTGAGGGAACAGGCTCTCTCCTCTCCCTGTTTCAAGACTTGTATGCTAACACTGCTGGGGATACCACCTTCAAGACACTGCTCCTGACTGAGGGTAAACGCGCCTCTCTTGGCAAGTCTTATCGGGCCCCTAATCTGTGCGCGGTAAGGTCACACCTAAGATCTACATAAAAGCAACAAGGATCTTCTAAACTTTGGTTTACATCATCAAAGTATTTCTGAAAAGGAAAGCGTATATAGTTTTCTGTTTTTAAACAGAGGCTGTCACACAGAGGCTCTACTTTTTACAGAACGTTAAATGAGGACAGTCTTTAAATTCTTTAAGTGCATCGGGGGTGCCTTTATTCAAAGACTCAGCAACACCAAATTTTCCTGTCTTATAAAACAGCGTGGGTTACATCATGGTACAGAAATATGACAGAGCACCGGACAGCCCCAGGTAGAGGCCTACGCACTTGGACTCCAGCAAAGGGTCCATGTTTGGTGAGGCAGCGCGTGGTGGAAAAATTGTCTACGTTTCAATTTTTATTTTTAAAAAAGACATGTGTGTGTGTCTACACACACAGAAAATATCTGGAAGGATCTTCTAGTCTGTTGTCAACAGTGGTCACACTCAGGCCCATGACATTAGAGGCAAGGGAGGGGGGTGGTAAGGATGATAGGAGACACTTCTTAGCTTAGTCAATTCCCGTTACTATTTAATGCTTATAACAGACATGTTCTATATTTATAAAAAACAAAAAACAAAAACTAATGTCAGAACAAGGCCGTGTGGTGGAGTGGAAGGAAACGGCTTAGCTGTCAGATCCAGGGCCTCCCCCTAGACTGGCCACTAAACGATGTGACCCTGATCACGTGCCCTCCTCCTGCCGAGCCTCGCTTTGCATCTACGGTGAAGCAGGTGGGACCAGACCCTGTTGAGGTCCCCCCCCCGCCCCAGCATCGGGGACTGTGACTCTCCAAGAAAGTTTTCCTGGAGCTGGTCTTCGGGGCCCAAGCTTGAGCCCTGGAATTGTGCCTTCCTGATATACTGGAAGGAACAAGTCAGGAAATGCTCTTCCCTGGCCCCTGGGAGGCGGGGAGGCTTCTAACACTCTGATAAAAGCTGCATCCGTTATTTACACATGAGGCCATTCCATAGAAATTCCAGCTTGAATAATTCAGGGCGTTCAGGAAAGGTTTCTGTGTAAACAGCAGACATTTTCCACCCTACGGGATTCCTCCCCTGGTCCCTGCGCAGGCCAAACACTCCCCACGGCCACTCCGTCCCCTTCATCGTACCTCAATGGGCTGCCATTCGCCCAGGACAAACACATGCAGCATGTTCACATCTGGATCCTTGTGGAAGATGTTGGGCTTGGCATGATGCTGGAAGTGGCGATGGTTCCACCAGTTGGCGGAGGCACCCTGTCGAGGGGAAATGGGGTGAGCAGTGCAGTCCTCGATGGGTGGGGCGGGGATACCCATGAGAGGCCCGGCTCAGGAGCGGTTCCTAGCAGGTCCAATATTCAGGGCTGATTCCTCCATTATACACAGGGCCTCGGGCCCCCGACAAGTCAGAATGCGGCCCTGCCAATGCCGAGTCCAGAGTGCTGGGCAGCCCCTTGGCCAGGACTTCCATTTGGAGCCGGATCACTCCAACCCTCCAGGCCTGTTTCCCCCATCATAAGACGGTGCTGGTGATGGATGGAGAGGCAAGTGCTTCAGTACGTGTGGGGGAGCCTCAGCCCTCTGCCAACACCAGGCGTGAGGCCCCACACCCCTCATCTTCTGCTGTCTCCTGTGTGTTGTGCAGAGAGGAACACTTCTGTTTAGGGAACAATAAGAAGTGGCCCCTAGCATAGATGACCCAGAACTCCACCCCTAGGTGTGTACCCAAGAGAAATGAAAACACAGCCACCCAAAGACTTGTACACGAATGTTCCCAACAGCGTTATTTAAAATAACCAGAAAGCAGAAACAATCCAAAGGTCCATCAGCTGATGAATGGACAAATACAATATGGCAGATTCATACAATGGAATACTGTCTGGCCATGTCATAAAAAGGTGTGAAGTACTGACACGTGCTACAACATGGACACAACTGGAAAAGACGACACTAACTGAAAGAAGCCAGCCACAAAGGATTCCATTTCTGTGAAATGTCTAGCATAGGGAAATCCACAGACAGAGAGATGAGTGGTTGCCTAGTACCGGCGCTGGGATGAGGGGGTTGGGAGGTGATGGCTAAGTGGTGCAGGGCTTCTTTCTGGGATGACCAAGATGTTCTAAAACTGATTGTGATGGTGGTTGCACAAATCTGTGATTATAGTGCAAGTCATTGGTTTGTACACTTTGTGTGTGCGTGTGTGTGTGTGTGTTTTGCCTCGCCTCAAGGCATGTGGGATCTTAGTTCCCTGACCAGGGATCCAACCTGCGCCCCCTGCAGTGGAAGTGCAGAGTCTTAACCGCTGGACTGTCAGGGAATTCCCTAGTTTGTACACTTTAAATGGGCAAATTGTACAGCATGTGAATTATATCAAGAAAGCTTTAAAAAAAAAAAAAAAAAAGTGAAGACCAGAAGTGGTGCCTGCTCTCAGAGGGCCCACAGAACAGCTGGCAAGAGACAGCTCAACAGCCAGACAGGCCACTGCACTGAGAGGTGACAGCTGAGTCACGTCACGCCCAAAAGGCTTGGGGGAGGCTTAATAAACAATTGCCAACACAAACAGGTAAGAACTTACTGGTTCTAACAGGTAAATATAAAACTATGATTCTAGGGAATTCCCTGGAATCCCAGTGGTTAGGACTCCGAACTTTCACTGCCAAGGGCCTGGTTTCAAACCCTGGTCGGGGAACTAAGAACATTCAAGGCTGGCGGTGTGGCCAAAAATACTAATAACAGTAATAATAATAAAATTATGATTCTAGGAGACAGGAAGCATTACATGAGTATTTCTTTCAAGGCCACAAATCTGTTGCACCAGCTCCAGCTCTGGACACATTTTGAGAGCATGTCCCTCTACAAAGTCACCCAGTGACGCAAAGAAGGCAACAAAACTCCCCTGACTCTTCAGCATAAGGACTTCACTGGTGAGTTACTGCTCGACCAATCAATGCTTTGGCCAAGGGTCTGGCCATCTATAAAAAAAAGCCTAACTGCGAAAACAAATACTTTACTTGGAAGACATTTTGGTACAAACATAGTCTCTGAACCCTAATGGCCATGGGCGGGAACAGCTCTGAGCAGCTGTGGCCTTTGCAGTGACCTCAGGCCCTGTAAGCAAGACCCAACAGAGGAAAAAAACAAAGGCAGCGGATGAGAGCCCAGAGGATTGAGAAATCAGGTGACACACTGGCCGTTCTAGCCAAAAGGAACCAAATTCCTGGGAAGAGTGCAAGGGAGTTTCTGGCACAAAGAAATTAAGGGGCAAGGTATGTGAAGCACGATGTTTACAATACACCAAGCAAGAGATGTTTGTTGAATGAATAACTGGAGGAAAGAAAGGCTGTGAGCACCATGGGGATGAGAGGAGGCAAGGTGGGGCCATCCTTGAACTTGGCTTTGGGTGTAATGACAGAACATGTTTTGATGGTGCGCCTCTCGGCTGTGATTCTCTTCCACTCTTCACTGGCTCAACTCTACATATCCTTCCCGGGCCCTGGGAAGCCCTGCCTGACATGGAACAATGACCCAGTGCTGTGCTCTCGAAATGTGGTACCAATGCTGCCTGCCCTGGGGATGAGGTGGGGAAGGAGGCGAGCCCACGTCTATTGAGGGAGAGTAGGGCCTCACTCCACACTGAGGCAAACTCATCAACAATATTTTCAAAAATCTACCCTTGGGACTTTCCTGGTGGCACAGCGGTTAAGACTCCATGCTCTTAATGCAGGGGGCCCGGGTTCCATCCCTGGTCAGGGAACCAGATCCTTACATACATGCTGCAACTAAGACCCAGTGCAACCAAATCAAAAATCAAAAAAAAAAAAAAAAAAAAAAAAAAAAAAACCCAAAAAACTACCCTGTTGCTCATCTCATTTTCAGTTGAGAGAATTGCCAAGTTTGACAATTTCTCGTAACCAAGTGACGGTCTTAAATAATTTTTAATTAACTTAAACTGAAGTCAAATAATAATAAATCGGTTTCAGTATATATAATCAATTTAAACTACATATTGGGACTTTTAATATACCACCTTTCCAATTTTTAAGCAGTTTTCAAGTACTTTCATGAGCTGGGGAAAAAAAATCAACCATTAAAAAACAAACAAAAAACATACAAACGTGTATAAAGTACAAGTTTTTCTTCAGCTTCAGATTCCCATATGGCTCACACAGTCCTAATTTTTATTTGAAATGTTGGTATTTTGTTCATTGTGGATTTTTTTGGATTAATTTTGCTTTTTTTTTTTTTTTTTAAATATTGCATTAAAATGTTACTTATCTCAATTCCTGACTCTTTTTGGTGTCCCCTTAAATTTTGTACCCCTGGGACACACTTGGGTGCTTACTTGCCTCACCCTAGTTCCGGCCCTGGTGGCCCCAGATAAGGTTGTGAAGAGGCTGTGGGTTCCAAAGATCTCCATCTCTAGCTGCAGAGTCTAGATGACGCCAGACCTGGTGGTTTGCATTTTATCCTAAGTGCAATGCCAAATAGAGCTTTGACCTCTCAGAACTGTCTTTGTACAAGATCACCCTCGGGAAGAAATGGCTACCACAAGCGACACGGACTGAAAGAAAATGGGAAATCAGGAGATGGAGGGCTCATCTGCGGAACCCTACAACAGCGCAGGCTGAAGTAAGAAGCGGGTCCCAGCATCTCAAAGCTTCCAGCACCCTGTTCAGCACCCTCACCGGCTTGAGCTAAGACACACCCAAGTTGGCAGGGCACCTGAAGACCTCCCTGCAGCCAGCTCCTTTCTGTCCCAGCAAAGGGACCAGAAGAACAGCTGGACCCACAAGGCTTGTCTGCGGCTGTGTGGCCACTGGGTACCAGAGTGATTCCACGAAAGCTGTGATGCTCCGTGCTCTGGGGCACCCCTGGCTGAACTGCTCAGCCACACCACTGACCTGGACACAGCACGAAGGACACCGCTAGCAGGGGGCTGGCAAGACATCAGCAGAACCCAGGTTCCTGACCTCCTATAGTCTCCCAGCCCGAGGACCCTGTCACCCCAGAGTTTATAAGTCAGCATTCTAGATGGAGGCCAGTCCTCTGTCCTGACCTCATCTTCTGTCTGACACAAGAGCTGTGTCCCAGGGCCTCAGCTGACTGAGGGACACCAGCATGGAAAGGCCCTCCCCGCTCCCACCCAGAATCTGGAAAGAGGACACAGTCTATCTTTGTTAAGTGTGTGGGGATAACATGGATCCAGAGTGAAGTGTTACTTTCAATACTGAGGAAGGTTTTTCTCCAACAGAAAAGAGTATAAAATGAAACAAAGCACTCTACTATGTGCATCCTTCAGCCCTGAAATTCTGGAAAGAAACCAGGTTCTCAGATAACTCCAGGCTCAGGGCCAGGCAAACTGCTTGCTGAGGAACTGGTTATTAGTTCAATGGTAGTTCACCCCCAATCAGAACCACAGCCGGCAAGCCAAGGGCTGGAGGCAGTCCGGTCGCAGGGGAGAAGCTTAGCCCAGACACACAGCCCTTCCCAAGCCAGGGTGGGGAGGGAGAGGAGTCTTTAGGACACAGCCTTTCTTAGCAAGCAGCTGAATGCTGTTGGGATAGGGCTGGGGTGCAGGATGAGATCTGTTTTCCAAGTGAGAGGTGGCAAGGACTTACCCCCCAAACCAAGGAGGTAACGCTCATCACATCAGCACAAGGTCCTTGGCAAGTCCAGCTCGTCTTTTTGCAGACTTGCTGAGCTAGAAGGCTGTTTGCAGGTCTGCCTCCTGGTCTGCAGGGTGGTGGGAGAACTACCTCCCCTGCTGAGTTTAAACAGCTCTTGCCCTTTGTCTCAGCTGATCCGTACACTGTTGGATGTCCCTTACCTAAAGACTTATATGATGACAATATTCCCTTTTCATGCCCCCATGTATTTCCAGTGTACCAGAGATGGCTTCTGATAAAGGACTCATCTATAACTGAGTGATTAAAGATAAAAGCATAAATGACATGTAGTGGGAGGGGAGGGTATACATAAGGAAGACGAAGATTAGGGACAGTTGCTGTTTTATGTTTTGTTTTGTGTTTCCTGGCATCCAAGGGGGAAAAAAGGAAACACAATGTATCAGATAGCAAGCTTTACCTGATGGAGGGAAGTATACACTTTTATCTAGAGCGATTGCTTCTTCAGATACAAACTACTATATACAGAATGAATAAACAACAAAGTCCAACTGTGTAGCACAGGCAACTATATTCAATATCCATAGTGGAAAAGAATATGAAAAAGAATCTATATCTAAGAAGGTATATATACATATAACTAAATCACTTTGCTGTACAGCAGAAATTAACACAACATTGTAAACCAACTATACTCAATAAAATAAATTTAAAAAAGAGAGAGAGAGAGACTGCTTCTTTACTGGCCCCAAACTGAAAGAAATTTATTAGTAAGTCTTTAGGTAAGGAATAAATAAAATCAACTAAGAAGCATGTGCTTGTTTTTATAACTGGTTTTATGTGTCTAATGTGGTTAGGAGACAGGGCTTGGAAATTCAGAGAAGTGGAGGGTTGGCAGGTCCTGCAGGTCACTGACCTGACAGGGGACTTGGTCTGAGATGAAGTGAGATGGCCCTACACCAACCGCTACCTGATAGGATAGATGCCCGGGGCGGCTGACATTTACCTTTAAGTGACCGATGATGAACTTGTGGACGACGTGGTTCCACGTGGATTTCTTGTAAACAGAGAGGTGGCCATAATCGTGTTGTAGCCATCCAGCTTGGGCCTAGGGAGAGAGGGCCACGGATGCTTTCCCAGCGTCAGCACCCAGGCACCAGGCCTCTGCCGGGTGGGGGAGTCAGGGGGCGGGGGCTTCAAGTGACAGGTGAGACGGTCACGCCTCACCTGAGAGGTAGCAAGGACGAAGGCCGTAATGACGGTTGGAATCCAGCCACTGCCAAAGTAAGAGATGGTGAACCAGGCGATGCTCTCCATGATGATGATGTGGACCAGGTAGAGGACGAAGAACAGGTGGTTGCTCTTGAACAGGTTCATGTCCTGGGCGGTCTTCCTCAGGGCCCGGAAGTCCTCGGTGATCTGGGACTACGGAGCCAGAGCACAGGGAAGGAGTCAGCCGCTCAGCCACCCCAGAGGAAAGGATCCACACTCAAGCTCCACAGGAGCCCGGCCACCATGCACTGCCGCAGCTGCCGCCACGGAGCACCTGCCTGGGCTCGGCCTGGCCCTGGGACTATGTGTTTGTCCACAGCCAGTTCAGTGGCAGAGAAAGGATTTACCTTAAAAGCTTGCATTTAACATGGCAGCATTATCTGAAACAAGCGAACGGCGGTAACAACCCAAATCCCATCCGTGGATGAGCGGTTGAACAAAATGTGGTCTATACATACATGGAATATTATACAGCCTTGAAAAGGGAGAAAATTCTGACATATGCTACTTATGAATGAATCCTGAAGACATGAAGCTAAGTGAAATTAAGCCAGACATGAAAAAAAACCAAATACTTACGAGTGTCCTCAAATGAGATACCTAGAATAGGCAAACTCATCAACAGAAAGAATAGTGTTTACTAGGGGCTGGGCAGGGGGGACAGATGGGCAGTTAATGTTTAATGGGGACAGAATCTCAGTTTGGGATGATGAAAAGTTCTAGAGATGGATGGTGGTGATGGTTACATAACAACATGAGTGTACTCAAAGCCTCTGAACTGTGCACTTAAAAATGGCTCAAATGGGGAATTCGCTGGTGGTCTAGTGGTTAACACTGCTTCCACTGCAGGTGGCATAGTCAGGGAACTAAGATCCTGTGTGCTGAGTGATGCAGCCAAGTAAATAAATAAAATAAAGTAAATAAATAAATTAAAAAGCTTATATTTTCCACTCCCTGACATGTACCACTTGTTCTGGACCCTCTATCAGGCAGTTGAGGGCTGGGTGGGCACTGGGCACGTGGTACCAGTGAGACCGAGGAGGAATCAAGGGTGGCTCTGGGGAAAGGAGGGCATCACTGGGACAACGAGGGAAGCTAGGAGGCAGGGGCTGGGCAGGAGGGGGGAAGAAAGGCCAGATACAAGGGCGGGGGACTGGGCAAGAGGGAAAGGTGCCCAGCCTGGCACCCCTGAAGACCCAGAGGTGGAAAGGCTGGGAATGAACTACTCCCAGATGAGGGCCAGCCCAGGCTAGCAGCAGGAAAGGGGGCTCGCCAAGGCTAGCAGAGGCTCCGAGTCCTCCCCGACCCCAGATGATGAGCAGTGGATCCCCCTGCGCTGGCATGAAGGCTCCTTTGCCCCAAGCCCTACACTCTCCGTCTTGGGGTGGGACCCCCTCCGCCAGCAGACCCTCCCCTCCTTCCTTGTCCCCGCCGACTCACATTCTTGCCGCGGTCCTGGCTGGGCTCCTCAGGGGCCAGCTCGCCGATCAGCAGGGGCTTCATGAACTTGCGCACGAAATCAAGGTTGCTGTGGAAGGCCAAGAAGGCATCCTGGGAAGCGGAGGGCAGGTGGTGAGTTGGAGACCCCGGCCTCAGCCAGCGCCTCCGCCCCAGGGAAGGCAGGGCTCTCCAGCAGAAGCTCTGTGCCACTAGGACACCAGGACACCGAATGGGGCCTCAATGATCCGACCCCAGATGCTCTCACAGCCTCATCCTGGGGGCGATGCCACTTGGGGCTCCGCCCTGATGAGGGGCCGCTGAGCGCGCCATGGGTGTTAACAAAACCCAAAAACCGCAGCTGTGCCGGCTGTTACTGGATGAGTCACCCGCCCCCCCCAAGGGATGTACCGCCCGGGCACCGGCCTGGGCACAGCCGGGAACCAGATTCTTCTCGAGATGCTTGGTGGGCTGCCTGCTTCCCAGCGAACTGCATCGCCCACCAAGCCGTGCACACGCCTATCGACAAAAAAACCAAGCCTGGAGCCTACCACAAGCATGCAAAATGTGCTTCAGTCATGTTAAACCAAAAACAAATGCAGATTTACATACAATGCGTTTCTGGGGGTAGGCAGAAGCTTTTTCATATTTTGAAATGGTACGAAAATAATTATGAAGATTACGAAAACCTTTTCATGTAGAACTCTAAACGGTTACGTGTTAAGGTGGTGATATTATGCCTAGCTGAATCTTCATTACTTTCCACACTTTCTCTAACATTGCTGTATTGCTTTTAAAATTAAAAAAATAATAATTATGTGCCTTTTAATCTTTTTTTGTCGAATTAAAAAGTAAGGTGCATAGTTTTGGCAAAATTTAGAAAATCTGCAAAAGAACACAGAGGAAAATAAATACTACCCAGAGAGGGACCACCATTGCTAATATTTCAGGATTTTTTTCCAGTTTTTTTTCTATACATGTTACATATATTACATAGAAGAAATACAGCACCTCCATTAGAGATGAGCTGACAACAGACAGCCCCCGCCATGGGATGCAGTATGATGTTGCAGTGATAAACAAAGTTCACCTTGCATCAAACCAAGCCTCAAGGTCAAACATAATAGTGTACATCAACTATATTTCAACTTAAAGTTCTTTTTAAAAAACAAGTTTTGAGACTTTGCTAGGAGAGAGGGACAAGTCGCATGATACCATGAGAAACAATGAGAAAAATCAACGTAGCGGGAAAAAAAAAAGTGAGGGTGCACGTGTGTGTTTGTGGGGGGCGGGGAGCGGGGAGGATCCTAGATTAAAAGAGACAGAAGAAGATATACCAAAGGTTATAAAAACGGCAACGTTTGATTTGAAAGGCTTCCATGGTGGGGAGGGTGTAGGTAAAAACCCAGCAGTTATCCAAGACATTTTGCGGGTTGAATGAGAAATTTTGGATATGGACGAGATATCTGGTCACATTAAAGAATCACTAGTAATTTTCTGAAATGTAACAAAGGTTTTGTGATTATGTTAGAGAAGGTCCCTATTCTTAGCAGCAGATGAAGTGGTAGGATGATTGCAATTTATTTTCATATGATTCCACAGAAGGCAATGCATATATACATAAAGAGGAATACAGATGTGCAAAATATTGAGATTAGTGAATGTTGGTTGAGGATATACAAGTGCTTGATTCTTTCGACATTTCTGCTATGTCTGGAAATTTTCAAAATTTCTTAAAAAAAAGAGGAAGGAATGAGGAAGATGCTGACAACTCCTTAAAAATGGGTTCAGCCCCACCCGCCGCCCCGCCAAAGCGTCTCGCAGTAATTGCCAGTCTTCTCCCGGTCCCTGGCATCGAGCCCCTTTGCCTGGTCTTTGTTTTATTTATGTCTAGAACAGAATTACAAAGCAGCACTTTGTGCAGAGGAAAACAGGGCCCAGGATCTTTCAAAACTGTGTGTGCCCCCCTCGCTGAACAGAAAGGGATGGTAGCAGAGGATCAGAGCACGTGTATCTTCAGAGAAGAGATGAGCTGCTATTTCAGGGGCCCCGAGTAGGCAGCGAGGAGCCTGGGGTCTACTCTGGGCCAGCTGCCACACCCCCCCCACCAGCCTCTGTCTCCTCTGCAAGTGACGACCCTCCCAGCTCCAGTGTTCAAAGGCTCTGGGAAAGGGCCAGTTAGGAGCTTCTAAAGTCAGGGCCCAGGCATCGGTGGTACGGCAGTGAGCACAGCTGCCTTCCAAAGTCAGAGTCGAAAAAGGCTCTTTCATTGGTCCACCTCACATGACACCACGGCTTTTGAGAAACGAAGGGGAAGTTCTTGTTAAGGCAGTTTCCAGAGGAATAACGGCTGAAATAACGAAACAGCCTCTACTCTTCCCTGAGAGACAGTCTGTAGGTGCATCACCTCTCCTCCAGCGCCCGCTGCCCCCTACCAGCTCCAAGTCACACCTTCAAGCCTCTGCCTGGGCTGAGGAACCTAGTGGAGCAGACAGACTTCTGTCCTGACCAAGGCCACCCCTGGGCCATTTCCAGAGGGCTCCTGGACGGCCTCATCTCCCTGAGGCCAGGGGAGAGGAAGGGCCACGTGCCAGTGGGGGAGCCAGGAAAGTTGTCTCTATTACCTCCCTGAAGCCTCAAAGCCCCACTTTACAGAGGAAGGCACTGGAGCCCATGAAGGTGACTTCCAAGTGGCAGAGTCAGGGTCAAATCCAGCTTCACCCAACCCAGGGACCACGTCCCCACAAGCCTCACGCAGATTTAGAAAGGCCAGCTCTGTTGAATTGTCTCGTTGTCCACAGTAGATCCAGCCGCTTTCCGAGCAGTCCTGGTGGAAACTACCCTTGAACCCGCCAAGCTGGTTCCCAGGCTGGGGCCTCTGGCTCTTCCTTTTGCCTGGAACCTTCTGACTTTTCTGCTGTCCATGTTGTATAAAGGCCTCAATCAAAATGAGCTTCCTCCTCCTGAGAGCTGATCACTTTTTATATTTCCCCCTCAGCGTCCTGGGGCTGGCTCGTCCCTACCTACCACCCCATCTGAGAGAGCCACTCTCCAGCCCCACACTTTCTGGGACATCACCTTGTTTTTAACATTTATCAAAACCACAAGCTATGGGACTTCCCTGGCGGTGCAGCGGTTAAGACTTCACCTTCTAGTGCGGGGGGGGGGGGGGGGGGCGGGGGCGTGGCTTCATTCCCTGGTCAGGGGAGCTAGGATCCCACATGCCTCGGGGCCAAAAAACCAAAATATAGACAGAATATTGTAACAAATTCAATAAAGACTTTATAAATGGTCCACATCAAAAAACAACAACAACAAACATTTAAAAAAACAAAAAACACAAGCTATATTACGTGCGTGCTCACTTCTTTACTCTTTGTTTCCCCAACCAGAATATAAGCTCCACAAAAGGGTCAAGCCTGTCTCCTTTGCTGCAGGAACTCCAGCGGCAACAGTGATGCCAAACAGGGGCTCACGGGACCCCACAGCTGTGCACCCTCTCAGCCCAGGAGACTTTTCTACTCTTCGGCCATTCTGCACAACCCAGTTTGTGCTTCTGGAATATCTTCACCTTCTCGGTGACTGAGAACACGCAGGTATCAGTCACCAGAGCCATGGGTTTTGTGTACGTAACCCATGAATCTTTACCAGACTCTGTGAGACCCTATTTTAGAGATGAGAAAGGAGGTTGATGGAGGTAAAGCTACGTGCCCACGGGTCACACTCCAGGTACACCCAACTCTAGACTTTTCCGCTGTTCATGTTGTACAAAGGCCTTGATCAAAATGAGCTTCCTCCTCCTGAGAGCTGATCACTGTTTGTGTCTCCCCCTTGCAGGTGTCACAGATGTGTCTCACAAACTTGCAGCGGGTTCCCAATAGTCTCTCGGTTCATGCGTCTGACTGGCACAAGACAGGCCAAGGGGCAAGGCAGGACACAGCCAATCCAAACATTGTCTTTGGAACAAGAGTTGGAAGCAGGCTCTATCCTCGTCTGACAGGGAGATTGGAGCCAAAAGTATTCCAGGAAGAAGGCCAGGGACGCAGGTAAAGGGGAGGGAGTGTCCAATGGTTCGAGCAGGGCAGACCCACTCCCAGGAGGGTGGGTGTGCATGCTGGGTGCTGGAGAGGTCAGGCTGAGGACGGATGGAGGGCCAGAACACCCAGATTCCCAAACGCAAGACCTTCACCAGTCCCTGCTTCCACCATCGCGCAGCTCCCATGCCAGCTCCTTCTGCATGAAGACATCCTCCCTGCCTGGCCCCCAGGGGCTGAGCAGAACTCACAGCCTCTCCTGCACTGAGCATCAAGGTGTCTCGTCTTGTTTCTGGCTGTGTCCCCCTTCTCTGCAGAGCAAGGTGAATCTCTAATCCAGCTTCCCACTTCCGGGCACATGGCCAGGCACTGGGGAAGCACAGGAGAGGCAAACTCGGGGCAGACAACACTGCCGGCAGCAGCCCTGGGACCTGGGACTCTGCAGAGCAAGGGGTTAGAGAGGGAGAAGCAGAGGAGGGACCCTGAGTTCTCAACTGGAGACAGGGATGCTGACTTCCTTTCCACAGCGGAGAGACGCAGGCAGGATGCATGCAGGGCAGGCAGGAAGCCCATGTCCCCTCCAAGAGAAAGAAGCGATGGAGGCTGGGGGTGAGGCATGCTCTGTGGCCAATGGGTCCTTGGCAAGAGCATCCCTGCTGGTGTCAGGCACAGGCAACCGGGGCATGAAGGGATTACAGCAAGGAAACATACCTCAATAAGACACCAGGGATGCTGGGGCTGGGGGTGTGATCTTTCTGGAGGCTACAGCCAGCAGGAAGTGGACTGCTCCTACCAAGATCTAGCAGAGCTGCCCTCCAGGGACAACTACAGGAGGGATTTCATTTTCATCTACGTGCCTTTTACCTTTGGCAAAAAGGAGGTCACCAAGGTTCCTCTGCTTCACACCTGTTCTTTTCCTGTTTACTGAACTCCCTACCAGGTGTGCTGGGAACATGTACGCATGTGCACAGGAGGCCCAGGGTCCCGCAGTAAGGTCCCCTCACACATGTAGAGTGTTCTGAAGTTTAAAGAATGATCTCACCTACAGCCAATTTGAGCCTGATAGTAACCTTCCCATTTCATAGACCTGGAAAGTAAAGCCCAGGGTTAAGTGCCTTGCCTAGAATTCCTAAAGCGGGGACTCAAACCCAGGTCCTCTGCCTCTCAATACCTTGACCCTCCTGCCTTAAGGAGGCTGGAGATTCCTTCCATTGTCAACCTGCTGCCTTTCCCCAGGAACAGCATAGGAGCAAGTTAAAAGATGGAATGAATCCTGACCTCATCTTGCCTTCCCTAGGTTCCAAGAAGCGACCAATGCAGACGGGGTAAGAAAAGTCATGGAGACAATGGGGGCAGAAGTGGGGGGGGGGGGGGGCAGAGGGTCCAGAATCAAGTCCCAGTTTGAAAGCAGAGAAGCAAATGCAGCAGATGCACTCACTATCTGTGAATTACTCATCTTTGTGCCCAGGGCCAGCTCAGAGCCACAGAGACACTGGAATACGTATGTGATGAGTCTCTGTTAAAGATTAAAAGTTCGGGGCGGGTGGGGGGGAGGCACTGAGATAAATTAGGAGTTTGGGATTAACATACACATACTACTATATATAACATAGATAAACAACAAGGACATACTGTAGAGCACAGGGAATTATACCCAACATCTTGTAATAACCTATAATGGAAAAGAATCTGAAAAAGAATTTATATATACACAACTGAATCACTTTGCTGTACACTTGAAACTAACACAACATTGTAAATTAACTATACTTCAATTGAAAAAAAAAAGCAGAAAAAAAAATCTGCAGTGGTGGAGCTCTGCCCCGAAAGAGGAGAGACACCCCTGGGAAACAGGCGAGGGCTCCTTTTGCCCACAGCAAGGCAAAGACCAGGCAAGTGCCAGAGGACCAGAAGGGAAGAAACCCAAGGTGGAAAGAGGAAGGAAGGAGGAGAAGAGGAGGGAAGGGAAGGTGAGCTGGGACGTCTCCGCGATGGTAGATCCTGAGTTTAGGTCTGAGTGCTGCCAAGAGAGCAAGGCTTTTTTTTGTTTGTTTTTGTTTTGGCTGTGTTGGGTCTTCCTTACTGCGTGCTGGCTTTCTCTAGTTGTGGTGAGGGGAGGGGAGGCTACTCTTCATTGTGGTGCAAGGCCGTCTCATTGCAGTAGCTTCACTTGTTGCAGAGCACAGGGCCTAGAGCATGCAGGCTTCAGTAATTGTGGTGCACGGGTTCAGTAGTTGTGGTGCCTTCCTGGACCAGGGGTTGAACCCGTGTCCCCTGCATTGGCAGGCAGATTCTTAACCACTGCGCCAACAAGGAATTCCAAGAGCAAGGTTTTTAAACACAAGAGCAATGAGAGCTACTCCCTACAGGGCGGATGGGAGCGTTAAACGAGGTAACCCGTACCTATGTGCTCTGTGAGCTGTAAACATTTAGTTTCATTTGTTATTCTTGCAGGCAAAAAGGACCAAATGACAATTGCACTTGCCCCTCCCTAGACCGTTCTTCTGGGGAGGAGGCTGTCCTGACATCTAAGGTTTTCTCTTCAACAGGAAAATCCCCTATTGAGGCCCCGGATTATCTGGCTTCCTTGACTGCCAGCCTCTGGTGAGGATACTACTACTGCATCGTGACTGGCTCATAACAATGCATTCAAGCGCTCCAGATCTGACCTCCATCGGCTGATCAGTCCTTCCCAAACTTCACATGACGTAAATACTCTCTCAAACACTCTCTCGCTCTCCCAGCTGGGAGGAAGAAGTCCATGCCCTAAGGGCAAAGCCACCTGCTCAACAGCCAGAAAATGGACAGAGTCTCCCCATTCCTAGCCTGTTCCTGCCTCTCTCAAGTCCCCTGCCCAGAGCCCCCAGACTTCCTGTGGCCTTTTTCCAACCTGGTCCCAGGAGAGAGAGAGAGAGAGAGAGAGAGAGAGAGAGAGAGAGAGAGAGAGAGAATATTCAGTTGCTCACTTCATTATTCAACTAGATTCGTGCATTTCATGCCCCAAAAGTTTTATCTCGGAAGGCAGTAAACTCTGGGCATTAGACATTGTCTTTATGTCTTGCTACACCAAATAGAAATCTCATGGATTTTAAAATTTTTGCTCCAGATTCCTCTTTGTTTACAGTCTAGCTGTTACATAATCCTCACTCTTTTGCTCAAGGAAACCTTTGGTATCCTATTACAAGTTAATCACTAGAGGGATGTTGCCTATAAGCTTAAATTATACATAATTGCCCATCTCTGGGAGCCCTGCTTCTCAAGTAATGAACATTAAGCTAAAATACCTTTGTTTAGCTCACAGGAAACATCCTGACCAGGCCCACCTATGAATGACTGCCTGAAGGAAAAAATTAACACATACACTCCCTCCGGAGTCTGACGGGAACCAGGAAGTTATTTGACTTTATTCCCTCTCCTTTTAGTATAAAAGGAGCCTGAATTCTAACGCAGGTAAGATGGTTCTTTGGGGCACCAGCCCACCATCTTCTCAGTTTGCTGTCTTTCTGAATAAAGTCGTTACTCTTTGCCCCAGCAACTCCTCTCTAAATTATTGGCCTGTCGATTACTGGCCTGTTGGTTAATGGCCTGTCCTGCGGCCAGCAGTATGAGCTTAGACTCAGTAACAGTAACACTCCATTGCATTTATCTAGTGCTTACAGTTTATAAAATGCCTTGCCACATAAGAAAATATATTTATTTAACACTAAGGAATAAACAGACCAATTCATTGGATTTGACTTTTCCTTCTAGGAAACTTTTTGGTGAAGGCTCAACCAGGGCAGGAATCTTCAGAATGAAATCATGGAAAGACCTCAACCAGGAGTCAGGTCTTTACTTGGGAATCACTCTTACCCCATCTCCTCACAGGGCTGTGGAAAGGTCCCAGTTGAGATAATATACTGATGGTGCTTGAAAATCTTAGACCCACCTACGTTCGGTATCACAGCCCCAAGGGCTCAAGCCGAGTTCACAAGCAGGTAAAACGGGATGGGGCCAAAAGCTGTAGGCACTATCGCTGACCCCCTGCCCGCTAAAGCAGAGAGCAAGTAGAAGCTTAGATTATAGCTGCCTGATCTGTCCCCTTGACTCTGCCCGACCCAATGAGCCAGAAGAGTTAGCAAGATCTAGAGTTCCACCAACTGACCGGGCCCATACAGCTTGGACGGCAAAAGTCCAAACAGGTCAGCAGCATGCCAGACCTCCAGGTGGAATGAGCTGTGGCAAGCTGATCTCTCCCTAGTCACCTTTCCCAAGTTCTCCATGCCACCAGACTTGCTCTGCTTCCAGCTCACTGCCACCAGGAAAGGCCCCTTTCTTCCCTCCCTGTCTCTGTTCTTTGAGTATCCGGCTGCACCCAAAGAATAAGCAAAGATTTGGGACGGGGGGTTAGGGGGCGTGGTGGGGGTGCTGTGTATTCACACAGCTGCAGGTTTGGTGCCTAAGGTGAGGGTAAGATGGGCAGTCCTGGCTCCAGGAAGATCCCAGGGCCCCACTACCTTTCGGAGGACAAGATGAGGGAAGGGCATTCCTGGCGGAATTTGGGAACAGAGTAATCTCGGGTGCAGCCGGACCTGCCAAGCCAGCCTAGTGCTGCTAAATCGTCCCATCTCCACCTGGGCTCCGCAAACTCCAGCAAAACTCCTTTTTCTTTCCGCCGATTCCCACGCGGGGTCCCCAAGAAAGCTGACACTTGGAGGGGGGGAGGAGGCGGGCGACGCGGGGGAGGGGGTCCTGGTAATCTCTGAGGCCATGGGAACAGGAGCTACCAGGCGGTGTCTCCGAGGCAGCCATTGCAGACCATCTGTGGGACTGGAATTCCAAAAGGAGGGAGCCCTGGCCGGGGACGAGCTTTCCTTCCCCGCCCCCTTGTCTGGCTGGAGAGTGGGGGATGCGCGCCGAGTCCCACACCTGGCTGCTCTCCCGCTCCTCTCCGCGGGGCTTAGGGGCGGCCATCTTCCACGCTGGGGGAGCCAAAGCCCCAGGGCCCCGGCGCCCCCTTTGCGGAGTCCCAGGCTTCCCCTGAACTCGCAGGGAAGAACGCGCGCCAAGGGTGCGCGCGGCAGATCCTGCACGGTTCTCCACCGCTCGGATCTGCCTCCCGGGCTCCCGAATTCGACCCCCACCGCATGTTGGCCCAGCTGCCCCAGAGGACGAAGATTCGGGGCAGGGGGATGCGCTTAGGAGACACTTTCCTTCCCTCCAGGATGTCCCAAGCTCCACTCGGCGCTGGAGGTCTTGTTTGGCGCCCTGGGACCCACGGCATCTGACTCCCTCCTGCAGCAGAGAAAGGTGGCGGAAGAGGCCGCAAACCCTTACCGTAGCATCTTCCCCTGCGTAGTGCCCGATGACCCGCTGGCCACCCGGGTGCCGGTTGGACCATTCGGTGATGTTGTAGACCTTGCGGTCGATGACGAGCCACTTGTCTGTGCGCAGGTTGTGCTTCTGAATCTCTTCCCAGCGAAAGGTAGGCATCGGCGCCTCGCGCTCGGTAGCCCCCTCGCCCTGGTTCCCCCCCTTCCCCATGCTGCCTGCCGACTGGGCTGCCCCGTGCACTGCGGTAAGGGCGGCCCGGGCCCTCCTCGCTTTCGGCTTTGTCTTCTCCTACTCCTCCTCCCACCTCGCCCCCTCCCCCAGCCTCCTCGCCTTCGCTCTGGAGTATCGCTGCCTTCCCTCCTGGCTTCTCAGTGCTCCCAAGCAGTCCCCTCCCTCCGCCCCTCCCTCCACCCGCCAGCCCGCGGAGGACTCTTGCCTCCAGTAAAAACTCCCCAGTAGCTCAGAGCCTCGAAGCCTCCTCTGCCCGCCCCTCTGCCTCCCCCAGCCCGGGGCTTCGCATCCTCCCGCGTTCCCCTCCGCCGGGGTTTCCACAGTGATCAGCAGAGCGCCTGCACCAATCCGGGCGCGTCGCCCCGCCTGCCATTGGCCCAGGAGGATCTTTCGAAGGCCAGCGGGCTGGAGCAGCGGTCCCCGGCTCCCCCGCCTGCCCGGCCACGCGGAGTCGAAAGGGGCCCGGAGGCCGGTTACGTGTCCGAACACCTCCCTTCCCCGCTCCAGCCGGGGGAGCCAGAGGAGATGCCATGAGAGCCTGGCGGGCGAGCGGGGGCGGCGGCTGGGTTCCGCGCGCTTACGCGCACGCCCACGACCCGCGTCTCGGGGTTTGCACCTGATGCCCGCACAAAGAGGGTCCCGCCGCTCCTCTCGCTCGGCCGGGGGGACTAGCCCGAGGCCAGGCTGGCGGGCGCGCCGGCGGCGCCGAGCCGCCCGGCTGGCGAGCTCCACTCTGGGACTGGCCTGGTTACGTGACGCCCTCCCCTAACCCGCTGGAATCGGGACTCCAGTATCTCCACATTGTCCGCGCTATCCACACTGGCGCCCTCCTGCAGCCTCCCTGGGGGAACGAGGTGGCCTGCGGCTGGCCCAGGGCCTGTAATTAGTGCATCTTAGAAAAGAATCGTGGAACCACTGATGTGCTTGCTTCCCTGTGTTCGGCGCCATGGTGGAAGGGCGGGCTTGCGGGGAGTGGACGGGGGGGGGCGAAGGGGGGGTGGTAATGGTCGGGGGAGTGGGGACGCGAGGACTACGTTCTTGCCCGGAACTCAGGAATCTCACAGCCAATTTGGGGGAACTACCATGGAAACAATACAGGACCTCGTATGATTAATTGTTCAGTGATGTTATACTGACCCCAGGAAATAAAGATGGGGGGATCAAAAGGGTAGGCCTGTGCAAGCCCCCAGATGCCAACTGGACAGAGCTGCTTAGGAACAGTGCCCTAGTGAAAGGAGTGCCTGGGGTCCTGGCTTCAGAAAGTTGAATTCCTCTACCCTTTCAGGGTTTTGACTGGTCTAATAATTAAATCGATATGACATTAACAGGAGAAAAACCAGCATTTAATATGTATACCTCCTGTATACATGTGAGATACCCAGAAAAACTGAGTAACTCCCCCCCCAAAATTGCAAAATGGCAGAAGGTCTTCACCTTAAATACCATCTTCAGTTAAAAACAAAAGATTTGGGGGGTAGGGTGGCAGTTATGGGAGGTCACCAGGAAAAGTACAGTAAAGAAGGTTAGGTTTTGTGCGGATTTAAGGCCTTATCTTCTGCACTGATAAGAGCTTCTAGAAATAAGGTCATCCTCCTCTTCCTGGTACATTGAGGGAGATACTCTTACAGATGTAGATTTCCCCTATACATGTGAATGTCTCTTACAAAAGGGTAACTTCTACTTAGTTTTCAGAGCTTCTCATGGTCTGCAATTTCTTAAAAATAATCAGCCAAAAATAACCCTTATGCCAAAGAGAGATATTTTGTGGTGGCAACTTCTGCTCCCCTTTGGTCCTGCCTTTGAAAATTCTCCAAGATGTTTCACAATCCAGAAGCTAAATTGATAGATTGCTTATTGAACCAATTTCCCAGTGGTGACAACAGGTCAGTGCACTTAAAGAGATGTGTCTCATCTCAGGAGGCAGGTGATGCAGCTAGGCTCCCAAAGTTAGGCCTATATTGTGCAGGAAATCAGGTGTTTAATATGAGGAATTTCTATGGAAACAAACAAACAAACAAAAAAAAAAACAAAGGTGAATGGCTAGGGCAAATTATAAACCCAATGTGTGAGTTCTGAGAGCTGCCAATGAGAGCTGACATGATTTCTAGATGCCAGACTCGAAGCATCTCCAGGTGCAGTGAGGGCAAGTGGTGGCATCTGACAGATTCTCCTTGTTTGCAGTTTGCATGTCTCTGATAGTATCGGGCATCATGGTGGCCCATTGAACGTTTCTGAGTGACCCAGACAGCAATAAGCACAAAGAATATTGTCTAAACATGAGCTATTGTGGCAATTTCTCTGAAGTTTCTATCAAGTCATTCATATTCAGTTTGTAGGGCTTCGGGGAAAAGAGCAGCTTTTGTTCTTCGTGATTCTGAGTCAGAAGAGTGGGAGAAAATTGGAAACTTTTTACTTTGGAATGTCATAACCAGATACTGGAGGAAACTAGAAGAATTCAGGATCCAGTTCAGTTCACAAGTAAATAACAAAATCTCACAGGAAGAACAGCACTAGAGTCTGATATCCACAAAGGTGTGCTATTGAAACAATTTTTCTCTTTAATCACCCTAGGGCTTCCATGGTGGCGCAGTGGTTAAGAATCTGCCTGCCAATGCAGGGGACACAGGTTCGATCCTTGAGCCGGCAAGATCCCACGTACCACGGAGCAACTAAGCCCTTGCGCCACAACTACTGAGCCCACTCGCAGCAACTACTGAAGCCTGCACGCCTAGAGCCTGTGCTCCGCAACGAAAAGCCACCGCATTGAGAAGCCTACTCACCATGACGAAGAGTAGCTCCCCCTCACCACAACTGGAGAAAGCCCATGTGCAGCAACGAAGACCCGATGCAGCCAGAAAATAATAAAATAAATAAATGATAAAATAAATCTTTAAAACAAAAATCATCCTAATTTCTACTAAAGATATCCAAATTAAGACTAATTTGTTTGCAAATAGGTCGTCTCAACTTGATCAGATTATTCACATAAGAATAGCAATTGATCATATATAGGCTCTTTTTTAAAGTTAAGAAATTAATTAATTAATTTTTCCTGTGTTGTTCTTATTGCTGCTGTAATGCTTTATTTTTTTAAAGAACTTTTGTTGAGATACAATTGACAGACAATAAACTGCATATATTTAAAGTGTACAATTTGATATTTTTTTTCTTATTAGTAATGTATATATGGCAATCCCAATCTCCTAATTCATCCATCCTCAACCACACCCCCCCCCACTTTCCCCACTTACTGTCCATATGTTTGTTCTCTACATCTGTGTCTCTATTTCTGCCTTGCAAACTGGTTGATTTGTACCATTTTTCTATATTCTGCCTATATGTGTTAATATACGATATTTGTTTTTCTCTTTCTGACTCACTTCACTCTGTATGACAGTCTCTAGGTCCATCCATGTCTCTACAAATGTCCCAGTTTCATTCCTTTTTACAGCTGACTAATATTCCATTGTATATATGTACCACATCTTCTTTATCTATTCCTCTGATGATGGACATTTAGGTTGCTTCCATGTCCTGGCTATTGCAAATAGTGCTGCCATGAACATTGGGGTGTATGTGCCTTCTTGAATTATGGTGTTCTCTGGGTATATGCCCAGCAGTGGGATTGCTGGGTCATATGGTAGTTCTATTTTTAGTTTTTCAAGGAACCTCCATGCTGTTCTCCATAGTGGCTGTATCAATTTACATTTCCACCAACAGTGCAAGAGTGTTTCCTTTTCTCCACACCCTCTCCAGCATTGACTGTAGATTTTCTGATGATGCCCATTCTAACCGGTGTAAGGTGATACCTCATTGTAGTTTTGATTTGCATTTCTCTAATAATTAGTGATGTTGAGCAGTTTTTCATGTGCCTCTTGGCCATCCATATGTCTTCTTGGAAAACTGTCTATTTAGGTCTTCTGCCTATTTGTGGATTGGGTTGTTTGTTTTTTTGATATTGAGCTGGGTAAACTGTTTATATATTTTGGAGATTAGTCCTTTGTCTGTTGATTCGTTTGCAAATATTTTCTCTCCCATTTTGAGAGTTGTCTTTTCGTCTTGTTTATAGTTTCCTTTGCTGTGCAAAAGCTTTTAAGTTTCATTAGGCCTCACTTATTTTTGTTTTTATTTCCATTACTCTAGGAGGTGGGTCAAAAAAGATCTTGCTGTGATTTATGTCAAAAAGTGTTCTTCCTATGTTTTCCTCTAGGAGTTTTATAGTGTCTGGCCTGACATTTAGGTCTTTAACCCATTTTGAGTTTATTTTTCTGTATGGTGTTAGGGAATGTTCTAATTTCATTCTTTTCCATGTAGCTGTCCAGTTTTCTCAGCACCATTTATTGAAGAGGCTGTCTTTTCTCCAGTGTATATCCTTGCCTCCTTTGTCATAGATTAGTTGACCATAGTTTATCTCTGGGCTTTCTATCCTGTTCCGTTGATCTATATTTCTGTTTTTGTGCCAGTACCATACTATCTTGATTACTATGGTTTGCAGTATAGTCTGAACTCAGGGAGTCTAATTCCTCCAGCTCCATTTTTTTCCCTCAAGATTGCTTTCACTATTTGGGGTCTTTTGTGTCTGCATACAAATTTTAGGATTTTTTATTCTAGTTCTGTGAAAAATGCCATTGGTAATTTGATCAGGTTTGCATTGAATCTGTAGATTGCTTTGGGTAGTATAGTCATTTTCACAATGTTGATTCTTCCAATCCAAGAACATGGTATGTCCCTCCATCTGTTTGTGTCATCTTTGATTTCTTTCATTAGTGTCTTATAGTTTTCTGAGTACAGGTCTTTTACCTCCTTGGTTAGGTTTATTCCTAGGTATTTTATTCTTTTTGTTGCAATGGTGAATGGGATTGTTTCCTTAATTTCTCTCTCTGATTTTTCACTGTTAGCGTATAGAAATGCAAGAGATTTCTGTGTGTTAATTTTGTATCCTGCAACATGATCAAATTCATTGATTAGCTCAAGTAGTTTTCTGTGGCATCTTTAGGATTTTCTATGTATAATATCATGTCATCTGCGAACAGTGACAGTTTAACTTCTCCTTTTCCAATTTGGATTCCTTGTATTTCTTTTCTTCTTTTTTTTTTTTTTTTTTTTGTTGTTGTCTGAGGTTTATTGAAAATATTACAGCACAGCAGAAAGATTCAAACGGCTCCACGTGGTGTTTTGAAATTCATCCCAACTGTAGGCTGGGTGACCTGCAGGTTGGACAGATTGCCAAAGTCCAAGAGCTTCAGCATTTCCTTAGTGTCTGGATCTACTTCAATGATCTCCTGATCCAGGGCTGAGACCTCAGGCACGTAATTATCTCTCCTCTCCCTCTCCTCCTCCTGCAGCTTGATGGAGATACCTCTCACTGGGCCTCTCTGAATCCACTTCATCAGATGTGTGACATAGCCTGTGATCTTGCTGCGGAGCTTCTTACTGGGAATAATGGCTATCTCCTCGCACACACGCTTGTTGGTGTGGAAGTCATTATCCAGGCGCGTGTAGTACTCCTCAATGATGACCCGGGTCACCTTCTTCATGGTTTTGGTGCGAACGCGGCCCATGTTGGCGGGTCCTTGGTAAAAGAGCCCTTGTATTTCTTTTTTCTTCTCTGATTGCTGTGGCAAGGACTTCCAAAACTATGTTGAATAGTAGTGGTGAGAGTGGACATCCTTGTCTTGTTCCTGATCTTAGAGGGAATGCTTGCAGTTTTCCACCACTGAGAATGATGTTTGCTATGGGTTTGTCATATATGGCCTTTATTATGTGGAGGTAGATTCCCTCTATGCCCACCTTCTGGAGAGTTTTTATCATAAATGGGTGTTGAATTTTGTCAAAAGCTTTTTCTGCATCTCTTGAGATGAACATGTGGTTTTTATCCTTCAATTTGTTAATATGGTGTATCACATTGATTGATTTGTGTATATTGAAGAATCCTTACATTCCAGGGATAAACCCCACTTGATCATGGTGGATGATCCTTTTAATGTGTTGCTGGATTCTGTTGGCTAGTATTTTGGTGAGGATTTTTGCAGTTAAATTCATCAGTGATATTGGTCTGTAGTTTTCTTTTTTTGTAGTATCTTTGACTGGTTTTGGTATCAGGGTGACAGTGGCCTCATAGAATGAGTTTGGGAGTGTTCCTTCCTCTGCAATGTTTTGGAAGAGTTTGAGAAGGATGGGTGTTAGCTCTTCTCTAAATGTTTGATAAAATTCACCTGTGAATCCATCTGGTCCTGGACTTTTGTTTCTTGGGAGATTTTTAATCACAGTGTCAATTTCATTCCTTGTGATTGGTCTGTTCATATTTTCTCTGTCTTCCTGATTCAGTCTTGGAAGGCTATACCTTTCTAAGAATCTGTCCATTTCATCCAGGTTGTCCATTTTATTGGCATATAGTTGCTTGCAGTAATCTCTTATGGTGCTTTTTATTTCTGTGGTGTCTGTTGTAACTTCTCCTGTTTCCTTTCTAATTTTATTGATTTGAGTCCTCTCCCTCTTTTTCTTGATGAGTCTTGCTAGAGGTTTATCAACTTTATCTTCTCAAAGAACCATCTTTTAGTTTTATTGATTTTTGCTATTGTTTTCTTTGTTTCTATTTCATTTATTTCTGCTGTGATCTTAATGATTTCTCTGCATCTACTAACTTTGGGTTTTGTTTGCTCTTCTTTCTCTAGTTTCTTTAGGTGTAAGGTTAGAATGTTTATCTGGGATTTTTCTTGTTTCTTGAGGTAGGCTTGTATTGCTATCAACTTCCCTCTTAGAACTGCCTTTGCTGCATCCCATAGGTTTTGGATTGTTGTGTTTTCATTGTCATTTGTCTCTAGGTATTTTTTGATTTCCTCTTTGATTTCTTCAGTGATCTCTCAGTTATTTAGTAGCATATTGTTTAGCCTCTGTGTGCTGTGTTTTTTACAGTTTTTTTTCCAGTAATTGATTTCTAATCTCATAGCGTTGTGGTCAGAAAAGATACTTGATATGACTTCAATTTTCTTAAATTTACCAAGGGTTGATTTATGACCCAAAATATGATCTATCCTGGAGAATTTTCCATGCGCACTGGAGAAGAACATGTAATCTGCTGTTTTTGGATGTAATGTCCTATAGATATCTATTAAAGCAAGCTGATTTATTGTGTCATTTAAAGCTTGTGTTTCCTTATTAATTTTCTATGTGGATGATCTGTCCATTGGCATAAGTGGGGTGTTAAAGTCCCCCACTATAATTGTGTTACTGTCAATTTCTTCTTTCATAGTTGTTAGCATTTGCATTATATATTGAGGTGCTCCTATATTGGGTGCATATATATTTATAATTGTTATCTCTTCTTCTTGGATTGATCCCTCGATCTTTATGTAGTGTCTCTTCTTGTCTCTTGTAACATTTTTTATTTCAAAGTCTATTTTATCTGATATGAGTATTGCTACTCCAGCTTTCCTTTGATTTCCATTTGCATGGAATATCTTTTTGCATCCCCTCACTTTCAGTCTGTATGTGTCCCTAGGTCTGAAGTGGGTCTCTTGTGGACAGCATATATATGGGTCTTGTTTTTGTATCCATTCAGCCAATCTATGTCTTTTGGTTGGGGCATTTAGTCGATTTATAGTCAAGGGAATTATCAATATGTATGTTCCTATTACCATTTTCTTAATTGTTTTGTTTTTGTTTCTGTAGGTCCTTTTCTTCTGTTATGTTTCCCACTTAGAGAAGTTCCTTTTGCATTTGTTGTAAGGCTGGTTTGGTGATGCTGAATTCTCTTAGCTGTTGCTTGTCTGTAAAGCTTTTGATTTCTCTGTCAAATCTGAATGAGATCCTTGCTGGGTAGAGTATTCTTGGTTGTAGGTTCTTTCCTTTCATAACTTTAAGTATATCGTGCCACTCCCTTCTGGCTTGCAGAGTTTCTGCTGAGAAATCAGCTGTTAACCTTATGGGAATTCCCTTGTATATTATTTGTCATTTTTCTCTTGTTGATTTTAATAATTTCTTTTTATCTTTAATTTTTGTCAATTTGTCTACTATGGGCCTTGGTGTGTTTCTCCTTGGGTTTATCCTGCCTGGGACTCTCTGTGCTTCCTGGACTTGGGTGCCTATTTCCTTTCCCACTATAATTATGCCTTTCTTTTCCCTTTTTCTGTGAAACTACTTCCATCTATATACCATTTGTCATCTGGGTTTTTAAGGTGAGTCTCCTTTAAGTCAGGCCGACTAGAATATCCATGTTCTATAGCCTGTGAACAATCACGAAGCAAAGCTTCCCCTTCCTGATCTCCACCTACATGCAAACTGGGCAGAAAGGTTGCAGGGTTTAAGGTTTGACATACCTTAAAATCTACTTCTGGGGCATCTAGAAGAAGGGCCTGATGCTTAATGATGTGTCCTCCAGCCATCCAATTGTTTCCCTTTGTTTGTAAAACTGAAACCACCTGATGGGATGTGAACACTGTCATCCTTTGGCCCAATGTCAGTGTAGTAGCCTCTAATACTAATAAGGCAGTTGCTGCCACTGCACGTAGTCAAGGTGGTCATCTTGTTGCTGTCTGGCCCAGGCTCTTAGATAGATATGCAACAGGTTGATATGTAGGTCCTGAATGCTGAGTTAACACACCAAGGGCCATACCCCCTCCTTCAGTCACAAAGAAAAAAAATGTTTTTTCTAAGTTAGGCAAATCCAGAGCAGGGGGTTTTAATAATTTTCTTTTTAGAGTTTGGAAGGCCTCTTCTATATCCCCCCAATTTAACAGTCCAGTTTCTGCATTTTGTTTTGGGAGCTTATATAATGGTTTGGCGTCTAGCCCATAACCAGGAATCCAAATCCGGCGGTATCCGGTTATCCCCAAGAAAGCCCTAAGCTGTTGTACTGTTTTTGGCGACTTTAATCTTTGAATTAACACTTTTCTATCAGCAGATATAGACCTCTTCCATGGGGTAAGCATGCTTCCCAGATATTGAGCCCCCTGTTTAGAAACTTGTGCTTTATTTTTACACACTTTATAACCCTTTTGCCGTAAATGAGTTAGGGTCTTTACAGTATTCTCATCGGATGCCTTCTTTGAGAAATTTGCTATTAAAAGATCGTCTACTACTATATTGCAGAAAAACTCCGTTAACTTTAACTCTTTCAGTTCTTGTGCTAAGGCACTCCTGAAAATATGTGGGCTATCTCTAAATCCCTGGGGGAATCGAGTCCAAGTATATTGTCAGGTTTCTTCTGTATCTGGGTCTGCCCACTCAAAAGCAAAAAGAAACTGAGATTCTTTGGCCTAGGGGATGTAGAAGAAGGCATCCTTTAAATCTAATACAGTAAAACAATTGGCTTCCCCTGGGATCTGAGTCAGGATAGTATATGGATCAGGCACAATAGGACAGATGGGTTCCACTGTTTCATTATCAGTGCTTAGATCTTATACAAATCAATATTCCCCAGTGGGTTTAAGAATGGATAATATTAGCGTATTACATGGAGACTGACAAGGTACATATAAACCATGCAAAATATATTTCTTTACTAAGGGAGAGATTCCTCTCTGTGCCTCTGATTTTAGAGGGTACTGCTTTTTGCAGGGATATTCCTGCCCACATCTTAACTGAGTAACCACTGGCTGGATATCTTTGGCAAAGGCTGGAACCTTGACATTCCACACACCAGGGTCGACTAAGGCTTCTATCTCAGCTTCAGAGTTAATCTGTTCCTTTCTGCTTTCTGTTAGAACCATTTGGCAATGAGGGTAGTTCCCTTGCCCCTCAAGAAACAGAGTGGCCGCTAACTTAGTTAATAAATCTCTCCCCATTAAAGGGATGGGACAACCAGGCACAAACAAAAAGGAATGTAAAAACAACTGGCCGTTGACATTGCACAAAAGGGGTTCCAGGAAAGCATGCCCTTGTCTCTTCCCTGACAACCCCAATACGTATTCATTATGTAATAAAGGACTGCTAAGGTTTCCAATCCTTTGGGTTAAGACCGAGAAGGTTGCACCAGTATCTGTAAGAAATTTTGTCATGTGTCCTGCCACATCAGTGACCACCCGAGGCTCGACATTAGTTATGTAGATAGTATCTTTAGGTAGAGCCACTTTTGGCCTTGGGCCCCTACAGTCTTCTGATTGCAAAACCACCACTGGCTGAGGGGCCCCCAATGTTCTCTGGCACCTCGGGCATTCCCTCTACCAATGCCCTGGCTGTTTGCAAAGGGCACTTTGATGGCAATCCTTCCTCCAGTGCCCCTTTTGTCCACACAGGGTACACTGGCCTTGTATGGGTACCCATGGGCCTTGTGGTCTTCCAGGGCCAGGTCGGCCTGGAAAAGCCAGCCTTCCAGTTGGTGGTCTCTGAGCGGACAAAGCCAGTGCAATCATTTGGGCCTTTTGCATAGTTCTCTGGGTGCACTCAGCCTTTTCAGCCACATCTCTATTATTGAAAACCGAATAAGCCAATTGGAGCAAATTTTTCATTGGAGCCTAAGAACCAGCAGTTACTTTCTGAATTTTGCACCTGATGTCTGGGGCAGACTGCGCTATGAAGTACATAGCCTAAAGGGCCTGTCCCTGGGAGGAGGAGGGATCCACTTTTGTATGCTTCCTAAAAGCCTCCACTAGTCTCCTTTGGAAGACTGCAGGATTTTCATCCTGTCCCTGCTGCACCTCTTTCACCTTTCCATAATTAACAGGTTTTACTGTAAGTTTCTTCATACCCTCTATTAAACAGTTAATCATATGGTCCCGTCTACCTCTATCAATAGAATTCACCTGGTAATTCCATTGTGGGTTTGCTTCAGGGACAGGGTCATTCCTCACCCAGTGCACTGCATGGCCCTGTTGGGCTCGGGCTGCCAGTTGGTCCCCATGGGCTCTGGCTGCCAGTATGATATGCTGCTTTTCCTCAGGGGTGCAGCAGTGGGATAGTAAGACCTGTAAGTCCCCCCAGGTGAGATCAAAAGACCTCACTAGTCGGGTAAAGCCCTTTGTAAAAAGTTCCGGATCCTCAGAAAAACTTCCCAACTTGTCCTCTGCCATACTTAGATCAGACATTGAGAAAGGTACATGCACTCTTATTATTCCTTGACTTCCATCAGGAACTTCTCTCAGAGGCAAAACTGCAAGGGGCAGTTGATTGGTAACTTATACTACTGCGAGTGCTAGCTGGGCTAAGGATGGGCCCTTTGGGTAACTCAGGGTATGAAGAAGAGCTTCCTGAATATGGGTGGGGCCTCTTTTCATCACTAGGTGTGTCTCCCCCTGAAGCAATGGCCTCAGCTGGAGGAGGGACTCCTGCCTGTGGGGTGGCCCTTGTTGTAGCCAGAGCTGCTGCTGGTATGGTGACTTCCCCCTGGGCAATAGCTCCTTCCAGTGGTCGGGGTGGAGCAGTGGTCCCTCCTTGCAGAGGGTTTGACCTCGGATGGCCCAGTAGGGTAAACCAGTCAAAATGTCTTCTGTGTCTTTACTAGAATTTTTCCTCTGAGCTACACATGGCTTAAATTCCTTTGGGTCTCATTGTCTAAATACAAAGCCATGCAAATTTGAACATATGGAAGCTCACTCCATTTAAATTTCCTTCTACAATATAAATCTAACTTCAATATAGTATCATAAGTCAGGGACCCATCTAGTGGCCACTTCTCTTGGCTTCCTAACTCATAACATGGCCAAACCTGATTACATAGCCTAATAAGTTTTTTTCTTTTTAACCCCTGTTGTCTGAGTCTTTCCCAATCCTGGAGGATATGGCCCAGAGAGGTACTGGTTGGGATTCACACACCCTGACCCATTTAGACCCAAACCTGTGATGTTGCCTCTTACTCCCATGGTATCCAAAATCCCACTCTTAAGTCAAAATCCACGTCACAATTTGGTCAAGATTTACACTTACAATTTTAGATGCTATCCCTTCCAAGGCAGTCTCCCAGACAGGTGTTAGTGCCCAAAAAGTTGTCTCAAAGAAACTGCACAGAAGGGTGTTGATGATGAGTAGGAGTTGTTCTAGCTATAAGTTGGGAATAAATGCACTTTTAAGGGTCAGAAGGAGGGGAGTAAAAGCAATAAAAGGTACACCTTGGTGGTCACACAGGTCCTCTGGGGTTAACAGAAAAAGAAAGAAAGAAAAGAAAGAAAGAAAGAAAGAAAGAAAGAAAGAAAGAAAGAAAGAAAGAAAGAAAGAAAGAAAGAAAGAAAGAAAGAAAGAAGAAAGAAAGAAAGAAAGAAGGAAAGAAAGAAAGAAAGAGGGAGGGAGGGAGGGAGGGAGGGAGGGAGAGAGAGAGAGAGAGAGAGAGAGAGAGAGAAGAAAGAAAGAAAGAAAGAAAGAAAGAAAGAAAGAAAGAAAGAAAGAAAGAAGGAAAGAAAGAAAGAAAAAGAAAGAAAGAAAGAAAGAAAAAGAAAGAAAGAAAGAAAGAAAGAAAAAGAAAGAAAGAAAGAAAGAAAGAAAGAAAGAAAGAAAGAAAGAAAGAAAGAAAGAAAGAAAGAAAGAAAGAAAGAAAGGAAAGAAAGGAGGGAGGGAGGGAGGAAGGAAGGAAGGAAAGAAAGAAAGAAGAAGGAAGGAAGGAAGGAAGGAAGGAAAGAAGAAAGAAAGACAGAAAGAAAGAGAGAGAGCAGGAATGAACAAGAATGCAAGAATGTAGGAGAAAAACCTCAGTCAAGGAGAAGAATATAGATAGTAACAATTTTGTCCTGGACCTGCTGTTGGATGTGTATAATCATACAGGGTTGACCCACTGGTCAAAAATGAGCAGACATCATCAGAGCATCCTCCCCAGTATACCTGACTCACAGCATCCCACTAGGACCAAGACCTAACTCTCAATATTTTCTTACCTTATCACTGTCCCTTTGTGGTCACCAGCTAAAACTGTGCACCTCAGATTGGGACTTGAACCCACATGGCCAAGACTTGAGCCCAGCCAAAATGATTTGAACTCTTGAGACTGGGACTCAAACCCAGCCAAAACCCAAGATCTTCCAACTGAGATCACACACCTGGTTTCTGGACTTATGAAGCTCAGGTTCTTGATGTCTCATCACAGAAAGAATTCAGTGAGAGACCAAGTGATAGGTAAGAAGTTTATTTAGAGATTTATTTAGAGAGAAGCACACTCTGCAGACAGAGTGTGGGCCATCTCAGAAGGTGAGAAAGGCACCAGGGGATGGGGGTTGTCAGTTTTTGTAAGGATGGGTAATTTCATAGGCTAATGAGTGGGCAGAGTATTCCAAAACTGGGCCACTGCCCACTTTTGGATCCTCCTGGTCAGCCTTGGAACTCTCATGGCACCTGGAAGTTGACTTGTCTATTATCTTGGACCCATTTGGTTCTAATCAGCTTATGTTATGTCCTCGGGCTATGTCATTCTTTCAAAGGTTGTGCCCTGCCTCCTTCCTTCCTGTTTCACCATTGTGAAAATTAATAAACAGAAACCTCATTTAAAAGTGAGTTGGGAGGCTTGCAGCTCAGCCTAAAACATTTTTTAATGAGGGAATAGGAAAGTTTGTTGACAGATCGACAAAGTGTATTGAAAAGCAAGGAGATTATGTCAAAAAATGATGTATTTGTCTTTTCTAAAAGTTAATTAAAATAAATTCTACAGTCAAAAAGAAAAAAAAATTGAGTTGGGAGGCCAGAAGAGGGAAATCCCATGCCCCACCACTCCTCAGTTGCATACCCCACAGGAAATACTTTTGCACCTCCAACAGAAGAAGGTTGTTACTTATTACCCAGCAGGAGGAAGGAAGAATTTCTCCTTGCCCTGCAACAGCCCAGCCAATGAGAAACTGCCACAACTCAGCCAATGAAAAGCCACTATAGACCTGTGAGAGGTGGCTGGCGGGGCCCAGCTGTGGGGCGGAGCTGGTGGAGAGGTCTGCACCTGGCACGGAGTGGCACAGAGGGGGGCAGGCACTGGAGCCCAGTGGCAGGTGCAGGCCAGCAAGGCGAGCAGCAACTATGGTTTGGGGCTGGAGGGGGTAAGGCCGGCAACGGTGGCCCGACCCCCCAGGAGGCCATCCAGAGGCTTCAGGACACAGAGGATATGCTAAATAAGCTGCAGGAGTTCCTGGAGAAGAAGATCAAGCAGGAGCTGACAGCTGCCAAGAACGATGGCACCAAAAACAAGTTTGCTGCCCTGCAGGCACTGGTGCACAAGAAGAGGCACACAAAGCAGCTGGCACAGATCATCAGCACCCTGTCAACCATCTCGAGCTCCAGTGAGAGGAGTTAGCATAGAACCTCAATGGAAAGGGTCGACCGTTTGCAGTTGAAATGATCTGAAAATGTAGCCTCTGTCCTTTTAAGTCAGCTGACTTGTCCCACGTCTCTTTGTAAGGCCTGTATGGTATTGGCAGAAGAGTCATTTTTTAAAAACCATAGGCTTTTCCTTGTCCTTAGCTGTAATAATGCATCTGATTTTGGTTTCCTCAAGAGATGCATTCCTGTCCATCGCCTGTACTGGCCCCTGTGTTTCCTACTCTGGCCTACTCCCAGTCCCCTGGTCTTTTTGAAGTTTGTTACACTGATTTGAAACAGCTGGTGTTCTCTTGAGAGCCCGAGAGATTATTAAATTCCAGCTATACATTTTTCTAACATAGCTCTAAGGTCCTTGTTGCTGTTTGTGATAACTGATAGATAACTCTGGAAACATTGCATACATTTATATTCTGGTGAAATTATGACTTGCACTGTCTATTAAATATCTTCATTAATTTTCCAAAAAAAAGCCACTGCACTTCAAATTCCCAGTTTCCTCTAATGGACTCTTTGCTTATAACAGCCCCTCTCAGCTCCCCCTTCTCCTCTATAAAAGAATAGTTCTCTCTTTTGTTCTTTGGATTTGCTTGTGATTTGTCATAGATTGTATGTGCCAAGTTGCAATTGTTTGCTGTTCCCATATATACCCATTTTGCTGGTAAAGAAAACTGGCTGCTTTGTTTTAGGTCAACACCATCAGACTCACCTGCAATACCTGCAGATATGAGTGAATCCTCTTTTTTTGAGGTCCCCCGAATATCCTGAAATTCCTGCCCCTGCCAGGAAGTGACCTTCCTTACTCACCTGTTAAGGTTGCTGGTAATCTTGTAAGCAAGTTTCCAGGACAGTTTTCCCAAGGGTATTTATTGGCTCCATAAAGTCAACCTTAGTTCCTTAAAGCTGTCTGGTCATATCTGAGTCTCTGCACATCTCTCAAAAATGACATTCCAGTCAAAGCTTTGGTAATATAACCAATGTTTCCAGTTGTGTCCTGTTACAAGGAGATTATTGGGCTTATGCAAATAACTATATTGTCAAGAAAATAAGAAACTAAGTGTTTCTGAATTCTGGAGGGATCTGGTAGGGAGAAAAACATAAATGTTTCATCTTTGTTCACAAACATATATTTTACTAAATTACTGTTAAGTCATAGATGCTTAAGAGAAAAAAGTTCCTTAAATGTGGAAAAACAAAACATTAAAGAAACAGCAATAAAACAAAGTCAAAAAAATTATAATCATTCTTATGGATTCATTCAGTTCCATATTATTAATTCTTATTGATCTTGATCTTTTGTTAGCAGTTTTATGAATCAATTTTTTTCCTTAGAATTCTGTAAATTCTTACCCAGTTCAGTTTTATGGTCTTAAGGTTATCAAAAACATGTATTTGTCAAAATTCCTTTCCATGAATCTCCTTGAAGATGATGCACCCCTACAGGAACATTTTCGTAAAAGCATCTAGGTAAAACAATAACTCCATAAATGAGAAAAGACTTAAAAATGTCCATTATTAAAGATCTGATAAGAGTTTATTATGATACAACTGACAAGGAAATTTGGTTACTTCTGTAACATACAATATTTTAAGATAATAACTGCAGTTATGATTGATAACATACCAGGACATATCAGATTCCAAGAATTCTACATAATTTCTGGAACACTTATTATACATATCTATACAGACACAATATAAAGAAGGCTTAGTATTACTTACTTGACAATGCTTCCCATGTAATATAGCATAGCAAGTAAGCCTAATTAGTTTTAACACCTCCCTTATAAGGAGAGAGAACAAATCCTTTGAGATTATTCCAAGGGCCCTCTGGACATTTTCAAATTTAGAATTTATTTTAGAATTTGATTTTTGGGAAGTTTGTCAAAAATATCAAAAAGGTTTTAAAACACTTGATCAAATAGGATCATAGGTCACTGTGAAACAATACTTAGTTTTCTATTTAACCAGAGTGACAGTTAAAGATTTCACAGGCAAATATAGATGGTTACAATAATTCTAAGCAAAACTTAGCTGTTTTAATATCAAGGGGACTAGGTTTACTTTAGTGAGCAAAGACCTGATAAACATGGGAAATTATTTTGGCCAAACACAGAATTCTTGCTCTCTAGGCAAATTACTTTAAAATTTAAAGAAATTTTTTACAATCTCTTAACAAAAGCAGACCAATAGTCCAAGAAAATTATCATTCAAGAAAACTTTGTCTTTTCAAGAGGGAAAACAAAATTCTAATTTTATACCAGTGTGACTTTGATATTAAAATCATTTACTTAATTAGATTTATTCCAATCTTAGCCAGTCCTGACCACAGAGAAAATTCCTTTCCAAAGATTCTTTTCATAAACCTTCTACAACCTTCTTTTTTACATTCAAATTTTGTTCTATGTTTTCCCTCTTTCCCAGCCTCTCTTTAGGACAAAATTACCTTCTTTTTCCTTAACAAAATGCATTTTAATTCTGTATATCTTTTTCTACTGAAAAATGTCTTACTTTCCTTGCATACAGAGATATTTCCTATTATTTCTAGTAGCTTCAATCACATATATTGGAATTTATTTAAACTCTTAGAAATCCTTAATTTCTAGTAAAAGCTAAGAAGCAAGCAATTGTGAACTGTCTGTTACACCAGTTTTCTTTAGATTGGCAAACTTATGAATGCACTGTATAATTTCTAGAGACATGTGCTCCCATATAGTACAATTTTTCAATGTGGCACGAAACATGTTTACTAATGGATCCAAATATTTTTAGTTTTTCTGAAAAAAGAACACAGAACTGTACAGCATTGTAAAGCAATTATACTCCAATTAAAAAAAAAACCAAAACAAAGAAAACAAAATTAGGTAAACCTGTATTCAGTAATTAATGTTCAACATTTTATCTTATTTTTAAATGATCCAGTTATTTGACACATTTCCATTAAACTTAGCAAAACTCTAAAGTTTCAAGTTACCAAAGAAATTTTGAAAGCCATTTAAAAAAAAATTTTTTTTAAGTTGACCAAAAAATTTTTTAATGAAGATCTGGCAAATAATATGTCCATAGGATACTTTGCAAAGCTCCAATATATTCTTGAGAATCTACAGGCTACATGCCCAAGGCTGTGCACATGTCCATGACTGTGCAGTGCCCAGGAAAGGCTTGAGAAAGCCTAAACTCTCACCTCTTGCTAACTGAAAGCCATTTTTAAGTATACATACCATAAAATATAATACTAAAGAGTTCACCTTAAACCTTTTTATCCTACCTACATCTATTTGATTTACTTATTGTTAAGAATTATGAAAACTTCATGGGACATTTGACAAAGTCAGCTATCATCCCAAGTTTTTTCTTGCTGATAAATTTTGTAACAGAGATCACATGAACTTATGTCACTAATAAACCCAAAAACTTATTTGATGAATAAACCCAGGTAGAATAATAGTTGTTTATCTTCATTATATTTCATGCTGATAATTCTGAAGACATTCCTATTTTAATTAAACCACAAACTTAAATTTGCTGTAATACCAAGTATTTTCCCAAATCACATGAACCTGAAATTCATTTGGGTTAGTTTTTATATTTCTAAGAATTTTAGAATACTCAATCCTTATGAGTGCTTGCCTTCAAGCCAACTAAACTGAGTTCTTTTACACATTAATTTTGGTAATGCCATCCAGAGGTAGAAATTTATCACACATCTACAACAGACAAATATAGACACACAAAAGCATACAGACAGACACAAAGACCTCATAGTTGTGAATATTTGTGAAGAATATTTTTCATTTGCCCAATTTCCAAATACTTCCTTTTCTTTTTTAATTTTTGAGGAGAAACATCTCTTTAAAGTTTGAATTTCAAAGAATATTCTTTCTTAGGCCTGAGAGAACATGGGGGCAGGATGTAGAAATCTATATCACAAAGGCACAAAGCAAAAGGATGCAAATTTCTCCAAGCTGGAGTTTGGCAGTCACATTTGTCTATTATCAGAGCTCTGGTACAATTATTATTTAGATTTAGGTTTTTCCTTCTTTATCTTAAGTGCAGGACAATTCTATTTCCAATATCCCAATATCTGCAGGCATTTTGAGGTTGTGGGCCTGATGGGACTTTGGATTGCCTCTAGAGTTATACCTCTAGTCTTGTAGAGGTTTACAAGACAAAGACAGTTGTTTCTGATTCCTCAGAGACTCACGTTGCTGCCTAAGTGACATCAAAGGACTGTTATACCCATCCACCTAAGCTGGAGTGTTTTCTTCTCCTCTGGGCCCATTTAGCATAGGGCAGAGGCCTAAAAAAATTCTTTGATAGGAAAAATTCCTGACGGGTCTGAATATCAGGGTCATCATAAGTTCAGCTAGACTGGTGGCCTCCATCTTATTTTCTTTCTGCCTTTTTATCTAAACACCAACTCAGGAGTTAATCCACAAAAACTTGAGAATCCTTCCTGAGTTTAAGACATTCTTTAAGTATGGCCCTTAGTTTGGCCTTTGACCAAGGAGTGAAAGATATCTGAGGAAGAGCACCTGGAACCTCAAGTGGTTTTATTTTTTAAAATAACTGTTTAATGGTCTCTTCAGAGTGGAAAGGCAATTCAGACAAAGGATTACTAGAATAAGCACTCAAAGGAGGACAGAGAAGACCGGTAGGAGTTAAGTCAATCACACAGTCCTTTGATACCTCTTACATCTTTACTTTCTCTTTAATCGTTACAACAAATCTTTCAATGAAGCTATTTTGGAATTTTGAAACCTTTTGGAGGCTTCTGCAGACCAATTAAAATCGGTATCCCATTAACTGCTAGTTTGATTTTGGAAGCTCGTGCTTTTAAGTGCACTTCCTAAATGGTCTTATCTAATTGGAATATTCCCCATAATGGCCACTATAATTCCAGGTTGTAATTTCCCTGAGGGCTGGCGGCAATTTGGTAGGACCCTAGCCACGAATGAAGTTTAACCCACATTTTCTGTCCAGCCATATCTAGCTGCAAATATGGTGCAACCCACATTTCTGTCCAGCATATTTTAGCGCCCAAAACCTGACAGTTAGCCATATTCTCGGGGTACATACAAGCTTAGTAAGACTTTGTCATTTTTGTAGATATCTACAGCTTCTGGGACCACAGTTCTTAGATACAAAATAAGCAGGTGTGCCGGAAGATGGCATGCTTAACTCTTTGGATTCCAAGAAGGGGGAATTTATGTGGGATGCAGAGTTTAATTTTTGTTCTCAGTTTAATTTCTGTTCTTTCATTTTGTTAAGGGAGTCACTAAGTCTAGTCATTATATGTCTTTGTATCCGCTTTTTAACTTGGTCTTTCCATAGGTACCAGTAAGTCAACTGCTTAGGATGAAATCTCTTGAAAACCATTTATTTTCTTTTAAATAGTGCCAATTCAACAAACCAATAAGACTTTCCATGGCTTAAGCAAGGATGTGAGACAGGAAGGGGGCAGGGCACAATATTTAAAATAATGACATAGACCAAGGACACAACATAAACTGATTAGAACCAACTAGGTCCAAAATGGCAGACGAATTGACTTCTACTAGACCTTGAGCCTCAGTATACACTTATTGTAGCACATCAGCACATGAAATGACACACCCACCAGCACCATGACAGTTCCAAGGCCTACCACAAAAAATCAAAAAGTGAGCAGTGGTCCAATTCCTGGAAATCCCCATCCCTTCCCCAAAATAGCTGGAATACTCTTCCCACTTATTAACCTGTGAAATTACCTGCCCCTGTAAAAACTGACAACTCCATACCCTGATGCCTCTCTGATCTTCTGGGAGGGCCCATGCTCTGTCTATGGAGTGTGTATCTCCATCTCCCTGAATAAACTTTCTTTCACTTACCATGGCTCGCTCTTGAATTCTTTCCTGTGTGAAGCAAAGAACCCACACTTAGCAGCTGTCCCAGGGACTCGCCTGAGACCTGGGATGTGACCATCTTCTCATACCCCACTTTCTCTCCTGCAACAGATACAAGAGGCATCCACAAGAGTGAAAAACAAAATGCAGCCCTCACATGATCCAGAAAGTTCATTATCAAAAGATAGCCTAAGTAAAATGCTTTGTTGCTATAGATGGTAAGCATGGCATTGTGCAAATGGTATCTCTAGTTTCCCAACTGTGAGGTTCCTCCGGTTATAGAACTGCTAATCTGTGACACCTGGCAGGTGCTACTGGAGCAGAATTTTTTCAGCACTAACAAAGCAAATAAAGGTTGAGAAGACAAAGGACTCTTATAGACCAAGACTCCTTATGACAAAATCCCCTAAAAGCTGGCACAGTTGGACAAAGAGGATGTTGAGAGGCCAGTTGCAAGCACAGGTTGTTACCTGAGGGTCTGCCCAACTGGCTTATTGTGTCTGTCCATAGGTTATATGGCTGTCCACCAGATGCACACCGGTACATACACACCCCTGTTGGCAAGAGACCTGACAGAATATTCTCAATGGTCATAAAGCAGGACTTCCCTGGTGGTGCAGTGGTTTAGAATCCACCTGCCAATGCAGGGGACATAGGTTGGACCCCTGGTCTGGGAAGATCTCACATGCCTTAGAGCAACTAAGCCCGTGTGCCACAACTACTGAGCCTGTGCTCTAGAGCCCGAGAGCCACAGCTACTGAAGCCTGCACACCTAGAGCCTGTGCTCTGCAACAAGAGAAGCCACCACAATGAGAAGCCTGCGCACCACAATGAAGAGCAGTCCCTGCTCGCTGCAACTAGAGAAAGCCCGTGTGCAGCAATGAAGACCCAACACAGCCAATAAATTAATTAATTAATTTTACAAAAGAATACTTGTTAAAAAAAATGGTCATAAAGCCACGCTCTCAGGACATAGATGATAGAGACAAAAGAAAACAGTGACCATCTCTGAAAACAAAGGAGTCAATAGAAAACAAGAACACTCATAATAAATTTTTACCAAACTCATGAGAGTCAAGGAACTCACTCACAGGTATTTTCACCTGCTAATCTAAAGTTACATAAAGAAAAGGATTCTCACTTCCATCAGACCCTGTAGGCAGAGATCCAGGAGACAATGTGGTAAGAATCCTTATTTTCTGCCAGCTTTTGCCAGAAGTCACAGGATCTCTCAGCTGCAACAGTCCTGGAGAGAGCAGTGTCCAGTCAGCAAATTTAACCTCCCAATTATGCTGTTGCTGTAATAACGGCTACTCTGTGCACTGAGGCCAAATAGAAATACAGAGACAGAGATTTTGGAGGAAGAGAGAGATGGCTTTATCTTTCTGCCAGGCAGAAGGGAAGACACAGCAGGCTAGCGCCTCAAGAACTGTGCCCCTTGCTTCTTGGGAGTAGGCGAAGATTTTATATGTGGGGCTTGCAGTCTGGGTAAATGATGAGTCCAGGTGGTAAGGATCTTGCAATCTTTTCTTCTGCAAATTCATGGCCAAAGCTGGCATCAGGCAGTACAGCAACCAGGTCTGCTGTCCCCAAAGTTATGGGCCCATGGCCTTCCTTCTGAAATGAAGAGTGCTACTGTTGCAGAAAACTGATCCCACAAGAGACCAAGCATCACACTCAGAGAGCTGGAGAACTCAAGTTTATAAAGCTAGTGCTCTAGGATTCTGGGCCCTGTTTCAGGGGAATCTTTTCCTTATATAGGTTAAGGCATATAGGTATAATTGGCACAGACTGATTGGTTGATTTAAACAAGGCTCTAGTTGAGTTTGGCACAAACTGATTGGTTACATAATTACTATATGTTATGGGCAGTTACAGAGCACGGGAGTGGCTATGGGTTACACGGGGTGGGGGGGGGGGGGGGGGCGGGGTGGTTTCCAAACAGCAACTTGCATGAGCAGGAGCAGGACATTCCATACTTATCAGGACATCTTAAGGTTACATCTTGTTCTTATCATGGCACAGCAAGCAGATTTTAAAGAAACAGAACTAGCATAAAGTTATAAACTTAAAAATTCCCTCATCATTCCCCCCTCTTGATGCCCTTGGAAATTTCACAAGGCGTCAACTTCATGGTCATCCAGGCCCAGGGGCTGGTAACCTCTCAGGACTAGGAGGTGTGTTGTGGCCCCTCCATCTGAGGTGACTTCAGCTAGGCTGGAAATTATCCTCATGAATAAGGGCAAGAGGCAAGGTAAGAGGAGGCAGGTCCCAAGGAGGAGTAGAACTATTTCCACAAGAGTTTTGAATCCTCTTAAGTAAGAGAACCACCCCCCAAACAGCTCTGCGAGATTCCATCCCTTCCAAGTCTGGATTGGGACATGAGCTATATTAGTTATCTTGTTGGTTATTATTATTTTTATATATATATAACCTTGCCCTTATCATTTATCTGTAGACAACAGTTACTGAGATTGAACTTCCCACAGATGCCCCCCTCTGCAGCCAGTAAGTAATCTAGGACCAGGTGATACTGATAAATAGTATTACGCATCTTGGTTTGTTGTTTTGTCAATAAATTAAGAGCCTTGGCCGTTTCATTAGTAATGATTTCAACTACCGCCTGGAGCCGGATAATTCTGTTGAGCATGTAAAATGGGGTTCGGAAGCCCCAGGACCCGCCTTCCACCCAAGCAGATGTTGTCACCAGGTAGGGATTTAGTGCTTCTCTAGATATGAGGAGATGCAAGGGCTGGGCTCATTAAATCAGCTCCTAAAAATATCTAACTATCTAAAGACCTGTTCCACCCATTCTCCCAAGCACAGAGTGCCTCATCTCTGGTCTCCACCCTGAATTCCCTTCAGGGGATGTGGAAGGTCGGCAGCTGCAGCAGCACGTGTGATTTAATCCTTGTTGTGGAGGTAGATGGCAAGTGCCAATTTATAGATGAGAGGGGCCCCTCATGGTCATAAATTCGACCATGCTTTGGGAGGCATTTCATGACCATTTTGTCCGACAGAGCTAGGAAGGCTCATTCCTAGGTCTGGTGAAGATCTCGCCAATAGGCCACTCAATGTGCCAGTACTGGGCTAGATCTTTGTAACAGAAGCCAAAGCTCTCTGGACCACCTGTATTCCTAATCTGTTATGGTCCAGGAAAAATTCCCTCTTGTTACATCTTCCCATATCCAGAGTTACACTATTATAATCATTGATCACATACAGAACTATATATTTGATCAACTGCATCAAGTAGCCTAGTCATTGTTATTTTTGTTGGTGGTTCAATCACACATTTGGTAATATGAGAAGCAATAATCTTGAAAAGCAGGCAAAATACAAATAATATAGGTAGTAGCGTCAATAGAGTTACAAGTAAATACTTAAGCCACGAGCGTCCCACGCCAAACCAGTTTTTAAAGAGGTCAAGACTTTGGAGTGGGTCACAGATATCTGAGCAAGGTATTATGAATTGGCCAGGTGATGGGATCCCCGAACAGGATTATAATTTTTTTCTTTTTTTACAGCAAATTTCCTAAGGGCCATTCAATTCGAGCCTTGGAGGGCAGAAACCCACCAAGGCAACCCAAAGATACTAGTCATAGGTAATTGGCCACAAACCCAACCATTGGATTGATTTTCAAAATTAGCATAGGATTGTGCCCATGATAGAAAAACATTTGATTTATATGTAAAGGGCCAAGAAGTCAAGAAAATATTATAAATGCTCATATGAGTCAGGTCCAGCATCTCAGGCTAGCTGTCTACTTCTGATGTCGGCTTCTTCTCGTCCTAGTGTGAGTGTAGTTTCTCCTTTGATAAGTGTCCTTCATCTAGGTTGCAGGTTGTCCTTTAAATTACGTCCTTTTAGTATCCATAATCCCCCAGTTGCAGGTTGTGAGGCATCTGGTTTTCATCCAAAGATAGATTACTGAGATAAGCTTCAGAAACAAACTTAGAGTGTCCTTTTAAAAACTTGGTTGGGGCATTCTGGCACGGAGCGGAGCGGCGGTGGGCGCAGCTAGCGGGTCGGGCGCGGAGCGGGGGTGCAGCTCCGTTTTCCACCCCCCCACACCCCTCCCCCTCAGGCGCAAGCCCCACCCCTCCCCCCGCCAGGCCCATCCGACCGAACTATCCCCTGCAGCGCGAGCCCGGGGTGGCTCCGGGTGCCCCCCAGCAGAACCCCCACCATGGGCAGCCAGATCTCCAAGGCTCCCCGGGGCGATGTGACCGCTGAGGAAGCAGCAGGTGCTTCCCCCGCTAAGGTCAACGGACAGGAGAACGGCCACGTGAAAAGCAATGGAGACTTATCCCCCAAAGGTGAAGGGGATTTCCCCCCCCCACCACCGGTGAACGGAACAGAGGAGGCAGCCGGGGCCACTGGCGATGCCATCGAGCCGGCACCCTCTAGCCAGGGCGCTGAGGCCAAGGGGGAGGCCCCCCAAGGAGACCCCCAAGAAGAAGAAGAAATTCTCTTTCAAGAAGCCTTTCAAGTTGAGTGGCCTGTCCTTCAAGAGAAATCAGAAGGAGGGTGGGGGTGACTCGTCTGCCTCCTCACCCACAGAGGAAGAGCAGGAGCAGGGGGAGATCGGTGCCTGCAGCGAGGAAGGCACTGCCCAGGAAGGGAAGCCTGCCGCCACCCCTGAGATCCAGGAGCCCCAGGCCAAAGGGGCAGAGGCTAGTGCTGCCTCCAAGGGAGGAGACACAGAAGAGGCAGGGCCCCAGGCCGCAGAGCCATCCACTCCCTCGGGGCCAGAAAGTGGCCCTACACCAGCAAGAGAGCAGAATGAGTAGCTGGGTGGTGGCAGGTGGGTGATCTCTAAGCTGCAAAAACTGTGCTGTCCTTGTGAGGTCACTGCCTGGACCTGGTGCCCTGCCTGCCTTTCTGTGCCCAGAAAGGAAGGGGCTGTTGCCCCCTAGCCATGTTCCCCCTCCTCCTCTCCCTCCTGTGGATTCTCCCATCATCCATCTGGTCTTTCTCTTAAGGCCAGTTGAAGATGGTCCCTTGCCAGTTTCCCAAGTTAGGTTAGTGATGTGGAATGCTCCTTGCCCCTGGCCCTACCTCCTGTCCCCACCGGTGCAGAAAGCAATTGCTGGTTTTCTTCCCCAGTTCTTTTCCAAGTAGGTTTTGTTTACTCCCCAAATCCCTGAGCCAGATGTGGGGGTGCCTACACTCCCAACCCTTAGTGTCCAGCCTTCCCCTGTTGAGTTTTTAGTCTCTTGTGCTGTGCCTAGTGGCACCTGCACTGGGGAGGACACTGCCCCTGTCTAGGTTTTTATAAATGTCTTACTCAAGTTCAAACCTCCAGCTTGTGAATCAACTGTGTCTCTTTTTTGACTTGGTAAGCAAGTATTAAGCTTTGGGGTTGGCGGGGGGAGGCCTGTAATGTGAAACAACTTCTTGTTTTCCTTTTTTTTTCCTTCCCATTGTTGTAAATAACTTTTAAAGGCCAAACCCCAGATTTGTACTTTTTTTTTTTTTCTAACTGCTAAAACCATTCTCTTCCACCTGGTTTTACTGTAACATTTGGAAAAGGAATAAATGTCGTCCCTTTAAAAAAATAAATAAAATAAATAAAATAAAATAAAATAAAATAAATAAAATAAAATAAAATAAAATAAAAACTTGGTTGGATTTTACATTACTATAGAGCAACAGCAAGGAACTCTTCAGGGAGTGAATCTTAGTAAATGCAGACCTCCATCAGCAAAACTGGCACTTAATATTTATTGAAATATAATCTTCTTCTCTCTAAAATTACCCTCATTTTTACCTAATATAACCAGATTGAGGCTAATTTGTTTGCAAAATAAGTCTGGTCTCAAAAGAAACTTGGTCTGATAACTTATGTAACTATAATTGATCATATAGGCTTTTGGCTTTGTTGAAACTTTTATAAGGAGCCTCAGACTGGACTTTTAAAAGAACTTTCAGGGCTAGGAAAGCCATGCCAAGGGCTTGGGCTTATCACAGATTTTTGCCTAACAAATATAGGTGAATTCCTCCCTTTTCAAGCTTCCCAAAATATCTTAAGTTTTCTATACCTGTTAGTGAGGTAGCCTTTCTAATTTATCTGATAAAGCTGCTGGGAACCTAAGAGTTTCCAATGTCTGGAGGGAACAGATAGAGGGAAAAGATAAATGTTTCAATCCTGCTTACAAATGTACAATTTACCAAATTATTGTAAATCATAATTAGTTTGAAGGGAAGGTTTTCCTTACACCTGAGAAACAGGTTTAAACCAGTAATTTTTTAGATAGAAACCATAAAATTTATAACCATATTCACCAGTTTACTCAGTCCTATGTAACATCCTTTTTGTTAACAGCTTATGAAGCCATCAGGTTTCTCATTAGGATTATTCAATTTTTTTTTTTACCCCATTCAGCATTATGGTCTGAAAGTCAGAAACTTGTATTTATCCAAAAGTCCTTTCTATAAATCTTCTTGAAGAGAAAGCATTTTGCAAAGGCATCAGAGTAAAACCAGAATAGTCTTAAGACATAAGGCTTAAGAAGGCATGTTTAAAATCTGATTGCAAGGTCAATCAATTTGGTTATTGTTGTGTCATACAACATTTTAAGATAATACCTAGAATTATGACTGATAACATTTTACCAGGACATATCAGAATTTTAGGAACTCCATATAATTTCTAGAATATCTATATTAATAACAATTACCATGCACTAAAATTTAACATTTATTATTCATTTGACAATACTTCCTATGTAACTTAATGTACCAAATGAACCTAGTTTATATCTCTTTTGGGGATGTTTCAGGGGCCCTTTGAAGCATCTCAAAGTTAGGTAGAGGTGAAAAGGACTTCATCAGAATTTGTTTCAGGAAGTTTTGTCCAAAATACTCAAAAAGGGTTTAGAACACTCTGTCAGATAGACTCACAGGTAGCTGTGAAACAATAGTTAGTCACTTAGCCAAAGTAACAAGAACAGATCACTTAAAAGGTAAGGAAACATAAAACCTTTTATCAAAGGGCAGTTCAACATTTTAAGAAAACTTGTCCTCTTAACAGAAAGAAAAGTCAAATTCAAGTTTTGCACCAGCTTACTTTCCAAATTAATTTACTCAACTAAATTTATCTAAACTTAGTCAATCTTGATCATGCACAAAACTCTTTTCTCAGGGTCCACTTTCCACAAACCTTCTTATCACTGTCTGTATCATTACTTTATTTCCCATTCAGTCACCTGTAAGTCAGACCTACTTTCTTTTCCCTTAATAAAATGTAATTCCATTCCTCAGGGCTTCTTTACTGAAAACACATCCTACTTTCCTTAAGCAACCATGAACTGTCCCTTGTGCCAGCATTCTGTAGATTGGTGACTATAAATGCCAGTGATATTTTCTAAAAACATTTCCTTTCTTTACAGAACGTGGCACCAAGCATATTTATCAATAGTCCTAAATATCTTTTTGTCTCTCTGTAAAACAAAGCCAATGTTCAGTAATTTATGTTTCAGTAGCTTATTTTATTTGGGAATGATCCAGCTGGTCAACAAGCTTTCATCACTTAATTTAGGGCAACTCCAGAATTTCAAGTTACCAGGATCTGGAGAGACTATTTTAGGTAGATATTCCTAAAGCATAATTATTCTTGACAGAGTTTATCTAAAAGCTCTTATCTCATTTACATTTTTTTCCTGAGAAGTTTCTTTACATCGGGTTACTCTCCTTGCTGACAAATTTGTAACAGATATAACAAGACTTTATTTAGCTTATATTACATCTAGGCATAATAAAAATTTATATAAAAATTATACTTAATGTTGATGACTCTAAAACATGTCTATATTAATCAAACCAACAAGCTTAAGCCATCTTCAATACCAGATATCAGTTTAGTACTGAATTTTCCAGATGTCATGAACCTGAAATTCATTCTGGCCAGATTATTTTCAATTTCTGAGTATTTATAAGCACTTAATAATTTTTTAAAAGCCAATTAGAGCTCTTTTATGAATTCTTTTGGCAATACCATAGAACTACAACGAACATATAGACACATATGAACACACAAACAAACGCAGAGGCCTCATAATTCACGTTCTAAAATTTCAGTACTGAGTCAGGCACAACATAAAAGCCATCAGTCACAAGGGGTTGGATTTAAATTGGCTTCTAGCAGATGGAACAAATCGAGGTCACCTATCTAGAGGTCACCTATCTAGATGGCTAAACCCTTTTACTATTTGCAGAAAAGACACTTAGGATTTCTATTTATCTTTGACAAGTCAAGTTTTAAATTATTTTATTTTAATTTTTTAATCTGCATTTTAAAAGATAGCAGAGGTAAGTGTTCCTTAGATGACCAGATAAGACATTTACCTCTCAAAAGTACAAGCAAGTTCCCCCTAAGATGACTTTGTCTCCCCTTTGTTGACAAGTGTTATTTCTTTGACCAGGAAGGAGGAGGGCGCACACGTAAAGGGCCTTGTCTTAGGGCCTAATAACCTAGGTAGCACTGATGTCGCCACTCCTGGAAAGCCCAGTATTCCCAGACAGACAGACAGTGCCTCCCTGAAGATGGCCCTGATCATTAAAAGACTCAGGGAGATGGGGCTGAAAGGAGGCAGTCCCTTGTAATGGGGTTCATGGAGGAATAACTTCAGGTGGGGCTCCGGAGGGGGTCTGGGGTGGTTGATCCTCTCGAGGGCACTGAGCAGGCAGAAGAGCAGTATGCGTACTCCTTGCCTAAGTGAAGAGCCTGAAATCCTTGGGGAATCAGGAGATTATGAAGGAAAGGTGACAGAGGAAGGCAACCTCGTAGTGAGAATCCAAAAGTATACAAGAACACATCATAGTATGCCACTCCACACGGACCGGCCCAGGTGACCTAGAGAGAGAGAGGTGCAGATCTGTCTGGCAAAGGGGGCAAGTCTTTTGGGGAAAACCTAATTTCTCGATAAGTTGGCTCAAAGAGTCAGCTGATGGAAGGGGAGAGTGAGCCTTAAAATTTTAAGAAAACTTTGGCGGAGGGCCCTAGGGCAAAAGGGCTGTTTGGACATATACAATTGCTAAATCAAATCAGTAACCAATTCCCCCCTGTGTCGATGATTCAAAGACAAACAAGGATGGGTGTCCCCTCTGAAGAGGAGGCCACTCAGGTGTCCACCTGGCCGTGTCCCTGTGGGGAGCTTCTTAGGTGCCTCTTAGCTTTGGTGGGTGGTATAGAGTCCCACTTGAATCTGACTCTTAGAAAGGGACTGGGTCCCCCAGAGACAGATACTGCCCTGAGCCATATGAGGTCACCATGGAACTGCACCTTAGGGCCCACTCGGACTCCGTAGCCACAAAAGCCATGGAGCCACACAATCACCCTGGAACAAGGACAAACCAGGGCGCTCACTCATACACACATTCACACCAGAGTTTATCACAGTGCCTCCCCACTCTGGGAAGGCCCCTAACTGGTGGGTACCTTCCCCCCTGGGAAGGCCCCGAGACCATAGGAGGTGATCAAGCTCCTCTTTCGTCCGGAGACAGGACCTGACAGGTTTTTAGTGCCCCGGTGTCTTACCTTTTCCTGTGGCCATTCCTGGTGAGCTGGTCTGTCCCTCCAAAGAGTCCGGTTGGGGCCTGGCTGTCCAGAGAGTTGGAGCACCGGTCCAAAAGAGAACCCGGAATACCGTCGGGTGGCATGCCTCCTCTTTTGTCTCAGAGCTCCTTCGCCCTCACCTGGCTGAGCCACCAGTCTGGCGGCTCAAGGGGCCGGCATGGTTGGAATCTCCCTGGGGCCTCCAAAATTGCTGCAGAAAACCGATCCCATGAGAGGCCAAGCATCACACCCAGAGGGTTGGAGAACTCAAGTTTATTAAGCCGATGGACCCAGACGAGCTAGCGCTCCAGGACTCTGGGCCCCATTTCAGGGGAATCTTTTCCTTATATAGGTTAAGGCATATAGGTATAATTGGCACAGAATGATTGGTTGATTTAAACAAGGCTCTAGTTGAGTTTGGCACAAACTGATTGGTTACATAATTACTATATGTTATGGGCAGTTACAGAGCATGGGAGTTGCTATGGGTTACACACGGGGTGGGGGGGGTGGCGGTTTTCCAAACAGCAACCTGCATGAGCAGGAGCAGGACATTCCATACATATCAAGACATCTTAAGGTTACATCTTGTTCTTATCATGGCACAGCAAGCAGATTTTACAGAAACAGAGCTAGCATAAAGTTATAAACTTAAAAATTGCCTCATCACTACAAAGGAGTGTAGGGGGGAAGAAATGCCAGGTGCAAGGTGTAATTCATATGGAGTCAGAGAGTAATCAGTTTTGTGAAGCTTTGTGAAGAACAAGCCTAGCTATAAGTGTTTGTTAGTGGTAACAGCTAAAGAATAACCAAGATTGTTTAACTCTTTCAGGCCAGGTTATCTTTCTCCTCTAGCCTGTTGGAAGTTCTCTTTGTTTTCCTTGCTCTCAAGAGGAAAAAGAGTAATCACTTCTATTTGCATTGCAGCAATTTCCCCCACTGCTAGTTTATTCCCTCCATATCAATGGAGAAACTCACTTCTATTTGTATTGCAACAATGCCTACTGTTGGGGAGGCATTTTTTCTTTTACCCTTCTAAGAGTCTTCGATTGGTCCAATAATTGACTGGATGTAAGACAGATTAACAGGAGAAAAGCAAACAAAAAAGAGTTGAATAACGTGTATACCTCCTGTATACATGGGAGATACACAAGAAAACAGAGTAACTTCCCAAAATGGCAGAAGCCCTCACCTTGAACACCATCTTCAGATGAAGACAAAGGTGTGTGTCAGGAGGAATAGAAAAGGTGGGGACTTCTCTGAAGGTCCAGTGATTAAGACTCCTGAGCTTCCACGGCAGGGGGCGCAGCTTTGATCTCTGATTAGGGAACTAAGATCCCACATGCCTCGCAGAGCCGCCAAAAAATGAAAGAAAAAAAAAAGAAAGAGAAAGAAAAAGAGGACTTCCTAGGTGGTGCAGTGGTAAAGAATCTGCCTGCCAATGCAGGGGACACGGGTTTGAGCCCTGCCCTGGGAAGGTTCCACATGCCACAGAGCAACTAAGCCCGTGCGCCACAACTATTGAGCCTGTGCTCTAGAGTCCGTGAGCCACAACTATTGAGCCCATGTGCTGCAACTATTGAAGCCCACACACCTAGGGCCCGTGCTGCACAACAAGAGAAGCCACTACAATGAGGAGCCTGCGCACCACAATGAAGAGTAGCCCCTGCTCGCAGCAACTAGAGAAAGCCCGTGTGCAGCAAGGAAGACCCAATGCAGCCAATAAATAAATTAAATAAATAAATAAATAAATTTATTTAAAAAAAAAGAAAGAAAAAGAAAAAGAAAAGGTGTTGGGGGTAGAGAATCAGTTTGGGGAGGTCACCAGGAAAAGCACAGTGAACAAAGGTATGATTGTTCTGCAGACTGAAGTCCTTATCTTCTGCATTGGGTAAGAGTTTCTAGAGGTAAGGTCATCCTTCTCTTCCTTGTACACGGAGGGAGATACCCTTATAAATGGAGACTTTCCTTAAACATGTGAATGTCTCTTACAAAAGGATAACTTCTACTCAGTTTTCAGAGCTTTTCCTGTGTCTGCAGTTTCTTAAAAATAATCAGCCATAGAGATACATTTTGGGGTAGCAAATTCTGCTCCTCCACAGTAGTAAGGACAAGCGGAGGTAGGGCTGGGGAGTACAGCCTAGGGACTGAGTTAGGGGTGAATAAGGGGCCCTCATAGTTCAGTGGAGTGATTTCCAGGGCCCTGAGTTGTGGCACACTCTCCTCATGAGCTTCTCACCCCAACCCTGGGAGGTGGACAGGATCCACACCATTAGAGCTACTTAAACATGGAGAGACTGCGGTTTAAGAAAGATGGAATAGCCAAATACGAAAGGGTAGCAAGAGGCACGGACATCACACTGCCTTTCTCCTAATGGTGTGGGATAGAACCATTGTAGAAACTTCTGGACACAGCCTGACACAGCAGAGGGGTAGAAAGATCGCTTTGGCCACCTGGGGTGGGGGGCAGTGGGGGGTCACGCCAGGTCCCTTTCATGCCATCCCCGCAGTGGTCAGCCTCCTATCAATGTCATGTCATGCTGGTGTCAGTCCCAGATGGAGAGAATGAGGCATCTCTGGCTTTGAAGACTGGACACAGACATCCACACCAAAAAGCCTTGCTCACAAGACAGGAAAGAATGAGGCAAGCACCAGGAGAGAGTACACTGACTTTTATGCCTGTTAAAGGTTTACTGGGACTTCCCTGGCAGTGTAGTGGTTAAGATTCCATGCTCCCACTGCAGGTGGCATGGGTTGCATCCCTGGTAAGGGAACTAAGATCCCATAGGCCACCCTGTGCAGCTGAAAAAGGAGGGAAGGGGGCAGGGCACAACCTTTGAAAGAATGACACAGCCCAAGGACATGACATAAACTGACTAGAACCAAATAGGTCCAAGATGGCGGACAAGTCAACTTCCACTAGACCTTGAGCCTCAGTAATACAACCATAAGGATCAAAAAGTGGCCGGTTGCCCAATTCCTGGAATTTCCGGCTCCTTCCCAAAATAGCCGGAATACTCCTCCCACTCATTAGCCTATGAAATTACCCATCTCTATAAAAAACTGACAACCCCATACACTGGTGCCTTTCTCACCTTCTAAGATGGCTCTGTCTGTGGAATGTGTTTCTAAATAAATCCAATATTTACCTATCAGTTTGTCTCTCGCTGAATTCTTTCTGCAGTGAGATGTCAAGAACCTGAGCTTCATTAAGTTCTGAAACCAGGCGTGTGATCTCCGTTGGAAGACCTTGGGTTTTGGCCAGGTTTGAGTCCCAGCTGTGTGGGTTCAAGTCCCAATCTGAGGTGCTTGGTTTCACAGCCAATTTGAAAAAAAAAAAAAAAAAAAAGGTTTACTGAAACAGTAACCAAGATTGTTATGTTTTCAAAAGGGGGATTAACACAGTACATAGAGAAGTTTAATGAAAAATGTTAAAAGGTCCTGGAGCTCAGAGGAAGGCGTGCTAAATGGAAGACCCAAGGATGATCTCGGGGGAGCCGCACAGGCTGAGAAAGGGGCATGTGAGAAGGCACGGAAGCCCTAAAAGGCAGCCAGTATGTTTGGGGTGAGCCAGAAGGGTGGACCAACCAGGGGGTGGGGTTCCCAGCAGACCCCCGAGTAGCACTACCCAGAGCAGACCCTGAAAATCATCTGGTGAAGGCACAAACAAGTGAAGGAATGAATGAATACAAGAACAGTGAGGAATGGCTCCAGGACGGTTCTGGTGAGAACTGCTCTGGGTAGGGTTCAAACTGGGACAAGCCTGGCATGCTGTGTGTGGTGGCGATGGAGGACTTTATCTTGGAGGAGGCAGGGAAACTCATAAAGCAGGAGTATGCTAGGACCAGATCTATGGGACGAGCTTCCCATGGTGTCCTCCTGCCCCACAGAACTACACCCCTGCCCCCAGCAGTACCAAGGACCACAGCTTCCTGGGGGTCTTGCCGGGACATCTTTGTGATCCTTACACTTTATCAGGGACAAAACAGATCAGCACGGTGGCTTGGAGCCCAGGTCCTCTCAGCTAACCAAGTGGGTGAAAGGCTGGGCAGGGTGGGGCGGTGCCCAGGGAGAAAGAGCCTGGAAGGATGGAGCCTGGGACACCAGTCCCCAAGAGCCAGAGACTGGCAGGCTGACATCCCTTGCCTCTCGCCATGCCATATCCCTTGGTTCTTTAACAAGACACAGTACCGAGTCTTTCTTTTTCTTTAAGATTTTTTTTTTGATGTGAACTATTTATAGTCTTTATTGAATTTGTTACGATATTACTTCTGTTTTATGTTTTGGTTTTTTGGCCAGGAGGCATGTGGGATCTTAGCTGCCTGACCAGGGATTGAACACGCAACCCCTGCATTGGAAGATGAAGTCTTAACCACTGGATTGCCAGGGAGGTACCACCATCCAGATTCTACTGTTGGATCACCCTTTTATTTTTTATGCACTTGCATTTTAAAATTTATTTTTTAATTAATTAATTTTTGACTGCATTGAGTCTTTGTTGCTGCACACGGGCTTTCTCTAGTTGTGGAGAGTGGAGGGGCTACACTTTGTTGCGGTGCGAGGGCTTCTCATTGCAGTGGCTTCTCTTGTTGTGGAGCATGGGCTCTAGGCCTGTGGGCTTCAGTAGCTGTGGCACACGGGCTCAGTAGTTGTGGCACATGGGCTTAGTTGCTCCATGGCATGTGGGATCTTCCCAGACCAGAGCTCGAACTCGTGTCCCCTGCGTTGGCAGGTGGATTCTTAACCACTGAGCCACCAGGGAAGCCCCTTAATATAGTTTCTATTAATGGCACCACTCTCCTTCTTGTCACTCCATCTCAGAATTCTAGAATGTCTTTCACTTCCCTTGCCTCCCACCTTTGCAAAAAAGTTGTGTTTGGAACTTCCCTGGTGGTTAAGATTCTGCACGTCCACTGCAAGGGGCATGGGTTCAATCCCTGGTCAGGAAACTAAGATCCTGCGTGCCATGTGGCATGGCCCCCCCAAAAAAAGTTGTGTTTCACAGATTCTACCTCCATCAGAGTTTCCCATCAGCCCCTTCTATTCCGATGGTGCTGCTACTGCTCTGAATTGAGGGTCCGCAAACCCCAGGCATCGCGTTCACTGCTGCAGGGCCTTTTGGCTGAGCCCAGCTCTTACGGGGACTTCTGCCCCAACACCTTCCATGGTTTCACAATGCCCAGTGAATTAAGCAGGGATGAGGCAAAAAAGGAACATTGGCCTTGCCTGAAGCTCCAATTCAAAAGGCTAAAAAAATGCAGGATGCCTTCAGACAGAATAATGAGGGGAAATTACCTTGTTTTTGTGCCAAATCACAGTAGGAACATCCCCTGTCATTCTGATCACAAGGTCAACCCATGACTAAGGAGGTGTGCGTCTTACTGCAATAAAGAGGCTCCTCATCAGCCTGCAGATGGAAGGAGGAACAAAAAATAATAAAGGATGGGCTAACGGGAAATCACTAAATCCTAGAAAACCAAAATAAGAGACGCCTCCTGGAGACCCGAAGAGAACACACATGATATACGTAAAAACAAGGCTGACTTTATCTGGTGGGCAACCAGTGTAAGAACGAATGGGTGATGCTCAGTCTAGAATACTTGGGAATCCAGTATTCTTATTTCTCATCCTAACATCAGATACGATCATCATGCGTTTTTATAGAGCATCCAGGTCAGGGAAGAACAGTGGCATGGACCATGGGCCAGACCCCAGAGAATACTGGTATTACAAGGCCCAGATTCTAGCCACGCTCTGGTCCCTACTGGCTGTGTGACCTTCCTCGACTAGGTCATTTTATGCCTCTGAGCCTGTCTCCTCATCTGTACAATGGAGATAATCCCTACCTCACAGGATTGTGAAGATACACTCAGACAAATATAATAAAGACTAAAAACTCTTGACAGTCTATGAAGTAATATACACAATATAAAGGATTTATTATTATTTCTGTGGTTACTGTTATAGTATCAGTAGTGCCAGGGCTTTGGTGCTGTTGCCACTGTTTGTTTCTTTGGCTGTCAGTACTGGTGGTGAACATTTCTTGAGCATTTCCTATGCACCAAGCACTATGTTAAATCCTTAAAATCCATCATCCGTTCGAATCCCCGTAACAATCCTGCAAGTACCACTAAGGACACTAAGGCTCAGAGAGGCGAAGTAGCTTGCCCAAGGTCCCACAGCTTACAAGCAGAAATGCAATTTTTCTGATTCTGTAGCCCACGCTCTCTCCACCCAGTTGCACTCCTTGGTGACAGTAGTGTTTACATGGGAAATGGTAAAACCTAAAACTGTTCATTCATGTGTGCAACAGCTATTGATTGAGTGTCCACTCAAGCGAGGCTCAAGGGGAACTAGGCGGCCAAAGGCAGTGGGTGGAAGCCATCTCCCGGGAGGAAGAGCTGCACGGTGGACCTTGGGTTCGGCTGTCAAGTTTACTAAGTTCAAGCACATTTGCTCTTTTCCTTAATGTCATAGTTTTCAGAGCTGGGAGGACCTCATTATATCACCAAGGTGGCCAAGGCCCAGCGTGGATGAAGGGCTTGGCCAAGGCTGTGTGGCAAACTAGTGGCAGAAGAAAGACTGGAAGCTCGGGTTTTCCGACTCAAAGTTCAGAGCTCCTTCATCTGTGATCCAGTTACCGACAGCAAACAAGATAGATGCACAGGGCAAGACCTCATCCAACACAACAAAAGATACGTGTGTGTCTGAGCAGGACACTGATGGGGTCTCGGAGCTCAAAGGGTCTCAGAGCCTGGATCCTGGAGGTTCCTCCTGCCTCACCCTTCACTATGTCAGGTCCTCTCCTCTCCTCTCACCTTGGAAAGACTCGGGGTTAGGAGGCTCCAATCTGCTTGGACTCGCGGGCCTTGGCAGGCTAGTCTCCAGCTGCCACCCCCACCCCTAGCCTTTGGTTTGCTAGGCAGCTGACTTTCATGTCTGTGCCCAAACATAGGGTGACCTACGGGAGGGAATGTACTGAGAAGTAGGCGTGATCTTACTGTCCCCATTTTATAGTTGGGGAAATCAGACCTCAGTGAAGTTAAGTAATTCATGTAACTGGGATTTGATCTTTAGGCCTAATTCCAAAGTACACACTCTTTCCAAACTAGCAATTCATTAACCCTTTGGATGCTCGGTTTTCCTATTTGTAAAAACAGACATACCTACACATCCTGCTCACTTCAGAGGGCTGCACTTGATGTAATGGATAGAAAAGTACTTTTTAAAAAATTCATTTATTTATTTATTATTTATTTATTTATTGGCTGTGTTGGGTCCTCGTTGCTGCGCATGGGCTTTCTTTAGTTGCGGCGAGCAGTAGGCTACTCTTCGGTGCGGTGCTCAGGCTTCTCATTGCGGTGGCTTCTCTTGTGGAGCACTGGCTCTAGGCATGAGGGTTTCGGTAGTTGTGGCATGTGGGCTCAATAGTTGTGGCTCACAGGCTGCAGAGTGCAGACTCAGCAGTTGTGGCGCACAGGCTTAGTTGCTCCGAGACATGTGGGATCTTCTCAGACCAGGGAGCAAACCCATGTTCCTTGCTTTGACAGGCAAATTCTTAACCACTGCGCCACTAGAGAAGTCCCTTTGGCTTGTACGAAATCGCCCAGCAATTAGGAAATCTGAGAGATTCCTGTTTCTAACAGCAGTCTAAGCATCTGGATCTACCCTTGATGAAGTTAAATAAAAATCTTGGATGAAATATATAAAGTATCACTAAAATGCAGCAGCCACCAGTTGCCTCAGCTGTGCAAAGGCTTGTCAGACCTTGAATGCCCTGTTCCTGTGCTGACGGACCACATCCCTCAATCTGGGTCCTGTCCTCAGGGGAGACAACACCCAGCCCTGGCACCACCGTGTACTGTCCTCGGTCACCTCTGTCTGGAGGCCAAGCGGAGTAGGGGACAAGCAGATGACTGGTGCTCTGCAGCGAGAAAGAATACCAGATGGAGGCAGAATAGGCCCAAGTTCATGGCCCTCACTTTGCATCTCTTGGCTCTCTCCTTTCTTATAAAGGAAATGGTTTTGAACAGACAGTCTCTAAGTTCTCTTCCAATCTCCGATTCGGCTTTAGAGACATATGATGCTTCCTGGCGGAGGCGCCACTTCCCCTGTTTCGAGGTGGCCGAGCCCAGGAGGCCCTGTTTCGAGGTGGCCGAGCCCAGGAGGTGACCAGGCAGTGTGAGCAGGTGCCGGCCCAGCCCCATGTGCTGGTTGCTAAGAGGAGTCACCTGCCAGGGTCTGAGTCATCTGAGAGTCCTGTCTGAACTGGCAAAGCTGTAGGAGTACACGCCCACAGGAGAGGTCTACCGCGAGGCAAAAGAGGCTACTAGCCTCACCTCTCCTCCCCTCCCACCCCAGGTCCTGACACTGGCTGTGACTCAGGGGGAGCCATCCTCCTTCAAGGCCATTGCTCTGAGCCCCCACGTGCAAACCTACACTCTCTCGTGCCCTCAGAGAGACCCCACGTCTGCCCAGCTCCACTTCTAATTATCTCTGGAGTGTACTTCCTCCCCACTCCCCAAGGTACTGCCTGCGTCCAGGCATCTTTGTCTTCCTGCCAGGGTTCCACAGCCGGTACATAAGACCCCTCATGATCTGGCGCCTACCTCACTTTCCTGGTTCGTTTCTCTCTTCCAGTCATCCTGCCCCACAGCCCTGAGAAGTGCTCCATGTTCCCCAAGCAGGGCCATGATCTCTCAGTCCCCCTGGTCCCTACTTGTCTCCTGGCCAGAGTGCCCTTCTCACCTCATCTGCCTGCAACTCCTACTCCACATTAAGATTCAGTTTTCGAGCCGCCTCCGCTGTGGCTAAGTCAGAAGTTCCCTACTCTGTGCTCCCAAAGCACTTCATATACAGAGAGAGCATCAAAATTATTAAGACATCTATCTGCATCACCAGACCAGTAGGCTCCTGTGGGAAGACACTGACTCAGAGTTGAATCCTTGGCATGTGGCATGTGCTGGGTGCTCGTTAATAATTTATGATAAAAAACACAAACAAAGAGCAGGGACTTCCCTGGCGGTCCAGTGGTTCAGACTCCATGCTCCCAATGCAGCGGGTATAGGTTCGATCCCTGGTCTGGGAACTAAGATCCCACATGCCACATGGCATGGCCCAAAACCAAAAACCAAAATAAAATACATTTGTGACAGCTCCAGGGAGAGCTTTGAGGAGAGGCAAAGTCTGAGTGGTGGGATTCACACCAGAGCAGGGGGCGGTCTGCCTGCGGCCCTGATGCTGGGCTGGGCAGCCAGGCCCCCTCCAGAAGTAAGTGTGGTGGAGGGGAGAGCCCCACCCTCGGTTAGAAGACATCCCAGCATGATCTCACAATTGCCTGCTATGTGTTCCTGAACAAGTCACTTCTTTCTTTCATTAAGCATTTCTAGGCATGGTGGTGGCTTTGGAGTGTGTCACTGTAGCTAGGCTGAGCTACCTTTCCCAGAATTCCCCTCCCTGTGGAGTCCTCGGTTGGGGAGGCCAGGAGAGAAAAGTGTGTGGGACTTGGAGAGTGCAGGAGAAGTGCAGCCCTTTTGTGCTCTGAGAGCGGAGTAGGGCAGACAGACGTGGGGCGGCTCACACACAATTACTGGCATGGGGCAACTGCTAGGTCTGCAGCCCTTCCACTCCCGGGCCAGGTGTGTGCAGTGCTAGGGTGTGGGGGCCCCCCGCTTGTCCTGCAGGCCACTATGATGAGTGATCACAGATGGTGAGAGCCCTCCATTCTGTCACCTGTCTTTCCCATTCTGAATCCATCTTCCCTCCTGAGCTTGCCCAGCTGAGATGCAGGGATGACACCTTATAGACTGCAGAACCAGGCCCACTAGCACAGGAGCTCTGACCCTAGGCCAAAACCTGGCTCTCTGATCACAGGGGTTCTGCTTCCCTGTCCGGTACTCTGTGACAGGCATCCTTCTAGGCGCTGGAAATAGGAAAATAAATCAGCCCCATTCTGGGTCTCAGATTCCCCATCTGTACAATGGGAGGAGGGGTAATTAAATGATCTTTAAGATCCCAACTGCTCTGCCAAATGTCTGCTCAGAAGAGTCCCCAGTGAAAGGCACTCAGAGCTGCTCACTGCACACCCCGCAGGCTTAGGGAGCTGTTCCCCTGGGACAGGACTCAGTGGCTCGAGAAGCCCCCCAGGAATCAGGCTTTGTGATGATACCGTTGTGCGTGCCCGGGGCTAAAAGAGAGACCTTTGGGCTCTGTCCACCGTTAGCTCAGCTAATCAGCTACATATTATTTTTTTCTTTAATCCTGAGGTCAAAGACATTCCTTGCTGTGTGTGGGAGGTGGGGAGCACACAACCTCCACACTGTGCTTCTCAAACTACCGGTGGTGAAGGACCAGCTTTTCAAAGCACATTTCCAATCCGTCACAGATCGACACTTTCATAAAATACACTAAAAATGAACCATTAGAAAAATGAAAGCAAAAAAAAAAAAAAAAAAAAAAACCAACTAAACAAAACACCAACATCCAAGACCAGAATGTTTTAGTGTTAGAGTTAATAGGCACAAAATTCCTCCATCAAATTGCTGTACACGTTTCTAAATGCCCGCTGTCAATTTCTGTACTTACCTTGGCGTGGACGGGCAGCAAACCACTTGTGTGCGGCTGGTGAGGCTCTGGAGAGACGAGGGGCACCCAGCCAGTTTCCCAGTTTCCCCAGGTTGGAGGCACTTGGAGGAGGCTCTGTGGCTCGTCTGGCGCAGCACAAAGAGAGGAGGCCTTAGAACCACTCACTCTGTGACCTTGCTTCTGGTAGGACCTGTCCAGTTTCAGCTTTCTCACCTGTAAGATGGAGCACTGTCAGAACCATAAGGGCTGCCTGTGAGCTCACCACTGCGAGGTGAAGACTCGCTGAGCCTGAGCTGGGATTTGGCTGTGGCCGCTGCTCTGTAGTTGGTAAAAGGGCTTGTCAAGGAGCACTTTGGGGAGGCTTGGGGGCAGACACAAAGCTGGTGATGTCTTGCTCAGCCCTGCCTTGCTCGGTTGAAGGACGTTTTCATGGGATCTCTCTGGGACAAAGGGCGGGCGTGCTGCCACTAGCCCAGAGACACAGAAGGATGCTGCAGGGAGAAGTCAACTCTTGGCCTCCTTTCTGCAAGACATCAGCAGGGTTCGGGGCAGTCAGGTCTGCAAGGAAACTCAAGGCTCCTGCTACTTTGAGAGTGTAGGAAGGTGAACTTGGGAAGCACAAGGTCTTCCACAACACTTAGTAAACCAAGGGCAGCTGCAAGGCAGAAGTGTTTTCAGGAAACAAAAGCGGGCATGCTGGGGAGTCACAGGAGACATTCCCTCCGACCCCGTAATAAGTAGGGAGACTTTGATCTCCAGCTTGCTTTCTCAGCTGCTTATTCCTCCCCGGGGGCTGAAAAAAATCTTGCTCTTTCTATATATAAACACAGATATACATACAGTAAGTAAACAGTCATCTATAGTATTATAAATTTTAGAGGGGTTATGACTAGTGGGGCGGTGGGGGGAATGTCTACCATGGCTCCTCAGGGGGAATGGGAATGAAAAAAGGGTTTGCACACACGGACCTAAAGGGTCCGAAGTCCCGCCATGATGTAGATAGATGCAGGAAGGCAGTGGACTCTGCTCAGATCCACTCTCACCTGCGCTGCATTACGAGCAACAACAAGCCCCAAACTCCTGAGCCCCCCTCACACAGGGCCACCCCAGGAGCTCTCAGCCGTTCCCATGCCCGCCACTCTTCAGCACCAGGCCGGCCTCTTGCAAAGAAAGCCCTGATTCATCCGCTGTCACTCCTCGGCTCACTGCGACCTCCAAGCTGTCCAGTTGTCATTCCCAGGCACTGCATGAGAAGATTTAGGAGGTCTGGTGCAGACTGGTCAGTTCTAACAAGCCAAGTCCCTGCTCTAATACCAGCTTCCAGCGTGGCATTCCGGACACCTCAGCGGCATGGGGTACTCTTCTCCCCCAGCCCTGAATCCTGCCCCATGGAAAGGCTGTCTGCAGCCACAGCATCTCCAAACTTCCCCTTCCTCCCCAGCAGGACCTCCTGAAGTCTCCCAGCCCCACTCCTCCCTGCTTCACTCAGTTTGAGCCACCTTAAAATACACTCTGGGTCTTGTCAACCCCCCCCCCCCTTGAAACCTTTCCCATTGCCCTTAGAATTGTCCAAAATCCTCACTTCAAGACTGCTTTCTGGTTGTTGTTGTTTTTTTTAAACTAAGAAACATTTTATGTATTTGTTTGTTTGTTTATTTATTTATTGGCTGTGTTGGGTCTTTGTTGCTGCACATGGACTTTCTCTAGTTGTTGTGAGTGGGGGCTACTCTTCGTTGTGATGCGCGGGCTCCTCATGGCCGTGGCTTCTCTTGTTTTGGAGCATGGGTTCTAGGCGCGTGGGCTTCAGTAGTTGTGGCACATGGGCTCAATACTTGTGGCTCACGGGCTCTAAAGCGCAGGCTCAATTGTTGTGGCGCACGGGCTCAGTTGCTCCACAGCATGTGGGATCATCCTAGAGCAGGGATCAAACCCATGTCCCCTGCATTGACAGGCAGATTCTTAACCACTGCACCACCAGGGACGCCCCACTGATTCCCTTTTGATTTTCACAATCACCAGTAGGCCAGCTGGGCCAACTGACTTCCTCCTCACTTTACAAAATAAGCCCTAGAGATTGACTTGCTTCAGGGTCATACAGCAAGGGTTAGGACCCAGGTCTCCAGACTCTCCAGCTCCGAGATCTTTCTATTGCCTATTCTCCGATGCCTCCTGGAGACCACCCTCACCCACCCAAAGGGAAACGACTTTCTCTCTCAAAGAGCATTTTACACTCATGCTAGGGTGGTAGTGGAGGGGCAGGAGGAATGCCTATCTGCAGTTCTGGGAGTCTCCTAGATGAACAGGCTGTCCTTGACCTTGGAAAGACAAGATGTCAAAGTTCTCTGGACACAGATGCTTTGAACTGATCTTTCTGAGCCAACAGTCAGGGCTTGGCTGGGCTGCCTCTGGCCCCACCCGACATGCTCCTGCCTCCGAGGTGCTCACAAATGGTCTGGACAAGGCCAGCGGTGCTTGATTCTGCCCAGAGGCCCCAAAGCTGCTATAGAGATCTGGACCATTTCCTGTGGCTCAAAATGCAAAGCGGCAGACAGAGCAAGCAAATAGGTTCTCCCAAGGATGCTGGGGTCCAGAAGGGCAACACAGAGGGCAGTAAAATGATGCCAGCAAAATATACACAATCTTTGACCTGAGATATCTTGGGCTTAGCTTGGATCCCTTGGAATGAACCCTGCAGCTGGGCCTTTGTCTCGGCTGGCACAGAAAGTGCCAACATGGAAAGGGAACCACCTGTCCCCACTGTTTGCTTGTCTGAACGTTCCCTAAATTTACCCTGTGCTACAAAAGGGATCAGAGATGAGAGGTAATGGGTTCATCTGGTAAGAGGCTCCAGATCCCACAGGTATAGGGCCCATCTCCCTTCTGCTGTGGGGCACAGAGCCTCCAGAAAAGAATGTTCACTCTCCCCAGCCCTAACTTGTGCTGACCCTCAGTCAGACTTGAGTTCAGTGAGGGGGTCTCCAGCAACCACACTCAGGCACTAATTTGTCCTGTGACCTTAAGCAAGCCCTTCCCTCTGTGAACTTCTAGGTCCTTATCTGAGTGATGAGGTCCCTAAGATCTCTGAAGTCCTCCAGGTCAGCGTTTCAGGGCAACAAGATCAGACCACTCGCAAGGCTCAGAGACCTGGGAAGTATGTCAGCATCCCACATCCCAAGGGAACATTGTACCCATGCCTGGGCACTCACACCTCTGCCTTTTCCTACAGGACCACCATGGTAGGGGAGCAGACATTTTACCAATGGCCCAGACGACCCAAACCAGATGGACTTGGCCAGTGTTGTCTGGGTATCTGGCCTCAAGGGCTGGGCCACCACCCCATCCCCTATGAACCACAAACACACACAGACCTCATCCTGAGGCTCAAGGATTAGCACAGTAGGGGGTCTACAGTCCACGGGTCCACACGCCAGGGGCAGCCGGTCAACAAACACCTTCCCCATATTATCTCATTTATTCCCCCCCATCAAAATTCCTTGGGAGGTGTTACTGTATTTATTATTGATCACATAAAGAAATAGAGATGAAAAGTATTAAGTAAGCAGCCCGAGATCACACAGCTAGTGCTCAGTAGCCCTGCGTCTACCACTTAGCTCTTTATCTCAGATCACTACTCTTGATCTTTCCCTGTGGCTGACAACACCTGTACGTGCACCTGTGTCAGGCTGGCTGCAGTGAGAATCAAGGCCTTGCTGCCAGGGATACGGACTCAAGGGCACAGGAGTCTGGGAATTCCCTAGTGGTCTAACGGTTGGGACACCGAGCTTTCACTGCCGAGGGCACAGGCTCAATCCCTGGTTGGGGAACTAAGATCCCTTCAAGCTGCGTGGCGTGGCAATAAATAAATAAATATTAAAAAAATTAAAAGATAAAGAAGCATAGGAGTCTGTGGTCTCAACAAACAAACAAAAGGCTTCTCTCCTCCACTCCTTTTGTAGGATGACTCGGAATCTGGCTCCTGATCCTCTTCTCAGCCCCCCACCTCGGCTATCGTCAATGAGAACTTCCGTGTCTACACCGAGCTCTGTCCCACACGGTAGAGTCTTACACCACTCTCTACTGGCCCGCAGCCTGCTCACGCTGCGGTCTCTTGACTCGCCAAAGTCAAGGTTCTCCCTGAACACGTTTTCCATCATTGCTCCTGGCCTTTGCCAGTTCTGCCCACACGCTTCACTCTGTGAGGTCATCTGGATTAATAAACTCTATCAATCAGGTTGGGTTTTTTTTTTTAAAGATATTTCTATCCATCTCTTATTTATGGCTCTGCAGAAAGAAAATATACTATCTCATAACAACAAAAAAGCAAAAGCCTCCAGGTGATGCAGGGTTGGGAAACAGCTAGAGTCTGCCATCCTGCCCCCCAATGCCCTCTCACGGCACTGCCCCAGTGCCACTTACCCATGGCTTCCAGGGTGTCTCGCTGCCCCAGCCCTCTGCTTTCCCCGCTCCTGGAGCCGGAGACCCTCCTGGGGGAGACTGCATCCTTTTGCCTGTTTTCCCGTCTGTCTGGTTGCACGGCATGGCCATCCAGCCCGCAGTCCTGGCTTCCTCTGCCCCCGAAGGGAAGGAGGAAGCTGGGCTGGGCCATACAGGTGCTTGAAAGTAGGGGAACTGGTCTCTGTTAGCTCAGAGCTCCATTGGCCAGCCCTTCACCTGATCTGATCAGCTGCCCCTTCGAGGGCCAAGGGCCAGCAGGAGCAGCTGGCTGCAGCTACCACACTCGCCGGGAATGCCCAGGGGGGCAGCTGAGGAGGGGCTCCTGGTGGGCAGTGGCCTCATCAAGGAGAACAAGGAGAGAGGACACGGAAGACAGGAGTTGACGTCACCTGCTATGCTGGGCCTGGGCTCTTTGTGGCTCAATCCTGAGACCCTGTGCAGCCAGAATGGACGCAGGATGCCCTGAAAGTCCCATGGACACAATGCTTCCTTCCCTTCTGCTCAGTCCCACCGACCCGACTTCCTGTCTGCAGGCAGCTGGCAAGTGCACTGCAGTGTCAGTGACAACAACAAGGAAGAGATGGCTGTGCCCCTTGGGAGTCCTCACGGTCCAGGGAAGAAGATAAAGTACTGTCAATTCCGGTACAATGTGATAACGCCACACAGCTGAGGGAGCTCAGGGAAGGCCGGCTCTCAGGGGAGGGCAGGAGGTTTCAGAGGGGATGACATCTGAGCTGGCCCTTTGAGGTCTGTCAGCTAAAATGGGGGGAGGGAAGAGGGCCTCCTAGGCAGAGGGCATGTGGTGAGCAAGGCACATAAAACATCATGAGGCCTCGCAGCTGCCCACAGACAGCAGCCTGATGGAGGGAAATTGTCCCATTAGAAATTATTTCACTCATCCAGGCGGTTAGGACTCCCAAGAGTCTACTGCAGGGGTCCCCGTTTCAATCCCTGGTCAGGGAACTAAGATCTGCATCGCCACACAGCGTGGCCAAAAACTAAAAAAAAAATTTTTTTTTTAAATTTCACTCACGAGATCCTGAGATCCTGAGCACTTACTATATGGAAAACTCCAAGTTGAGTGCAGGGGGCGGTGATCAAATTAGAAAGTAGTCTTTGCCCTAAAGGACATCCAGCTTGCAGGCAAATAAGGGGAACACAGGTAATTGAGGATTATGGAATTTTATCTATAGATGGAAGCTTCCAGGTGATCTTGCCCAATTGCTTCTTTTTCAACATGGAGAAACAAGAGATGGAATGACTCACCTAGCTAGTGGGGGAGCCTGGAGCAGATTCGGATCTCCAGATTTCCATTCTGAGCTCTCTCTCTGCACCAGGTATGAGGCACAAACACCCAACACAAATGTTGGCAAGCACCTGGAGAAACTGAAATTGTTACAGGGAAGAGCTAAATGGGACTCCATGTTAGATCTGCTTCCTTTACATTAACCTTTGTATTCTATTGCTTTTGCTACAAGTTTAGAATGTTGCTTTATAGCCTGAAATATACAGGATAGCCCATTCTCCAACCTCTGACCTTTAAAAGTATAACACTTTTCCATTCATTAAAGTTGCAGAACAAAGAACAACATTTGCCTTGTTTGAGATTAACAGGAACATCCTGACCTGACCTACAGGAACAGCTGCAAGAACAAAGGATTCTGGCAGCAGGAAATCTGCAACAACCAACAACACCCCTCCTCTTCTTAGTACAACAGTAGCCTGAATTCTAACTCAGGCAAGATGGTTGTTTGACAGACACTAGCCTGCCACGTTCTTGGTCTGCCAGCTTTCTGAATAAAGTTGTATTCCTTGCTTCAACACGTCATCTTCAATTCATTGGCCTGTCGTACAGCCAGCAGAGTGAGCTTGGACTCAGTAACAACCAGACAGGAGCCTTGCTGCTCGTGGCTAGCTGGCCCAGCTCAGGGAATACTGGGGCAAGGCCCAGCAGCTGCCAGGACCATTTGTCCTGAGGATCTTCCCTTCAGAGTTCCCTGAAGCAGCACTGGCTGTCCCAGTGCTTGGCAGTTGAAGCAAGGAAACGACTAACTCCTGTGAGTTCAAGGACTCAATTTTGTAGGGTAAATCTACCCAATTTGGTAACTGGTTCGTTTGTTTTGGTCTTGTCTTGTTTTAGTTTTCTGTATCCTTTTGTATTATGAGTCAACAGACTCAACTCGATTCTGGGACCTCGGTTCCATTTGGGGAACTTTGGTTCCATTTGGGAGACTTCAATCCCACTTGGGGAATTTTGGTTCAGTCTGGGGACTTCGGTTCCATTTGAGGAACTTTGATTCCATCTGAGGCTATGAGTCCACGGACTTGATTAGATTCTGGAGGGTAAGTAGCTCTGGTATGCATGCTGGTAACATATTCCCCCTTGATCTGGGCTTTCCCTTTACCAGACAAGCCAACTTGGTCGCAGTACCCTGTCGGAGGGGTGAATTGTTCTTGGACTCTACCTGATTTGTTGAGCTGACTCATTGGGAATTAGTTCATTGGTTTCTGTAGGGTAAGTCTACCCAAGTTGGGAACTAGTTCATTGGTTTTCATCTTGGTCTTGTCTTGGTATTGTGTGCATGAATTTGCTAGAATTTGTGCCTTTTTTATCGAAATTTGCATCTTCTGTGTTTTGGTGTTATCAAACTTGGGAAATAAAATGAGAAATACTCCATCAATCCCAAAGGAAAGCCCTTTGTGGCATATATTAGATAAATAGATATAACATAGCCATGAGCCTGTGACTAAGAAAAGCATAATATACTATTGTAATCAGGTGTGGACCTAATATACATTAGGATCAGAAGAACGATGGCCCCTGAATGGCTCACTCAAATATTATACCATCTCACAGTTAGAAGTAAAACAGGAGGGAAGGGGGCAGGGCACAACCTTTGAAAGAATGACATGAGGACATAACATAAACTGATTAGACACAAATGGGTCCAAGATGGCAGACAAGTCAACTTCCAGGCACCATGAGAGTTCCCAGGCTGACCAGGAGGATCCAAAAGTGGGCCGTGCCCAATTCTGGAATATTCCACCCACTCATTAGCCTATGAAATTACCCATCCTTACAAAAACTGACAACCCCCATCCCCTGGTGCCTTTCTCACCTTCTGAGATGGCCCACACTGTCTTTGGAGTGTGTTTCTCTCCAAATAAATCTCTAAATAAACTTCTTACCTATCACTTGGTCTCTCACTGCATTCTTTCTGTGAGGCGACATCAAGAACCTGAGCTTCCTTAAGTCCTGAAACCAGGTGTGTGATCTCAGTTGGAAGATCTTGGGTTTTGTCAGGGTTTGAGTCCCGGCCACCTGGGTTCAAGTCCCGATCAGGGTTTAGGCTGGGTTTGATTTCTAGCATGTGGGTTCAAGTCCCAATCTGAGGTGCATGGTTTCAGAAGTATTTTGCAAAAGGGCAGGGAAAAGAGATGAGATTCTGTAGGTAGACGCATTTATGCTATTGCATCAGGAGGAGAAGGAAACAGGGCTGCAACCTTAGGGTGCAACAGTCTGAAAGGAAACCCAAGGGGAAACCTGTTGTACAAGGGAAGAGAAAAACAAAAATGAGAATGGGGACATGTTATTTCAAAATTTAAACCCCGCTGCAGCCCATCCAGCTCCTCCACTGGCCAAATAGGCTGCTCTGGCAGTTGAAACCTGCCGCTGCCTCCTGTTACCCCTGCCTATGGGGATCAAATAGAAGTTTCTATGTTAACCCCTGGAGCACAGGGACCTGGTTTAATTTCACGATCTAAGACCCTACAGGGCACCCAATTTGGAGCAGGAGCCACTTCTGCAGCAGGACAATTTCCCTTGCCCTGATATCATGTAAGAGGCCAGGGGCCTCCCTTGGACTTGAGGCATCCGATTCAGATTTCCCCACAGGAGCCCTGGGTAATATTGACAGTGGGGAACAAGTTGACTGACTTTCTAATAGATAGACAGGTGTCACATATTCTGTGGTAAATACCAATGTGGCACAGAAAACATCACAGCCTATCCCAGTCATGGGAGTTTCTGGAGAAGTACAAAACTGTTTGTTCTTACAACCTCTAGAAGGCCAACTAAGGGACCTCACCCTACAAGGCCATGGATCTGAGCAAACATGTATCCCTCCTTCCCCAAGGTATGGGCCCTTTGGCTAGGCATTACATGACCCAGTCTGCCCCAGACATCAGGCACAAAATTCAGAAAGCAACTACTGGTCCTCAGACTCCAATGTCCAATTGGCTTATTCAGTTTTCAATAATAGGGATATGGCTGAAAAGGCTGAACATGCTCAGGGAAATATGCAAAAGGCCCACATGATTGCAATGGCTTTGTCTGCTCAGTGACCAGCAAAGCGGAAACAAAGTCATCCTAGGAAAAACTTGCCTGTATCTTTGAGATGCAAATGTCTTATCTGGTCTTCTCAAAAACTCTTATCTCTACCATCTTTTTAAAATGAAAATTTTGAAAAAGGATTTAGAACTTGACTTGTTTTCCATAAATATTAGTAAAAAGGGTCTGGCCATCTAGATAAGTGAGTTTGATTTGTCCCATCTGCCAGAAACCCAATCTTAATCCAACCTTTTGTAACTGTTGGATTTTTGCATTGCTGCATCTGACTCAGGGCTGAAATTTTGAAAAGAGAACTATGATGTCTCTCTGTTTTGTGTGTTTGTACCTGTCTTGTCTTTGGATAACACTGCTGAGATTAATCTGTAAATGAGCTCTATTTAACTGGCTTAAAGAAAAGTAAGTGCTTATCAACCAAACAAATCTAAATACAGAGAAATTAAGCTGAATAAGAAGTTAAGCTAAATGAGTTTCAGGTTCATGTGAACTGGGAAATATTTAATATTAAATTAATGTGCGGAATAAATGTTTAAGTTTGTTGCTCTAATTAATATAGATGTGTCATTAGAGCCATCAACATTAAGTATAGTACTTTCACTGCACCTAGGTTTAATAGAAGTTAAATGAAATCTTGTTATATCTGTTGCAAATTCATCAGCAAGAAAAATAACTTGATATGATGAAATTTTAAAGTAAAAATGTAAATGAGATAAGAGTGTGGGAAGACATTCAGGAGTCTTTCTGAAACCTTGAAAATGTTAAAGTAGGGAAAAAGATGGCGGCAAAGTAGAGAGACGTGGAGTGCATCCCTCTCCACAGATGCATTGGGAATGCACGGAAGGACGCAGTCATTCCCACAGAGAACCAGCTGAACACCAGCAGACGGCCTCGGACACCAGAAAGGGCTGCGGGGAGCCTGACATAGCCGACTGAATATTCGTCTACTCCAACACTTGGACATTAGTCTGAGGCTTGGACAGTCTTCTATAAACACCTCTATCACCAGGACAAGCAACCCCAAAAGCTTGGACAACCATGAGGAAACAAAGAAACACCATGCAGGCAAAGGAGCAGGAAAAAAACCCACAAGACCAAATAAATGAGGAGGAAATAGGAAAAATGCCTGAAAAAGAATTTAGAGTAATGATAGTAAAAATGATACAAAATCTCGATAACAAAATAGAGAAAGTACAAGAAACAGTTCATAAGAACTCAGAAAAACAAACAGCAATGGATAACAAAATAACTGAAATTAAAAATACTCTAGATGCTCTAACCAGCAGAATGACTGAGGCAGAAGAACGAATAAGTGAGTTGGAAGATAGAATGGGAGAAATAAACGCCACAGAGCAGGAAAAAGATAAAAAAATAAAAAGACTAGAAGACAGCCTCAGAGACCTCAGTGATAACCTTAAACGTACCAACATTCGAATTATAGGCATCCCAGAGGAAGAAGAAAACAAGAAAGGGTCTGTGAAAATATTTGAAGAGGTTCTAGTGGAAAACTTCCCCAACATGGGAAAGGAAATAATTAACCAAGTCCAAGAAGCACAGAGAGTCCCATACAGAATAAACCCAAGGAGAAATACACCAAGACACATATTAATCAAACTAACGACAATTCAACACAAAGAAAAAATATTAAAAGCAGCAAGAGAAAAGCAACAAACAACATATAAGGGAAAACCCATCAGGATAACAGCTGACCTTTCTACAGAAACTCTGCAGGCCAGAAGGGAATGGCAGGATATACTGAAAGTCCTGAAAGAGAGAAACCTACAGTCAAGAATACTCTACCCAGCAAGAATCTCATTCAGATTTGAGGGAGAAATCAAAAGCTTTCCAGACAAGCAAAAGTTAAGAGAATTCAGCACCACCAAACCAGCCTTACAACAAGTGCTAAAGGAACTTCTCTAAGTAGGAAACACAAGAAAAGGAAAACACCTACAAATACAAACCCAAAACAATTAAGAAAATGGTAATTGGAACACACATGTCAATAATCACTTTAAATGTAAATGGACTAAATGCTCCAACCAAAAGACACAGACTGGCTGAATGGATACAAAAACAAGACCCTTCTATATGCTGCCTACAAGAAACCCACTTCAGACCAAGGGATACATATAGACTGAAAGTGAAGGGATGGAAAAAGATATTCCATGCAAATGGAAGTCAAAAGAAAGCTGGAGTAGCAATACTCATATCAGACAAATTAGACTTGAAAGTAAAGACTATTAAAAGAGACAAGGAAGGGCACTACATAATGATCAAGGGATCCATCCAAGAAGAACATATCACAATGGTAAATATCTATGCCCCCAATATAGGAGCACCTCAATACATAAGGCAAATACTAACAGCTATAAAAGGGGACATCGACAGTAACACAATTATAGTGGGAGACTTGAACACCCCACTTACATCAATGGACAGATCATCCAAACAGAAAATAAATAAAGACACACAAGCTTTAAATGACACATTAGACCATCTCGACTTAATTGATATTTATAGGACATTCCATCCAAAAACGACAGACTACACTTTCTTCTCAAGTGCACATGGAACATTTTCCAGGATAGATCACATCTTGGGTCACAAATCAAACCTCAGCAAATTCAAGAAAATTGAAATCATATCAAGCATCTTCTCAGACCACAATGCCATGAGACTAGATATCAATTACAGGAAAAAAACTGCAAAAAATACAAACACATGGAGGCTAAACAATTCACTCTTAAACAACCAAGGAATCACTACAGAAATCAAAGAGGAAATCAAAAAATATCTAGAAACAAATGACAATGAAAACACAACAACCCAAAACCTATGGGACGCAGCAAAAGCAGTTCTAAGAGGGAAGTTTATAGCAATACAGTCCTACCTTAAGAAACAAGAAAATGATCGAATAAACAACCTAACCTTACACCTCAAACAACTAGAGAAAGAAGAACAAAGAAACCCCAAAGCGAGCAGAAGGAAAGAAATCATAAAGATCAGAGCAGAAATAAATGAAAAAGAAAGGAAAGAAACCATAAGAAAAATAAATAAAACTAAAAGCTGGTTCTTTGAGAAGATTAACAAAATTGATAAACCATTAGCCAGACTCATCAAGAAAAAAAGGGAGAAGATGCAAATCAACAGAATTAGAAATGAAAAAGGAGAAGTCACAACGGACACCTCAGAAATACAAAACATCATGAGAGACTACTACAAGCAACTATATGCCAATCAATTGGATAACCTGGAAGAAATGGATACATTCTTAGAAAAATACAATCTTCCAAGACTGAACCAGGAAGAAATAGAAACCATGAACAGACCAATCACAAGTACAGAAATTGAGGCAGTGATTAAAAATCTCCCAACACACAAAAGCCCAGGACCAGATGGATTCACGGGCGAATTCTATCAAACATTTCGAGAAGAGTTAACACCTATCCTTCTCAAACTCTTCCAAAATATTGCAGAAGGCGGAGCACTCCCAAACTCATTCTACGAGGCTACCATCACCCTGATACCAAAACCAGGCAAAGATGTCACAAAAAAAGAAAACTACAGACCAATATCACTGATGAATATAGATGCAAAAATCCTCAACAAAATACTAGCTAACAGACTGCAACAGCACATTAAAAAAATCATACACCACGATCAAGTGGGGTTTATCCCTGGGATGCAAGGATTCTTCAATATATGCAAATCAATCAACGTGATACATCATATCAACAAATTGAAGGATAAAAACCATATGATCATTTCAATAGATGCAGAAAAAGCTTTTGACAAAGTTCAACATCCATTTATGATAAAAGCTCTCCAGAAAATGGGCATAGAAGGAAATTACCTCAACATAATCAAAGCCATATATGAAAAACCAAAAGCCAACATTGTTCTCAATGGAGAAAAACTGGAAGAATTCCCTCTAAGAACAGGAACAAGACAAGGGTGTCCACTCTCACCACTGTTATTCAACATAGTTTTGGAAGTGTTAGCCACAGCAATCAGAGAAGAAAAAGAAATAAAAGGAATCCAAATTGGAAAAGAAGAAGTAAAATTATCACTCTTTGCAGATGACATGATACTATATATAGAAAACCCTAAAGACTCTACCAGAAAACTGCTAGCACTCATTGATGAGTTTAGTAAAGTAGCAGGATACAAAATTAATGCACAGAAATCTCTTGCATTCCTATACACTAACAACGGAAGAGCAGAAAGAGAAATTAAGGAAACTCTCCCATTCACCATTGCAACAAAAAGAATCAAATACCTAGGAATAAACCTGCCTAAGGAGGCAAAAGATCTGTATGCAGAAAACTTTAAGACATTGATGAAAGAAATCAAAGACGACACAAACAGATGGAGGGACATACCATGTTCCTGGATTGGAAGAATCAACATCGTGAAAATGACCGTACTACCCAAAGCAATTTACAGATTTAATGCAATCCCGATCAGATTACCAATGGCATTTTTCACAGAACTAGAGCAAGAAATCTTACGATTTGTATGGAAACGCAAAAGACCCCGAATAGCCAAAGCAATCTTGAGAAGGAAAAATGGAGTTGGTGGAATCAGGCTTCCTGACTTCAAACTAGACTACAAGGCCATAGTGATCAAGACAGTATGGTACTGGCACAAAAATAGAAAGGAAGATCAATGGAATAGAATAGAGAACTCAGAAGTAAGCCCAAACACATATGGGCACCTTATCTTTGACAAAGGAGGCACGAGTATACAATGGAAAAAAGACAGCCTCTTCAATAAGTGGTGCTGGGAAAATTGGACAGCAATATGTAAAAGAATGAAATTAGAACACTTCCTAACACCATACACAAAAATAAACTCCAAATGGATTAAAGACCTACATGTAAGGCCAGACACTATAAAACTCCTAGAGGAAAACATAGGCAGAACACTCTTTGACATACATCAAAGCAACATCCTTTTTGACCCACCTCCTAGAATCATGGAAATAAAATCAAGAATAAATGAATGGGACCTCATGAAACTTAAAAGCTTTTGCACAGCAAAAGAAACCATAAACAAGACTAAAAGGCAACCCTCAGAATGGGAAAAAATAATTGCCTATGAAACAACGGACAAAGGATTAACCTCCAAAATATACAAGCAGCTCAGGCAGCTTCATACCAAAAAAGCAAATAACCCAATCCACAAATGGGCAGAAGACCTAAATAGACATTTCTCCAAAGAAGACATGCAGATGGTCAACAAACACATGAAAAGATGCTCAACATCACTAATCATCAGAGAAATGCAAGTCAAAGCCACAATGAGGTATCACCTCACACCAATCAGAATGGCCATCATCACAAAGTCTGGAAACAACAAATGTTGGAGAGGGTGTGGAGAAAAGGGAACTCTCCTGCACTGTTGGTGGGACTGTAAGTTGGTACAGCCACTATGGAAAACAATTTGGAGGTTCCTTAAAAAACTACAAATAGAACTACCATAGGATCCAGTCATCCCACTCCTGGGCATATACCCAAAGAAAACCATAATCCCAAAAGAAACTTGTACCATCATGTTTATTGCAGCACTCTTTACAATAGCCAGGACATGGAAGCAACCTAAATGCCCATCAACAAATGAATGGATACAGAAGATGTGGCATATATATACAATGGAATATTACTCAGCTATAAAAAGGGATGAGATGGAGCTATATGTAATGAGGTGGATAGACCTACAATCTGTCATACAGAGTGAAGTAAGTCAGAAAGAGAAGGACAAATATTGTATGCTAACTCACATATACGGAATCTAAAAATGGTACTGATGAACTCAGTGACAAGAACAAGGAAGCAGATACAGAGAATGGACTGGAGAACTCGAGGTATGGGAGGGGGCGGGGGGTGAAGGGGAAACTGAGAAGAAGCGAGAGAGTAGCACAGACATATATATACTACCAACTGTAAAATAGTCAGTGGGAAGTTGTTGTATAACAAAGGGAGTCCAACTCGAGGATGGAAGATGCCTTAGAGGACTGGGGCAGGGAGGGTGGGGGGGACTCGAGGGGGGGGCGTCAAGGAAGGGAGGGAATATGGGGATATGTGTATAAAAACAGTTGATTGAACCTGGTGTACCCCCAAAAAAATAAAATAAAATAATAAAAAAAAAAAAAAGAAAAAAAAAAAAGAAAATAAAAAAAGACAAATAATAAAGACAAAAAAAAAAAAAGATGTTAAAGTATGTGGGCCGAGCGATGGGATTCAGAATGTCCTGCTTGAGCAGTGGAGGAGCTGAGGATGCGGGGCGTGGAGACTATGGGGGCATAGGCAGAGGGTTGGCCCTCTCTGGGGGCGCAGCCCCTTTCTCACTTGCACACCTCATATCACCCTGGTTGGCCCTGGAGGATGGCTGGTTAGCCAGAGACGGGTAAGATTCCTCAGGGGAGGAACAACCTAAGACAGGCACAGCCGCAGAGGAGCCAACAGGGGTGGGGCACAGAACCTTCCTTATATCACCCTGGTTGGCCCTGGAGGATGGCTGGTTAGCCAGAGAGGGTAAGATTCCTCAAGGGAGGAACAACCTAAGACAGGCACAGTCGCAGAGGGGCCAACAGGGGTGGGGCACAGACCCCTAATATCTGAGAGAGGTCTCCTGCCCCCAGGGCTGTTTTGCTCTCCACGCCCAGCTCAAATCCACACCTGCTCAACTCAGACCCAGGAGGCAAACAAAGATCATTGCCCCAGTCATGTGAAGCCTTTGATTGTTTATGGGATTAACCTGAGAAGTGTTAGCCAGGAAACAAATAAAAGCAACGTGGGATGAATCAGCAAGGCTCTTGATCCTAGAGGTCTTGAGCCCCCAGGTCCCATCTTTCTCTTCCGTCTGTGTCTGTGTTTTCTTCCAGCTTGCGGCACCAGTCACTCACCTCGAGTCGCCGAGCTGGTCTCGGCATAAGAGCTCTTAGGTAAACTATAAGAATAATTATGTTCAAAAAAAATCATCTAAAATAGTTTCTTCAGATTCTGGTAATGATTACTTGTCTCTTGGCTTTCACTAGAAATTAAGATTTTTAAGAATCAGGGATTCTAATTTAAATACCTAATTAAAGCTACTGAAAATAACATTTCAGTATGGCAGAATGTATGTTTTCAATTAAGAAGGTATGAGAGGGCTTCCTAAGTGGCGCAGTGGTTAAGAATCCACCTGCCAATACAGGGGACATGGGTTCAATCCCTGCTCCAGGAAGATCCCACATGCCGCAGAGCAACTAAGCCCGTGAGCCACAACTATTGAGCCCATGTGCTGCAACTACTGAAGCCCACATGCCTAGAGCCCGTGCTCTGCAACAAGAGAAGCCACAGCAATGAGGAGCCCACGCACCACAATAAAGAGTAGCCCCCACTCACCACAGCTAAAAGAAAGCCCATGCATAGCAAGAAAGACCCAACACAGCCAATTAAATAAATAAAAAAATAAACAAATAAATAAGTTTAGGGAAAAAAAGAAGGTATGAGAAATGGAATTACATTTTACTGAGATAGTTTTGTACATGGTCAGGATTAACTAAATTCAGATTGAAGTTAAGTAAATGGATTTTGTGAAGTAAGCTAATACAAGACTGGAATTTGATCTGTTAGAAGTACCCCTTTATGGATAGCAGATTGTATGAGTTTCTGTGCCTTTAGGTGATCTGTGTTTGTTTTCTTTCAATTGTTTTGTGACTTTGGTTAAATGAATAAGTATTGTTTCATAGTTACCTATGATCCTGTTGTGTTTTAAAACCTTTCTGATTTTTTTTTCTTTTTGATATTTTTAACAAACTCCCCAAATATCAAAATCTGACTAAAGCTTTTTAGCCTCCATCTGACTCTGGGATACTTCGAAAGAGCATCTCTGAGACATCTCAGAGAGAAATGTCAAACTAGCTTATTTGGTATGCTAAATTACTTCAAAAACATTGCCAAATGATTGCAGATGAACCTTAGGCTATAGTGTATGGATAAGTGTCATTTGTATAGCTATTCCAAAATTTGTATGGAATCCCTAACATCTGACATATCCTGATATGTTATCAATCATAGTATTAGTTATTCTAAAATGTTATATCCAATTTTCCTGCTTAATTGCATTGTACTTAAATCTTTAACCATGCTATTATAAGTTTTGTCCTGATGCTTTTACAAGGTAGAGACTTTCAAGAAGACTGACAGAAAGGAACTTTTTAACAAGTATAAATTTCTGATAGCCTTTAGATAATATCACTAGGCTGGGTAACAAACTACAAAACTGATAGAAAACCTGATTATTTCATCCAGATCAATGGGAATTAACTGGACTAAACACACTGGTAAATATGATTTATAGCTTTATGACTTTGGGTTTATGCTATGACCTACAACAAGTTGATAAAGTAGGCCATTGTAAATAAAGATGAAACATTTATCTTTTTCTCTCTACCTGATCATGCCAGAATTTGCTGTTTCCAGCTGGCTCTCCTGTGGACTTGATATTATGCTGATCATCATTTTAATTTGTTCTTTGTTTCCAGATTGTTTGTGCTTTGTGTCTCCCTGCTGCACTATGCCCTTGTCAATGTTACTAGCTGCATTACTTATATCCTGCCAATTGCATAGGGTTGTTGTCTCTTACAGTACCCAGTATGTAACCAGGCCTCAACAAAATTTCTATGGCTGAACATCTTCAGGAAATAGATCAAAATAATTGTAATGATGTGATTCTAGGTATGGGAAGAAGCAACAAGGGAAAATGTCTCCTGGATCATAATTGGACAGAGGATCCAGAGAATCTTTAATTATCAATAGGGCCTAATCCAGAAATTAGTACCTGGAGTGGCATATCAAGGATTTTCATCTGACCTGGGATGAGCCTCCCAGCACTGAGGGACAAAATTTGATCATGAAAATGTCTTCCGAATTCCTGACCAAGGGGAGAGGATCAGTCATCAGCAATTGCAGCCCTCCAACGTGAGCTGGTGAAACCTGAGGAAAATCAGGATGTAAATATACAGGATACAGGCCCCAGATAGCTGTGGTGCACATCAAAACAAAAAACAAAAAAGATTTCAATGAACCCAGGCTCTTGCATCTACCCATACATAGAAAATTGCTAAATTCCATAACTTGAGATGCAGCCTCCTGATAACTCTCAACTTTTAGGCTGTGAATATTTTTTAAATCTACAGGTGGAAAGTAGACACTTCCAAAGTGGAACAAAAGACGAATCTCAACATTTGGAACACTGACACCTATGGCGGATTGTGGGAAGACATTCAGGAGTCTTTCTGAAACCTTGAAAATGTTAAAGTATGTGGGCCGAGCGATGGGATTCAGAATGTCCTGCTTGAGCAGTGGAGGAGCTGAGGATGCGGGGCGTGGAGACTATGGGGGCATAGGCAGAGGGTTGGCCCTCTCTGGGGGCGCAGCCCCTTTCTCACTTGCACACCTCATATCACCCTGGTTGGCCCTGGAGGATGGCTGGTTAGCCAGAGACGGGTAAGATTCCTCAGGGGAGGAACAACCTAAGACAGGCACAGCCGCAGAGGAGCCAACAGGGGTGGGGCACAGAACCTTCCTTATATCACCCTGGTTGGCCCTGGAGGATGGCTGGTTAGCCAGAGACGGGTAAGATTCCTCAGGGGAGGAACAACCTAAGACAGGCACAGCCGCAGAGGAGCCAACAGGGGTGGGGCACAGAACCTTCCTTATATCACCCTGGTTGGCCCTGGAGGATGGCTGGTTAGCCAGAGAGGGTAAGATTCCTCAAGGGAGGAACAACCTAAGACAGGCACAGTCGCAGAGGGGCCAACAGGGGTGGGGCACAGACCCCTAATATCTGAGAGAGGTCTCCTGCCCCCAGGGCTGTTTTGCTCTCCACGCCCAGCTCAAATCCACACCTGCTCAACTCAGACCCAGGAGGCAAACAAAGATCATTGCCCCAGTCATGTGAAGCCTTTGATTGTTTATGGGATTAACCTGAGAAGTGTTAGCCAGGAAACAAATAAAAGCAACGTGGGATGAATCAGCAAGGCTCTTGATCCTAGAGGTCTTGAGCCCCCAGGTCCCATCTTTCTCTTCCGTCTGTGTCTGTGTTTTCTTCCAGCTTGCGGCACCCATCACTCACCTCCAGTCACCGAGCTGGTCTCGGCAGCGGATGCTCCGGGAAAGAACCATCTGACGGAGCAGTTAGAACGTTGCCACCCCTAATGCCACTAGATTGTGGAATGGACATTGACAGTGGGGAATTGTTACAGGGAAGAGCTAAATAAGACTCCATGCTAGATCTGCTTCTTTTACATTAACCTTTGTATTCTCTTGCTTTTGCTACAAGTTTAGAATGTTGCTTTATAGCCTGAAATATACAGGACAGCCCATTCTCCAACCTCTGACCTTTAAAGGTATAACACTTTTCCATTCATTAAAGTTGCAGAACAAAGAATAACATTTGCTTTGACAAGGGCAAGAACAAAGGATTCTGGCACCAAGAAGTCTGCAACAACCAATGACACCCCCTCCCCTTTTTAGTATAAAAGAAGCCTGAATTCTAACTCGGGCAAGATGGTTTTTTGACAGACACTAGTCTGCCATCTTCTCAGTCTGCCCGCTTTCTGAATAAAGTCGTACTCCTTGCCTCAACACCTCGTCTCCAATTCACTGGCCTGTTGTGAGGCCAGCAGAGTGAGCTTGGACTTGGTAACAAAATTCTTGTTGGTGGGAATGTAAAATGGTGCCATTGCTGTGGAAAATAGTATAGCAGTGCTCTACCCCCACACCAAATGAAAATAGAATTACCATATGATCCAGAAACTCCACTTCTGGGTTTATATCCAAAAGAATTGAAAGACGGGTATTGAAAGATATATTTTACAACCATGTTCATAGCAGCATTATTTATAATAGCTAACACGTGGGAGCAACCCAAATGTCCGTGGGGCCTGGCTCCAGCACTGAATGATCCTGAATACATTTCTTAAGCTCTGAGTGTCTGAGTTTTCATCTACAAATAAAGATAATGTTACCATGCAGAGCTAAATCGGACTCCATGTTAGATCTGTTTCTTTGACTTTAACCTTTGCTTTTTGCTGCTTTTGTTATTGTAGCCATACATGATGGCCCGCCTCTGGGAACACTGCCCCCTCTGCCTGAATGTTGAACTAAAGGGCCTCTGTTCAGCCCACCTGTGGACAGCCTGCCCTGCCCACCTGTGTGAATGGCTGAAATGAACACATCCCCTCACTGAGGCTGGTTATCCCCGGAGATCTTTTGTAAGACTGATGGCCCTTTCACTTTATTTCCTCACAGCCTCTCCCTCTCTGATTCTATAAAACAAACTGGCATCCAGACCCCAATAAGATGGTTTTTTGAGGAGACATTAGTCTGCCATCTTCACGGTTTGCTGGCTTTCTGAATAAAGTCGTATTCCTTGCCTCAACACCTTGTCTTCGATTCATTGGCCTGTCGTGCGGTGAGCAGAGCAAGTTTGGACTCGGTAACAATAATAATAGCAATTGTGGAATTGGTGACCCACTGACTCAATGGCCCCAACGTGCTTTCCTGTGCAGATTCCCCACAACTCTGACCCCACCTGTGCTCAGGGCGGCCCTGGGCTGCTTGGGCTTAGGCTGTGCTGCAGCCATCGGCTCTCCGCCTGGGAAGCAGGTTGACGATGCCCAAGGGAGGGATTTGTCCTGGCAGATCCTCAGCCAATGCCACTGCACTGATCATCCCCTCACCCTGACCATAAACAACTGCTCTGGCCTAATATAATATTTCATATTTACAGAGCCATGTTTACTCTTTCAGGTGAGCAATGATTAGGTGATTCTCTAAATCACTCTGGGTGGCACATAGGAGCAGGTCCTGTTAGCCCCCTGTACTCAGGAACAACCTGTATTTCTGGGGGAAAGTGTCACCAAGAAGCCATTGGCAGGGCTGGGGCTTCAGCTTCAAGGCCCATGTGATTCTGATTGTTTTCCATCTCCTCCTGCTGGTTTTGTTTTTTGTGTTACAGCGGCTGTGCTCCCGCCTGGAGGCTGCGCTGCCCTGGGTGCCCTGAGGCCAATAAGTGTAAGTAAAATGGTCTCCAAATATAATAGTTTCCAGTCTGATTCCAATGATGCTATGGTGTGTCTGTTGTATAAAGTGTTCCCAAGACTTCCCGTGCAGCAGAAAGTCTGCCACATCCCAGACTGAGCCCCAGGATTGTGAGGGCTGTGGGGCACTAAGTGGGCAAGGCTCTCGCCAACTTACTCCATGGGGATCACTGCCCTCTTCATCTCTAGGCTGTGATTTGCTGGCCCTGGTGGTGCCACAAGTTGAGCGCTTCAGGAGCTCTGGTCCTGCTGCAGCTGGGGCTGCTGATCTGTCCCTTGGCTTCCTGCTAATCAGGGCTGATTCCCCAAAACTCAAAGTCCTCTTGTAGGTCGGAACGGACCCTGGCCTGAGCTGAGAGAGCCTGTCTGCAGCTCTGAGGATATGAATTTCTTTCCCCAAGTCACTCATTAAGCTGCAGGGCCATGTCACAGGCCCGGATAAACAGCCAGGGAGGTCAGTGAAATGCTGACCTTGAAAAGAGCTTCACAGCCTTGCTCCAGGCTGTGGGCATTGGGCAAGATGACCTCTCCACAGTCTTGTGGTTCTTTAGGTCATTCTCTGCCTGTCACTTCTTCCAGAGGTGGATGACCTTGTCAGGCACATGTGCTTCTCACCATGTCACAAATTTCCTTACAGCACCTTCTGGGGCCTCAACATTCACAACTAGGGCAAATCCCAGCAAATCCCAGCAAATCCCAGCAAAGCATCCCACAAGAGACATGAGTGCAGATGCCTGTGAAAAAAACACAAGAACAATCAGGGCAGCTTTATTCATAGTAGCCTAAACTGGAAGCCTGCCAAAGGTCCAGCCACAGTGGAAAGGATAAAGAAATTTTGTAGTCACACAACAGGCTACTATGTTCATCAATTAAAAAGAATGGGCTCCTGCTACTTGCAAGAACTTTTTTTATGTTTAGTTATTTATGGCTGTGTTGGGTCTTTGTTGCTGTGCACGGGCTTTCTCTAGTTGTGGTGAGCCTGGGTTACTCTTCGTTGTGGTGCGAGGGCATCTCATTGCGGTAGCTTCTCTTGTTGAGGAGTGTGGCCTCTAGGCTCATGGACTTAAGTAGTTGTGACTCGCAGGCTCAGTAGTTGCGGTACATGGGCTTAGTTGCTCTGAAGCACGTGGGATCTTCCCAGAACAGGGCTTGAACCTGTGTCCCCTGCATTGGTAGGTGGATTCTTAAGCACAGTGCCACCAGGGAAGTCCTTACTTTCAAGAACTTGAAGGAATCTGACAGATATATGATGAGTAAAAGAAGGCGGATATGAAATACTACATTCTGTGTGATGGCATCTTAGATGAAGTTCAAGAACAGGCAAAACTAATACATGGTGATACAAGCCAGAATTGTGGTTACCTTGGGGTAGGGATACTCCTTGGAAAGGAGCCTAGGAAATTCCAGGGTGTTGGAAAAGCCCCTTGTCTGGGTGATAGTTATAGAGGGGTGTGTGTGTGTGTGTGTGTGTGAATTCTTCGTTATATGCTTAAGATTTGTGCACTTTATATGAAAAAATGCTAAACACTGCTAATTATTAGAGAAATGCAAATCAAAACTAAAATGAGGTACCACTTCAAACTGCTCAGGATGGACATCATTAAAAAGTCTAGTGAGGAATCAAGATGGCGGAGTAGGAGGACGTGCACTCACTCCCTCTTGCAAGAGCACCGGAATTACAACTAACTGGTGGACGACCATTGACAGAAAGACACTGGAACTCACCAAAAAAAAAACACCCCACATCCAGAGACAAAGGAGAAGCTGCAGTGAGACAGTAAGAGAGGCGCAATCACATGACAATCAAATCCCAAAAATGCTAGGTGGGTGACTTGCAAACAGGAGATTAGTTATACAGCAGAAGTCCACCCACTAAAGTGAGGGTTCTGAGCCCCATGTCAGGCTTCCCAGCCTGGGAGTCCAGCAAGGAGGGGAGGAATCCCCAGAGAATCAGACTTTGAAAGCCAACGGGATTTGATTACAGGACCTACACAGGACTGGGGGAAACAGACACTCCACTCTTGTAGGGCACACAAAAAAGTGTGCTCACCAGGACCCAGGGGGAAGGAGCAGTGACCCCATAGGAGACTGAATCAGACCTACCTGCTGGTGTTGGAGGGTTGCCTGCAGAGGAGGGGGCAGCTGTGGCTCACCAAGGAGACAGGCACTGGCAGCAGGGGTTCTGAAGAGTGCTCATTGGCATGAGTCATTCCCGAGTCCACCATTAGCTCCACCAAAAAGCCTGTAAGCTTCGGTGCTGCGTCACCTCAGGCCAAACGACCACCAGGGTGGGAACACAACCACACCCATTGGCAGACAAGCAGATTAAAGTGTCACTGAGCTCCACCCACCAAATCAGATTAAAGTTTTACTGCACTCCACCCACCCAGCCCAACCCAACATCAGTCCCTCGAATCAGGAAGCACCCATGAGCTTCCTAGACACCTTCCTCCACAAGAGGGCAGACAGCAGAATCAAGCAGTATCAGCAGTATTTCATCTTGTGGAACTGAAAATCATAGCCACAGAAAGACAGAGAAAATGAAAAGACAAAAGACTTTGTACCAGATGCAGGGACAAGATAAAACACCAGAAAAACAACTAAATGAAGAGGAGATAGGCACCCTTACAGAAAAAGAATCCAGAATAATGATGGTGAAGATGATCCAGGACTTTGAAAAAAGACTGGGTGCAAAGATCAAAAAGTTTCAAGAAAAGTTTATCAAACACCTAGAAGAATTAAAGAACAAACAAACAGAGATATGCAACACAATAACTGAGATGAAAAATACACTAGAAGGAACCAATAGCACATTAACTGAGGCAGAAGGGCAAATAAGTGAGCTGGAAGACAGAATGGTGATAATCACTGATGCAGAAAAGAATAAAGAAAAAAGAATGAAAAGAACTGAAGGCAGTCTAAGAGGCATCTGGGACAATGTTAAACGCACCAACATTCGCATTATAGGGGTCCCAGAAGGAGATGAGAGAGAGAAAGGACCTGAGAAAATACTGGAAGAGATTATAGTTGAAAACTTCCCTAAATGGGAAAGGAAATAGCTACCCAAGTCCAGGAAGCACAGAGAGTCCCAGGCAGGATAAACCCAAGGAGAAACACACCAAGACATATAGTAGTCAAATTGACAAAAATTAAAGACAGAGGAAAGTTATTAAAAGCAATAAGGGAAAAACGACAAATAACATACAAGGGAACTCCCATCAGGTTAACAGCTGATTTCTCAGCAGAAACTCTGCAAGCCAGAAGGGAGTGGCACAATATACTTAAAGTGACTAAAGGGAAGAACCTACAACCAAGAATATTCTACCTAGCAAGGATCTCATTCAGATTTGATGCAGAAATCAATAGCTTTACAAACAAGCAACAGCTAAGAAAATTCAGGACCACCAAAAGAGCCCTACAACAAATGCTATAGGAACTTCTCTAAGTGGGAAACAGAAGAAAAGGACCTACAAAAACAAAAACAAAACAACTAAGAAAATGGTAATAGGAACACACATATCAATAATTACCTTGAATGTAAATGGACTAAATGCACCAACCAAAAGACACAGATTGGCTGAATGGATACAAAAACAAGACCCATATATATGCTGTCTCCAAGAGACCCACTTCAGACCTAGGGATACATAGAGATGGAAAGTCAGGGGATGCAAAACGATATTCCATGCAAATGGAAATCAAAAGAAAGCTGGAGTAGTGATACTCATATCAGATAAAATAGACTTTAAAATAAAAATTGTTACAAGAGACAAGAAAGGACATGACATAAAGATCGAGGGATGTATCCAAGAAGAAGAGATAACAATTATAAATATATATGCACCCAATATAGGAGAGCCTCAATACATAACACAAATGCTAACAACTATGAAAGAGGAAATCAACAGTAACACAATCAGGGTGGGGTACTTTAACACCCCACTTACACCAATGGACAGATCATCCACACAGAAAATTAATAAGGAAACACAAGCTTTAAATGACACAATAAATCAGCTTGCTTTAATCGATATCTACAGGACATTACATCCAAAAACAGCAGATTACACATTCTTCTCCAGTGCACATGGAACATTCTCCTGGATAGATCACATTTTGGGTCATAAATGAAGCCTTGGTAAATTCAAGAAAATTGAAATCGTATCAAGCATCATTTCTGACCACAACGCTATGAGATTAGAAATCAATTACAGGAAAAACACTGTAAAAAGCACAAACACATGGAGGCTAAACAATACACTACTAAATAACCAAGAGATCACTGAAGAAATCAAAGAGGAAATCAAAAAATACTCAGAGACAAATGACAATGAAAACCCAACAATCCAAAACCTATGGGATACAGCAAAGGCAGTTCTAAGAGGGAAGTTTATAGCGATACAATAATACCTCAAGAAACAAGAAATATCCCAAATAAACAATCTAACCTTACACCTAAAGAAACTAGAGAAAGAAGAGCAAACAAAACCCAAAGTTAGTAGATGCAGAGAAATCATAAAGATCAGAGCAGAAGTAAATGAAATAGAAACAAAGAAAACAATAGCAAAAATCAATAAAACTAAAAGCTGGTTCTTTGAGAAGATAAATAAAATCGATGAACCTCTAGCAAGACTCATCAAGAAAAAGAGGGAGAGGACTCAAATCAATAAAATTAGAAAGGAAACAGGAGAAGTTACAACGAACACTGCAGAAATACAAAGCACCATAAGAGATTACTGCAAGCAACTATATGCCAATAAAATGGACAATCTGGATGAAATGGACAGATTCTTAGAAAGGTATAACCTTCCAAGACTGAATCAGGAAGACATAGAAAATATGAACAGACCAATCACAAGTAATGAAATTGACACGGTGATTAAAAATCTTCCAGGAAACAAAAGTCCAGGACCAGATGGATTCACAGGTGAATTTTATAAAACATTTAGAGAAGAGCTAACACCCATCCTTCTCAAACTCTTCAAAAAAAGTGCAGAGGAAGGAACACTCCCAAACTCATTTTATGAAGCCACCATCACCCTGATACCAAAACCAGACAAAGATACTACAAAAAAAGAAAACTACAGACCAATATTACTGATGAATTTAGATGCAAAAATCCTCACCAAAATACTAGCCAACAGAATCCAGCAACACATTAAAAGGATCATACACCATGATCAAGTGGGGTTTATCCCTGGAATGCAAGGATTCTTCAATATACACAAATCAATCAATGTGATACACCATATTAACAAACTGAATAATAAAAACCACATGATCATCTGAATAAGTGCAGAAAAAGCTTTTGATGAAATTCAACACCCATTTATGATAAAAACTCTGCAGAAGGTGGGCATAGAGGGAATCTACCTCCACATAATAAAGGCCATATATGACAAACCCACAGCAAACATCATTCTCAATGCTGAAAAACTGCAAACATTCTCTCTAAGATCAGGAACAAGACAAGGATGTCCACTCTCACCACTACTATTCAACACAGTTTTGGAAGTCTTTGCCACAACAATCAGAGAAGAAAAAGAAATCAAAGGAATCCAAATTGGAAAAGAAGAAGTAAAACTGTCACTGTTCACAGATGGCATGATATTATACATAGAAAATCCTAAAGATGCCACAGAAAACTACTTGAGCTAATCGATGAATTTGGTCAAGTTGCAGGATACAAAATTAACACACAGAAATCTCTTGCATTTCTGTACACTAACAATGAAAGATCAGAAAGAGAAATTAAGGAAACAATCCCATTCACCATTGCAACAAAAAGAATAAAATACCTAGGAATAAACCTAACCAAGGAGGTAAAAGACCTGTACTCAGAAAACTATAAGACACTAATGAAAGAAATTAAAGATGATACAAACAGATGGAGGGACATACCATGTTCTTGGATTGGAAGAATCAACATTGTGAAAATGACTATGCTACCCAAAGCAATTTACAGATTCAATGCAATCCCGATCAAGTTACCAATGGCATTTTTCACAGAACTAGAACAGGAAATTTTACGACTTGTATGGAAACACAAAAGACCCCGAGTAGCCAAAGAAAGATTGAGAAGGAAAGACGGAGTGGTGGAATCAGGCTTCCTGACTTCAAACTATACTACAAGGCTGCAGTGATGAAGACAGTGTGGTACTGGCACAAAAACAGAAATATAGATCAATGGAACAGAATAGAAAGCCCAGAGATAAACTATGATCAACTAATCTATGACAAAGGAGGCAAGGATATACAATGGAGAAAAGGCAGCCTCTTCAATAAGTGATGCTGGGAAAACTGGACAGCTACATGTAGAAGAATGAAATTAGAACACTTCCTAACACCATACACAAAAATAAACTCAAAATGGATTAAATACCTACATGTAAGGCCAGACACTATGAAACTCCTAGAGGAAAACATAGGAAGAACACTCTTCGACGTAAATAACAGCAAGATCTTTTTTGATTCACCCCCTAGAGTAATGGAAATAAAAACAAAAAAATTAAGTGGGACCTAATGAAACGTCAGTGCTTCTGCACAGCAAAGGAAACTATAAGCAAGAGGAAAAGACAACCCACAGAATGGGAGAAAATATTTGCAAACTAATCAACAGACAAAGGACTGATCTCCAAAATATATAAACTGTTTATCCAGCTCAATATCAAAAAAACAAACAATCCAATCAAAAAATGGGCAGAAGACCTAAATAGGCATTTCTCCAAAGAAGACATACAGATGGCCAAGAGGCACATGAAAAGCTGCTCAACATCACTAATTATTAGAGAAATGCAAATCAAAACTACAATGAGGTATCACCTCACACCAGTTAGAATGGGCATCATCAGAAAATCTACAAACAGTAATGCTGGAGAGGGTGTGGAGAAAAGGGAACGCTCTTGCATTGCTGGTGGGAATGCAAATTGCTACAGCCACTGTGGAGAACAGTATGGAGGTTCCTTGCAAAACTAAAAATAGAACCACCATATGACCCAGCAATCCCACTGCTGGGCATATACCCAGAGAACACCATAATTCAAAAAGACATATGCACTCCAATATTCATGGCAGCACTATTTACAATAGCCAGGACATGGAAGCAACCTAAATGTCCATCAACAGATGAATGGATAAAGAAGATGAGGTACATATATACAATGTAATATTACTCAGCTGTAAAAAGCAGTGAAACTGGGACGTTTGTAGAGACATGGATGGACCTAGAGACTGTCATACAGAGTGAAGTGAGTCAGAAAGAGAAAACCAAATATCGTAAAATAACACGTATATGTGGACTATAGAAAAAGGTATAAATCAACCAGTTTGCAAGGCAGAAATAGAGACCCAGATATAGAGAACAAACATATGGACACCAAGTCGGGAAAGCGGGGAGAGCTGGGGGGAAGAATGAATTGGGAGATTGGGATACCTAATTGTACACTCTAAATATATGCAGTTTATTGTAAAAAATGAAAAATTAAAAATTAAAAAGAAAATAAATTAAGAAAGAGTCAAAGGCCCACCACATCGGTGAAATTTTTACGACTTCCATAACAATTTAAGGACATCTTTTTCCAAGTAAAGGACAAAGAAAAGGACAAATTGTACCTCTTGCCACTAAGAAGGAAGCATAAAGCCTGGTAGGGCCCTTCAGGTTCTTGAAGTTGCATAGTCCACACTTGGGAATACTACTCACTCATTTACTGTTGACATAGAAGGATGGCTAGTTTCGAGTGAGGTTCAGTAGAGCGAAAGTTTTCTACAGCAGGTCCAGGCTGAAGGGCAAGGAGCCCTGCTGCTTGGGTCATACAAACTGGCAGCCCTCTACCACACTATTAGAGGTATCTGTGCTCTGGAAAGATGTGTGGAGTTTATTTTAAATCTCCAAAGCAGAATCACATGATAAACCCTTAAAGCTCTGAAAGAAGGCTATGTCATCTGCAGCAAAGAACTTGAAAATCAGCTCCTGGCATGCAGGAGACCATAGGACATCAAATAACCACGTGGCCAGAGCTGCCCATCATGAGCTGGCTCCTGTCAGAGCCACCAGATCATAAAGTCAGCAATGCATTTTAAGACAGGACCAGAGGACATAGGTAAGCTGAATGAGCCAATTACCGAGATTCCCATGCTTCCTGGGACTCAGATATCAGTACCTCTCCTTAGCTCACATGTATGACTCTATACTGGGTCCTTTAGGACCAGCTGGTGGAGGAGGAAAATGGCCAGCCTGGGTCACATATACGTCAGCTTAATATGTGGATGCAAGTGAAAATGGACTTCTGCAGTGTTGCTGCTCCAGACCATGGCAAAGGGAAATCCTCCCAATGGGCATAACTTGATGAGTGTGGAAAGAGGAGTGGCCTTGGATAAGAATATATATAAACTCACGGACAGTAGTGAATGGCTTGGCTAGTTGGTCATGGGGGCTGGGGGTGGGAAATATTGGAAGATCAGGATCAAAGAGGTCAGGGGAAGAGGCATGTGGGAAAGCCTGTGGTGGTGAGCGCAAGGGGCAAATATCTGTATCTCATGTCATCCGCCACCGTGGAAGAGGCACCAAGCACTCAAGGGGTTAGAGCGACTCAGCGGAGTCACATCAGCCGCCTCCATCACCAGCCATTCCAGGGCTGACGCGGTTGTGCACACACAGTGTAGCCATGCCGGCCAAGATGGAAGTTACGCAGGAGTTCCAGGCACGACCTCATCTCTCACCCTCTACTGCCACGGCTGAGTATCCAATCTGCCGGCAGAGAACATAACCAGCAGGAGTCAGGCTGTACTGGCTTGGGAGAGTCAGCTGGTCACTTCTCAGGACTGTTCTGAGTCAGCTGATGTCACGTTAGTTGCTTCAAATTGGCCATGGTGGGGGTATTTACAACACAGAGATCACCAGATGCTACAAATCAGAGTTCCCACACCTCTCTCCCCTTGCTTAGAGTGCAGGTTGTTAAACAGTTACTGGCACACTGCTGAATAGAGACCAGAGCTGAGCCCCTGATGTGGCGCTACCCCTTGAGGACGCCAACCAGCCCTTTGTTGGCAAGTTGATTACACTGGACTTCTTTCACCTTGAAAGGGTTAGCAATTTATCTTGACTGTAATTGACACATACTGGGGTCTTTCCTGCCCACAAGGCCTCATCCAGCAATGTTATCTGAGGGCTCATGGGTTCAATCAACAACCACAAGACTCCACGTCATCTAGCACATGACTAAGGAACATACATTAGAGCAAAGGAAGTGTGGCATTGGGCACGTGGCCATGGAATCCACTGGCCCTACCACAGATGGCACCACCTAGAAGCTGGTAGATTAACAGAATAACATAACAGGCTTTTGAAGGTACAACTGAATTACCACCCTGCAAGCAATACCCTAAAAAGATGGGGTGCCATCCTCCAAGATGCAGTATACATCCTAAATTTTTTTTTTTTTTTTTTTTTTTGGCTGCATTGGGTCTTCATTGCTGCACACGGGCTTTCTCTAGTTGTGGCAAGCAGGAGCTACTCTTTGTTGTGGTATGTGGGCTTCTCTTGTTGTGGAGCACAGGCTCTAAGCACACAGGTTCAGTAGTTGCAGTTCACAGGCTTAGTTGCTCCACGGCATGTGGGATCTTCCTGGACCAGGGATTGAAACCATGTCCCTTGCATTGGCAGGCAGATTCTTAACCACTGTGCCACCAGGGAAGTCCTACACCCTAAATTAATGACCTTTATAAGGTGCTATGTTCTCAAAAGGTAGGATACATGGGTCCAAGAATCAAGGGGTAGAAGTGAGAGGCCCTGCTTACCTCCAGTGACTCAACCTAGGAAATTTGTGCATCTGAATCCTAGAACTATGAGAAATGCGGGTTTAGATCCTGGTTTCCAGAGCCAGAACTGCCACCAGGAGACTTAGCAAGAGCCCCATTAAGCTGTAAGCTATGGTGTGTTCCTGATCACTTTGGGATATTTATGCCCACAGAGAAGCAAGAAAAAAAGTCACCATCATGGTGGGGATAACTGCCCCCATATATCACAAAGAGATAGGACTTTTGTTACACAATAAGGGCAGGGAAAATTGTGTTTGGCATCCAAAATAATCCACTGAGGGCATCTTTTGATAACCCCTTGCCTGATTTTCTGGGTAGACTTTATTGAGGTAAAATTTATGTACAAGAATATTCACTATTTTTGAGTGAATAATTTTATGTTTTGACAAATATATATCTAGTAATTTAACCACTACCACAATCATACTTTCACATCTTCTCCAAAAGTTTCTCTCTTACCCCTTGGCCTCTGGCAACCACTACGTGCTTTCTATCACTATTGTTTTGCTTTTCCTAGAATATCATATAAATGGGATCATACAGTATATAGTTCTTTGTGTCCGACTTCTCTCATTTCATTTCTCAAAAGCATGACTGCTTTTGAGATTCCTCTACATTGTTGCCTGTAGCAGTAGTTTTTTCCTTCTCACTGCTGAGTTGTATTCCATTGTCTACCACAATTAGTTTCTCCATTCACCAGCGGCTGGGTATTAGGATTATTTCCAGTCTTTGGCTATTATGAATAACGCTGTTATGAACATTAGGTACAAGTCTTTCTATGGACAAATACTTTCTTCTCTCTTGGGCAAATGCCCAGGAGTGGAATTGCTGGGTCATATGGTAAATCTGTACTTAACCTTATAAGAACCTCCTAACTGTTTTCTGAGGTGGCTGGACCACTTCCCATTCCAACTAGCAGTGTATAAGAGTTCCAGTTGCTCCACATCCCCATGCTTTTTATTTATTTATTTTGTTTATTTATTTATTTAAATTTATTTACTTATTTATTGGCTGTGTTGGGTCTTCATTGCTGCGTGCAGTCTTTCTCTAGTTGTGGAGAGCAGGGGCTACTCTTCGTTGTGGTGCGCGGGCTTCTCATTTCAGTGGCTTCTCTTGTTGCAGAGCATGGGCTCTAGGTGCATGGGCTTCAGTAGCTGTGGCACGTGGGCTCAATAGTTGTGGCTCTCGGGCTCTAGAACACTGGCTCAGTAGCTGTGGCTCACAGGCTTCATTGCTCCGTGGCATATGGGATCTTCCCGGATAAGGGCGCGAACCCGTGTCCCCTGCATTGGCAGGCGGATTCTTAACCAGGGAAGCCCACCAATGCTTTTTATTTTCAGTCTTTTTAGTTTTAGTCATTCTAGTGATTACAGTGGCATCTCGTTTTAATTTGCATTTCCCCAATAACTAATGACGTTATTTAGCATATATATATATTTGGTGAAATGTCTTATTTGCCACCCATATGTATTCTTTGCTGCAGTGTCTATTGGCATATTTTGACACCTTTTCCTGGGTTTGGTATCTTCCTATAAATGAGTTGTAAGAATTCTTTACATATTATGTGTATAAGTCCTTTGATTGATATACATTTCACAAATATTTTCTCTCAGTCTGTGGCTTGACATCTCATTTTATTATTAGTGCATTTGAAGAGAAAACATTATTTATATTTTATCAAGTCCAATTTATTAATTTTTTTCCTTTTAGAGTTCATGTCATTTTGTGTAGTCAAGAAATCTTTTCCTAACTCAAAGTCACTAAGATTTTCTCCTATGTTTTGTTCTAGGTTTGTTTTTTGTGTGTTTTTTTTTTTTTTCTGTTTTGTTTTATTTTTTAGATTTTTTTTTGATGTGGACCATTTTTAAAGTCTTTATTGAATTTGTTACAATATTGCTTCTGTTTTATGTTTTAGTTTTTTTGTCTGTGAGGCATGTGGGATCTTAGCTCCCTGATCAGGGATTGAACTCGCACCCCCTGATTTGGAAGGCAAAGTCTTAACCACTTGACCACCAGGGAATTCCCTGTTCTATGTTTTTCATAGTTTTAGCTTTTACACTTAGTTTTATGATTCTTTTACAGTTTTTTTTTTTTTTAATATATATAAATGGGAAGCGTTTCCTCAGCTTCTATTTTCTGGAAGATTTTGTGTAGAACTGACATTTTTTTTTCCTTAGATGTTAGGTAGAATTTACTAGTAAAGCCATTAGAGCCTAGAGTTTTTTGTGGGAAGGCTTTAAAAAAAATGAACTAAATTTCTATACTTTGTTCAGAGTCCTTTGGTTTTAACCTAATGTCCTTTTTCTGTTCCAGAATCTTATCCAGGACATCACATCACATTTAGTCACCCTGTCTCCTTAGGCTCTTCTTGGCTGTGACAGTTTCTCAGACTTTCCTTATTTTGATGACCTTGACAGTTTTGAGAAGTACCGATCAGATACTTTGTGGAACACTCCTCACATGACATTTATCTGATGTTTTTCTCATGATTAGACTGCGGTTGTGGGCTCGGGATAGGAAGATCACATATAGATCAGTGAAACAACAGTCATCAATGGTTTAGGCTTCCCCAATAAAAAGACTCAGAATGCGGTAGAAATAATGTCAAACTATAGGCTACTTATAGGAGACCCACTTAAAACAAAATGACCCCAAGAGGTTAAAAATTAATGGGATGCCAAGGGCAAAGTAAAAAAAGGCAATATTAATATCAAAGCAGAGGGACTTCCCTGGTGGTCCTGTGGTTAGGACTCTGCGCTTCCACTGCCGGGGACACAGGTTTGATCCCTGGTTGGGAACTAAGATCCTGCATGCTGTGTGGCTCGGCCTAAAAAATACCCCAAAAAACCAAAAACACAAGACAGAAAAACAAAACAAACAAACAAAAAATCAAAGCAGAAATCTTTATTTGATGTCAAAGACACTGTTCTTTTAGAGCTATGCGAACTCCACCTCTCCACCTCTCTGAAGCCAGCACTTTTGGGGGAGGGAAAGGCTCAAGGCGCAATTGCCAAAGATCCAGGTCCTCAAAGTGGTAGGACAGGTTGAGGGTTTCCTACTCCATCAGGTCACAAATGATTGGAATGGCATCTCACCAGCTTTGGAGGAAGTAGACACCTGAGAGATCCGCTCCCATTCTTCTCTGGTGACTTCAAATCCCCTCTGTCTCCCCAAAGAGAGCCAGTTAGAGTTAAGAGGCTGGAGAGACTCAGTGGAGATGCCTTGTCAGCCCTGGTTAACCAGGCAACTGGCAAAATCACTTCCCCTCTCTGGACCTCCATTTCCTTAACTGCTCAAGGAGTTTTGACTTTCTGGTCTCCGAGTTCCACGTTTGCACTAAAATGTGAGGGTGCTTCCTGTTCATTTTCTTTTCCCTCTTTTGTTGTTTGTTTTTTTTTAAAGTTTCTATTCAACCAGTGTTACTGATCACGTGCCAAGCCCAATGGGCATGGGAGGTATGGGGCAACCTGAGTTTCTGCCCCAGGGACACTCTGCCAGCCCACGCTGCCCACCTGGTTGGCAGAGGGCTCTGTGGGTGATGCCCCAAAGGGCTGCTCCACCCACATATTCTCCCCAGAGTCAAGGGCGCACTCCAAGGGGAGCATTGGGTGCCCTCTTTTCATGTTCCCCTTGGCAGGCTTCCTATCACCCAAGAAGTACTAATCCTTCTAACTCTGGCTGTACCCCTGACTCAATCACTTTGGTCCTCCATTTCTCTAGCTGAATAACCCTTACCTTTCCCTACCTTAGTTATACAGATAAATAAAAGGCCAGATAAAAATGCTTTGAAAGCTTAAGACACAAAACTACTTTTTTTTTACATAAAGATTTTCCTTTAAGTTTCTTTTAAAAATTAGTACCAAATATCAAATAATTTTTTAATTAAAGTATAGTTTATTTACAATGTTACATTAGTTGCAGGTGTATAACAAAGTTATTCAGTTATACATACATATATATCTATTTTTTTCAGATTCTTTTCCCTTACAGGTTATTATAAAATATTGAGTGTAGGCCTGTTGCAGAGGCACTGAAAGAGAGGGAGAGGCTACGCGCGCGGTTCCCCCCCCCCCCCCCCCGCCCGGGAGCCTGCAGCCTCCAGCCGCCATCATGGCCGGGCAGCTCTCAGGGACGGGCACTCCTCTCCGCGGACCTCCTCCCTCCTGTCCTCTCGGTCCGTCACCCCACCGGCAACAATGTTTCTCACCCTGAACCAGCTCTCCGGTTCCCACGCTCCCGCTCCTGGACCCTCCGTTCAGCCGCGGATCGATGTCTCGGTCCGGAAACGCTGAGCTGCGCTGCGGACCCTCCGTATGTTTCTCACTCCCTCCCGTCTGCCACAGCTCCGCCCCTTCACCCTCTTTGAGCCGTCGTAGATGCCTCCCTACCGGCTATGTCGGGCTCCCCGCAGTCCTTTCTGGTGTCCGAGGCCGTCTGCTGGTGTTCAGCTGGCTCTCTGTGGGAATGACTGCGTCCTTCCGTGCATTCCCAATGCATCTGTGGAGAGGGATGCACTCCACGTCTCTCTACTTCGCCACCATCTTTTCTCTCCTAAGATACTGAAACCCCTACCAGGTTGAAGAAGTTAACTACACGATGACCAGACAGTAACCATGCCATAAGCTGCTCCATATTACACAATTCTGAGAACTGGCCTCAAGGAAATGGGAACAAACCGACCCTGGAATTGAAGATTAACTGCACTGAGAACAATGAAGATGATGCTGATCAGAACACCACATGACTAATTTCAGGATGACTGTCGGAGCTGACTCTGCAGTTCTGCATGTAGCCCCCTCACTCTGTCTATACACCCCTGAATCTCCCCGTTAAGCTCTTGCTCCCTGAGCAGCTGTGGGAAGTTGGCTTTAGGACACGAGTCTGCCTTCTCCCCAGGTTGCTGGCCTCCTGAATAAATCAACCTTTCCTTTCCTAAAAAAAAAAATACTGAGTGTAGTTCCCTGTGCTGTACAGTAGGTCCTTGTTGGTTATCTATTTTATGTATAGTAGTATGTATATGTTAATCCCAAATTCCTAATGTATCCCTCCCCCCCTCCAATTTATCCCCCCCCCCCCCCCCCCCCCCCGGTCCCGCTTTTCCCTTTGGTAACCATAAGTTTGTTTTCCACTGAGTTATGGGAAAGTTAACTGTCTTGTCTGAAGTCTTGCACAGCTAATCGTTTTTGTTTTTTTTTTTAAAAGATCTCCTTACTCCTTATCCTATGTTTCATCCACGCAAAAACTGTCTTCTCCTCCTGTTACATTTTTTTTAGGTGTGATAATTGTGTTGAGGTTTTTGCTTGTTTGTTTGTTTTTTCTCTTCAAGAGATAAGTGATGAAATATTTACCGGAACTTCCCTGGCGGTCCAGTGGTTAAGACTCTGTGCTTCTACTACAGGGGGTGCAAGTTTGACCCCTGGTCTGGGAACTAAGGTCCCATGTGCCCTGAAGCCAAAAAAGTGAAAAAAAATTTACAGATGGTAAAATTTTATGATGTCTGAGATTTGCTTCAAAATACCACTGAGGAGAAATGTATGGGATATTGATGAAACAAAAACTGACCGTAAGTTAAAAATTATTGAAGCTGGATAATGGGTACCTGAGGGTGCATTGTGTTATTTTCTCTACTATTATGTAGATTTTCAATTTTTTTATAATAAACAATAAAATTGAAACCATTCTTTCTTCTCCTACACAGTGATCTCTGACATCTCTCCCCCCAACAACAGGGATCACATTTTCTGACATTTAATCTACGTCTGTAATCCAAGCACTGGGGTCACTGAAGGACAGGGGAAGAACACAAGAAAAGAAGTCGAGAATAGAAAAGTGGCAACAAGGGCACCTGATAGGTGACATCCATCACCTCTTAAGTCCTCGGAGAATCAAGCAATAATGGGTATATGGGGATTCATTACACTATTTTCTCTAGGCAGGGTCCAAGATGCTGGGCTTTCCCAGGGGTGGTTGAGCACAGGTTGAGGCTTACTCTGTGCTTTGGGAAATTTTCTGCAGAGATTAGAGACTTTTTACTGGGACCTCCCCCTGATGGCTGAACTGCATGAGTTTTTGCCAGGTCACCATGTAGAAGTTGCCCTGCCAGAGTCCAAGGAAAGCAAACTCAGGGGCTGCCTACTCATCCCAGAAATGATTCCAAGACACCAAAGGAAACAGGACAAAGGGCATATTGGCTTTTTTTCCATCTACGAAAACTATGGACCCCCTAATGAGGCTTAGAGTGTGGGTCAAGAGAAGAGCAGAAAAAAATGAAACATGGCAAAACTCTTGCAAGTCAGAAGATGAAGTTCCCAAAATGCTGCCGAAACTGAACAAAAACACCCGCTTCTAAACCAAAGGGAGGGACTTCCCTGGTGGCACAGTGGTTAAGAATCCGTCTGCCAATGCAGGGGACACAGGTTCGAGCCCTGGTCCAGGAAGATCCCACATGCCACGGAGCAACTAAGCCTGTATGTCACAACTATACTGATCCTGTGCTCCAGAGCCCACAAGCCACAACTACTGAGCCCAAGCGCCACAACTGCTGAAGCCCACGTGCCTAGACCCTGTGCTCCACAACAAGAGAAGCCACTGCACCTCAACGAAGAACAGCCCTCGCTCGCCATAACCAGAGAAAGCCTGCGCACGGCAGTGAAGACCCAACACAGTCAAAAATAAACAAATAAATAAATGTTAAATAAATAAATAATAAACCTAAGGGAGAAGAATGACAGAGCTGACTATAAAATGATTTTCAACTTTGGTATGGGAAAAATATCACAAGTAATGTTAAATGACAAATTTACAGGTAAAAACATGTTACATGAATATTCGTAGTACGAGAGTTCTTACAAATAAATGAAAAAAGACTATCATCCCAATAGAAAAATGGACGATGGATATGAACAGGGAATTCAACAAATAAAAATAGTGAATGAGGGACTTCCCTCATGGTGAAGTGGTTAAGAATCCGCCCGCCAATGCAGGGGACATGGGTTCGAGCTCTGGTCTGGGAAGATCCCACATGCCCGTGTGCCACAACTACTGAGCCTGCATGCTGCAACTACTGAAGCCCGTGTGCCTAGAACCCGTGCTCCACAACAAGAAAAGCCATCACACTGAGAAGCCCGTGCACCGCAACAGAGTAACCCCTGCTTGCCACAACTAGAGAAAGCCCACATGCAGCGATGAAGACCCAACACAGCCAAATTAATTAATTAATTTTTTAAAAAAATGAACGACATAGGAAGAGATGTTAACCTCATTAGTAACCAAAGAAATACAATATAAAATAGAAATGGTATATATTTTATACCTTTCACATTCAAAGTTTGTGAGGATGTCATTACCAATAGTTACCTACATTAGTTCAAAGGTTGTGAAGGGCAGTTTGATAATATTTAACTAAATTTAAAATGTATATAGCTTTTTGACCTAGTAGTTCCATTTCTAGACATTTATTCCAAGGAAACAACTGAACAAATGCATAAGGATGTGTGTACAATGCTTTGTTGTTCTTGGAGCCTAACTGGAAACACCCAAATGTCCTCAAAGGGGACCGACAGTCTCCCGCCCTCTTTTGGTCCTTTCCATAAACATATAAACATGCTGAAGTCTGTCATGTCTGTAATACCCCCACCTCAACTCCATGCCCCTGAGTGAAGTCCTGTAGCCTTCACTTCACAGCCAAACTTTCCAAGGGGTCCTCTGCGTTTTTCACCATTTTCTTACCTCTTCCTCTGCATCCACCTCCAGCACACCACTGCTCTCCCTAATATCGTCACTAATGGTCCCATGTTGCAAAACCCAGTGGGCTCTGTTCATAGCTTCTTGGAAGCACTGAACTCTGTTGTCCATTTCCTCCTTTTGGAAACACGCTCTCAGGTGCTTCTCGGCTTCACTCAACACCCAGGGGTCCACAGTGCCCAGACCTATGTCTCTAACCAGAGCTCCCTCTCCAACTGCTGACTGGACAGACTTACTTGGGTGTCACACAAGTTTCTCAGACTCAGAATATCCAAACCTAAACTTACCATATCCCCTCGGCCTGCTCTTGTTACCACTTTCCTTCTCTCAGCCAGTGGCCCCACTGTTTGCACCAAGACAAGAAGTCAGTATTGATTTCTCTCTCCCTTGCTGTGTTCAGTCAACATCAAGCCTGTCCATCTATTTCATCTCACTCTCCCGCTGTTACCCCTCTGCAGACCACCAGCCATTCCTGCACTGCAGCCAGAGGGGTCCTTCATGATGCCCCTTTGCTACTTAAAACTGTTCCAGATTTCTCAGTTCCGTTAGAAAAAAGTCCAAGTCGCTGACCTTACGTGCTGGCCGGGGCCAATCTGTCTGTCTAACTTCCTTCTTATCAGTCCCCATCTCGCCTCCAGATGAATGTCTCCCCCTCTCTGATGAACGACCAGTCCCAGAGTGGGCTGCCTCCCCTTCTAAGATCTCAGGTGTCCTCCCTTTGCCCACCCATGCAGCACTGTGCGACTACCTTCACTGCCTCCCTGTTTTCCAGAAGATGGGTCTCATTACCCAAGCCTGCAGGGGAAACTACCAGAACAAATGCCAAGGCTGACCCCGCCCTAGGTGAACACAACAAACAACCCCTCCCATCCCCCCCACACCCATGCACACATTTCTCCAGAAGTCTACTGACAGGGTAAAAAGAGAGAGAGAGAGAAACAAGTCCTCATAAGCAGGTAATCTGGGGCCATTTTTTCACATAGGTGGTTAAACCAAGGCCCATTGGTCATCAGGGCTCCTGGAGGTGGTCTCCAGATCTGGCTTCCTTCTGGAGGTGGTCTCCAGAGATCCCAGAGGGCTACCCAAGCACCAGCAGCCACCATACCTGAGTTTCTTTTCTTTCTTTCTTCTTCTTTTCTCTTTTTAAAAAATATTTATTTATTTATTTATTTGTTTAGGCTTTGCCTGGTCTTCACTGTGGCACACGGGATCTTTTAGTTGTGGCATGTGGAATTCTTAGTTGTGGCATGCATTCAGGATCTAGTTTCCTGACCAGGGACTGAACCTGGGTACCCTACATTGGGCGTGCAGAGTCTTACCCACTGGACCACCAGGGAAGTCCCCTGCATTTCAATTCTTAAGAAGTATTCCCCTCCACCCAGAGAAAACCATAATTCTAAAAGACACATGCACCCCAATGTTCATTGCAGCAGTATTTACAATAGCCAGGACATGGAAGCAACCTAAATGCCCATCAACAGATGGATGGATAAAGAGATGTGGTACATATATACAATAGAATATTACTCAACCATAAGAAGGAATGAAACTGGGACATTTGAGAGACATGGATGGACCTAGAGACTGTCATACAGAGTGAAGTGAGTCAGAAAGAGAAAACCAAATATCATATATTAACACATATATGCAGAATATAGAAAAATGGTACAAATCAACCAGTTTGCAAGGCAGAAATAGAGACACAGATGTAGAGAACAAACACATGGACACCAAGTGGGGAAAGCGGGGAGGGTTGGGGGGGAATGAACTGGGAGATTGGGATTGCCATATATACATTACTAATAAGAAAAAAAATACCAAATTGTACACTTTAAATATATGCAGTTTATTGTATGTCAATTGTAACTCAAGAAAAGTTCTTCAAAAGAAAAAAAGGAAGTATTCCCCTCCAGATATTTCAACACTGAATGCAAAGTAGATATTATCCCCAACTTGAGATTTGGAAAGATAAAGCAACTAGCCTAGGGTCAGGTCACACAGATAAGTGACAAAGTTGCTCCTGTCTGACCCTAAAGCTCATGTGTGTTCTTTCCTCCCAGCCTCAAAGCCCTTGGAAAAAATAATCTTAGTGCCAACCCTGGCACTTAGAAATTTGGAGCAAAAAAAGGCTTCTTTCTGGGGTTTGGGCGGGATGGGGGATGGGGAGCGACTGCTTACCGAGTACGGGGTTTCCTTTTAGGCTGACGAAGACATGTCAGAACTTGATAGGGTGATGGCTGCACAACATTGTCAATGTAGAAAATGCATTTTAAAGTGTACACTGATAGGGTTTCCTAGGTGGTGCAGTGGTTGAGAATCCACCTGCCAATGCAGGGGACACAGGTTCGATCCCTGCTCCAGGAACATCCCACATGCCATGGAGCAACTAAGTCTGTGCGCCACAACTACTGAGCCTGCGCTTTAGAGCCCGTGAGCCACAACTACTGAGCCCATGTGCTGCAACTACTGAAGCCCATGCGCCTAGAGCCCGTGCTGCGCAGCAAGAGAAGCCACGGCAATGAGGAGCCCGCGCACCACAACAAAGAGTAGCCCCCACTCACTGCAACTAAAAAGAAAGCCCGCGCACGGCAAAAAAGACCCAACATAGCCAATAAAATAAACAAATAAATAAATAAATTTAAAGTGTACACTGATAAAGAGCTTTAAATATATATATACACTTTAAAGTGGTTAATTTTATGTTATACGAATTTGCCTCAATTCAAAAAAGAAAAAAATTAAAAGGGCTTCTCCTTTAACAGGCTGGGCACTGTGGCTCCCCTCTGTCCCCACTTTGTCAAGTCACTGACACCCTTGCTGAGACAGCAAGTGATTTAGCTTTATAGTATGGAAAAACCTCCTGCTAATTTTCCTCAATAATCTGTCTCTGTAAGTTTCTGACATGTCAATCTGTAACCCTGGGCCCTAGGGTATCCACTGTGACCGAGTCTTTTATCAATGGTTCTACCATTGCTACAGGAGAAAAAAAGAAAAAAGAAGACTCCTCTGGAGAGGTTAGTTTTAAAATATGATGTTTGGGTATGCTCACATGTGAATTCCATGGATTTTAGTCAGGGCAAGTCAGAAAATCACGTTCCATTGACTCCATTACAGAAGCAAAAGACCACAAGTTAAAAGTCAGCTTATGGGAGCCAGGTAGTAGTTTTTTGTGTTGAATAATACTTACATTTCTTTCCTTAAAAAAAAAAAAAAAAGGCAGCTGATGGGTTTTAGTTCAGGGAGTAATTCCAGGACAGAAGGGCAGAGGAGACCCCTCAGGCAGGGATTACTTAAAATGCCATTTTCTATTGCTTCACCTAAGCCCTGATATGATTCCAGATTAAAAAAAATAAAATTCACAAGCCATGCTGTCTCATTCTTGGAAGCCCACACCTTCTTGCTGAAATGAGAAAATGAGCAGAAGACCACAGACAACAAGAGCCATGGGACTTCCCTGGTAGTCCCAGTGGCTAAGACTCCACACTTCCAATGCAGGGGCCCCAGGTTCCATCCCTCATCAGGGAACTAGATCCCACATGTCACAACTAAGAGTTCGCATGCCGCAGCTGAGGATCCTGCGTGCCACAGCTAAGACCTGGTGCAGCCAAATAAATAAATAAATAAGCAGATAAACAAATAAATAAGAGCCATGGTCGGGGGCCAGCAAAGCCCTCTAAGCAGAAGAGGGGAAACAATACCAGTTTGCATCCTGAAATCATCCTGACTAGGTCACAAGAAAGTTCCACATCAGTTAGGAGGGGATGCATGGAGCACCACAGGAGAATGTCCTTGAGCCCCTGGCTGAGTGGTGACCAGAACGCCTGGGAGGGGAAACCACTTGAGGTCAGGGAAAGAACCACCAGAAATCTGTAAGCCAAACAATTCCTGGAGCACATACAGCGCTGGGAATGGTTCCAGCAGCCGGAGTGCAAAGATCTCCCCACAGAGAGGGCAGCACCTTAGCCAAGGGAATGAATTAGCCCTAGATTAAAGGCTGCAAGAGACTCCCTCCAACAAAGCCTAAAAGCAAGTCTCAAAGGATCAAATTGATTCCAAGTAACTAATTGCATGTCAGAACAAAGCCCAACACTATTTAAACAAAATCAGTAAAATCCATTAGCGTAAACTTTGACAATGTCTGGCAGCCAATCAGATATTACTATGCATGCAAGGCAGCAGCAAGTGTGGCCCATATCCTAGAGGGCCACCAATGAATAGAAATAGACCCAGTATTGACAGAGATAATGGGATTAGCACACAAGGATATTAAAAAGCTTGTTCCATGTGTTCAAGAAGCTAGAGGAAAACAGGAGCAAGATGAGGAGAGAAATGAAAGATTTAAAAAAAAAAAAAAAAAGACCCAAACTGAACTAGAGATGAAAAGTACACTATCTAAGATGAAAATTACACTGGGTGGGATAAACAGCCAATGAGAGACTGCAGAAGAAGAGGTCAGTGTACTTAAAGACATAATAGAAACTGTCCACAACAGGGACTTCCCTGGTGGTGCAGTGGTTAAGAATTTGCCTGCCCATGCAGGGGACACGGGTTCGATCCCTGGGCTGGGAGGATCCCACATGCTGCGGAGCCACTGAACCCATGGACCACAACCCCTCGAGCCACAACTACTGAGCCCACGTGCCGCAGCTACTGAAGCCCACGTGCCTAGAGCCCATGCTCCGCAACAAGAGAAGCCATCGAAATAAGTAGAGCATCCATGACCTGTGGGAATATCCAGCATCCTCATGTACATGTTATTCGAGTTGCAGAAGGAGAGGAGGAAGTGGGGGAGAGAGGAACAGTAGCTGAAGAAATACTCAGGCCACTTTCCTAATGAACACCATTCCATAATTTTCCAGGTGCCTTAAAATAGTGCCTGCCTTCCTTATGTTGACCTACAAGATTCTTCCCACCTCCCCTGTTACTGCTCCAATTTCAGCTCCACCACTTTCTTCTTCACCCATTTCGCTCCAGCCACATTAGACTTCTCAGCTCTGCAAAATTCCTCCTCGTCTGGGTTTTCCCCCATGCCATTCCCTCTGGCTGGAAGGTTCTTCCCCACTCCCAGCTGACTCCCACTCCTCTGGATCTTAGACCAATGTCACCTCCTCAGAGAAGTCCTTCCTGACTTCCCAACCAGGCGTGGTCCTCTCAGCACCCTCAGCAGCCGCACTTCTTGGCAGCACTGGGCACAGTTGAGATGCAGCAATTATGACTTTAATGTCTTCTTCCTTAGAGTCCTGCTCATCACCACACCCCCAGGGCTCAGGCTCATGCCTGAGCACCGCCACCACCCCCTGCCCACAGGTGTAAAGTGGCAGAGATGAGAGGTCTGTGTGTACACCCATCTCGCTCTCAAACTATCTCTGTTGTGACAAGCAATTCCCTAGCTTTATTTCTACCTCCCTGGAATAGAATGACTGTCTCAACTTAGTCCATCATTGACTCTCTAACATCTACTCTCAAACACCCATCTTTTCCATGAGCAAAATGGGCCAGGAGAGCCCTTGGAGAAGGCCAGAGATACCCATTTGTGGTAGTCAGGGCTCTCCAGAGAAACATAACAGAACGAATATAAATATAAATATAAATATAAATATAAATATAAATATAAATATAAATATATATGGAGAGAGAGATTATTTTAAAAAATTATGACTGGCAACTCCAAAATCTGCCAGGTGGGCAGTCTGGAGACCCAGAGAAGAGCCGAAGTTGCAGGTCATGTCTAAAGGCCATCTGCTGGCAGAATCCCTTCTTGCTTGGGGAAGTCAGTCTTTGGTCTATTAAGACCTTCAATTGATTGTATGAGGCCCACCCACATTATGGAGAGTAAGGAATCTGCTTTACTCAAAGTCCACTAATTTAAATGTCAATCTCATCCAAAAAATACCCTCACAAAAGCATCCAGAATAATGTTTGACCAAAGATTTAGGCACTGTGGCACAGCCAAGTTGACACATAAAATTAACTATCACACCACCCAAGAACCCCTCGGATACACTCTCTCTGTGAAGTCCTCCCCCATCCCTACACGTATAAGTGAGGGGTTGATCTTACTCCTTTCTGTGCCTAGCACCGAGGGCAGATGTACATGCTGAGTAAATATTTCCTCTCCCCCCTTTACTTCCTGTTTCTCTGTTGTCTGTCTTCTTTCCCCTTCTAAGAAGAATGTCCCAGGCCCAGTGAATGATCGACTTTGGCTCTCCATGAAGGAATGGTTTGTCTTTCTCTTCCATGCCCTTGGTTTTCATCCTTGGCTGAGGTTTTACATCTATTAATGAAGCCAAGGTTGGTTATTCTAGTAGTCAGTGGGCATTTCCTCTTAGCCTACAAAGCCTCTCTCCTGACTGGTCCATCTATGTACCTGGGTAGGGCTTGTTGACTTCATGTGATGCTTTAGGATGAGTGATGGGGCAAGAAGCTAGCCTTTGGGTTGCGCGAAACCTTAAGAGGCAGAATGAAGAGGCCTCTCCTCTGGGTACCAACACTCACTTTAGCTGCAGTTCATTCAGTTTCTTTGGAGAATATTCTTCCTGGCTTTTTGGCTAAGTCTAAAACAGCTGCCTAGCTACTGGCACAGGAGTGAGGATGGAGGAACAAGGTACGGGAGTGGGGGCAGCTGATAGATACAGTAGTTCTGTTACCGAGTCCAAGCTCATTCTGCTCGCTGCACGACAGGCCAATGCATCGGAGACGAGGTGTTGAGGCAAGGAATATGACTTTATTCAGAAAGCCAGCAAACTTAGAAGATGGCAGACTAATGTCTCCTCAAAAAACCATCTTATTGGGGTCTGGATGCTAGTTTGTTTTAGAGAACCAGAGAGGGAGGGGCTGTGGGGAAGTAAAGTTAAAGGGGCTGTCAGTCTTATAAAAGATCTCCAGGAATAACCAGCCTCAGTGAGGGGAAATGTTAATTTCAGCCATTCACACAGGTGGGCAGGGCAGATTGTCTGCAGGTGGGCTGAACAGAGGCACTTTAGTTCAACATTTGGGCAGAGGGCCAGTGTTCCTGGAGGCAGGCCATCATGTATGATTACAATAACAAAAGCAACAAAAAGCAAAAGTTAAAGTCAAAGAAACAGATCTAACATGGGGTCCGATTTAGCTCCACACGGTAACAGTTCAACAGACGGACTTTCAGTAATCCCTGACAGGGCCTTCCCATCTTGCTCCCACACTCTGACCGGAGGTACCCTCCTTCCTGGGATTCTGCTCAGCAGGTTGACTGTATCTGCCAGTGCCTATTCTTAGCTATGGTTTATTCCACTCCATCCATCAAGGCATTTCTCTCCACTTTATTTTTTTTTCAATATTTATTTTAATTGTTTATTTATTTGGCTGCACTGAGTCTTAGTTGCAGCATACAGGATCTTTAGTTGCAGCATGTGAACTCTTAGTTGTGGCATGTGGGATCTAGTTCCCTGATCAGGGATCGAACCCAGGCCCCCTGTATTAGGAGTGTAGAGTCTTAGCCACTGGACCACCAGGGAAGTCCCTCTATCCACTTTATATCTTGCAGAAATTCACTGAAATCCATCATCCACAGATGGTCCATGCTATTCTCCTTGATATTATGAGCTTAGTTTTCTGTTTCTTTTTCTAATTTTAATGGAGTGTCAGGAGAGGAGGAAGATTAGCACACGTGATTGGTTTGCTATACTGCAAGGGAAGTCCAGAGTAACCTTATAAAAACCTAACTTTCAAGGTTTTGATGCACACTAAAGTTCAAATGTCCCAAGAAATGTACTACTTGCTGTTATGAATGTTTATGCCCTTGTATAAGTGAAAGCCATGAGTGCATTTTCTTTTCTTTTCTTTTTTTTCTTTTCTTTTCTTTTTTTTTTGGCTGAGCCATGCAGCTTGCAGAATCTTAGTTCCCCAACCAGGGAATGAACCTGGGCCCTGGCAGTGAAAGCTCCGAGTCCTAACACTGGACTGCCAGGCAGTTCCCTGTGAGTGCATTTTCTGGGCAGTGGAGGTCTGTCTAGGTGTCATGCATTATATGAGGTGTTGTATGTACATCACTCACTTACTTTGCATGGAACCCTAATGAAGCAGGGGTTAAGAACCTCCATCTTAAAGATGAGGTCACTGGGGCTTAGAAAGGTGACTAGTGCGTGGAAATACTCGCTATTTTCACTTATTCAATAAATACGTACCAAGGGCCTTCTGTATGTGTGCCATTCTAGGTGCAGGGGATACACGAGTAAGCAAGAGAATGTCCCTACCCTCCTAGAGCTAGGCACAGAAGGATAATAAACAGACCAACAAATAAATATACACCTTGTCAGGTGGTGATTGTATTATAGAGAAGAATAAAGCCGGAAGGAAGGAGAGGAAAGCTGGGAGTTGAAGTGGGGTGCTCTTTTATACTGGGTGGGAAGGGCTTCTGGGGAAGGTGACATTTGAGACCTGAAGAAGAACACGGTCTTGGATAAAGGCTAACAGAAAAATGAGTCTTCTTTCAAGAAGGGAATCCACTCTAATTAAATGGAGACCCTGAAGCAAATCCTTGGACCAAAAAGTACTTTGGTTATTCAGGAACTGTGTGGGTACTTCCTGAGAAGCTGACTTTGCCATCTTTGAGAATTATACCAAGATCCTGTAGCTGATGAGTCAACTCAGGCAAAAGTACCAGGCAAAACTAAAGTGAAGCCTGTTCTGTAAATTTATAGTAAATTACAGACCTCTCTGTTTTATTTGACAGAGAGAGATAACTCTCTTGTCAAATTGTTTGACAACAATCTGTCTTCACCATGTATAACTTTTATGTTATGGTAGACATTAAGTCTTGTAAATACTTATAAAAAGCCATAAAACAGTGTGCTACCATTTCTGTAAAAGATAGGAAAAAGTATAAACACACACACAGAGTACATACACTCATACTCATAGACATATGCTGTGGTAGACTGCAAAAAGGAAAAAAAAAAAGCCACAAATTCTTGTCATCCCTGCATGGAAGCCCTTCTGCAAAGTGATTTTAAAGCTCTTTCCATCAAAACGTGGAGTCTATTTCTCCAGACCCCGTTGAATCTGGACTTGGCTTTGATTTAATTTGCTTTGGCCAGAGGTTCATTAGCAAATGTGATGAAGGCAGAGGCTCAAAGAGTAATTGTGCATTGGAGCGTGCCCTCATTTACTGCTGGGAATCTCCTGTCATCACATGAGGGAGGCTGGGCTAGCCTGCTGCATGTTGGGGGGTGGCTGTCTGTCACCCAGGTTGACATTGACATTGAGCCAACTTCCAGATATGTGACGACTCCCTAGACCAAACAGCCTGCCGTCTGCCAGACACGTGACTAAGGCCATTCTAGACCATCCATCCCACTGAATACGCCTGGGCAAGAACTGCCCAGCTGGCCCACAGAATCTAGAGTGAATACAAATGCTTGTTATTTTAAGCCATTAAGTTTTGGAGTGACTTGTCATGCAGCAAAAGCCAATGTGTACATGTAAAGAATCCCTCTGGAAAGATTTTTTTACTGGCTACACTGGTTGCCTGGGAGATAGCGAGGACTGGGCCAGGGACACAGCTGAGAGGGAGAATTTTTACCGTATCACTTTTTGAATTTTTTGAATTTCGAACCATATGGATGTACATAATATATTCTAAAGGACAAATACAACTGTAAAATGTTAAAATTAGAAAGCATGACTGGTGGAGAAGAGAGTTTTCATTCATCAATTGTACTTTTTGTTATTATGTCAAGAGCCAGTGAACTGAAAATGAACATACAGTGTTTGTGGTTCTGTTTCCTTTTCTGAAATGGATCTAAGACCTTTGTCCTCCGGGACAATAACAGCCTGAATGTACTACTCTCTGGTGTTTGAGACAACAGCCCAGTCTCTTGTCCCCTCTGCAGTGGCTTAACAGAAGTGCTAAAGCTCAAACACCATAAAGTATTGTTTTAGCCACATCTTGTCAAGGATCTTACTCTGAAGTCCACATTCTTTCCACTATGATTTAGTGCTGCCTCCTTCCCAGGGAAGAATAATGGGATGGAAGCTGTACTGGTTGCATGGGATAAAACTCAAATTGGCTCAGGAAAAAGGAGGGATTTGTTGCCTCAGTACATTCAAGGAAAGGTGGGACAATCTGACTACAGAGAGGTGGGGGTGGAGGGGCTTGGCACCAGCAGATGCAGGAATTGAAGGCTGCCAGGTCCTTCCCTTCTCTGTTCCTCCTTGATGTCACTTCCTTCTCTCTCCTTTTCTCTCCTTGCAGACCACTGTCTGGTGGAGAGACGGCTGAGAACTACTGGGTCTTAGGTCTGACGGCTTGCTGCATTGGAAGGTATGCCTCTTAATCTCTCAACGTGTAAACTCAGACACAGGAGGAAGAACTCTGACTTGCACACCCTCCTTGGATCAAGTTCGCATGCCTGGATGAGTCAACTAGGGCCTGGAGATTGATCTCAAAGAGTCCACATGGAGTGGGGAGGGGAGCCATTTTCAGAAGAGGAGAATGTTGCTACCAGAAGAAAAGAGCACATGAGGCAGAAAACCACAATCTGAAGGCAGAAATAATATGGGCTTTGGGGTCGACACAGCCCTGGGTCTGTGTCTTGGTGCTGCCACTACTACAGCAGGACTCTGACAGGTTACTCACTCTTTCCAAGCCTCAGTTTTGTCTCCAGTGATGCCTATCCCATGGGGTTGTTTTAAGTATTAGCAATAATATGCCCAGCATATAGAACAGGGACTATGGCACTGATGGTTATTCTTCACTGTTTGCATAGGACCAGCACTGAAGGCATCTATTTTGGACATTTCTGCAACACAAACCCACTTGTGCATCAAGTCTCAGAATATTAGGTTTGACTAAGATATCATTTAGTCAGTCCAAGTGATGGTCCACAAACTGGTTCCAGATAGGATAGAGTTTTCAGCAGTTAGTCCAAAAACATAGGAAAAAAAAAAAAAGAGGAAAACATGGAGTTTTCCATAAAACTAAGGGTAATCAATGTAAGGGACTGCCTTTTATTTAAAAATTATGTCCTACAAGAATAAAGACACAGACACAGAGAATGGTCTCGAGGACACAGGAGGGGGGGTGGGGTGGGGGGGTGGAACGGGGATGAAGTGAGAGAGCAGCATAGACATAGCTATACCACCAAATGTAAAATAGATAGCTAGTGGGAAGCAGCTGCAGAGCACAGCAAGATCAGCTTGATGCTTTGTGAAGATCTAGAGGGGTGGGATAGGGAGGAGGGTAGGGAGGCTCACGAGGGGGGGATATGGGGATATATGTGTAAATACAGCTGATTCACTTTGTTGCACAGCAGAAACTGCACAACATTGTAAAACAATTATACTCCAATAAAGATCTGAGGGGGAAAAAAGTCCTGATTTTTTTGTACAAAAAAATTTTTTTATAATGAAATGGCAACACTAGATGGTGTTTTAAAAATATGTTTATTTGACAAAATGAAAAGTGGACAACCCTACACTAATTTCCATTTTTAATTTACTTCTTCATGAAAAATGCAAAAGCCCGAGAACCACTGATCTAGCCCAACTCTTCATTTTCAAGCAGAAAATAAATCAAGCTCTGGAGTGATCCCATAACTTGCTCAAATCCCGGATTTAGAAAGTGGCTACTTTCAGAGACCACCTAGCGTTTTGACTCAGGGTGGGATTACATCTGACAGTTGGTTTTTTTTATTTTTAAGGTCTCTTTCGTTGTTTTTTTATACACTTTAATCTTTAGGACAGTTTTAGGTTTACAGCAAAATTGATCAGGAAGTTCAGAGAGTTCCTATATTCCCGCTCTATGTCCACACACACACATAGCCTTCCCCACTTTTAACATCCCCTACCCCGCACATTTGTTACAACTGATTACCCAATATTGACACATCATTACCCAAAGTCCATAGTTTACATTAGGGTTGACTCTTAGTGTTACACATCCTATGGGTTTCGACACATGTATCTACCATTATAGTATCATACAAAATAGTTTCACTGACCTAAAAATCCTCTTTGCTCCATCTATTCACCCCTCCCTCCCCTCTATCCCCTGGACTTTTACTGTCTCCATAAGTTGCCTTTTCCAGAATGTCATATAATCGGAATCATACAGTATACTATGGACTGAATATTTGTGTCTCCCTCAAGTTCATCTGTTGAGATCTAATCCCCAGTGTGTTGGAGATGGGGTCTTTGGGAGGTGATTAGGTCAGGAGGGTGGAGCCCTCATAAATGGGTTGAGTGTCCTATACAAGAAGTCCTTGACCCTTCCACCATGAGAAGTGAAAGCAAAAAGACAGTGGTCTAGGAAGTGAACCCTCTTGCCAGACATCCAACCTGCCAGCACCTTGATCTTGGACTTCCCAGCCCCCTGAACTGTGAGAAATAAATTTCTGTTGTTTATAAGCTACCCAGTCTATGGTATTTCTTTTTTTTTTTTTTTAGAATTTTATTGAGATACAGTTAACATATAATAAACTGCATATATTTAGAGCGTACAATTTGGTATCCCAATCTCCCAATTCATTCCCCCCCAACCCTCCACGCTTTCCCCACTCGGTGTCCATATGTTTGTTCTCTATATCTGGGTCTCTATTTCCGCCTTGCAAACCGGTTGATTTGTACCATTTCTCTATAGTCCGCATATATGGGTTAATATACAATATTTGTTTTTCTCTTTCTGACTCACTTCACTCTGTATGACAGTCTCCAAGTCCATCCATGCCTCTAGAAATGTCCCAGTTTCCTTGCTTTTTACAGCTGAGCAATATTCCATTGTATATATGTACCACATCTTCTTTATCCATTCATCTGTTGATGGACATTTAGATTGCTTCCATGTCCTGGCTATTGTAAATAGTGCTGCCATCAACATTGGAGTGCATGTGTCTTTTTGAATTATGGTGTTCTCTGGGTATATTCCCAGCAGTGGGATTGCTGGGTCATATGGTAACTCTATTTTTAGTTTTGCAAGGAAGCTCCATACTGTTCTCCATAGTGGCTGTATCAATTTACATTCCCACCAACAGTGCAAGAGTGTTCTCTTTTCTCTGCACCCTCTCCAGCATTTACTGTTTGTAGATTTTCTGATGATGCCCATTCTGACCAGTGTGCGGTGATACCTCATTGTAGTTTTGATTTGCATTTCTCTAACAATTAGTGATGTTGAGCAGCTATTCATGTACCTCTTGGCCATCTGTATGTCTTCTTTAGAGAAACGCCTATTTAGGTCTTCTGCCCATTTTTTGATTGGGTTGTTTGTTTTTTTTGATATTGAGCTGGATAAACTGGGTATATATTTTGGAGATTAGTCCTTTGTCTGTTGATTCGTTTGCAAATATTTTCTCGTATTCTGAGGGTTGTCTTTTCATCCTGCTTATAGTTTTCTTTGCTGTGCAGAAGCTTTGACATTTCATTAGGTCTCACTTATTTATTTTTGTTTTTATTTCCATTACTCTAGGAGGTGGATCAAAAAAGATCTTGCTGTTATTTACGTCGAAGTGTTCTTCCTATGTTTTCCTTTAGGAGTTTTATAGTGTCTGGCTTTACATTTAGGTCTTTAATCCATTTGGAGTTTATTTTTTGTATGGTGTTAGGGAGTGTTCTAATCTCATTCTTTTACATGCAGCTGTCCAGTTTTCCCAGCACCACTTATTGAAGAGGCTGCCTTTTCTCCATTGTATATCCTTGCCTCCTTTGTCATAGATTAGTTGATCGTAGTTTATCTCTGGGCTTTCTATTCTGTTCCATTGATCTATATTTCTGTTTTTGTGCCAGTACCATACTGTCTTCATCACTGCAGCCTTGTAGTATAGCCTGAAGTCAGGAAGCCTGATTCCACCAACTCTGTCTTTCCTTCTCAAGCTTTCTTTGGCTACTCGGGGTCTTTTGCGTTTCCATACAAGTCGTAAAATTTCCTGTTCTAGTTCTGTGAAAAATGCCATTGGTAATTTGATCGGGTTTGCATTGAATCTGTAAATTGCTTTGGGTAGTATAGTCATTTTCACAATGTTGATTCTTCCAATCCAAGAACATGGTATGTCCCTCCATCTGTTTGTATCATCTTTAATTTCTTTCATTAGTGTCTTATAGTTTTCTGAGTACAGGTCTTTTACCTCCTTGGTTAGGTTCATTCCTAGGTATTTTATTCTTTTTGTTGCAGTGGTGAATGGGATTGTTTCCTTAATTTCTCTTTCTGATCTTTCATTGTTAGTGTACAGAAATGCAAGAGATTTCTGTGTGTTAATTTTGTATCCTGCAACTTGACCAAATTCGTTGATTAGCTCAAGTAGTTTTGTGGTGGCATCTTTAGGATTTTCTATGTATAATATCATGCCATCTGTGAATAGTGACAGTTTTACTTCTTCTTTTCCAATTTGGATTCCTTTGATTTCTTTTTCTTCTCTGATTGCTGTGGCAAGGATTTCCAGAACTATTTTGAATAGTAGTGGTGAGAGTGGACATCCTTGTCTTGTTCCTGATCTTAGAGGGAATGTTTGCAGTTTTTCAGCATTGAGAATGATGTTTGCTGTGGGTTTGTCATATATGGCCTTTATTATGTGGAGGTAGGTTCCCTCTATGCCCACCTTCTGGAGAGTTTTTATCATAAATGGGTGTTGAATTTTGTCAAAAGCTTTTTCTGCATCTCTTGAGATGAACATGTAGTTTTTATCCTTCAATTTATTAATATGGAGTATCACATTGATTGATTTGCATATATTGAAGAATCCTTGCATTCCAGGGATAAACCCCACTTGATTATGGTGGATGATCCTTTTAATGTGTTGTTGGATTCTGTTGGCTAGTATTTTGGTGAGGATTTTTGCATCTAAATTCATCAGTAATATTGGTCTGTAGTTTTCTTTTTTTGTAGTATCTTTGTCTGGTTTTGGTATCAGGGTGATGGTGGCTTCATAAAATGAGTTTGGGAGTGTTCCTTCCTCTGCACTTTTTTTGAAGAGTTTGAGAAGGATGGGTGTTAGTTCTTCTCTAAATGTTTTATAAAATTCACCTGTGAATCCATCTGGTCCTGGACTTTTGTTTCTTGGGAGATTTTTAATCACAGTGTCAATTTCATTACTTGTGATTGGTCTGTTCATATTTTCTATGTCTTCCTGATTCAGTCTTGGAAGGTTATACCTTTCTAAGAATCTGTCCATTTCATCCAGGTTGTCCATTTTATTGGCATATAGTTGCTTGTAGTAGTCTCTTATGGTGCTTTGTATTTCTGTGGTGTCCATTGTAACTTCTCCTGTTTCCTTTCTAATTTTATTGATTTGAGTCCTCTCCCTCTTTTTCTTGATGAGTCTTGCTAGAGGTTCATCGATTTTATTTATCTTCTCAAAGAACCATCTTTTAGTTTTATTGATTTTTGCTATTGTTTTCTTTGTTTCTATTTCATTTACTTCTGCTCTGATCTTTATGATTTCTCTGCATCTACTAACTTTGGGTTTTGTTTGCTCTTCTTTCTCTGGTTTCTTTAGGTGTAAGGTTAGATTGTTTATTTGGGATATTTCTTGTTTCTTGAGGTATTATTGTATCGCTATAAACTTCCCTTTTAGAACTGCCTTTGCTGCATCCCATAGGTTTTGGATTGTTGGGTTTTCATTGTCATTTGTCTCTAGGTATTTTTTGATTTCCTCTTTGATTTCTTCAGTGATCTCTTGGTTATTTAGTAGTGTATTGTTTAGCCTCCATGTGTTTGTGCTTTTTACAGTGTTTTTCCTGTAATTGATTTCTAATCTCATAGCGTTGTGGTCAGAAATAATGCTTGATACAATTTCAATTTTCTTGAATTTACCAAGGCTTCATTTATGACCCAAAATGTGATCTATCCTGGAGAATGTTCCATGTGCAATGGAGAAGAATGTGTAATCTGCTGTTTTTAGATGTAATGTCCTGTAGATATTGATTAAATCAAGCTGATTTATTGTCATTTAAAGCTTGTGTTTCCTTATTAATTTTCTGTTTGGATGATCTGTCCATTGATGTAAGTGGGGTGTTAAAGTACCCCACCCTGATTGTGTTACTGTCAATTTCCTCTTTCATAGTTGTTAACATTTGCCTTAAGTATTGAGGTTCTCCTATATTGGATGCATATATATTTATAATTGTTATCTCTTCTTCTTTGAGAGATCCCTCGATCTTTATGTCGTGTCCTTTCTTGTCTCTTATAACATTTTTTATTTTAAAGTTTATTTTATCTGATATGAGTATCGCTACTCCAGCTTTCTTTTGCTTTCCATTTGCATGGGATATCTTTTTCCAACCCCTCACTTTCAGTCTGTATGTGTCCCTAGGTCTGAAGTGAGTCTCTTGGAGACAGCATATATATGGGTCTTGTTTTTGTATCCATTCAGCCACTCTGTGTCTTTTGGTTGGGGCATTTAATCCATTTACATTCAAGGTAATTATTGATATGTGTGTTCCTATTACCATTTTCTTAATTGTTCTGTTTTTGTTTCTGTAGGTCCTTTTCTTCTGTTATGTTTCCCACTTAGAGAAGTTCCTTTAGCATTTGTTGTAGGGCTGGTTTGGTGGTGCTGAATTCTCTTAGCTGTTGCTTGTCTGTAAAGCTTTTGATTTCTCTGTCAAATCTGAATGAGATCCTTGCTGGGTAGAGTATTCTTGGCTGTAGGTTCTTCTCTTTCATCACTTGAAGTATACGATGCCACTCCCTTCTGGCTTGCAGAGTTTCTGCTGAGAAATCAGCTGTTAACCTTATGCGAATTCCCTTGTATGTTATTTGTCATTTTTCCCTTGTTGCTTTTAATAACTTTTCTCTGTCTTTAATTTTTGTCAGTTTGACTACTATATGTCTTGGTGTGTTTCTCCTTGGGTTTATCTTGCCTGGGACTCTGCACTTCCTGGACTTGGGTAGCTATTTCCTTTCCGATGTTAGGGAAGTTTTCAACTATAATCCCTTCCAATATCTTCTCGGGTCCTTTCTCTCTCTCTCCTCCTTCTGGGACGCCTATAATGTGAATGTTGGTGCATTTAACATTGTCCCAGAGGTATCTTAGGCTGTCTTCAGTTCTTTTCATTCTTTTTTCTTTATTCTTTTCTGCATCAGTGATTATCACCATTCTGTCTTCCAGCTCACTTATTTGCCCTTCTGCCTCAGTTAACGTGCTATTGGTTGCTTCTAGTGTATTTTTCATTTCAGTTATTGTGTTGCACATCTCTGTTTGTTTGCTCTTCAATTCTTCTAGGTCTTTGGTAAACTTTTCAATCTTTGCATCCAGTCTTTTTTCAAAGTCCTGGATCATCTTCACTATCATTATTCTGAATTCTTTTTCTGGAAGGATGCCTACCTCCTCTTCATTTAGCTGTTTTTCTGGGGTTTTAGCTTGTCCCTTCATCTGATACAAATTCCTCTGCTTTTTCATTTTCTGTATCTTTTTGTAGCTGTGGTTTTCAGTCCCACAAGATGAAATACTGCTGATACTGCTTGATACTGCTCTCTGTCCTCTTGTGGAGGAAGCTCTCTGGGAGGCTAGTGTGTGCTTCTTGATGGGAGGGACTGATAGTGGGTAGGGCTGGGTGGGCGAAGCTCAGTAAAACTTTAATCCAATTTGGTGGGCAGAGCTCAGTAGAACCTTAATCTGCTTGTCTGCCAATGGGTGGGGCTGTGTTCCCACCTTGTTTGATGTTTGGCCTGAGGCTACCTAGCAGTGGAGCTTACAGGCTCTTTAGTGAGGCTAATGGCAGACTCTGAGAGGACTCACGCCAGTGAGCACTTCCCAGAACCCCTGCCCCCATTGCCCCGTCTCCTCAGTGAGCCACAGCCACCCCCCACCTCTGCAGGCAACCCTCCAACACCAGCAGGTAGGTCTGATTCAGTCTCCTATGGGGTCACTGCTCCTTCCCCCTGGGTCCTGGTGAGCACACTTTTTTGTGTGCCCTCCAAGAGTGGAGTCTCTGTTTCCCCCAGTCCTGTGGAGGTCCTGCAATCAAATCCCGCTGGCTTTCAAAGTCTGATTCTCTGGGGATTCCTCCCCACGTTGCTGGACTGCCAGGTTGGGAAGCCTGACATGGGGCTCAGAACCCTCACTTTAGTGGGTGGGCTTCTGCGGTATAACTGTTCTCCAGTTTGTGAGTCACCCACCTAGCATTTATGGGATTTGATTGTAACACGATTGCGCCCCTCCTACTGTCTCATTGTGGCTTCTCCTTTGTCTCTGGATGTGGGGTGTCTTTTTTGGTGAGTTCCAGTGTCTTTCTGTCGATGATTGTTCAGCAGTTAGTTGTAATTCTGGTGCTCTTGCAAGAGGGAGTGAGCGCACATCCTCCTACTCTGCCATCTTGATCCGTCTTTGTATGGTATTTCTGTTATAGAAGCCCAAATGGATTAAGACAGGTCTACCACCTCACATAGTTCCTTTTGTGTGTATATATGGAAAGAACACTTAAGATCTACTCCCTTAGCAATTTTCAAATATACAGTACAGTATTGTTTGCTTGTTTGGATTGTTTTGTTGTATGGGAGGAGGAGCCAATGTAATGGCTACTCTTTATTGGAAAGAAGAAACTTTACACCACATTTTGAGTGAGTTAGTGCAGGGCCTCAGTGGGCCAGCTGGTGGGACACCAGCTTGTAATGGGTTCCACAGCTAGGGCATGGCTGGGCCTTGCCTTTGTGCAGCCAGAATTGGATGACAGCACTATTGTCTTCTTCACAGATGCAGCACACTATTTGCTTGTTGGTGATGGAGGGGACTAAATTAGGGTCTTCCTTGGGACCTGAGGCTACCTCCTTTGGGGCAAGCATATTGTATGGGTCCCATCTCTTGTGTGCAGCCAGCATGACCTCCCTCTCCAGCCCGGTTGCCTGCTCGTCAACATCAGTAGGAATGCCACCTCCAGATGCCATTGAGTGCACCATGGAGACTCCAGTGGGACCGTGGGCCCTCAGGGCCTGCGTGGCTAGAGTTCCAGCTCTGCAGAATAACCTTGAAGCCATCATGCCCGCTACAAACACCAGCACTACAGTACAGTATTGTTAACTGTAGTTACCATGCTGCTGTATGTTAGACCCACCAGAACTTATTCATCTTATAAATGGAAGTTTGTGTGCTTTGACCACCATCACTCTTTCCCCCTCATCTCTCTGGCTACCACAATTCTACTGTCTGTTTCTGAGTTGTTTGTTTGTTTGTTTTTTCAGATTCCATGAATAAGTGAGATCATACAGTACTGGTCTTCCTCTGGCTAACTTATTTCACGTAGCATAATGCCCTCAAGTTCCACCCACATCACAAATGGCAGGATTTCCTTCTTTTTTATGGCTGAGTAATATTACATTGTGTATATATACCACTTTTTTTTTAACTAGTCATCTATCAGTGGATGCTTAGGTTGTTTCCATGTATTGGCTATTGTGAATAACTGTTGTGAACGCATGAGTGCAGTTATCTCTGAGTTAGTGATTTCATTTCCTTCAGATAGATAACCAGAAGTGGGATTGCTGGACCATTATATTTTTAATTTTTTAATAGCCTCCATCGTGTTTTCCACAGTGACTATATCAATTTGCATTCCCAATAACAGTGCACAGGGTTTCTCTTTTCTCCACATTCTCGCCAACATTTGTTATTCTCTCTCTCTCTTTTTGATAACAGACATCTTATCAGGAGTGAGATTAATCTCATTGTGTGGGTAGGGGTGGGGTTGATTTGCATTTCCCTGATGATTAATGATGCTGAGTTACTTTTCATGTACCTGCTGCCCATGTGTATACCTTCTCTAGAAAAATCTTTATTTTGGTCTATGTTTTAAAAACCTCTGTAGTCCTTTCTTCCTATGTGTGTCCTTTACTTTTACACAGAACACTTCACTTCTGACACTCTGGCCACCAAATGTAAAGGGGGTTTCCCGACACCAAGCAATTCTATGACACCAGCAATTTAACTCAATTCTGACACTATGTACCTGGAAATAGCGTCAGATCCTACCATTTAAGGGCTCAGCACTACAAGACTGTCCCCCCAGCACCATTTCAGATGCCAATAGAAAGTTCAGGTGGTTACCTGTGCTTCTGACCCATTGGTTATAAATCAGAGGTTCCACAGTGCCTTCCTTGGGTTCAATTAACTTGCTAGAGTGGCTCAAAGAACTTAGGAAAACAGTTTACTTACTGTTTACCAGTTTATTACAAAAGGATATGATAAAGGATACAGATGAACATCCAGATGGGAGAGATGTGTAGGGGGCAAGGTGTGCAGAAGTGGTGCTGGGCTCCCATGGCCTGTCCGCACGCACCACTCTCCTCACACCTCTTTGTGGTCACCAACCTGGGAGCTTTCCAAACCCCACACTTTTAGGATATGTATGGAGGCTCCTCACGTAAGCAAGATCAATCATTTACTCCATTTCCAGCTCTTCTCTCCTCTCCGGAGGATGGGGTAGTGGGGCTGAAAACTCCAAGCCTCTGATTATAGCTTGATCTTTCTGGTGACCAGCCATCATCCAGGATCCCACCCAGAGTCACCTTATTAGAATAAAAGGCACTCCTATCAATTAGGAAAATTTGGAGTTCATAGCTTTATGCCTGCTGGCCTTTGTTTGAAAACCCTTTGAACATAACCCCTAGCAACTCCCGTGCTCTGTAATCACCTGTAACCTATGGATACTGAGTAGCCAATCAAATAATCCAATTAATTAATGCCAACTGTAGCCAATCAATTAATGCCAACTGTAGCCAATCAATTAATGCCAATTTTAGCTATGTGTTTTAACCTATATAAGGAGAGACTTCACCTAGAACGGGGCCCAGAATTTTGGAGCGTTAGCTCATCTGGTGCCGCTGGCTCAATAAACCCGAGTTCTCCAACCCTCCGCGTGTGGTGCTTGGTTTCTCATGGGATCAATTTCTGCAACATTTTGGAGGCCTCATCAAGATTCCAACCACGCTGGCCCCTTGAGCTGCCAGACCAGTGGCTCGGCCGAGTCGGGGCAAAGCAGCTCCGAGAGGAAAGAGGAGGCACGCCACCTCATGGTATTCCAGGTTCTCTTTTGGACCAGTGCTCCGACTCTCTGGACGGCTGGGCCCCAATGGGACTTATTGGAGGGACGGACCAATTCACCAGGAATGGCCATGGGATAAGGTAAGGCCTTAGGGCACTGAACCCAGTCAGGTCCCGTCTCTGGACGGAAGAGGAGCTTGATCACCTCCTATGGTCTTCGGTAAGAAGACCACCAGTTAGGGACATTCCTGGGGAGGAGGCACCCCACCAGTTAGGGACCTACCCAGAGTGTGGAGGCACCCAGCAGTTTGGGACATTCCCAGAGGGGGGGAAGCACTGTGATAAGCTCAGGTCTGAATATGTGAGTGAGTGAGTGCCCTGGTTTGTCCTTGCTCCAGGATGATTGTGTGGCTCCACGGCCTTCGTGGCCACAGAGTCTGAGTGGGCCCTAACCTGTGGTTCCGTGGTGACCTCATATGGCTCAGGGTGGTATCTGCCTCTGGGGGACCCAGTCCCTCCCTGCAAGTCAGATTCAAGTCAGGATTCTATACCACCCACCAAAGCTAAGAGGCACCTAAGTTCCCCATGTGGATGTGGCCAAGTGGGCACCTGAGTGGTCTCCTCTTCAGAGGGGGCACCCATCCTTGTTTGTCTCTGCATCATCAACACAGGGTGGGATACATGGAGAGGAAAAGAATAATTGCCCTTTGTTTTAGAGCCCCTACAACTTTGGATTATCCTCCCCTTTCCTCAGCTAACCTTCTGAGCCAGTATATCGGGTTTTCCCTTCTCCCTCCTGTTTAAGGAAGCAGGTTGCACTTGTTAAGATGGGAGGAAATTCCTCAAAGTCAACTGTTTTGGATCGTATGATGAAAAACTTTGAGAAAGGTTTTTCCGGAGACTATGAGGTTAAGGTGACCATGGGAAAGCTCTGCTCGCTGTGCGAGCTGGCGTGGCCCACCTTCGGGGTAGGATTGCCTACAGAGTGTACCCTGGATCTTCCTACGGTTAGAGCAGTGTACCGAGTGGTGACAGGGAGCCCTGGGCACCCAGACCAGTTTCCATACATAGATTCCTGGTTACAAATTGCTGTTCAGCTGCCTCCCTGAGTTTGGTTTTGCACGAGTAAGAAGGGACAGTGTAGGATCTTTGTAGCCCAGCCGGCTCCGAGAAAAATAAAGAAAAATCGGCCAAGGTTAACCACCAAGAGGACCCTGAAGAAGAGCCCCCTCTGCCTCCACCCTATATACCAACAGCTCTACCAGCTCCCATTCAGCCTCTTCATCTGTGGGAAGACATTCAGAAGTCTTTCTGAAACCTTGTAAATGTTACTAAAAGTAATTAAAGTATGTGGGCCGAGTGACTGGATGCAGAATGTCCTGCTTGAGCAGTGGAGGAACTAAGGGTGCTGGGCTTGGAGACCATGCGGGCATAGGCTACCGTGGAAACAGAATATTGACCCTCTCTGGGAGCGCAGCCCCTTTCTCACTTGCACACCTCATATCACCCTGTTTGGCCCTGGAGGATGGCTGGTTAGCCAGAGACGGGTAAGATTCCTCAGGGGAGGAACAACCTAAGACAGGTACAGTCACAGAGGGGCCAACAGGGGTAGGGCACAGACCCTTAATCCTTCTGAGAGAGGTCTCCTGCCCCCAGGGCTGCTTTGCTCTCCACGCCCAGCTCAAATCCTCACCCTGCTCAGATCCACACCCTGCTCAAATGGGAACCCCGGAGGCAAACAAAGATCATTGCCCCAGTCATGTGAGGCCTTTGTTTGTTTATTTCAAAGATAGCCTTGTTTATGGGACTAAACTGGAAGTGTTAGACCCTTAGGCTATGCCAAGAACTCAATAAAAGCAATGTGGGATCAATCAGCAAGGCTCTTGATCCTAGAGGTCTTGAGTCCCCCGGTCCCATCTTTCTCTTAAATCTGTGTCTGTGTTTTCTTTAAGCTTGCGGCACCTGTCACTCACCTCGAGTCACCGAGCTGGTCTCGGCATTCATCCTCTACCAGACAGCCCTCAGCCCTCTGTGTCTCCACCGCCTCCAAATCCAGAGCCCCCTCCAAGCCCAGGGCGCCTTCACTCGGCCGGCCAACCAGCACAGCAACCCACAGCCCTGCAGATGCCCTTGCTAGAGGTCCGAGGCCCTCTTCAGGTTAATGAGGACAGCTCTAGCCAGGATGCCCAGTCCTTTATTATCAGCCCTTCAGTACTACTGACCTCCTCAACTGGAAACACCATACCCCATCCTATTCGGAGAAGCCACAAGCAATGATTGATCTCCTTGAGTCCATTTTTTCACACCCACCAACCTATCTGGGATGACTGTCGCCATCTCCTCCTGACTTTCTTCAACACTGAGGAATGTTGCTGGATTCTATCAGAGGCTTGGAGATGGCTTCAAGAGCAAACACCAGCTGGTACAACAGATCCAGCAGCCTGGGCCCTGGGGGTTGCACCAGATGTCCAACCCAACTGGGACTTCAACACCCCGGACGGGAAGGATTCTCTTGACAAGTACTGACAAGTCCTGCTGCAGGGGCTGAGAGCAGAGGCTAGGAAACCAGCCAACATGTCCAAGACGACGGAAGTATACCAAAAGCCAGATGAATCACCTGTGGAATTCTATGAGAGATTATATGAAGTGCTCCGGGTGTATACCCCTTTTGACCCTGAGGTGCAAGAGAATCAATGCATGCTTAATGTGGCATTCATGATCCAGTCTTATGCTAACATCTGCCATAAGCTTCAGAAACTTGAGGGCTTCGCTGGGATGCCACCCAACTGCTGGAAGTCGCAAACAAGGTGTTTGTGAATCGCGACCGTGAAGCCCAAAAGATGGCTGACAGGTGCATGAAGCAAAAGGTGTCCCTGTTGGCCGCTGCACTGGGAAACCCAGGTCCAGTGAAGCAGACTGCTCCCCCGTGGGAAGAGGAAGCCAAGAGGAGACCACCGCGACGTTGCGACCAGTGTGCCTGTTGCAAAGAAACCGGGCACTGGAAAAATGAATGCCCCCACCACAGAGGGGCAACGGAAGGGTCAAAGAAGTTCAATCAATCCAGCAGAGGAAGGTACCAGCTTGAGCCAGTCATCCTAGACCTTACTGGTCTGGCTGGAACAGAGTCAGAATAGGAGAAACTGGGCTTCCTGACCCTGGGCCCTCAGGAGCCAACTGTTGCAATGAAAATTGGGGACCAATCAATGACTTTCATGGTAGACACCAGAGCTGAACACTCAGTGGTGACCACACCTGTGGCTCCCCTTACAGGTCACACAGCAACTATCACTGGGGCCACAGGAGATAAGACTGCTTGCTCATTCTATAAAGCCTGCTTGTGTCAACTTGGGGGCCCCTTGGTGACTCACGAATTCTTGTATTTAAGCAGTTTCATCCAGGAAGGACAACACAAAGCAGGCTATGGACCATAACAACAACAGATGAAATAATGAAAGCGGAGCCCTTGCCTCAGGGGTGGTCAGCACAATGGGCTGAACTATGGGCACTTATCCAGGTGATGAGGCACGCCGAAGGGAAGCGAGCCGACATCTACACAGACCCAAGGTCTGCCTTTGCTACTTCACATGTACATGGAGCCATCTACAAAGAAAGGGGACTACGAACAGCAGGGGGATTCGGTTGGCTGACCAGGCGGCCAAGGAGGCAGCAACCCAACCAAATCCTACAGCGAGCCTTGAACCAAACTCCAAAATCCTCTTGGCACCAGAATTGCCTTCGTCTCCGAGGTATACCACAGAAGAAGACCAATGGGCTTTAAATGAGGGAGGAACTAAGGGGAAGGAAGGCTGGTGGAAGCTTCCAGAGCAAAGGCTCTTTGTTCCTAGTACTATAGCTGTTCAGCTAGTAAAGCAACACGATGAGTCTTGCCAGGGCTATAGGTATTTCCTCGTGATAGACTGCACCTGCTCGAGATGGGCTGAGGCCTACCCCACGCACACTGAGTGAGCACGAGAAGTAGCCAAGGCCTTATTAAGAGACATGGTCCCCAGATATGGGCTACCTCTCTCCATAGGGTCTGACAACAGGCCAGCCTTTGTGTCTGAGATAGTCCAGACCTTGTCCAAGGCACTGGCAATCAAATGGAAGCTTCACACCACTTACAGGCTACAAAGCTCAGGGAAAGTTGAGCGTATGAATCAGACCCTTAGACTATGTTAGGTAAACTCTGTCAGGAGACCCAATTACCCTGGATGGACATGCTGCCCCTAGCCTTGCTTCGAGCTCAGTGCACCACGAGGCCCTGAGGCTATTCTCCCTTTGAAATCTTATACGGGAGACCAACCCTCCCCCCCCACCAGTGGTAGGGAGACTCAAGGGAGATCCCCAACAACTAGCTGACCTGGAGATGTCTCAACACCTCCAGGCCCTGGGAAAGTTCTTTTGCCATATTACCCGAGAAGCCCTAGAAAGGACTCCCATTCCTTTGGGCAATTGGGTTCATCCCTATCAGCCAGGAGATGAGGTATGGGTAAAAGATTACTGCAAAAGCTCATCCGAACCAGCCACTTTGGGTCTTTCTACAGAGACAACCAAGTCCAGTCTAAGAGCTTCCACCCTGTTCCAGTCACTCCAGGGCTGACTTGTCTACGCAGGGCGGAAGCTTGAGGAATTTGACGAGCAACATCTGAAAATTAGGGTTACGATGACATCCTGCCTTGAGGAGACTGGTTACACTTTCTGGCCCTGAGAGGTTATCAACCCATGGGTCTAAATGATCAAGAAGTTGATGCCTTATAAAGATTTTTAGGGGCATCAAGAGGGGGGAATGATGAGGAAAATTTGCAGTTCATAGCTTTATGCCTGCTCACCTTTGTTTGAAAACCCTTTGCACAACCCCTAGCAACTCCCGTGCTCTGTAATCACCTATAACCTATGGAAACTGAGTAGCCAATCAAATAATCCAATCAATTAATGCCAACTGTAGCCAATCAATTAATGCCAATTGTAGCTATGTGTTTTAACCTATACAAGGAGAGAATTCACCTAGAATGGGGCCCAGAATTTTGGAGCATTAGCTCATCTGGTGCCGCCAGCTCAATAAACCCAAATTCTCCAACCCTCTGAGTGTGGTGCTTGGTTTCTCATGGGATCAATTTCTGCAACACTATCACCCAGGATATTACAGGCGTTTCAGGAACTGGGAGCAGAGACCAACATATATTTTCTATTATCTCAGAAGATACTTTGTCCATTCTTTAAATTGGAGTATTTGATTTTTTGCTATTGAGTTGTATGAGTTCTATATGTATATTTATATATAAATTTATATATTTATTGGCTGCATTGGGTCTTTGTTGTTGCACACAGGCTTTCTCTAGTTGCTGAGAGTGGGGGCCACTCTTCATTGTGGTGCTTGGGCTCTTCATTGTGGCAGCTTCTCTCACTGCAGAGCACAGGCTCTAGGCACATGGGCTTCAGTTGTTGTGGCACACGGGCTCAATAGTTGTGGCTCATGGGCTCTAGAGTGCCGGTTCAATAGTTGTGGCACACGGGCTTAGTTGATCCGCAGCATGTTGGATCTTCCTGGCGCAGGGATCGAACCCGTGTCCCCTGCATTGGCAGGCAGATTCTTAATCACTGCACCACCTAGGAAGTCCTCCTTATATATTTTTGCTATTCAGTTGTCTGAGTTCCTTATCAGATATATGGTTTGCAATTATTTTCTCCTCTTTGTTTTCTTGTTTTTGAGTGTTGATGTAATAGGGAAGAGCTAAATTGGACTTCAGGTTTGATCCATTTCTTTGACTTTAACCTTTGCTTTTCATTGCTTTTGTTATTATAATCACACAAAATGGCCTGCCTCAGAGAACCCTCCCCACCTGTGAATGGCCACAGAGAAGAAATTAACACATCCCTTCCCTGAGGCTAGTCATTCCAGGAGATGTTTTGCAAGACTGATAACCCTTTTTACTTTACTTCGCCATCCCTCCCTCTCTGATACTATAAAAGAAACTGTTATCCAGACCCCGGTAAGACGGTTTTTCAGACACTAGTTTGCCATCTTCTTCGTCTGCTAGCTTTCCGAATAAAGTCGCATTCCTTGTCTCAACACCTCATCTCCGATTCATTGGCTTGTGGTTCGGCGAGCAGAGCAAGCTTGGACTCGGTAACAAATCTGGCTTAGCCAGCCAGGAGCCTTGCTGCTTGTGGCTAGCCGGCCCCAGTCAGGGAACATTGGGGCCAGGCCCTAGCAGCTGCCAGGACCATTTGTCCTGAGGATCTTGCCTTCAAAGTTCCCTGAAGCAGCACTGGCTGCCCCAGCGCTTGGCAGATGAAGCAAGGAACCGACTAACATCTGTGAGTTCATGGACTCGATTTTGTAGGGTAAGTCTACCCAATTCGGTAACCAGTTTGTCTTGGTCTTGTTTTGGTTTTGTGTATCCTTGTGTTACAAGTCAACAGACTTGATTCGATTCTGGAACTTTGGTTCCCTCTGGGGACTTCGGTTCTATCTGAGGCTACAAGTCAACAGACTCGATTCAATAATGGAGGGTAAGTCGCTCTGGCATGCACACCAGGAACATATTCCCCTCTCAATTTGGGCTTTCCCTTTACGGGATAAGCCAATTTGTTTGATTGGGGTACCCTGTTGGAGGGGGGAGATTGTTGTTGGACTCTACCTGATTTAGTGAACTGGTTCGTTGGGAGCTATTTTGTTGATTTTCGTAGGGTAAGTCTACCCAAGTTGGGAACTAGTTCGTTGGTTTTTGTCTTGGTTTTGTCTTGGTTTTATGTTCATCGATGCTAGAATTTGTTTGTGACTTTTGTATTGGAATTTGGGTCTTCTGTGTTTTGGTGTTATCCAACTTATAAAAATGGGAACTACTCTATCAACCCCAAAGGAGAGCCCTTTGGGGCATATATTAGATGAATAGGCAAAACATAGCCCTCAGCCTATGACTCAGAAAGACATGATATACTATTGTAATAGGGTGTGGCCCCAATATAGGTTAGAGGATCAGAAGAAAGATGACCCCTGAATGGCTCACTCAATTACTATATCATCTCACACTTAAAAGTGTTTTGCAAAAGGGCAGGGAAATGAGATGAGAATCCGTATGTAGGAGCATTTATACTATTGCATCAAGAGGATAAGGAATCAGAGGGCTGCCCCCTTATAGTGCAGCAGTATGAAAAGAAACCCAAGGGGAAACTGGTTCTACAAGGGAAGAGGAAAAAATGAGAGTGGGGACATGTTATTTCAAAACTTAAATCCCCCTTCAGCCTATTCCAGCTCCCTCAATGGCCAAGAAGGCTGCTCTGGCAATTATTCGAACTGCCTCCCCACTGCTACCATCATGTTCACCACCTCCTGTTTCCCCCACAAGTGGGGATCAAACAGAGATTTCTATGTTAACCCTGGGGCCCAGGGGCCTGGTTTAGTCTGATTTCCCCACAGGAGCCTCGGGTAACATTGACAGTGGGAAACAAGTTAATTGACTTTCTAATAGATACATGGGTGTCACATATTCTGTGGTAAACACCAAGGTGACACAGAAAACATCTCAGTCTATCTTGGCCATGAGAGTTCCTGGAGAAGTACAAAACCGTTCATTTTTACAACCTCTAGGAGGCCAACTAGGGCACCTCACCCTACAGGGCCACGGATCTCGAATGAACATCAATCCCTTCTCCCCCAAGGTACAGACCCTTTTGGCTAGGCATTTCGTGACCCAGTCTGCCCCAGATATCAGGCACAAAATTCAGAAAGCAACTACTGGTCCTCAGACTCCAATGTCCAATTGGCTTATTCAGTTTCCAATAATAGGGATATGGCTGAAAAGGCTGAACACACTCGGAGAAATGTGCAAAAGGCCCACATGATTACAATGACTTTGTCTGCTCAGAGACCGGCAAAGGGGAAACAAAGTCATCCTAGGAGAAACTCACCTGTAACTTTGAGATGCAAATGTCCTATCTGGTCTTCTCAGAAACCTTTACCTGCCATCTTTTTAAAATGCAGATTTTGTAAAAGAGGGTATAGTAAGTTAGAACTTGACTTGTTTTTCCATAAATATTAATAAAAAGGGTTTAGCCATCTAAACAAGTGAGCTTGATTTGTTCCATTTGCCAAAACCCAATCTTAATCCAACCTTTTGTAAACTGATGGGTTTTTACATTGCTGCACCTGACCTAGGGCTAAAATTTTGAAATGAGAACTATGAGGTCTCTCTGTTGTGTGTTTGTATCTATTTTTGTCTTTGGATAACACTGTTGAGGTTAATTTGTAAATGAACTCGATTTAATAATTGGCTTAAAGAGAAGTAAGTGCTTACAAACCAAATAATTCTAAATACAAGAGAAATTAAGCTAATTGAGCTTCAGGTTCACATGTAGTGGGAAATATTCAGTATTAAATTAATACCTAGTGTTAATATTTGTTGGTCTAATTGTGGCTCCAGAAATAATCCAAAGCCCACCAATTCTTTCACCACTCCCCAAACCATCCCTATTTATCTTAAGAGGCTTATAAGTATTAAACAAAAGGGAAACAAAGTCATTTAGGAGGAACTTGCTTGTACCTTTGAGATGTAAATGTCCTATGTGGTCATCTCAGGAACTCTTATCTCTGCTATCTTTTTAAATGCAAATTTGAAAAAATAGCTATAGTAAGTTAGAACTTGACTTGTCAAGGATAAATAGAAATCTTAAATGTCCTTTCTGTAAACAGTAGTAAAAAGGGTTTAGTCATCTAGAGGTGACCTCAATTTGTTCCATCTCCTAGAAGAAGCTCAATTTGAACCCAACCCCTTGTAACTGATGGCTTTTATTTTGTACTCGACTCGGTGCTAAAATTTTAGAATGGGAACTATGAGGACTCTGTGTTTTGTGTGTTCATATGTATCTATATGTGTGTTGTAGGTGTATGGTATTGCCAAAAACTAATTCATAAAAGAGCTCTACTTAATTGGCTTTAAAAAAATTAAAATTAATTAAGCACGGGACTTTTCTGGTAGAGCAGTGGTTAAGAATCCACCTGCCGATGCAGGGGACAAGGGTTCAATTCTTGGTCTGGGAAAGATCCCACATGCCGTGGAGCAACTGAGCCCATGAGCTACAGCTACTGAGCCTGTGCTCTAGAGCCCTTGAGCCACAACTACTGAGCCCATGTGCCACAACTACTGAAGCCTGTGCACCTAGAGCCCATGCTCCCAACAAGAGAAGCCACCACACTGAGAAGCCTGAGCACTGCAATGAAGAGTAGCCCCCGCTAGCAGCAACTAGAGTAAGCCCGTGCAGCAACAAAAGACCCAACGCAGCCAAAAATAAATAAATTAATTAATTTAAAAAATTAAGCACTTATATAAATACTCAGAAATAGAGAATAATCTGGCCAGAATGAATTTCAGGTTTATGTCATCTGGAAAATATTCAGTACTAAACTGATATCTTGTATTGAAGGTGGCTTAAGCTTGTTGGTTTGATTAATATAGACATGTTTTAGAATCATCAACATTAAGTATATTTTTATTGTGCCTAGGTGTAATACAAGCTAAATAAAATCTTGTTATATCTGTTGCAAATTTATCAGAAAGAAAACATAACTTGATATGATGAAACTAAAGTAAATGTAAATGAGACAGCTTTTAGGTAAACTATAAGGATAATTATGTTCTAAAAAAATCATCTAAAATAGTTTCTTCAGATTTTGGTAACTATTGTCTCTTGGTTTTCACTAGCAATTAGGGTTTTTAAGAGTCAGGGTCTGATTTATATACATAATTAAAGCTACTGAAAATAATAAAACATTTCGGTATGGTAAATGTGTGTTTTCAGTTAACAAGGTATGAGAAATGGAATTACATTTTACTGAGAATTAACTAAATTTAGATTGAAGTTAACTAAGTAAATGGATTTTGTTAAGTAAGCTAATACAAGACTGGAATTTGATCTGTTAACAAATACTCATTTTTGATAACAGAGTGTATGAGTTTCTGTGCCCTTAGGCGACCTGTATTTGTTTTCTTCCAGTCATTTTGTGACTTTGGTTAAATGAATTAAGTACTGTTTCACAGTGACCTATGATCCTGTTGTGTTTTAAAACCTTTTTGATTTTTTTTTTTTGGAAAAGGTAGTTTTTTAAATAACTGCTTTTATCACCAGGTTAAGTCATGCAGTTACAAAGTAGTTAGAAATTTCTGAAAGGATATTGTTAAAAAAAGAAAAGCTCATTCTTACATAAATAATATCTAGTACTTCATTGGGACACTACGGTTCAAAAGGCCCTGGCCAAATAACTCCCAAACAAAACACAACCCCAGGTTGTTTCCAGCCCACTGGTAATGAAGCCGTGTGCAGAAGACGAGGCCTCTAAAGGAGCACACAAAGTCAGGGTGAGTTGGGGCCATTGGCAATACTCAGAGCCACAAGCCAGACTCCAAAGAGGGAGCAAGTGTTTTTTCCTGGGACACTCTACTTGAATTATTGTTAACAAACTTCCCAAATATCTAAATCTGACTAAAGCTTTTTAGCCTCCAGCTGACTCTGGGATACTTTGGAAGAACATCACTGAGACATCTCAGAGAGAGATGTCAAACTAAGTTTATTTGATATGTTAAATTCAAAACCACTGTAAAGTGATTGGAGATGAACCTTAGGTTATAGTGTATGGATAAATGTCATTTATATAGGTATTCCAAAATTTATATGGAATCCCTAGCATCTAATATATCCTGATGTGTTATCAATCATAATACTAGTTATTCTAAAATGTTATATCCAGTTTCCTGCTAATTGCACTGCACTCAAATCTTTAACCATGCTATTTAAAGTTTTGTTCTAATGCTTTTACAAAGTAAAGATTTTCAAGAAGACTGATAGAAAGGAACATTTTAACTAATACAAGTTTCTGATAGCCTTTAGATAATGTCACTGGACTGGGTCACAAATGACAAAAACTAATAGGAAGCCTGATTATTTCATCCAGATCAACATGAATTAATTACATGGGACTTAGTGAAGTGGTAAATATGATTTATAACTTTGTGACTTTGGGAAATATATTGGCTTTAATCCTTGTTTTTCAGAAAAACGTTTTCTCTTATGTATGCTATGAGCTACAACAAGTTGATAAAGTATGCCTTTGTAAACAAAGACAAAACATTTATTTTTTTTCTCTCTACCTGATCCTGCCAGAATTTGGTGTCTCCCGCTCTCTCCCCTGTGGGCTTGATATTTTATTGCAGCTGGATTACAACTAGCTATACTAATCATTTTAATTTGTTCTTTGTTTCCAAATTGTGCTTTGCGTCTCCCTGTTGCAACATGACTTTGTCAATATCAGTAGCTACATTACTTATATCCTATTTTATGATTGTTGTCTCTGGCAGTACCCAGTATGTAACCAGGCCTCCAACAAAACTTCTATGGCTAAATGTCATAAGGAAATACATCACATTTATAACATAAAATAACTGTAATAATGTGATTCTAGGTATGGGAAGAAGCAACAAGGGAAAATGTCTCCTGGATCACAATGAGACAGAGGATGCAGAGAATCTTTAATTATCAATAGGGCCTAACCCAAAAATTAGCACCTGGAGTGGCACGACAAGAATTTCCGCTTGACCTGGGATGAGCCTCCCAGCACCATGGGACAAAATTTGATCATGCCCAAGTACTGGTCAAATTCCTGACCAAGGGGAGAGGATCAGTCTTCGGCAGCTGCAGCCCTCCAACATGAGCCTGTGTACCTTGAGAAAACTCAGGAAGGAGAAAAATACCTGCTATCTATCAGCCATCAGACTGCAGCCACTTTCTATGGTGAGCCCTGAGGAAATTCAGCATGTAAAAATACAGGATACAGGCCCCAGATAGCTGTGGTACACATCAAAAAAATGATTTCAGTGAGCCCAGACCCGTGCACCTTCCCATACATAGAAAAATGCTAAATTCCTTAACTTGAGATGCAGCCTCCTGGGCTTGAAGCCCTCAAAATTTCTGGTAACTCTCAACTTTTAGGTTGTGAATATTTGAAATCCGCAGGTGGAAAGTAGACACTCCAAAGCAGAACAAAAGACAAATCTCAACACTTGGAACACTGACACCAAAGGTGGACACCCCGGGAAAGATCCATCTGACAGAGCAGTTAGAATGTTGCCACCCCTTTTCCCACAAGACTGTGGAATGGACATTGATAGTGGGGAATTGTAACAGGGAAGAGTTAAATTGGACTCCATGTTGGATCTGTTTCTTTGACTTCAACCTTTGGTTTTCATTGCTTTTTTTAAATTATAATCATACATAATGACTAACCGTAGGGAAGGGATGTGTTAATTTCTGTGGCCATTCACAGGTGGGTAGAGTTCCCTGAGGCAGGCCATTATGTATGATTATAATAACAGAAGCAATGAAAAGCAAAGGTTAGAGTCAAAGGAACAGATCCAACACAGAGTCCAATTTAGCTGTTCCCTATTACACTGAGAGTTCTATGTGTATTTTAGATAATAGTTCTATGTCAGATATGTCTTTTGCAAGTATTTTCTCCCAGTCAGTGGCTTGTGTTCTCATTCTCTTGACAGTGTCTCTTTCATGGATCATGCCTTTGGTGTAGTATATAAAAAGCCACTGCCAAACTCAAGATCATCTAAATTTTCTCCCATGTTATCTTATAGTTTTATGATTTTGTGTTTTACATTTAAGTCTATAATCCATTTTGAGTTAATTTTTGGTGAAAGGTCTAAGGTCTGTGTCTAGATCAATTTTTTTGTATGTGGATGTCAAGTTGTAGCAACACCATGTGTTGAAAACATTCCCTTCGCTCCACTGTATTGCCTTTGCTCCTATGTCAAAGTTCATCTGACTGTATTTGTGTGGGTCTATTTCTAGACTCTCTATTCTGTTCCATTGATCGATCTGTCTGTTCTTTTGCCACTACCACACTGTCATGGTTATTGTAACTTTTCAGTAAGTCTTGAAATTGTGTTATTATTTTTTATTAGGAAAACAGATGTTCATTATGAAAATCAGAAAACACAGATAAGCATTTTTAAATATTTTTAAAAATGCTTGGGCTTCCTAGGTGGCGCAGTGGTTAAGAATCCGCCTGCCAATGCAGGGGACACAGGTTCGATCCCTGCTCCAGGAAGATCCCACATGCCACAGAGCAACTAAGCCTGTGCGCCACAACCATTGAGCCTGTGCTTTAGAGCCCGTGAGCCACAACTACTGAGCCCATGTGCTGCAATTACTGAAGCCCACACGCCTAGAGCCTGTGCTCTGCAACAAGAGAAGCCATGGCAATGAGGAGCCCGCGCACAACGAAGAGTAGCCCCCCACTGCAACCAAAGAAAGCCCGCGCACAGCAAAAAAGACCCAACACAGCCAATAAAATAAATAAATTTATAAAAAAAAACAACCCAAAACCCCCCAAAACAAATAAAAAATGCTTATCCTGTCTACCCAGAAACAATCAAATTTACTAGCAGTGTGTACAAGATGTGTGTGTGTGTGTGCATGTGTGTGTAGACATATGTATAATTAAATAGAATAGCCCCTGGTCCCATGGAGCTCCCAGTATGGAGAGGACACAGCAAATACATAACTCGCAAGACAGTGAGTTAAGTGCAAAGGAGTCAAGGGCTAGGTATTAAGGAGAGATACAGTTTCTAGAGTGACTGAGAGTCAAGAAGTTTGCGTGGAATTAGGTGAAAAGGGACTGAGGAGTGGGGATGGCAAAAATGTTCCTTGAAATGAGAGGACACTCCTAAAGGTACAGAGATCAGAGAGAACTTGGCAGTTTTAGAGGATCTGAAAGAAGTTCAGTAGGTCTGGAACACAAAGACAGCTAAGAGGTGGGGAAGTGGAAGGGAGAATTTCAGGCAAGAAGAGTGAGATTTAGGCTGGTGGGGGTTGGGGGTGGCAAGAAAGCATAGTTCAAAAGCAGCTTGCAAGTTATGTTAAGGAATTATACTTTATCTCAAGGTCGTTGAGAAGGCAGGAGATTGATTGGCTGCAGATGGTATTTCCCTTTCTCTTTCTGACTTACTTCACTTAGTATGATAATCTCAAGTTGCATCCATGTTGCTGCAAATGGCATTATCTCATTCTTTTTTATGGCTGAGTAGTATTTCATTGTATGGTGTGTGCGTGAGTGCATGCGGGTGTGTGTGTGTGTATTCCGTATCTTCTCTATCTATTCATCTGTAGATGGACGTTTAGGTTGTTTCCATGTCTTGACTATTGTGAATACTGCTGCTATGAACATTGGGGTGCATGTATTTTTTGGGTTAGAGTTTTGTCTGGATATATGCCCAGGAGTGGGACTGCTGGATCATATGGTAATTCTATTTTTACTTTCCTGAGGAGTCTCCATACTGTTTTCCAGAGTGGCTGCAACAACTTACATTCCCACCAACAGTATAGGAGGGCTCCCTTTTCTACACACCTTCTCCAGCATTTGTTATTTGTAGAGTTTTAATGCTTGCTATTCTGATGGGTATTAGGTGGTACCTCATTGCAGTTTTTTTTAATACTTTTAAAAATTTTTATTTATTTATTTGGCTGTGTTGGGTCTTAGTTGCAGCATGCGGGATCTTTAGTCATGGCATGTGGGATCTAGTTCCCTGACCAGGGATCAAACCTGGGTCCCCTCCACTGGGAGCACAGAGTCTTAGCCACTGGACCACCAGGGAAGTCCCTCACTGTAGTTTATTTTTTTTTGTTTTTATAAATTTATTTATTTATTTACTTATTTATTGCCTGCATTGGGTCTTCATTGCCGCACATGGGCTTTCTCTAGTTGCAGTGAGCTGGCGCTACTCTTTGTCGTGCTGTGCGGGCTTCTCATTGCAGTGGTTTCTCTTGTTGCAGAGCATGAGCTCTAGGTGCATGGGCTTCAGTAGTTGCAGCACATGGGCTCAATAGTTGTGGCTTGAGGGCTCAGTAGTTGTGGTGCACAGGCTTAGTTGCTCCTCAGCATGTGGGGTCTTCCCGGCCCAGGGATTGAACCTGTGTCCCCTGCATTGGCAGGCAGATTCTTAACCACTGTGCCACCAGGGAAGTCCCCGCATTGTAGTTTTGATTTGCATTTCTCTATTAGTGATGTTGAACATTTTTTTCATGTGCCTGTTGGCCATGTGTATGTCTTCTTTGGGGAAATGTCTATTTAGGTCTTCTGCCCACTTTTTGATTGGGTTGTTTGTTTTTTTCTTATTGAGTTGTATGTGCTGTTTGTATATTTTGGAAATTAAATCCTTGTCTGTCACATCTTTTGCAAATATCTTCTCCCATTGCATAGGTTATCTTTTCATTTGTTGATGGTTTCCTTTGCTGTACAGAAGCTTGTAAGCTGGATCAGGTCCCATTTGTTTATTCTGCTTTTATTTCTATTATTGCCTTGTGAGACTGACCTAAGAAAACAGTAGTATAATTTATGTCAGATAATGTTTTGCCTATGTTCTCTTCTAGGTGTGTTATGGTGCCATGTCTTATATATTTAAGTCTTTAAGCAACTTTGAGTTTATTTTTTTTTATAGTGTGAGATATTTTCTCTTTTTTTTCATTATTATTGCTAGAGATTTATCAACTTTTTTCATTTTTTTCAAATAACACAATAATTTTTTATTGTGTTTACCTTCTCTACTTGTATTTTATATTTCATTGATTTCCTACCTTTTCTAAAACAAGCATTTAAAGCTATAAATTTCCTGGGCTCCCCTGGTGGTGCAGTGGTTAAGAGCCCGCCTGCTAATTCAGGGGACATGGGTTTGATCCCTGGTCCAGGAAGATTCCACATGCTGTGAAGCAACTAAGCCTGTGTGCTACAATTACTGAGCCTGCACTCTAGAGCCCACAAGCCACAACTATTGAGCCTGTGTGCCACAACTACTGAAGCCCGCTTGCCTAGAGCCCATGCTCTGCAACAAGAGAAGCCACTGCAGTGAGAAACGCCCCTCACAATGAGAAGCCTGTGCACTGCAATGAAGAGTAGCCCCCCACTCGCTGCAACTAGAGAAAGCCCACATACAGCAATGAAGACCCAATGCAGGCAATAAATAAATAAATAAATAAATTTATTTTAAAAAGCTATAAATTTCCCTTTAAGCACTGCTAGCTGTATCCCACAAATTTTGGTATGTTTTCATCATCATTCATTTAAAAATATTTTCTAACTCCTTGCAATTTCTTTGACCCTATGATTATCTGGTAATATGATAATTTCCAAATATTTGGAGATTTCCTGGACATTCCACTGTAATCAATTCCTAATTTTTTTTCAACTCCTAAGTTAACAAAGTTGTCAGAAAATATACTCTGTATGATTTTATTTTATATTTAGTGATATATATTTATTTTGTGGCCTAACATACTCTATCTTGAAGAATGTTCAGTGTACTCTTGAAAAGAATGTGTATTCAGCAGTTGGATGCAGTGTTTGATACATGTCAATAGGTCAAGCTGGCTGATGGTACTGTTCAAATATTCTATATATTTACTGACTTTTTGGGTCTGTTTTATAAATTAGTAAAAGAAGGTGTCCTTCAACTATGATTATGGATTTGTCTATTTCTCTTTTTAGTTGGTCAATTTTTGCTTCACATATTTCAAAGCTCTATTATTAGATTCATACAAATTTTGGATTTTATGTCTTCTTAATGAATTAATAATTTCTTTATTATGAAATTCCCTCTGATTGTACTCTATCTTAAAGTCTATTTTATCTGATATTAATTAATGTAGCCACCCCAGCTTTCTTATGATTAGCCTTTGCATTGCATATATTTTCCATTCTTTTACTTTTACTTATTTATGTCAGTATATTTAAAGTATAATTTCTTGTATATAATGAGTATTTTTTTTTAATTTAGTTTGGCAATCTGGAAAATATGGTCTCTTTACCTTTAGTGTAATTATTGATATGGTTGTGTTAAGCCTATTATTTTGCTATTTGTTTTTGCTTTGTCTCACCTATATTTTGTTCCTTTATCCCTCCTTTGTTGCATTTTTTTCTTTTTTTTTTTTTCATTTTATCTCCTCCACTAGATTTTTAGATATACATCTTTGTTTTAATAGTTACTCTAGGGAATACAATACACATTCATAACTTATCACAGCCTACCTTGAGTTAATATACCACTTCACATATAACTGAAGAACCTTACATTATGTTATAAACCTCACAATATAGTGTTAGTATTTCTTCTTTAAATAATTTTTTTTACTATTTATTTATTTATTCATTCTTATTTATTGGCTGTGTTTGGTCTTCATTGCTGCATGCAGGCTTTCTCTAGTTGCGGCGAGTTGGGGCTACTCTTTATTGCAGTGTGCAGGCTTCTTATTGCGGTGGCTTCTCTTGTGAAGTATGGGCTCTACGCACACGGGCTTCAGTAGTTGTGGTGTGTGGGCTCAGTAGTTGTGGTTCATGGGCTTAGTTGCTCTGTGGCGCGTGGGATCTCCCCAGACCAGGGTTCAAATCCATGTCCCCTGCATTGGCAGGCAGATTGTTAACCACTGTGCCACCAGGGAAGCCCTGAAATAATTATTTTTAAAGAAATTTAACGAGAAAAAAAGTATTTTTTTAAATCTGCAAATGCACCATTTCTGGTGCTTTTCATTCCTTTGTATGAGGGTGAGTCAAAAATTATCCTCACTCCAGTTATATTAAGATGTCTATAAATGCTACAGCTAGAGTGTGGATGATTTTTGACTCACCCTCGTATAAATGTTTCCATCTTACATTATTTTCTTTGACCTGAAGAACTTGCTTTAACATTTAATTTCTTGTGGTGCAGGTCTACTGGTGAATTCTCTCAGCCTTTTTGTCTGAAAATATATATTTTTTGCCTTCATTAAAAAATAAGAGAGCAGTTTTAGAGTCAGAGCAAAATTGAGTGACAAGTACAAAGAGTTCCCATATACCCTTTGAACCACCCCTCAACCCCACCCCCACTATCACAGGCCTTTGTTTTTTCAAGAATATTTTCAAAGGACATAGGTTCCCAAATTAACAGTATTTTTTCATTGTCTCTGACAGCATTATTTCTGGTGAAAAATCAGTGATCATTCTTATTGCTGTTTGCCTAGTTGTATATTTCTCCTCCAGGTACTTTCAAAATTTACTCTTTTTCATTTTTAGTAATTTGATTGCTGTGCCTACATATGATTTTCTTTGCATTTTTTCCTGTTTGAGGTTCACTGAGATTCAAGGATCTATGAATTGATATTTTTCTTCAAATTTGGAAGTATTTCGGCCACTATTTCTTAAATAATTGTTTTCTACCCTAGTCTTTTTCTCCTCTTATTCTAGGACTGCAATTATACATGTTAGACCATTTGATATTACCCAGTAGCCATTGCTCTTTTTCCTTTTTCCAGCCTTTTCCCCCCTCAGTAAGCATCACTCTGGATAATTCCTATGTTCCTATCTTCAATTTCACTGATTTTTCCTTCTGTAGTTTCCAGTGTGCTATTAATTCCACCCAGTGAATTTATATTCCAGATGCTACATTTTTCATTTCCAAAATTTCTGTTTCTGTCCATCAACATATGAATGGATAAAGATGTGGTACATATATACAATGGAACACAACTCAGCCATAAAAAAGAACGAAATAATGCCATTTGCAGCAACATGAATGCAACTGAGACTATCATACTAAGTAAATTAAGTCAGAAAGAGAAAGAGAAATACCATATGATATTACTTATATGTGAAATGACACAAATGAACCTAACTACGAAACAAAAACAGACTCACAGACATAGAAAACAGACTTGTGGTTGCCAAGGGAAAGGGGGGTATGAGGAAGGAATGTAATGGGAGGCTGGGGTTAGTAGATGCAAACTATTATATATAGAATGGATAAACAATAAGGTCCTACTGTATAGCACAGGGAATTGTATTCAATATCCTGTGAAAAACCATAATGGAAAAAAATATATATATATGAATCACTTTGCTGTATAGCAGAAATTAACAGAACATTGTAAATCAACTATACTTCCATTTAAAAAAAAATAGAATTTCCATTTCTTTTTTTTTTTTTTTTTTTACTGTTTCTATTTCTTTAGTATGCTTTTCCATCTCTTACCCAGTATGTTAATCTTTTCGTTCAAATTCTTAAGTATATTCAGAATAGCTGTTTAAAATTACCTGTATGCTCTTTCAACATCTGACGTCTATGGGTCAATTTCTATTGTCTTTATTTTCTTTTTCACTCTGGTTATGGGTCACATTTTCCTGATTTTTATTTTTATGTCTAGCAACTCTACATTTTATGCTGGACATTGTGAATGCTAAATTTTTTGAGTGTCAGGATTTTGTTGCTTTCCTTTAAAGGATGTCGTGTCTTGTTCTGGCCAAGTTAACTTACTGGCAGATAGGTTGTTCTTTTGGCAGCTTATTTTTAAGCTTTATTGGAAAGGTCTAGAGTGGCACATACTCCAGTGCTAGAGTAGCCCTAGTCCTAATGCATGGCCTTTCTGGGGTCTCAACTGAATGCTCAGAGTATTTAATGAGGTCTCTTGATTCTGCCTAATAGGAACTCCTATGTTCCCCAGTGCTGTGAGATCTAGTAGCTGTTCTCTGCCAGGCCTGTGAGATCTCACTCTGAACATACTTTGGTCTTTGGTGTTTGGCTAAAGACTTAAGAAGACCCATATGCACATTTCTGGAGCTCCTTTTCTGTACACCCTCCTGCCTAATACTCCGATCTACAACAGCTTCAAATGTTAAATCTCTGCTGTGTTCTGCTTGAATTTCACCTCACCACAGCACTAGAAAGTGCCACCAGGCAGAAAGCCAGGGAATAGTGGGGTTCACTTTGTACACTTCTTTTTACTTAGGGATCACACTGCCAATTGTACAACGGCCAAACAGTCACTTCATGTATTTTTTTCAGTTTTATAATTATGGTGGGAGGGACATACAGTATGTAACTTCAAATACCATATTTATGTAACTTGTTCCCTACTTAAACAGACATTTAGGTGGTTCAAATGAGAGTATAGCATAATGATTAAGTGTGCAGCTTGGGGTTAAATTCCCAGCTCTGGCACTTACTGGCTGTGGGTCCTTGGGGAAGTTACCAGCTAATTACCCCACTTGCAAAATGGATTATAATAATAACAACCACTTCATAGAGTTGCTCTGTCCTGGAACACAGTGAGTACTCAAAAATGTTAGCTGTTATTATTCTGTATTCTTCCTATTACCAAAAAAATGCTACAATTGGGACCTCCCTGGTGGTCCAGTGGTTAAAACTCTGTGCTTCCATTGCAGGGGGCACAGGTTTGATCCCTGGCTGGGGAACTAAGATCCTGCATGCTGCACAATGCAGCACAAAAAGAGGAAAAAAAAAAAAAAAGCTACAATAAATACTCTGGAAGATATTTATTTGCATTTTAATGCAAGTCTATCTCTAGAATTCTTGGGTCAATGAATATATGCCTTTTATAACTTGATAGATATTGCCAAATGCTTTCTAAAAAACTGCACTGATTTACCATGCTAAAACCTGTTTTTCCAGACTCTCACTAAGGCTGAGAGATATGGTCAAACCTCTAAATTCTGGCAATCTGATATATGAAAAGTGCATTTTCCCTCCTTTTAAATTATGGGACAGAGTCTGGGCATCCTCTTGTGTTTGTTGGCTCGTATACATTTTCTCCTATGACCTCCTGTTGGTATCACTCATTTGGGTTTATTTTTTTTCTTATCGAATTGTTATTCATTCATCCAACTAATTGTATTGAGTACATATTAGGCATACAACATAATGCCTCGTCCTTGTGAAGCTTATAATCCTGTCAGGAAGACAGAAAATTAGCAAAGGAAGAATAAAATGATTACAATTCCTGTGAGAAGAAAACAAAGAGGATGTTAAAATCGTGAGTAAGCAGCAGTAGGGAGACTCTTCCTTAGAAAGAGTGGTAGTCATGGAAAGAGGATTTAAAGAGACGAACTTTAAGTTGGAAACAGGTGGTTGAGAAGAAGCAAATAATGGAAGGAGCAGTGGATCACGTTTCAAGCAGAAGGAAGAGCCGTACGCAGGCGATGGTGGGATGAATTGGAAGATTGCGGTTAACATGTGTGTATGTTAACATATATGTATGCTAATATGTATAAAATAGATAACTAATAAAAAAATAAATAAAAAAACAAATGAGCCTGGCGTGTTGCAGGAACAGGCAGGCCACTGTGGCTGTCGTGTCCTTGGTGAGGGGGAAAGAGCCACCAGATGAGATTGGAGAGGTGGGCAGGGCCCACAGGAATGTGAATTTTATTTCCAGTGCTATGGGAAACCAACGACAGGTTTAAGCGGGAAACTGACATGATCTTAAATTCTCAAAGACCACTCTAGCTATTCTGTGACTGGGCAGGAGGGAGTCAAATGTGGATAAAGGCAGGAAGGCTAGTGAGACTAATGCAGGAATCTGAGCAAGTGACGATAGCTTGGATACAGCAGAGACATGGGAAAATGAGGAAAGGGAGGACATTTAGGATATTTTTGGAGGTATAACTGGGAAAACTTGGTAATGAATCAACTGTGATGGCTTGTGGAGAGTGAAGTTTCAGAAATGACTCCTCGGTCTTTAGCTCGTCCCACTGAGTGAACAGAACATTTAGAACGATGGAGAAGACCACAGAAGGGGAGGTTTGGGAGGTGAAGGGGGAGATGGTAAGTTCAGGCTTGGACATGCTAATCTGGATGTGATGGTAAGTCATCCCAATGCAAGTGCCACAAGGCATGAGATACATGAGTAAGGAGTTCAGAAGAGTGATCGGGACTGACCACATAAATTTACTGGGAAATGTTCTTTGTGTTTTCACCATGAAGCCTGAGGGTAATTGAATGTAGTGATGTGAACACTTTAAGTCTTGCAATCTAAAATGATTTAGCTTTTAATTAGAGTTCCTGCAGTGATCATTTCGCAATAGATAGACATTTCAAATCATTATGTTGTATACCTGAAACTAATACATGTTATACGTCAATGATACCTCAACTATTTTTAAGAAAGAGCAATGTTTTATGAAGAATAAAAGAGATGATGTGTGTAAAATGCAAAAAAAAAAAAAGAGCAATGGGTTAGACATTTTAAAAAAATGACTTAGCAATGAAAATATCTTGCACTCATATCAGGCCTTTCTCTCAGAAATGCAATGCATATCATCAAATCAGAATGGCTGCTAAGAATGAGGAAGCAGGGGCTTCCCTGGTGGCACAGTGGTTAAGACTCCGCACTCCCTACGCAGGGGGCCCAGGTTCAATCCCTAGTCAGGGAACTAGATCCCACATGCATGGCGCAACTAAGAATTTGCATGCTACAACTAAGGAACATGCATGCCACAACTAAGGAGCCTGTGAGCCACAACTAAGGAGGCCACCTATCGCAATTAACACCCAGTATAACCAAATAAATAAAAAAGAATGAGGAAGCAGTAAGCAGGAAGGAGGCAGGGGAAGGACCATTTCCTCCATCGTAGAAGAAGAGTGTGCTGCAATCTGGAGCCTTCCCCCCGCAGTTAGGTACCCTTCTCTACCAGGGCAGAATTGAAACCCAGCAAGGGCTCAGGTGGCTGTGAAACAGAAAGCCCATCTCTGATAGTGGGAGTTTGCAGGAAAGTAAGGATTTTACTGCAGGGGACCAAGCAAGGAAAACAAGCCTCAGATCTATTCTGATTTGGTCCTTGAGTGAGGGTTTTTTTTAAAAGAGGAAGAACAAAGAGGCTGGGATTAATCATCGTCTTGCAAAATTTCTATGACATTTCTTGAACATAGTTTCAGGAATCAGGATGTCTCTGGTTTACAATTCTCCGGCCAAGTGGCCTATGGCTCAGGGATCTGTCAGCTCATGCTGCGCTGGAGAAACAACCAAGTTTGTATGTTTAATGATGAAATTTAGAATAGAAATTTCAGTACAGTAATGATGTTATCAAGAACAGTAATTTTAGTCATCTGACTCTGGTTGATGGCTGTTCAATTAGCATAGGACTGAGATCAGAGGGGACGAGAAAGGGAATAAGTTTTGGATAGAGAGATTAACCATAAACTCGGTAAGGGAACATGGTTTTAGGAGGACTGAGTTTCAGAATCACCTGACCACACTTTTACAAAAACTCTAATCTCCCCAGTCCTTAAAAAGATAGTGCAGATGCCATGGTACCTGGGGAAGGGGTTTCTCTTTTCCAAGGTCCCATATTCAGCCTTTCTGGATTGGGACTTTAGTTTCGGTCCAGTAAATAAGTGCCGTGTTTAGCACACTGCCTGGCACATTGGAAGTGTTCAATGACTCCCTGCTATTATTCACATAAGAAGAAAGGGCCCTGGGGCCTGAGAGCCAGAGGTTCAGGGTTCATTTCCTGGCTGCAAATAACAAGAAAAGGAATTCTAATTAGTGTAAGGGAAAAAAAGAAATTCACTGGCTCATCTAGCCCGGAGAACTAGTCAAATAAGTCACAGAACTAAACAGCTTCAGAAACCAGGGCCTCTGGAACCAGCGATTCAACACTTGATATCTGTCTCGGCTTTTCCTTTCCTGTTGGCCTGCTTCTCTCTTACTGCAGGAAGGTCGTCACCACGTGACAGAAGAAAAATGGCTGCACCTGCTAAGCAACCCCAGCAGAAAGAATGCTTCCCCAGCCCCTGCTTCCTGCACTAATCTCCCAGTAATGGCTCTAATGGGCTTGAGGTCACATTCTGACACTTGGGCCAATTACTGTTGTCAGAGGAGTGAGATGTTCTGCTTCGCTAAGCCTAGGTCACAAATCCAGCAGTGGATCTAGGCTTCGGGGAAGAGCGTCTATTCCTTCTTGTGGGAAGTCACAGATCAAAAGCAATCACAGGCCACATTAGTATTCCTGCTCCATCACCTACTGCCTGATGCTACATCTCACAGCCTCTCAGTTTCCTCATGATAAAATGGAGACTGTAATTTCTGACCTATCTTAATTTTTTTGTTTGTTTAAATAATGAGGATCAAAGAACACAAGTTGTATGAAAAGAACCATACACATATTATTTTTGCTAACAACACTGGTCAGGCCAAACTACTTTAACCAAGTACACTGGATAACAATTTGCTAATTTGTGGTGAAAGTCATAACTATTAAAAAAGATCAATAATTTTCAACAATAAAAATGGCATAAACTTAATAAGGGTGTCAAATTTAGTTGCCTTAAATGACAGGCAACTATTGGGTAATCTAAGAAAGGAGTTGTTATCAAAAGATAATATTCACCTAGAGTTACCTCTAGGAGAATACCGACCAGAGATATGGGACCTTGAGTAACATTTTCATCAAAAAAGGCATGGACTGCTAGTGCTGGAAGCAATCTCGCCTCTTTACTTTAAATATGGAATCTGTGACCAGAGAGGCTAACGTGACATCCAACATTACACAGCAGCAGGTAGAGTAGCAGGACTAGGTCCCAGATCTCTCAAATACCAATCCTTATTCTTCCTATTCTACCACATTGCCGTTCTTCCTTGCTACATCCTGTCGGAACTTGCTACAGCTTTCCCTAACTCTGAAATGCATTTAGAATAGAATTTGCTTGTAGGTTGATAGTATAATTATTTGGATAGAATGTGGGGGATTGGGAGACTCCCAGGAGAGACCCCAAGTGGTTGTGCTTCATTCCTGAATGTTTAGAGCTCACAGTATTGGTGGGGAGGCAGTTGGCCAGGGAGCAACAGATTAGCATTCCTTTCTTGTTCTGGTGACAGCAGCTGCAAGGAAACTAAACAACTCACAGTATGTGCTCAATAAAACAATTTTGCTGAGAAGCAATGTGGCAACACATAACAGGAGTCTAAAAATATTCTTATCATTTAGTGCACTAATTACACATGTAGAACTTATCCTAGGGCTTCCTAGGTGGCACAGTGGTTAAGAATCCGCCTGCTGGGCTTCCTAGGTGGTGCAGTGGTTGAGAATCTGCCTGCCAATGCAGGGGACAGGGGTTCGATCCCTGCTCCAGGAAGATCCCACATGTCACGGAGCAACTAAGCCCGTGAACCACAACTACTGAGCCCATGTGCTGCAACTACTGAAGCCCATGTGCCTAGAGCCTGTGCTCCACAACAAGAGAAGCCACGGCAATGAGGAGCCTGTGCACAACAAAGAGTAGCCCCTGCTCACCACAACTAAAAAGAAAGCCCGTGCACAGCAAAAAAGACCCAACACAGCCAATAAAGTTAATTAATTAATTAATTAAAAAAAAAAGTTACAGCCGATCATTTAAAAAAAAAAAAAGAATCCACCTGCCAATGCAGTGGACATGGGTTACATCCCTGCTCCAGGAAGATCCCACATGCCATGGAGCAACTAAGCCCGTGCACCACAACTATTGACCCTGCGCTTTAGAGCCCGTGAGCCACAATTATTGAGCCCACGTGCCACAATTACTGAAGCCCATGTGCCTAGGGCCGGTGCTCCACAACAAGAGAAGCCACGGCAATGAGGAGCCCGGGCACCACAATGAAGAGTAGCCCTCGCTCACCGCAACTAAAGAAAGCCTGTGCAAAGCAACGAAGACCCAACACAGCCAATAAATAAATAAACAAAAAACAAAAAAAATTTAAAAACAAAACAAAAAAAGAACTTATCCTAAGAAAATGTTCATAAGTATAAACTAATATCTGTGTTTAAAAAATTTACAGCATTGCAATTTTTTTTTTTTTTTTTTTTGGCTATACCACTCAGCTTGCGGAACCTTAGTTCCCTGAGCAGGGACTGAACCTGGGCCCTAGGCAGTGGAAGTATGGAGTCCTAACCACTGGACCACCAGGGAATTACCCATTTTGCTTTATTTTAAATAGAGATCCTTTGTACTTTAAAGTTGCATTAAAAGACCAACAAAAAGCTGCCATAGATGGCTGGGGCAGTGCAGACTAAGTTCCTGGGGAAATCTGAAGGTCTGAGGCCTACCTGTTCAGGCCTGCATTCTCCTATTTTATAGAGGCAGGTCTAAGGACCTGAAAGGAAGAAGGTGCCCACAGGAGCACTGACAGCAACACTGACCCTGCCACCTCTTTTTGGAACCAGGGAGGACATATATTAAACATGTTCATTGAACCCACTGTTTGGGAACTCCTTCAGAGAGGAACTAAAAGGTATAAGTGAGTCCTAGGGTAAATTCCAGCCCCAGGTGTCCTATTTTTAAATGTGGCTCCTGCACTTTGAATCTCAGTCACCTTATCTGTTAGGTAGTAGGTTTAATATACTGGTCTGTAAGGCAACTATCCTCTATACAACAATAAGTAGATGACTGCATTAAGGAAATCTCATGAGTTCATCCTCCATGAGCCCTTTGCCCCCCACCTCCTGCGTTACACATCGCAAATTGTTGGGCAAAGTCTTTTAAGTGGAAAATTGGCTGTACAGAGGGACAGCTGCATGGACCATCATTCCTGAGCAAGGTGCAGTGGCCTGGCATCTTAACTGGAAGCCAGGACACCTGAGCTTCCCCTTGGGAAATTGAGAAGTCCCTTCCCCATTCTGAACCTCAATTTTCTTATCACAGAAATGAGGGATTTGGACTTCCCTGGTGGCGCAGTGGTTAACAATCCGCCTGCCAATGCAGGGGACACGGGTTCGATCCCTGGGCCTGGAAGATCCCACATGCCGAGGAGCAACTAAGCCTATGCGCCACAACTACTGAAACCCGCGCGCATACAACCTGTGCTCCTCAACAAGGGAAGCCACCATGATGAGAAGCCCGTGCACCACAAGGAAGAGTAGCCCCCACTCGCCACAACTAGAGAAAGCCCGTACACAGCAACAAACACCCAACACAGCTTAAACATAAATAAATAAATTTATTTTAAAAAAAAGAAATGAGGGATTTGGGTTGAATGGCTGAAGGTCCTTTTCCACCAGAAATCTACCTGTGTTTCATCTGGTCTCTTGACTCCTAGGGTCAAAGACCCTAGTTCAAGTGCATGGAATAAAGCTTAGCCTCCTTTCCCTAGGCTGCAGAATCCCACTAGCATAATCAGAGAAGAGACAGCAGAGCCCAGAGGTTCAGAGTACAGGCCGGTTCTACGCTCAGACCTGCCAGTTACTGTGTGACAAAATACTTAATCTCTCAGTGACTCAATTTCTCCATCTGTAAGTGGGGTTCCTACCTCAAAGAGTTGTTATGAGAAAGAAATGAGTTAATGTTTGCAAAGCACTAAAAACAGTGCCTGGCACATAGTGTTTTTTAAAGATTTTTTAAAATAAATAAACAGTACGTGAACTGAGTCTCACCATAACTCTAACAGCTTCTTGACTGCCCCCCATCCCGCCCCAGCCTCTGTGTTCACCCTTTCCTAAAGTTCAGAGCTCTGAGCTCTCTACTTAAAGGCGTCCTACGGCTCCCAGATGCCTCCAGGATGGAGGAGCCATATCTCAGCTGGGAGACCTCAGACTGTTCACACAGGGCCTCCCAAAGGTCTGGAGACGCTGGGCCGCTTTCATTTATTTAACGAGCCCAGTTAATGGAAAAAATAAAAACAAACAAGCAAAAAAGGCACACAAGGTTACAAAAATTGTGGGGCATTTTTAAGGTTATACCGAGCAAAGTAAACAGTAAGCACTCCCACCCCCCAGCGCCAATAAACCATAATTATGCTGTTACGAGATAACTGCCAGGTTCTCGGGATCTTACTTCCCAGCTGCACAACTGGTGGAGCAGCGTGGCGGGGAGGTGGGAGTTCATCAGGTGGATCTCTGGAGTGTCAGCGTCTGGAGACTGGCGAGGACGCCTCCAACCCAAAGGCGAGGCCCCTGGGACAGCCCCTCTCCATACCCCCTCACCAAACCCCCAACCTCCAACCCCGCGGGCCTGGCATGTCTCCCTGGCCGCGAGGCCGGCCCTCCATCCACCCACTCAGCAGGCTCGGCATCTGCTCACCGCCCCCCGCCCCGGCCGAGCCCGCCCTACCCCAGAAGCCCAGGGAGCCCGCGCACTCGGTGCCACCTTCCCCCAAGCCGGGCCGCGCACCCAGCAGCCTCCACCGGGACGGTTATCCTGCCGGCGGCGCCCCCTGAGAGCGAAAGGCGCGAATAGGAAAAGGAGATCCGTCGGCGACCCCCTCAAGGAGCCCGCGAGGGGGCGCGCGTCCCCGCCCCAAGCTGGCCTGCCACGACCCTCCGGCAGCGGCCGCCTACGCCGGGCCGGCGGGAAGGCGGGGACTCGCTCCCCGCGCCACGCGGCTCGACCAATAGCACGCGCAGGGGGGCCCGGCGCCGACCTCCGCGGCCGCAGAAAACCCCGCGCGCGAGCCGCGGGGTCTGGGAGCGCGTCAGTGGACCGGCCCCCGGCGTACGCGAGGCCGGCGCGCGCTACCCCGCGGTGCCCGTGCGCGCGCCTGACCTCTCCTGCCCGGCCGGCGCGCGGCATCGCCCGGCCCCGATGGCCCCTGAGACCCCGGCCCAGGGGCCGACCCCACGCTACTTCACCTGGGACGAGGTGGCGCAGCGCTCGGGACGCGACAAAGAGCGGTGGCTCGTGATCGACCGGAAGGTGTACAACATCAGCGAGTTCATCCGCCGGCACCCCGGGGGCTCCCGGGTCATCAACCACTACGCGGGGCAGGATGCCACGGTGAGCGCTGCCAGACTAGGAAACGGGAGGAGGCGGGGTCGGGCCGCCGGCGCCGGAGGCTCAGCGCCCAAGACGAGAAATTTGGCACCCATAGCCGAACACATTAGTACGCGGAAAAGCCGGCAGGCGCAAGAGCAGACCTGTTGCGGGGTGATTGGCTGTGCTGTGAAAACAGGACTCAAGGGCAGGAAAGAGGCTGCGAAAAGTGGAGTCTGGGGAGTAGGGATGGAGGCCGGCAACGTGCACGCACGAACAAAGGGCCGAGCCACCGGTCCGCGCACTCCGTGTGCGGCCCGGAGTCTGCGGTATCCAGGCGTGGGCAGGCTCTGGAGCAGGGCTGGGAGGGAGGAGAGTGGGGATGCGGGGCTCCGGGACGGCGGTACTGCCGAGACCGAGGGAGGAGGGGTCAGTGGCAGGGAGAGGGGTTCGTGACCTGTCTTGGTGGCTGGGAGGGAAGCGCAGCCGCATCAGGACCAAGCAAGCCGGACTAGACTGGCGAGCGCAAGCAAGACAGAACGAGGGAACCACTCTCGGCGATTTTGCTGAGGGGGGCAGGCACCTCGCGCCCGCTGCTTTGGGAAACCCTGCACGGGGTGAATACAGGAGGGTGGGGAAGGGGCCGCACCGGCCAGAGAGGGCTACCGCCTGCTCGTGCACGGAAAGGAATGGGAGCAGGGTGCTGAAGGTGGGGGGCCTGCATCAGCATACACTTGGCGATGACCCCGGAGCAGTCCTGGAATCCTGTGGGGAGGTCACTCAGCCTCAGGCCAGCAGGGTCTCCAGCTATTCGCCGCAGCAGACAACTGTTAGGCCCGGTGCTGGGTCGCATCCCTCCTCCCTCGCGCCTCACCGCGGGCCGGCGCGCGCCCCTGCCCCGATTCTTTTGCTCCCCTCTCTAGACAACTTGCTCTCCGAACTAAATCACCTAGCACCTCCCTTCTGAGTTTGAGAGCTGGGGACCACTCCTTGGACCCCAAACTTGGAGCGTTCGCTTCGCCGTGTCCCTTCCCCCTGTATCCTTCTCCCATCCTTCGCCTAGCGGCTTGACCCCTTCCACCGTTCCCAGCTTTCTCCCTGCCATCTCAGAGCGCGCCTCGGGCCACTACGGTGCCCGTGATATTGCGGTGGAGTCTAAAGGGGTGAGGACCCGCCCCTCCCTCCGACACGGCAGGCCTGGGAGTCGGGTCCAGAGCCTGTTGCTAGTCTCCGGAGTGACCAAGGGGAGCTCAGGCAGTGGCCGAAGGCGAAGGTGTGGACTGGCGCATGCGTAGACGGAGCAGGCACGAACGCCAGGCTTCCTGCCTGGTGATTTGGGGCCGGGGCCTGCCGCGGCGAGGACCGCGATTGGTCCGGATGTGTGGTGCCACAGGCCGCCGGCTCCGCCCCGGCTCCCTCTGCCTCTGTGGCTTCCCCTTAGGGCCTGTTAATCTAGTCACTGAGGACCCCACCTTGCATAACCAAAATTAGTGTCTTGGGCAGAGGGTGTTCACAGTGGGAAGGGAAATATGGAACCCCGACCAGAACAGCAGCGGAGGGAAGGGGGAGAAATGCAAAAGACCCCCAGCTGGACACAGGGAGTCTCCCTCATCACATTTCATGAGACACCCAGAGGAAAGGCCAGCCCAGACAAGTCTTTCTGTGGTCCCCCTACCCCTGCTTCCTATTCCTTGCTGTAGTACCCTTCCTACTAGAACACAGATGTTGGGTAATCCTGAGCTGTGGGCACCAGGGACAGGTCTGAGCATCCTCAAAGGACAGCTGCCTGGAAGGAGGTGATGTCTGTTTGAATTTGGGTACATCCTGCTGATCAGGAGGACGGCCTTTGGTGTGAGCCCTCCACAAGTCTGGGGCTGTGGGCTGACTTCCTCACTGTTCCACCTTCTCCCCATCCTTGCAGGATCCCTATATGGCGTTCCACATCAACAAGGGCCTTGTGAGGAAGTATATGAACTCTCTCCTGATTGGAGAACTGTCTCCGGAGCAGCCCAGCTTTGAGCCCACTAAGAATGTGAGACCCCACTTGCTACTTGGAGACCCTGTGGTTGTGGAGGGGCAGGGGGTAGAAGGAAGGCCTAGATACGATCACAGGTGACCATAATCAGTAGTTCTTGGGAATCTTGAGATCCTTGCTTCTCTTGCATAGTCATTGGGTTGCAGGGCTTTGCAACCTGTGGTTCTCACAAGGCCACCACCACTACCATCACCATCCTCAACATGAGACCTATCGACTGAGCACGTATTCTATGCCGAGTATTAACATCATATAATCTGCACACAGTTACAGATGAGAAAACTGAGGCTGAGAGGTTAAGCAACACGGCCAAGGATCACGCCATTAGTACGTGGCAGAACAGTAGCGTGAATGAATTCTGTTTAACTCCAAAGACCACATGCTTTTAGACTGGATCCCATAGCACCTCCTGTCATCCTTCCTCAGCACTGTGGTATCTGCCTAGGACTGTGGGCTTCCCTCAGCTACCTTGGTGGGAGGGCCTTGAGCTTAAGAGGGTCCTTGGCTGCAGTGCAGGATTGCATCTGGGGAGAATAACCCCGCTTCCACCTCCACTCTTCTACAGAAAGAGCTGACTGATGAGTTCCGGGAGCTGCGGGCCACGGTGGAGCGGATGGGGCTCATGAAGGCCAACCCTGTCTTCTTCCTGCTGCACCTGCTGCACATCCTGCTGCTGGACGTCGCTGCTTGGCTCACTCTTTGGCTCTTTGGGACATCCTTCGTGCCCTTCCTTCTCTGTGCAGCGCTGCTCAGCACAGTTCAGGTGAGAGCCCTGGGCTTGTCAAGAGCACAGCTGCGCTCTGCATCTTGTACCCCTCAGGAGGCCAAGGAGCCCTCTGACCAGGGCAGAGCTGAGGACACGCAGAAAGAGAACACATGTTCTGTTGTCTGTGGCTTTTATCTACTTTTTCACCGCATGTGCATCTTCATTTCTCCCACTGCCTCTCTAGCTGCTCCTCCCAGGGTTCCTTTCTTCCCTTGGCATTTCTCCTCTGAAGCTTCATGTTCAGCTTCTGTCAGGGACCAGGTGTTTCAGGAGCCAAGATTCTAGTTTCTCAGCAAAGCTTGGCTTCCTCCCGAACACAACACCGCCTGATGTGCTAATAATGCTGGGGCCCTAATATTTGGCTGTCAGAACCCACTCGTTAAGCCTTCTACTTGCCTGAGTTTGTCACTGTGTCCTGTTCTGTAGTCTGGATGTTCAGTCCATCAGAAGTCACAGAACTCCAGAGCTGGGGACACTGAAGGGGTAGTGATTTGCCCCAGCTCTCATGTGAGTCAGTGGCGGAGCCAGAGGCAGGACCTGGGCTTCCTGACACCTTTCCTGATGTGCACAGTTAGGCCAGCACAGGCCTAGGTGGATGAAGGAAGAGGGAGAGGTCGAGTCAGTTGAGACGGACGCTGGGCTGGTGGGCCGCCCTCAGAGCTAACCTTTCTTGCCCAGGCCCAGGCTGGCTGGCTGCAGCATGACTTTGGACACCTGTCTGTCTTCAGCACCTCTACATGGAACCACCTGCTACATCATTTTGTGATCGGCCAACTAAAGGTCAGTGGGACGGGGTGGGGCTCTCTGAAACTCCAGTCAACGATGGGCTGCCTGGGGATAGGGGGACACCAGGCTTTCATACTCATGCCCTGCTTTTCTGTAGGGGGCCCCTGCCAGTTGGTGGAACCACTTGCACTTCCAGCACCACGCCAAGCCAAACTGCTTCCGCAAAGACCCGGACATCAACATGCACCCCTTCTTCTTTGCCTTGGGGAAGATCCTCTCTGTGGAGGTGAGCAGAGGTTATCGGTGAAGGTCTTGGAGAACGGGAACCAGCCAGCACAGAGGGCTTGCAGGGAAGTGCTCACAGTGCTGGCAGTGTGGGTAAGACATTGGGGGTCAGGCTGGCTGGCTGTTTGGAAGTTGTGGAAGGCCACAGGCAGTAAAAAGGCTGCCCAGGACACTCCCCTGTCCTCCCTAGTGAGTTCAAGTCAACAAACAGCTGTTTGCAGAAAGGTACACATGCTGCTAAGGACCCTAAGGATAACAGATTGCTGTGCAGACGCGGCTCAGCCTTGAAGGTGATGGATGGCCCTCCTTGCAGGTGCTTTTTAGACACTCCTACCCCAGGCACTCAGCCCCCTGCACTCTGTAATCCTGTCTCTCACACTGGCATCCTGCTGTGTCACAATCTTCCCCAAAACGGCTGCAGTGGTTTACTCTTCTGTGATGCCCATTGTCTAGAATATTCTTCCCACCTCTAGAATATTCTTCCCACCCATTTGATCCTAGTCTGACTTTCAAGGTGGTCGGCATTGGGTTTGAATTGTCATCTGAGGTTATGAGCAACCATTATAATGCAGCTGCTAAAGGATGAATGCCTGGGGGTGGATGGAAATCTGGTGAGCCTTTAGTGAGCGTAAGGTGATGGAAGGCTGTGAATGGTCAGTGGAGTTCTTTGAAAAGTTAATTTAAAACGCTTTGTCCCAAAACATTAAAAAAATAAAATGAAATAAAATAAAACAAAATCAAATCACATCCTTTGTCCCAAGGCTGTAGGCTATAGTCTAAGTTCTGCCAGGTCGCCTTCCCCTATTTCGTGATGCGTTATGACATTTCAACATGCCAGGAATTAAACTGTCGTTTGATACACTTCCGTTCCAGGCGCGAGTTCAAGATAGCCTGGCTCTCCTCTCCGGCCATGAGAAGAACTCGGGGAAGGCTCTGGCAGCACTGGCTGTCCTAGCACCAGGAGCCCCTAGCTTGAGGCTTGTGTTTCCCCTGGCCACAAGGTCCTAACTCTCTCACTTCCTAAAAAGGGACTTAACTTGGTTTGCTACCTGCCCAACACTATGCAAATGATGAACCAGCCCCGGCCTCCCCTGGCTCAGGTGCTCCTTAGAGGGTAGCGTAGGTTGTTTATTTGGCAGGGCCTGAGGCTCTAGTAGCCCTTCTGTTGTCACTATAGAAGATTAAAAAAAAGATGGGAGTCTTAAGTGGAAGAGAACCTTCTCATACCACTGTCCCTGTCGCTTCTTGGTACTAGGGTCTTTAGGAGACGCCTATCTACAGACACTAAAAATAGAGAATGCTTGGGACCAAAATAAACTTTTTCTTTTCTTTTCTTTTCTTTCTTTTTTCGCCTAGTTATGAGGCTGAGGATAGGCTGTTAGGAAATGCGTGGGCTACAGGCTGCTTGGCGCTTGGTTCAGCCTCACTGGGTCCAATTTGACTAAGCACGGACCCCTGGCTGACCCAGTAGCATATGCCCCAGTGCCTCCCATCTCTCCTGGAGAACAAGGAAATGCAGGGGACACTTCACCCTAAATACAACCTTTCTGGCCTCTGAGAGTTGAAACACAGTGGGGCAGTTATCAGGATTGTAATGGCCATTGATTGCCATTCAAGGAGGCAGCCAGCTGACAGGGCTTCCTTAACAGTCACAAACTAAGGAGGCCAGACTTCTGCCCATCCACCCCACCTAACAAGACAGATGCTCCTCTTCCGGCTTCCCCCTCTCGGTTAATGTTGCTGGGGGTGGGATGAACTTCACCCCCACCTCCAGTTCATCAGCAAGGCTTGCTGCCTCCAAAACATATCCGAATCCATCGACTTCTCCATCTCCCCTGCCTCCCATCCCTGGGTCTGGTCCATCTCAGATCTGGTTCATTGGTCCAGCCTCCTCACTGGTCTCCCTTCAACTCTGCCTACCCCCTACAGTTCACTCCCCCAGCTTCAACCAGCATGAGCCTTTAAAGCACAGAGCAGATAGTGCCACCTGCTGAAAGCCGTCCAGGACTTCCCATCACCATTGCAATAAAATCCAAACTACTGTAGCCTTCCCAGGGCTAAGGCTCAACGTGATTTGGTCGTCCCTAGTCTTCTGGCTTTATCAACTATCCTCCCCTGTTATGTTCCCAGCCACACTGGCCTTTGGTTTGTCCCTTGAACGTCCCAAACCTTTGTTCCCTCTGCTTTAAATGCTCTTCCCCCCAAACGTCTGCATTGCTGGCTCTTTCTCATGATTCAGGTTCTTCTCATCAGTTCTGATGTCAGGGCCCCAGGGAGGCCATATCTGACTATCCTAGCCAAAACGCTGCCTCCCTCACTTTTTGTCATTTTCCTGTTTTTAATCTGTAGTTACCTTGAGCTCTGTCTACAAATTTATTACCAGCTTCCTCTCCTCAGATTATAAGCTGCACGAGGGTAGGAATTTTGTATTATTCATCTCTGTGTCCTCGCACCTAGAACAGAGCCAGGCACGTTGATGCTCAGTAAATACTTGCTGAATGAATCAGTTAATGCAGAGAGAAGGCTTCACTTAGCAGAAGTGCCTGGCACAGGATAAGGTCTCAGTAAATGTCCTGTCAGAACAGTAGGTGGACCCATGAAAGAAGGGTGAGCTGGCATTCTGCTCTGAGGTAGCGTTCCTCCTGTGCCCTGTGGTCATCTGGTCGCCAGAACTAGAGGAGGAGGAGGAGCGCAAGGAGCAGGAGGAACTATCGAATGGGTGTGCAGAGCTCTGCTGTCGCTAGGGGACCCAGGATGACTGGCTGACCTGGCGGCCCCCGCCTATCTCTGCAGCAGCTCAGCTTACAAGATTACCACTACCTGCTGGGGAAAACCTTGCCAGAACCTTCAGGTTGCCAAGTTGATTTCGGTATTCTTTTCCACAAATATTTGCCAAACTCTGCTTAGCTTTCAAGGGATTTTACAAAGCTCATGTTGACATGTGAAGAGACCAAAAGATTTGGAGGTCAGGGGCTGGATGTAGAGGGGCTACTGGCCCATATAAGGGTAAAAGTTGTCTGTGGAGACCCTGGTGTCAAAAAAGTACTGGATGGAGAAAGGAAGGGGAGGTGGAGGGGCCTGGGAACCTGACAAGGGTGTCTCTGGAGGAGCACGAGGAGTCCTGAGGACCTGCAGGCTCTGTCGTGCTCATGCCTCGTGTGGGTGTGGGCCACCGAGCCGCATCCATGGTGTGGCGCACTTGCCGACTCCAGCGGCCCAGGCTTCACACGCCGGGAGCTAGAGATAAGGCTGGGCCTGTTGGAGCCTTCCATAGCGCCAACAAGCTGACAGCCCCTGCAGGAGGCCTCAGCTCCTGAGTGGGGAAAAGCCAGGGTCACAGGTTACTCCCTGCAGGGGAGCAGTCTACCTTCTCAAGGGGCAAAGTCAAGAGCTAGGCTGATGCTTGGTCAAAGGTCACTTGGCTTGGGGGCAACCTAGTTCCTCCAGCCCCACCCTGGCTTCCACAAGGGAACTGAGTGGTGGAGGGGCCATCACGATTAAGCCTGAATGGGTGACTGGCCTGTGAGTGCTGATTTGTGTTTGCTTTCCTTCACAGCTTGGGAAACAGAAAAAAGCCTGAATGGGTGACTGGCCTGTGAGTGCTGATTTGTTTGCTTTCCTTCACAGCTTGGGAAACAGAAAAAAGCCTGAATGGGTGACTGGCCTGTGAGTGCTGATTTGTGTTTGCTTTCCTTCACAGCTTGGGAAACAGAAGAAAAAGTACATGCCATACAACCACCAGCACAAGTACTTTTTCCTGAGTGAGTAGTGTCCTGCTCCGGCACCAGGGGGTGGGGGGTGGGGCACTGCCTTGGCAGGGGCTGCGAAGGGGTGTGAAGAGGAAATGACCCCCCTGGGGATCACCATGTTGGAAGTGAAGGCTGGAGGAAGTTCTCCACCTGGAACAGGTTACTCCCTGCAAGGGAGCCGTCTGCCTTCTCAGGGGGCAACGTCCAGAGTTAGGCTGATGCTTGGTCAAAGGTCACTTGGGTTGGGGGCGAACTAGTTCCTCCAGCCCCACCCTGGCTTCCATAAGGGAACTGAGTGGTGGGGGGCCATCCTGATTAAGCCTGAAACCTCACTTTAAACCTTGTCAAACAGGCCAGGGCCAAGGTGACCCAGTGGGACACAGTCCAACCCCAAGAGGGACAAAGATAGCTAGACTAGCAGTGGGAGGATTGGACCTGAAGAGGGAGCGGATGAGAAAACATTGCTGTGCTTGTCTTAAGCTCTGTCCGAAGACTGCTGTGTATATTCCCTGCTTGAAAAATCTCCATGATGCCAAAAAAGTTTTAAACTCCTTTGAAAATTCAAATTTTTAAAGGAAAGGAGGGGATGTGTCCATTGATCCCATTTTTGTTCAAAGGAATTTATCTTAACTGCCTGTTACTCTATCCCTATGGAGAAAGGGGGATGGGATAGAAGGGCGGAGCAGAAATGTCTGGAAAAAGGGTTAGAATTCACGGCACATCTGGATAGATGATCAGTGGGTGGGCATTGTAATGCCGGGATTATAGGTAACATCAGAGAAGGGACACAGAAGGAAACCGACCAGCACATAGGATGGGACCCACTTCAACTCCCAGTTCTAAGAGAAGCTCCTCCGCCCCTTTCCACAGCCGACCTCCAGGCTGCTTCAGGTTGGGTGGCACAAGCTCATTTCCCTAGTCCAGGGAAGTGAGCTTTCAGCCTGTGAAGGATCAGCAGGGTTCACACCCCACTGCCCCCCCACAATGCACACAGTTTCCAGCTCTTGTCCCTTCATCCACGTGGTGGAGCAGCAGGACCACAGGGCAGATGATTGCAAGGACAGGTGTAGGGCCAGGAGGAAGGCCCTGGTAGGGACAGGCCTGCGGACAGGGCAGCTCCAGGAGGATGAACAGTACCTTTTTAAAGGCATGGGAGCAGAGCAGCTTCCACGCGTGAAGCTTATCTCCCCAGCTGTCCTCTTACATGGAAGAGAATGCCCCCCCTCCCCACCCCCAAAACAAGCATCCATTGGGAGATTCTTTTTTCAGACTTGCAGTCATGCCCACATTCAGTGCCTGTCAGTTTCAGTGGACTGAGGAGTGCTGGGGCAGCTGGAGGGGCAACAGGAGATGGCAGAGGGGCAGCCCCTTGCTGGAGGCCATCTGTCCAGCACCAGCTGGCGCTTTAGTGACCCTCATGCTGCTCACACCTCCTTCCTTGTGTCCATTTCCTCTCCAGTTGGTCCCCCAGCCTTGCTGCCTCTCTACTTCCAGTGGTATATTTTCTATTTTGTTATCCAGAGGAAGAAGTGGGTGGTAAGTATCCATGGCTCTCAAACCCCACATCCTTTGTTTCCAGTACCCTGAGGGATGGGAGAGGGTCCTCCAGGGGAAATCCCACTGAGATTTACCCCAGGCTGAATTTAGAGCAAAGTAACAGGACCAGGTATAGACCTTCCTTATCTCTAGGTGAGATGATTTAGGCTCTGCAGGCAACTTGACTCCTGATGCCCTATTTCATTCAGCAAGGATCTTCTGAGGTTACTGTGCTCAGCATAAAGCAGGGGCCAGGCTGGGGAGGGGGACGATGAATAAGAGGCAGCACCAACTCTCAGGACACTTCTGATGAAGCAGGATGTGGCTGACATAAGAAAAGAGGTACAGGCAGAAGGTTCTGGGATTCCAAAAGGGGCCTGACCACATCTGGCTGGATGGGAGGCATCAGAAAAGACTTTGTGAAGTCACTTATCTCGCTGGCCTTGGAGGACAGGCAGAGGTGAGGGAGTGGGGATGGACTCTGAGCAGAGAAGCTGGGAATTAAGGGGCAAATTTGGTCACTGGATGTGTGGTGGAGGACTTGGGTGTCAGGAGGCTGGTGGTGCATAAAATTGACTGGCAATTTGATCAGGGCACTGGCATGGACTGAGCCGTGGTCCCGGAAGATTCATTTGGCAGCAGGATGAAGGGAGGAAGGATGGAGATGGGTTGGGAGGAACTGGAGGCAGGGAGACCTGGCACCTGTGAAGGAGACAGGCAAGGAGGGCTGGGGGCGCCACGAGGAATGGAAGGAAGGAGCAGTGGCGCTGGATGGTGCCGGATGGGGCAGCTGAGAGGGGCTGCCCTGAGTGCCGCAGTCTGAGGACTGGGGAGGATGGCTGGCTGCTCCACACAAGAAACGGGCCATGCAAGGAGAGGCACTTTGTGCCATCACAGTACTCTCTGCCTCTCACTACAGGACTTGGCCTGGATGACGAGCTTCTACATCCGCATGTCCCTCACTTACGTGCCGCTGTTGGGAGTGAAAGGCTTCCTGGGCCTTTTCCTACTGGTCAGGTAGTACTTGATGGGGGAGGAGGGATGGGCACAGAGAGCAGACGTTTGGCAGTAACCAGTCTGGTCTGGGGGCGGTAGCTGGGAAGGTGGCGGGGCTGAACCAGTTGCTGAGGGAGTCAGAACTCCGGGCTCTGCTTATACTGCTTTTGTCTGGGTGCCGTATCCACCAGGTTCCTGGAGAGCAACTGGTTTGTGTGGGTGACACAGATGAACCACATCCCCATGCATATTGATCATGATCGGAACGTGGACTGGGTCTCCACCCAGGTGAGGGACGGTCACTTGGAAGACCTGGGCATAACACAACTAATAAAAAGGGTGGGTGGGCACAGACCCAAGGTAGGGGGTGGGCGGCGGTAACAAGTTCCCAAACCTTGGCTCGTTAGCTTGAAGCTTCTCTCCTGCCACCATGGGGAGAAGGGAGTGACCAGGGACAGGCCGGCTTTGCCTGGAAGAGGCTGGGCTCGCCTTTCCATCTGGTACCCAGAGCCATGCTCCCCCTGACCTCCAGCTCCAGGCAACATGCAACGTCCACAAGTCGGCCTTCAATGACTGGTTCAGTGGCCACCTCAACTTCCAGATTGAGCACCAGTGAGTAGGGAGACCCGGGAGGCAGGGACCTGGGGAGGGTGCACGTAGGAGGGGTATGGAGGGCAGAGGAGTCGGAGCCACTGACTGTCCTCTGTTCTCCCTGAAGTCTTTTCCCCACGATGCCTCGACACAACTACCACAAAGTGGCTCCCCTGGTGCAATCCCTGTGTGCCAAGCATGGCATAGAGTACCAGTCCAAGCCCCTGTTCTCAGCCTTCGCTGACATTGTCCAGTGAGTATCTGAGCCTGGGAGAGGGCTGGGAGGGCGGAAAGAGAGCAGAGCAGTGGGGTCGGTGGTGAAGGGTGGGGTGGGAGCCACGGGAAGTTTTCCTGGGTCGTCTGGAATGGAGGTCACCAAGGCAAAGGCAGGGTGCTGTGTTGGTCTTGTGGCCAGTTCAGGCCTTTGCTCTCGGTGCCACAGCCCAGGCCCTTTCTCAGAAGCGAAGGGGAGGCGAGTGCTCACGTGGAGGGGGCCTTACATCACCTCTGGAAGGGCCTCGCTGCACTTCTGGTGGGTGGTTTGGCTTTGGGGCTGCGCTCCACTCTGTCTCCCTCACTGCCTGCTCCTCTTGTCCCCTCAGCTCACTGAAGGACTCTGGGCAGCTCTGGCTAGATGCCTATCTTCACCAATAACAGCAGCCTGCCACCTGGAAGAAGAGCCTTGGAGCCAAAGCAGAGGGGAACTTGGGGACAATGCCACTACAATCCTAATATTCAGAGGGGGTGGGTTTGAGGAGATAAAGGCTGACTCAAACCCCTCCCCTTTATCTTCTAGGCACAGATCTAAGACCCAAAGAGGGGTGTGGGGAACACGCAAGCCCCCTGAAGGGGTGGGGGGGTGGAGCTGTTGGGACAGGGAGGCAAGACTTTTGTTTCCTTTCTTGTTCAGCAGATGTTAAGTGGCTAGTAAGCAGAGAGAGAGTCAGGATGGTGTTAGAATAGGGAGGGTCTACTGAGCCCAGAAATCAGGAAGAGATTTAGCACTAAAATTCCACCCGGGGGCTTCCCTGGAGGTCCCGTGGTTAAAACCGCACGCTTCCAATGCCAGGGGCGCGCAGGTTCGATCCCTGGTTAAGGAACTAAGATCCCACGTGCTGCGCCGTGTGGCCAAAAAATAAATTTAAAAAATTCCACCCAGGTAAGGGAGGAAGCTCATCCCACTGGTCCACTTCTCAGTGCCTTCTCCACCCTCGCTTGCAAACCTCAGAGGTTCTCAGGCTGGAGGAAGACAGAGGCTGAACCTTCTGGGCAAGATTTAGAAAGGAAGCATTAGTGCCTCAGGCCTGGCCTAATGCAGGGCCTGGGAGCTAGGCTCATTCTAGGGCTAGGTGTGACCCATGTCTGCCTCAGGCTCCTGGAGAAGCAATTTTTCCACTTTTAGGGGCAGAGAGGGCAAAGGCGAGGGCTGTGATATTGGAGGCATCTGGCCCCGAAGGATGCTGGCACTACTGGATTTGGCCTCATGTTCCATCCAGGTTACCAAGGGAGCACGAGCTCCCAGGGTTTGCCAGCAGAGAGTCGATCCTTTCAGATTTTGATTCACCTCTTTTAACCACCACCCAAGGGACAGAACACTCCTAGGATGGGGGATCTGCTTCTTGCTCCATAAGTAAGTGGGCAGGTGGGGCGGTTAGTCTCCTCCATAGAGAGAAGTGGGGGCTCCCAATGGTTTCCCTTTGCTCACCTACCTGTAATTCCAAATTTAATAATTCCAGCAAGCACAAGTGACCAAGCTGGAAGAGGGTGAATTACCAGTCGTAACCAGGGTTCGGTCATAAAGAGTATAAGGGCTGTAAGAGAGTTTGTATAACCTACATTATGTTACAGCATTACTTTTGAGCAGGAGCAATGGGTTAAATATAATGACTTCATAGTTCTAACCAGAAATAGGAAGATACAAACAGAAGTTTGTGATCACTGTGGCTGTCCTTCAGCGTCCTTGCTCTGGCAACTCTGTTCAAGTCTCTCTGCTGGAGACCAGGTAGGAACTTAGGAGAATCTCTTAAAAGTTATTAGTCTAATACTGAAATACGATTTTTAAAATCTGGTTTTTAAAAGATAGAAACAGTTTAACCCATCTCTAGAGAGTGAACACAGGATTGTGTCCCTGGGGTTATCAACATTCACACCCTCTCCCCTCCCTGCACCCACAGCCTTGCAGTTCAGGTGAGGGGATCATTCACCTGTCCAACAGCATCTGCTCTGGAAGCACATTGAGCATTTTGGACACTGGAAAGAGAAAACCTTAAATAAGAAAGAAAAAGCAGAGCCCTGGGAGAATTCGCACTTAGTTTAGGAAGAGAACGGCAAGGAGATGAGAATGGTAATCAGAGAGATGAAGGTCCTAACGCATGTTGGGGTGGGGTTAGAGGCACCACCTAACGGAAAGGCTGTTGTGATTACTTACAGGCTTGTCAAAACAGAGATAGTCCCAACACACGCACAAACACACGAGAACAGGATACAGAAAATTTTAAATCTTTTCCATTTGGGCAGAACCTGGCTTAAAACAGTCTGGGTAGAACAATTAGGAGCAGAACTGAAGAGTTCTACTTTCACTGGCTCCTTCACTCCAGAATAGGTGCTGAACTCAGCCTATCAAGCCATCTGGCTTTGGGCCCAGGCTGCCCAATCTGAGCAAAGCTAGTGAAACTTACTGAGCAAGTCCAGGTCCGCAAAGCACCTCAGCCACTGTGGCCTTTTCTACTTAGCCTGGACCAGTGTGGTCTCACATGGCCACAAAGGGACAGACGAGTGACAAAAAGCTCAGACTGTCGCAAGGTAACATGAGTGACCTCAAATCCAATGACATGAGGAAACAGGATTAGAGAGAAGTTGCCTCTGGCCTTAGATGTGGCAGAACTAACATTTGAACTTGTTTTTTAAAAACTCCAACTTCTATGCTTATCCTTGTTCCTTTCATTTTCCTACCATTTTGCCAGAGGCGTTGTAATTAGACCCAATATCAGTATCCTTTTTGTGTGTGCCAGTTTTGTTACCACATGCCAATGAAGTAAAACTGAGAAATAAAGTTAATTTTGACCAAAGGCTATTCACTTATAGTCCATGATGCTCTCCTGCACCTGTTGACAGGAGTCCCTGCACCTCTGCTACAAGTTACTATCTACCTCTCTGGCTCTAACTTCTTTCTGAACATGAGTCCCCATACTGACTCCCCTTTGCCTAAGCCCCTTGGGGCAGAGGGAGGATCATCAGGCCCCTCTGGAAAACACCTGTGACAAGAAGACAGGCCAGCCCCTTTCCATGATACCCACATGTTCAAATGCTAGACTGCCTGTGTACGCCAGTCAGTTTTAGTGTTTAGTGCACTGCTTCCTCCTGTTGTGAAGCAATGCCCTCACCCTTTTAAACTCATGTCTAGACTCACTGTAGGTAGTCTCCATAAGTTTAGTTTTTGCCTAAATGTCTGTAGGCATAATACCTCGGAGCTGGACTGTGAAGCAATGCCTTTTAACCACTGTGCTACTAGAACAGCTCTCCTCTCCAAGCAAGAATATTAGAACATGCTGAGAAAAATCTGCAGGATAGATTTTCCCTGCAGTGGTTCATAAACTTCTAGAAAAGGCCAGGTAACTCAACTTCGAAAATAAGAGGAAAACACACCACCACCTGCTACTAAGGGGACAGGCCCTTAACTAGAGCTACTGCACTAAGGCACTAACTCCTGAGAAGTTTTAATCTCTGGGCTCCATCACCATTACTGCAGGCTTAGAATCAAACCTGAATCAGAAAATGGAGCTCAGGTAAATTCCCTGGCGGTCCAGTGGTTAAGACTCCACGCTTCCATTGCAGGGGGTATGGGGTTTGATCCTGGAACTAATATTTCACATGCTATATGGTGCAGTCAAAAAAAAAAAAGAAAGGAAAATGGAGCTCAAATAAGTTGTGTGGCTTGGTTCAATCTGGAAAATTGGTTTCATTTGTCCGCTGCTGGAGACAGAGCAGTGAACAGATACTAAGATCCCTGCCCTAAAGATAGAACTTGCTATCTACATTAGTGATTTTCAGAGTCCCCTAGTTATGAGGTGTTGCTGGGGAGAGTATATGCCATTCCTGCTTCAACCAGAGGAGCTCTTATATTCTTAGAGTCCACATAAGATTTCACTTGAAAAACAGATTGCTCCATTAAAAAATCTGAAAACTATTGGTCTTTAGTCTTCTACCTGCTTGATCTGTTGAAACACTGCCAACTGAAATTTCAGACCGCTTACTTAAGTGCCCTGGTTAACTTTAAATGGCAGTACGTGATAGGAATAATTAAAAAATTATGGACCTAGAGTCTGTCATACAGAGTGAAGTAAGTCAGAGAAAAATACCGTATGCTAATACATATATATGGAATCTAGAAAAATGGTACTGATGAACCTCGTAGCAGGGCAGGAATAAAGATGTAGACGTAGAGAACAGACTTAAGGACACGGGGCGGGGTGGGGGAGGGGTGGGATGGGGAGGCTGCGACATAGTGAGAGAGTAGCACTGACATACACACTACCAAATGTAAAGTAGATAGCCAGTGGGAAGCTGCTGCCTGACACGGAGATCAACTAGGTGCTTTGTGATGACCTAGAGGGGTGGGATAGGGAAAGTGGGAGGGAGGCTCAAGAGGGAGGGGATATGGGGATATATGTATAAATACAGCTGATTCATTTTGTTGTACAGCGGACTAACACAACATTGTAAAGCAATTATACTCCAATAAAGATGTATTTTAAAAAAATTAGAAACTCTAACAGGACACCCCCTATCAAGTTTTATCGGGGTTATAAAAATTTCAAAGTACAACAACATTCCATCTCCATGCAAAACAGTAACTTGAAGTTGATGTCACAAAGGGAACGAGAAAGTGATTTTTGAATGGCAGCTTTCATGATTTACAAACTGGTAAAGTAATGCTTGGATGCTATGAATTAGCTGATCTAAATTGTGAGGATTTCTCAAAGGAGCTCCTTTATCTCACACAGTAGGTGGAAAACTAGAAATTCATTCAATATATTAAAACTTGTTTCCCAGCAAGATAAACTAGACATCATCCTCTAAATGGCTGAAGTACTGCCAAAGGTGCTTTGGCCGTTCTGTGGAGCACAGCGCCCTCTTGTGGCCACTCTCAAACCACCTGTTACTACAGTGCAACTCCAGCAATGTTAACTTGGAATAAAAAGAACATTTTATATTGCCTGAAGCCTGGGGCACTAGAGATGTCTGCAAATGTTCTGAAAGAAGAGGACATCCTGGTTACTTTTATAATTTTATTGACTCTTTTCTCCTCATATCTTAAAAAACAAACAAAGAAACAAAAAAACCCAGCACATGAAAACAGCATCTTATGCCAAAGTTTCAACTCAATTAACTGCCTGAGAGAGGCCATGAGAAGCACTCAACCACCTCATGCCTCTGAATAACCACCATAAAGATTGGGGTTATGTAGCAAGTTCAAGTTTCTGCCCACCTCAGGACACAGAGCTGGTAATCAAACCCTTGTTGCCAACTCCAGGGACTGCTTATCTTATTTCTCGGTAGCTCTTCCCATCTGTTTAAGATTGTATCTTCCTAATGGCTACCCTTCGAGGTGGGTCAAGGCTGAGCCAGAAAAAAGCCCAGTCTGGTTCCACAGTCACCTCCCACCAGCCACCGGTTGGCCAGGCAAGAAATCATTTCCAGTCTTTTGTCTCCCCATCTACCTCCCTCTCTCTTCTTCAAAACTTGTTGCTTTCATGTAACAATGGATTCAGTATCCATTAAACTGCCTGAGAGGCGGCTTGAGCCTGACATACTTTCCTGAGCTAAAAAAGAAGAAAAAAACATACCTCTGTGGCCTTTCTGCCATAAGATCAAGTAACAAAGGGAAAAGCACTACTGAGCAGGGTGGTGCTAGGGAAGCAATGCGAGCCCCTCCCCACTCCCACGGAGGTTTCTCCAGCACCAGCTCTTGCGGGTACAACACGGCAGATATTCTGGGGTCACGGAGGTATAATGAAGGGAAACCCGCTTATTTTCCCCTTTTGAACTTCCCTGCCGCCCCAGTCTTTGCCTTCTTCTTAGCAGATCCCTTGGGTTCTGGCTCCTTGCGCTTAGCTGAAGACAGGGAGCCGGTCACCTTAAAGAAATCATCCAGGCGGCCCTGGGTGCTGCCGTGGCGGCTCTTGCTCAGCCGCCTGACCCCACTGCGGATTCGCTCCTCAGAGAACTGCTTTTCACCACACATGAACTTGACGAGCTCTTCTTCATCTGGCTCGCTCCACTTCAGCTCCACAGACTCTGGGTCCAGCACTTCGGGCTCCAGGAAGAGCTGCTGGGCCTCCTTGTGGAGCCAATTTTCCGGCACAGAGTACTTGTTGGGGTCAAGCCGACGCACAATCTCCTCGATGCTCTTGTGCTTCTGGATGAGGTCCACGGCCCGCTTGGGCCCAATGCCCCGAATGCTCTCACAGTAGTCACTGCCCAGCAGGATGCACAGATCCACGAACTGCTCCTGGTTCAGGCCCAGCTCCTGCAGAATCCGGCTCAGGTGGAACTCCTGGATGGGCAGCTTCTTGGCCTCGCTGGCAGTCAGGTGCCGCATGAGCACAGGGCTGCCAAAGGTCAGGCAATCCATGTCCTCCGTGGCCGCAGCGTAAACCTTGCCGGCCTTCACCAGGGCCGCGCAGCTGGCCTCCGCCTCACTGGGTGCATCAAGGTATGGGATGCCCATGAGGTTCAGGAGATGCTTGCACTCATCGTTGTGTTGCTTGGTGACCTTCACCAGCCGCTTCGTAAACTTCTCCACCTCCGCCTCGGCCCCAGCAGCCTGGGCCTGCTGCAGCTGCTTCTCGGCCTCGGCCCGCCGTTCGCTGCGTTTGGCCAGCTCCCCTGACTTGAGCTGTGGTGGCTTGCCGTCAAAGACGTACACGGGCTTGATGCCGTTCTCCACCATGCGGATGGTGCGGTAGAACATGCCCATCAGGTGGCTGGTGGTCTCACCCTCTTCATTCTGCAGCACATCCCCTCCTTGGCGAACAGCTATCAGGAACTGATAAATGCTCATGGAGGCATCGATGGCCACCTTGCGGCCAAAGTAGCTCTTGATGTCATTTTCCCGGATGGCACTGGGGGCCACGTCGGCAATCAGTTTGGCCAGTCCTTGAATTCCCATAGCAATACAGAGGAGGGACAGCTAAAAAAAAAAGGCAGGTAAGACAAGGAGGAACTCAATGGATGCAAGAGGAGGAAGGGTTACCAGAGGTGCTATCTCACCAACTTCATGCCTTCGGCTAAACAAATTTAGCACCTCAGAAGATGAAAAGAACAAGACAAAGCTTCCACCCTCAAGAAGTGTACAGGGCTTCCCTGGTGGCACAGTGGTTAAGAATCCACCTGCCAATGAAGGGGACATGGGTTCCAACCCTGGGCTGGGAAGATCCCACATGCCGTGGAGCAACTAAGCCCGTGGGCCACAGCTACTGAGCTTGCACTCTAGAGCCCGTGAGCCACAACTACTGAGCCCATGTGCTGCAACTACTGAAGTCTGCACACCTAGAGCCCATGCTCCACATCGAGAGAAGCCATCACAATGAGAAACCCGCGCACCGCAACGAAGAGTAGCTCCCGCTCGCCACAACTAGAGAAAGCCCGTGTGCAGCAACGAAGACCCAATGCAGCCAAAATTAAAATAAATAATAAAATAAATCTTGAAAGAAAGAAAGAAAGAAAGAAAGAAAGAAAGAAAGAAAGAAAGAAAGAAAGAAATGTACAGCAAGGAAGTCCACTCAGTTAATATCAAGGCTTTGAGCTTCCCTGGTAGCACAGTGGTTAAGAATCCGCCTGCCAATGCAGGGGACATGGGTTCAATCCCTGGGCGGGGAAGATCCTACATGCTGCGTAGCAACTGAGCCCACGAGTCACAACTACTGAAGCCCACCCACCTAGAGCCAGTGCTCTGCAACAAGAGAAGCTACCGCAATGAGAAGCCCGCACCCTACAACTAAGAGTAGGCCCTGCATGCCGCAATTAGAGAAAGCCTGCGCAGCAACAAAGACCCAATGCAGCAAATAAATAAAAATAAATAAATAAATTTATTAAAAAAACCCAAAAACCAAGGCTTCCAAAGTGTCAGGAACTGAACTGGTTGCTGAGAAGAATAAGATGCTGTTGATGTCCTGGAGGGACTTAAAGTTTTGTGGCTAAGGCAGCAACAGGGCTAGCATGCAAGGCCAGAGAAGAGGGCGGGGCCCAGCTTGAGGAGTCCGGGGATCATGATGGCAGAACTGGGATCTGCCTGAACGACACGAGACAGATAAGAAAGCAACCAACATACACAGCTGAATGTCTAAATGGTAAAATAAACTTAGGCATATCTATCTTCTTGCCAATTCATAAACAACACATCAGTTCCTCCTTTGGATCTTTATTCCCAACTCAGTCCTCTCTTAGCAGCTCTGATGGTTAGTTTTGTGTGTCAACCTGTCAAGGCCACAGTCTCCAGTTATTTAATCAAACACTAATGCAGGTATTGCTGAGAAGGTATTTTATGGATGTGGTTAACATCTATATCAGTTGACTTTAAGTAACGGAGATTGCTCTCCTTGCCTTATCAAATCAGCTGAAAGGCCTTAAGAGCAAAACCAGGTTTCACAAAGAAACCCTCCCTCAAGACTGCAGCCATCAACTCCTACCTGAGTTTCCAGCCTACCGACCTGCCCCACGGTTTTCAACTTTCCAACCCCTACAATCACTTGAACCAATTCCTTAAAGTCTCTTTCTGTATATCCATATTCTATATCCTATTTGTTCTGTTTCTCTGGAGGATACAGCTGCTTTGAAGGAGGACTGGCAGAAATAACATCTGCGTGAGAGTAATGTGGCTTTCTCAACTGTTCCAATTTCTCTTCAGCATCCCCTCAGCACTTTAGAGTTTCTACTTCTATGGTGATGTTGCTTTAAGTCTTACCCTTTGTATTTTTCTCTCCACCACGAAGTCTAAAATGTGAACGCCACAGCTCCTACACCACCCCAGGTCCTGATCTAGAGGCCTGGCAAGCTGCAGTCACTCAACCCAGTACTGCATTTCTGTGGTTCAGGCCCCTTATCAAAATATTTCCTGGGACAGCATTTCCCAAACTTCACTCAGGCCCAAACCACTCTCACAATTTTGTGCCACTGCCCACGAAAACCCATACTCTCACTCACTGAATATTTTCTTTATGCGGACACCATCTTCTAAAAACTAAACTGAAAAAGAGAACTCATCTTAAGCAACAAGACCTGTGTTATACCAGGTATATTTCACAACGTGTTAAATGCGTAACTATTAAAAAGGATTTTGGGGATGCCACTCAAAGTCAACACGTACCCACTGGTGGTGTGTATCCCACAGTCTAAGAAATATTACACTAGGCCTTCTACCGTCCCACAAAAGCAGACAGGAAAGGGATGTGAACAGTGCAGCTCAAAAAAAAACTGTCTCTCCTCCAGGAGCTTGGTCGCAATATACAATGACCTCATGAAATGGGAGTTATCATCCTCTTTCTACAAATGATGAAAGAGGCTCGGAGGTGAAGCGACTGGCCCCGGGCTCACAGGGGGAAAGTGCAGGGCCCGCCTGACTGCGAATCCCGCGCTCGCTCCGCCCCGCGCGCGGCAGCCGCCCGCCTTGCCCAGCACCTGGCGCAAAACGGGCCGGCCGCTCTCGGAGACGCTTCCCGCGGGTCTCACCTGGCCCCTGGGGCGCTCTGGCGTGGTCCAAGACAGGTCTCAGCCCGACTCCCTCCTCAGCCCTGCTGCTCCCCTGGCACTAGCTACTGATACCCTCTCACTCCGCCGCCTTCCAAAGCCCGCGCTCCCGTCACGTGACCCACCGCGGTGCACAGCCTCCTGGGAAGTGTAGTACAGACCCCAGCCCCCTCGGCCAGCTTCTCTCACGACAAACAGTTCCGCCAGGGTAAACGGACTCGCTTAGCGAGCCGACCCTACCCTTCTCTACCGCTTGCCCCGACTCCACCCCGGGCCCCCGCAGGCCCCAGATCCCGCCACACCTGAAACCAAAGGACTACAAATTCCACAATGCCACTTGCGCGGCTGCACTTCCCTTTCCGGCTGAACAGCGCGCCTGCTCCTGCCGACGTGTTCTTCCGGTGGCGGAGCGGCGGCTTACCCTGTGCCCGGCAAAATGGTGAGAGGATTGAGGGAAGTTTTGGACAGGGCTTTGGGGATCCCTCGGGGCCCGTCCCACGTCCCGTTTGTCTCTTAGAGGCCTCAGATGTGCGAGGTCCAGAGGGCTAGACTCCTGGATCCTTCGGCTTGGGCAGGGGGCGGGGAAGGGAAGCCCCTTGCCGTGGACTCCTTAGGCCGAGGTTTTGATCGCACTGAGCTGATGTCGCGATTTATAAGGATCAGGAGTGTGGGGCGCATTTTTAATACTTTCGAGCTTTTATCTCTGTTACCTGTCTCTGGAAAGATTTTCCTCCCTGCCGAACTCCTACTCATACTACACGGCCCTGGGCAAAAGTCACCTTCTTGGTGAAGTACTTCTAACTGCCTCGGGCACTTGTCCCCTTTCTCCTGGGAGCCCCCACAACCTGTGTCCAGACCTCTTGCCACGTGTCACGGACTTCTTTGTTATCTGCCACGCCTCCTAGTGACCGCCATCTGACGTGCCTCTAACCCCGGGATGATGTCTATTCATCTTTGTATGCCCCGTGCCAAACACGGGGGGCCTGCAATTGGAGGCTCAGTCAAAGGCAGCGATTGTCTTTTATCGTTTTTAGGGGGGCATAAATGTTTACTGAATTGAATTCCACTGTCACTGAGAACAATGGGCTCAGTTTACTTCTCTAGAGTTGTTATGTTCTGGATTTTAGGAGCGTTGGCTGGTGGGTGACAATGGAAGTTAACATTTGTACAGAACTTTAGGTTTACAGCCCTCTTTCACGAGCATTCTCTCATAATCTTCCCTGTAGCTTTGGGAAGGAAACAAACACCTATTGAGCAACTACTCTATGCCAGGCAGTGAGTTAAATGCTATGACGTTTGTCATCTTTCTTAAGTCATACATCAACCTGGTGAGAGAGAGATTGTTATAATCACTTTACTGAGACTCATATTGTTCAGTAGAGTCGGAATTTTAACTTTTTTTTTGCTTGTAGATCCTGAGATTCCTTAATTGTGTAGTGGGAAGAATACAGAATGAGAAGTTGAGATCTGGGTACCAGTCCAGAGTCTGTCCTTCAGCAGGGATTCTGAGCTGTGTGTCTACAGACATGGGTCCATAAAGCTCCTAAAATTATAAGCAGACTTTTTCTTGTATGTGATTTGTCCCAGGCAAAGAGCTCATACCTTTCATCACATTTTTTTTCATGGCGGTCGGTGGTCTCAGAATATTAAGGACCATTGATCTGTAGCTAATCAGTCACCTTCTGTATCTCAGCCTCTGACTCTCAGCTGCCTTTCTTGCCTCATAGTGAAAAGACAAAGGGCCACCTTAGTTTTAAGATGTGGTTGCAACTATTGTCATTCCCAAACAGAATCATTTGACTGTGGTTCTGAAGGGTTTCCACATCTCCCAGGCTGAAATAAGCTTCTAGCAGTCGCAGCAGCACGCAGCTCCATGAGAACCCCATAGCCCCCCAGGTTGAAATCATGGGATTCTTCGATGGCTCTGATCTCACGCCTTCCCCTAGGAGCTTGAGGCCATGAGCAGATACACCAGCCCAGTGAACCCGGCTGTCTTTCCACATCTGACTGTGGTGCTGTTGGCCATTGGCATGTTCTTCACCGCCTGGTTCTTCGTGTATCCTTTCACTGAGCAGCCAGTGGGCCAGAATTAGTGATGTGGGAAACTGAGGGAGGATCCATGCTGGGTACATGCACCCTGCCAGTTTTGTTCCATAAGGAGGTTGAGGGAAGGCCGTTGATGTCCCAAGTCGGATTGTGGCCAGTTCAAGTGAGCTCAGTTTGCTCTTCACATTTCCAGGACAGTAAGCAGAAGGCCTGGCTGGACTGGAGGCTGGGTATGGGGACCTGAAGTTGAAAGAGTGGTATATGGAGTGGTGTGCTCAGGTGTCAGGAGATCTGAGGGCTAGTCCCGGCTCTGCCACTCATTAGCTGTGTGACTTGGGGAAAGTGGCCAAACCCCTTTGGGCTTCATTTTCTTCTTGGGTGTTGGGAGCACCAGAGTCTAGGTCATCTCTTGGACCCCTCTGCCCAGAGCCAGACCAGCCATCCCTTTGCTTCTCCTTAATCTCCCTGCCAGTTATGAGGTCACCTCCACCAAGTACACTCGGGATATCTACAAAGAGCTCCTCATCTCTTTGGTGGCCTCACTCTTCATGGGCTTTGGAGTCCTCTTCCTGCTGCTCTGGGTCGGCATCTATGTATGAGCTCCCAAGGGTAAGAGCGGTGACAGGGTGGGACACTGGAGACGCCTCCCCACGCCCACGTCAGCGGGGTCCTCAGGCCTGCATGACCCCTTGGTTAATGGAGTCAGACTCGGAAGAATGGATAGGGCCATCAGACACACATGCCTCTTTCCCTGTTCCCTGATGGGGATTTGAGCCAATTGGGACCACCTTTGTCAGTTCTGAGGTCTCCACACTGTCCAAGGCCTTGATCTGGCTCTGGGATGTACTACGTAGGGCTGTGGGAGCAGGCTTCCCATGGTTACACATCTGCGTTCTTACCTGTCATACGCAGTGATTAGAGAGCCACTGGGGAGTGACCTAGCAGGGGGCCAGGATCCGGGAATTGCTGCCAGGAGTACCATTTTAGTTAGTTTCAATGTTTTCAGTCATTGAAATAGATTTTGACCAAGTGACCAAAAAACAAAACAAAACCAAACCCCAAAACCTTGCTGCAGGTAAGCCACCAAACAGGTCACTGAGAATCAGTCAGCTCTGGTGGCCCCTACTTCAAAGGACTCTGTCCGGCAGCACTTGCCCCAGGAGCACAGGGGTTCATTAAGAAAAGCTGATGGAAAGAAGGGTCACTGCTTTCATTTTGATACCCCTCTTTTTCAGGTTCCAACCAGGCGGCTTCACTGAATCCCTGCTTTTGTAAATTTTTTTTTTCTATTGCTGGAAGTGTCCCACCTGCTGCTCACAATAAAGGCAGATGTGTGACAGCCCTGCCTGGTGCCCGTCCTGTGGGGTGGGAGTGGTGCTGGCACTGGGACCCACGACTTCCCCAGGCCTACCTCTTCCCGTTTCTTTTCTGCCTCTGGGGTGGTTCTTGCTGCTGGGGAGCCCTGCCCTCTGCCTGTGAGGTGGGTGTGGGGAGTGTCTTATCCTTAGAATTGAGGGCTCACCTGTGGATAGGAAGGGGCTGGGCCTGCCCTCTTCTGTTGCTTCTAGAGTAAACTTTTGTAGGGACCTGCACCAGTCAAGTCTGCCCTGGGCCAGTCCCCTCCTCTAAATGGTGCCAGGGACCCTTGAAAGGCTCAGCTTTTCCCTAAGGTGGCTGCTTTCAGCCAAGGCCCAGCACCAGGAGGTCCGTGGGGCGTGGCTGGGGGAAGGGGCTGCTGCATCCTGTTCCCAAGTCAGGCCTGAAGCTATGAGGGATAATGGAGCACAAAGCATCCACCAGGCTCAGGGGCCCCAGTTGGTCCCAGCCCCACTGGCGACCCCATCTCCCACCAGAACAATCTCAAGAAGACTGGGAGGCAAGCTCAGATACAAAGCAGTATTTATACATTTATTTATATACGTATATTTACTTCAGAAAAGGACAGTTCAGGGGGCAGGAAGCAAGCGGGCCTGGGGCTGCTTCCCTCTGCCCACTCCAGAGTCAGAGCTGGTGCACGATAAATATAAGTCAAAGCTCAGGGGCAGGAACGGGGGTTAAGTGGGGGGAGGGGCACGCTATGCACACGCAGGCTTTTTCGGGGGCTGTAACATGGGCAGGGGTGCTTGTGCATTGAGAGGCCCTATGTACAGCTTGAAGCTTGGGGGAGATTAGCCCAGCAGCTACAGGAGTAAATGCCAAAGGGAAGAGAGGAAGGGAGGAGTAGGCTGCTGGACCCCAGGTAGGGATGGAGCTAAGACACCCACTCGCCAGTACCCACCAGGCAGCTGTCAGCCTCCAGCAGGTGGCCCACTGGCCTTCCCTGAAACCCTTGTCCCTCACTGGGCTTAAGGCAACTTTGGTCCAAGGTTGACCCAACCCCCCACCCCCACCCCCCCAAGCAGCTTGGAGTCCCTGTTTGGCCCCAACCTCTGTACTGAAGACCCTCCCATCCCCAGGCATGGAAACAGCCAGCTGCTGACCAGATTAGGGCGATGCTGTGTCCAGATGGCTCCAGGGGGCAGTGGAGGGTCACTTTCCAGTTACACACAGAGGGGCTGTGGTCCAAGAACTTGCGCCCCCACTGAGGAAACCCCAGAATCCTATTAGAAGGGGCAGGGCTCGGCAGTTTTCTGGCATTTAGGGAGGGTTCCCCCAGTGAGAGGAAGGAGAACAGAGCAGTGCTAAGTAAGGCTCGGCCGCCTGAGTGGTGTGGGGAGCCGCTTAATTCCTATGTCAGAAGGAGAGCGTGGAGCCACACTGAGGGGGTTGGGAGGCAAGGTGTCCTTGCTACCCCCCACCTCCCCAGTGTTTCCCGATCCTGAGAACAAGTGCTTTGACATCCATAGCAGAAGGAGGCCCACGGTTCCTAGTCTTCAGGATTCAGGTTTCCCACAGAAAGGCCTCCCACTCAAGGCTGAGAATGAGAGGTAGGAGGGACAAGGCCTGGCTCCCAAAGAGGTGGCAGAACGTCACAGGGCAAGGACGGCAGTTCTGTCCCCACTTCTGGACCCACAGCAGACATGACAAAATGGTGTCCACTTTCCTTCCACGAGCCTGGACGTGGCCTCAGAACGTTCCAGATACCCACTAAGAAAGGTTACCATTGGCACTTGAGATGAGACTTCTTTCATAACCCAGGCCCACCACTCTACTCCTGGGAGGAGTGGGCAGAACGGGAGCCTGCTGCCACGCATGGGGCCCCCAACTTGGCTGTCCAAGCCCAGCACAGGAGCCCTTCATCTGGGGAGGTGAGGCCACCAGCAGACAAGAGTGGAGGGAGAGGCCAGTCCTGGTGGTCAGGAGTGGGGTGGGTGTTTAAGGCTCCCTGGGACTGATCAGAGTTGGGGCCCTGCCTTTCAAGTGTCCCCCCCAGGGCTCTGGCCCACTCTGGGCTATCCATCTCCATCCTTCCACTCCTGCCCTGGCTTAAGTGCATTTTAGTAATTACTTCATTAATAACAGCAAAAGCTATTTGCATTCACCTACCAGACAAGACCAGCCTACTGCCTTGCAGGGATTCCTGCTCCTCTGCTCAGAGACCTCTGTGAGCTCTGGAAGCTCCTAGGAGCCCAGGCTGTGGGGCTGCCACACCATCTGGGGGCTCACAGGGGACTTCCCCTCAGGATACTCCAGGTTCAAGGGTCCAAGGTTGTTGACCTGGCCCACTGGCCCCACTGGTTCAGCCAGGCACTAAGTGTATACAAGGCATATGGTCAGTTGCCAGCCCACGTAGGCTAGCTTCAGCTGCCCTGGGAGCTCTCGGAACCAAGCTCTCCCAGGGAGAAGAGACCTCCTGGGCCATGCTTAAAGCTTAGAAGTCCAAGTCCAGTAACAGTCAAACCCTAAAAGTCACTACCTAGCCCTCCCCAGGGAGCAGCTTCGAGTGAGGGCTGTCCGCCCTCCACTGACTCATGGGTCCAGCAAGTCTGAGGGCTTGAGCGAAGCCCCCACTCATCTCAAAGGTGGACAGGTCCTCTCTCCAAAAGAGGGGTGGCTCCTAGTCGCAGGAGGGGAGGCCAGGGAGGGTGGGCTCTGGACAGCATCACAGGCTTCCTCCACCTCCGGGGCACCTGGCACCCGCCAGCCCTCCATCGGCCGTATCTGGATAGACATGAATTGGGCCAGCCTGGGCCCAGCAGGTCTCTCTCTGGCTCCCTCCGCGGTGTGGGGGCCCCGCCAGCAGAAACAGCAGCTCCAGTGTGAGGACTTCCAGTTTCACCAGGTGCGGGGAGGGCCAAGCCAGCTCAGTCTCTCCGAGGAAGTGCCAGCGGCAGGCGGCAGGCTCCAGTGTAACACCATTGCATCCAGTGTGGAAGGAGTGCCCGGGGACCCCCGGGGCCCTGGTGTGGCGCTGCCTCCAGAGGGCAGCTCAGTCACACAGGCGGTAGAAGTGGAAGTAGTAGTCCGTGGCCAGCCGGACTGGGGCCTCCGAGCTGCAGTTGGCCTGACCCTGGGTGGAAGGGCGGTGGGAACCGGTGAGGTGGCTCCAGAGGTGGGGCAGGAGACACTGCCCCATGTCCCGCCATGTGCTCTTCAACATCCCCCCACCTTCCCCCCAGCCCCACGCTGAATCTCTGGGGGCAGCCAGGGTGCCCGTGCTCACCAGCAGTGCTACCCGGAAGTGATAGGTGAATCTGCGGAAGGACAGGATGGTTACTGGCCACTGGTGGGAAGTGCCCTGGGGAGAGGGGGGAGGGGTCAGGATAGCTGCACAGCCCCCCACCCCCACCGCATCCCAACCATCATCCCTCGCCACGGCCCTCGCAGCCCTGGGCTCTGTGGCAAGTTTTACAGAGGGGAGAAACAGAAATCTGAAGCGAGGATGGAGGGCACACATTCTACTTCGGGGAGTAACAGCACCCACTGTGTATACTCTGTGCCAGGCACCTAGGGGTCCACGGCTGATTCTCTTACTGCCTCCCCTCTCGCCACTGGGCTCCAGGCACATCCACGTATTTCACTAACCCCATCCTCACTGCAACCCATTGAGGTGGTGCTGCTTACAGATGAGGACACTGCCTCAACACCCCAGTGACGTGTGGCAGAGCTGGGATTCAAGCTCTCCCCTCTCTGCAGGGCCCCAGGGCCTGGGCCTCTTTAGGGCTCTCACCCACTCCATCCTCTACTTCCTGCACCTCTTTTCTCCCTGGCTAGAGAGTGCGTTCTTGGAAGGCAAGGCTTGTTTCTACCCCACCTCTGTCTCCCCTCAGCTGGGCCCAGGTAGGTGAGAAGAAATTCCCTTAACTTGTGCTGAGAGTCACAACTTCGGGTCACATGGCCAGAGAGGAGCTGGACAGTGACAGGTTCCCAGCCACTTGGTTCCCAGACCAGGAGGCAGCCCCCTCCATGCAGCCCAAGAGATTGTCCAAAGTCACAGGTGGAACCATGCCACTGCCCCCGCCTGAGCTTCAGGTCCAGCCTCCTTCCCGTCTCCCCTGACGCACAGCCCTCAACATGTTTCCAGCTCTGCCAGCACTCTCCCTGGCTGCCAGGCCTCTGCACATGCTCTTCCCTTACTCTTGGGACTCTGTCCCCTTTCCTTTCCCCAGCTGATCCCATATTGTCCTTCAGGTCTTAATTAAACATGACTTGGGGGCAGCTGTCCTGACACTGAGACCACACAAGGTTAGCTCTCTGCCAAGGGCTCCTGAACACCCTCCCCGTCTCTACCATTGTGCTCACCCCAGGTTAGGCCTTGTGGAACTGTTTTCTGCCCAGGCCTTCAACAGGGCAGGGATGGGGCCGGAGACACTCAGCAGTGAGTGGGGCACACACACCCACTCCCTGGGGCGCCGAGGCCCAGGGCCCAAAGTGTCCCTTATGGAGATGCCTTCACTCTGACTCTGACTCCCTCTCCTCTCCCACCTGGGGGCCCAGTTGTGCCGGGGAGAGGGAGCTCTGGCCTGGCTGGCCCACGGCTTCCCAGTCGCCTCCTACCTGGGTGTCCTGGTGGGCATGGAAGCTTGGTGGGAAGCCCCCCTCCTCACATGGCTCCTCCTTTGACATCAGGCTGCACAGCACCACGGACACGGGGGCCGAGGAGCTGGGGAAGGCCCAGTTAGCAGGGAAGTGGGGTTCCGAGCTCCTCCACCCCAGCCCCCTCCCAGCCAGCCCTCCGCTCTACCTCCCTCGCCCCACTGCAACAGGGCACTGAGTCCTCACAGCCTAAAAATGACGCATAGCCACCGAGGCCCTAGACAGCTACAAACCCTTTCCCGTCCACCATCCCACACGGCCTTCACAGCCCCTGAGAGGCAGCAGCCCATTCAACAGATGAACCGATGCCGAGATTGCCCGGTCACATAACCAGTGAAGCGTGGAGCAGGCAAAGTCAGCAGCCCTCCTCAGCCCCTCCCCAAGGTTGCCTGGGACCACTGCGTCTCCATTCCACCACCTCCACCCCGCCCCCGCAGGCGCTCACTTCATCTGCAGGGTCAGGCGGAAGTGCAGCGGGGTGCTGCTGCTGATGGGGATGTGGTAGGTGACATTTCCAGGCCTGAAAGGGCAAAGCCGGCTCCTCAACCCAAGGCCACCCTGCCGCCCCCCCCCACACCCATCAACAGCTCAGCCCCCAGTCTACAGTGGAGCCCTTCCGGGGCCTGGAAAGGGGCTGCCCCACCTTGTGGGGAAAGTTCCTCCCTGAGGGGAACAAGATCTGAACACCTGGACTGCCTGGCCTTATGTCACCCGAGGGAACCTGTCCTGTGAGGGGAAAGGGAGGTAGCCAAGCCCACCTGCAGGCATCCTCTGAGGTGCAGTACTGGGAAGTGATGGGCATCGAATTCTCCAGCACCTGGATGGAGGTCAGGGATGGCACTGGGTCTGCAAGGAGAGAGGCCATTGGGGCAAGAAGGAGGGTGACAAGGCAGGACACAAATGAGAAGCAGCCACACCCTTCCTTGCCTGACTTGGATCAGTCATTCACACCTTAGCAGGAATAAGTTTCAGGTTACTCTTTCCAGACTCCCACAATGGCTGGGGTCAGACCACCCAGTTCCCATGAGTCTGAGGCCTGCCTCCCTGATGGACCCAAAACACCCAGGAGCAGGGATGGGTTCCAGAACCCTGCCAGGAGTTATAGGAGCCCACTCTTCAGGCCTCTGTTCCTGATTGCACACACCTCTTCCCAAATTGGGGTGCAGTGATGTCAAGTTGGTAGCTTACAACGGCCATGGTGGGGATATTCACACACACACACACACAAACCAGGGCCCCACTGTCCTTCAGAGACAGCTTCAGTGTCACCTCCTCCAGGGAAGCCTCCCCTGGTCAGCTCCCCAGTCACCGCCTCCTCAGTCCGGATTCCATGCCCTCCCCAGTTGCCAAGCCGCCTGTGTGCCCCTCAGAGCCTCACCACACTGCTGTTTTCGTGTTTGTGAGCCCTTGGGGGCAGGGCACATTCGTCTCCATCACCCCCGGTACCCTGTAGGGAGCCAGCCACAGAGCAGGGGCCCAGGAAACGGCTGCCTGGTGAGCATCTACCCCGTGGGGTTTCCCCATCACTTTGAACTTCAATTTTGGCAAACCACAGTTTCTAAGCATTTTTTTTTAAGCCACAAAACCTATCAAATGAAAGCTGATGACGAGGCCCAATACCTGGAGCAGAGGTTCCTGGTTGAAGCCAGGAAGGTTCTTGGCCTCCCCTTCAACCTCCAAGGCAGCCCCGGGGACACTTCAGAGAAACTCAGTTTGAAAACCAATAAAATAAAGGGTTCTCTAGCTTTGTTAACACCAAAGGTTTGAGGTTTGGAAAATTGGGGGCACCCTGTTGAACAGCACCCTCCTTGCCCTGGCATGGTGACAGAGAAGGCGCCAGGCAGACTTGGGATCAAATTCCACCTCTGCTGCTAACAGGCCATATGACCCTGGGCCAGTCACTTCACCTAAGTTTCCACTTCCTCATTTGAACGATGGGGATGATTCCTTTCTCGCAGGAGTGCTGTAAGGATTAAACGAGGCGATTGATATGAGGCTATATAATCAGCCTGGCCTGATTCCTGGGACTTAGTGATGCTCAGTGCATGTCAACTGACAATTCTGCAGCCAGGTATTCTGGGGAGGGGCTGAAATGGGCCCTAGCCAGTGAGCCTTGCCGGACTGGGCTGAGCGGGGCAGGGGGGAGGGCAGGTACCTGACTGGCCCCGGGCCTGAGTGGGCTGAGCAGGGCTCGGGCCAAGCTGGGGGGCCGCTCGGCGGCCCCGGCCATGGAGACCGAGGCTGGGGCTGTTCTTGGCTTTGCCCTGGCCCCCAGGAAAGGGGACCGCAGGGCTGGCCACAGGGTCCGAGTTCTTTGGATGCTTGAAGTAGCCAATGCCATTGGCGGACAGGCCCCAGGACTTGGCTCGGATGTTGGTGACTGGCATCAGGGCCATCTGGCTGGGGCCTGTGGAGAGAACCAGGCACGGGCTGCCTCCTGCCCAGCTGTCTTGAGGGCCCCACTGGACTCTGGGTGATTCCCTTGTATCTCCTGGTCTCCTCAGGGGGAACCTCCAGTCTTTCTCCAGAGCCTCATTCTGGGCTCCAGGAGACCCTCCCACCAATGCGTCTTTGGGGCCCTTCTCGGGACCCATGTGAAAACTCCTCAGTCCAAACCCTGGCCCCCAGCGAGCCATACCTGAGCGGTTGGTGGAGGGGCTGGGACCGGGGCTGAGACCATGGCCAGGTTTAAAGCTGGGGCCAAGACTAGGGTCAGTGGTGGGGCTGGGGCTGGGCGAGGAGCAGCAGACAGCTGGGCAGGGGCGGCTGGAGCACAGGTCCAAGGTGCGGAGGGCTGGAGCTGGGGCTGAGCTGGTCAGGCTGGTGGTGACTGAGGAAGCCAGAGACTGTGTGAGCCGGAGGAGAGCGGCAGAGCCCCCTATCCGGAACACAGCCACCTCTTCCCATCCCATCCCTCCAAACCCACCCCCGGCACGCACCCAGCAGCAGAGAGGGCCGCGTGCCCGGCAGCCCAGCGGTCACAGGGGACTGTCGGAGCTGAGTGGTCCCAAAGCTCTGGCTAGACCTGCTGGGGAAGGGTGGGCTGAGCTCAGAGGGGCTGGAAGAGCCTGAGCAGGGAGGCCTGGGAGTCCCGGAGAAGTGGGAGGGGCACGAGGAGGTGGACAAGGAAGGCAGAAAGGAGGCAGGAGGCAGAGGTGGAAGGGAGAGGGCTTGGTCCAGACACGTACCATGGGCACAGGGCCTCGCTCCCCCCAGGGTGCTGGGGCCGGAGCAGGGCCAGAAGACAGGAAGTGGACACGGCAAAAGAGCTAAGGGGCAGCAGAGAGGAAAAGGGGGTGGGGGGCAGGCACAGGGGAAGAGAGAGAGAGAGAAGACACGGTCAGAGATGGCCCAAGGGCTAAGGGTGACAGTGGGCAGAAGAGCCCAAGGCCCCACCCTGGCCCTCCTTCCCCCACCCCTTGTTCTAACCTTGGCCCCTCTGATGCCCCCGGCCCCTCGGAGGCCCAGCTACCTGAAGGAGCACTGAGTAGGCCAGGGAGAAACATCGGCTTCAGCAAGGACTGGGAAGCAGCTCCCCAGTGCTCCCCACTCCAGGGAGACCTTCCCATCCACCCCCATAAACCCCTGGTGGGCTGGGAGCCAGAGGTGGGACAGCCCACCAGGAAACAGCCTCCAGGGCTCCTCTGACCCAGGGCTGCCCACCAGAGCCCCACCCGGCCTGGTGACAGCTGCAGCCAGGCCTCCACAGACATACCCATCAGTTTCCACCAGGTCCTCCTCAGTGCGCAGGCTCAGCACGTACAGTGTGGACATGGACACCACGCTGGGAGCCACAGGAAAGGACCATTGTTAGGGCTGGAGCCACCGTCCAGTGCCCTCTCTCCAGGGTGGGGCCTGAGGTTTTTGGTCCCAGGGGCTGGGCTCCCAAGTGATGCCTATACATGGGTCTCCCGAACCCCAGGGGGAGGAGCTGAATGAGGCGGCCCCCCTCCTTCCCCGAGACCTCAGCCACTTCCTCTCCCAAGCCACGCCCTCCTCCTCCCCCAGGCCTGGGCCCAAGGGCAACCCAACACCCCCAGTCAGCCACCCACAGAGTCTGGGGCACAAGTCACCTGAAGGCCATGACCACCACCAGGGCAATAATGGTTCCCTGCAGGAAGCGCTGGCTGATGCAGGCCTGGTCTGGGACCACAGACGATGACTGACGACCAAGAGGAAGGGGGGAAAAGGCCTAGTGTTAGGGATCCCACCATCTGACCCACTATGGCCTCTGCTGGAGGCAGGGTGCAAAGGCCCACTCATCCCCTCGGGGGGCAGAGGGAGAGGAAGGAGAAACTGGGGGTTGGGAAGGCTAGAGGGTCCCGGAGGATGGGAGGGGAGGAGTGGGGAAGGGAGTGGAGGGGAAGCACTTGGAGTCAGTAAGCCTGGAGAGGTGCCAGCTGGAAAAGGAGCCCATGAGGATGGGATGGCCCCAATCCACCCTGCCCACCCTCACCTTGCTGGCCACCTTGGGGGGCCTCTTCTTGTGGGGGACGCTGCCCGCCCGGCTGAACTGGCTCCCTGCGTGGCTGCAGCAAGAGGGCCAGGGTCAGAGGTGCCTCTGGGAAGGGGGTCTTGCCATCCCCAGCCCCACGCCCCCACCTAAAGGCTCCTGAGCTGCCAGTGGACTTGAGGCTGTCAAGGCGCCGCAGCTTGGCCAGCTTGTGGCTCCAGCGCTCCAGCTCATCAATGCGCGTCTCCAGGTTGTCCGTCAGCTTGCACAGCTCTTTCACGGCACCCACATTCTCCATGAAGATGCGCTCCTGTCGCGGGTGATGGCCAGTGTTGAGGGAGGCCCAGGCTATGGGCCCATCAGGGAGCAGGAGGGGAGCCCGCGAAGCCTCCCTACGCAGGCCAGCCCTGCCTCTCATCCAGCCTCAGCTGCCTCGGCTCCCTGTGCCTGCCTCCGAACAGCAGCCCACCTCTGCGCCTTTCCCCACCCGCAGGCAGAAACTACGGTCCCTCAAAGGCTCCCGCCCCCCATCTCCCCCTCTGATGAACACGGTGTCTCGGACTTCAGCAGAGGCCAAAACACATTACATGCTTGTTGGCGTCCAGCCTCATGCCAGGAAAGTTACAAACATCATTCTCACAACAAACCACATTGAAGCTTTGCCATAACCACATGAGAACTCCTTTGCGGTAAGTATCGTTTTCCTCCTTTTGCAGGTGAGGAAGACGACCCTCAGGAGGTTCCTCTTGCCCTTGATCACACATCCATAGACTGGCTGAGTCCCCACCTCCCGCCTCCATCTCTCCCTGTGGGGTGGGGAGGGGGCTCTGGGAGCAGCACGAGAGAAGACTGTGGGGGTGATCCTGCCCTCTGCCCCTGGTCTCTACGGAGGGGGTGAACACCCTCCAGCTGGTCCACCCCTCTGCCCCTTGGGCTCCCCCCAATCCCCCCACCCACAGACCTTGTTCACCACCAGGAAGTTCTCTATGGTTTTTCCATTGGCAAAGACCACGTCTCCAGTGTCCTTCACAGCCTCAGGCAGGATCTCCTTCACCTCCTGAGCGATGACACCTGGGGAGGGACGAGGCAGGTGTGTGATGGGGGGAGGACTGCCCACAGCACCATAATGTTAGCTGGGGCTGGGATTGGTGAGGGTGAAATTCTGGGGGCTAGAGATTTGGGATCCAGGGAGGCCTGGAGCAGGGGGCTCCCAGGGACAGGGTTGCAGTTTCAGAGATCGAAGTGTGGGGTTCCCTGGGCTGGGGGTAGGTAGGGGCAGATTCCCAGGAGTAGGGACCCCAGGGGAAAGGGGGCAGGGATCCAGGAGAATAAAGGCAAGATTCATCTAGGGAACAGAGGAGCGAGGATCCCAGGGCCACAGTTCCCAGGCTTCCAAGTGTCAAAGGGCAAGGGGTCCGGGCTGAAGAGCATGTCTTCCAGAGGCCGGGATTCCCGGGGGAGGGGTTCCAGGAGTCAAGGGAAGGTGTTCCAGGGAGCAGGGTTTCCAGAGGACAGGGACAGGGGTGGGGTTACCAGATCCCAGCCCGCGCACGTAGCTCCTTACCCGTCTCTGGCGCCGCGGCCTCGATGCCGGCAGTGGCGGCAAACTCCGGCTTGTATCTGTAGTGCACCAGCCGCATGCGCGAAATCCTTTTCAGCTGCTCGGTGGTGTCCACCTGCACGGGAGCCAGGGCCTAACTGAATGCCAACCCTCTTGGGCCTGTCCGGAGGCTGCAGTGTGGAGGGGAGACCCTGCTACCAGGGTTGCGGGATCCACAGATCCTGGGGCAGCCTCCCTCAACTTCTTCCCCGGCAGCCCCGCCCCCACAGAGCCCCGCCTACAAAGCAACCCCGCCCCCCGAGGCCCACGCCAGCCACCAGCTCCTCCCGCTCGTCGCTCAGTTGTGCCCGCCCCCAGCCCCGCCCCCACCTCCTGCACGTGCTCCTTGGCCCGCAGGTCGGAGGGGTGCATGAGCGAGCCCATGACCTTGACGTTGCCGTGCACTACCAGCGCCTCATCAGGCCGGTCCGTGTTGATGCCCACACGACCATGGTGGAAGACGGTGTCGGGCACCTGCGCCCGCTGCCACAGCACGTCGCTGTCACTCTCAAACTGGCCTGGATTGGAGGCCTAGCAGGAGTTGGGGTTGATCAGTCCTGGGGAATGGGGGATCTGCAGCGCCCTGGGAAAGGGGGAAACCCCGCTGCCACCCCTCCAGCTCCAGCCAGAGCTCCTCAACCCACCATGCCCAACTTAAACTCTCCCTCCCATTGTGGCAACCAGGTCCCGGCCACCTCCACACTTTACAGTGAAGGAGACACTGTAGCCCGGGGAGGGTGGGAGCCTTGCCCGAGGCCATACAGCGAGTGCCCAGGAGAATCAGCATTCCAGCTCCTGACTCCCGAGCACCCCTGTATTTCTGCTGGGTGCTGTTTCTCCCAGGTGTGGGGAGGACCCTCAGCTCCCTGGGAGGGGAGGTGGCCCTCACCCGCACGATGATGCGTTCTGAGATCTGGGCGGCCAGCGTGTAGTTCTGGTTCTGTGCGTGGGCCTGGAGGGCCACCACCAGCATGAAGTACCTGGGGCACACAGGGGTCTTAGAGGGGCCCAGGGTTCTGCCTCACTGTCTTCCCCCGGAACCAGCCTTCCTGGGTCAGATATACAGTGTCCACTAGGTCATCTCCCGCAGGCTCCCAGCCCGCGGGAAGGGGGCATTAACACCCCACCCTACAGAGGAGGAACCTGAGTCTCTGCGAGGGGGCGGAAATTCCCCAGGGCCCACAGCTAGGAACCAGGCTTCTGCTGTCCCATCCTTAAGTCATTAAGGGCTCTGAATCCCAGGTCCCTCATCTGTGAAATCAGTCAGTCTGTGGGACTCTGTGCCTGGCGTACTACAGGGGGTGGTACCCTCCTGCCTCTCGTCCTCAGAAATGGAACAGCTCTGGGGCACGGGCCCAGCCTGCTCACCTCTGGTCAGGGTTGGGCTTGCCCTTCTTGCGCATGTTGTTGGCGGTGGTCTCGCTGAAGTGCAACCTCCCCACAGTCACCTTGGTGACCTGCTCGGGGGGGAGATTGACCCTGCAGAGGAGGGGCAGGGTCGTCAGCGGGCAGGGAAGGGGGCTGCGGAGGGCCAGGCCGCAGTGGGGCACCGGAGTCAGGAGTGGGTGGGAGGTGCACATTGTGGGTGCCTTCCCTGGCCCCCCTCGGCTCCTGCCAGGGTGAGCCCTCCTGGGTACCACCCCCCACGGGCCAGACACTCACGTGACGGGGTTGAAGGGCCGCTTGCTTCGGTCCGACTGTGACTGCTCGATGTTGATGGACTGGTTCAGGGCCTCCAGCTGAGGGAGGAGCAGAGGCCAAAGGCACCTCAGGGCCCAGGTTCCCCACCTGGTCCTGCCCTCCTTCAGCCTCGCAGCCCAGGCCTGGCCCAGCTGGAGCTCATGAGGAAACTGAGGTCCGCCCTCCACTCAGCCCATGAACTCCAGCGCCTTCTCCTACACAGCTGCACACCCCACGGACCCACACCTATACCACTCTCCCACCTACGTGTGCACGCATGGGCACGCGTGCACCCCCCCACACACACACGCAGTCACCCTCACTGGCTCCCACTGGCCACCAATCCACACCCACACTCTCCTCCCACTTCCGAGCACACACCCCAAACCAGCCTCCACAAAAACCCACTCACACCCAAACCCACTACTCCCCAGACCCCATCCCACACCCACAGCCCCTCAACCCCTCCATGAGCACTAGCTGAGCCATGGCAACGCCAGGCCCTGCTCACAACGCTGAAGGAGACACCCGGCCGAGCCCCCAGGGAGCTCATGGGCTCAAAATCAACCACCACCGTGGTGGTGCTGGGGGGTCGCAGGGGAGGGGCCTCAAGTCAAGATGGGTCTCAGGGCTGGTGTCCCCGAGGATGCAACAGGGTGAACGGTGAAGGTCAAGGAGTGGTCAGTCGGGAGAGGAAGCATGGTGTGGTGTGCAGAGGGCATCCCAAAGAAAGGGAGCCACCCAGCGGGAGGCAGGGGCTGTGACTGGGCACAGCAAACAGCAGGGCTGGGGTGAGGCTGGGGTCCCAAAGGCCTTTGCAGGCCCAGCCTGGCAGTCAAGGGTGGGGGAGATGGAGTCCCACAGGCCTTGGAAGAATGGGGAGTGTCGGGCCCACCTGTGTCTCAGGCGGAGCAGGAAAGCCACAGTGGAAGCTGCTGTGGGCAGTCAGACAAGGAGGGGGGTGGCCTGGTCCGGGCAGAGGTGGGGGGAGGAGAGGAGGGGACCAGGTGGAATGACGTTCTGGGGGGCCAGCAGGGCCTGGTGCATGGTGAGGGGTGGGCAAGCGGGTCCCGGATTTATGGCCCCAGAACCCCATTCCTGGAGAGGGCAGCCCGGGGGAGGGGCAAGTTTGCAGGGAGTTCATTTGGGGATGTGGCGCTGGGCGGCCGACAGCAGGGTCAGGAGAGGGGTCTTGGCTGGGGGTGCAGGCTTGGGGTCACAGGGCAGAGAAGGAAACGGTGAGTGTACCTGAGAAGAGAACTGAGGGGCCTGACATTTAAGGGGCAGGCACAGGACCGCAGGTGGGAAGGAGGGCTGGACTTGCAGGAGGAGGTTCCTCACGACACACTCACCTGGCCTTGAGCTCTTTCAACTCCCCCAGCCTTCCTGCCCTCCTGCCCCGCCCTCCTTGCCCAGCCCCAGACCTGCCTTCACTCCGTGCAGCTTCAGGTAGAAGCAGTCCAGGGGCTTGAGGCCTTCGGGTGTCTTGACGTACTTGGGCTCGCCCAGCATGCCGATGTACACCGTCACCTGGAAGTGGTTCTTCTTCTGGCACACGAAGGCGTCGTCGCCCACGGAAAAGTTGAAGCCCTTGTCGGCGTCCACGCGGTAGGTGAGCATGGGCCTGGGGGCAGGTGGAGGTACTCACCCGAGGCCCCCCACCCCGGGTCTGCCTTGCCTGTCCTGCCCACGTGCCTGCGTTCCAAAGAAATTTCCTACCCTGGTACCCACAGTCTCAAACCTCTCTCGGGGTTGCTCCCACTTCTCAAAAATGGAAACTGAGTCCTCAGGAGGATTTGAGCTCAGGTCTGCCAATGCCTCAGCCAACATCCTTCCCTCTACGTGCCTGGGGCTGCCCCACCCTGGTGATGGGGGAGGCTCGGCAAGACCCTTGAACAGGAGGGAACTCTTGAGGAGGGGGCCTGAAACGGCCCCTCACCACACTTGGCTTCTTCCCGGAACACTGCCCAAAGCCCCCTCCCTCACGGGAGATGGGGTGAGAGGGGATGCGTCTGCGGAGCCTCACTGCGCCTGACAGCTGGTTGCCATGGAAACGGTGGAACCAGGCGCCGGCTCTGCGCCGGCCCAGCCCCTGCCCACCAGCTCGCTCAAGCCCCCAGACGTCCTCATTTTGACTCCTCCATCTGCCTGGGTTGGGAGGGGGCACTCTGGGCAGCCTGGGCTCGGCTTTGGTTTACTCAGCTGTTGCTGGGAAGGTGTTCCAAGTCTGGACCCTTTGGGGGACCTCCAGGTGGTAGGAAAGGGGGTGATTGTTGGCCTGTCCTCACTCAGGTCCCCAGGTACAAGCAGTGCCCCAGATGCTCAGGGCTTGCCTAGAGGAAGCTGGGCAGGGAGAATGTTTTCAACCTTGTGGGGAGAGGCCTGTGGGCCTGGCGAACATCTACGGAAGGCCCAGGGCTCACTACTTCTCCCTCCCCGGGCTCCACCCCCCTGGCTGACCCAGGGGAACACCCAGGAAGTGCCTGTGCCACAGTTGGGGCCTCAGCCGCCAACTTCCTGGCCTTGGGACCTGGGGTGGCAGGACTGGCCCGAGAAGTGTGGTAGTAGGAACGGCGGGGTCCTCAGCAGGCCATAGGGCTAGACATCCAAAGACTTCCCTCCACCACCCTGGCAGGGCCGCAAAAGACCCTTTCGCTGCTACATCAGCTAGACACCCCTGTCCCAGCCCTGAGGGCTTCTGGCTAACAACCCCACACAGCCTGGGCTGCCCAACTCCAGGAGGCTGGTCTGGCTGCGAGAGGGACCAAGTCCCAGACACCCTGCCCAGGCCTGGCAATGTCCAAAACGAGCTGATGGTGAGCCGTGCTCTCACCCCTCACTGGCCTTCTGTGGGAGTGAGGGGAGTGGTCCCAGAGTGCTCCTGGCCAGGTTCCAGGAAGCTGAATCCACATGGGTGGGTGCTGAAGGAGAGCTAGGAATGCCCGGGCAGCCTCTGACCCAGTCCTCCCCCACCCGCTCGTCCCTCCCCTTCAGGGAGGGGGCTGCTCGAAGGGCCTTGCTGACACTCAGCTTCCGGCTACCTTCCTGGAATGCAGAAGGAGGAGTGGAGGAGTGGAGGAGGTGGAGGGGGAGGAGGAGGAGCCAGAAAACACCCCTCCACCCGCTGCTCCCTGACTTGGCCCCCACTGGCCCCTCCCTGGTGGACACCACCTTCTTAAGGAGGCCTCGGGCTGGCTTGGGAGTCAGGAACCCTGAGTGCTAGTCCTAGCTCTGCCCTGAGCTGTGAAACAGGACCATCTGGTACCCGGTGTGCTCCCAGCCCTGCTGTAGGATCCTCATGCCAGGGCTGGGGGTCCCGGGATGGCGTGACCAGGACAGGTGGGAGTGGCACAGATCACTCACAGCTCCTTGTAGTTTGCGTCGTACAGTGTTGCCCACTTGTTCTGCTGATGTGGTTGCCACTTGATGGACTGGTAGTTGGGGTCCAGGTAGGAGCCACTGAGGCTATCATTGTCCTGCAGGAGACCTGGAGAGAGGGGACGGCCATGGGCCCTGGACCCTGGGCCCCACCCCCCAACTCGAAAGCTTGAGCAGGCCAGCTGTATACCTGGTGAGGGTGCACCTGGTGGGTGCCAAGGCGGCGTCTGGACCCGGGCGATGCTGAGGGGCAAGGAGCCAGGGCCGGGTGAGAGCGGGCCCTGGGGAGGCCAGGGTGGAGATGGGGCTCGAGCTGGGTGTGGGGGCAGGGCCGTCACGGTCCCCGGCTCCTGTTTGATCATTCCATTCAGCATCTGGGCATTGAGGGTGTTGGGGGGTGATTCGGAGTGCTTCCTCTTCTTGGAGGGGTGTGTGGGGAGCCTGGTGGGGTGACACAGGTGTGCACCATGGGGGCTGGCCCTCCCCGAGCCCCCTCCCACTGGGCAGTAGCCCCGCTCCCCTCTCCACCCTGTTTCAGCAGGATACACCCAGCCCAGGGGACTCCTCCTGCAGGAAGCCCAGGCCTTTACCTCCTCAGTGCTCCCCCATCACTCTGTTACCCATTCTCTGTTTCTGTTCCTCCTCCCTACCCCCCAAACCGTGGAATCCGGGAGGGCAGGACCCACACCTGACTTGTCCGTGTGTCCCCATCACGCCCAGCAACTGGCCTCCTGCACAGAGCGCTCAGAATCGTTCATGGAATGAACAAGTCTGTCCCTTCCCTGTGGTGTCACTCTGTGTCACCCTTTACAGTGAGGGCTCTTTGGAGAGCAGCTTCCATGGTTAAGAAACAAGCCACAGAGGGCCTGGGCCACGAAGGCTGGGGAAGAGAGTTTCCTGGGAAGGGGGCTGATGATTTGGGGGGCTACACAGCACCCCTTCTCCTTCTGGTTTACAAAAAGCTTTGCCAGGGGAATCTTTCCTTGAATGAAATCTTTCACGAAATCTGAATGTGCAAAACGGATAAAAAGACAGTTCGGTGGGTTGGAGTCAGAGTGGGAATCTTGGGTCCATGCCTAGAACCTCCTCAGAAACCCGAGGACTCCATGGTAGTTAGAAAGTCACTGGTGTCTGGGTAAGAGCATGGCCCCAGTTCAAGTCCTGGCTCTGCCCCCTCCTACCTCCATGACTTGGGCAAGCATCCCACCCCCTAAGCCTCAGTTTACCCTATCTGGGCAACGGGGGTGGCCATGCCCATCAAATAAAGTAGTCATGAACACTTGGCCTTGGCTGTAAGTCCCCAATGCATTGCTGGGCACATATGTATACATACACTGTCCCCACCTCTGGTGTCAGAGCCTTCTGTGCTTCCTGGGTTCATCCCTGCCCCTACCTCCATCTCTATCCTGCCTACTGCTGCCCTGAGCATCCCCCCTCCCCCACCCCCACCAGCCCATCTTCCCATCCCCCCCGGGGGACGCTGCCCAACTCTTACTCGGCTCCGTGTTGCTGCAGCAGCTGGTGCAGCATCTGGGACTGCTGGGTGTGGTGGAGGTCGGTGGGCACCAGCCCCTGCCCCAAGGCAGCGTACGGGGGCATCGGAGGCTCCGCCTTCATGTACAGGTCCCGCTGCAGGACGGGGTAGTGAGGTGGGGGTGGCGGGGGTGGCGGGGGGCCTGGCAGGTGGGCTGGAGGTGGGGGCGGATGCTCCAGGCGGGAGGATACCCCCACATGGCACAGGGTCTCAGGGGTTATGGTGCGCAGGAGATGGGGGTCTGCGGGAGAGATGGGGGGTGGGCATCAGGTTTCCGAGCACCAGCTCTCCCCTGGGCAGGGTCTCCTGATTCCCACCCCTTCCTGAGCCCAGCCTGGGGGCTGCTCTCCCACCCATCCCACATGGGAGGAGGCTGCGCAGGGAGGTCAGCCCCTGTCCAGCGGGTGGGCAGCCTTTCACCCCATCTGAGCCAGCTCCTTCCCCTGGGCCGAGCCTGGCCCAGCTCTCTGGGGAGGTCCCGCATCCCAAGGTTCTCCCCCAGCCCCTCTCAGGCCTGCGCCTCCTCTGGACCTCAGGAAGGTCCAGGGGACCTCCCAGGACCCCCAGCGCAGTTCTGCGGGGGCCCTCCTCCCTCCGGCAGCCCCTCTACCGGGCTCCCAGGGGCCAGCCCCCCAGCCTGAGGGGGGAGGCCCCAGCTCCCTTTGTTCCCCAGGAGGCATTCCAGAGATGTTTTTGGTAAGATAAACAGAACTCTTGACCCCTCTCTGGGCTGTGGGGAGACGGCTGCCCGTGATCCTTCTGCTCTTGGCCACCTGGGGGCTGCTGCACCCTGGAGCACCCCCAAGGTGAGGTGGGCCCAGCTGGCGGCCAGGCCTGTGCCTAGGCTGCACCCAGCCTCCCCCAGCCGTCCACTTACCGCCGAAGGGCGCGTCCATGATGGCGCAGGCGGGCAGGCGGGTGGCATCACCGGCAGGGACACTTGCTCAGAGGCAGGGCCAGGCTCCCCACCCGCCCATGGGGAAACAATAGCCAGCGCCGGGGAGTATTTGACCAGCGATAATCTGGGCCTGTTGGGCGGCCGCTGGCCCCCTCCCTCCCTCGCTCCCTCCCTCCCGATAAGGCCGCCCCAACCACTTGCCCAAACCCCGGAGGGGGAGGGCGGTGCCCGCTGGACTCACCATTCACCTGCTGGGGGGAGTAGGCCTCGGAGCCCGAGTCTGGGGGAGAGTCTGGCAGTGTGCTGCAGAGCAAGAGGAAAGGGCGGTTGGGTGGGCAGTGGCGCCGCTGCCTTCCAGCTGGGCAGCTCTTCTGTGGGGCAGGGTCCCAACGACCCTGGGGCTGGAGGCATCGCGATTTCCTCATAGCCCCCGTTATGGGCACTTCTCTGTACCAGCCACCTTGGGGTGCCTGGCAGGGCCCGGGGCTGAGTTGTGGGTTGGGGGGCCTTGGGCTCCGGCCCAGCATCCCCTCAGACCTACAGGGCACCTGGGGATCTGTCACCTGTATCCCTGATGATGGCACAGGGATTCCAGGACTCCCTCCCCAGACCAAAGGGCCAGGCCAGCTCTTTTCTTCCTGCACCCACGGAAGCCCCACTTTTGGGAAACTCTAGGGGGCCCTAGGGGGCTGGGCCTGGGAAACTTCAGCAGGTCACCAGAGGGGCTGCCCTGCCACGGGCAGGTGTGGGGCTGGGCAGGGAGCCAGCTCGCCAGGCCTGCAGTTATTTTGTTCTTGCAGGTTTTGTTTTATCAGTGGTTTGGGCAAAAGAACAAACTCAACTCTGAGAGGTCAACACGTCCTGCGTGAACCCTGAGTTCGCCCAGAGGGGGAGGCTGCGGCCAGTCTCTGAGGGAGGGACCTGGCTCTTTGGCCATCCTGGTCCCCACACCTGGAAAGGCTGCCCAGCATCGTGCCCAGGCAGCTTCTGAGGCAGCCCAGCTGTTGTGGACACAGCCCTGGGCTGATTCCGGGGTCCCCGAGCTCCCCTGGTTCTAGAAGTCACCCCTCACCCAAACCCCACAGGCCACGTGGGGATGAAAGCAAAAAATGACAGGGACTCGGTCCTTGCTGTGCCTGGCGGGCTGACCGAGGCCTCTCCAGCTCCGCGCCCACCATCTCCTCCTGCTCCCTGTGCTGTCCTGACAGCGACCTTGTGTGAAGGTCCCTCCTTGGAGGGGCCCAAGGCCCACAGGGTGTCTGTGCGGCTCTGGACAGTGCTCTTCTCTCTCTGGAAAATGGCCCCAGAGTGCCATCCGAATCCTGCTGTGAGGGGGGCGGGGCTTTACTCGCAGGCTGGCTGGTTTTGGGGTCCCCCCGGAGCTGGTTACAGGGACAGCTGATGAGCTCACACAGAAGCATGGGGTACAGCAGCGAACACCCAGCAGGCACTTAATGTGTGTGAGTTCTCTTCCCTCCCTGCCCTTCAGGGTCTGTGGCTCAGGGACAGCCTCTCGGCCTCAAGCAGCCGGCTGCCTTCTGCAGCGATGCAGCCGTGGCTCTCCTCTGCCTGGCGCCCAGCTCCCCTCCGTGGCCCTCTCCCTCTAAGTCAAGACACAGCCACTGTCCTCCAAGTACTTCCTCTGGGCTTCCTCCCCTGATTTCCACAGTCACATCGGGGCAGAAGCTTGTGGGGTTCACTTTCCAGCAGGGGCGCTGAGGCCCTAATCGAGGTTGTGGGTTAGCACCCAGAAGGCTGGACATGGCGGAGCTGGAGACGGACCCAGGCTGCCCGACAGGTGTTGTGCACCCAGCACCCTGTTATCCTTCCACCCAGAGATGGAGTCACCTGCCCCAGCCTGGGGAACCCAGAACTGTCTCTGAGCCCCTCTGCAGAGCCCAGCAGACCCACGCTCCCTGCCTCTCCCCACAAGCACGTGCCCGTGGGCTGCCCTGCAGTCTGGCTGGGCCAGTGGCCGCCTGAAACCTTGGGTCACACCCGGGCCCAGGCTGAGACCTTGGGTCAGGCGCTGACATGGACTCCTTGGAGAGGAGCCAGGGAGGACCTGGGGGGCTGGCTTGGGCGGGGTCCCAACATCCACACCAACCGCAGATCCTGCACCTGCGCCATCAGCCACCTCCCTGGGGCCGCGGGAAACGGCAGCTACAAATGCGCAAGTGAACGGGTGGGCCCGGTGCAGTGAGGGGTTTGGGTGCCCTGAGTGCCTGCACGCCTGTGGAGGTGCTCCCCGGAACGGAAACTGTCCTGCCTCCAGTCTCACCCCATCCCTGCCACTCTCCACGCAGCTCTCGCGGATCGAGGCTCTTCTAGCACTAACGTGAGCCCTCATCACTCCCCTGCTCAGAACCCTCCGTGGCCGCCCATTGCCTCAGCACAGAGCCGTGAGCGCCTCCTCACCCCGGCCCTGGTCCCCCCACCTTACCTGCCCACAGAGCAGCCCAATCCCCACTGCCCGGCCTTGGGCCCCCACTGCCCGGTCACTGGCCCCTGCCTGCCCCTGGACCTCTGCATCTTACCCCACCCCCCGCACTCCCTGCCCTCACTCACCCGGGGGCATAGGGAGCCTTGGGCTCTGCCTTGATGGGGGGCCCAGAGCCCCCCAGGAAGGGCTTGGGAGCGGCGCCCACGCCGTTGTTGTTGTTGCAGTTGAGCGGGGCGCTGTAGCTCGGGGGTGGGAGGGGGCCATGGCGCCCCGGGGAGGGTCCGCCCCCGGGGGGGCTCAGGTGGTGGACCCCGCTGGAGCCGGGGATCGCTGGTTGCCCGTGGGGATAGGAGGCCGCACTGGCTGGAGCAGAGATGTCAGGGAAGCAGCTGCGGAGAAGGGAGGAAGCTCAGCGCCAGCCAGGCCCCCCGCCCCTCCCTGGGTCCCCACTCACAGGGCAGCGTGGACACTGCAGAGGGCTCATTGGCTGCGAAAGGATGAGGAGCTGCTTTCAGAGGCGGGGTGTGTCACACCTCCCAGGTGGAGGCCGGAGGGGCCGGGGGTGGGACCAAGGCTGCCACGGGGGCCACTCACAGGTCAGAGGCATCCTCCTTGCTGATGTACTCCTCCAGGATGCTGGTGTCTATGTTGGAGGGCTCCAGGGCGCCGTTGATGTCATGGCCTGCAGGGGAGGGGTGGATATGAGTAGGAGGAGAGATCAGCTCCCCGAGACTCCCAGGCTTCTGGGCCCAGCCCCACAACGCTCCCCAAGCTGGGCCCTCCAAAACACATGCCCCCAGGCCCCTCCCCACATGGGTGTCCGAGTACAGGGGGAGGCCTCCACGGTCCACGACCTAACACCCCTCCAGGGGGCACTGAGGATGCCGCCCCCAGCCCACAAGGCCACCTGGACTCTCCAAGGAGGGGAGGGGCCCAGAGGGCAGACCGGCCACTTCCTGCCCCTCCAGTCCCTTCCTAGCTTCGTGACACGAGCACGTCCCTTCGTCTTGTCTGTAAAATGGGGTAACCGTGTCCTCGTCTTAGGGGTGCTGTGAGGAGGAAACGAGGTGCTTTGTTTCGCGGAGGGCCCGGGAGATGCCACCACCCTCACTGACGCAGAGCCAGACTCGCTGACTCTGTCCTGCCCTGTCCTCCAGGAGGCGGTTCCAGATGGCCCAGCTGTGGGCAGCCGGGAGCATGAGGCCTGGCCAAGCTGGACCACACATCCTGGGGGGCCCACCGGGAGCCCCATGGGGAGACTCCTGCCTCTCGGGCCCCAGCTGCAGGTGGAGAGGGAGTGGGGGCACAGCCAGGAGTGCCCAGAGCACCCTCACTGTGTATGCCCATCACCCCCACAACAAGGGCTGGGGTGCTGAGCCAGAGGAGGAAACAGCCCCAGAGAGGTTTGGCGGGGAATGGCGGTGGCCTGAGCGCCACTCCTCTGCCTGCCCTCCCCCCAGGCCCCTCCGCTGCCCCAGCCCCTCCAAGGGGAGGGACTCACAGAAAGGCAGCACAGTGCTCTTGGGCATCAGCAGGGGAGGAGAGGGGGAGGCGCTGGCCTTTCCCCTCCCAGGGTCACCTTGCAGGGGGAGCTGGAGGGCGGGGTGATAAGGGGGCTGACGTGGGAGATGTGTCAACCCCGATAATGGAGGACGGCCCCACCCACACTGCTGACCTGGGCTGGCCGGCCCCACTGAGGCAGGAGGCACCCCTCCCATAGGCCCCTAGGCCTTGAGTCTGGGGTCTGCACCTTATGCCCCCTCCCCTGGTGAACCCTGGGAACAGAGCTCAGGTCCAGTAATTAATAAATCCTAGCTCACTTACTCCCTGCTGTGTGACCTTGGGCAGGTCACATACCCTCTCTGAGCCTCAGTCGCCTCAGTAAAATGGGGCCATGAACAGCTAACAGTGTACAGGGTTGTTCTGAGGATGAAACAAGTGAAGGTACGTAAGGTGCCTGGCACACAGTGGGTGCTCAGCAAACAGAGGGGCTGTCTTCACTCCCCAGTCCCCAGAGCCCTGGGGTCCCCAGGAACCCCCAGCCCAGTCCCCTCCCTGGCCCCAGCCGGCATTTCAAGAATGCTGAGCCCCGCTTAGGTGATTAATGAGTGGCTAAGCCCTCCTAGGAGTCACGCGCTGCCTGGGACAGGCCCTCCTGCTGGCCCCCACACTGGGCTCACCCAGCCGGGAACAGGGGACACCCACCAAGCACCGCCAATGGGCGCCCAGGGCAAGGGGAGCTTCTCAAGCTGGGAATGACCAGGCTGCATACTGAGGTTCTAGGGCCCCTGTCTATACTCTGGCCCCCACCCCATCCTTCCCTGTTAACCGAAGGTCCCATTTATTGAGCGCCTGCTGTGTGCCAGGCACTTTTAGAGCCAGGTACATTAATAATCATAGGAGTTTATTATATGCAAGACATCCTGCAGGCTCTTCCTGTGCAGCGTGGCACACGCCTCCCAACCTATAATGGTGACAATGACGTCAGGGGCTCACACTGGCTGAGGGCCTGCCAGGCCCCAGCACTATCCTAAGTGCTTTACAGCTTTACCCTCCCAATCGCCCCTGCAGGCTTGGTGTCTGCTTTTAGCATCATCCCCTTTTTCAGAGAAGTCAAGTCTCTTGCCCAAGGCAGCCCAGCAAGGAGAAGGCAAACCCAGGTGCAGGGGCCTGACTCCAAGAGGGGAAGTGGAGTTGGTGGTGGCTGCCCCGCTGGATGAAGGGGAGAGGGTGGTCCTGAGGGAGGATCAGGCACAGGAGATGGGGAAGGAGGGGGTACTGGAGCGTTACTCCCACCTTGACCGCCCGAAGCTGCAGGTTTTTGAGACTGAACTTGGAATCCACAGTGAATGATGGGGTGATGGAGTCATGGTGTTGCTATTTATAACAGGCCAGGCCCCCTCCTCCCCTCCTCCTCCTCCCCTGGCCAGGAGCACTCCTAATCACCCCTAATCCTCCTGCCCACCTCCCCCGGGATGGGGGGGTGGTGCTCAGACAGAGGCATCTCGGGAGACCCTAACGAGAACCAGATGTGGTTGGGGGGAGGAGAGACCCTCGGTGCCAGGGGCCGGGTGGACGGGAGGAGGGAGGAGGGAGGAGGGAGGGGGGAGCCACTGGGGCAAGGGCAGGGTGGGCCAATGGGTGGGAAAGAAGTATGAGGTTTGGGGGGTTGGTGGGCCTCCTGAGGAACTAACCCCACATCTCTCTCTCTGGGAGACCTCGAAGTCTGCCTGCTCCTCTCCCCACACCACCCATCCTAAAAGGTCCAGCCACCAAGCAGATGCCCCCCCGCCTGTTCCATGAACCACACCAGAGATCTCTAATCCAGTGTTCCAGCAGGACAGGGTGCAGTGGGGACCTGCAGGAGCCCAGGGACTCCTGAGGCTGGGGTAGAGCCCCCAGGAACCCAGGAGAAAGGCAGGGTGCCCTAGGCACACTCTTGGGGGTGCCTCTCCCCCACTGCTCCCCAAAGAACCCTGGAACATGGTTGAGCCCGCAGCAGACACCTGTCAGGCAGGAACTTCAGAGTGTCTCATGCTGATCCTCAAGACCTCCCTGGGAGGTGGGGAGGCGGCCAAGGTCCCACAGCCTGAAGGTGGCACCACCAGGTCCCAAACCAGCATCCCCGCCTTCCCTCTCCCCAGACCCTTCACCTTCCCATTGCTCGGGATAACCAGACCCCTCGTCCATCCAAGGCCTGGCACGGTCGGGCCCCCGTCTGCCCCCATGGCCGCTCCTGCCCCAGTGCCCCTCCCTGCAACTCTCCACGGTCCAGCCCCTCCCTCATTCCGTCCTGGGACAAACACCGCCCCCCCCCCGCCCCACGGCACATCAGGACCTCTGCATATGCTGTTCCCTCATGCTGCTCCCATTCTTCTTCACTCTTTAGGTTTTGGCTTAAATGTAAGTTCCTCCAAGACCGTGTCTGACTCGCCTGTTCTCTTGAATGGCGGCCTCCTTTCCGCTTTCTCATCAGGCTCTTTGCTCCCCTGCCTAGCACACACCCCAGGGGGAGAATAGGTCCTCTGCCCACCCACTGCCCACGGCTCACAGCCACCGAGCAGTCACTCTGCCCAGCTCCATAGCACACACGTCGTACGGCTCATATTTAATTCTTATAACAACCCTGCGGGGAAGGTGGTTTTCTTGTTCCCTGTTTCACAGACGAGGAAACCGCAGCTCAGAGAGGATAAACGCCTTTCCCGTAGCTTAGAGGTGTGGCAGCTGCGCTGTGTGTCCTGCCCTGTTCTGCCTCTCTGCAGTGTAAGCATCTAAGCACACCGTAGGCACACAATAAGTGTTCATGGGATGAATGAGCAAAGTGGCAAGCAAGGCACTAGCACCAGGCCAGCCTGGGTCTGGGGACCTCCACCCGGCCGTGCTGTGGTCAGGGTCCAGGGCTAGACAGGGCCCCTCCAGGCACCGCCCCTGCCCTGCTGAGCTATGCACCCCAGCTGCTCCTCATTAATTAGGCCCTTTATTACCTGCTTTTAACAGGAGCCAGACACTGCTCCTTCCCAGGCAGGCGGGGATCGGGGCTGTGGGAAGGAAGCCCCCTCCCTTCCTCTCTCCTCCTCCCTTTAAGGCCACCCAGCTGGGCAGAAGAGGAACCGAGGGGCACAAGCCAGGTGCGGGATGAGGGCGGGTGGGGGCCCAGGTGGTCCTCCACCCTGGACCCTTCCCTTCCTCCTCCCTCGTGCTCATGCCCCCCCACCACCAGCTGTGGCCTCTGGCTGAGTCTCGGCCATTGTCCCTGGGAACGGGGGAGGGTGGGGACCCGGCACAGTGGGAGGCTTGTGCCCTGCCCACACCCTCCCCCGCCCCCGACCCGTCAATGGGGCACTTGTCAATTCATGCCCCAAACATGGCGGAAATCCCGTCGGCCACGTGGCTGTGGGCAGGGCAGGCCAGGCCAGGGCCTAAGGATGCCGGCCAGGCCTAGCTCATCTGAACCTGGGGCTAACAGGGCACAGGTCTGTCCCCCCGCTGTCGAGTGTCCACTCCAGGCAACTGAATCTGAGGGGCATCCTGCCTCCAAGCAATGGCTGGGCCAGGGGAGCAGTGGTCAGGGGACTGCCAACCTTGGCACCCCATAATGCCCTAAGGGACCCCTGGGGTCAAAGAGGTCTGGTTGCTAATGTGGGCCCCCCATTGCTGTGTGACCCTCGGCAAGTGACCTGACCTCCCTAGGCCTCAGCTTCCTTCTCTCTCAAGTGGAGGAGATCCCTGCATCACGGGGTGGTCGTGCATCTTCAATGAGATGATGGGAAAGCTCCTCACCCCTAGAAGGCCTGCTCTGTTTCCCTCTCTCTTGGGACTCCCATCTTCTTTCCTGCCCAGGCACGACCAGTGCCATGCTGTCATTCTGGCACATGCATGGTCCAGTCCAGCCTCCAGGACTGGGCTCTAGCCATCCCCCCTCTGGTGGGTAAGCCTTCCGTGACTGCCTGCATGCCTTGGCAGTCCCCCTCAATCACCCCAGTCACAGAGGGCCCCCAGTGCTGTGGCTCATCTCCCAATATTGACTGAGCTGATCGACATGTGCCAAACTAGTTCACACTGGGATACGGCACAGTGGGATCTCACCTCCCTTGGTTTGGACTTTCTATCTTTATTACTATGATCTATGATTAATACAGTAACTACTTCAGGCTTCAAATTGTGACCAGAGCCTTCTCACTCAAAATGCCTTCAGGTCAAATGCTTGATTCTGCAAGCTATGCTTTGCATCTCTGCATCAAATCCCCTGTTAGCTTGGGGCTGAATGACAAGGATGTGCGTGGCTCTGGAGTCATTGCCGCCAGGTCGTTAAATCTGATTCATGGTTGTCTTTGTTCCCTCTCCACTTCTCACCAAAAACGCGGTAGAGCCCTGCATCCTGTCTGCAAAGACCCAGCTCCTCCAGGCGATCTGAAATCTTTAGCCACCCCTGGCTATAGCTGTGTCCTCCCCCAGTCTCCACACAGCTGCCACCCTGTCCTCAGGTCCACACAAGGCTGAACTCACAGCCCCAGGATGCTCCGAAGCCAGGTCCAACAGACCTGGGCCCAGCAGCTGTGGCCTCTTCTTAGGGAACCCACACTGGTTCCTAGGGATCTCCACTTTGCTCTGGGGTCCCCCAGCCCTCTCCCACGGGGACCAGGCCAGGCAGGCAGGGGAAGGCCCCTCCCCACAGGGGCAGAGTAGAGACCCTGCAGCTTGGGATGAAAGCCAGTCTCTACCAGGGTTACCCCTGCCCATCTGTGTTCACACACCAGCATGCCCCACACGCATGTGTGTGCACAAGGGCACACTCCCAGGCATGTATCCACTGGCATGCACATGACCGCGTACACCTTCACACACGCATATACAGAGGCACACCCCCTGCATGCTGACACACACATGTGCACACACCAGCAGGCTCCAAGTGTGCGCATTCATTCATTCATTCGCTTACACAATTATTTACTGAGCATCTACTATGTACCAGGCACAATGCTAAGCTCTGGAGATAAATACGGAGCTGCCATTCTGGATGCAGAGTCAGATGACAAGATAGATGGGTGAAATCCACAGCATTTTAGAAGGTGACAAATTTTATGGAGACAATAAAGTAGGGAGGGGGGTTGGGGTGCTAGGAGAGCAGGGAGGAGTTGCAATTCTAAACAGGATAGCAGGGAGGGTTTCACTGAGCAAACATACGAAGGAGATGAGCACATGGACTCTGGGAAGAGCATTCCAGGCAGTGGGGAGGCAGTGCAAAGGCCCTGAGGCATGTTCACATCTCAGCATACCTCACAGACATGTACACTCCTGCCTGCAAATGCAACACACCTTCCCTCAGCTCTAGGTGGAGCCAGTCCAGCTGAGCAAACTCCATGTCACAGACCCCCAACTCCTCCGCCAAAGGCAGCCCCCTCCAAGTTAGCAAAGCAGGGGATGAGGATTCCCTGTTCCCCGCCCCCCTGCCCCTGCCAAGGCCACAGACCCCAGGAGGGAGAACCATGGGGGGAGAAGAGAGCACAGGGGACTGAGATGATGAAGAGGGGAGTGATGGAGGGTCACAGAGACAGAGGCTGTGGTTGGGCATTGGGGGCCAGGGGGGCGGGGCACTGGAGGGATCTAGGTGAGATGGAGGGAAAGCTTTCCCTCTGAGGCAGCCTGGAGGCAGGGGGAAGACAGGAAGCCCTGAAGCCCCCTGCACATTGTCCAGGCCATTGGGGGTTCAGGATCCAACTGCCCTCAACCCAGGGTTTTCCCTTCCTTCCTTCCCACTCCAGGCCTTGGCACTCTTGGGGTCTCACTGCTTACGTCACACAACCCTGACCATCTGAGTGAGGGCTCTGAGGCCCAGAGAGGTCCAGGGGCTGGATGGCAGTCACCCAGCACAGCCATTGGTGGTGAGTCAGGACCCTCAGCACACAAGGAGGAGAGGCCCCCTCTCACCCCACTCCAAGCTGGCACGCCACTGTGACGGGCTGCAGGTCAGGAGACCCGGGATCCCAGCCCGGTTCTGCCATGGCCACCCTGAGTGAGCCTGGCCCCCCACCTCCCCATCCTGCCTCAGCAGCCCCTCTGGGAAGTGAGGGGACGCCACCTGAACTTCTGCAGAGCCCCAGACTCCCAGGAGGCAACACATGCAAAAACCTCCGGCCTGGGTGCGGCAGGCAAAGACAAAGGACAGTCAGGCCCCTTCCCCCTGCCACCTGCCCACGGCCCAAGTTCCGCATCTCTGGGGTGAAGGGTGGGGCAGGCCCAGCGGGAGGCACCAGGAACCAGAAGCAGGCATCAGGACCAGACCTGTCATGGAGCTGGGCCCCTGAGTAGAGAGTGTGTTCACCCCTGGAATAAGTAGCCCAGAGAGGGTGAGAGGCTTTCCCAAGGCACACAGCGTCAGCCACAGGCCTCAGCCCAAGCTGGGGGACACTGACCTACCCGTGGACCAATAAATCCTCCAACTGGGGAGCATAATACCTGTCATGAGCCTCCCAGGGGAGAAGGATCACAGTCCAGGCGGACAGTCACGGAGCGGTACCATGGCAGGCACTGCAAGAGGTCCTGCTCAGGCCTCCTTTACCTAAGCCCCATGGAAACCCTGAGAGGCAGGTACTCCAACCAGTACTGTATTCCCATTCTACAGATGGGAAAATGGAGGCACAAAGAGGTGCAATGATGGGCCCAGGAGAAGGACCATGATGGGTAAGCGGTAGAGCTAGGGACAGATACACAGCCCACCCCAGTGAATGCACACAACCAGCGCAGGCCTGAGGGGCTGCCCAGCACAGCGGCAGCAGGGGCTGGAGACAGAGGTGGGAGGAGAGGCCCCCCACACACATCCAGGCTGTGGGGGAAACTGAGGCCCAGAGAAGGGGGCCCTGAGGAGGAAGAAGGTGAAGAAAAAGGGCAGGTGGCCTGGGTGGGGCGGGGCCACCCCTGGTTAATAATTCAGTTAATGATTTCTTCTCCCCGTCCTTATCGAGCGGGCAAAGTCCAAGGGCAGCAGCCAATCAGCAGCCCTGCTGGGCTGTTACCCAGCAGCCTCTGCTGCCAGGGCCCCCCAGTCCTGCAGGCCCTTGGGAGTCAGGGAGTGGAGGCCAGGTCCCCAGGAGGAAGCCGTTCTGCCTAGAGCAGCCGGTCTTTCCCCCAAATACCCTGCCTGGCTCTGCCTAAGACCCCCGGGGGCACTCTGGCCAGGCCCCCAGGCTCAGCAGAGGCCCTGAGGCCAGCAGGTTGGAAACAGCCTGCTCCGCTCCCCTGGACTGAGCCAGGCCCTCCCAGAGAGTCAGCTTCCTGGGGTGCGCCCCCCCACCCCACCCCTGTTCACACAGTCATTGTTGCTTCCATTCCCTGGGAACACTTCCGCCCCATGTGGCCCTGCGCTGGGTGTTGGGGACAGGGGGATGAGTCAGACCCCCCGCTACCACTTCCCCTCCAGCTGGAGTCAGCACCTCGGGAGGTGGGGCTGGGGCAGGCGTCCTCCGGAGGGGCTCTGGGTGGACCCAAGAGACACCCCATCTCATCTCCTTGAGAGTCAGGGGTCTGGTGGTCTCCCACACCCACCTACTCCCTGGATGCACTGCAGACAGACAGACGGACACGAGGCACGGTGCCACCCCAACACACACTACAGCTCAGCCCCAGATTCCTGTCCAGGGTGGGCATCCTCTACCACAAGTAGTCAGGTGGTCACCCCTGGGGCCTCCTCCTGACTCCGGGAGGCAGAGATGCTGGTCCCCATAGGAAGGCCACCCTCCCTCCCTTGAGGCCCTGGTGGCGGAGGGGTGCTGAGGCCTGGGTGTCAGCCCTGGCTCACGCTGGCTAACTCCCTTCTCTCGGAACCGCAGTCTTCGGCCCTGGGAAAGGGGGCCGATGCCACCCCTCCCCTTCCCCACCCCAGGGCTGGGCAAGAGTGGCTTTCGAACCACGATCCAGCTTCTGGGGTCTGGAGGAGCCCAGCTCCCCTGTGTCCAGTGTATATGTCTACTGGGAGGCCAGGAGTTTGTCTTTGTTTGGTGGCTAAAAGGAATCACATTGGAAGCCCCTGCTCTGGTCCAGCCCACCTGCCTACCCCAGGAGGGGACATGAGGCCAGAGAAGGGAAGTCACCAGCCCAAGGCCCCCATCAGGTCTGGAAGGAGTGAAAACCTGGCTCCCACCTCCATTCCTGGCAGGGCGATAGAGGCCAGGGAGGTCCCCCAACCTCTTGGTGGCCTTTACAGCCCAGCTCCCCTCAGTAGCTTCCTCCACACCCACCAGCTTTCTGACGGGTGATGGCTGTTCACTCACACCCCGTGTGAACCTGGAGCCAGGCGCCAGCACCCTCCCCCTTCTAAAACGTCCCTCCTCCCCAGGGCTGGAGGACGAGGCTCATCAGAGCCTAGGGCATCATCAAGACCTTCTCTGCCACCCGCTCCTGTCTTACAGGTGAGGAAAAGGGGCCCAGAGAGGGCGAGAGCTCTGCACAGGGTCACACAGCTCTCAGTGGCTGAGGCTGCACCAGAACCTCTAAGGCCCTATAGGGATGCTCTGATGCTGCCTTGCCCTGTCTCTGACCAGCTCTGGGAGTCCAAGGCCCTAGCTGGTCAAGGTGATGAGGCGAACACCTGCCACTGCACCCCGGTTACCTGCTGGGAGCCAGTGCATCCTGCCCGGAGGGTCCCCTCTCTGCAGGCCCTGTGCCCGCCGATCTGGGCGGCCGTAGCCTCCCTCTAGGGGATTAGCAGGGCGGTCACGGGGGCCCGGCTGTACCAGCCTCGAGGGGGCCGCCCTGTCCCAGCCTCCCACCTGAGGCCCAAAGCGCCTTAGCCTCCAGCCCACCACCCTAGGGCAGGGTACAGCCTGGCCCACCCGCACAGGACCGGGCAGGACCCAGGGCATATGCCTGGTGTGCCTGCAGAGTGAGCCATGTCACACGAGGGGCCTGGGCACGCCCTGCCCCCTTCGGCCAAGCCCTTTCCTGTCTCCAAGCCCAGAGCTAAAAGCACAGCCCCTGCCCCCTGTGCCCACTGCCCTGGGGAGTGACCGAGGTCGAGCGGGACCCAGGATGAGAGCTCAGGTGTCCCCCAGCCCCAAGAGCTACGCGTGCGTTGCTTCCCCTCCCTGGGACAACACATCCACACGCACAAAAGCACCGCCGCCCGCCCCCTGCACTTCCACACATGAACACACTCAGCAACCTCCCCCCCGCCCCCCACCGCAACCAGGGGCTTCCTAACGCCCACCCTGCGTCCCCCACATGCCACTGCCCGCCGGGTTCCTGGCTAGGCCTTCCCCACCCAAGTGGCCCCGAAGACCCCAGCCCTTGCGCCCGCCCCACCTTCCCCCCATCTCAGGCTCTGGGAACACTTCTCCAGCCCCTGGCTCCCTCCACAGACATTCTTGAGTCTCCTCTTATCTCTCTGGAGGGAGCAGCACAGCTTCCCCGCCAGGCCAGCCAGGCCAGCCGCATGGCTGAGCCGTGGCGTCAGCCCCCACCCCCCACCCACGGCCAGGAGGGAAAGTTTGGCTCAGGAGACAGGGAGCCTGGGCGAGACAGGGAGCCTGGGCCAGCCAGGCCCACCCCTCTGCCCCGGCCTAGGGTCCTGCGGGAGGAGGCACCAGGATATCTGCAGGAAGCAAGGGGGCCTGGCCTGTGAGTCATCTGGGATGTCTGGCAGGCTCTGGGCACCCCCAAAATCGTGGCCCCCAACAAGGACTAGTGTCCCTTTCCTACCTCCCCAAGGCCCTCAGCCCCCACAAGGCTGCTAAAGGATGAACAGGATCTACAGAGAACAAGAGCCCTGGGACTGATGGGGAAAAGCCTAGGGCCCTCAGATGGCCCAACTACCTCGGGATCAACGACTTAATCTAGTCCAAACCTGATTTCCTGGATCTGGGTCTGCTGGGGTGTCCAGAGTCCTGGAGTGGGGAGGACTGAGGCTTGGGGATACCCTTACCTGGGCTGTTCAGCAAGCAGAGTGGACAAGGGCCCCCCCACCCCCCGACCCTGGAAGTCACAGGCAGGGAGAAACTGAGTCAAAGAAAGGCCTTCCTCGCTCCCTCATGGAACTCCAAAGGGATCTGAGCACTGGCCTTGAAACTTGGAACTTAATTCCTTGCCTTGTGGCCCAACAGCCCCAGCACAGTGTGCCCTGTGGGCCACCCGCGCCGCCCCAGGGGCAGGTTCACACTAATGGAAGGTTCTGGATCATTGAATTTTGGGTTCTGAATGCACTGAGGTGCAGGATATGGGTTTAGGGACTGGGGAGAGGGTGGGGGCAGAGGCTGTGCTACCCAGATTGGTGGAGAGGGACACAAAAGGACCCAGAAGGTCTGGCTGAATGTTCCAGTGAGGGTCTGAGAAGCTGGGAGATGTCAGCCTGTACCTCTGCACTGCTCCCGCCCCCACTCTGTCCCATCCCCCTTGAACCCAGCACCCAAGAGGGGGACAGCCTGGAGGAGGGGCAGAGGCTACTCAGGAAAAGGGGAGGGGAGTTGGTGAGATGTAGGAGCAGACCCCCAAAACCACTGGCCAGGAGCTGGGAGAGAGTAGAAGAAAATATTGTTGGATGTGTGTAGATCCCAGCCCTGGGAAGGGTCCTATCAGGGTCAAGGTGAGGGGATGAGGTCACTCCTGGGATGAGGGCACAGCCAGAGGAGGGACAGCTCCAGGGACAGGTGTCAACACAGCCCAGAGGAGCCTCAGAGGGCTGGCAGGATGCAGTTCACAGCTTTGGGAGGCGGCTAAGAGGGGGGATGCCAACTTCAAGAAGGTTCCATCCCAAGGAGAGTATTCCAGGGTGGGGGGTGGGGAAATCCGGCAGACAGAGGAATGCTGGGGAGGGGTTCCCAGCCCCAAGTGGGGGAGAGGTAGCTGCTTCAAGGGGAAGTTCAGCCGTGGGGGAGGGGTCAGCATTGCGGAAGGTGGGTGACGGTCTTTGAAGGGGGTCCCCGTTTTGATGGCAGTCAGTAGTCTTAGGGACGCACGGGGGGGGGGGGGGCGGGGGGGGGAGGTCCCAACTCCTAGGAGTCAGGCTGGGGGTAGGGTGCCAACCCGAAAGGCACACGGGGTACCTGGGTCTCTAGGCGGGGGGTCCCAGTCTCTGGGAGGCATGCTGGGGTGCCAGCCAAAGAGGCATGGAAGATCCTAGAAGGCATGCTAGGGGCCCCAGCCTGGATGGGGTTCCAGGGAAGCACAGTAGAGGGTTCCCGGTGTCGGGAAGTGCGCTGGGGGTGGGAGGTGTCATAAATTACGAGGGACTGAAGGTCCCGGAAGGCATGAAGGAGGACCTAGCGGGGACGGGGACACAGCTCCAAGGAAGTTACGCGTTGGGGGACGGGGAGAGGGGAACCCAACTTCAGCGGAGGTGGGTAGTCCCCTCCAGGAGCCAGAGGAAGGCCCCAGCCCAGAGGAGGCGTTCTGGGGGTCCCAGCGTGGTGAAAGCACAGTCGGGGGTCCCCGTCCCCGGGGAGATCGGCTGGGGGGCTTCCCAGCGAGAAAGGGTCGCCGCCCCAGCCGGCCCGCGGTCCCTCACCTTCGAAGAAGCGCTGCAGCGCCTCCGTCTCGTCCACCACCTCCATGTCCGGCCTGCCCGGCGCGCACTCCGCCCCGGCCCCGCTACTGCCCGGCCCGGGGGCGCGGCATCGCCGGCGCGGCCCGCGCGACAGTCCCGGCTCGGCTCCGGCTGCGGTCCCACCCGGCCCGCCGCCGCGCTCGCACCCCGCGCGGCCCTGGCCCGGCCCCTGCCCGCCCCACGCGCCCCGCCCGCCCGGCGCGCGCAGCGCCCCCTGCCGGCCAGCCCCACCCGCGCGCAGCAGCCCCTCGGCGGGCAGGACGTGCGCGGCTCCTCCAGGGGGCGCTCGGCGCGGGGGTCCTAATTGGATTGGGGGGGGTCTTGGGGCGGCCGAGCCTGGGTACCTGGAAGGCAGGGCCCCCGAGGTCCTCGCCCACCCCTGGGGCAGGGGAAGATAGCGGGCTTCTGAATCTTAGATTTTCAGAACCAAACCTCAGAGATATCTCCCGCTTCCTCTTTTTACCTACCCACCCCCCCATCTCAGCAGTAATAATAATAACCTGCATTTCTCCAACATTTGTTATGTGCTGTGCCCACACCGAGTGCTCTGCAGGGGTTATCTCATTTCGTCCTCTCAGGTAACCTACCAAGGAGAGACTATTATGGGCATTTTACAGAGGAGAAACCCGAGGATCGTTGAAGTTCAGTACCGTCGGAGGACGTCTGTCCCGTACAATCTTCCCTGATGATGGAAATACTCTGTGTGTCCTCCTTCGTGGTCGCGCCAGCCACATGTGGCTACTTAGCACTTGAAATGTGGCTGTTGAGACTGAGGAACTGACTTCTCGATTTTAGTTAATTTTAATTAGTTCAGATTTAAATAGCCGTGTGTGGCTGCGGTATTGGACAGTGCAGGTCTAAGGGTTTCAAAGTAATTAGGGTCAAAGGGTCAGATCCTGGCTGAGCTGGGAAACTGCCCCCTCAATCATCCAGGAGGGTCCTGAGTGCATCCACCAGCCTCCTCCCTCTGCCTCCACCCCTGTGAGCGCCTCATCTCTTTTCTGCCCATCTGCACAGCCTCTCTCCACCCATCTCCTCTACAATCCTCCCAAATCACTCTTTTTAAAACGTAAATCAGATCATGTCACTACCTTGCTAAAACCTGTGGTTTTCCTTTGCACTCAAAACAATATCTAGGTCCATCCACGTTGCTGCAAATGGCATTATATATGTATCTGTGTAACTGATTCACTTTTCTGTACAGCAGAAATTAACACAACATTGTAACTCAACTATACTCCCATAAAAATTTAAAAAACAGAAACAATATCTAAATTCCCACCCTGGTTTCCAAGGCCTTGTACAACCTGCCCCTGCCTGTACCACTAACCCCAGCTCCTACTTTTCTGTCCATTGCTAAGTTACAGCCACCAAAAGGCCTCCTTGCCATCACTCAAACATGCCAGACTCACATCTGCCACAGGGCCTTGGCACGATGTCTGCAATGTTGGTCCCCACAAGGCTGGTTCCTTCGGAAGAGTCAGGTCTCAGCTCACTCATCTCCTTGCTGACCATCCTACTGAGAGCAATTCCCCCTACCTAGGCCATTCTTTCTCGCCACATAAAAGAATTGTATCTATCCTTTGTGATTTTCCTTCTCCTTGCTCAAGAATGAAAGCTGTATGAGGGTGAGGGATTTTTCTGGCTTGGTCATTGCTCTAGCTTCCGCACCAACTACACTTCCTGGAACACAGTAGGTGCTCAATAAATATGTGATGAATGAATGGATGGTGGCATCTTCATCCTGCAGAATCCTGGAATCTTGGAAGCAGAGTATTCTGGAATCCTGGACCCAGCAAATCAGCTCGCCACAGAGTGGCTGAACTCACAGCCTCCTTGGGTCCTCAGACACAGCAAGTTAGAGCTGGAAAGACCCATTCCACCCCAGCACTGTTTGACAGACAAAATTGAAACTGAGGCTCAGGGGGTGGGAGCACTCACTGGTAGATCAAGATGCCAGCCTAGCCAGCCCAGAGCTCTCAACTCTGCCCCCCCAGTGCCCCCCAGAGGAGAGTGGGGGATGAGCTGGGCTGCCTGGTGGGGGTGGGGGTGGGAGCCTGCAACGCGGCTCCCACCCAGACCACCCTCCCACTCCCCAGCAGCCAGCCATGGGGGAGGGACAGCCAGGGCCTGAGCCCCAGATGTGGCCCAGTCAGCAGGCCCATGGTGGCCCGCCGAGGAGGGTCAATGCCACGACAGTTCTGGGGCTGGGGGAGGGGGTGCCCAGGCTGGCGGGCGCCTCACAATGAGGTTTTGTCCCCCGGGGGCCGCTCTCCGGGAGCTGTTGCTCTTAGATATATAGAATGGGATTTTGCTGGAGGCCCCAGCTGTGTGTGCTGACCAGTGCTCCCCCCGCAGGGGCTGGGACGAGAGGGGGGAGAAGGCCACACTGAGACGCCTATTCTTTTCCAGCTGATACACCCCAGAGGTTTTTCTCCCTCTGCAGCCTCCCTTAAGACAATTGTTATTCTCTGCTCTGCCCCCTCCCCCACCCCGGGTCAGGCCTGCCTGTGGACAACGTAGATACCCGCCTACGCCGTGTGATTTTTAAAAATGGATTTATTTTAGGAGTTGCCCAGGACCGGCTGGAAAACCAGCTTCTTTATAAGCCTCCCCCACCCACAGGTCTTTCTGCCACATCCCACATGGTGCCAAAAAGTCCACCATTAAGAGGCCCATCCCGATGAGCTATGTGGTGCCCTTGCAGTGGGTGGGTGGGCTGTGCATATTTTGTTCCCGACACCCAATTCCTTAGGCTAGATTACTATGTCTCTGGGTCAGCCTTGAAGTTGGGCAGGGTGGGATGGAGCCTCCTGTTAATCCCGTGGGAGCTGGCCTCGCTCAGGGGGATTCTGGTCCTGCCATCTCCCCTGACCCCACTAGGCCACTGAGCAAAGGAGCAACGGTTCCCAGGAATCTTCATCTCTGGGGTGAGAGGGAAGGGTGGCTGAAAGGTCTCAGACTCCAGGGCTCAGCTAAGAGTTGAAGCTGCCCCCCTCACCCCCCCCAAATCCTTAATGAAGGAGGTGGAGGCTGGTGAGGGAGCCCCAGAGAGCCTCGCATAACCAGGACTTTGAGGGGCCCATCCATGGAGACGAGTCCTCATCTGTACCCCCTCCCCACCAGGCCACATGAGTGAGGGGCTGAGATGTCAGCCCTGGCCCGGCAGACATGGCTGTCCCTCTGGTCCTTGGGGGCCTCATCTCTAAATCAGCCCATTATTCCCACCTCACAGTGTAGGTCAAGTACCAGGCAAGTGATTGATAAATGGTGCTTTCTCCGATTCCAGGTCAGTTTCCAGTGCCCAGCGTGGGCCCTTGAGTGGCAGTAGGGCCAGGAGGAGCCGGCAGCTCAGCAGGCAGCCCTGGGGAGAGGGAGGCAGGGACTTGAGGGTTAATGAGTAACAGGCTGGAGGCCAGCCCAGGAGAGGGTGGGGTTCTGTGGACAGAACCCTCCCTGCTGCAGGACTCTGGGCCTCCCGTGGGCCTACACAGCCCTGGCATCTGCCCATCTTGCAGAGGAAGAGAGGAGGGCCCAAAGGGTGGTGAGTGTGAACCCAGGGAGTCAGTGAGTCTGGGGGCCCTGCTGGGTAACCTCTCTCCCACCTCCCTCCCAGCGGAGATGGAAGGGGCCATTCGAGGGTCCGAGTGGGGTCTGGGAGGCAGAGCGCTGCTCCAGAGCCCGTCCCCATTCCACACTCTGGCTGTGTGACCTTAGGCAAGTCACAGAACCTCTCTGCCCCTCAGCTGCTTCTGCTTCTGCTCCACTAATTAGATAGGATAACCTGCAAACCAAATGAGACCATAGGGTATGAAGAATCTCTTAGGTGAGGGTAGAGGCCAGAGTCCTGGGCTGGGAGGCCTGGATTCTGGTCCTAGATCTGTCTCCAGGCCTGAGTGACCTTGAGCAGGTTTCACCCTCACGTAGCCTGTTTCTTCTGTTCAAAGAGGCCTGGGTGAAGAGGGTGGGCAGTGTGGGGAGGGGAAGGTCAAGGTCTGGTCATACCTCGGCTGGGTCAGTGCCTGGGCTGCACACCGCAGGTCCCGTTGGGACTGGCTGGAGGAACAGCGCCATCTGCTGTGTGAAGGGGGCAGGCCTGGGCACAGGGCCGGCAGGAGGCCCAGTCGCCTGCCCACCCTGGCCTTGTGGCCGCTCCCCAGGCCTCACTGTCCTGGGGCCGGGCTGGAAGGGGGTCCCTGGGGTGCCCTGGTCCTGGCCAGGTCTTTTGCACCCTCCTAGAGAAGCCCTCAGTAAAGTCTTCCAGCGGCCCCAGCATTCCAGTGCTGCCCAACCGGGGAGGCTTAGTGCCCTCACCCGGCCCTGGCTTTCAGCACTGGGGGGAGGGGGCGGGCACTGTCAGACATGCCTGGTACCCCATCACTACCTCTGTGCTCTCGGAGCCCCAAACCCCGCAGGGAGAAGGGGCTAAGAAGCCCCATCTTTCAAGGCCCTCACGAGGTCAGACGGATCTCTGGTACATCTCTCACACAGGCAGGGCTCAACAAGGAGCTGCCCCCATTCAGATGGGGCTCCGAGGGTCTTCCGGTCTCTCACCGCGACTCAAAGTGTGGTCCTGGATCAGGGCGTCGACAGCGGTGACAGCCAGTCTCAGAGGTCCCCTCCCGCCACTCTGCCACGGACCTGAGATCCAGCCCCCACCCCACCCGTGGGGAAAAGAGGTCACGCGAGGCGGCCAGCGTGCTTCTACATCCAGTTTATACACAGCTCTATACAATATACAGAAACCGTTATATACAGATATATTTATAGAATAAGCTATATTAATGTGTCTCTCCTTTTTACAGCAATATTAGTTTGGATCTTTCATACATTAAGTACAAAAAAAAGTCATGGGAGAATGGCACGTACAGTGCGTGAGTGTCTGTGGGGCCCAGCTGCTCACTACCGATTGCATATGGAGGTCGCCCAGGCCCCTGGGAGGACAGGCCAGTGTATGGCCGGGAGACCTTGTGCTGCGGGTCTGGGGGACAGAGTGGGGGTCGGTCTGAGCCGAGCTGGGCTGAGGGGGGTGGCTCAGACCCCCCACGTGTGGTGTGTGGAGGAAGGGAGAGACACGCAGCAGGCCCATCCTCCGGGGGTGAGACGGGGAGGGGGCGGGTGAGGGGTGGGCTGACCCGGGGGCGTCCAGGGCTGAGTCCGAGCCTGCCCCAGCCCCAAGCCTGTAACGCTGTGCCGCTGCAGCCTCGGGGGTGGGGAGTCTGTCCCTGATGGCTCAGTCCTGGGCCTGGGTGGGCACCACGCCCCCTCAGAGGTCCCAGGCCCACCCTGGTGGAGGAGGAATTAAAAGGCCAGACCCCAAGTCTCCCTGCTATTGGCTGGGGTGCTTGGTGGAACCTTACTCTGATTTATGATTTGTCTTTTTTTTTTTTTTAATTCTAAGAGTCACTGATTCTGTCTTGCTTCTGGGGGGGGGGGAGTGGTCAGCAGGGGAGCCTGATAAGGGGTGGGAGTCACAGAGGGTGAAGGAGGCCCAGCTCCCAGGTCTCTGTCTCCACGTGTTGGGGGGGGAGGGGCAGGGGTCCCAGATACCAGTGATCATGAGATGGGGATCTTGGTCAGGGAAGCCTAGCCAACCCAGGGAGGCCATGGGCAGACGCAGAGTCGGGGGACCATGCCTCCGAGGAGAGGAAGGCACAGCGGGCAGTCAACGCCGTGGCACATACCAGTTTTTCAAACCAGGGGTCAGAGCAGCCGGCGAGACGAGGGGGATGGGCCGAGTCTGAAGCTGAGCTCGTCGGGCGGACCCCCCGCCGCCGCGTGGCGCCCATCATGTACGCTGCCTGTCTTCCTGGCAGGCTGGGAAGGGCAGCAGGCAGGCAGGGTGGGGAGGGCGGGGAGGCGCCCCAGCAGCCCCTTCCTCAGGAGCAGTACACACTCACGCACATGCACACACACGCCCGTGCCGGCATGCACCCCTCCCCGGCCTGCCCCTGGGGACCGGCAGGGTCTCCAGCTCCCCACTGCTTCCCCAGCCCGGCAGGGGAGGAAACCCCCAAGTGGGGGCTGTGGAGGCCCCAGGGCCCCTGGCCCTCCTGGGACTCTAGCTGGGTCCCACAACAGCCCACTCCCGGCCCCACTTCCTGCCAACAGGACATTGGGGGTGGGAGGGAAGAGAGCCCGCTCCCAGGAGAGAGCCCAGGCCAGTGAGGAGGGGGAGCTGTGGGGAGTGGAGGTGGGTTTGGTTTCAGATCCCAGGGCCTGGGGTGCCTAGGCCCCGGAGGAGGTGATTAAAAGGGCGTTTGGTGGGGCCCTCCTTCCTCCCAGGGCACTGACTCTGCAGCCAGGGGTGGTCACACCTGTGCCCTCCACCCTTTGAGTGGCCAGGATCCCCGGGGGTAGAAGATGGGCCAGGAAGTAACGGGCTGGAAGGGAAGGCCTGGGTACCCAGGACCCGTCGACAGAGGGATCAGCATGAGGGACACAGAGCAGAGAAGGGGCGGCCCTGACCCCACCCTCCTGTGGGCCCCTCCAGGCCCCGTGGCTGCCTTGGGCCCTGTGGAGGCTGGCCCCTGCCTGTTCTGAAGGGGGCTACTAAACACATGATTGCAGGAGGGGTTCAGGGGGCTTGCAAGCCCAGGACACATCCTGAGCCCAGCCCAGCAGCTTCTGTAAACATACACAGCACTGCGGGCCACCTTTGTGTGTGCGGGGGGGGAGGGGGTCACCCCAGGGGGCTGGCCAGCAGGCACCAGATCCGGGGGTGGCCAGGGCAGACGCCAGCCTGGACCACAGATGAGAGTATGTGGGGAGGGGGCCACTCTCCATCTGGCCCTGGGAGAGCAGCCAGAGGGCAGTGATGGGGAGTCAGCATACTCATGTCCTGTCCCGGAACAGGGGGTGCCAGGATGCCCCTGTGGGGGGCAGTCAGGCTGAGAGGGCCGAGTGTTGCCCTGCCCACTTGGCAGGCTGCCCCAGGCTCCTCCCTGCTCCACGCCCCTCCCTGTCCTTCCCTATCTGGAGGGCCCAGATCCCAGCTGCCTTGGCTCTTGGGGGTCCTAAGCTGAGGTAGGGATGCGGACCCCCAGCTCAGCAGCAGTGCCCAATGCCTGAGGCTCCACTGGCCCCGGGGCGGCCTCTCCTCAAAGCTGCCCGGCCCAGGGGGCAGCTACCAGGAGCCTGAGAGCCACCTGCTCTGGCCCGGGCCTCAGCTGGCAGCTACTCCTGGGATGCTAGCGTGCCGAGATGACCCGCTCATCCTGCTTGGTGGGGCTGGCCCCACGACCGGTGGGGGTAGAAGTCCGGATCTTGTCCACTGCCAGGCACTCCTGGCTGCTGAGGCCCGTGGGTGTCAGGTCCATGAGCTCGCCCGAGGAGCTGAGTGGGAAGGAGGGCGACAGCGAGATGCCCGAGGAGGGGTCAGCTGAGCCGGCAAAGAGCCTCGGGGGCTTGGGCACCAGGTTGGGCTCGAACTGGGCGCGGAGCAGGATCTCTTGCTGGCTGGGGGACTTGGGGCCCTCGGCATAGTCGCTGGTGGGGCTCTCGGGCACCACCATGCAGTAGAGGTCCTGGAAGGAGCTGCTCTTGCTGTCCAGGTTGAAGAGGCTGTCGATGAACTCGGCGAACTCCAGCACCTGAGGGCTGGGCGAGTCCCCCAGGCGCCCGTCATGCAGCGCCAGCTCTCCGCTGCGGGGGGCCACCCCGTCGCCCCCTTCTTCCGGCTCCTCGTTGGCTGCTGCGCTGGGGGGCCGCTCGGGGGTGACGCCCCCGCTGCCCAGGGCGGCCTCCAGGGGCTGCGTGTCCTGTGAGTGCTTGGACAGGCTGTCGGCCGCCAGCAGCTCGGTGCGCGAGCTCAGGGACGGGTTCTCCTCAGGGATGGCGGGGTCAATGTAGAAGAGGTGGCCCTCGTCGCGCTCCAGCACGGCGTGGAGGCTGGGCGAGCCGCGGATGCTGCGGAAGCCGGAGGAGCGGCGTGAGTCGAAGCTGTACAGCGACTCCGTGTCCGAGAGGCTCTCCATGGTGGCCAGCGGCGCCCGCCGCGCCTGCAGCTCAGCCGCCAGCCGCTCCTGGGTGGACAGCAGCAGCAACTCCACGGGGTCCTGGCGGGCGGCCGCAGCTGCGGCCACGGGGGACAGCAGCCGCCCCTCCGAGAAGCCCTCCAGGCTCATCTCAGACTGGGACTTGCTCCTGAGGGCGGCAGGGAGGGGTGAGACTCAGAGGGGCGGGCGGGCAGGGAGATCCCCCCCCACCTCCAGCTCCCCAGCTGGAGGGAACTTGGGGAGGGAGAGGAGGGGAGAGTGGTTCAATGGCTTGGAGACAGGGAACCCTCATTTTTAAAGAAGAGCTCATGAGACCCCAAGATAGAAGACAGGAGGGTTGATGCAGGGCTGAGCCGGGGAGGCGGGGCTGGGGCGCGGGGGCCTGCACGGGTGCCGTCGTTGCACCGACATCATCATCGCTGTCATCGCTGTACCGAAGGGAGACTGCTGCCCCAGGTCACTGGAGGCGGAGGTGGAAGGGGAGAGAGGAAAGGAGGGAAGGCAGACGGGGAGAGAGCACGGCCCAGAGCCGCCCCCACTGGGTCCATCCCCACCAGCACCTTCTGTGCCCCTTCCCAGCGCCTATCACTTCCTTCCTCACCCTGGGGCTCCTCCCACCTCTACCAGGGGTGTGGCCCTCTGCTGGATGGGGCCCTGGAGCCCCTTTGCTCTGCACACCGCCCTGCAGGGAGCGAGTGAAGGGCCGGGGGAGGAATGCAGCAATGACTGCAGCTGCACACGGACACTGGCTCCCCCATCCGGTCAGGCGGCCACCACAGGCAACGCTTGTAAGACAGGGAGAGAAGTCCACGAGTGCCCACTGAGGGCCGGGAAGCAGCCACCACCCTTCTCAGCAGCCTCTTGGCCAGATCTGTAACATGGACCCAGGACCTGGGCGGGAGGATCCCCACCCAGCCCAGGAACCGCTGCCTCAGAGCCCAGCCTCCCAGAGTGTGTGTGAATGTGGGGTGTGTGTGTGCGGATGGGAATGTGTGCACGCCTCTGTGTTTCTGTGTGCAGCGTGCATACTACGTGTCTGTATGTCAGCCGGCCCATGTATCTGAGTGGCTGGCTCTGGGCTCAGGTACATCCATCACGTACACGCATGGCTGCCCATGCAAGCGTGTCCTTGCGTATGAGTGTCTCAGCCTTTGTCTCGGTGTGTGTCCTATATGTGAGTCTATCTGTATGGGGCTCTGTGCACTCAGGGTTACTATTTGTGAACATCTGTATACACACGTGACATGTAAGCTTTAGTGTGTGTGTATGTGTGTGTAAGTGTAAGGGTGTCCATCTGTTTGGGTCTACACAACTACGAGTGAGTCTGTTTGTGGCTGGGAGTCTGAAGCCCACGAGCCCACACGGGCTTCCGTGGTGGCAGGCTAGGGGGCAGTAGGGGCAGAGCAGGAGAGACCTGGGGCAGGGGGGCAGGTTCCATCCCTCCCGTGCATGTATACAGAGCTGCGTGAACATACGCGGGCCCAGGGAGTACGGAGAATGCACACGCGCACCGCATGTGCGCTCTGAAAGCGCGCTCGTGGCCCCTGCACGAGCCCCCTGGGGCGGGGCTGGGGGGACAGCCCTCACCTGACGCTGCTGCTCCGGGGGTCTGCGGTGGGCAGCTCCAGGGCCAGGCCGGCGGGCACGGGTGGCCCCGTGGGCAGCGGCTGCTGCTGGAAGATGAGCTCGGGAGTCAGGTCCACCTCTGTGGGGCTCACCATGACCTTTGCGGCAGAGAGCAGGGCCGTCTTCCCCTTGTTGTAGTTCTCCAGCACCTGGGGACGGGCCAGGGAGGCGGGTGGTGGCGGAGGGTGACAAGCACGTGTTGGGGGGGGGGCAGCAGGCCAGGCCTCTCGGGCCCAGCACAGCTTCGGGGGGTCAGCCGGGCCCACGCTCCTCCGCCCGACAGGTCCCCGCGCCTCCAGCAAGGCCGGGGCTGGCCGCTGTGGTTAAGCCCCACCCCACTGACGGGCCAGGTTGGACTTCTCCTAGCCTGTGGTCAGCCTCTCCGTGGCCGGGCGACGGCCAAGGCTGCCCCTGCTTGGCTGTGCCTCTGCCAAGTGCCCGGTGGCCTCCAGGCTTTCTGAGCCCAGCCTGCCTGAGGGACAGGTCCCTGCGTGTCTCCTAGCCTCTCCCCCCCACGGGACCACACGGCGGTATGGACAGAGCCGGCTCCCTAAGTGTCCAGGGAGCGGACACTCCTCTGAGGGTCGCCTCCTTGTGTGTACCATGGGGACAGAGACCCGGCCAGCAAGGCACCGGGTGGGTGGGGGGCTTACCTTGTTGAGCCCCTCCATGACCACATAGGGGAGGTGCTCGTGCAGCATGGCCGGTGAGATGATCACCTCGTTGAAGGCCTTGTTGTCGCCCCAGATGGCGAAGTACGTGGGCTCCTCCTGCTCGCAGCAGCTGAGGGGCACAGGGGCCAGAGGGAAGCGGGGGGCAGGGAGCAGCCTGGCCTTGGCCCCCAGACCCACGGCCCTGCTCGCTGCCCCGGCTTGGCGCGGGTGGGGTGGATCTGGAGACCCCCCCTGCCCGGCCGGGCCGTGTCCCTGGGCTCACTGCTGCTGCCTCCCCCCAGCCTTTGCCCCGACCCCGACCCCAGCCAGGAATGGTTATGCCAAACGGAGCCAGAAAGGCTGGTCGTGAGCCTCAGTCCTGACCCCAACAGAGCCTTCTACCTGCTCTTGGCCTGGGCCACACCTGCTCCGCCCCAGGGCAGGGTCCCGGCTCACAAGCCTTTTGTCGAGGAGGCAGCCCAAGCCTCTGAGAGAGCAGGAAGGGGGTGCGTGGGGCACGAGGTGGGAGAAGTCACCATACTCTCCTCCTTTTCTCTCTCCTGCCCCCACCAGCTGTCCGCCAACTAATCCCAGTGGTGACGCCAAGTGACAACTGAGGTGTGAGCTGGCCAGGGCTTTAGGGTGACCCTCCAGGGCATCCGCTTTTAAATGGATGCAAGTGGGGACAGCTGTCCAGGAAGACACCAGGGAAGGGCTGACAATGGGGACAAAGACTGGGACTGTCAAGAGAGGAGCCTGGAGTCCTGCTCTGGGCTGGCCTGTCACGCTACTTCCAGGGCCCGAGGCTGGGGCAACCCTGCGGTGGGGACCCTGGGCCCCACCCATCTGCCCCCAGCCCTGAGGGGGACAGGAGGAAGGCTGGCCCCACCCCCCACGCCCCTGCCCTGGCCGCAGCTGCCTCCCAGCTGGCAGGCTCGCAGGCAGCACCTACCAGCACTGCTCGGCCGGGTGGTTGTGGACCACGTGGATGATGCGGCCAGGGGGGTAGAGAGGGGTGCTGGCTGACAGGGCGATGGTCAGGTCGCTGGGGTGGGTCCAGAGCCGCGTGCTGGCCAGGGTGGTAACCTCCACCTCCTCGGGCAGCTCCGACTTGGGGATGCATTTGGTGGCCCCCACAATGATTCGCCACTGTGGGGATGGGGGAAGAGGGGGACAGAGCTGAGCGGTGCTGGCTGGGTGGGCAGGGGGTGCTCAGAGGGAGGGCTCACAGGTGACGGGGGGAGCTGGGATGGCCCTGGGGCAGAGGGAAGGGCAGCGCCCAGTGAAGAGGCAGGGGCTGAGGTGTCCAGTGGCCACGATGGCCAAAAAGGGTGCCAAGAACAGATGATGTGGAATGGTTGAATTTCAGGGCTGCAAGACCAGTCAACCCCTTATCTAGTGGAGGGAAAACAGGCCCAGCAAAGGGAGGAGACTTGCTCTAGGTCATTCCATAAGTCAGAGGGAGAACAGACCCCGAAGCTAAGTCCAGCTGCACCCACCAGGCCCGGCCACGTCTGGGTCGGTTCCCCGCCACCTGCCTCCTGGGCCTGACAAGCGCCCAGGACTGGGTCTGAGGGGAGCAGTTCCACGTCCCGGAACCAGGCTCCTCTTAAGGCTTCACTGCCTGCCACCCCGGCACCTGGTACCTGGCCCAGGGCCCTGCCTGCCAGAGGGTCACGGGCACCAAGGCTGGGAACAGTCCCAACGGGGCTAAGAGGGTGAAAGGGGTGAGGGCAGGCCTGGGGGGCACAGAGGCCCTGCTGGCTCTGGCTGGCTGCCCCTGCCTGCCCCAGGGTGCCTGGCCGCAGCACGCCCACCCTGGCCTGGCACACTGGAGGCCAGCTTGCTACAGGAGGAGGGGTCCTCTGCAGGCCTGAGGAGGGGCGAGGAAGGGCTGGTCCTCTCCTCTTAGCCGGAGGAAAAACCAGAGCAAACTGCCCCCAGACCCCCTCTGCAGGTGACCTCCAGCCTCCCTGAGCCTGGGGATCACAGCGGGCTTCGGAGGAGGCCTTCCTGTCACACTGGAGCCTGAACCTCCGGACTGGTTTGTCCCGACTGCAGGCAGCTCTGTGCCACGCAAGCCAGGACTCAGGAGCCCTCGGTTCCAGTCCTGACGGCGTCGCAACTTGCTGTGTGAGCAAAAGCAAGTCCCTTGCCCACTCTGGGCCTCGGTTTCCCCATCTGCACGAGGACAGGCAGGGGGCAGATGGGGTGAGCTCGGAGATGCTGAGGGTCTGCCGGCCTGAGGTCCCCGTGACACCAACCACACCCCAGCCTGGCCTCACGTGGCGGAGGCCTCTTGTGCTTTGCGTCGAGGGACAGGAGAGGCAGAAGACAGACGGGGAGCCCAGAGCCCAGGGTGCCCAGGCGAGAAGGAGGGGAGCAAGCTCACTTTGGGCTTGGTGCTTCGCTGTAAGACATCCAGGAGCTGTCTGCGGAAGCCTTCCAGCTGGGAGAGGCCGATCCTGGGGGAGGGAGCAAGACGGGGCGTCAGCCTGAGCTGGCCCGAGAGGAGGACAGGGGCGGGGTGACGGACAGCAGGGCCCCCAGGAACAAGAAGACCAGCCCATCAAGGTCACGGGTGGGTGGAGAAGAGCCTGCCGCTCGGCAGGGCCCCGCCAGGAAGGGCAGGCCAGGTAGGGTGGGCCCACCTTGTCCTCTCACCCTGGATACCTGAGTGGGGGGGATTCTAGGATCCCTCGAGAAGGCGGGAATCTGAGTGAGAGAGACGGGGAGCCTGGGTGAGGCCCTGAGCGGGAAGAACAGCCCAGGCCAGGCCAGTAGAGAGAGGGAGCAACTTGCCTGGGGACAAGGTCTTTGCCCAGAACCACGGCCGTCACAAACTCCTTGGAGTACTCCATGGCGTCCTCGCTGCAAGGGAAGCCGAGGGGGTGCTGAGGCTGGGGTGGGGGTGGGGGGGCAGGGTGCTCCTGAGGGGGCTCTGCTCCAGCACTCCAAGACCCTCTGGGGAGTGGACCGCCTACCCTGTCAGCGAGGCTTTGCTGGGGCTAGATCCCAGGGCCCACCTGCCACTTGACAGAGCTCCCACCTCCACTCCCCAGGCCATGCCTGGGTTCCCTTGTGATGGGAAACCAGCCTGCCCCAGCCAGCCCCCGCCCCAGCCAGCTCCCCGTGTGGTCTGCCCTGCGCCCCCACCAGCCCCAGCCAACTCCGAGGCCCCGAGCGCTCACCTCAGCAGGCCCCCTGGTGGGGAGTAGGCAAAGCACTTGAGGGTTGGGTACTGGGGGCGCAGGAGGAAGGAGAGGATGGCAGCCGTGCCTGCGCCCAGGGAGTGGCCCACCACGATCAGGCCGTAGTGTTTGGTTCCGCGGCCCTGGGGACCGAGAGAAGCCCTGAGAGCCCTGCTCCACTACCTGCCAAGCTGACTCCAGGGAGGCAGAGGGGGCTTCCCAGAGTCCTGGGGTCATGTCTGTGCTGTGTGGCTGCAGGGGCAGAGGAATAGCCAGGCTAGGCCCCCACAGAGCAACGTCTTGGGGAGACTATCTAACAAACTCCTACTCATCCTTCAAAACCTTGCTCAGAGGTTCCCTCCTTGGAGAAGGCCTTCTTGATTTTCCAGGAGAGGCTCACTCCCTCCTAGACAGCGCATCTGTACTTGGGATACACCTTTGTATGTAGTGATTACACTCTATCATAATCATCTGGTCACCTGCTCCCATCCCTGTGCCCCAACAACTACACTGGGGTCTCCTGAGGCCAGGAACTGCTTGGCTTTGGGAAGAGCAGTTGGGAGCACCTCAGGAACTGCCTGCCTGCACAGGGAGGAGTGGGCAGTTGGCAGGGCCCAGATCGCCCCCAACCAGAGCAGCACCCCTTCTCTCTGCTCTGCAATTATTTTCTATGTTTATTCTGCTCTACGTTTTGGAAGTTCCGGACCTGAGCCAGCTTTGTGCCTCTGGTGCCTGGCACCGAGCAGGTGCTCACAACGGGGTGAGGCTGAGCAGAGGTGTCCAAGAGGAGCTGGTACAAAAGGAGAAAGGGCCAGAGGTGGTGGGAGGGACTCGCAAGTGAGGAGGGGGCTGGGAGCCAGGGATGGAAGGAGAGGGGAGGACCCTGGCCTACGGGGGAGGCTCCATTATTCACCGGTCCTGTCCCCAATCTGTTGCCTTGGGGGAGGACGAGCTGGGTGTGGCGAGCGCTCACGGCACGGAAAACACCTCACCAGGTCTCGCCCGAAGGCCTGGGACAGGACCATCTCCTGCTCCAGCTTCTTCTTGATGTACTCAGCCGAGAGGACCATTCCCTGGGTGAGGAGGCACAGAGGTGGGTGTCACGGGGAGGGTGGGGGGTCTGTCGGGAACCAGCAAGGCCACAGTGAGGCGAAGCTTGCTGAGCCTGTCCCGCCCATTTCCCCCTTAGGTCCCCATGACACCCTGGCTGTGGGGGCTGGTGGATGCTTTATCACCTCATCTGCATGTCACAGATGAGAAAACTGAGGCTCAGAGGGGTTGTGTCTAATCGAAACCAGTGAGATCTCCTCTCAGTTTCCTCCTCAAGCTCTCATGGGACAGGATCTGGGTGGGGCAGGGCTGTGGGGTGGGGGCTGGCAGGTGGGGGGCAGTGGACTTTCCAGACAAATCCACACCTCTCTGACCAGTCTCTCCTGGGGAGCCCAGTGACCCCAGCGGAGCTCCCCACCCCGCAACAAGAGGACAGGCCTGCGTGCTGACAGCAGACAGGAGAAGGCCAGGGGCTGTCGGGGGTCCAGGAGGAGCGGTACCTTGTGTCCCAGCCAGGTGCCGTGATGCCCCTCCACGGGGAGGCGCTCGGCGTCACCGGTCAGGTCTGTCAGGGCGTCCTTGTGGGGAGAGAGGATGGTGAGAGGCAGGATTGAGAACAGGAAAAAGGAGGCGGGCACCCCCTGGGGGCTGTGAGGGGGTCCACGGGGTGGACTCGGGCACTGGGCAGGGTACCTTGGGGGACAAGGTTCCCCGGATGCTGATCACCACCTTCTTCTTGTCGTGGTCCACTGCCACGTAGAAGGGGGTTTCATACACCTAGGAGAAGGGCAGCTGGTCAGCCTGAACGGCCCCCAGGGTGGGGCCAGATGTGGGGAAGTGACCGAAGCCGGTCTCCTTCAGGGCCAGGGAATCTGGCTCCACTGGCCACTGGGGCCCTGACGCCTGCAAGGGCTACCGTAGGTCCCTCCCAACCCAGCACACAGCCTACTCTGCCCTCCCAACTCCGCTGACTCGGGCGCCCTGAGGGCCGCCGTCCTGCCTGCTCCATCCCAAGGGGCTGCCCCCTCCCCAGTGCCTCTCTGCTTCTTCCCCCAATTCCTTCCCCAAAAGGCTGGGGCTGGGAAGCCCCAGTAGCCGGTGCAGGGTTGGGGTCCCCTTCCTAGCCCCAGAGTGGTTCAGGCCAGGATGTGGAGAGGAGGAGGCGGCCCACCTCTCGTCTGCCCAGCGAGGGGAGGCCTGGAGGCTTCCGCCAGCCATGCCAGCCAAGCCAAGGGCTCCTGCCGCTGAGGGGGAACAGCTTGGACACCCTGCCACCTGCAGCCTGTGGGGGAGCCCAGACTGGGGAGATGCTGCACACCAGCCCAGGCAGCCTGCCCCGGCCCCTCACCGCATCGTGGCACGAGGTGTAGACGATGTCCACCGCGGTCATGTTCTCGTCCAGGAAGTGGCGCCGGATGGCGATGGCGTTGCAGCCGCAGCAGTTGTCTTCCTCGATGGTAACTCCAGGGGCAAACCGGGGCCGTGCAGGGCACAAGCAGCACCTGGGCGGGCGGCAGAGGGCTCAGGGCCAGGGACCCCCAAAGGAGCAACGTCTCCCCCATCTTCTCTGGAACCAGTTCTGGAAGCCCCGCCCCCTCTCCAAAGCCTCCCTTGCGAAGCTCCACCAGCAGTTCCACGCCCTCACCTTACTTGGCCTCTTGGCAGCACGTGACCCAGTGGGTCTCTCCCTCCCCTCTGAAACGCTGTCCCCATTTGGCTGGAGGTAACCTCTCTCCTGGACTGCTCCTCCCTCAGGGGCAGGCTCCCCATCCTCGTCCTCTCCCTGAGGACCCAGAGGTCAGCCCTAGACCTCCTCTTCTCTCTGGCAACACTTGCTCCTGGGGCCTCATCCAGTCTTGGGCTTTAAACACCACCTATGTGCCAACGAGACCCCCAGACCTGCTCTCATTCGACCACTTATGTGACACCTCCTCCCAGATGTCCCACAGGATTGCAACCTTTTCAGGCCCCAGTCCCCGAGGACCCTTCCCTGCCGTGCTCCAGCAGTCCCCACACCCAGCCTTCAGCTCTCAGTCCCAAGCTCAGAGCCATTGGGTCCTCAACCAGCCATTGGGTCCTCAACCCACCTCACATCCCACATCCAGTCCATCAGCAGATCCGCTGGCTCTGCTTAAAAATTCAGAGCCGGACTCTGAACGCTTTCCCTCGCTGCCATTCCCTACCCTGCTCTAAGCCACCTTATCCCCGCCTTAGAGTGTGACAGAGGCCTCCTGACCGGTCTCCCTCATTTACACTTGCCCCTTATGTTCTCAACGTGGCAGCCAGAGTGACACTGTAAGATATGTCAAGCCACATCACTGCACTCAAAACCCTCTGATGCTGCCCTTCCTGCCCAGTGTGAAACAGAGTCCTTGCAAGCGCCAAAGGCCCTGCCCCATCTGGCCCCAGTCCTCTGTCCTGTTGCCTCCGACTCCCCTCGGATGTGTTGGCCACATTCCTGCCTCAGCGTCTTTACACCATGGTTCCCTCTGCGTGGAACATTCTTCTCCTGGTTACTGTGTGGCCGGATCCCTCACTCCTTCAGGCCTCTGCTCAAATGTTATGCTATTGAGACTTCCCCGGTGGTCCAGTCGTAAAGAATTTGTCCGGCAATGCAGGGGACGCGGGTTCGATCCCTGATTGAGATCCCATATGCTGCAGGGCAACGAGGCCCGCGCGCCACAACTACTGAGTCCACGTGCCTCAAACTACAGAGGTCCATGCGGCCCTGGCACCAGTGCGCCATGACTAGAGAACAGAAAACCCGCATACCACAACTAGAGAGAAGCCCGCACGCTGCAGCAAAGATCCCGTGTGCCACAACTAAGTCCTGATGTGGCCAAAAATAAAAAATAAAATTAAAATTAAAATTAAAATGTTACACTATGGGAAGTCCGCCCGGGCCACCTCATCTGACATAGCTAGCCCCTGCCCAGCCTGACACCAGCCAGTCTAATTTTTCTCCAAAATACTCATGTGCTCCAACAGGCTGCATTTCCTTGTCTGTGCCTCCCCACCAGGCGGTGGGTTCCACAGGGCAGGGTTTGCTCTGCTTGGTTCACAGTTACGTCCCCAGCACCAAAAACAGCGCCAGGGACTTCCCTGGTGGCACAGTGGTTAAGAATCCACCTGCCAATTCAGGGGACATGAGTTCGATCCCTGGGCCAGGAAGATCCCACAACCCGCGGAGCAACAAAGTCCGTGTGCCACAACTACTGAGCCTGCAGTCTAGAGCCCGTGAGCCACAAACACTGAGCCCATGTGCCACAACTACTGAGCCCACGTGCTGCAACTACGGAAGCTCGTGCGCCTAGAGCCTGTGCTCCGCAACAAGAGAAGCCACTGCACTGAGAAGGCTGTGCACCTCAACAGAGTAGCCCCTGCTCGCCACAACTAGAGAAAGCCTGTGCGCACCAACGAAGACCCAACACAGCCAAAAACAAACAAACGAACAAACAAACAAACAAATAAAATATTAAAAAAAAACCCCAAACCAAAATCAGCGCCAGGCACATAGCAGGCTCCCCTAAAATGAAGAGATGAGTGGCTGAGCTGGGCTCCCAGCTCGGGTGCAGCTGCTCCTCAGGCCACCAGAGGGAGCCAGTACCCAACAGATAGGATCCTGGAGCCCTGAGCGCATGTAATCGTGTCTGCCTTCTTTCTTGACTTGATCCCTGAGATTTTACTAAGAATCCTAGATTTCAGTGATGCAGAGAGGTTTGTTTTCACTGGAGCCTGAGGGACCATTACATACCTCCCAATGGGAAGAGGCCTCCCTGAGAAAACCCAGGGTCGAACTAAGTCTTGGAAGCAACTGGGCCGGGGGTGGGCAACCACCTCCGCCTACTCTGGGAGACCCCCACCCTCCTTCCCTACCACTGCTGGGCCAAGTGGGGGCAGGTTTAGGTCTTCGGGCCAGGCTCCCGTTTCCAGGCAGCTGTGGCCCCTCTCCAACCCCGGTCCCCCCTCAAGCACCGAGCATGTGGCTGCCACAGTGTGGCCTTTGGAGACAGAGACCTGGGCTTGAATCCTTGCTCTGGTGGTCTTTCCTGACTGCGAGGGCCTGGCGGGGAGGTGCTGATAGGTACTTCACAAGGCTGGGGTGAGATCAAAGGCCCAAGATGCAGAAAGAGCCTGGCATACAACAGGCAGCCAATACATGGTGGCACTCCCTCTCTCCAGTGATCTGAGGGCCAGGGGAACTGATGAGAGCCGTGGGGCCAACAGCCTGGAAGCGGGCGCCCACGGCACCTTCGAGGCCAGCACTCCTGCCCACAGGAGACCGGCCACACGTCCAAGGCAGGGCTGGAGCCGAGTGCGGTGTCCCCAGGGTGGTGGGGCCATAGGCAGGCCTGGCCTGCCATGCTCTGTGTGGGACAGGAGGACCACTCCAGGGGAAGGGCCCGGGCCTGAGCAGGTGGGCAGCCCTCCCTCCAGTCAGTGCTGGGACCCTGGGCTGCTGTGGACAGGCTGAGACTCAGAGAAGGGGGCCGGGCCCTCTGGCCTCCATCCGGACACCCTTGGCTGTAGGCCGGGACTTCAGGCCTGCCTCTTCCCTGCCACACGGCACCCCCCTCCCGCCCCCCAGCACCGGGCTCTCAACAGGCCCTCATGGGGTCTGAGGTCCTTCTGCTTCCTCTCCCTGCAGCACTGAGAAGCTGCTGCACGTGCGGCCTGGCTCCTGTCTGCAGGGCCCCTCACGTTCCCAGGCTGCCAGTGACTCCCCAGCTTCTGAAATATCCCACAGGCAGGCAGGACAGACACTGCCTGTACAAATGGCATCCCCACCCTGCCAGTAAGGGAGCTGGGCTGTTGGAGCCCAGGTCTCAGGACCCCTGGCCCAGTGCTCATTTTGAGAAGCCTCTCAGCTGCTGCAGGGGCTCCCAAGGATGCTGAGGGGAGAGGCCAGCAGTATGTGGGGCTGGCAAAGACCGTGAGGGGCGTGGGGTGCCCTGGTCAGCTGTGCCAGTCACTGGGGGGTGATGAGAACACGCCTGAGAGCCCCCCAGCTTCCTGGGGAAAGGACACTAAATTAGGGGGTGGCTGCCATGGGCCCCCAGGGTGGGGGTGTCGTGGACAGAAGCTGCCCGCCCAGCATGCCAGCCTTTCTGGAACAGGGAGCCCAGGGAGCTGTCCTCCTCCTGCCTGGCCTGGGTAGCAGTGGAGACACCAAAGAAGGGTAGGGGCCCACTTAGGAAAGCAGAGTGCACCCCGGCCCCCGGCAGTGGGTTGAGGGTGGCGCCCAGCTGAGGCCTCGCCAACTCCCTGGGAAGTGGGTTGGAGCCTTTCACAAAGAGCCTTCTTGCTGCCCTTCCAGAGGCTTCTGTGGATTGGCCTCTACCAGAAAAGTCCTTTCTTCCAGAAAGGCAGAGCACAGGAGGGGAGCCGGGAGAAGGGAAGATGTGGGCAGAGGGGAGTGGCTCAGAGTGGTGGGGAGAGAGATGGTGGGGGAGGGGGGAGGCGGAGCCGCACAGCTAGATGCTGAGCAACATCTCATTCCATCCTCTCAAAACAACTCCAGGAGGTATGTACCACCGTCCCCATTTCACAGATAAGGAAACTGAGGCTTGCAGAGGTAGACTGACTCGCCCAAGGCTGCTAGTGACAAAGCGTGGATTCAAACCCAATACTGTGTGATTGCAAAGCGCACCCTCTTCCCCATCCAGGGATAACGCAGGATCAGAAAGGTTGAGGCCCAGAGATGGTGCAGAAGAGAAGCACTGCGGGCAGCAGGGAGCAAGGTAGCAGGTACAGTCCGTTTAGGGAGAGCCCCCTATGGCCAGGCCCGGAATCATGACCTCAGCCCCACTGCACACTCCGCTGAATGTGGGAACGGGCTGGGGTACTCACGAGCAGGACCGGGCTAGCTGGCAGAGGCCGCAGGCTGGCTTCCGCATCAGGTACATGGGCCACCCGTAGGCGGCCAGGGCGAAGAGCATGTAGTAGCAGACCTCTTTGTAGCGCAGCATCTCTTGCTGGAAGAGAAGAGGCAGAGGGCGGTCACCTCCTGCCCTTCTCGCCTGTAGCCTCAGGGCCCATGGGCTCCCCTCAGTGGAGGCAGGAGCTGCCCTCCCCACAGGTTGCAGACCCCCCACCCCCAACCCCACCTTGGAGGAGGGACCTCCAGATGATAACTGCATTTCCCTAATTATCTCCATGCAACCAGGCCATGAATCCTCCCGAGACCTGTCCTGTTGCTCCAATCTCAGAATTAATGATTTGGGGACAGAAAAACCGCTCAGAACACTGGATCGATTGCCGTGCCCGTTTTCCCGAGAAGGGAAGAGCGGGGGAGGTGAGAGCAACATTCACCCACCTGGGCACTCAGGCCCCTCCAGGAAGGGCAATTTAACCCCAAGAGGCCCTGGGCCCTCTGGTCCTCGGGAGGGCGGTGCCCAGGCCCTGAGCCCTGGAGGGGTGGACATACTGGGGACCGCCCACCCTCAGGGAGACCCAAGCTTGACTCAAGGGCATCTGGGTCAGATTGGCATCTCTCTGAGAAAGGCGCCGGTTTGAAAGCCCACGTCTGAGGCCAGCGGCTGTTGTTATCAGCCTGATGGCTGGAAGGAGGCGGGAAGCACAGGTGTCCCAGCAAAGCGGCTTCCACTGTCCCGGGTGCCCCAGGCACAGGGGGACTCCTGCACTTAGAGGGAATGAGTCATCTTGTAAAAGTTAAAGAGGGTGATTAGTCATCTTGTGAAGTGAAATAAGCAGCACCTTAATCAGGGCCCAGAGGGGTGGAACCTTCCCCGGGCTTGCTCTGTTTGCTCTTCAGGAAGGCGCTGGAGAAGGTAATTATCCTCCCTGGCTCAGGCCGCAGGGCGGGGCGCTAGCACCTGGAGGCTCTGCTGCCCCGCCCCCACAGGTGAGACGGGGCGTGGTGAGAGCCTGGGCAGCCCTGCCAGGCTGGGACGGCTGCTCTGGGCACCTGCTATGGTTGGGCTTTTCTTTTTTTTTTTTTTAAGATTTATTTTTATTATTTATTTATTTATTTATTTATTTATTTATTTATTTATTTATTTAATTTTTGGCTGCATTGGGTCTTCGTTGCTGCGCACGGGCTTTCTCTAGTTGTGGCGAGCGGGGGCTACTCTTTGTTGTGGTGCGTGGGCTTCTCATTGCGGTGGCTTCTCTTGTTGCGGAGCACAGGCTCTAAGTGCGTGGGCTCCAGTAGTTGTAGCACACGGGCTCAGGAGTTGTGGCGCATGGGCTTAGTTGCTCCATGGCATGTGGGATCTTCCCGGCCCAGGGATGAACCCATGTCCCCTGCACTGGCAGGCAGATTCTTAACCACTGTGCCACCCAGGAAGCCCTGGACGGGCTATTTTAAGAAGGGATACAAACACCTGCTTTGGGGAGTGGGGGCAGATGGAGAACAGGCTTCTCCAGGGGATTCAGAGGTGAAGGAAGAATCGTTCCTCACATCGTCCTGACTGCCACCACTGTTCACTGGCACTGGGCTGGGAATGGGGCTCAGGGCTCCGGGTGGACGGCAGGCCCAGCTCTGTTTACGCCCATTTACGCTTCAGGAAGAGGCTCAGAGGGTCAGGGACTTGCTCGAGCTCACAGCCACCACCTACACTAAATCAGTTTGCTTCTGGGGAGGGGCCGGCTCTCCGGCTGCAGTTTCAGCCCTGGGCGAGGGGCTCCTTTACTGGGACACACACACTGGATTTCTACTAAAGGTGCTTAGGAGCTTCCGCTACTCAAAAAAGCTTGGAAACCAAAGTGCTGTGGCCTGCTGCCTTTTGTACCAATAACAACCGCGGCAATAACAATAACAGCTTACCCAGCTGAAGCACTTTATAATCTCAGGAGGGCAGGACCAGGCACTCTGAGCACAGTGAAGCTGATTCAGAGGTTTGGTCTGTAGAACCAGTGTGATGCGGGGTTGGGGCAGGGGGTGCTTGGGAAGCTGGGGGCATGAACTGAGAAGGGGGGCCACCTGGAGAGCCGAGGGAGTCCCACGGTGGGGCACGTGCAGTCAACATCCCAAGAGCAGGTGGTCTGCTCGGGTCATCCCGGCAGAGGGAGAGAGGGACCTGGCATGGGGTGGGGGTGGGGGGTTCCGACTCACCGAATTCTTGAGGTCGAGGTACTTGGTGTTTCTGGTCACTGGCATCCCAGACAGGAAGGCCAGGATGTCGTTGTTGGCCTGGAAGACAAGCACGTGAGGGTGGCTGCCCTGGGCCCAGCTGCACAGCTAAGAAAGGGGTCCAGGCCCGCAGCTCTGCACTCGGCCTGCTTCCCAAGGGCCTGGAAGCCCAGAGGAGCTTGTGGTTTCTAGCTCTTTCATGACCCGGCCAGTGTTCCACATTCTGAGGTCTTCTCATCTTTCCAATTGCTCCCCTTTCACCCAAAGCATCAACCCCTGGGGACATCGCCAGCCCAGGCTGGGAGAAAATGTGTTTTATATGAGATGCTGGGAGACCCCAACAAAGACGGGCCGTGTTGGCGGGGGTGGAGTGGAGAGGCTAGCGCAGAGGCTGGAGCGGGGAGCTGGATACGTCATCGGTCCCTCCCTGGAGGGAGCAGTGAGCGGCTGGCTGAGGGGTGAGCTGGGGAAGGGAGGGGAGTGAGCATCAAAGCGTGGCCTCCTGGGCCCAAGAGGGTGTGCGGAACCTGGCGGGCAGCAGGGGCGGCAGGCAGGGCCCCGGAGCAGGGCGGTGTGGGGAGGTGGCCTGAGGAAGCAGCCGTCCTCACCTCGTCCAGCACAGCGTTGCGCTTGGCCCGCTGCCGCTGCCGGAGCAGCACCAGGCCAGCGATGATGTCGGACGGCACAATGTCCAGGTCTCGGAAAAACTCGGCAAAGAGGTAGGCGATTTCTGAGTAGGCGTCCTACAGAGGTCCAGGGAGGCAGGAGGCGGCAGCAGGAGAGCAGGAGAGAGGACGAGGGACAGGGTGTGAATGCCTGGGGCTGGGTGTCCGCTCGGGGTCCCCTGTGCAAGTTCCCCCAACCCCCCCATGCGGCCCTCTGCAGCTGTGTCCCTGAGGGCCCTGTCCTGGGCTCCAGGCCCCTGCAGACCTGGCAGAAGCTGTCCCAGACAGCACCGACCCTTCTCCTTCACCTTTGCGGGCTACCCTGCACACACACCCTCTCGAGCCATCTCCTGTTCCTTCCCCAGGACTAGGGATCAAGGTCTGCACGGGGGCCTGGCTTGTTTCTCCTTTGGCCTTTCTCTCCAGCAGAGAAGCCAAAACTAAGCTCCTGGCTGCTCTTCCCCACATTGAGTTTCTTCCCACCTCCAGCCAGCTGTGACCTTGAACGGCCTGCTATAGGCTGCGCGGAGCCCTGGATCTCAGGCCCCCTCCCCCACTTGACCACAGCTGTAGGCTCAGGGACCCCCACTCTGTGCCTAGAGAAGGGTCAGGGGACATGGGGCCACTGGCCCGCCTGGCTGCCCTGCCAGCTCTGTCCTCAGGACAGCGGTGCTTGGGGCCTGCGGGTGGGAGGCAAGGCAGACAGAGGCAGCCCTGCCAGCGGTGCACGGGGTCTTCCCTGCCTCACGACAAGCTGAAGTCTGGAACCTCTTCCCTGGCTTGTTAGGAGAGGGTGTGAGGGGAACGAACTCACGGCAACTGGTTTTCCCTTGCTGGGTTTCACCCTTGAGTGTCTCGCACTTGGAAGAAAAATCAAGGGCTGCAAACTCAAACGCCTAATGGGGCCAAACAGAGCCTGCTACTGCTGTGAGGGGCGCACCTTTGCCAAACCTGGAAATACTGAACTTTACCTAAATGCCTCACTTCCACTGTTGGCATCCAATTCAATGTTGCTTAAAAATGCAACACAGCATGAGCTGATCAACATGTGCTCTGGGCTGGACCTGATCTGACCCCCAGGCTGTCAGTGTCTGGTGGGACCCAGGTTCTGGGGCCCCCCCTGCCTTTTTTGAGAAAAGAAGGCCTGCCTTTTCCCCAGGCTCCAACACCAGCCCCGAAACTGCCTGCCAGGAGTGGTGGGTGTGCCCTCCGCAGGCCCTGGGCTGAGACCCCCTCAGACCCCCCAGAGAGCCCCATGGGGGTGCTTCCCACCCACCAAGGAACCTCCAGGGGTGGGAGGGGCTTTCTTACACTTGATTACTCACTCTACGGCTCACCAGGGGCTGCTGGTGGGTAGGAGCCACTCAAGGCTTCCGGTGGCTTCCATGGAGAACACTCGCTGTCTGGCTCGGGGAGGAGTGGTCTCCTGACCTCACTGGCTCTGCCACTAACTAGCTGTGGGACGCTGAGCAAGTCACTCCACCTCTCTGGGCCTCAGCTGCCTGATCTGCAAAATGAGGGGTGGGACTAGATGATCCCTAAGGGCCCTGCCAGCACTGGGGGGGCTCCGCCGAGGGCCCCCCCAAAGGCCCTGCCTCCCCTCCCCCACCGGGGGGGCCACCCACCACTGACCCGCCTTCCTGCTGCAGTACCCTGGCAGGTAGGAGCACTGACAGTGAACTTGAGGGCCGCCCTGACCGCACGGCCCCAGCGGATCTTCCAGAGGGCCTCGTGGCTGATGAAATGCTGCCTTCCTTTGTCTTCAGGTTGCCCTGATATTTGAGTATCTCTTCTCCTAAACTAAACTCTAAGTTCCAAGGAGGTGGATAAAAGGTCTTCACATTTTTCTGTCCCCTTGACAAAGCAAGGGGTTGGCCGTTTCACATGCTGGAGGGAGTCGGTCAGTGAATAATAACAGGTCCTCTTAGGAGCAGGCTGTCACCTCGCTCCTGCCCAAAGCCCAGGCCCGCCCCGCCCAGCAGAGGGGAGACGCGTAGGCCCCTGAGTCACCGACAGCAGGACAGCAGGACGAGCCCCAGGACGGCGACTTCCCAGTACTTACTGACTGGGAGTCCTTCGTCCTAGTGCAGCAGAGGAACACTTTGAGCCGCCGCGACCAGCTGGTGGCCTGACCCTCTTCTAAGCGGTGCCTGCAGTGGGGGAGAGTTGGTATGTGTGAGGTCAGGGGGCCAGACCAGAAGAGCTGGGCCCAGATGTTACAGAAACAGGGCAGCCTGTTCCCAGGACCCGAGCAAAGGGCTCCCCCGTAGCGGGGTCTAGGGGAGAACAGGTCTGGGCCCGGAGAAAGCTGGGTCGCCAGTGAGCTGGCTGTTAGCCTGCAGGGCTCCCCCGGGGCGGCGGGGGGGGGGGCTCCTGTTGGCCTAGAATGGTGCACTGTTGGCTGCTGCCAGGGCCTAGGCTCCCGGCTTCGGACAGACTGGGGCTTCAGAGCTGGGAGCCTGAACTGGGGGCTGCCCTGCAGCCCACTCCAAAGGCTCAAACCAGGAGCCCTGGGAGATGGCAGCAGGGAGCTGGGCCTCTTTGCCAACTTGTTCCAAGGCCTGGAGCAGACCTGCCGGACAGATCTGTTTCCCCTCTCAGAAAGGACTTCTCACATTGTCTGTACTTGGGGAAGTTTAAGGGGCTGAATGCAACTCCTTGGACCTGTCACATTAGAGGGGAGAGACCCCTTGCCCTTCATCCGCATGGCTGGCCTCTGTCCGTTCCCACCCCCACCCCCAGCCCCAGTGGGTCTGGCTGCTCTGACGGGCAGTCAGTGTACCCAGGAGTCTGCACCCAAAGGGAGAGCAACTGGCCAGTTATCCAAGGAGACCCTTCCAGTGCTGGGTGCCCAGAAGTCGCTGTGTTTTGAGCATAAAGATAACAGGTCCAACATTAAAAATGTAAATTTCCAGACTGAGCAAGAGGGGCTGGCTTGCTTTTGTGACACGTGCCCTCCCACCAGCGCCTTCAGAGCCTGGTGCTGGGTGGTCAGGAGGGGCGGGCCCCAGTGGCCCCGGATAGCTGCAAGGCACTTAGCATCCAACAGGAGTGACAGGCCGGGCCCTCCTCCCCGGCCTCTGGGCTCCTTTTCGCAGCTAAGGGCCACTTCCTGCCCCCAACCCTGGTTCCACGGGCCATGGGCTATGAGGACAGGGAAAGCCACGGGGCCTTCCAGGGCTGCAGGAGGGGGTCAGGAAACGGTGCGAGGGCTTTGCTATTTCTGGGACCTGCCAGCCCTCAGGGTCTTGGGCAGCCTCACATCCTAAGTCAACCTGATGAAGGGACAGGACGCTGGCCAAGCGGAGTTCCCAGAGCATCATGTTCTTTAACCCTTTCGGGCCAGACTGGCTTTGAGACACTCAAAGAGCATTTATTTACTCCCTTCCCTCTGGCAGACGTAAGTGCTGTACCCTTTATGCCCACCAGGGGGCAGATGGCACCAATGACGCGTTAGGTCTGAAGCATCAGTTAGGCTACATAGACCAAGACAGGGAGAGAGACACACACTCAATCTGGACAGAAAGTTCATGGACCCAGCACCCCTCGGCCCTGGGGCTCACTAAAGTGGAGGGAGGGCAGACACTCCTTCTGCAAAGATCCAAGGTCAGGCTCCCAGGGAGTAGTGGTGGGAAGAACCCACCCCAAACCCCACCAGATTTCAGTGGAAGGAGAAAGGGCAAAGGACTTAAACAGCTTCCTGACTCCCGGAAACTAAAACAACCCGACGATGTGATGCACTAGGGCTTGTGCACGTCCCCAGACCTGCAAGCAGATGAAGGGTCAGCAGGCTTGAAAAAACCGTCCTTGTTAGAGAAACGGTCCATTGGTTTCAGAGCAGAGGGAGGGCGAGTGGGGAAGAGCCTGAGGGGTGGTCACAGCAACCCAGCTGTGGCCTGGGCTGCCCTCCCAAGCCCGCCCGAGAGCTGGACAAACCGCAACAGGTGGGGACCTATGAGCCTGAGGCTGCTCACGACCCGTACAGGACCTGGCACCGCCGGAAAACTTTCTAATTCAGATGACAGCCACCGACAACCCCCAACTGCAAAGGCGTTGGCTGCCCTGGGCCCCAAAGGCAATTACCCAGAGTCAGGGAGGGGAGGTTTTTTCCCAGGGCCCCAGGAGCCCAGAAACCAGGTCAGGTGGGGGCATGTGCTTAGAATGAGCAAAACGGGACGGTGGTAGCGGCCAGCTGTGCCGGGAGGAGCAAGGGGCTCTGGGGCCTTGGCTCCGACACCTGGCATTTGGGGCTGGGAGGTGGCCAGCCCAGGCGCGGGCGTGGCTCTGGCTGCAGTGCCGCGCTGATGTGGAGGGCCCAGGGGAGCTTGGACATAGGGGCGCGGGAGGGTGGGGTGGAGGCCTGGGTAACCCACTTCCCTGGCTGAGGGCTCCCGACCCTGCTGTCCTGGGCAGGGGACGGAGTGCCAGTTCCACTCCCCACCAACCTGACCGGGGGTAGGTGACCTGCCCTCTCTGGGACTTGGACCTCTCATCTGCAGAGTGGGTCTCACCACTGCATCAGGGTTGGCAGAAGGGTTAGACAGACTGATGGTGGAAGGGGCCCAGGGCAGGGAACAGGACTCATTGTGACCCACCCTGGAAACCGTCCTTCTCTTTTTCATTCAATAAACAGGAACTCCGTGACTGTGCCTTAATGCCCTCCCTCATTTTCTCGGCCACGGCGCAGCTCCCCTCCTTCTCCAAACACTGTGCAAAACACTCCCCCCCTCCAAGATGCCTTCCTTGGTTAACCTCCTCCAGCCTCCTTAGTCTGAGGCAGCCTTGCCTAGTGCTTAAGAGCAAGGGCTCTAAAGCCAGACCGTCGGGGCGTGATCCCAGCCCCACCATTTACTAGCTGTGTCACCTGAGGCGTCACAAAACCTCTCTGTGCCTCTGTTTCTTCATCTATATTACAGGGATGATGCTAACAGCTGCCTTAGGGAGTTACTGTGAGTTAACACAGGCGACACTGGGCTCGCCGTCTGCGTGCCGTCCGCGTGCTTCCGAGCGCCGACAGTGATGACAATGGCTGCCACCTCCTGAGCACGAACTCCCGTGAGCGCTGCGTTAATCATGCTGGTAAACCTCGCAGCAGAGCGCGAGGCAGGAACCACCATGGTTCCCACTTTACAGACCAGGAACCCGAGGTAAGCCTTTGGCCAGCGCGCCCGGGGCTCACACAAGTTGAGAGGCAGCGAGGGAGGCGTGGGGCTGGCCTCTGCCCGTGGTCCCCGCCCAGCCAGCCCACTGACCGCAGGTTGTAGGTCCGCAGGTTGCGCTGCCTCCTCTTGGTGGCCCTCAGCTTGACGAAGGTGCGGCCCGTGGGGTCGAAGACGCAGAGGACGGTGATGCAGACGCTCAGGATGACCACCCAGTTGCAGACGACCATCCCTGTGGAGGCGGCGGTGGGAAGCCGAGGGTCACGGTGCTGGGGGCACCTCTCTGGATCCGAAGGAAGGGGCACTGGGGCCTCCCTACCCCCAGCTGCTTCTGGGGCCCAGGGGCAAGGCTCCGAAGGCCCTGGCCCCAGCCGGTGGCCACGTGGCCATCCCCTGGCTAAGCCGCGACCCCAAGACCCATCCTTGGCACAGAGCAGACGGCTGTGGGTTTCCAGAGCCTCGGGCAGCTCTGTGCCTGCTGCTGCCCACCCCCCCCCCAGACCAGGGTCCCCCAAGAGGGGATGGCAGGCCACAGGATGAAGGCGGCAGCCTCGCCCAGCCCACCTGCCGGGCGTCCTCACGGAAACTGTCTCCCGCTCACAGTGCCTGAGCGTCCTATCCTCTAACCTGACCTGTCCCCTCCACCCTGGGGCTGCCCTCTTTAACCTGGCCCCGTGCCCTCCACTCCAGGGTTAGGATTAGGGTTAGGACTGGCCCCAGCCCCTCCACCCCCGGACCGACCAACACACCGAGCGTGACGTTCTTGGCAGTGAGGTCGTTGCAGGAAGTGTAGTACTGAGTGAGCCAGACGATGCCCACGATGGCGTAGATGAACTCGATCACCAGGATGGCTGCAAGGAGAGCAGGCCCTGGCTGAAGGACAGGGAGGCCCTGGACCCCGGGCCCAGCTCCTCCTGCCGCAGGGCCCCCGGCCAGCCTCGTGGTGCAGAGGACCCAGGGAGCGTGGCTGTCCCACCACCTGTTCTAGCTCATGTGCCCTCAGGCCCCGACTCCTCCCTGAGAGGGTGACTATGAAGGCGGATGTCGAAGAGGTATTTCTCTGTTCTTTGAGGAATTACAATTAGAATTATATTCACGAACTCTGGGATCAGATGTATCTTAAGCAAGTTACCTAATCTCTCTGAGCCTCTGTTTCCTCATCTGTAAAATGGGGGTGACAAGGTTTATGGTACAGGGCTGTGAGAACTGGGTGATGGAATGTTCATTTCATGGAAACTGCTCTTCCCAGGAGGTGAAAGGGGCCCCGGCAGCCAACCACCCAAGCCGCCCTGCCCAGGCCAGAGCAGTGGGCCCAGGGCTGAGATGCAGTTGGGGAGGCGGGTGGGAGAACTGACGGCCCCCCCAAGGGGCAGCATTGGAAGCCCCCGCTCCACAGGCATCGCAGTGTGGCAGCTGAGAGCCCAAGCTTTGGAGCCACACAACCTGGGTTCAAATCTCAGCTCTGACACTCACACACTTACTAGCCGTGTGACCTTAAGGGAGTTAATTAATCTCCCTGGGCCCCAGATTCCTCATCTGCAAAATGAGACCAACAATGGCTCCTCCCTGAGTTAACATGGGAAGAGGGCTTAGCACAGGTCACAGGAGCACAAGAGTGTCCACCAGGAGTGACCGGGAGAGGCGGCTGGGACCCAAGCCCAGGAAGAGGAGACAGGCGGGTCCTCCGGGAACTAGTCCAGCCCCTGAGGGGCCTCCCTGGGAGGGCGGGGGGCTGTCTGGGGAAGGATCAGAAAGCAGCTGAAGAGACATGCACAGCCTAGATGGAGTGGGGGCCAGAGAGTACATGTTGGGTTGGCCAAAAAGTTTGTTCGAGTTTTGCCATACGCTGTTACAGAAAAACCCAAATGAACTTTTGGGTTAACCCGCTACTTTTAGATGTTGTGGGTCATACCCTCTGTCACAACCACTCGGCTCTGCTGTGGTTGTGCAAAAGTGGCCAGAGGCGGTTAAGTACTAAATGCAGAAGGGTGGCCGGGTTCCAATAAAACTTTATTTAAAAAAACAGACGGCAGGCTAGGTGTGGCCTTCAGGCCGCCGCCTGCCCCACCCCCGGTCCAGGGGCGGGCCCAGTGAGGCTGCCTGTTTGCTGCCGGCTCCCGGTGCCGGCACAGGGCCCGGCGCGTGTGGCTGAGCGAACAGGGGGCGCAGGGGCGGGGGTGGGGTGGGGTGGGGGTGGGCCGGAGCCGCCCCCCCACCCGCGGCGGGTGGCCCTTACCCAGGCGCACGTAGAGCACGTACTGCATGGATTCGCGGGGCTCCGTGTAGAGGATGCCGCCACGCATGCTCAGCCAGATGATGGCCATCTCGGCGATCATGCAGCTCAGCAAGATACCCAGGTAGCCGCGGCCGTGGTCCACCAGGTTCAGCGAGCAGGCCTCGTTCGGGTTGTAGACCAGGCCGAAGAGCACCACGGACAGGATCACAAACCTGGGGGGGCACGCACGTGAGAGGGGCTGGGCGGCCCGCACACCTCCCACAGCCTGGACTCGGCGGGGAGGGTCCACTGCTCCGGGCACAGGACCACTGTCCGCTTGGCAGCGCGTCCCTCTGAGGCCATGGGCATCCAGGGACAGGCTGGTGAGGGCAGGGAGCCCAGCCGCCGGCCGTGGGCAGACAGCACGGCAGCTCTGCCCTGTGCTGGGGTCAGGTCCGGAGGTGGCCAGGCGGGGTTCTCTGGGTTCCACGGAGGTATAGCCCTAAAGGCGTAGTTGTTTCAGCACCAACTCTGGGGAGCTGGGAACACGAAGGGGTCAGGACAGATGGCCAGAAGGCCTCCTTCCAGGCCTGTGGCACGGTCACAAGACTCACCAGGTGGTGTGCAGGAGGAAGAGGAAGATGGCTGGCAGGACGAGGTCATCACTGCCCACAGACCAGCGCCGCCGGAACACCACGATCCCGGGCATGGCTGGCAGCTCTGCAGAGGCTCAGCGGGCCTGGCGCTCACCTCCTGAAACAGAGCAGAGGACCCGAGGCTGCCCGGGCTGCCGTGGCACCCGGGGCCACAACAGCAGAGGCATCTCTCCAGGCCCTACAGCTCCAGGGCTCTCAGGCCCATCCCTGAGCAGGATCCACCTCCCACCGTATCCACCCCCCCAGGAGCCAATATCTAAAACTGCAGCAGCCAGACACTGGCTTCAGCGTTCCCCCCGAGGACTCTCCTGTCCCCAAGACTGGCACAGACCCCTTGGGATCGGCTCTGATGGGGTTGCCCCAGTGGGAACTGCTCAGCTCCATTAAAGACCCGGGCTCACCCCTGCCTGCCCCTCCATGGGAATCAGGGGAGCACCCCGCCCCCACTGCCGCTTCCTAGTGCATTCAGTCCTTGGGGTGGGGTGGGGGCTCCCCAGATCAAGCCCGAGCCTGTCTTCCCGCATGAGCCGAGCCGGGCAGGTGGCAGGCTGAAGGCCTTGGGGGAGGTGGGGGAGAGGGCCTGCGTGGGGCTGGCACACACGGAGGACAGGAGCGCCCAGCACATCGTAGGTGTTCAGTAAATATTTGTTGAATGAGGTCTTGCGTTTCGTGCTTTGCTGGAATGCTGGGAGCACGCTCCACGACTTGATTTTGCACCCATCAGACAGAGTTCCCAACCGCAGCTATGCCTCTTGCTGGGGAAGGACATGGTTGAGATGGGGGGTCAGGAGCATGGCTGGGGTGCCCAGCCCCTCTGCTGGAAGGGCAGGGGGCAAGCCCCGCAGGTGTTTCATCCTACTGGCAACCACGCCTCCCACGCCCACCCTGAGCCATGCAGCCTTTACTGCCCGGATCCCAACTCTCTGAAGTAGCTGAATTCCAATTAACCACAGGCAAGCTCAGGGAGGAGGGCCCAGGAATCATGCCCCAGGAACCAGGGCAGGGACACGGGACGGTTGGCTCCCCACAGGGGGCAGGTCAGGAGACACGGGTGAGGGGCTCCGGGGTAGCCCTGCACTCAACTGTGCAGAGGAACCCCTGCTGCAGGAGGCTGGGCGCTGGAGGGCAGCTGCCCCCAGGCTGGCAGAGGCTTACATGGCACCTGGTCCAGGGGTGGGCGGCAAGTCCTCCTCTCCCCAGTGACGGCTCCAGGGAAAAAGAGTGTCTGCGGAGACCAGCATCACTCGGGAAGTGGCCAAGTCTCCCCGGCCGGTGGGCACGGCCCTCGGCGTGGGCGAGGGGGTGTGGGGCCAGGTGGCCGGCCTGTCTCCGTCGCCCTCTCCCGGGCGCAGCCACTTCATCCAGCCGCTGCCAGGCTGCTCCCAGTGAGGTGGCGGCCTGGAGGGCGGGCTGGCGGGCTAGCCTGCCGGGGTCGTGCCTACTCCTCCCCCCACCCTCAGGAAGTGACATCATCCCACTCTCTCCAAGGAGGAGTCGGAGCCCGGATTCTGGGAAGCGGGAGAAGGATGGAGAGAGCGGAGCTGCGTGGTGGGGTGTCCGGGGGCGGGGGTCTGGGACTGCAGGAAGCCGGGGCTCCAGTCGCGTGTCTGTGACAAGTGGCTGACAGCACCAGCATAGGTTTGAAAGAACGGACGGGATCGGAGGGGCTGGAGCTCCATGGGTGGCAGCAGGGCTGGGAAGGACAGAGCTGCCAACAGCTGGTATTTCAGCCACCCGCTCTTGACAGCCCCTCCCCGACTCCAGGTGGCCCACGGAGGGTGAGGTGGAACGTGGGGCTGGGCTCAGGGCCCCTCACGCAAATGAAACGCCGGAGAGGTCCCCGCAGGTGCTGCAGCTCCACAGCCGGCAGCGCTCATCAGGCCAAACCCCCAGCCGGGGAAGGGGAGGGCCGTCCCAGAGGGGCTGGCGGGTGAGGGCTGCCCTGCCAGAAGCCTAGAACATCTCGTTCTCAGGGATGTGCAAGGTGACCCCTTCCCAATCGCCTCCCCTCACCCCCGCCCTTCCCCTCATGGCGTCTAGAACGGCTAAAACTCCCTCAACGCACACGTATCACTCACCTAACAACCTCACACATGGCCTCACCCTCCCTGCTCTCAGGCAGGAGAAGTGAGGCGAGCCTGGCACCCCTGCAAAGGTGGCCAAAGACACATCACGACCCTGGAGTGATACGGCCAGTGGCAGCCTCTGACCCCAGGCCCAGGGAGTGCCCAGCCGACAGCTGTGGTCAGTGCCAGTCCCACCTAGGTGACAGGGCTGCTGCGGACGGACCCCACCGGGGGACCAACTACAGGTCTGGGGACCACACCTCACGCCCTCCGGCCTGCACCTGGGGCCAGCCCACAACTGCAGAATCCTAGGCCCAGTGCTGCCTGGCTTCCAGCCAGGGCTCCATCACCCGCTAACTGTATGACTTACTGGCTGTGCCTCATTTTCCTCATCTGTAAAATGTCGGTTACCCCCACTTGCCAAGGGTCTGGTACGGGCCACACGAGAGGCCCCGGCAGTGCGGGACAAAGCCAGCCACAGCCTTAGCTCAGGCGGGCGAAGCCGAGGGACGGCTTGTGAACCCGGTGGACCAGCTGCCCCTCCCCCACCCAGGCTAGAGGATTCTCCAGCTGGTCACCACCAGGTCACGGTGTGGGGTGGGGGTGACAGGGCCTGTGCTGCTGCTGGGGGAGGATGGACCACTCTACTCCATGCGGATTCCTAAGTCTCAGGACTGCTATTTTTAAGGGCCTGAAAGACGTCCTTTCTCTTGAGACCCCAGCCCTTCACAATGGGGGCCTGTTCCCCTGCCGGGGATGTGATTTCATCTGGAGGAAATGTCTCAGGATGGGGGAGGGCAGAGGCTACTTCCTGGTCTGGGGCCGCCACAAAGCACCTCCTCTGGCTCTCCTCCCCTAGGGCACAGGGTCCACGCCCTTCAATAACCTCAGTGGGGGGCACACAGCCTCCCCTCCCTACCCAGACTAGGGGCCCTTCCAGGGGAGGAGTGGCACCCCCTCTGGTGGAAGAGAACACTGCTGGGCACTTCCCATGCCCCTCGCTGCCCCCCCACCCCCTGCAGGTGTGGACGGGGTGCCAGGACGCTCCCCACACGTGGATGGAATGACTTAAGTGGCACCCCGAGGCCCCTTTCTTCCTCCACCCACAAAACCCAACTTCCCTGATGGTGATTCAGGCTTCTGAGTTAAGTATTAACCATTCTCGGAGTTCCTCTTTCTAAAAATGCGACACTGTTTCCTACAATGCACATGCTGACCCCTACTTTAAAAACATTCCATGGCTCCAGTGGTCTGCAGGATGAAGTCCAGGCCTCTCAGGCAGCAGCTGAGGGCCTCAGTAACTGGCAGGCAGGCTGTGCAACCTTGGGCGGGTGCCTTGCCTTCTCTGAATCCTGGAGCAGGAAGACACTCCCCAACCCCCAGGAATCCCAGGCACAGACAGGCGCAGGGCTGCCTGCAGGCTGGGGAGGCACCCCAGCAGCCCCTTCTCACACTGCCTCACCCTCCTCTCCCGACCCCCCAACTTGCTGCAACCTAAAAACACCTCACTGGAATCTATTTTGTGTACCCCAGTTCCTCTGCCAGGCAAAATCCTACTCATCTTTCTAAGCCAACCAAAAGTCACCCCCTCTTTGAAATCCTCCCTGACAGCACCCCCCCCTTCTCAGGCTGCTCCCTTATGGGATCCATCATCGTCGTGGAGCCCTGGGCACAGTGTCTCAAACTTGGTGATGCCTTGCTGCCCATCCTTGCCGGGGCTCAACCAAGAGTCCCGGAGGGCGGGGGCCTTGCAGCACTGCTCTCCTGCATACCCCTCTCTTGCCCCTAGAGTGGGAGCACAGCCCCTCTCCCCCTGGGCAGCCCTGGCTCCTCCAAACCACTGCTTCATCCCCCTAAAGCAGCTGCCATAAGGACTGGAGACATGGCTCCTTCCCCTCTTAGCGCAAACCCTTCGCTTTTGGGGAAGGGACCCTCCCCAGGGCCTCCCTGACCACTCTCAGAGGACCAGCCTCTCTCTCCTCTGGCAGTCTTAACTGTTCGAGGGCTTCGGTTTCTTCAGCTGCAAAATGGGGACAACACCACCCCCTCAGAAGGCTGTGGCGAGAGCTGGCTGGGACGAGGTCACAGAGGTCTGCACAGGTCCTGGCAGAGCCCAGGGCTCCATTCGTGGTGGGGGGCTGGGGGATGGGAGGGCATCATATCCACAGGGCTTCTGAGGGGCTCTGGGAACTTTGTGGCAGGTGCTGGGGTTTGGGCAGGTGTTGCTGATGCTCATGGCTGGCTCCAGGTGATCAGAACGGGCTGGGCTGGGCAGATATAAGCCCTGACAGGGTAACCTGGCCCTGCCGCCTCGGGGCTTGGTGGGGGGCAGGGGTGCTGCTATTTAAAGCACCTCGGGCTGGACTTCATCCCCTGAACCTAAGGTCTCCTTGGGCTTGGCCCTGGGAGCAGGCTTCAGGGAGAAGTGGGTCCCAGCTGGTGGGGTGCTGAGAGCTCCCCGGGAACGGAGGAGGAGGGCACAGGCTGCCGCCGGGCACAGAGAATTCCAGCTCGATGCTGGTGGGAGATGGGAGGCCACCTCACTTGTCTGCAGTGGGGTCAGGGCACCAGAGTCAGGCTGAGCCACAGGGGATAGGATGATGTGCTGTAGGAGGCCCGTCCAGTGTCACCTGCAGCCTCTAAATCAGCCCACGAGATTTCCCACCTGGCAGAGGTGGCATCGGGCATCTGGGCCCGAGCATGCGCTGGAAGTTGAGCCTGAAGGAAGGGATGACAGCCAGGTCCAGGCCACCGGGATACCACTGACATCAGCTGAGCACCTCCCATGTTCCAAGTCCCGAACTAATCACCTGCTGTTGTCACAGCAGCGATGCAGGGTGACAGCCTCACCCTCACTCCACATGTGTCTGGGTCCTAGCTCTGCACTTACCGACTGTGTGACCTTGGACAAGTTACTTAACCTCTCTGTGCCATGGTTCCTTATTTCTAAAATGGGGCTAAGAATAGTAGCTACCTCAGAATTGTCACAAGGGTTAAATGAGTCATACACTTAAGCCAGCACCTGTCACAGAGTAGGTGCTCAGCAAACGTGGCTCTTCCACTAATATTTCTATTAAAGAATGAGGAGGCTGAGGCTCAGAGACTCTGCCCCACACCTTCCAAGGAGCAGGAGGCTGAGCAGGCAAGAGACACAGGTCCTTCCTGCTGCCATCCAAAGCCCACACCTAATGAAGAAATGTCAGGGTTAGAAGGGGCCTTGGAAACAGTCCTGGGGCCCCCGTTTATGGGTGAGGATATTGAGATTCAGAAAGGCCCTAGAGGCTCCCAGCTTTCCCATTACTTCCATCCCACCCAGTGCCGGACACACAGTTGCAGAGTCCCCCAGCTGGCCTATCCCTTCCCCTCTTCACAGCACGCCCTTCTCGAACTCCCTGAGAGGCACTTCCATTAGCACCGTGTCACCCCAGGGAGCTTGGGCTGAGATCCTCTCTTTCGCACCCTTGATACATAAACCTCTTGGAAGCCGGCAAAATCCACACGAACTCCCCCGCTGGAGCTCAACTCACAAGAACGGATCAGTCATTTGCATGGTCTCACGCAGCGTCATCAGTGGCAAGCTCTCCACCTCCCGGCGGGTGGGGTCCCCATCTCTCTGCAGCTCGGCGGGAGAAGAAGAGGAGACTTCAGCCCCAAGCCCACCTTCCCCGCACCCCCGCCTGCTGCGGCTGGTGACCGGGCCATGCCCAGACCAAAGGCAGCGTCCCCAGGCCAGAAAGTCACCGCCCCTCCAGACCTCAGTTTCCTCTTCTGAAGAATGAGGCTGGACTAACGGGAGGCTTGTGTTTTTGTATTTGTTAATATTTATTTGTATCTACAACCAAGGCTGTATGTGCCTATATAGGAACCACAAACAATGAAAAGGTGGAATATAAATATAAAAACAAACTTCAGAACAAAAACTAAATTAAAATAGACGGTTAGGGAAATCGTTGTACACGTGCAAGAGGGCCTTTATATCTTGCACGTGTACAACGATTTAGCCAGAGTGAAAAGGGAAACTCGGTCGTCTGTAAGGACTCTCAGCTCTGTAAGGCGTTGTGATCCTTGGGGCCCTGAGGGGAGGGCCCAGGACTCCTGTTCCCATAACGAATGGGATGCCCCATGTGACAGGGCGTTGAAATGAGGAGATGCTCCGAAAACAGTGAAAGGGACAGGCAGGTGCTGCCTGCTAGGTCCTCTGGGTCTGTCTGCGTTGGGTGCTGGAGCTTGACTAGCCTTAAGGGGGGCACCTGAGTTGGGGGACGGACCACAGGGAGGCTGGGCTCCCGGAGGCTCCATCCCAGCTGGGGCAGGCTCACCAGGGGCCGCCCTCTGGCCTGAGTGGGCCAGCAGACAGCTCCTGCCCTGTTTAGCCGTGTCCAGAGCATGGGCTCCGGGATGGTCAAATCCCAGCACCTCCACTTCTCAGCTGTGTGGCTAGTTAGAGGGCTAGTTAACCTTCAGGGGATAAGGGCAGTAACTAGAATCCTTTCACGAGGCTGCAGGGTGGTTCCAGGGTAATGGAGGAGAGCTCAGCCTACCTTAAGTTGGGGACCCTGTCGTTCTGCTCCCTCATTTGTCAGTTGCCTCCCATGTCTTGGGCCTCGTCTAAGCCCTTTGCAACCATAACTGACTTAATCCTCATAGGAACTCTGTGAGGTAGGCACTGCTATTCCCGTATTTTACAGATGAGGTGACGTGACGTGCCCCAGGTCACACAGCCTAGTTCCAGAGCCCATGTCTTAATCGCTGCTTCTGAGGAGCAGGGTTCAGCTGAACACCTGTTTCTGAATCCTGGATCAGACTTCCTGCATCCCCCATGGAGTGAGGTGCCACGGCCTCCAGGACCATGAAGAGCTCTCTGGGTTTTCCTCTGGCTCCGAACTCCTGGTCCCACCACCGCGGGAAGACTGTGGGCATCAGCTCCATTCTGCAGATGAGGAAAACTGAGCCCAGGGTGGTTACACAGCCGGCTGCCTGCAGGTGCGTGGGCTGTGAGCTCAGAGCTAGAAATTTTGTGTCCCTTTATTCCGGCTTCATCAGGCAGCAGTGGTATCACCCCAGCTTTACAGGTGGAGAAACCGAGGCTAGAAAGGGGCAGTGGCTTGCCTGAAGACCCAATGACAAGGATGAGGCAGGGCCGGGATTTCAAAGCAGCCTCCCTGAGTTATTTGAAAGGAAAAAAAAAAAATCTCTCTGCCCATCAGTCCGGCTCCTTATTCCCACATGTTGCTTCTGCCCTGAAAGTCCCTCTCCCTCCCAGGTGTGCGGCCTCACACCGATGTTGGGCTCTGGGAGGTACAGGAGGGGAAGGGCGGTGAGGGAGGCAACGGAGAGGGTGCACGTGTGAGCTGGGGGCCGCGTGCACTGCCAGCCTGGGCCTGGGTGTGCGCAACCCAAGTTGGGGCCCGAAAGCTGTTGCTTTTCACACGTCAGCTGTGCCGGAGCAGAAGGCAGAGCTGAGCCTGCCCAGGGCTGAGGCCGGATTTCGGCAGGAGGCAGGACCTGGGACGGAAACAGTGTGCCTGGTGCAGCTGGGACAGGCAGGGGCAGGAGGCAGACGCCACCGTCTCTGCTCCCCTCCCCACCCAGGGTCTCAGACTCCCAAACACCTTCCCCACCCTCCCTGCCAGGGCAGCCTGGAAGGACCAGCAGTGGTGCCTCCTATACCCCTCACCACAAGCCCGTGGGTGGGTATGGCTGTTCTCATGTCACAGATGGGGAAACTGAGGCTCTGAGGTTAAAGAACCTAGTGAGTGAGGGGCCAAGTCAGGCTGCGAAGCCAGGCCTCTCTGCTGTGTTCTCTCCACAGCCACGTGCTTACGGGCCAGAGCCCCTCCCCTCTAAAGAGCAACCTGGGGGCTGGGCACGGGAAGAGGATGAAAAGGAGCGGCCCCACGACTGGGGCCATGCCTATGGTCATGCAGGGCTGGACCTGGAAATAGCTCCAACAATTACTCTATCACCAGTTATTTTAAAAATATTCTTACATAGCATTTATTACTTGCCAGGAACAGTAGCGAGAAGCTCACAGATATTACCTAATGTCATCCTTTCAGAAACCCTGAGGTAAGTGCTATTGTTATCCCCATTTTACAGATGAGGAAACAGGCCCAGAGAAGTTAAGAAACTTGCCCAAGGTCACTCAGCCAGTGAGAACCAGGCTGTGAGGCTCCAGTCTGTGTTCTCAGCCCCTCCCAACGAGCCCTCATCAGGGCTTCATTTCTCACCGAGGCTTCAGCTTCTTGTTCTCACGCTAATTATTTCCCACTGTCTACAACAAGCAGAACTTGCCATCTGCCACGGACCCTGTCACCGACACCGGCCAACTCCCTGGGAATCAATTGAGGCCTTTCGTTTCCTGCTAGTTGTTCTGGGAGGGTGGCTGGCTGCTGGGGAACGGGGGGGGCGGGGGCTGGGAGGCAGCAGGACCCTCCAGCGGCAGTCAGGCCGGGCCCTCCCTCCACCCCGCAGCCTTCCCTGGTCCTCTCCTCCAGCGGGGTGCAGGTTACACCAGGGCTTACTTAGTCCTGGGCTGGAATGGACTTGTTTCTGATAGTGGAAGAGATTCCCCTCTGGCCAGGCCAGGTTTAATTTCTGAATTCTTCCTTGGAGACTGTTTATTTTCCTGAAACTAGGAATGGCCTTTGTCCCACACTCATTCTGGTGCCTGGGGCAGAGGTGCCCTGGGGCAGCCCAGAGAGGCGGGCTCTGGTCTCCCAGCCCCTGGCCAGCTCCCCCCCCACCCCGCCCCCCGTCTGTGATGGATGCAGGCACCCATCCCGGGTTTGTTTCTATCCAGCTGGAGTCCTTTCTGTGCTGCCCCTGTGGTCATCTCACATCCCCCATTCCCCTGGAACCCACCCTCTCAAATGCCTACACCTGGAGGGTGATGGCTCCTCCAAGGAGCCCGCTGCTGCCTTCCCTCCGGCCCTGGTGTGGGACAGCCCTGAATCTGAATCTTGGTTCTGTCACTTCTAGTTGCCTGTGACCTTCCTTTATCTGAGCCTCAGTTTCCTCATCTGCAAAAGAAGACAATGAAGGTATCTGCTTCACAGGGAGTCGTGAGGAGTAAGTGCAATACGGCGTACACAGCACTCGGCGCACAGAGGGTATCAGCGGCCATCATTATCATTTATCCACCCTCTCTCCCGAGAGTGCTCAGACCTCGTCCTCACCGCCGAGGTGTGGCAGGGCCACTGACCTCTCTGTGAGCTAAGTCAAGCCTCCCACACGGAAAGGCCCTGCTCCCCACCCCTGGCCACCAGGCCCGTGCCTGCCCTCACCCATGCCAGCCTACGTCATGCCCTGACCTATCTTCTCGGGCAGCGATGGCAGCATCTCCTAGGAGCCCCACCTGCCAGGCTGAGGCTTCACTGGCCCTGCCTCCTTAATCTACGACGAGCCACGGAGATGGGAATCACCATCTCACAGCTCAGCTCGGACGGGGGAGCTCCGGCCAAGGCCACACCTGTGCCCTCGTGGCATGCCCCTGTCTGTCTGTGGCTCTGCGTTTCAGGGCATCCCATTGCAGGCCCCTTCCCAGCTCAGTCTCTGGATGCCCCGAGAGGCAGAGGCCCACCCCTCATGCCCATCTGCCCAGTCCAGCATCCTACTGGCAGTGCCCCCGCACCCCGTCACCCCTCGCCTTCCCCGGGGGCTTCTGCTCTCCCAAGAGCCAGTTGCTGGGAGCCCGCACCAGGCAGTTCATCTGCAGTGCTCTGGCCGGGCTTCCCAGAGCTTCCGAGAAGAGACTCCCTGCTGGCAACACCTCTGAGAGGAATTAGCACTTTCCACTTCACCAGGGGCTGCCTAGCGAGGCCGCTAATGAGGATGCTAAGTGGGCACACCTAGCCTGACACCTCCCCTCCGGGAACCCCCGCCCCCACGCCCAGCATACCCTGTGCCACCGCGGTGCTATCGCGCCTGCCTCCTCAGCCTGCACTGGGGGAAATGCTCCCCAGACTCCCGGAGGACGCGTGGGCCACAGAGGACCCGCGGAGGGGCCACCTCCCCGGGCAGCACGGCCATCTAGGGCACAGGCCCCCACTCGGGCTATTGAGTTTCACATCAACCATTCCCTGGGCATCACAGAAGCAGGCAGGGATCGTGTGACTGCGTAACACAAGCTCCTTCCCAGGGGAGGAGGTCTGCAGAGCTCCCGTGTGCGGCAGGAGGGCCGGCGTCCCCTGCCCCCCACAGAGCGATGCTGGAGGCGGCAGGTGATACTTTCAATGGCACACAGGCCTCAGCCCAGGCCCTGGCCCCCCGTGGCCCTCCTCGCCTGTGCCCAGTGAGCAGATGGCAGGGCTCTCCCAAGTGGGTTTCTGGAAATCCTCAGGCACCCCCAGATAGGGGAGGCGGTCACAGCGGGCTGGCGCTTGCAGGCTGTGATGGTCAGATTCGCTTTCACCTCTTTTACATATTGTGGCTCCTCGTAACATGGTGTTTGACCTAAACAGTCTCAGTGCTTAAAAATGTCTGAGAGGCCCCGGACAGGACAACCTGTCAGGTCCACTCTGGCCTTGACTTTTAGAATTCTACTTGCTGTTTTGGTGCAGGATGGCCGAGGAGAGCCCGGGGGCTCCACCCAGGAGCCCAAGCTAATTTGAGCACCACACGTGTCTGCCTGGCCTGAGCCACAAGGGGCCAGAGGAAACACTGACCCAGGTGCTCGGAGACTCGGGGACCCTCGTCCCCTCGCACCTCCTTCGGCATGACAAAGCCAGACCCGAGCACGTGACCAAAGGTCTCCAGGAAGTGGTGGGGGCTCTGAAGACCGCTGGATGGAGGACAGGGCTGTACCCAGCTTTTGTCCTAGTGCCTCTGTCCACGCAGACGTGCACTGAGTCATGACCTTCAAAGTACAGCGAGAGAGTCACCTCCCAGGATGAATCAACCACCGCTTCCTCTTCCTCGGTAAGACGGGGATGGTGATGACAGCGCCTCCTTCGTGACAGAGGACAAAGTGAGTTCGAAGTTGTGAAGTGCTGAGAGCCAGGTCCAGTGCAGAGGGGTGCGTGGTAGCAGTAGATATAGGCTCACACGTTTATAGTTTTAACTAAATCCACCCCCTCCTCAAAAGTGCATTATGAGGGGGGAATGAATTTGGAGATTGCGATACCAAATAGTGCACTCTAAATATATGCAGTTTATTGTCTGTTAACTGTATCTCAATAAAAGTTCTTAAAAAAAAGGGCATTATGACTCCTAACTGCCCTTTAAATAGGATTAAAACTCCCAACCATTAGCTATACGGCCCGCCACCAACTGCGCCCCTCCGGCCCTGCCGCTGCGCGAGCCTGTTTCCTGCTGCCACGTCCGTCTGCTGCTCATCAACGGCGCGGGCCCTGCCCCGTGCTTCCTCCTCTTCGGACGCCCACTCACGTCAGGGGCTCCCCCCGGCGAAGCTCAGGGCCCGTCCCGTTGGCCTTAGACCCCAGCCCTGGTTGGTCTGTCCGTGGCTGACCAGTGAGGTCACGGTCCACCTTCCCGCAGGCTCCGGGCGCTCCTGCTTCACCTTCCCCGCTACACGGGAGGCCCCCAAGGAGGAAACCTTGGCCTCCCTGCTGCTTCTCTCCCAGCTAGGGGGATGGGCCCAGAGGCTCGGGCAACACAGACTGGAAATGGGGGGGAGCCCTGGCCTCCACAATGGGAGCGACCCCATGAGGCACCTGATAAAGGTCAGCCTTCCGCCTCCTCACGCCCTTCGGCCCCGCCCTGTATCTGGGTAGGAGGAGGCTCGCAGAGAGCAGGACCCGACCTCGGGCTCCAGAGCTGGTGTCGCGTTCCTTCCCAGAGGACTCACCCTCAGAGCCTGGGGCCCCAGCCGCATCACACTGTCACTTCCGCGGCCTCTGCCTCCCGGCCTGCTCCCTGGGTGTGGCAGGAGGTGGAGCCGGGGCCACATGCCCAGCACAGCCCTGGTGACCTCGGGCTGGACTGCCGCCTGCCCCTCGGGCCCCGAGTGGCACTCCACGACCACTTAACATGGCCACAGCAGGGAGGCAATGGCTCTCCCGGTCAAGCTGGGGCAGCTGCCTGCGGCCCCATTCACTGCCCGCTACCACTAGGGATGAAGCAGGCCCTTCACTGCACCTGCCGGACCCGGGGAGGTCGGCCAAGCTGCCGGTGACTCCAGGGGACAAACCTCTCGGCAAGAGCTGGCGGCGCCATCGCGAGAGACCAGCGCGGTCAGGTGCCGAGTGCTGACGGGATGCCCTCCTGGGGCCCCGGAGACAGACAGGGTCCTGGCCAGACCGGCTGAGGCCGAGGCTCCTGCCAGGCAGAAAGTGGCACCTTGTCTCCTCTGGGGCTCGGGGAGGAGGGTGAGAACACCTATTCCCTCGACAGGCCCAGCCCTTCGCTGCCCGCCCAGGAAGGCTCTGGAGTGGGGGCGGCGGTGAGGGAGTCGGTGAGAGCTAGGGGACCGGAGGGGGGGCGGCCTGCGTCATGGCTCCCGCTGACTGCCCCACCCCCGGTGGCTGCTGGCTGCTATAAATACCACTCCTGCCTCTGGATGGTGCAGGAGGTGACCTAGAATCGTGGGCTCTGGGGCCTCCTGGGTGCCTCTCCCTGCCAGCGTCAGATGGAGATGCCTGACCAGAACGTCCTTGCGGCCCGGCAGCCCACCCCCACCTCGAGCAGAGCCCCGGCCAGGGCTGGGAAGACCCTGACGCTGAGGGCCTGGCTGCGGCTTCCTGACCCTGAGTCTCCCACGACCGTCCTTTCTACCACCTTGGCAGCAAGTGCTGGGGACACCGGGTGCCCAGAGAGCAAAGGCCTGGCTGGCCCACAGAGAAGACAGGATGCGAGGCCCAAAACCACCCACTGCAGTCTCCATCCTCAAGCCCAGGGGCAAAGGCTCCAAGGCCGCTTGATCCCAGGCCCCCGTCCCCCTCCTCAGCCCACAGTTCCTCGGCAACCCCACCTGGCTTCCAAACTTGCCGTCACCCCGGGAGCCTGCCTGGATGGACTTGACTGTGACTGTCCTTCCAGTCGATGGCAGGCATCTGAGGGAGCCCTTTCTTCCTCGAGAGACCCCAGGCGGCCCGGGCCCCAGACCCCAGGCTGGGCTGACCCAGGAGCACAGGATACGAGGTGGCCCCGGGCCTGGCAGCTGTGAGGACCCCAACCCTCACACGTGGCCAGCGTTTGGTTCCCGACTCCCCGGCTAAGGACGGCGCCGAGACGTGAGGAGAGAGGGGTGGGTCCTGGGGGTGTGAACACAGGTGAAGCCTCGCATGCAGCCATCCTTCACCCTCCACCGCACGGTCAGAGTGCCCACCACATGCCAGGGGCCACAGCAATAAACAAAGGCCCAGGTGGGGCCAGCCGTCACGGAGCCGACAGGCCAGAAGGAGAGAGAGGCTTCAAGCTAATCTTCACATACAACGGTGAAAAGCTCTACGACTTGTGCTCAGAAGAGGGGTCCTGTCGGAGCCTGAACAGGGAGGTGAGGGGCAGCTGCCTGATGAACTGGGAGCTGGAGCTGAGATCTGAAGGACGAGGTGGAGTAACGTGGCCACAAAGAGAGGGCAACAGGGGAACACACGGGAGAGGCCCGTGTGTGGGGCCTGGAGGACGGAGCAAAGACCAGACCAGCCAGGCAGGAGCAGAGGGGAGGGCCAAGCTGGTGAGGCTCCTGGGGTCTTGTAAGCCAGGCTTCATCCTGGGAGTGGTGGGAAACTCCGGGCCAAGGCAGGCATGATGGCGGGAGAGGAGTGGGGGCCAGACCAAGATTCAGCTGACAGTGGTGACAGACGGGACGGGCGCTGCCAAGGATGCCCCAGCCTGATGGCTGTGCAACTGGACAGGCAGAGAGGCTGGCACTGCATCAGCCCTCGGAGCCCTGAGACACTGGGGGCTGGCCCGCTCTGGAGCACTTCCTGCTCAGTCTCTTCCTGCAGGCGGGGAAGGATGGACCACGCCCTGGTTCACCCGATCCTGGAGGAACACAACTCCCCAGAGTTTCAGCTCGGCTCAGTCCTGCCCTCGGGTGTGCAGCAGGCCAGGGCCTCTGTCCAGCAGGCACCCATTCAGGGGTGGTCCCTGGGCTCTGTTTCCACAGCTGAGGGTTCCCCACAATGAGCCTGAGGTTGGAGGCATTTTCCCTTCAACTCCTTCCTCTTCCTGCCACTGGCTCTGACCACACATATGGCCACACAGAAGGGGCCTTAACTCAGGCAGAGGAGATCTCAGAGTTGATGCAAATCCCGTACAGGAGGGGAAACAGAGGCTTGGAGAGAAGATGTCTCTGTCTGCTGGTCAACCACCTACCCACCCCCCATTTCCAGTCACTGCATGGAGTTCATCACACTTAGAAAACACTCTCCTTCCTCTGCTGGCCTTCCTGCCCTCTCCTCCCATGCTGCCTTTGTCCACCACACCCCAGGCACCCTGCCTTCTCTCTGTCCCTCAAACAGCTGAGCATGTCCTGTCTCAAGGCCCAAGCTCTCGCCTGGACATGCTCCCTGTCCTCTTCCCCCGACCCCCCATCATTCAGACCCTAGATCAAACACCCCTCCTCCGGCCTTCCTACTCAGTCTCAGGTAGTCCGCAGGCCCTCTCCCTCACACTGCTGTTTCATTTTCCTCTCAGCACTTTCCACCATCTAACCCTCTCTAGTTTATTTGTTTGTCAATGTGTTTACTATCTGTCTCCCTACCAGGGTGTGGCTCCCACGCAGGGGCCTTGCCTGTCTTCTTCCATCGTGTGGCCCCAGCACCCAGCAAAGGGCCTGGCCGATAGCAGGAGCCGTGTGTGAGCACAGCCTGGGGAAGCCAGTGCAGAGCTGAGCCCAGAACCCAGGCTCTGGACTCCCAGCCCCGGCTCTTTCCACACCACCTGCTGGCCGTGTGCCCGGGATCCCAGATCGGGCCTGGACTGCTCTCCTGCAGCGGCAGCCTCGGACAGGCTCCACACGGTGGGCAGAGGCAGGGGCGATATCTGGCACCGTTGTCATTTTGCTGATACAGAAACTGCAGGGGGGGTCTGGTGATTTGCCGGGGGTGACGCAGTGAGCAGCAGAGCCAGGCTGTGGCCAGTGATCTGGGAGCTCCTGCCGGTTGAGGGGCTCCACTGCACTGACGAGCCCGCTCCCCTGCACCTCCCAGTGGGTGCCCCAGTTTGCCTGTCCGTGGGAGGGTGGCCTGTGGCGCCCACCTCCACCAAGCCTGCTGCTGGGGGGAGGCCGTGCATCGGCGGGGAGAGCATTGCGGGCTGTGCTCCCAGGATGCAGTGGGCACCTGAGCCCTCTCCCAGCGACAGGGTCCCTGAAGGACCCACGTGCCTGCAGCCCGGGTGGCCGGGGGGGCTCCCCAGGATCCCAGGGCTGCTGTCAGCAAGGAGGAAAGGGAGCACCTGGGGAATGACTCCCCTTTTAGAGCCTCAGGGATCTTCTGTTTCCCCAGGACTCGCTTTTTCATTCCCCCTGAATGTTCAACTGCTAAGGGGCTTCAGCCTCCGCCTAGGGGACACAACCCCAGGGAAGATGCTGAAATACTGATACCACCGCATGGCCACCCTGGGGGGCAGACGGGCCAGGAATGACCTCTCTAGGCCCAGTGTTTTAAATCAATCAAAACCAAGGCCCAAACCTAGGCCATCAGTGACTTGCCCATGACCTCAGAGCCTCTAAGCCTCGTTCCTCTCCAGACAACAGAGAGGGAAACAGTGGCTGTCTCCTGGGTGGTTGGGGGACCAGAGATGACTTGGTGAAGGGCCTGCCCTCCCTGCAGATCCTCATTCTGCCTCCTCCCCATGACCCTCATCTGCTCTCTGCCAACTTCCTAGGAATGTGAGGAAAACAAACAAGACAGAGCGCAGGCTTCTTAGAAGGAAAGCACTATAAAAAGCCTCACAATATGATTACTTCCCTTTAAGACAGAGCCCTGGGCTTCGACATCCCCGCCCCCGGGGGCCTCATCAGGATTCTCCCAGCGTCCTTCCTCCTCCTGGCTCACATCTGCACAATCCGGAGACCAGAGACAGAGGGCAGGCCCACCGGGAGACACGCCCTGCCCCAGCATCTCCCTACCAGAGGCAGAGGGCCGAAGGGGGCCTGGATGGCGGGCAGGCTGGTTTCTAGGCCCCGTGGCCCACTCTGCGCGGCCCTTCAGCACCCTCGGTGCCTGGCCTCCTCTCAGCTCTTCTGGGCCTTGGGAGGACACATGAGATCACGTCCGGGAAGTGCTCAGAGCTCCTTAGAGAAAAAAGGCCAGGGGGATCCAAGGTGGGATGAATGATGTATCCATGTGCTCATTCATTAGCACTTTGGTTTAGGTCAGGGGCAGAGGGGAGACGCATGGGGCTTGCTGTCAGAGAATCCAGGCTTGGTACTGGGCTCAGTCACAACTAACTGTGGGCAAGCTGCAACCTCTTGGAGCCCTGACTCCTGTAAAAGGGGGGAGAGAAGGTCTGAGTGACGCTGGTTAACGTATGACCTGCAAATGGGGACTGCGAGGGTACCAGCCTCACAGCGTTCCCGTGGGGGTGACCGCCGAGTGCCTGACAGAGGGCCGCCTGAGTACAGTGCACATTAGGGAGCATCCTTCTGCTGGGGAAGTCGAGTTGTGGATGAAAGGCCTGAGGATGGGGCTGTCTGCCATGCTGCCCAAGCTCTATGTCCATCCCCAGGTGGGCACCCATCCCTGACCAGCAGCAGGACAGAGGGCTGAGCAGGCCCTGGTGGCCACCATGACTTAAGTCACACCCTCAGGAGACGAGCGCTCCCCTCTTCCATGTCAGTCCTGCTCCCCAGATAAGAGGTGGTGGAGGAGGGACCAGGCTGCCTCCCCAGCCCCAGCACATGGCTGGCTCCCCAGGGGCCTGCACGGGAGTGACTGGACAACTTCTTGCAGCTGCGCCCACCTGAGCGAGGATGCTCTCCCAGCTCCCCTCTGTGTACAGAGCTCTCTGCCCACGGTGGGGGCAGTAAAGCCCCTTGGTGACAGCCTGCTCGTCCTCACTGCCTGTCTGACAGGCACCAAGTGGTGGAGTGACCACAGGCCACAGCAGTGGGCTTGCTAAAAGCCACAGTGCAAAACAAGGTGGTGTGGGGCGAGATTCCTCATCCTCCCAGGACTGGAGCCGCAGGCAGGACTGCAGGGAGGGAGGCGGCGGCTCCCTGGCCAGCTAATGCAGGCCTCTCCCTGGGGTCCCAGCTCCGGGAGAGAAAGGGCTCCCTCTCTCCTGGGATGCCAGACCCTCCCAGCCTCTGTTTACCTAACCTGTTTCCAGACCCCTAGCCTCAGGGAGCTGCCAGCATCTTCCCGGTCAGTGAAGGCCACTCTCAGGAGGGCAGGCAGAGGGGCAGGCCCGGGGCCAGGGAAGATCCTGGGGCTGATTCATCTGAAAGGGGGTGAAGGCAGGGCAGGGATGGGTTGAATCTGGCAGGCTCTCCTCGCTGGGAGGAAGGGCAGGGGCCATGGACAGGCACAGCAGCCCCAGGAAAGGAAAGGGCAGAGGTGTCGGGTGGAACGCTCCTGGCTTGGGCCATGTGCTCCTCTGCCCCTAGCCACACAAAAGTCCCATTGATGCTGCCCCTCGCCTCCACGCTACTGCCCTGACACAAGGGCTCTGGGGACCTCTCTTGCTCCTTGCTGACCGTCCAGCTGCCGCTGCCACTGGCGCCCTGGCACGCCAGGCATGCCAGGCCCAGCACTGCAAAGTCACATGCTCTGCGCGGGCGAGGCCAGGCACTGCTGGGGCAGCCTCGTGGACTGCGGGGTGTGGCGCTTACGGGCAGCGTGGCCCTTCTCGGTGATGCAGAAAAGCTGGAAGCCCAGAAGCAGCGGACCACTTGCCTGCCACCCCCGTCCAGCCCCACCCAGCTTCCTGGAGGGCAAATCCCTGGGCAAACAGTCAGCCAGGTGCTGGCGGCACAGCAAAAGCACGGCTGGGAAAAGCAAACACTGTGGGCCACCCCCACCCCACCCCCTTCTCTGGGGGGTGGGGGCCGTAGCCCCACAGGAGGCGTGCACGGGCAGGGTCAGGCCGACCTGCACCTGCAACTTGGCCACGTCCTGGCTGGGTGACTCTGAACAAGTCTCAGGACCTGGGGGTGATGCCCACGTGTACCCCTCTTGCGAAGGTTGAGTGGGACGGAGCCCCTGTGGGAGCACTCAGTGCAGTTTGGCATAGACTAGGGTCTCCATTCACGGAGGCTCCGTCCAGCGCCACATGGATGTGGGGGAAGCCGGGGAAGGTCACGGAACGAGGGGCAGCACCATGGATGTCTGGGCACCACACCTTCCTGGGCACCATGCTCATTCATGGCCCCCTGGCCTCAGCCTCTGAGGGAGACTTCTGACCTATGGTTCAACCAGCAGGGGCTGCTCTACCAACAGAGGCTGCTCCACCCAGGGGGATGCTCCACCAGCAGGGGATGCTCCTGCTGGCCCCAAACTCAGGGCAGTCATAGGTCAGGTCCCAGAATTCCCTCCAGCTGCCTAAGGCCCCAAGGCTTCTGCTTCAGGCTGGCCCTGCCCCACAAGCAGCCAGAGGGACACTGTCTGCGCCTCCTCGCAGACCCCACCCCGGGGTTGAACAGTGCACCCTGATGAAACAGCTTGGCCTTTCTCTGCTCTACTACTCGCCATGGCTGAATGCTCTGCAGGGTCAGAGCGTCTCTGTGCCTTTGCACAGGCCATTCTTATTGCACAGGATACCTTTTCTAATCCTGTTCTCCTGTGAACTCCTCAGCCTGCCAGGGCTTAGCCTAAACACCACCTCCTCTGTGAACCCCGCAGAAGCCTGCCAACCCCAAGGTGGACCTGATCAGCGCCCTTCCATTCCTGCCCCAGGTACCCTGGCTCCCCACCAGGCTGGGAGCTCCTAGAGGGCAGGGCTGTACCTTCTGCCTGTGTCCTTGGCACCCAGGCAGTGCCTGGTACCTAGCAGCTGCTCAGGAAATGTGAAACGAGGCCCAGGCCCTTATTCTGAGATCACGTTGCTGGCCTGTTTGGCCAAAGAGACTTAAGACAGCGTGTGGGAACCTGGGCAAGACAGCTTCCCTGACGAAGCAGATGGGGGCGCGAGGTTTCCTCTCCCTTGGGCCCTGTCCACGCTCTGAGCACCAAGCTTCACCACAGTCAGAGGCAGCTTCGGGGGCTGCAGGATGCCTCCCCATCTCCAAAAGCAGAAAGCGAAGTTAACAGGAGGGTGAGCACAGGGAAGGGAAGTGCAGCCGGAACTGCAGGGAGAAAGGGAGTTGTGGCTGCCATCTGCTGCGAACAAGATGTTTGGAGAACACGCACTCCTCAGCTCTGAGGTCTCCCAGCCAACTCATGCAGGGCGGGCCGCCCCTCCGCAGATGGGAGCTGGCAGCTCAGCCAAGCCTGAGAGGGGCCAGGTCCCCTCCCGCCCACCCAGCCCCTCCAGCTGCCCCCATCTGACCTCCTGCTTCTCAAGCAGACCTGGGGCCCAGATGCCAGCCCAGGACACAGGCCACACCACCCCTTCCAGGGAGCCCCTTCAGGCTCTGGGGAGCCAACGCCACCACAATGATATTAGCATCTCAAACGTAATGATAATTAGGGTAACAATACCAACTACTGTTTAGTGAAAGCCCAACGACCTGCCAGAAGGCCTGTACTGGGAGCTTTTAAAGTGGCCATTATCTCACTTTAGTCCATCAACCCAGGGAGGAGGGAGGAGACACGGAGAATCCAAGAGGGGACCTATGCCCTGCTCCGCGGTGCGGGGGCACCTGGCCACCTAGACCCATCAGGAGAAGGTCTTGGGGCCCTCCCTTATTCTCTAAGCTGGGGGCTCAGCGAACAACAGAATATCTGGTTGGGAAGGAATCTTTAGAGCCACTGAGTCACACATGCTCATTTCAGGTAGGAAAGTAAGGGCTAAGCATGCAGAGACCTGCCCCAGGCCACACCGAGGTCAACAGCAGGTCGGGAGCGGAACGCGAACCCTGGCCTGCAGCCCAGTTCCCAGGGCCTCAACAGGCTCCTGCGCAGGGCTGTCCTCTGGCCTTTAAAGAAAGCTGCCCTTGGAGGGCTGAGGTGTGCTGGCCCTGCCTGAAGGGCCCATCCCAGTTCGGGCTGCCCCCCCCCCCACCCCCCACCCCAGGCCCTGCCCTGCCTTCATGCCCTTGACCACAGCAGGAGGCTGAGCTGAGAGCTGGGGAGGCAGAGCTTTGACCCCAGCCCCACTGCTCTGGAGGCTGGGCCCACGGGCCACATTCCTTCCCCGGGTCGCCCTGCCCTGAGCCTGCTCCCAGAGGGATGAACGAGGCCAACAAGGCTGGACATGCTTGTAGAGGGGTGTGTGGGGGGATAGACGGCCCTCTCATCAGAGACACTGGAGCTGCTCCCTGGCACCCAGCCAGGAGGGTAGCTAGGAGCTGAGAAGCCTGCCCACCTAGGCTGAACTGTGCCAGGGTCCTGAATGTCCCACGTGGACCTCAGCCCGGGCAGCCTGGCCCCCAGGGGGGTGGGGGGGCTGCCAGCCCCTGCTATTCCAGCCTGGAGAGGTCAGGGGACGCCTCCCCCTCCCTTCAGAAACCGGAAGGCCGCATTTCTGGGGCCGTCACCCAGAACTGTGCCTCCCATCCCACCCCCCGCCCAGCTCGCCCCACGCGGCCCTGCTGCTGCCGCCCCCACAGGCCCGCCCCACCGCCTCGCGCCACAGTGCCACAGTGCCGTCTGCTCGGCTCTCCCCCGGCCCCCCCCACGCCGCAACGGCGACACCTCCACCCCGTGGCCTGCTCTCCTGAGGGCGGCACAGACAGCTGGTGCCCGGAGGGCCCGATGATGTGCTCTGGGGCATCTGTGGGCCCGGAAATTGCGCACAGGCGACCGTTTCCACCCTTCCTCCAGGGGTCCTTGGCCGCTGGCTGGGTCACTGTGCTGGCCCTACTTCCTGCCTCTTAGCCCCCCACCGGGTCGCCCTGTCTGTGAAATGCCTGGGGATCAAGGGACTCAATGGCTTCTCTGTTCTCTGGAGGGAAGGCGGTTCATCACCCTTGGAGGAATCTTTCAGGGAGGCAGGGAACTGCCAGGCCCGGGCTCAGCACCCTGGATGCCTCGTGGCTCCTCCTGCGTTGGGGAGCGGGGTGGCGGTGCTTGATGGAGACACGGCAGGGAGGCGGCGGGGGCGGTGTGTGTGCTGTGGGGCAGGAGGGGGGCCTGAGGGTTCCTTAGAGGGAACTGCCCCGCGCCCCCTCGGCCCCCGCTCCCCCAGTTCCCGGGACCCCCTCCGTGTGAGCCGCTGCCGCTACTCAGACACCTTCATGAACACAGGCCAGGGTGAGTGAGTCAGCCAGGGAAATCCCAGCACCCGCACCCGCCGCTGGGTGACAGTTCCGCTGACACCTACGGAGCGGGGCACCCAGCCCCTCCCGGCAGAGGGTGAGAGGAACACCCGGGTTCCCCCACCCTCATTTCCTGCTCCCTGAGAGGGGAGCCTGGCTGAGGGGCAGGGAGGAGTCACAGCTCGGAGGAGCCCTATGAGCACGGGCTCTGGCCCTGGGCCTTGCTCTGTGGCCTCTTCGGGGCTCTGGGGGGTCCCTTATCCTTCACTCATCAGTGGGGGAGGAGGGCGGGAGCACAGTCACCAGCCACGGCCACTGCCAACTCCGGCCCGGTGCCTGTCAGCCCAGCCACGGGGCACCCTGCGTCCCAGGGTCTCCGTACCTCCAGGGCTTCACGCGGCCCACCTCGTTCCTGTGCGGCCCTGGCTGGTCTCCTGCCTGGGCGCCCCCACCACAGGCTGCCCCAGACCCCAGGAAGGGCAGGGTCAAGGCTCTGCCGGAGAGGAGGGAGGTAGGGCAAAGAGGAGAGCAAGGCCAGGAGAGGAGCAGCCTGAAAGGGGAAAGACAGAAAGGAGAGGCACAAAGCCTGCTCCCAGCAGGACATCCTGTCCCTCAAGAAACCCGGCCAGGTCCCCACAAACCTGCTAGACCGGTTGGTTGTTGGTGTTAGCGGCCACCTCAATGCTGCTGGCTGCCTGAGGGTGCAGGGGGCCCTGGGGGCCAAGATCCTGCCTGGCTGGTGCCTCACTGTTGAATGCCACCCACTCCATTACTCCATTCCCTTCCAGCTTGACACCTGCCCAGGTCGGACCACCTTCTGGGCACAGGTGAGGGGAAGGTGATGTTCTGAGCACGCCCCACCCACTGCCTCAGGTGGGCTCCAAGACCAGGGTGGGAAAGCTGACCCGCCTCGCCAAGGCTTCAGATGCGCTGGATGGCATCTTAAGAAGGAGCCTCCAGGGCTATGAACATGAAGGTGACAAGCCCCAACCTTGAGGCTCTCACAGTGCAGAATGACGAGGAAACCCACACACAGGTCAGTGAGTACAGGGCTCTGATGCCAAGGACCCCACAGCAAGGTCGGCTGCTTAGCCCAAGGCAGACAGAGAAGGCTTCCAGGAGGGTGCTGAAGGCTGAGCAGGAGTTCAACACCAGGCAGAAAGATCGGGGAAGCAAGGCTCATCCTTGTCCTCCCCCTCCTCCTGCCCCCACACTCAGAAGCCTCCCAGAACCTCTGGGGCCAATGCACCTTGTGCAGGGGCTGGGCCCTGGACAGCACAGAGCCTGCCTCCCTCACCTCTGCCCTAGAGGCTGAGCACCACCATTACCTCCCAATTCCTCCTGCCTCTGTGTTGCTGCCAGGCAGGGAAGTTGGTGGTAGGAGAGACCCAGAAACCCATCCATTCCTTTGAAAGAACTGAAAAGATGTGACCACAAATCCCATGAGTTTACTGAAATGTCTTTAAAACAAACAGCTTGAATGGATTTCCCCCACCCCCTCTCTCCACTGAGCCACTCATTGGAAAACAGCAGCTCAAAGGGCTAGAGACTCAGGGCTGCTGGGGCCTGATGGAAACGGGGTCTCAGCTTCAAAGCCAGGCAAGAGGCACTGGGATAAAGGCAGCTCTGCACAGGAGAAAATGGAAAAATGACACACAGGCAGGGCAAAGGCGCCGAAGGCTTCGTGGGAGGCCAGTATCAGATCCAGGAACGCTCAGATGCCCTCAAGGCCTCTGCTATTGGTGGCTTTCCCAGTACCATGGGTCTCCCTTCCTCCTGCTCCTCCCTCTGCCCTTGCCTTGAGGGCCCTGCCCTGAGCAGCTGCTTCTGCACACCATCTCACTGGGCAGCTGGAATGGACAGGTGGGGTCTTCCCGGACAGCACAAATTGCTTAGAAAATCAGGCAAAGGGGCAGGAGCGGGAAGGTATGTGGCTCACCAGAGATGAGAGCTGGAAGGGCCTCGGGAAATCAGAGATCAAGACCTGCTGACTCCCTGAATCTTAGCGATGAAGACTCTAAGCCCAGAAAGGTACACTGATGTACCCGAGGTCACACAGCTATGGGTCCTTGTCCTGTTGTTGGCTGCATTCCAAGCCTCCTTCATTCAACCATTATTCCTCAAGCACATGCTATGTGCCCAGACTCTGGAGCTTTGGCTCAGGCTCCTAGGTGATGCCCTGATGAAAACTGAACTCTGTCCCAGAGGCTTGCAAGCTGGGGGACCTCCCATCCCTTGGCTCTCCCCTCCCCACTTGTTCCTTTTGTGTAAAGAGGAGGAGATGCCCTGCCATCACCAGGGAAGACTCACAGCAGACATGAAGTGAGAGAAACAGTGGGAAGGACTGGAGAACAGTGGGCACAGCCTGGAGGGGAGGGGACCAAGGTGAAGGCACCCCGGCGGGTAGGCTGAGCAAGAGAAACGCTGCCCTAGGAGTCTGAGGCTGCCACTGGCACCTGTGTCCTGAGAACTCTGGACCAGACATGCTTACCTATGCCTGCTTTTTCCTTCTTGTCACAAAGTACATGTTCTCCACAGAAAATAGAAACCAAAAGGGGGGGGGGGGGAGAAAATAGAAATCATCCATGATCCCTCTAGGAAAATTATTAACTATTATCATCTGTCGAGTCTTTTTTCTGCCCTGTTCAAATACGGGATCATTCCATACCTACCGCTTTTTTTCACTGAGCTAGAGAAGGTGAATATTTCTCATTAAACGTTTTTCCAGGGACTTCCTAGGTGGCGCAGTGCTTAAGAATCCACCTGCCAATGCGGAGGACACAGGTTCGATCCCTGCTCCAGGAATATCCCACATGCTGCAGAGCAACTAAGCCCGTGCGCCAAAACTATTGAGTCTGTGCTCTAGAGCCTGGGAGCCACAACTGTTGAGCCCATGTGCCACAACTACTGAAGCCCACGCACCTACAGCCCGTGCTCTGCAACAAGAGAAGCCACCGCAATGAGGAGCCCATGCACCGCAACGAAGACCCAATGCAGCCAATAAGTAAATAAATAAATTTATTAAAAATAAATAAATTAAAAAAAAAATTTTTCCAGCCCGATCTTCCCTCATCACTGTGGACCAGTCCATGTGCACAGAGTAACGTGAGCTTATTCAACCAATTCCCTACTGGTGGCTGTTAGGCTCTTTCCCTCTTCTCACTGTGAGAAAAGCCCAACAGCTGGGCCCAATGATGAGCGGCCCCAGGCCCCCCGGGCGGGCTGGTGCTGGAATCCCGGGGCTCCCAGCTCCCTCTGGGGTTCATTCTCCCCCAGCAGAGGCCGAGCCTTATGCATAACTGGAGGGGGGTAGGGATGGGGGTCTTGCCCTTCTCCACAGCTCTCAGACAGCGAGTGATTTCCAGTGACTCTCAAACTTGAATGGGCAGGGAGGAGATGGGTAAATGCAGGTTCCCAGGCCCCATCAGACATTCTGAAGCAGGTGGTCCAAGGTAGGGCCTAGGAGTCTACAGCTGAGTGAGCCCCATCCTGGCCAGCCCCCAGGAGATTCTGACACTGGGGTGAACCTCCCTGCACAGAGAGAAGCCCTGCTCCAGAGGATGAGCCCCACCACCGCTTCTCCCACCTGTGAGCCGATGCAGCACCTCGGAGCTGGTTAAACTGCAGAGTTCTGGGCTCCAGTCGCGATGCTGATTCAGTGGGGGGAGGGGCACCCTGAGACTCTGCTTTTCTAACCTGTTTCCAGGTGCTGCTGCTGGCTCACAGGCCACACTCGGGAGTGCTCAAACTAAATCCATGCGGGCACCACGTGCAGGCGCTGGGCAGGTGCAGGCGATGCGCACTGTGCCTGGAGGGGCCATCACAGCCGGCACTTAGCAAGCACTTCCTATGGGTCGAACGCTGTGCCCTGGCCGCTCAAGGTGTGGTCCGTGAGCCACATCCCGAGGAGCAGATCTGGGGCCCCATCCAGCCTCAATGGGAATCTGCATTGGTAAGCTCCCCGGGGGAATCTGTGTGTCCAACAAAGCAGCACTTTTTAATTTTTTTTTTGGCCGTGCCTCGAGGCTTGCGGGATCTTAGTTCCCCGACCATGGATAGAACCCATGCCCCCTGACATGGAAGATCGCAGTCCTAACCACTGGACCGCCAGGGAAGTCCCTAAAGCAGACTCTGCTGAGACCTTAACCCCGTCATCCCCCGTCATCCTCCTAAGACTCTTCATATGCAGGTCAATTATTCCCCTGATTTTATAGCTGAGATTCTGCAGCTTCAAGGTTAAACGACTGGGTTAAAGTCTCACAAGTGCCACCCGCAGGAGCTGCGACAGGATGCTGGACGGTCCAGCGCCAGAGCCTGAGCTCCTCACCCCACATCTCAGCACCCCCTGCGGATTCCTGTTCAAGCCCCACGGCCACGGCGTGAGGTGGCCTCCGGCTCCGGGCTTTACAGATGACACCTCGGAGACCAGGGGAGTCACCCAACTGCTCCGAAGCACTCCCCGGGAAACAGCGGGCCGGGGGCCTCCCTGCCCGCTGTGTCCACGCCCGTGTCCTTCCCTCCCGGCCCGGGTGGGGGTTCTGCCTTGCAGCCCAGGCCCGGGTGGGGGTTCTGCCTCCCAAGCCTGCAGAATCTGCGTGGACACAGTCGGGGGCAGGAAGTGGGAACCGGGGCGGAGCAACCAGGGGCTGCTCGGCGTAGTCTGAGGACATTGTTCGCAGCCAGACTCAGCTCTGTGTGCCTTCTGAAAGGCAGCACGGGGTAGCTGTGCTCAGCCCAACGAGGCCGGCCCCTTTCAACCTTCCACGTGCTGCCATTTCCAATCACGACTTTGCAGGCCTCCTATAATTTATACATCCCAGGGTGCACTGCTCCAGCTGCTTTATGATAGGAGTTCATTACACCATTAAGGTTAAACTTTCATAAAGTACTGAGCAGGCGGTGGGCTGGGTGCCCGGCTTAGTTACCGCCGCCGGAAGCTTGCTGAATGGGGTTCACCTGGGGTGGAGGGGGGGTTCAGGCTCTCTGAAGGGGCCAAGAAAGGGAGAAGGCAGCCCTGGAGAATGGGGGCCCTCCGTCAGCCGTTTACTACACTGCACGGTAGAGCGGGCAGGTGGCAAGGAGAACAATCTTCAGCAGCTCAACACTGCTGGCAGGGGGCGTGGGGGTGAGAGGAAGCCTCCCGTGCTGCCTGCCAAGGCGGTGAGGTGCAGGGTCTGAGCCACGGACAGGCCCACACGTGAGCCATGACAAAGGACAAGGGGAGGCTGGTTCTCTCAGCAACAGGGTGGCCACAGGGGGCCTTCCTTTTGTAGGAACCTGTCCTTCCTGTGGTTCACGGGGTCCCTGAACCCAGTACGAGGTGGGGGAGCAAGAAGGAACACCCCCGAGAGCAGGGGCCAGACAAATGGGGGTCCAAGGCCCAGCTGTCTAGCCACAGACACACAGCCCTCTAGCATTTTCCTTCAATTCTCCAAGGAAGCTGAGATCCTCAACCTGTCCCTTAGCTGTCAAACACACGTGCCTCCCTCCCAGGGCACTGTCCCAGCACAGAGCACGGTGAGCTCCCACTGCACGAGAGCCTCCATCCCTGTTCTTTGCATTAAAGGAGTTACCGAGCACAGCGCACTTAGGAAGGTGCCTGGCAGAGAGGACTCGCTTGCTTGGAAGGCTTTGCTATCCTTGCTGCTGTTACACTTGTCTGTTTATGTGTCTGTCCCTAACCTGGGAACTCCCTGAGGAAGTGGTGGTAACTTATTCCCAGCTCCAGGCACAGAGTTTAGCCTGCAGCAGCTGCTTGACAACTGTCCCTGAGAACCGGTGGACGGGAGTTTACACATGGCAGGACTATTCCCCGCTCCGCAGTCTGGCCCCAGTCCCGGGGACGGTGTCGGCAGAAGACCAAGCTCTCTCAAAGGTATGAGAGTGAAACCACCTCTTGACAAAAATTCCTTGACTTCCCAGGAGGAAAGAGACTACAGATGCGGCTGGTTTTTCTGGCTCCGAGAGTTGACACTGGCCTTCTCCTTCCGCACACCCCTGGAACCAAGGAGGATGAGGAGGGTTTGCTGTGACGGGGACCTCCAGCCTCGGGTGGGGCTCTGTGGCCCCGCAGGCTGGCCTCATTCTCCAGTCGCTGCCCCAACCAACAAACTCCGAGGGCTGGAAAGGACCAGATGGGACTGTGGACTTGTCAAGGTTGCCAGTGTTCTTGGCTGTGAGGCCAAGTCATGACCCCCACACTCGTGATGCACAACCTCACCCGCAGGCCATCTTCCCACAGCCGAGGGGAGCGGGAGGGGCTGCGGGGCGGCCACTTGGCACAGGGGGGTTCAGACGGTCTCTGAGGAAAGACCCTGGCTTCCCCCAAAGGCCTCAGGGGAGGACAAGGTGACCAAATAAAAGGCAGCCATATGGAAGAGGCGCCAAAGGGAAGGAAACCAAACTAGGAGAGGAACCAAAGAGGGACGGGCAACCTCGGAGAGCGTGGGGGCGGGAACAGGGTCAGATGCCAGAGGGACAGTGGGACGCTGCCAGCTCTGAGAAGCACCAGGGTTGCCTGGCTGCAGGACGCAGCCTCAGGAAAGGGAGGGTCCGTTCAGTGTAGCACTGCCTGGGGGGACAGAAGAGCGGACACCAGGTAACATTTACAGTGCTCTTGGCATTGGACGGAACTTCCAAAGAGGTGGCGTCTCATTTCATCCCAAGAGCTGCCCAGTGCACCATATTCCACTAGATCCCCCCTTGCAGAGATGAGGAAACTGAGGCTCTGAGAGGTTAAGGGACTTGCCCAAGTAGTAGTGGACCTGAATGGAGCTTTATGCTAAAGCCCATGTTTGCAGGCCTATGTTATGCTAAATTTAAAGAGAATGAATCAGAGGTGGGTGACTGGAGGACAGAAAGGGCAGCATGGTCTTGGACACCTGCAGTCCCGAGTGGGCCCGGTGGGCCGTGCAAACCGGGAGGGGCACATTCGGCAAGACCGCAAAGGCCAGGACCGTCCCCTCCCCTCGGCCGCTGGGCCCAGGGCTGCTGGGAGGTCCCGCAGCCGGCCTGAAGCTGCAACAGGGCAGCTGTCCCAGGGCAGTGCAGGAGCTTGGATGAAGCGGAGCCTGATGTAATCCCCGCCTGCAGAGGGCGGAAACTTGGGAAGTGAAACTAGCTGTCACCTCACTGCAGCCCGGCCACAGATTTCCAACAGTCATGCCAGGCAGGCCTCGCCCCTACCCACCATCTGAGGCCTCTGCTGTCCTCTCCGGGGCCCGGGGGAGCCCTCGAAGCACACGCTGAGCTCCCCGGGCCCAGCCCAGTGCCGAAACGTGCTAGGAGTAAAGCTGATAAGAAAGCAGAGGGTTTCTAGCCAACGCCCTGGGAAGCCTGCCATCGAGAGGCTGATAGTCTCACCGCTTTCCGGAACAGACGCAGGGCTCACCTCTTCACCAGGCTTTCCGCATATTTTGAGGGGCGAGGAGAGGTCCTGGCGGCTGCATGGTGAGCCAAGCTCCTTCCTCACCAAACCCGCCTGAAGCGACCTGGTCAGGCTGCCCAGGCGTGTGGGAGATGAGAGGGATGGTGAGGCCCGGAACCCCAGGCAGGCCCCGTGCACTTCCACACAACCTAAGGCCCCAGAGCAAGCGGGACGGCCTCCAAGGGCCCAGGCACCGGTCAGCCAACCGGGACACCAGACTGGGGTCTGGCCCCCACTTTAGGGACCTCCTGTCTAGGCCTTGGCCCAACAGGGTCCTCAAGCAAGGCCTTCCAGCTGGCAAACCATGGAATTCACTAGCCCATCCGGGCAGCTCAGACAGAGGGAGGGTGCAGACACCCCGGCCCGGGTTTATGCCTGGCCTGAAGTATTCCTGGCCTTCATGCCAGCTCCTGAAGCTCTGAATCTCACACACAAGCAACTCCAACCCTTGATCAGCACAGGGTCTTTCCCATCCAGCATTCCCTCTGAGCATGAGGACAGCCAATGAAGGAGACAGAGTATCACTGCTGCTATTATACAAGTGGGGCAACTGAGGCTCAGAAAGGCTGAGTGACTCATCTGAAGTTGCCCAGCAGAATTCAGGCCTGGCACCCTCCACCTGCCTTGCTGTCTCCCTAAAATCACCCATTCCAGGATCCCAGGAGTAGGTACTCCTGGTCCCCATGGCAAAGGAGGGGGCCTGACACATCAGGTCAGACAGGCGAATGGTTTGAGGTTGCTGGATAAATATACAGATATCTGATAAACAGGCCAGAGGAGCCAGAGAGAGAAGAAAATTACAGAGGGAACGAGACCAGCACCCTGTATCTCAAGGCTGCCAGGGTCCAGGAGGCCCTGCCCCCTATCAGCTGAGTGCCTCGAGCGCGTTTCTAAACCTCACCTACAAAATGGGTTAATACCACCTGCCTCTTGGGTGGTTATGGGGATTAAACGAGCTAAGGCAAGAGAAGTGTTTAGCATGGCGCCTGGCGTGTGCTCAGTACGTGCTGTTTGCCATCACTGTTAGTCTTCAGTGACGACATGGATTAGTGAGGGGAACAAGCCGCGAACATTTAACAACACACACTCAGAGGGGCACTGGTGCTCCACCCGCTGATCACGTCAGGTAGGACAGTCCCGGAGTGTGGTGGGGAGGCAAGAAAGGCATCACCAGAGAGGCAGGCTGTGTGGGCCTGAAGGAGGGGTGGGGCTCACAGAGGAGAGGGAGGGGTCCTGGGTTCAAACCCTGGCTTCCCGCCTACTTGCTGTGTGTCCTTGGCAGATAACTCACCCTCTCTGAGCCTCCTGTAAGACAAGGGTAGAGGGATGGGCGAGTAGAGGGATACCTATTATTACAAGGAGTAAATGGGATCCTCTCTATACTGTATGGTGTGCCAGGCTGAGTTCCCCAAATTCACGGAGTGGAAACTATTATTATTACTGTTATTTTGTTTCCAGGAGCCTTTGCTCCTGGAAACAGATGCCCTGAGGCCTCCTGATCCCCAAACCTGAAAGGGTTTGGCAAAAGCCAAGTGCAGGGCTGTTCCTGATGTGGGGGCGGGGGCCAGAGGAGCAGCCCCACCGAGCTCACCCCACTGTGAGGCCTGCCTGGTGGAAGCAGCCATGGGCTGAGAGCTGCAGGGTGAACTGTATATAATGAAGAGACATTAATAATAAATTAACCTCAAGTAAGTCCAAGAACATCAATCATAAATTAATTAAATGGCTCCAGGAGAGGCAAGAACAAGGGGTCTCTTCGGGATGAATCAGAGGCAGCAACCTGCCTCACCTTACATGTCACAGCCCACCCTCCCGGAGGCTCTGTGGCCAAGAGCCTCTCCAGGTGGAGGAATTGGTTCTCAGAAGCAGCTCCCAAAACACAGGTGAAGATGAGCCCCACGACCCGCCTCTCCCCCGCTCAGAGAGCTCTCAAACGCTGAGAGGGTTTTGATGAAACTTCCCAGAATAGTAACCTTCTGCGCTGAACTCAGGCAGGAGAAATTTCAAGGGGTAATTTGGTGAGAAAATGATCAAATGCCTGGAAATAAGTGCTCAGGATACTGGAACCCCCTCGGTGGGTCCTCAAGGATAAGAAGAGCGTCCTTCAGGGGATCCCCAACAGCCTCCTGCTCACAGTCCCCGCCTGGAACCCACCAGAGTCAAAGCGGCTGAAAGTCAAGGCTGGAAGCCGCATCTAAGGCCGGGGAAGAGGCCCTGCTCCAGGCCCCGCCTCTACTGACCAAAGTGACAAACCTCGTGGCCTCCACTTCCCCTCTGTAATCAGTCAGGTTGGTCTCTCCCCTCCCTCCCCAGGGCGGCCACTGCCCCGGTTCAAGCCCTCCAAACCTGGCACCTGCCCTGGTCGCCAGCTGGCCTCCCCACTCCAGCCCCCCAGCTCCCCCCGGGCACCAGCTGCCAGACACCTCTTCCTGGCACACTCTCACTCAGAACACTTTAGTGATGGCCCATGTTCACGGACCAAAGCTTCAACCTCACAGTCATGGCTCTCGGGGACCCAGTCCAACTCGCCGTTTCAACCTTTCATCACTTCTGTTTCCTGCATCCACAGTCAAGCCAGGCCACAAACCGTCAGCCCCTCGTTTTCTCAGCCATATCCCCTGTTGCTGCCATTTCCTCAACAATCATCTGGCTGGTCCAGGTTAAAGGCCACCAACACTTGCTCAAGTCTACCCTGATCTCCTCTGACCGCCGGGGGCACCCACCTCTTGACATTACAGCGTAGACCTCTGTGTCCATCTCACATCTTCTCAATAGATTGTGAACATCAGGATCTATACCTCGTAGGTGCTGGTATGTCCACTTCATCTTCATGGCCCTCACTGACCCCAACCCTCAGTAGGTGCTCAAGAAATTCCTATCGACTCAATTGGAGTGGAAACATTCTCCAGGGGCCAAAATATTATCTTGCGTGATACGCAGATTCCATCCATGCCAAGGGTAGGCTGGAGCTAATTTCTCCTTATCAAGAAAAGGGACATGACCTATGACATCTCCCCCCGGTGCTAAAGGATACAGATCATGACGTAACTGTTTTTCTGTGGAGGATACTGACTGCAGGAGCAAAGGCATAAACCGAGTGTGCTTGTCTCTGTCACGATCCGTATATACTCACCAGGCACAGGATTCTCATAACCACCCCTGCGGGAGGTTTTACTGTCCTCATCTCACAGATGGGGAAACTGAGGTACAGAGAGGAACCAGTATTCCAACTTGGGTGTTTCTGACTCCAGAATCCCAAGTCGTAAGGCCCCTGGGCTACGGTGCTCTCTTCTGTCCCCTGGGGGAACTGTCCCCGGCTGACTTCCCAGTGGGCTTGGGGAGGAGGTGGAAGCAGGCGTGTGTGAGCACATATGGGTGTCGGAGGGCCACACCCCCAGCCTGGGCGTCCTTCTAAGGAATACTGAGAAAGCAGAAGGGCTGCTCTTGTAAGAATCACCTGGAGACAGTAAACGCACCCTCCCAGAGCTGGAAGGCGACCTCCCCCTGACTCCCACTGTTCTCTCCTGCTTCGTGGGGCCCAGCAACACCCCACCACACACACCCACTGACACCAGGCCAGCCAGACACAGGAGCCCACGAGCTCCCCCGCCACCAGGCGCTCCACACCCCCTCAGCCCTCACTTCCCACAGAAATGCTTCCTTACGGACACACGCGGCTTCGCCCATGTGCAATTGCCGGGCAGCCCTGCGGCAGCAGTGGCCCCACCCCTGCCCGTCTCCATCATGATCCTGCAGAGGACCTGGGGACTCCTGCCTGCTACCCTCACCTGTGGCCGCACCACCCCCCTCCACACCACCTCCCTGGACCCCCCTCAGGGGCTGAGGGGCCCCCACGGGGAAGGCGGTTTCCTGGATCCTCCTCGCCAACACACCCAGTGACCCGTCCGCCCAGAGAGATCGAGTCCAGCCAAAGTTGGTATCAGAAAGGGAAAAGGAATATCAAGATAAACACTCCTCAGCCCTGCCCGCTGAGATGTAACCACATCCCACAATGTCCTGGGCTCCACGGTTCTAAAAGATTTATCGTCCTCTGACCGCGTGCTCATTGATATTTCCCCAGTACCACTTGCCCGTTCTGCTGGAGTGTAACATAAAGCTTTTCCAGGGAGAAACTGAACTTAGATGGAGCACTGGGCCAACAGGTGATGAAACCCTAAGTGGGATCCCTCTCTGGGCCCGGTGAGAGGGACTATGGGGAGGGTCCGTGCCTTCAGCTGTGGCCCAGAAGCCTCTGTCCAGAGATGCCCGATTCCCTGGCACCCCTGAAGCTGAGCAGCCGGGCACCATGATTTATAAGGCAGCTGAGGAAGGAAAGGTTGCCAGGAGCTGAGTTAAGCAACTTTTGGAGAAACATGGACAAAGAAATAGGAATAGGACTGAGGACCAGAGTTGAGAAACATCTGAGCAACAGAGAGCCACTTGCCCTCGATGGCCACTCGCACGTCAGCCCTCTGCCCCAGCTGGACTCTGCTCAAAATCAGCAGCTATGCACCACGGCGAGGGGTGGTGGTGACCTGGCTGGGCTCCCTGTGGCCTCAAACCCTGAGGACTCAGAAGAAAGCACTGCTCTGCTTTTGGGAAACAGAGGCCAACTCCTCCTGTCGGTGTCCCTGATCTGCCCTGCCTGTCACCCAGCTCTGCCGTGCAGAGTCCCAGCATCCCAAGTAGATGGCAAGGGGTGGCTGTAAAGGACTCCTGTATCCCCAAACCATAAGGCTGAGCCACAAATCAGAACAAACAGGCGGAGGTGTGGAGGGTGAGCTGAGGGGACGTGAAGCCTGAATATTCACATCAGGGAGGCCTGAGACTGCCTCTTAATGGACTCACACTAGGAGAGCTTTCCAAGCAGGGGCTGAAGTGCTGGCAACTCCTGGGGAGGCAGCGAAAGGAGCTGCAGGGAGCACATGGGACAGGCCACGGGTACCCCGCGGATGACCTGGGAACGAGTGGCCAAGGAAGCACTCACAGCACCAAGCAGTGTCCAGGCGACGACCCCTGGGCAGGGTGAGGCCCTCGGCGTGGAAAAGTCAGCTTGCCACCCGGGGCCTGGCGGAGCCGTGTCCTCCTTCTCCCCTCATGGCTTGACACTGCAGCATGGACACCGGGCAAAAACTTTCTGCCTCGGGGAGCAAGCTTGTGAAACAGATTGCCGGCTAAGGCAGACACATGGAATGCTGGAGAAACAGGCCCAATTCATGGAATTGGGCCTTCCAGTGCGAAGCCTTCTAGCTGTGGGCTATGGAATACAGGCTCCGCAGCCCATTATCAGCAACTAGGCCCCAGTGGCAGAAAGTAAAGCAATTGGCAGCCTCCCTCAGCTTCTCCACCTGGGATGGCCCTTCAGGCAGAAGTGGGCCCATGTCCTGGGGAATTCCTGCTATACCTGTCCACCCTCAGAGGCTACCTCTGAGGGCGTCCATCGCCCGTTCTCCTTGCCGCACGCATCCAAGGGCATCCCTCATGGGCCCCAGCCTCCTGCCATCCAGCCTCAACCTCCCTCACAGGACCGCCCAGCCCTGCGTCCCCTCTGGTGACTCTGACCCACTTGGCCTTCTTCAGGCCACAGCCCCCAAAATGCTGATGTGGCGGCTCCCCACCCCCACTCTCTGAACCCAGAGCCAAAGGAAATTCTCAAGAGAAAGCACACACTTGCAAGTCTTGCTTCCACCCAGGTACCCCAGATCTGTCAGCCACAGACACCTCCCAGCCCTGCACGGCCCCCAGCACATCTGCAGCCCTGGCGAAGAGCTCCTTCTTGCTCGGGTCACTCCTGCAGGACTCTACAGTTGCTGCGGCCACGCTCGGACCGTCCTCGGGAGACCTGGGGCCTGGTTCCAGCTCAGCAGCTGACTCACAACGTCAACAGATCCCACTTTCCCCACCAGGAGTCTTTACGTTCAGGGCCTCTAATTCCCTATGACAGGACCTTGACATTCCAGCTGCCTTCCTCCCCAATCACATTCTATGCCTCCACTTCCTCTCCCTCCTGCCCTGGTCTCTTTACCTGATGATAATCCCTGACCTCTGGACAGCCTTTCACAAAGGGTTTCCAAGGGCACCAGCTTTCATCCACTGCGACCACCTTCTGATGTGGCTCTGAGAGGTAAAGTCACATGCTCAAGGTCACATAGGCAAGACTGGAATTCAAGTTTTCTGTTTCCGTATACACTGGATGACACTCCATCTCTGAGGAACCTCTCCAGCATCTCCCACCTTGCAAATGAGCTGCCACCCCCCAGCCTTCTCTTCCATACTCCCAACTTGGTCTTTCTGGACTCCTAAAGGCCCAGCCTCATTTAATCTTCTACTCCCAATTCCACTTCCCTAAGAGATCCACAAAGACCTAACCAATTCCCCCACATCCTAAGACTGCTCTGGGGGTCCATATATTGCCCCTCTGTGAAGCAGAACAGACGTGAAGCTGAGTGAGACCCTCACCCAGAGCTTCCCAAAAGACTGGTAAGGGCAGAAACAAACCTACTACATGCCTGGTGGCTGCAGACTCATCTTTCAAACACCCCTCAAATGGTCCTCTAGACCCAAAGGCTTCTAAGCATCACAGAAGAGAGGCAACTCCCAGACACCCAGGCACAAACCATCACCCCAAGGGAAAGGCAGGGCCTGGGGACTACAGATGGCTGAAGCACCACACATCCCCCCGCCCACCGACATGGCCCACCTCTCGGCTCTACACATTCCTCAGGACACATGTTCAGGGACAGTGAGCAGAGCTGAGAATCAACCACCCTTCCCCTCCTCCCCAAAGCTGGATGAATTCATGCGCCCAGGGCAATGCTAGTACCTGAACAGGTCTCCATCTGGGTCACCAACAGGGTCCTCAGGGTATAAGCATCTCCTGGCATCTCTCTTTCACATCCACTATATAGGACACCAACCTTCTCCCAGCCTTCTGCCTTCCTCAGTCCAGTGCACCCAACAGGCATTAAAGGTGTGCCCCTGTGCCAGAGACAGTGCCCCTCCCTCATCATCACCAGAGTGGGAGAATGGACATTTATCCTTCCCACCCACCAGGGTCTGAGGGCCGTGGATTCTCCCCTCGCAGGGCCACGCTGCCCCAGCACCACGCTGCCCCAGGGCCATTTCTCACAGTCACACTAGAAACTCCTGCCATGCTGAGGACACGAATTCTTCAAGCCCCCGGTGCCATGTCTCTACACCACGTCAAGGCCAGAACCATCCGACACCTTATTAATTAGAGCACTTCTTCACACCCCTGCGAGGGGCACCAGCACGCGCCCACGAGCTGGCCACCGCCACTCCAGAACCAGTCCAAGTGCTGCGCCCATCACCTGCCTGCACAGAGGGCTGCGCCCGCCGCACACCTGGGCGGCCACCACCACACCAAGGTGGGGGTGAGTCTTCTGACACCCGTGCCAGGAAAACCACGCTGCCTGTGCCAGACCCACGCTGCCCACGCCCGTGCCACGGGTGTCACCATCCCCACATTGGCGCCAGGGGCTCCACGGATCTCACACCTGCCACGGCCGCGCGTGGCAGCCGCACCCCCGCCCGCGGACCCGTCGGGCGGGCCACCGCGCGCCCTGGACACTGCCCAGCTGCCGCGCCGCTCACACCGCGCCCGCGCTCGGGGCCCGGCCCGCCGCACCCGCGGCCCCCCTTACCTCCAGCCCACCGCAGGGCTCGGCCCGCCGCCGCCGCCGCCACCGCGACCGCCACCTCCATCCTGGGCTCCCCAAGGCCCCGATTCACTAACGCCGCTTCCGCAGGGCGCCGGCGCCGGCGCGAAGGCCGCCTCCACCCCCCGGGGGACGCTGCGTCCTTTACGTAAACCCCACTCCGCCGCCAGCGGTGACCATGGCGACGGCCGTGGGGCGGCAGCGCCCCCTGGTGCTAGGGAGGGGAGCGGCGCTGAGGCCGGAGTGAGCAGAGTCTTTTGCGGGTTGGGGCCCCACGCGTGGGGGCGGTGGGCGCGGAGCTCAGGCCGCCGCAGGGGCTCCGTGGGCGGCCGGGAGGGGCAGGACCGGCCGCGCTGCATCCGGGGAAGGGAGCCGCCTGGGTACCCCTCCTTCAGGCCCCGCGTGACCGGGTTAGCGTGGGAGAGGCAAAAAAGCATGTAGGATCACTGGAGAACTGGTTCATTTGGGGGGAGGAAAGAGAGAGATGGGCTCCACCTCCTTGGGGGGGAGGTGCTAAGCACTCTTCGAGGGGTCAGAGTGCATCTTCATCATCTGTGTCCTCTCCTCACCCTCCACCCCTACAGCGCCCAGCGTCGTGCCTGGCATCCAAAAGGGCGCTTGGTCAATTTTGAATTCCTGTCAACTAAAGAAAATGACCCTTCCTATTCTGCTTCACACGCATCCATTCATTCACTTAACACACCTTCCCTGAGAGCTAGCCTTGAGCGGGGAGCGCCTCTGTCCCTGTGCCTTGTGCTAAGCTGGGGGAGTGAGTGGGTACAAAGAGAAGCCGAACCCAAGTGTTCAGTCTAGGGGGTACTAGAGCATCACAATACAGGGTGCTTGGGTGCTTGTGGCGTAGGAGCTCAGCAGAGAGGGCAGGTGGAGCTCTTTGAGGGGCACTTAAGCAAGCCTTGGGGGAGGGAGTTGGGTCTGGACACTGAGATGACCCAGCTGCGTCTCAAAATTCAGAGGCAAAAGGGGGACTAGCTTGTTTCAGCAGGGGGAGTGCCTCTAAAATGTGCTCTGGGCCCTGCTGTCATCCCAAGAAAACAGGGTGTTACGCAGCACTTTAGTGTAAGTGGGAGCATAAGGAGCCGTGTGTATGTTTGGGGGCGCTGAGGTAGAGTACCGCCTGAAAAGTATCTGCACTTTTGTGTTTCAAGTGAGGGGATTCAAGAGTTGGACCCTCCCAGCCTCAGGAAGGGCAGAGTATCAGGGAGGCTTTAAGGACTGACTGTAGCATAGCAGTGTGGGGACCTTCTCTCTAGATCATTGCAATTAAGCAGAATCAAAACTGCCAAATTTAATATCCCTTGGTTCAAAGTTCTAGATTCCCAAAAGAAAGAATCTTGTTGGTCCAGCTTGGGCCATGGTCAATCATAGCAGCTACATTCCACCCCCTTAGCTGCCTGGTGCACACAAATTCACACATGTACACACACACACACACACACCCTCCTGCCCTTCATCCAACGTCACCGTCACCAAACAGTATATTGTGTTCCAATATTCCCTGGTCGGCCACTTCCAGACTTGATGTCATGATCAAGAGCCAAGTTCAAGATCTTCAAGGTGATGCCCATGTCCTTTTTTGCCTCAAGGTTTATGGTGATCCCATCTGGGCAGCTAACAGCTAAATTAAAGCATACATTTAACTACCACCATGTCCTTTGAATTCTTGCTGCTCAAAGGGTGGCATCAGCACCATAGGGGAGTGTGTGAGAAATGCAGAATCTCAGGCCCCCACATCTCAGCAGGTTGACAAGATCCCTCGGTGATTTAAATGCACATTACAGTTTGAGAAGCACTGCTATTATAATATGGATGGGAAGAAGAAAGGAATGCATGCAAAATGTCTTAGTGGTGATCATTGCTGTTCAAAAAGAAAAAGGGGAGGGGTTAATTATTTACTCTTCAGCAACTCCACTAACCAACAAGGTAGCGGCTGCAGTCTTTACTGTTGCAACCGGCTACAAATTCCTAAAAGGTGTTTATGACTTTCTTCTGCTAATTCTTTATTCCTCGGTCCACTTGTCTCCTGCCTGCATCTCATTTGCCTGGTGATCTGACCTGAGTCTCCATCCTTGAGGGTCTGAGCCTTTGGTGATCCCGGCTATAAAGCATCACAGCAGACTTCTGTCTGCCTTTACCATTGGGCATGATGATGTAGGAGGTACTCCACAGGGACCCTGCGTTCCACCCATATCCCTCCTGTGTGTATTTGTGTGTGTGTATGTGGTGACGATCCCCAAGTGGCCAGGTGGCAGTCCCAGTCTCCAATTCAGCGGAACCGTTATTGTGCCTCCTGGTGGAAATGTTCCTCCCTTCAGTTCTAAAACCACCAGACAATCAAAATTCAGAATTGCCTGAACAGGAGGCAGACAGCAGGCATTTTGACAATGGTGAAACTCAAATCACCGCCTCCACCCCTAGTTCCGAGACCCTTTGGAAGAAACATACCATAACAGACGTCTAGTTCAGAGCACATATTCCCTGGGGGCCTTATCTGCTCCAGCCACCAGGCTGCTTCCTCTCCACGCCAACATCATGTTTGTCCTCCCCTCTGAGTGCCTTCAGGCCCAATTCTGACAGTTTGACCAGGTGTCTTTGGAGACAGCCACCAGCGTTATGAGCAGACTGGAGCAGGGGAGGAGGACAAGAGTGAGGGCTCCAGAATGGGCGACTAGCCATAGATTGGTCCCAGTCCAGCTGCCAGGCTGTGTTCCCTCAGCTCACTGCCAAATTCCCACTCTGGCCTCAGTTTCCCTCTGGGTCCCAGTGGGGATAATAACATGGCTCCTCCTCCCAGGGGGGCTGTGTGGATTAACTAATTAATGAGTGTGACATCGACTGCTTCCACAAAGGGGCTGATTAAATGCTGAGTGTTGTTATTAGAGCGATGGAGGGTGTGTGACAGGCAGAGTCGACTGGAGACAGATCTGCTCCCCTCGCCTCCTCCCCACCCCCTTCCTCCGTCTGCCCCACGCTCTGCAAGCTGAACATCTTGCAAGACAAAACCAAGATGATTTTTGGCACCCCCCGAAGACAGTGTATAACTTTTGCGCATTTCCCCTGTACTGGAATGTGAGTCACGGCCCAGCTTTGTAGAGTAATCTGTCTCCGACAGCTGGCACAGCTGTGCCCTGCCCCAGACTCTAGGCTCCCAGCAGCTGCAGGATGGGATGACTTGGCCAGTGATTGCATCAGGTTAGAGCTGCCTGCAGAAAGACAACTGCAGGATTCCTGAGCTGGGTACCAACCCCCTGACTGCATTGCCCCAGGGTCCCAGCGATTGACTGACTGCCTTTCCTCACAGTCTGAGGGAGGGAAGGCCAATGTGGCATACTGGGCTGAAGGCTGGCGGAATTCAAAACATGCAGGGTTTTAAAGTATAAAGTATCTGCTCATGGCTGCGGGAGATCCAATGACTACATTTTAGCTTGGATGCAGGGTGTAGGATAATGGATGAAATCACAGCTCTGGGCATGGTGACTTTAGCCTATCTTGTTCCCAGATGCAAAAATCCAGGGAGGCCCCTGAGTGAAATAGTGAATGTGATTTTCCCAGTAGCCAGTGTGAGATCATGGCCCACTCCCTGATGCTGGGTCCCCCATCTCTGAGTGTTGAAAGGTGATGGCTCCCACCCAGAACCCTGGTACCCATAATGGGGTGAATGGGAAGGAGTCACTCAGTCCCACCACCAGGTAACTGTTTGCATCTGACAATCAAGGGGAATGTTGTTTATCCAAATAGCACAAACTCAGCCTGCCTGGGGAGGCAAGAGAAAAGCTCTGGAGGCTGAGCTGTCAGACTCCCACAGGGAGAGAAATTAGCCAGTTGCAGATCTAGGGAATGCATGTGAATTGGGGTTTGGGACACCTGGAGCCAGCTCAAGATCATCCCGGGCATCTCATGGCAGGATTTCAGCCCTCTTTCCTCTGAAAACTGCTGCTCTCCTGCCTGCTTTTCCTCCTGCTGTGAGATACAGGTATGGGTCATACCTGGAAGTGGGGGGCTGGACCAGCAAGGGATTAAAAGATCAGCCGCCACTGGGATGTGCTGAGGTCCTGTGCAAGAAGCAAGTTATCCCCTCCCACTAGAGGAGAGTCTACAGCCCACACCTTTTACCTGAGGAAGCGTAATTTGCAGTCAGGGTCTCGACAAATCTATGTGGTTATGCAGTGATGATGGTGGAGGTGATGGTGGTCTAGGTGGTGGTGATAATAGGGAGGAGAAAGAGGGCTGATGGCTTCCCAGGGGTTTTTCCATTCCCATCTCATCCTCCATTCGCTTGGGTATCACCAGCACTTTCACTGTAATGCCCAGAGGATTGGGGGATCCTTGCATCTCATTAAGCCAGCCTGTTTGTAAGTGTCTGCTCCCTAATGAGCATTGTAGTAACTAGTTTTTCTCCTTGGGGCGCTGGGGAGCTATGGGAGTGTAAACACAGATGTCTCAGGGGAAAGATTGCGTGCTTACGAACTGGGGTGATTCATTTCCACTTTCTGGACAATAATAACAAGAGTAGAGACTTCTCTTGAGGGTGTTCATCCATCCATCCACCCATTCACCCACCCACTCGTTCTTCCACCTGCCTCTTCACCCACCCATTTACCCACTCACCCATTCTTCTACCCAGTCTGTCCATTGCCCATTTACCTACCCATCTACTCACTCCTCCACCCACCTACCCATCCATCCACATATCCATCAGTCCATCCACACATCCATCTAACTATCCATCAACTCTCCCATCCATCCACCCATCCATCCACTCAACTATATTCCTAAATCATATCCAGTTGATTCTTCCTCCTAAATATCTTTGGAACTACCCACTTCTGTCCATTTCTACCAGTACCACCCAAGTCCAGGACACCCTTGCCTCTCTTCAGGGCCACTGCCGCAGGCTCCTAACTGCTCTCACTTCTCATCAATTTTCTACCCAACAGGTAGAGTGACCTTCTATAAATGAACATCAGTTTATATCATGTCACTGCTTAAAACCCTGCTCTGGTTTCTTATCCCTCTTAAAATAAAGACCCCAATTTTTGTTGGGTATAAAGTGTACAGATGAATTTCTACATATGTATATACCTGTGAGCACACCCAGATGAAGATACAGAGTATTTCCAGTTCATTGTGCCCTTAACAATCAATATTCACCCGCCAGAAGTAACCACTATTTGGACTTCTATTCCATGGGTTTGTCTATTCCTGAACTTCCTCCAAATGGAATCATAGAGTACGGACGCTTGTGCCTGGCTTCTTTTCTGCAACATTATGTCTATTATTATGTGTATCAGTCGTTCTTTCTTTTCACTGCTGTGTCATATTTCATTAGGTAAATAAACCATGATTTGTTTGTCTATTCTGCTGTTGCTATATACTTTTTCCAGCCTGGGATTCTAATGAATAAGGCTGCTACAAACATTCTTGTATAAGTCTTTTGGTGGACATCGCACTTATATTTCTTGGGTTGGATGGTAGGCAGGATAATGGTCCCCCAGTGATGTCTCCATCCTCATCCCCAGAACCTGTGAATATGTTTGAGTACATGACAAAGGGGAACTCAGATTGCAGGTGGAATTAAGGTTGCTCATCAGTTGACCTTGAGATGGCGAGATTATCCTGGCTTATCTGGATGGGTTCAGTGTGGTCACAAGCATCCTTATGACTGGGAGAGGGAAGCTAGGTGAGAGAACCAGAGAGACAACAGCGTGAGAAAGACTCAACAAGCCATTGCTGGCTTTGAAAGTGAGCCAAGAAGTCAGAAAAGGCAAGGAAACAGATCATCTGTCTGGAGCCTCCAGAAGAAACACAGCCCTGCCGACACCTTGATTTTAGCCTGGTGAGACCCATTCCGGACTTCTGACCTTCAGAACTATAAGATATAGATTTGTTTTAAGCCACAAAGTTTGTGGCAATTTATGACTACGGCAATTGGAAACTAATACCGGTAGATTCTTAGGAGTGGCATTGCTGGGTCATAGGATGGGCAAAAGACTCACATTCTTCTTGTGACCTCTACCACCCTGCCAACATGTCCACCCCCAACTTGGACCACTCTCTGCTCTTCTCTCCACCCTTCAGCCACGTCAGGCAAGCCAGCCACGATGTTCCTCAGAGGTGTGCTTTGCATGTGCTGTTCGCTCTGCCAGGATGGCTCTCCCCTCCCCCACTCTTTAGTGATCGGTTCCCAGGATGCTTCCTCAAGGAAAGGAGGTCAGGTTCCCAGTTACTGATGTGCTCTCCAAGCACTCTTTTCTTTTCCTCCGGGCCACCTGTCAAGGTTTGCCACATTCGTTTAGGTGGTTCAGTTTCTCCCCCATCCCCACACCAAGACCCCATCCCCAGACTAGAGGCGCCATGTGGGGAGGGACTGGGTCACTCCCATGTGCTTAGCATATTGCCCCTGTGCCTGGCACATAGTAGGCCCACAGAAGCTACCTGCTCCCTGTTGAATGAATGAACTTCTATTTGATAGGGGATAGGGAGGGGGAGATGTCTGGGTATAGTGAGCGTGTCAGAGGAAGTGAGGAGAAGAGGAAGGAAGAAGGAGAAAGGAGACAGGAAGAGAGACAGAAACACACACCCTGGAGACCACTAAGGCCCAGATTCTGCCCTCAGTTTCAATCTCATTTCACCAGCATCCCCAGGGCAAGAAGACTCTTGAAAACCATTCATGTGAATCAAACCCACAGGAGGGAAAAGCTGATCTCTTAGTGAGAAAGACCCTGTATTCCTTTACAGACAGCTTGATGCCTTTCCAGGGACCTGTGACTCATCCTCACTGCCTTGGAAACAGTCAGCCTGGCCCCTGAGTCAGGATGGATGTTATATATAAGTCTGGAGGTGACCAAGATGCCAAGAAAGGCAGTGGGTTTCCCAAGGCTCCCCAACATGTTAGAATCAGAACTGGGACCTGAGACTGGGGCTCTTGACTCCCAGCTCAGTGGTGGGGTGGGGTAGTGTTGACAGATTTAGCAAATTAAAGAACAGGATGCCCAATTCAATTTGGACTTCAGATGAACTACAAATATTTTTTAGTATACGTATGTCCCAAGTATTATACAGGACATAGTTATACTAAATAATTATTGTCATTCATCTGAAATTCAAATTTAACTGGGCAGCCTATATTTTATCTGGCAATGGTGGGGTAGGACTTCGGGGTGGGGTTGGTTAATCCCTGCTTCACTACTAAGCAGGCCTATCTGGGGACCCCAGTCCCCACGCTACCTAGAACACACAGCCTGTCTGTCCCATGGACAGAGCTGGCCACCCTCTGACCTCCTTGGCCTCCTTGACTCACCCTCTTCAGCCTCTGAGAAGATCCCAGCCTACTGCCAGGACACTGGTTTTCAACCTAGAATCTTAGAATTATTTGCCTGGGCTGCACCCCAGGCCAATTACAGCAGAATCTCTGGGGGTAAGACTCAGGCATCAGGAGTTTTCAAAGCTCCCCAGGCGACTCCAGCAGGCAGCTGAGGTTGAGAACCACTGTATATCAGGACCCGCTTCTTGGCTGCTAAGGGCGTGTTAGTTCTGCCTTTGCCTCCTGGCTCCTGGAAGAGACTTGGGAACCCCCGCAGTCTCAGCTGCTCCCCTTTGCAAGCCACTCTGCCGCAAGCCCTTCTGCTCTCAGCTCTTCCAGCCCTTTCTGGTTGATTCTAAGGAGTTCCCGTTTCAGAGAATGACAGTTCCCATTACCCCCAGGCTCATTAGAAAAGTAGGGGTGGGAACGCCCACCACTGGCTGGGATCCTTATGCCTCTGCTGGGATCTAGAGCATCCGGGATGCCTCTTGGGTATCCAGGGTCAAGGCCAGGCAGAAAGCAGGTTATTCTGTGAGCTGATTCTTTGTTCTTGGAGCCCAATCCTTGCGGCTGGGTTGGCTCTGTCAGCTGTGGGTGTCTGTAACACCCTCGTACTTCTCCCCCAGAGCACACAGTGTGCTTGTGCTTACTTGTCACGCTACGTCTGTCTTTCCCACTAGACTCAACTTCAGGAGGGCAGGGGATGGGTCTGTGTTCCTGGACCTTGGCTGGTGGCTGGAGCAGAGGTTCAATGAATATTTGTGTAACTGGTGGGTGAAACCCTAGCAGTTATAAACTCTAACCCTGGCTTTGTACAGACGATGGAACAGAGGCACAGAGAGGGGAAGTGACCTGCCCCAGGTTGCACAGCATGGTGGAGGCTGAGTTAGGACTAAAGCTCAAGACTTTGGTTCCCATTCCAGGGCTCTTTCTGCTCAGTGCCACTTAGGGTGCCCCCACCTCTACTCCCACCCCCCCAACCCCTCTCAGCCCTGTTCTGAGCCATCAGCGTCTCCTTTCAAGCTCCCCCACTACTCTCTCTCTCTCTCCCCCCCTCCCCATCCTCTCCCAAGGCTTCCCTTTCTGGGAAGGGTCAGGGTGACCCTGGCAGTGGATGAGGAGACAGGCAGAGGCAGGAGGAGACATATATTCTGCAGAAAACACCGGAAGTCCCTCTAGCCTGAAACTTCCTCTACCAAACAGACTTCCTGTGAAGAGCCCTGCAAGGTGTGGAGGGACGTCTATGTTGCCAGGCCTCTCAGGGTGGACCTTGCCCTCCCCCCACCTCCTCTCACCTTGGAGGAAGGACTGAGCTTCCCCCAAACTCAAGGAGCCTGCTTCTCCCCAGGCGAGTCCAAGCTGGAAGGTCCACAAACAGGGTTTGGAGCCAAGTAGAGCCAGCTAAACACCCCCTCCCCTTTTCCTGGCTGTAAAATCCTCACTGAGGCTCAGTTTCCTAATCAGGAAAATGAATCTAATAATATTGCCCCGGTTGGGCGGTGGTGAGGATGCCACACATGGCACTAGGCATGCCATTAGGTACTCAGCCAAGGTGCTTTCCCAGAGCCTTTGCCCTGGGGACTCAGAGACATTTCTAGGCTGGACATGACCACAGTTAGCAGAAACTCAAGGCTGATCCCCTGATTGGACAAAGCGATGTCATCCATCCTCTCCTGAGCTGTGAAGGTGGCCTTTTTCGTAATTTCATGAATGATAATGGCCTCCTAATGGGCTCTTAGGGGATGGAGCACATTTCAGAGACTTCCCTGCCCTTTTTTGGTTTTGTTTTTGTTTTTTTTTTTGGCTGTACCACACAGCTTTCTGGATTTTAGTTCCCCAACCAAGGATTGAACTCAGACCCTGGCATTGGAAGCTCAGAGCCCTAACCACTGGACCACCAGGGAATTCCCTTCCCTGCCTTTTTAAAAAATTTTGTTTTATTGAAGTATAGTTGATTTACAATGTTGTGTTAATTTCTGCTGTACAGCAAAGGGATTCAATTATACATATATATATACATATATATACATTCTTTTTCATATTTTTTGCCATTATGGTTTATCCCAGGATATTGAATATAGTTCCCTGTGCTACACAGTAGGACCCTGTTGTTTTCTCTGCCTTTTGAAGCCACGTCAAAAAGGGAAAGCAAGCATTTGCACTGCAGGGCACTGGAGGCAGGTTTGCAATGGGTCTTCTTGGGAGGGCAGATATCAGAGGGGACAGAACCTGATGGGCTGTGGCGGGCAGGATGAACTCAGGAAAACTCAGGACTGGGCTTTGCTCTCAGACGCCCTTTTCTTAGCAGTTTAAAAAATGTGTGTGTGTGTGTGCATGCGTGTATGTTGAAATATACATGATCTAAAATTAACCATTTAAACCATTTTTAAGTCTATGGTTCAATGGCATTAAGTACATTCACATTGTTGTGCAACCACTTCCGGAACTTTTTCATCATCCCATCCTGAAACTTTTTCATCATCCTACCCACCATGCAAGGACTCACAGTTCCCCTCTCTCCCCAGCCCCTCATAACCACGGTTCTACTTTCTGTCTGAATGAATTTGACTACACTAGGTACCTCCTGTAAGTGGCATCATACAGTAATTGTCCTTCTGTGTCTGGCTTATTTCACTTAGTCATAATGTTTGCAAGGTCCATGCATGTTACAGCATGTGACACAATTTCCCTCCTTTTTAAGGCCGAATAATATTCCATTGTAGGTATAGACCACATTTCATCCGTCAGTGGGCATTTGGGTTATTTCTACGTCTTGGCAATAGTAATAATAATGCTAATAATAATGCTATGAACATGGATGTGCAAATATCTGATCAAGTCCCTGCTTTCGATTCTTTTAGGTGCATACCCATGTCAAAAGATAAACTGAGTCATTACTAAAAATTTTAATAATCTGGACAAAAATTGATTCTAATGAGGCCGATCCAGGTGATAGATTGCTATGGAAAACCACTGTACTGTTTTCCACAGCATTTACACATTTTACATTCCCACCAGCATCCGATCTAGGAAACAGGAAGGAGCTCTGAGATGCTGAACAGAAGGAAAGACTTTTATAGGCAGAAGGGAATGGGAACAAGCAAGTTACACTAGGCAAAAAAGCAGGTTGGTTATCACAAAATTACTTTCCTTTAGGGGTTGCCAGGGGTCTATCAGGCAGATGACCTAACTGATTCTGGCCAGGCAATTTCTGATTGACTGGTTTAAGATTCCATTTCTGGGAGAGTCAAAACTGGAATTAAGTCTCAGTTTGGTGACATGAGGTTTAGCCTAAGCAACTTTATTTTGGGCCTGTTATCTTGTTTTTAACACCCAGATATGGAATTGCTGGATCATGTGGTAATTTTTCATCTAATTTTTTGAGGAACCACTATACTGTTTTCCATAGCAGCTACACATTTTACATTCCTACCAGCAACGTCCAAGGGATCCAATTTCTCCACTTCATGCCAACACTTATTTTCTGTGTGTTTTTGTTTTTTGTTTATTTTTTGGCCACAGAGTGCGGCTTGTGGGATCTTAGTTCCCCAACCAGGGATTGAACCTGGGCCCTCAGCAGTGAGAGCACGGAGTCCTAACCACTGGACTGCCAGGGAATTCTCTGTTTGTTTATTTTTTTATCATAGCCATCCTAATGGATGTGAAGTGGTGTCTCATTGTGATTTTGATTTGCATTTCTCTGATGATTAGTGATGTGAAGCATCTTTTCATGTGCTTATTGGCCATTTCTAAAATGTTACTTTTTATTCTTTTTTTATTGAGGTATAAGTTACACACAGATCTTCAGTGTGTGTAGCTTGATTAATTTATTAAACAACTGGGTAACCATCATCCAGATCAAAATTTAGAACATTCCAGCATCCCAGAAGAGTCCTTGAGGCTCTCCCTAGTCAGCATTCCATGAAGGAAACCACCATTCTGACATCTATCACCGTGGATAATGTTACCTTTTCTAGAACTTCAAATAAATGGAATCATAGAGTGTGTTTATTTTTGTGATTGGCTTCTTTCACCCTTTGTTATACCTCTGAAATTCATTCACATCCTTGCATATAGTAGTAGCTCATTCTTTTTCATTGCTGTGTAGTATTCCATTGCATGACTAAACCACAGTCTATTAGGATTAATCATATGAAACTGTGAGTCTTCCGCCTTTTAATCTACAATATAAAAGACCATTTCATAAGGCTCAACCAAGTATTTATCCACTCTACAGACGATGGATATTTGCTGCTGTGAACAATTGTTTCTACGTCTTGGTGGACACATACATGCACCCATGTCTGTTGAATATATTCCTAGGGATAGATTTCCCGGGTCATAGGCTATATGTGTGTTAGGTTTGGTCATTTCTTCCAGTTTTACAAGGTGACTTTACCAATTTACACTCCTACCAGCCGTGTGTGAGAGTTCCAGTCGCTCCACATCCTTGTCAACATATGGCATAGGCTCTCCTTTCAGTTTTAGCCAACTTTCCAGCCACCTTTTGAGGAACATGACCCAACTTGTTCCCTTTCCCACTCCCTGTAGTGACTCCATAGGTCAGAGCTGATTGCCCTGGGCTCGCCCCCAGTCTGAAGGCACCTCTACACGGACTGGACAGAAGGTCAGTTAACCACCTGGTGGGGCTTGATTTTAGCTCCACCGCATGTAGTCATACTGTAATGAGTATTCGATGCTGTGATACACCATGATTTGGTCATTCAGATGGCCAAATATATGTTTCTCATGTGTTTGGCCTTTGTCCATAGCTCCCCAAACCCTTGGAATTTCCTTTGCAGTAAAGGCCAGTGGGAGCATCTTTTATAATCATATTTGGTCTCTTGTCCTCAGTTCCTGAAATCTCTTCAGAGACATAAAGGTGAAATGGGTGTTTTGTTTTTCATAACAAACCCCTTTCCACCACAACTGGGTTTATGTTAATGAGGTGACTTCTGGAAAGTGCCTAAGGATGGAGGCTGGTTGTCAGGGGAATCAACCATGAATAGAGGGGTAGGACCGATTTCTGGGTTGCAGAGAAGGCCTGGAGGTTGAATCAATCACCAATGGCCAATGAGTTAATCATGTGTAAGTAATAAAGCCTCCATTAAAAAAACAAATGAGGGAACTTCCTTGGTGGTCCAGTGGTTAAGAATCTGCCTTTCAATGCAGGGGACATGGGTTTGATCCCTGGTCAGGGAACTAGGATCCCACATGCCGTGGGGCAACGAAGCATGCCCACTGCAACTAAAGAGAAGCCAAATAAATAAAAGAAAAGAAACAAAAAACCCTAAAGGGGTTGGGGTTCTGAGAGCTTCCAGGCTGGGGAACCAGAGCGCTCCCACTTGCCACCAGGCCTGGCCCCAGACTCCCCGAGGACAGAAGCTCCTTTGTTTGAGACCTCGCCCTCTTCATCTGGCTGTTGACTCGTGTCCTTTAATATCCTTTGTAATAAAGCTGTAATCTGGTGAGTAAACTGACTTCCTGAGTTCTGTGAGTCGCTCTAGCAAATCAACTGAACCCAGGGAGGAACCTTTGATTTATAGCCGGTCTATCAGAAGCCCAGGTAACAACCTGGGCTTGTGACTGGCATCTGTAGCAGAGGCAGTCTTGAGGGGCTGAGCCCCTAACCTGTGGACTCTGGCGCTGTCTCCCGGTAGGTGCTGTGAGGATTGAGCTGAATTCTCAGACATCCTGCTGGTGTGGGAGAACTGCTTGCTGGTGCGGGGAAGCCCCCCACACACATTGAAATTGGGTTCAGGAATCCCCAAACCTGTGGCATTAGGACCACCCAGTCAAAGCCCTTCCTCAGGACATATAGTACCAGCAGGGAGCAGATGACATGAATCAGGACCCTGGTGGTGACCCTAAGCCCCCCACCCCCACCCCCGGGGGGTGATCTGGGGCCTGGGGGCTTGTGGGACTGATGCGTCACCTGCCTCTGCTCTGCCTTCTAGTTCCCACCTGTGCCTTCAACCTAGCATTGTCTGCAGGTTCCTCAAGCATTGGAGCTGGAAGACATTTGCCTTCTGCGTATGTAATGTTTCTCAGTGTATGTGGATCCCATTGTGGTGAATAACATTCAAATAGGCTGAAAGCTTTCCCGTATTTACAGTGGTCTTTTGTGTTATATTTTCTCAGTCAGTGAATTCACAAAAATACAACTATTAATAAAAGGGGTGGAAATAAGTGAAACGGATGTAAGAGTCCAGAAAACAAAAGAGACCAGATGGTCTTGGACATCAGTCAGTATGGCCATGTTGGAGGTTACCAAAATTTGTGGGGTGTGGGGTGTGGAATGCTTCAAGTCTTCCACCTCCCTCAAGCCACACTTCCCTGAAAGATCCAGGGAAGTGTGGCTTGAGTCCCTCTTCTTTGGATTGGGGAAGTCTGGCCTCCTTCTCTGCATCTCTGAGAACCTCCAGTGGGTGTTTATGAATGCTTTCCTGGTACCTCCTAGTCCAGATTTCTGCAACCACATCCCAGGTACCCCCTCCCACCCTGAAATTTCTCTCCATACTGCTTCACCCAAGTACAGGCCTGGCCCTTTGCTGATGGGTTGATCAAGCAGGACCACAAGGGCAAGACTGCCCGGGTTCAAAGCCCAGCTCTGCCATTGATGGATAGCTGGCTGACCTTGGGCAAAGTTCTCCGTCCCCCTGGGCTTTGGTTTTCTCATTATAAAATTGGGGCAGGCGTGGTCCCTCTTCTTTGGGCTGCTTGAAGGTCCCATGATTTGATGTGAGTAAAGCCTCCAGTGCCTGGCAATTACAGGGCACGAACCATCATTTTTATTTATTCCCCACCATGTGCTACTGTTTATAACTGATTTTATGCAAGGTTTGGGGACAGAGGAAGGGAATTACAGTGCAGCATCAGAACAACTTACGGCTGAACCACAGACCACACCATGTTTAGCATCTCTTGTCCATGTCCATCTCAGGAAGTGTCTCACCCGCCCGCTGCCTCCTCTGGCCCAGACCTCATGCCATTTCTTGGGGCTTCCTCACCATGCCCCCTCTCCAGACCCTTCCCCCAGTTCCCACCCCCCTCTCAGCCACCAGAAGATGTAAAGTTGATTTTCCAAGGCATCTACATTTTGGTTGCAATTGCTGTCGTTGTAGAAGAGGCTCCCAGACAATGATGCTTCATGAAACCCAGACAGCCCTGTTAGGAGGGGTCTGGGAAACCTGTAAGGGCACTTTTCTTTGTCACAATATGTATGTGTGTGTAACCTGTTATTATGTATAAACACAAAGTAATTTTGCATGTCTCTAATACACACAGAATTTTCCAGGAACAGAACTATTATGTACACGGAAGAGAAGATTGTCCTTTGTTTTGTTCAGCATTTTGCCAAGACTTGTTGCCCATTTCATGTCTCCAGGCTCAGCACGGCCCGTGGTGTCTGAGTCACCATCAGGACCACCTGGGTCCGTCTGCCTCCGTGGATGTCGTGTTCCTGTTGGTCCCACTAGGAGCAAGCGTCGGGGCCACGTCATCCCGTCTCCTCTGCAGTCGGCTTGTGCATTTTCACCCTGAAACGATTTTATTATAAATTACTATCCTTTAATTTCTCCTTCACGTTATGGTTAAGATATTACATTGATTTTTTTCAAAAAAGCACGTGTGAGGGCACGTGTGACTACTTACAAATTTCGCTTCGACTTGCTACAGGGGGAGTTGCAAAGGACTTGTCATCCGGAGGGGGCTTGGGTCTGCTGGGGTTGCCAGCCACCACTTAAGGGCCCACCTTTGCATAATTTAAGAACCATTGCCGAGCTCTCGACACCCAGGAGTGATTTTTTTCTGAAATGAAGTTCTCAGCTCACTGAATGAGGAGGCTGCTGCCGTCATTTATTCTTTTAAAAAGCTCTTTTTCCTCTCCCCTGTAATTGTTCTTTTTTTTTCTCTTTCTTCTCTGTAAATGTTCTGGGTTAACAATCCCACTGCTGGTCCCCTTGCTCTCGGGCCACTTACTCCTTGAACTGTCCTCACAGAATGGCTCCAGGAGATGGTCCCAATATCTGAAGGTGACTGTACCACATCTGGACATAAAACCATCTGTAGCCTCACGTTCAAGTTCCTCAGCCTGGCCCACAGGGCGCCGGCTGAGCCTGGGCATAGGGTTTGGCCTCCTCTCTGCTCACTCCTCCCTCCCATCTTGCCATCCAGTCCCTGTGCCTGTGCCCAGGCCTCTTCCTCTATCTGGATGCCCGAGCCCCACCACCCTTAGCTCCATCCACCCAGGGACGTCCTATTTTGCTCTTCAGTAGAAACTCAGTCCTAAAGTCCCACCGGTAGAAGATGGGCTTCCACTGGGGCCTGGAGTTGATCAGGGGAGCGGTGGCCACTAGGGGAGGGAGAGAAAGGTGTCGGGTTTTAGAGAATTCAGCAAAGGACACTCTTCTTCCCCATCTAAGCCTGGAACTCACTGAGCGAGACACACAGCAGCCACACAGGGAGATCAAAATATTTCTCTCTGGTCGTGACTTCAGATCGGTGACCAAGGGGGCTTCCTAGATCCCACCCTTGAACTTGACATTCACGCACCAAAACCACCCAGTCCCTGGCCCAAATGGGGATGCAGTATAGGCTTCCAAAAGAGAAGGAGCTGGGCTGGGCGTGCCCAAGTGCTCCCCCCAAACTTGGCTATCAGATAAGTCACTTCTCTGCAGGGGAGGAGGAGGAGGGAGCTTCAAGAGAGAGGCTGGAATGTTACTGTAATTCAATGGACACTCCTCCACACTGAAACATGATGGGAGGGAAGCTGTGACCAAGACACCACTGCTCGGTTGGTGTTGCTAGCAGGTCCCAGATGGAGCAGGAGCTCGGAGAGGAGGCCAAGGCCAGAGGGGACCGTCAGAGTTAGGAACTGTGCAGAGAACTTCTCTACTTTAAAATAACCTTTGAGGGACTTCCTTGACTGTCTAGTAGTTAAGACTCCATGCTTCCAAAAGCAGGGGGCATGGATTTAATCCCTGGTTGGGGAACTAAGATCCCACATCCCACATTTATTTATTTATTTTTTGGTGTGGCCAAAAAATAAACTAATTAATTAAATTAAATATGCTTTGATTATCACCAAAGTTGTATATGTACATCGTAGAAAGTTAGAAAGCGCAGATCAGCAAATATAAGAAAACAAAACCACTCCATTCCAACCGTCTGGGAAGGATCACTATAAATACCTTGTTTATTGTCTGTCTTCCCAGACATCTTTTTATGCATATATGTATATATATTTTATCAAGACAAGCTCATAATGTCCTTGTTGCATTGCAACCTGCTTTTTTTCCAATTAACAATCTCGACCTCTCCATCCATGCATTTTTATCTTACCTAGCGCACAGCACATACTCAGATTCCCTCATTGTCCCCCAAACGTCTTTAAGCTTATTCGTGTAAACTAGGGTGCCATCGGGACCCTCCGGTTGGCTGCACTTAGGTCTCTTTGGGTTTGGCAGGTCCCTTTCTTATGACAAAGACTTGTGAGGACTAGACCAGTTGTCTTGTCAAATGCTCCATCTTCAGGATTTGTCTCTTTGTTTCCATCTTGCCTTGTTAAGTTCATTCCTTTGTCTCCTGCATTGCCAGGAAAATTGTTGGACTCCAGTTAGGAGGCGATTTGGACTAGGATGCATGGCGGGTGATGGTGGTCTACTTTGTGATGCATCCCACCAGAAGCAACGTAATGTCTCATGAGGGATGCTGGCTTCTGGTGACTATTTCTTACAGGGCTGGGCTGAGGGTCTTCCCAGCTAGAAGCATCCTTCGAGCGCCTTGCTCTCATTTAAACATAGAAACTGAGATCCAGAGAGCAGCCTCCTGGAGCAGAAGCCCTTACAGTTTAGAGTGCCTTCTCCCTCCAGGGACCCCCTTTGGAGTTTCAGCACAGCCCCAAGATGCAGGAATTGTGACTCTCATTCCAAGGAAACTGAGGCTCCATGTGGCTAAACGTCCAGAGCTGGGATGTGAGCCCTGGTCTCTGCCTCCAGGTCCTTTCTCTTTCCCCTGCTCCAGGCCACAGGGCTCTGCCTGCCCTTCTCCATCAGGAGACACCTTGGTGTATCTGGCCGGCCCTTGAGCCCTCTGGGCTCAGCCTATGGGTCCAGCCCAGGGCACGTTGCTGCCCTAAGAAGGCCCCACAACTATCTTTGCCTTTTGGAGGCACAGGCCTTCACTCCGGGCTTGGGGGCAAGGGGACACAGCTGTCTGGACCCCAGAATGTGCCAGCTCAGCAGGGCTCAGATTTCCCCCAGACGACAGAGCCTTTTTGCAGGCAGCAGAGGACAGAGGGGAGAGCTTGGCTTTGGCTGTCCCGCTGCTCCCTGGCTCTTGTTCCCATTTTAACCTGAGAGTAAACCGAGTTTCAGAGAGTTTGCAAGGCAGCTGGCCTTGGGACACACAGCTGGATGGGGCAGAGCCAAGACTGGAATGTGGGATCCTGCCTCCCAACCCAGAGCAGCTTCCATGGGACCCCATCCCGCCACAGCATCCTGGGGGAGGTCCCCACTCACCAACCAATCAAAAGCTGGGGGAAGTAAAGAGAGCACTAGATAAGGAGCTCTGGTCACAGTCCAGCCTGCTGTCCACCAGCTGTGCCTGTTCATTCATTCATCAACCTGCATCGTACCTGGATAGGCACCAAGTTTGCACTAAATGTGGGGGATACAGAGATAAAAAAAAATGTTTGGGAATCAGATGGAATTGTTTTCATACCTTGGCTCAGTGACTCACATGTTATATAACCTTGGACAAGTTATTTGACCTCTCTTAACCTCAGTTCCTTTATCCACAAAACAGTGATAAGGTTCTCTAGTTGCCTTGTTGAGAGAATTAAGTGCACGGAGAGTGCTTAATAACAGGAGCTCACACTTATATCATGTTTACTATGTGCCAGGCGCTGCTCTTCACATTTTATAGACATTAATTTCTTTAATCTGCACAACAGAGGTAGGTATTCTTATTAACATCCTCATTTGACAGATGAGGTACCTGAGGCCCAGAGAAGTTAAGCGACCTGTTCAAGTTCACACAGCACATAAGTGGTGGAGCTGGGCTTCAAACCCAGGCAAACTGTTTCCAAAATAACCTATGCTTGTAATTGCTATGCTTAGACTAAGGCTTGGCCATAACCTTCATAGACACTGGATGCTATCTTTGGGTCACAGAAGGGAAATGCTCTCTGTTCAGACTCTCTTTGTCACTATGCTTGGTCCCTAATGTCCTCTGGGACTAAAAGAGCTTGGGGCTGGTGTGTCTGTCCACCACATAGTCTGTGAAGGTGTATCAGGCAGCGAATGTGGCACTCGTGTTGTATAACAAAACACACCCAAATTCAGTGGCTTAAAAGGACAGTCATAACTTCTCATGCTCATGGGTCTGCAGCGGGGTTGGGCTTGGCTATGTGGCTCTGCTCCAGGCGGCTGGTCCAGCTCAGCTCAGATGCATGTTTCACCCTGGAGGCCAGACTACAGGAGTTGCACATTTGGGATGCGCTCTTCCAGGGGCTATAGCAGATGTGCAAGGGAGGCGGCAAGCTCAGCCAGGAAAGTACATTTCCAACCTCTGTTCACCTCATCCCCCACTGGTCAAAGCAAGTCATGTGATCAAGCTCACAGTCAAGAGCAGGGAGGAAACCCCACCCACCACGAGGCCCCCGTGAAGGGGTATTGTGAAAGCCACTACAGGACAATGAAGAATTGGGATCAAAATTTCAACTTCCAGGGACTTCGCTGGTGGCGCAGCAGTTAAGACCCTGAACTCCCAATGCAGGGGACCCGGGTTTGATCCCTGGTCAGGGAACTAGATCCCACATGCATGCTGCAACTAAGAGTTCACATGCCACAACTAAGGAGCCCCCCTGCAGCAACTAAGACCCAGCACAACCAAATAAATAAATAAAATATTTAAAAAAAGAATTCAACCTCATAGAAGCACAGAGGAGAATGATGGTTGCCAGGGGATGGAAGAGGGAGAAATGGAGAGGTGGGTCTTGAGGGTACAAAATTTCAGTTATGCAAGATAAACAGTTCTGGAGTTGTACCACACGGTATACTGCCTGTAGCTAGCAATGCTTCATCCCATACTTAAAATTTGCTGAAAGGGACTTCCCTGGTGGAGTAGTGGTTAAGAATCTGCCTGCCAATGCAGGGGACACGGGTTTGATCCCTGCTCCAGGAAGATCCCACGTGCCACGGAGCAACTAAGCCCATGAGCCACAATTATTGAGCCCATGTGCCACAACTACTGAAGCCCACGCGCTAGAGCTCGTGCTCTGCAACAAGAGAAGCCATGGCAACGAGCAGCCCGCTCACCACAACAAAGAGTAGCCCCCACTCGCCGCAACTAGAGAAAGCTCAGGCGCAGCAACAAAGACCCAATGCAGCCAATAAATAAATAAATTTATTTTTTAAGAAAATTTGCTAAGAGGGTAGATCTTATATTGTGTTCTTACCCACCCCCCCACACCCCTCCCCCGCAACAAATTCAACTTTCAAAAAAGAGAAGGGTCCAGGGCTGGGTGACTCAGCTTGGGACCAGACATCAGGCTGGGAATCTCTCAGAAGCCCAGAGGCCTGGGCCACGTCCAGTTCTGGAAGCTCCGAGTTTATTAAAAAACCAAGACATGCTAACACGGCTTATGATAATTGCAGCGTATTTTAGATGTTTACATTTAACAAATTAATGCTTTTAGCACACACACAAATTGCTAAGCAATATAATTATGCTATTCACAAGAAAATTATAGGATTTATTAAAATGATTAGCTGCTGGTATTACAGGCGGCGGGGTCCAGCAATGGGCCACAGGTGTGAAGTTTTCTGGTTCAGTCAGGCCAGACTCTCTGTCCCTGGACAGATGACTTCCTTGGGAGACAATGACCCAAGCATAACCCTGAGGCCCTTGTTGTGCATTAGAAACACCTGGGAAGGGACTTCCCTGGTGGTCCAGTGGGTAAGAGTCCATGTTTCCGGTGCAGGGGGCCCCAGTTTGATCCCTGGTCGGGGAGCTAGAGCCCGTATGCCGCAACAAAGACCCGGCATAGCCTAAATAAATAAATAAATATTAAAAAAAAAAAAAAAGAAAAGAAAAGAAATGAAAAGAAACACCTGGGAAGCTTTCATAAAATGCTGATGCCTGGGTCCCCCACACAAAATTTCTGATTTAATAGGACCCGGGTAGAAATGCTTAGGCACCAGATATTTTTTCAAAACCCCCCTGTGTAACTCTGATGTGCAGCCCCAGGGTTGAGAACCACTGGATTATGGGGTGGGAAAGTCTAAGCCAGTTTGTGCTAATGAGATGTGAAGTTAGGCTTGCTCGAAGTTTTTGGAAAAGAATCTTCCTTATTCTTGACAGAGAGGCCTGGACAGCTCAGTCTCTCTTCTGATGGACGCAAACTTGGAAACACACCACCCCCTGCTACTGGTGACATCTCACAACCATGAGGGAAGCCGACCAGAGGACAAAGGGGATAGAGAAGAAAACAAAAACAGCCAGAGCCTTGATCTCACCATACCTGAAACCTACCACCTTCAGTTGTACAAGCCAATAAAAATCTCCTCTTGCTTAAGTGAGTTTGAGTCTCTTTCGTGTCACTTGCACCCACAGGCATTGAATAATGGGGGAGGACCAAGAGAGATGCTGCATGTGAGTGTTGTTAGCTGCAAGGGGGTGCACAGAGAACGGCTGCCCCGGGAGAGGAAGTTCAAGACCATGCTGCATTGCAGAACCTAGGCCTGGGGCCTGTGCACGGCAGGTGCTTAATAAACATCCGTCCAATGGGATGGGTGCTTTATGCTTTCATTTCCCTTTCCCTAATGCCCTGGTCTCTGCCAGATGCAAGAGGAAAGAGTAATCTGATTATCTGATTAAAGTAATATGGCCCTGTGTACCAGCAATTCCCTGGCTTAAGCCACAGGGACAGATCTGTGTAGGTAAGAGGCTTACCACCCCAAGGGTGAAATAATCAGGCCAGCAGGGGAGCAATTAATTAGACAAACGCTTACTAAGAGCCTACTATGTGCCAGGCACTGCACCAAGCCAAGGCAGCGGAGAAAGCTCCAAGGACTTTGCCTCCAGCAGAAAGCCTGTGGGGGTCTTTGAGGACGGGAGGAACACCTCTGACCCTTACCTGTGCCGTCTTCTACATACCTGGGCTAGTGCAACAGGGCATGCCCTGATACCCAGCGGTCATGCAATCTAACGCGCCCTCTCCCCTCCAAGACGTCCCCATGTCCCAGGGGTGGGGGTAACAGGCACGGAAAACCATGATTCTGTGGGCAGTGTTTTTGAAAATTATTGTTATCTTGACCAGGTAATACAGTCCCATGGTTCAAAAATTAAAACAGTATAAAATGACAGAAGCTGAGCAGCCAGTCTTGTACCCACCCCTGAAATGGGCACCCCATTTTCCTGTCTCTAAGGGCAGCCACTTCTTTAGTTTCTTGGGTTTCCCTTCTGCAGTCGTTATAGGGCCACTGTTGTGTATTAGCTGTTAAATATGCTGATTATCACCTTGCTTTCCAGCATCATGATAAAGTACATGCAGACACAAAATATATTTTCTCCCTTCCTTTCTTTCTCACACAGAAGTAATGTTATGAATACGCTGTTCTGAATCTTGCCCTTTTCATTAAAAAATATCCCAGTGCTCTTTACCTAGCAGTATAGAAAGCATCCTTATTCTTTTTTATGGCTGTATAGTATTCCTTCCAGAGATTATTTAACCAAACCCTTTACAGTGCATGTTTAATTTGCTTCCAATCTTTTGTTATAACAAGCAATAGTGCAGGGACTAGCCTCATATATCACCTGTGAGCAGCTCTACCTACAGGATAAAATGTAGCTTCAGGATTGCTCAGTCAAAGGGCACCTGTGTTTGCAACTTTGATAAATAAATAATACAAAGTTGCCCTTTGTAGGGAATGCACCATGTTGAATGCCCACCAGCAATGTATGAAACTTTTTTTTTAAGTGAATCAAACAAAATACTTTTCTTCCTGAAAACGAAAACACACTCCTTGTATGAAACTGGGAAAATACAAACACAAAGCAGAAAGCGAAAATCATACTTGCTCCAGCTCTGAGGAGATCTACCCATAGCCTGGTATATTTCCTTCAAATCTTGCTTGGTACCCTGTCTGCTATTCCATAATCTGATTTATTCACTGAACCAATATTTTGTGAATGGTTTCTCATGTTGGTAAATATTTTTTCTACCCTAGGAGAGGTGGTAGAGCAGAGATATTAAGCAAGCAGACCCTGGTTCAAATCTTAGCCCCACAGCTTTCTAGCTGCACGGCATTAGGCAAGTTACCTAACTGTTCTCTACTTCCATCTGCTCATGTAAAACGGGAATCCTAAGAGCGCCTGAGACAGGCTGGGGCCTGGGAACTGGGACCCTTTGCTGCAGTGCTTGCACCTGGACAAACTTCTCCTGAAGCAACAAAATACAAAGAAACTATAAGGGACTAAAGATAACTGCATGCTTGCACCATTTGGGCAAATTATGGACAAGATACGAAAAGACCAAAAACCCAACTGCCACTTCTGAAGAACCGGGAGCAAAAACAGGGTGCTGTGCATGCCCCCTGCACACACCACCACCACAGGGGTGGACAAACCACCTAGGCCACCCCTCTGGCCCAACCCCTGGACACACCCCTACCCTCACCCCATGTGAGGAAACAGCTGGCCCTGGCTCCGGGAATGAGCCAGTGAGATAGGGAAACTGTTACTTGTTCTCACTCCACCCTGCTGCAGCAGGGGCCCCAATAAAGCCTTGCTTGAATTTCTTGTCTGGCGTCTTATCAATTTCTACTGATTAAAGAGGCCAAGAACCCTGGTCAGTAACACACCTACCTCATGGGGTTGCCGTGACAGTTGAATGAGTCAGCACATGTGAAATGCACATGAAGGGTTTGGTGCTATAATAAACGTGAGCTGACACTGCATCAGTTTTGACTGCATGGTATCCCCTTGGATAGAAGTGCATCGCTTACTGAAAAAGTTCCCTATTGTTGGACACCAGGTTATTTCTGTTTTCAACTGTTCAGCTATGCAGCAATGATGCAGCTTTGTGGATACAGGTTTGCCTGGGTCCTTGGTTATCTTCGTGGAAGGAAGTAGGGTGCCAGGTATGACCTACAGCTCAATGGCTGCTCAGGATCTGTCCCACTGTGCCCCCTCGGAGCTTCTTAGGGTTGATTTTCACATCCCCGTCCCTCTGGGTTTTCCTTCATGCAGGCTTGAGAGGCAGTATCCAGGCTCCCTGGTGCCTCTCTCTTGGCCACTCCACCTGGGTATATCAAGTCACCTTTCTTGGCCAAGAGAATGTCAGAGCCTTAAAACCACCTGTCAACTGATAAATGGATTTTTAAAATGTGATATAGCCATATGATGGAATATTATTCAGCAATAAAAAGGAATTGGTATATGTAACAACAAGAATGAATCTTGAAGACATAAAAGTAAATGAAAGAAGCTGGACATATAAAGCCACGTACTGTATGATTCTATTTACATGAAATGTCTAGAAGAGGCAAATTTGTAGAGACAGAAAGTAGATTAGTGATTGCCAGGGACTAGCGGGAGAGCTGTTGGGGAGGGATTGCTAATAGGTACAGGGTTTCTTTTTTGGAGTGATGAAAACTTTCTGCAACTTGATATGGTCATGCTTGCACGGCCTTGTAAACATACTAAAACCCACTGAATTGTACACTTCAGAGGGAGGAATTTTCTCTAATAAACAATAAAAGGCAATTGAGTAGAACTGTGCACAAGGAGACAGAGGGAGCCCCCACAGGCTTAAGACCGAGCAGAATAAAGTTTAATCTCTGGTCATGGCCAGCAAGGCTCTCCCCAGTCCTCCATGCACCTTAGAATCACCTGGGAAGCTTTATAACCCCAAAGCCCAGGATGCACCCAGACCAAGGAAATCCAGTGAATCCCATGCACAGCAGGGACTGGGAACCAGTGCCCACATGTGCTTAAAAAACAACCACAAAGGAACAAACAAAGCAAAACATCTGGCCTGAGCAAAGAGCTTGGCAAGTTACAGGCTGCCCCACTTGGCAACCATATTGCCTCTTGCATAAGAGCAGGGACTCTGGAGCCAGGTAGACCTGGGTTCAATTCCCAACTTTTACTTAGTGACCTAAACCTCCCTGAGCACTGGTTTTCTCATCCACAGGCTAGTAGTGTTGCAGAAATTGGTCCATCGAGAATCCAAGCACCACACTTGGAAGGTTGGAGAACTCAGGTTTATTAACCCGCCTGCCCCAGATGAGCTAATGCTCCAAAGTTCTGGGCCTCAAGCTCAGGGTGAGCTTTACTTTTATAGTGCACATGTTTACAGAGCATGGAAGTTTCCAAACAGAAACTTACAAGGACAGGTGCAGAACATTCCAGTTTTTTTAGCAAAACATCTTAAAGTTACATTGGATTGTTAGGTTTGTTGTTTTCCTGTTTTTCTGGGTGCAGCAAGCTATTTCACAAAAGCAAAACAAGCATGGAGTTATTTTTAGCTGAGTGTAAGTTTCTAACTTTCCTCTTCAGTAGTAGCTGTTCCTCAGGGATCAGAGGAGATAAGCACTTGTTTTATGCAAGTATCTAGCAGTTTCCAACTTGCTCGGAGAAAAGCAAAGGGAGTATGACCCCTAACCCAGTGCATCTGCCCTTTTATATTTTTAATAATCATAATAATTTAAAATTCTTGCTCATTCTATGTGCTTTGTGGGAGAGGGTGTGTCTTGCCCCAGGTCCCTGACTGACCCCTGCGTTCTCTTCCTTGTGGATGGATGTGGGAGTACAAGCGGAGGAGGGCAGCCTCTGCAACTCTCCTGGTGGTGGGCTTCTCTGGGGTGGTGGGCTTCTCTCCTCTCTGCTTCCACAGCACCTAGCACAAGCCTTGACACTTAATAGGGACTCAAGAAACATTGCTACAGAGGAAAGTCCCCAGACAGAGCAGCCCTGCTCGGGGTGGGTTTCGCAAGGAGGCTGCAGTCCCCCATGAGGCCACTAGGGGTCTCCATGCTCCGCCAAATGGCTCTTCTAGGATCCCTCCAAGGGTTCCGCTGGCATTGGCTAACTTGGGAGGAGGGTCCGCCCCGCTGAGCACAGGCTTGATGGTGACCCGTGTCGGATGCCATGCCCTGGCCTCCAGGATGCCACCAGTCCCCCTTGCTACCCCTCCTCCCACCCCTGGGCCAGATCACAGATGACAGGTAAGGATCAGCTTCTGAAGCTGTCCAGCACAATGTCAGCGTAAGGGGGCGGGGGGATGTTCATGGTGGTTAAACACCTACTAACTGTTCACTCTTTGTGCCGTTTCATTTTCTTTAATCCCACAGCTGCAAGCCGGGGAAGCAGACGTCATTTTCTCCATTTTATAAATGAGGAAACTGCATCTCAGAGAAATGTGGAGCCAGAGTCATTGATAGGGCTGGATTCCGGCTCTACTGTGCCTGGTTCCAGAGCCTCTGTGCTTTCTGGGGCCATCTGCCTCCCTTATCTCCCCTGGGGCACCTCGGGCCTGGCTTCTGGAGGGACCAACTGTCCTTGACCTCACACACTCAGTCACTCACACACACAGCACACCATATAGTCACAGTCACACACACACCCACATAGAGCACACTGTATAGTCACAGTCACACACACACACGCGCACACACACACACACGGAGCGGGCCCCCATCCGGAATCTCAGAGCCTGGCCAAGATGTCTTAGCCCCTCAGACCAGGGTTCTCATTGAGGGGGTGAGCATTGAGGAGTTATTACAAGATCAGTTGCTCTAATCTAACCATCTCTCTATTTTTAAAAAATTTTCTTCCCTCTGAATATACTTTGCATCAGGAGCTTGTCTTCTTGGTTCCTATGAGAACGCTGTGCTTTTCCTTAACTGCAGGTTCGTTTATGTTTTTTTCCCCCCTGGTATTACAAAAGCAGTTTGTGCCATTGCAGAAAATACAGAGAAGCTGAGAGGATAGAAACAGCCCCATCCTGAAACTCCTCCCTCCCCTGCGGGAGAATGTCCTTCCCCAGCACACACTTCTCCCACCACAGAGCCTTGGGAAACCGCCCCCCCCCACCCCCGCCCCATTGTGTCTGAGCTGGTCCCCCGACAGAGAACTCCCAGGCTGGGAGAGGCCGGGTCCTGTCTGTGCTGCCACTGGGTCCTGTGTGTCCTTGGACAGGGCCTGCCTGTCTTGGCGTGGGCACGGGGATGATCTCAAAGGGACCTAACACTTTTAGGAAGGGTTCAAAGCCCAGGGCAGCCCCAAGGGCCTCCACTCACGCAGGACAAGCGAATCTGGGTCTGGGCTAAATAAGAGGGGGACTGTTGGGAGTTCCCAGTCACAAGGGGGTCTCCCGGAATAATCTGGAGACCAGGGAAGGCAGAGTCGGGGAAGCCCCCACCCAGCTCCAGCATTGAGCAGATGGGCAACCTTCTTGTGGAGAGACTGCCGAGCCACTGTAAGGACCTGGATGTCCTATCTCCCTATCAGGGTCAGCTTTACAGGTGTCTAACCTGTGCAGTGGCTCAGGGCCACAAGTTTGGTTTAATGGTCTGCTGTCACTGTCTTGAAATTCTCAATCATTCTTGAACAGAGGCCCCACATTTTCATTTGTATTGGGTTCTGCAAATGACGTAGCCTGCCCTGCGCCTAATAATAATACCTATTACTGACACAGAGCTTGCTGTATGCCAGATACTACTTGCTTCTCCTATTTATAATTCATCTGTCCCCCACAGCAGCTAGGTGCAAATTGCCTCTCTTCGACTTGGTCAATCTCAATGATGCTGTTTACTGGGTACTAGGCATTTTATATGTGCTGACGCCCCTAAAGCTCTTAGCGATGCCAGAGGTACTATTACTCTCCACATTGGATACGTGAGGTACTAAGACCCAGAGAGCTTAAGCAACTTGCCTGCAGTTGCAAAGCTAGTGAGGGGTCACCTGCTATTTGAATCCCTACCTGTAGCCCCTAGTCCTCCTGCCATTGTGTGGGGAGCCAGCTGAAAGCCTCTGCCCCTTCCTGCCTGGCTAGCCAGGGGCCGTCCCAAGAGCTCTACAGCCCCGCCCCCACCAGCTTCCATCCCAGCTGTGATGGGTGCCCAGCAGTGCCCGGGGGGGTGAGCTGTCAGTTTCCATTCCCTCCACCTCCTGATCCTCTGACAGCTGCTGCGCTCTGCCACCTCCCGTGCCCAGGTGCGCGATCTGCTCCCCCGCTCAGGCGCAGAGCCGTGGAGCCAGGAAGTGTCACTTTCCATTTCTTCCCACAGTGCTGAGCTCCTGTGCACCCTGGGCTGCAGCTGTGGCTCCAGGGACCCTGTTCCGCCGGCACCGGTTATCACTGACATGACAACCCAAGTGGAAGGATCTGATGCGGCTGGAAACGGGGTGGGCAGACCAGCACTCGGAAGTGCTGCTGGGATAAAGAAAGCAGGTCCATCAGTGAAAAACTTGGGGTCTAGGGGAACACAGTCTTGAGTTCAAGTCTCAGATCCGGTACTTACCAGCGATATGACCTGGAGCAAGTTATAGAAGTGAATTTTAGAATCCCCTTCTGTAAAAGGACAGCAAGAACAGAGGCATCGTGGTTAAGAACTCAGAAGTGACAGACTGATGGGAATTTGAATCCTGATTCTAGTTGGGTGCTTATGAGTGATGGGACTTTGCACAAGTCACTTCACCTTTCTGAGCCTTGATTTCCTTGTCTGCCAAGTGGAAATTATCGCTGCTGCAACTTCATAGCATCCTGGGAGACCTGAGCCCTTTTCCCAGTACCTGAGGTTTAATAAGTGATCAGTAAGCCATTATTTTTTAAATTTATTTATTTATTCATTTTTTAATTGGCTGTGTTGGGTCTTCATTGCTGCACATGGGCTTTCTCTGGTTGCGGAGAGCAGGGGCTACTCTTCATTGTGGTGTGCGGGCTCCTCATTGTGGTGGCTTCTCTCGTTGCAGAGCACAGGCTCTAGGTGCGTGGGCTTCGGTAGTTGCAGCACATGGGCTCAATAGTTGTGGTGCACTGGCTTAGTTGCTCTGCAGCATGTGGTATCTTCCTTGGGCAGGGATTGAACCTGTGTCCCCTACATTGGCAGGCTGATTCTTAACCAATGCACCACCTAAGAAGTCCTAAGCCATTATTTCAACCATCACCTCTCAGGGTCATTGTGAAGACCAGATGGGATTTCTAGGATGTCACAAGAGCTGGTGCCCTGTTGGAAGGGTCAGTGTCTGGCCAGGCCAGGGAAGGAAGAGGCCAAGGGCAGCGTTTCACAGCTGGGCTGCCAAAGGAGACAGATCATGTCCCTCACAGAGGCCAAGCCCCAGGAATTTATAGCCAAGGCCCTGGAGAGCTGACCAGGAGGCAGGTGACTGAAGGGGTAAGCCTGGTGTGGGGAACTTCTTCAGGTTCAAGACAGTGGCAGTGAGGTGGGAGAGACCAAGCAAGCCCACTTCAGCCCAGGCCACCTCTCCAGCCTCTCAACCTCCCCTCCTTCCCCCAGCCCCCAGCTGACCCACTCTGTAAACCCTAAAGCTGTGCTTCCCAAATTTTATTGTTCAGAGGAACCCTGGGTGGGGCCCCACATTTCTCACTGGCCCCCAAGTGGGCCATCGCTGCTGGTTTGGGACCAGACTTGAGAAGCCAGGATCCAAAACATTATATAAATGTAGGCCGTGAAAATGAACAATAATGTAGGTTGTTGAGTTATTATCTGGGCTGACTTTAGTAGACTCCAGGGGCCTGTCTGAGACACAATTCTTCCCAGAGGTCAAAGGGAACACCTCCTGAAAGTCAGAGGGCACTAGGATCTGATTTTGCTCCTAAGAAGAAAGAGATAGGGAGGGGGCCCCTTGCAGCTTGGGTAATGTGGATAGTGGTTTCCAGACTCTGGGCCACACACCACCTTCATTAGAGCTACTTGGGGACCCTAAAAAATACGGTCTGGGTCACAAAAAGACAAACGCTGCATGATTCCACTTATATGAGGCACCTAAAGTCATCAAATTCAAAGAAACAGAAAGAGGAATGTGGTTACCAGGGGCTGGGTGGGGATGGGGGTCTGAGTTGTTTAATGGATGTTGAGTTTCAAATCTGTCAGATAAAAAAAGCTCTGGAGATCTGTTCCACAACAACGTGAATTTACTTAACACAACTGAACTGTACCCTGAGAAATGGTCAAGATGGTAATTTTTTTTTCCAGCCACGCGGGGTCCGAATTCCCTGACCAGGGATCAAACCCGCACCCCCTGCAGCGGAAGGGTGGAGTCTCAACCACTGGACCACCAAGGAAGTCCCAAGATGGTAAATTTTATGTAGTGCGTTTCTTACCACAGTTTTTTAAAACATTACTGATTCTGTCCCTGACTCCTGAGATCCTATTTAGGTGTATCTAGGGTAGAGCTTAGGAATCTATTTTTTAAAATCCCCCCCCCGCCGGGGTGCACAGCCAGGCTTGGGGACCACTGGTTGCAGGGAGGCTATACACTGAATATCTCCTGAACCTGCCCACCTCCCCCCGCCTCGGCCACCCATCCTGACGAGTAGAAATCCCATGCCCTCTCTCCCTGCCTCCCTCCACCAGGCAGCTGCCCTGTGACCTTTCCAAATCACAAATCAGATTCTACGCAGCTCCATTAAAACCGTTGCATGGCCTCCTGTTGCCCTTGGTACAAAATAGAAAAAAAGCACAGCCTTCTCAGCAGAGTCAAGGAGTTAGGTGCGTTCACAGAGCATTATACCAGGGAGCCTTTGGAGCTATGGCAGAGGTCCATGCAAGCGCCCTGGGGCACCAGGAGGAAGGGCTTAATCTTGCTTCGGGGAGGGTGGCAGGAAAGCTTCTCAGAGAAGGAGGCATTGCGCCTTGGAAATAAGCTCGTGTCTGTCAAGAACTGGGGTAAATGGCCAGCCAGGCAAAGGCCAGGAGGGGAAGGCCCTGAGGGGAGAGGGTGGGGGAACAGTAAAAGGTGATGGGGGAAGCGGTCTGTGAGGGGCTGAGCAGGGAGAAGGTAAAAGTCCGTTCCGCTGGAATCGGGTGGGGGAGAGCTTCCAGGGCTGGCTCCACCCGGGTCTCCTAGAGCCGTCAGATCCCCAGCGTGGATCCGTTTACCAGCTTCAGGCCTAAGTGAGTCCGCCCTGCTCCACACACTCGCGGGGGCCTCCCTTTGCAAGGTGCTCTGCCCGGGATGGGGCATAGCTGTTTCCTCGGAAGCCCCACAGTGTCCCAACCACCCACTCACACCCCTAGCTCAGCCCACTTCCCAAGGGCCTGACCCTCTCCTTTGGACCGTGTGTGTGCGCACGCACGTGTGAGTCTTTTCAGGGTTATGTGATCACGCACTCTCTGTCTTTGCCTGTTTGTGTGTCTCCATACCTGTGGATATTTCTTGAAAGCTTGGGTGTGCCACAGCACATGCAGGGGTATGAGGGTAACCCCTTCAGATTCTCAGTGAGGCCCCAGGGCCTTCCCAGGATGAAAGAGGGGATTCTGCGGACCCAGTGATAAGGACCTGGCATGAGGGAAACAGGGCGAGCTCCCAGTTGCCCCCAGGTAAGCCCACAGCCCACGTGAAAAGAGAGAGCACACTGTGTAAACACAGCGTCAAGCTGGGCCACACTGCCCTCTGGTCCCCTCCATGTCTCCAGGGTCCCCCCCCCACCCCGACCACCACCACCATAGAGGAATTCAGGAAGGGCTCTTTTCATTAGAGACCAAATAAACTGGTACTTGGAGGCTGGGGCTGGAGACTCCCCTTCTGCATCCCCCTCCTCCCCTGTGGAAGCCTCTTTCCTCTGCCCCCCACAACACACATACGAGGTTTCTCTCCTAGAGCAGAAGCAGGGTCCCACCTGGGGCCTGGCTGAGCAGGTCAGCCTTGCTTGGGGTCTCATGGCCCCAGCTGGAGGGATATGACAGCCCCCTCAGGGCTCATGTGAGGCTTCTGTCTTTTGGGAAGGAGATGGGAACAGAGATATCCCTGCCGGCGCTGGAAAAGATATCACATCCCATAATGGTTGGCAGGAAGGTTAATTGGATGCGGTCATAAGCTTATTCCTGGGACAGGCTAATAGCACTAAAACATCTGAAAACGCCCAGAGCCACATGGAGGAATTAATAGGCCCAGAGAGCTCAAGGTCATGTTGAACAGCACCCAGGAGTGGAAAGAGCACTGGACCAGGAGTCTGAGCCCGCAGCTCCTCACTCCGGCCCGGCCGTGAGCCAGCTGCGGCCTCAGGCAAGCTCCTGCCTCTCTGGACCTTGAGAAACATTGCTGTGTGCAAGGCAGAGTGGCCTGGCCACCCGACTGAAGCCTCTCTATGGTCCCGTGGGGTGTGAGTGTCATCATCAGCTCCATTTGGGGGATGAAGAAACTGAGGTTCCCAGAGGAGAGGTGACTTTCACCAGAGCTGGTGGTGATGGGTCAGTACTGGACCCCGATTCCAGGCTGAGAGCCATTCATTACGGGGCTGGACCAGAAGCCGGGAGAGCGTCCTTTGCTGGGGTAGACATTCCCCTGGAGTCCACTAGGAGGCGCCCCAGACTGTTTCTCCTTGTTGACACCAGCACCTTCCTCCTTTGCACCACCTGGAACCCAGTGCTCTCGGAGCCAGGTGGGGCTGGGGACCAGCTCCTGGGGCAAAGTCAGAGGGCACACTGGTCCTTCTCTCCTCCAACCCACCCCCTGTGGAGAAGCCTCCTTCCAAGGGTGAGGGAGGGAAGAGAGGGATCTCAAACACACAAGGCCCATTGGTTCCTTCCTTGGGAGCCCCATGTGCCAGATGGGGGTTAACTACAAATGTCAGAGGCTCAGAGAGGGTTAGTGACTTGCCTGAGGTCATACAGCCAGGGCCGTCTGGTTCTGAATGCCGGAGCCCAGTCCTGGTTCGGGTGAGGCTCCATGCAGGTGCACTGGACTCAGCCTGTCATGTGGTCCACGGCAGGCAGGAAGGTCCTGGGCAGCTGGGCCTGTGAGTGCTGGTGGTGATAAAAGGACTGAGCCTTCCACAAGGTGTCCCTTGGTCTGGCCAGTCGAGGCCGGGGGTGGGGGTCATGGAGGCTTGTGAAAGGGCAGGGGAGGCACTCAGCTGGCAGCTGGCAGATGTCCTTGACACTGGTGTCGATGTCTTTAACAGAAAGTGGGTGTGTAAGTGGGAGCAGAGGGGGCGTGCATCGGGCTCAGGACCCCCAGGTCACTCTGGCTTAGAGTTCAGATTTGTCAGGGCATGGGAGGAATGAGGGTGGTGCTGACTGCGGAGCTGGGGTGGGGAGAGGTCTTCAGAGCTGGGGGTGGGAAGGCTGTCATTTGAGATGGGGTGTGGGGGTGGGGCGCGGGGGGAGGCGGTTTAAGCAAAGGATCCAGTGTGAGATGGTGCAGAGCTGACAGGAGGGGCTGGGCTGGGTGAGGGGAGGTGACAGTGACATTGAGTGTGGGGCTGCAGGGCCCTTCTCTCCCTGCTTGGCTTTCTGAAGCATGAATGCTTCTCTACCAGCCAGGGTGGGTGGGCTGGACCAGACAGGAAAGCAGGAGGGAAGCCAAGTGTCCAGGAAGAGAGCCTCCTTGCCTCCCCAAAGTTACAGCCTGCTGCTGCCCTCTCACGCAGTCAGGGCAGCCTGGCCAGGACCCTCCCCCAGCGCCAGGCTGAATTAGCCCCTCTCCAGCATGGAGACATCTAACCCCACCCCGTCACTCAGGCAGCAATGGTGGAGGCAAGGTCAGGCCCAGGGCTGGGCTCTGGCCGTGGGGGATGGAGAAGAGCACAGCCCAAGCCCCAGGGCACAGGGCAAAGCCGGGGAGACAGGTGACCCCCCCACATGTGCCGTGATGAGGCTGCTCCAGGTGTGGAAGCCCCGTCTCCCCCATAGGCAGATGAATGAGGGGGACATCAGGCCAGAAGAGCCATCCTGGAAACGCCTAGCCCTTCCCCAGGCAGGTCACAGAACCTGCTCTCCCAGCCTGGGGCCCCTCCCTCCCTCCCAGCAACGCATCCAGGGGCACCTGACTTGAACAGGCTATAAATAGAGGGATGACGGAAGGCTCCGAAGCCCAAGGGAGGGCAGGGGAGAGGGACTCTGGTTCTCCCCAGAGGGGCCCGGTGAGGCTGCATTGACAGGGCAGCATTTCCATGGTGAGTCTCCGGGGTTGAATAGGAGTCCTCCTGGCAGAGGAGGCCTGGAAGGAGGCACTCAGGCAGGGGGAACGATCTGGTTGAGGAAGAAGTGGAGCAGGCAGGGGCTCAGAGTTGCTGGGCAGAGGCTACAGGGGGGTGTGGCAGGTGATGAAACCCAATGTTGGAGGGCCTTGGATGTCGGGGTAAGGGCTATGTTCTGGGGGCCGCGTTTTGCTCTCCGAGGTGTTCTGGTTTTGTGATGGGGAATCAAGAGTCACACGTGAGAACAAATTGGGGGCAAGCCCAGGGTGCCTGGAACACAGTGCCAGAAATTACATGGCCATCCTTCCCCAGTGGAATAGAAGAACATTATGGTGTGCTAGAGACTGCTAACTACTCCCCCTAATCTGTGCAGCCTGTCTTCTTTGCCATAGCTCTCCCGATTTTTACCTGGGCATATAACCATTTGAAATAAAAACATTTCCCAACCTCCCTTATAGCTAGCTATGGCTGCATGAATGAGCTCTGCCACTAGGGTATAAGAAATGTCATTTAAAGACAGAGGTTTGTACCCTTTCTGCCTCTTCTTCTTTTCCACTGAATAGAATATGCATGTGATTGCTGGAGCTGGAGCAGCCACCTTGGATCGTGAGGTAGACACCATGTGTTAAGGTTGACCCACCGAGCAACAAGAAGAAAGTGATCTGGGTTCTGATGTTTGTGAAGATGCCACATCAGCCCTGGACTAGATACCTCCAAACGTTGTTTACTTGGGAGAAAAGAGACTTCTATATTGTTCGACACACTATGTCTTTGAGTTTTTCTGTCTCATTCAGCAGAACGTAATTCTAAACAATGCACAGTTCTGAAGTGAACCTTGAGAACCCTTATACCCAATTGTTTTGCCACTGAAATAAATCCATAAACACAACAAAACAGGAAAACGCCAGGGGTACTGACACCTGTTAAGCAGTAACAACAGGCACATTACAATTCCATTCCAGGCATCAACCCTCACTCACTGGACCCTGTCCAGAGTGTCCCTTCCCTGTAGTTTCAATAGGATGCTTGGAAATGCACCATCTTTATTGCAGATACTATGCAACATCCTGAGACAGATTTGTTCCCTGTGCCAGGCCCCCATCCAGACTGCCTGATCTTCTGGATGCTGTGACTCAGGGACCCCATCCCCTCGCCTGAGAGTCAAGGGCTCAGAGAGCACCAGAAACTTGAGCCACTCACTGTTGGAGGAGTAAATACATAAAAGAAACTTTAGTTACCCTCCTTGGCGTGCTTGGGTGGGTCCTTTAAATCCCTTTCCCAATACACAGGGTTGTGTGGTCCTATCTCTGCCACGATGAAATGATAATCATGATTAGTTGCCACTTAATGAAGACCCTAGAGTGTTCAGCCCTGTCTGAGAGGACTGGTCAAGTGGCCTCACCCGCTCGGCTGAGATGGAAACGGAGAATACAGCCCTCGGCTAAGGATTAATAGAGCCCTTTACAGGAACAACCTTCTCCTTGCGTGACTGAGGGAGCTGTTGTTAAAGGCCTGGGCGCTGCTCTTATGGTCATGCCACTTACTGGATGCAGGGCGGGAGCCGTGTTGAGAAAGGGAGGCAGCTGGGAAAACAGTTTCCTCCTCCGTACGCGGCTCAGGTCGTTCTGTCTCTGAGTCTTGTGTTTGCTTTTCGCAGGGGCTTGTGAGGCTCCCAGAGCTTTCAGTTAGGCCACGCCTGCAGCGGGAGGCCGGGGTGGGCCAGCAGGGGCTCTGCCAGGACGACCCAGGGCTGTCACTAGGGCCAAGCCCACGTCTCCTTCCTGTGCTGGGGTGGAAGTAGGCGCTGCCCGGGCTGTTCCTCATTATTCTGGCTGCTGGGGGAAGGTCCCTCCTGGGGGCCAGGATGCAGCTTCTCAACATGGGGGTGGAGAGGGGGAAAAGGAGAGGTTGTTTGCACCAGGGATGGCAGCAGGAGGCAGGAGGCTGAGATAAAGACGAGGTGGGATGAATGTACGATTGGAGCCAGACTGCCTGCGTCTGATTCTGGCTCCACCAGCAGCTCTGGGAGTCGCCCAATGATTTATCCTCTTCGAGCCTCAGTTTCCTGATCTAGACAGTGAGGAAATTCGCAATAGCTTCCTCTTTGGGCTGTCACGAGGATTAAGTGAGTTTACACATGTCAAGTTTTAGGGTGGGCGCATAGTGTATGAAACGAGCTGGAAGAATATTAGCTGCTAGTTTTTTACTATTATTATTATTATTAGATATTGCAAGAGAGAAGCTCAAACTCAATGAGCCCACTCAGTGAAGGGAACTTCCAGTGAAGAATTTAACTTCCAAGGTGCTACCTCAGCACCCATCTTGAGGCCTCACCTCCCACTTTGTAAAGCCGTCTAATTACTCCAGCCCATCAGGGGAGAAGGTCTCATCCTGTCCAGGGGGACAGAGGAGTGTAGTAGTTTCCAGCACAGACTCTGAGGCCAGGCTGCTTGGATCTGAACCCAAGTTCTGTCCTTCTGTAACATTCCTTAATCCCTCTGTGCCCCCGTTTCCTCACTGGTGACATAGGATAATGAAAGTGCCTCATCAATGAGATAATAAGTGCCACGTGAGCCGGGATGACAGCCTGGTGCTGGTGATGTGGGGAGACCAGGGGCCAGTGCAGCAGGGGGTGGGGGTGGGGGATCCCAAGGGATTGTATCTAGGAGCTCCAGTGTAGCCAAGAAGCAAAGTGTGTGTGTGTGTGTGTGTGTGTGTGAGAGAGAGAGAGAGAGAGAGGGAAGTTGGTACTCAGGGAAGTTGCTCAGGTGAAACAGACGATTCAGGCTTCATCCTGCTTTCCCACCCAGCTGGAGGCACCCCCCATGAGGGGTGCAGGGTGGGTGCACAGACAGCTGCCCCACCCTCTCTCCACCCCTAGGAGGCTGGCGTTTACTGCCCCATTCTGCAGATGAGGAACTGAGGCCCAGAGACCCACAAATGGGGTGCCGATCCCAGCCTTAACCGACCCTGCAGGTCCCCACTCCAACAAGGACATCCCTGCCTCCCGGCTCTGGGGTGAAGCCACTGTCACCATCTCTGGGGTGGGGAATGAGTTAGGCACTCTTTCCTCAGCTGACTCTCTTCCTCCAGCTCACTTTTCTAATCCCACCTGCTGGCTCCTCCTTTGTCCATTTATCCCAAAGAGCAGTGACTTGCAGTTCACAGCAACTCTGTCCTACAGCCTTAAAGATTCACAGAAGCAGCAAAGAAGCCCTCCCCTTGTGGAACTCGTCCTGGGGCCTGGGAGGGGGTCATGGTCTGCAGCAGACACCCTCTGCCCCTGGAGAACATGGGGGCACCTGAGCTGGAGCTCCCCAGGAAGGCTTCCTGGAGGAGGTGGGCCTTGAGACAGTCCATTGGGCACCTGCTTGGTGCTACAGGTTTTACTTGCATCATCTTATTTCAATTTCACAACTACCTTACTTAGGAGATCCTGTGATTGTCCCGATTTTTCAGATGAGGAAACACACCCAGAGAGGTATGTTGACTTGCCCAACGTCACACAGTTGTCAGGCAGCGGAGCGGAAGCTGAGAACCCAGGGCTGTCTGACTTCTGAGCCTGTGTCCCTCTGGCCACTTTCTCCGACCCCCCCTCCCAGGCTTCCCCATCATTAAGAAGGGCGGGGGTTGGGCAAGAAGCACTCTGTTCCATCATGACTCGGGAGCCCAGCTGCCAGCTGCAGCAGGAAGGGCGCCTCCTGGACCCCAGTGCCCCCAGCTGGCCTCTTAGCAACGTCCCTGCCCCACCCCTAGGGCGCTGGGGAGCAGGTGCTGGGGGAGAAGCTCTGTCCTGGGGCTCATTTTCCTGCCTCTGCCAAGGGTGGGGGGCTTGGGAGGGAGGAGCCGGGTCCCCAGTGCTCAAGCTCTGCTGGCTAAATTTAGGTGCTGGGATACAGAAGGAGCAAGGGTAATTAGGGGTGTTGTGTCACTTTCCAGCTGCCTCTCACATTCCCTGAGCAGTCACACGCCACTCGAGAAGGAGGGAGGAGGCGTGGGTGACACAGAGGGGAGGAGCCGATGGACAGTCGGGGCCAGAAGAGGTGGGGGCACCCATAGCCTTCACCCCAGACTTGAGGGCTCAGGAAGCAGGGGCTGTTGCCTCAGGACCCTGCGGGGGGTGGGGCGGCGGGGAATCACGGGGAGGTGATTTTCAGCAAGATACCCCAGTGGGCTTCCTTCAGTTAATATTGTCCATGAATGTCAAGTCCTGCCCTGGAAGTAGTGACCTTCTTGTCACTGGCAGTGCTCTGTCCAGGGGGCGTCCACCAAGTCCTGACCACGCACAACACGCAGCAAGATTTATGTGTATGTTCTCAGCAAGTCCCTCCAATAAGGCCATAAGGAAGGCATTGCTATTCCATCTCACAGAGGAGGACACCGAGAAGTTAGCTACCCAGGTGTGCACGGCTGAGACTTGGGGGTCCGGGTATGTACCAGGCAGGCTGGCTCCAGAGCCTGAGTTTTAGTCACGGGCTACAAGCAATGCTGGTCCCCCACAGTGTGGTCAGTTATCACTCCGTGAAGCAGAGAAGGGTTACCAAGAAGACTTTGCTGAGAAGGTGAGACAGGAAGGCATTCTAGGCGGTAGGAACCGACTTTGCAAAAGGCGGTCTGCCCATCCCTATGTGCACAGATGAGTGTGGAAGGAAGCACAGGGGCTTCTGCGTTGCATCGGTAATGACTGTTGCTGTATCTTTACAACTATTAAAACCAGACCTGAATCACCCAGTTCAAAAGCAGGCAAAGGAATTGAAGAAGCATTTCTCCAAAGAAGATCTGCAAATGGCTGATAAGCACAAGAAAGATTCTTGATACCACTCGTCATCAGCGAAATGCAAAGTGAAACCAGAGTGGATCCACTTCACAGCCATAGGATGGCTACAGTCAAAAAGTCAGACAATAACAAGTGCTGACAAGGATGTGATGAAATCAGAACCCCTGTGCATTGACAGCAATGCAAAAAAATGGTGCAACTTCTTCGGAAAACCATTGGGCAATTCCTCAAAAAGTTGAACATGGATTACCATAGGACCCAGCATTTCCACTCGTAGGTATATACGCAAGAGAACTGAAAACATATGTCCCCCCCAAAAATTGTACACGAATGTTCATAGCGGCATTATTCATAAGAGCCAAAAAAGAGCAAACAGTCCAAATGCATATCAGGTGGTACACGGATATCAACATGGTATATCCAGGTGATGGAGTATTAGTCAACCTTTGAAAAGGGTGGAATTCTGGCACATGCTACAACATGGGTGATCCTTGTAGACATTAGGCTAAGTGAAAGAGCCAGACACAAAGGTCACACATATGATTCCATGTATGTGAAATATCTAGAATAGGCAAGTTTATAGAAACAGAAAGTGGATTAGTGATTTCCAGGGGCTTGGGGGCAGGGGAGGATGGGAAGTGACTGCTAATGGGGGCAGGGTTTCTTTGGGGGGGTGATTTCTAGAATCAGATGGTGGTGGTAGATAAATAATTTCATGAATATACTAAAAACGACTGAACTGTACACTTGGAAAGGATGGACTTTATGGTATGTGAATTATATATCAGTAAAACAACCCAGATCTATCTCTAATATTTGCAAGAGCATAAATGGAGATCCACATACCATATGCCTAAATATTTAAAAATCAAGCAAACAAGCTGTTAAATAAAATATGTTCCCTTCTCTTACCTAGACAAATATACCTCTATAGTGGCAAAATTGAAAAGTATATATAAAGCTATGGTTTGTATATGCTTGGAAGCTGGCATGTTTGGGTATCCTGTTGATGGAACGGCTGTGTTTGGACAAGTGATAAAATAAAGACATACATAATTCATAAATTACTATAGGTTTATTCCACAAAAATGTTCATGCCTTCATTTCACCAAAAATACTAATTTGCGTTCTAGTAAAAGGAGTGATCTGAAAAGACTAAAGAAATAAAATATGTTTTGGGCAAAAAGATACATTAGAGTAAATGTAAAAATTTTTAAATATTTTTCAAAAAAGATATTTCTAACATATTTAAAGTTATTTATTGACATTAAAAAGCAGAGTATAAATTCTAATTAAGAAAACATTTTAAATCAAATCTGAATTTTTATTAATTTTTTGAACTTTCAATTAAATGTTACAAAACATTTTCGAAAAAATAGCAGTCCTAGCAGTTCCAGTGTTCAGTGCCCATCTAGTTGATAATGTAAAGAATCAGTATCACACTCAATGCACGTTATATCTAAATTTATATGTACAGATTTAAGAGTAATAGAAATTGTTTAAACACTGCAAGATAAATGTTCCTCAGCCACCACGGGCATGGTTGTGTATTTTGCATTAATTCACAGGAACTGCTGGAACCAAGAGTTAGTACATGAAGAAGAACCAGAAAATGACTCTCGACCCCTAGTCTGAGGGTGGGACTGAGGGAAACTGCAGACCTTCCCTGGGTCCCCCATTGCAGTGGGTTCATTCTTATGAATGTCTCCATGCGGCTGGTACCCATTCTGCATGGTGTTTTAAACTATGACTTCAGAGATGCAGAACATCTAAGCCAGGAGAAACCTGAGGGATGCTTCAGCCACTAGCCTGATGCCTATTCCTTCTGGCTTATTGCCCACCCCTCCATACCCCACCCCTCCATGTGGCACAGTGTGGCTTCTCAAGCCCCAGGGCTGGCCCTTGCTTACCTCCCAGCCTCCTTTCTCTCCTCCGCCCCTCACGCTGCTGTTCTGAATCCTCCTCCCTGCCCAGCCAGCAGGCCTTTGCCATGCGGGTCCCACTCCCTGGAACACTCCTTCCCCTCTCTCTTCTTTTTTTTTTTTTAATTTTTTGACTGCGCACATGCAGGATCTTAGTTCCCTGACCAGGGAACGAACCTGCGCCCCTGTGGAGGAGGCAGAGTCTTAACCATTGGACCACCAGGGAAGTCCCGCCTTTCTCTTCTTTAGCCTCTGCTCTCACGTTTCCCTGGCCCCCATCCTCTGGGATAGGAGCTCTCTGGGCTCACCTAGTGTATAAGCCCTTGGAAGACAGAGACCTGCTGCCTGGCTCAGGACTCCTTCCCAGATCAGGGCCTTGGTCAAGTTGGCTGAGCAAGGAGGTGCCACTGGAAGATGCCAGGAGAGGGGTTGGGCCAGGTTTCCTCCATTGCCTTTTCCTCTGTGGTGATATCTCTGAGGAGACAGTGGGTTCCTCCCAGAGGGGTCTGGGGCCAGGTAGGTGGCACCTCGTGGTCCCCTCATGATCTGGATACCAGATACCGTGATCTGGAGAACAGGGGCCCTGGGGACAGACTTCTCATTGCCTGGTCCACTGTGAGCCCTCTGACTTCCTCCCTCCCACATCCCCTCTTTCAGCCTCCCCTGACCTCCAGCCCTCGCCCCAGCCCTCAGCTCCCCAAGCTCAGCACAGTTGCACATAACCACTGAGATTCAGGGAACCTCTGGGGCCACCCTGCCTAGCAAGACCACTCTTTCTCCTTGTACTGTTCTTTGGCCAAAAGACAAAATGATCAAGCTGTTCCCTTGACCTGAAGGTGTGAGGTGAGGAGAACAGAAAGTGTGCACTGGAGCCCACAGACCTGGGGCAAACTCCAGTCTCACCATCCGCCAGCTGTGTGACCCATTCTGGCCTCAGTTTTCCTTATCTGTAAAATGGGAACAGTTAGGGTTCTACCTCACAGTGTTGCTGTGAGGATTAAATGAGATAATGCTTCATATGGAGGGTATAGCAAGTCCTCAGTACGTGGGGTTGTGATGGTGAATCATGAGGATGATGATATGATAGTCATCATCGTTATCATCCTAAACGTACATAAACTTGATCCTTACTATTCACTCACTCAGTCAGTCAACAGGCACATAATAGTGCCACCAAGCACAGGGTCTAAATATCCTACAGTGGCCTAGAGCAATGGAGACAGCCACAGACAGATTTCAATCAGCATCTGTGAGAAACACATTTGATCACAAGTCAAAGAAAGCCTGAAAACTGTGGCTTAAATATTTCAGGGCTTCCTCTTCTCATGTAACAAGCAATCTAGAGGTAAGCTGCCCAGGGCTGGCTTCATGATGTCTTCCACCATCCTCAGATTGTGGTTTTCAACCTCATGGTGCCACAGTGGCTGCCATACCTCCAGGCATCATGTCTAGGTTCCTTGCAAAAAAAAAAAGGGGGGCGGGGGAGGTTGGAGTCAAAAGGAAACCTACCAGCCCAGTCTGCCCCTTATTAAAAAAAAATAAAAGCAAAAACTCTCCTGAAACTCCACCGTCCACTTCTGTTTTTGCCTCATTGGTCAGCCATAGACTCGGGAGAAGCTGGGAAGTTGAAGAGCATGATTAGCTCAGATTAGCTCTGATCCATCCATGGGGATGGGGGACAAGGCAACCCCGAACAAAACTGAAGTGTGGTTAGCAAGGGGTGGGTGAGAATTAGGTGGGCAGTCAGCAGAGTTTGCCACAAGTCACACGATGGAGGGGGCTTAAAGTTCATCCTTCCTTATGTGTGTATTAGGGCACAGGGATTTAGAGAAGGGAAGTGACTTGCCAAAGGTCACACAGTAAAACAAGGGAGTACTAGAACCCAGGGCTTCTAGGGCCACAGGCAGAACTCTTTCCACCATCCTCCCAGGCCAACATGGTATGACTTCATTGACAAGCCTCCATGAGAGGACTCAGGAGCTGGGGACCCCAAGGCTCTGGCACCCAGAATCCTTCTGGAGGAGGGGAGACATGGGTCACAGTGGGAGGTGAAGGAGACCTTCCCTACTGTCCCCATCTCCCAGGGGCAGAGCCGGGCTGCTCGGGGTGGCTAGCTGGCAGGCAGTGAATTACCCTTGTCACCCACTGTTTTCTGGGTGAGACAGCCATATAATCTGCCTGTCAGCTGGAGAGAGGGGGGCCCTCGCCTCCACCCCCTGCTGAGGCTGACACTTGGCAGATAGGGTGTGGCAGGGCAGCCAGTGAGGGTGGGGGTGATGGGGGGCCAGCTGGTAGGTAGATAGAAAAGTAAGAGAAGACAGGGGCACCAGGGGCAGAGTAAGGATGCCAGGTGCCACAGCATCGCCATGATGGGTAAACTGAGGCAAGACCGAGGTTAGACCTCCGCCCCAGGGATAGAGTGAGCTAACATGTAGGACTTCCCACGTGGCTGGGTCTCCAGGCTCCTTGGGAGACGTCCCTGGGAGGCCCTGGTGGGGGACACCCAACCCCAGGTGGGGGCAGAGGGTAGGGAAGATGATGCTTCAAGTTGGAAGAAGCAAAGAAGGGCATCCCAGGCAGAGGGGACAGCGTGAGTGCAGGCACGGGGGACTGCCAGCCTGTCAGCGTCCGTTTTGCTGCAACTTCCAGTGAGGGGCAGCGAGAGGCACACGGTGCGGGTAGGAACCACTTATGTAGTACCTGCTAAGCGGATGATTTTCACCACCTTGTGAAACCCTCCAACAACCATGGGGGGGGTCCTCTTTGCAGTCCCATTTTACAGGTGAAGACGCTGAGGCTCAGAAGTCACACAGCTAGTCAGCAGCAGAACAGAGATTCAAGCTCAGATCTGCCTCCCTCCTGAGTCTGCGCTCTTAGCCTCCATGTGGCTCGGCTGCCTGCAGTTGGAAGGGCAGATGAGGGGCTGATAGAGGAGCCTAGACTTTGACAAAGGGCAGCCACTAAAGGTCTGAGCGAAAGGATCTTCAGCTGTCTTTCTAAACGCCAGCCCCAAAGTCCAGATTCTTGATTTTCCTCCTTGATTTTCCTTCAAGGGCATGTAGAATGGTGCATTAAGTGCATGGGATCCAGAGCCCAAGTGCCTGGGTTCAAATCCTCTCCCTGCAATACGCCAACTGTGTGACCTCAGGCAGACTATCCAACCTTTCTGTCCCTCAGTTTCCTCTTCTGTAAAATGGACATCCTAAGAGTACCTACTTCGCAGTTTTGGTGTGGAGATTAAAATTGTTATATAAAAAGTCTTGTAATGGTGCCAGGCAAGTAGCGAACACTCCGTAAAGGTCAGCTACTGTTAGCAGAGCGCCTGTCTGATTCTACACTTGTTTGTTAATGGGTCCCATCTCCCTTTGCTGCACTGCAAGCTCCAGTAGCTTAGGACCCTGTCACTCATTGTATTCATTTCCTAGAGCTGCTGTAACAAAGTACCACAGACCGGGGGGTGTCACAACCACAACTGTATTGTCTCACAGTTCTAGAGGCCAGAAGTCCAAAGTCAAGGTGTCAGCAGGGCCCTGGTGCCACTGAAATCTGTGGGGGAGAATCCTCTCTTTCTCTTCCTAGCTTCCGGGGTTGCCGGCAGTCCTGGTATTCCTGTGCACGTAGGCGCATCTCTCCAATCCCTGCCTCTGTGGTCACATGGTGTTCCCTTCTAGTGTCCGTGTCTTCACACGGCCATCTTCCCCATTCTTATAAGGACACCATCAGTCATATTGAATTAAGGGCCACCCTACTTCAGTGTGACCTCCTCAACTTGATTACATCTGTAATGACCCTGTTTCCAAATAAGGTTGTATTCTGAGGTCCTGGGGGTTAGGACATCAACGTATCCTCTGCAGGGACACAGTTCAACCCATAACACTCATCAAGGCATCCCCGGCACCTGGTTCTAGAGAGATCTGCGGGACAGACAATAAAAATGAATAAATGGGGTCTTCCAATTGTGAGCCCCCAGGGGTAGGACTCAGTGTCCCCATCTCCGTGTTCCTAGGACCCAGGGCAGAGGAACCTTCTTGGAGGGCCTTAGATGGATTTTAATCTAGATACATCTTGGGGAATTTTCCCAGCCAGCTGGCTGACCAAGCCACCCGTGACAAGAGTCCTCTGGGTCCGGGAGGGGTAGGGGTGGGCCCGGGAGGGGCTTCTGTCCCTCAGAAGGGCAGGCCTGACTGCTGAGCCCACAAAAGCTGCCAGTGTGCTCAGCACTGCTGTCACTCGGCACAGACGGGGCAATCCCTGGGGAGATGCCAGCCGGGGGCGACTGATGTCTCAGTGACATTGCTAATCTGGGGGCCCAAACTGCCCGTGAGTCAGGCAGTGACTGGGCGGGGACGGGGGGTAGCTGATGCTGAGTGGGTTCCCCCTGCCTGGTGAAGAGGCAGGGCCCAGCTCTCAGGCCCCCTGCCCAGCAGCTCCTGGCTCCCTGCCCCCTGCCCCTCCTGCGGTTCTACCACAAGCCTCCAGCCTTCTGGGGACGGCCAGCCAGGCTGAGCCCAGAGGCCTGAAAGGGGAAGGAGGACCGAGACAGCAGCTGCAAAGGTCAGCAGCCCTTGGGGCCGGGACCATCCGTGATGCAAATGTGGAATTTACACTCCCGAGTGCCCGCTGGCCAGCCTGCCTGCCTGTCTGTGTGCCAGCCAGCAGACTGGGCAGCACAGGCACAGCAGATGTCCTGGGCCGTGCCCGGAACCGGGCAGCTCTGGGAGTCCCCGCTGCTGCGGGCACCTCCCTGAGGAGGGCCCCGGGGTGTGGTGGGGGGAGCGGCCCTAGCAGGGCCCCAGGCAGCGGTGCTCTGGCTGGTGGGGTGGGGCCCATCCTGCTGGACCCTGGCTGTCTGCCTGGGATTTCCACCACCAGCTCTCCTGGATCCACAGCTGAGAGCGTCTAGGGGCCGGACAAGAACAACGGGACACCAGTCAGCTCTCCTTACTGCTTATCGAACTTCCCCCAGATTCTGTCCAGGGTCAGTTCCATTCAACAAGACTTTACTGACCTTCCTGGGCAGAATCGTGGAGCCCTGGCATGGGCCAGGGCCTTTCTTTTAAACCTGCTAACATCCTGTTATTTTTATCCTGCCGTCCCAGGAGAGGAAACTGAGGTTCAGAGAAGAATATCCCCTGACAAAATCACACACCGATGGAGTGGCGGGGCTGGGACTCAGACCTGGGTATCCATCATCTCCGACATTCAGGGAGCAGGTTTCTACGCTTTACTCAGAACCCACCATTCCTGGCCACCTTCCCTCAATCTGCTTTAGCCCAGCAGACCCAAAAAGATGTCCTCTCCACCCTGCATCAAGCACCGAGAGCCTGTGTGTGTGTCCCACTCGGCTGTGCGGTACGCGGTGCTCTGCAGCGAGCACTGGGCCAGGAGTCCCAGGCTCAGGACCTGATCCGCACTTGCCTTGCTGAGTGACCTCAAGAGCTTCACCTAACCTCTCTGGGCCTCGGACTCGGCAGTGACCCAAGGGCGATAGTCGGATCTTTCTAAGTCGGCCCCTGCCCGCTCCTCCGTGTGTCTGGAATTCCCCAGGGCTGAAGTGACCTTTTTCTCTCTTTACTCTTTCAGCTCCCACCTGCCCCCAGCAACCAGCGCAGAGCCTGACACCCCGTGGGTGCTTGATACAGCTCATCCCTGCCTGAGTAACAAACCTGCCACCCTGAGTCCCCCAGGACTCTGCCCACAGCCCCCTCAGAAGGCTTCCAGGCAGAACACTTCTCAGGGCTCAATCTTCGTTTGCAAACGTACTCATTCTCTATCTCTCTCTCTCTCCCCACCCCTCGCATGTGTGTGCGTGCACACACACACACACGCACGCATGCACACACCCACCCCGGGGAGCCATTCTCCACTGTCCATCATGTCACGTCACATCACTCTCAGCCACCGGACCACCAGAGCCTTTATTCCTATCGACATTCAGTTAACATTCTGCCGCTGTTGACAGAAGCCCCTGCCCCACCGTGCTGGACAGGCTGGTTGAGAGTTCAGAGTTGATGCTGGGTTTCTGGGGCCTCAGGGGAGGGAGGCCGGGGGAAAAGGCCTTAGCAGTGAGGCCTCAGAAGAGGCCTTAGTAGAGCTGCCTGTTGGGTAATATAAGGGGACCCGCCCCTCCTGGGCAGCTGGACCTTCTTGGGACCGAGGCCAGACTGGAAGAGGGGGCAGATCAGGAAGGCACTTGATGCTTGCGGGAGATGTAGGTGAGGTGAGGCTGGGGAGGCTGAGGGACCTGCCCAGGGCCACACAGTGAGGTGGCCTCCTGACCTCTGGCTCAGTGCCTTCCCTCCCCCACCTCTGGGCTGGCCGGGGAGAATCCAGAAACACTCACCAGCTGGTTGTTGGTTGTGCCAGAGAGATCTGGGGGCGTGGACTCAGAGAGCAGAGGGGCCAGGCCTGAGGGACCCAGCACCAAATGTGGACAGGCCGCTGGGGCTGTGGGTTGCCTGGGGAGGGCGGGAGGGGAGGGCTCCGGAAAGGGAGCGGCCTGGGGGAGCCGCCCACGGAAATTGCTGCTGGGAAACGAACCCCCGTGAGCACCACGGGAGCTGGTGTTGGCTCTGCCCTCCGGGGATGCCAAGCTGCATGGAGCTTAGGACCAGCGAGCCCACCTCCTTCTGAGCCTCTGCCCTGCTGAGACCCTGGGAGTCCTTCTCAGGGAGGCCCCACCCCCAGCCAGGGCTGTGGGGGACCAAGTCTTGTCCATCACCCACTCCTGGGGAGCGACATCCTCTAGTGGACCCAGAGCCCGGGTGGGGTTGGCGAGACCAAGGAGAGGATGGTTCTCACCCTGGGAAATCTTCAGCAGCCCAGCCGTGGACAGCAGCCAGAAACGAGGAAGGAGCATGGGCTCCAGGCAGACAATCTGGGTTCAAATCTCCCCTCTGCCTCTTCAAGTCTGGGGGATCTTAGGGAAATACCTAACCTCTCTGAGCTTCAGTTTTCTCCCGTATAAAATGGGACAATTGCTATCTGCTTCACAACAGTTCTTTGTCAGGAAATGAGATGTCACATGCAACATGTGCTTGGCACGGTGCCTTCCTGCTCAGGAAACAGCCACCGATATAATTGCTGTTTTAAAATTTCTAACCACAGTGACATACCATTATTCAAATATCTGATTGGCAATGCTCACAGAGTTTGATAAAACACTGTGCTGGCAAAACTATGGGAGGACAGGCAAATGCAGACCAGGCTGGTGGGAGCGTAGCATGACACTGACCCAGCGAGGGCAGTTTGACCCCCTCCGTTCCTTCGTAGCCACGTCCCACCCAGCCGTTCCACTTGTGGGAATTTCTCTACAGGTTTGAAGTGGCATACGTACATGGTTATTTATTATCATATTTAATGCAATTGCTCGAGACTGGAAACAAGCTAAACAAGCATCAGTAGATCAGTTGAATCAGGGGTCCCCAACCTTTTTGGCAACAGGGACCGGTTTCACGGGAGACAATTTTTGCACGGACGGAGGGGTGGGGGTGGTTCAGGAAGTCATGTGAGCGACGACAGGGAGTGATGGGGAGCGGCAGATGAGGCTTCCCTCGCTTGTCGCCACTCACCTCCTGCTGTGCTGCCTGGTTCCTAACAGGCCGTGGCCCGGGAGTTGGGGACCCCTGAGTTACATACTTTGTGGTCTCTCCATACAATGAAGTAATATGCGACCATAAAACAAGAACGGGGAACTGTTTTTGAACCAACATACAATAACCAAGAGATAGTTTTAAGGGAAGAAAGATAGGTACAGAACAGGATGTGTATGCATTTTAAAAGGAGGGCAAATGAGAACAGGTTATAAAAGTGATGCTTGATATATAGAATGTCTCTGGAAGAACACACAGGAGCTGGTGACGGTGCTCCTTTCTAGAGAGGGGACCTGTGTGGCCGGGCTAGCGTGGAGGAATGACCTTCCACTGTATGTTCCTTTCGAATTTTGAATCGTGTGAATGCATTACCCATTCAAAATACAAAGGTAAATTACTTTAAAAATTAATTTTGTAAATTATTATTTTTTTAATATCCATTTTAAAAATTAGACTCTCCTATGGGAATTCCCTGGTGGTTCAGTGGTTAGGACTCTGTCCTTCCACTGCAGGGGGCAAGGGTTCGATCCCTGCTCGGGGAACTAAGATCCCACAGGCTACACGGCATAGCACCGCCCGCTCCCCCCGCCGCCCCCGCCGCCCCCGCCGCCAAAAAAATAGACGCTCCTGGCTGAGACTGCGCTTCAAACGTGTTTTTGGCTCTATGTTTTCAGGGGTGGGAGTGGAGACCTGGGAAACTCAGAAGCTGGGCCTGAGAGTCTGGGCGGTGAGGTGGGACCTTCCAGCAGCTGGGTGGGCCAGGCCTGGGACCTCAAGTCCACCGCAAAGGCAGGAAAATGTTGGGATTGAGGAGCTGTGTCTGCACCTGCCAGGCCACGGCCCCAAAGCCAGTATAAAGTCCCAGAAGACAGGTCGGCCCCCGTTACATTCTGCCCACGTCCGGCTGAGGCTGGCACAAAGTGGACAAGCTGAGGGGGGAGTGGGTGGGTGTGAATAGGTATGGGGGGGGTTCTGGGACTAAGGTCACCGCTGTCCCTCATGTGCAGAAGAATGAACATGCCCCATCTTCCCAACCTCCACTGACAGATGCCCACTCCCTCCCCTGGGCATTCTGGCCCTACTGGCACCCAAAGTGCTCAGAATCCCATCAGAGAAGGCTCTTCCCACTCACCGAGCACCTGCTAGATCCCTGTGCCAGGTGCTTTCCCCTCACCATGGAACAGGCCCAGGGCAGCCAGGACCACAGTCTCACCTGCCCACGCTCCCTGGGCGGTGGGCTATGCTGTCACCTGCCCCTGGCACGTGCACACCTGGGCCTGGGCCTGGCCCTGTCTCCAGCCTCCCTGGCCGGACCCCCGGCCCACTCCCAGGGTGTCGTCAGCCCTGATACCAAAGCGCCTGTGGCCGCCGGGTGTGACAGCATCACAGACACCCATGCAGGGTGAGCAGCAGAGGCTGTGCTGCCAGGAGACCGTCTCCCTGGATTCTGACTCTTTGAGGAGGCAGCGATGTGGAGGAGGGCGGGTGTTGCCCACCCCCTCCCAGAGCGGAGGATGGTTGGTGCTGGGCTCTCAGAGATGGGGGGAGGGCCCTCTGCCAGGACTGGTCACTGGGAGCCACCTGGTGTATAGAGAAACCCCTTCCCAGTCCTGCTCTTAGTGATGGGACCAGAGCAGAGAGGGACTGAGGCTAGGTGGCTCCCTAGGGACAAGGGCCTCAGGTGATGGCTTTTCTGGTATTGCCAACAACAGAGGGTCTTCGCTGGACTCCACAAATGGAGGAGGGATCGCCCTACACCTGTCACAACAGGTGGTTCTAGGCCTAGTGCGTCAGGACTTCACCTACATCATCATTAAACCTCATGAGAAGCTGAGATGAATGTTTCCATTTTGCAGAAACTGAGGCTCAGAGAGATAATGACCTACCCTGAAGTCACATACCTGCTCCCAAAGCCCCCCATCTCTTTTCTGCCTCCCCCCAGCTGCCTCCTCCCACCGTGTCTCCGGAGGGGCTTGTATGTCCTGAGTCAGCTCAGCTACACAGGCCAGGGGCATTGGAGCCAGGTAGAACCTGCAGGAATGAGTATTCCGGGAAGAGGGCACAGCCCACGCAAAAGCGGGACCATCCAGAAAGTGGACAAGAAGTGCGAGGTGTGAGCTTGGTCTCGACAGTGTGGAACATAAGTGTGGGGAATGGAGGGAGGCCGGGAGGCTGGTCAGGAAGGATGGGGTTCAAAAGCCAGGCTAGAAGCATTGGGGCACCATGGAGGTTTCTGATTGGGCGACAGGCGTGATGAGACGTGTCTTTCTCGAAGATGATTCCTAGAGGAGTCACAGATGCCAGTGGGACACCAGTGGGGTGCCAGTGGGGCACGAACTCAGGAGGAGAGGCCATGGGGCAGATGCAGGGACAAGCAGAATATGGTAGTTGAAAGAGAGGCTTCTGGAGTAAGGATGCTCGACTGAAGCCCAGCTGTACTGCTCACCAGCTGTGGGACCTGGGGCCAGTTCCTTAACCCCTCTGGGCCTAAGTCATCTCATCTATAAAATGGGGATGTAATACACCTCTTAGGGCTGTCATGAAGACAGAGTGAATTAAAACACATCCAGCACTCAGAACAGAGCCTGTTAGAGCGCAGTAAGCACTGAGTCTCAGCCGTTGTTATTATTGTCACCCTGGTACTCAGCCCCAAGCTATGTGACATGTCAGTTCTCTGTTCCTGCTCTGGGGGGAAGATGAGAAGACAGGAAGCCCAGCGGGAAAGGAGGAGCTTCCCTCCCTGCAGACCGTGGTGTCTCTGACCTGGATCTAGGTGGTCCCTACTGTTTTCTGATGCCTGGTCAAGGTGACCAGACAGGCAAGGACTGGTCCTGCCACACCCTGTCCTTGCCCCAGTTCCAAGTGGATGGGGGGGACTTTATACCAGTTTCCCTGGACAGGGATCCTGTGCCCACCTACCAATGCTCCAAGGCAGGCTCCAGTGCCCCATCCCACCCCACCCCACCCCCCGCCAAGCCTGGGGAAGTGGGGGAAGGGTGATGTCTGAGCAGAGGGCTGGCAGGCACGCCCAGGACACTCTAATGAGGCGTGTGAAGGCCACAGAGGCTGCCTCGGAGTCGCGGTTCCTGGAGGGCAGGGGCGAGGCGTGACGGCTGTGGCAGTCTTGGTGATCAGCCCTTCGCTGGCGGTTGCTGGGGTGAGCAAGTCCGCTCCGAGTCATCCAGCTGTAATAACTCTAATCCGCTCATTACCACTCCTGGGCTGCCAAGGGTTCCTGCCTTCCTAACCCCCATTCCACCCTCCCTCCACCCCTCACATCTGTGCAACAGCTGGGCTCCGAGACAGCCGGTTCTTGGCAGGCCCCCAGCATCTGCTTCCCCTGGGGAGTAGGCTCCGCAGAGGGTGTGCCAGGGTGCGTGTGCCCCTGGAAGGGCGGGTGGAGCTGAGGTTCGCCTGGCCTGGGGTTCGGGCCTTGGAACCTCACTCTGCTCCCTACAGTGGGCCGGGGTCCAGGCTGGGGGCTCAGGAGGCTGGGGTCTGTCTCTGACCCCTGATGGACATTCAATGACTTGTTTCCCTGACACTTGAACCTCAGGGTCTCCATCTGCACAGTGGAATGGCTGTCCAGACCCCTCCTGGCTTCTCCAGCCAACTGGATCTAGTGTGTGCAGGTGTTCCCCTGACATGTGTTCCCTGGGGCTCCTGTGTGTGTTGGGGTCCAGTAGAGGACATTGAACTGCTGACTCCCCTGCGGTGTGGTGCAGTGGAGAGGGATGGGAGCAGAGGTACCTGTTAGCTCCACCCAACCCTGGGCTACTCACCAACTTTGGGGTCCTCAATCCCTTCTGTCCCCCTACTGCCTGGATCACAGGACTTGATTTCCACAGCTGTCCCTTCCCAGAATTGGGAGAAGCCATCAGGACCCTCAGGAATAACAATAGCAAATGAGGCTTACAGAGCACCCACCCTGCACCTTTTGAAGGCTTTATGCCAGGTGGTCTCATGGGTGGGGTGTTCTCATCCACAGGTGATGGGCCTGAGGCATAAAAGGCCCCAGAAGGTCGTACGGCTAGCAAGTGGCAGCCTGGGGTGTGAACCATGGCTTGTGTGAGCCTGGAGCCCCCTTACCAATCCACAGAGCCACACATGGCCCCAGTGCAGGCTCTGGGAGCAGGGGCTCCCCTTCTCAAGCGGGAACTCAGCTAGGCTGCCCCATTAGACTTCATACCCTCCTGGCACGGAGGGAGCACTCAGCAACTGTTCCGTGCAGGAAGGAATCCTCAGACGAACTGCTTAAAGCAGAACTGCTCTGGCCCAGGCTTTTTGGCACCAGGGACTGGTTTCACGGAAGACAATTTTTCCATGGGGCAGGGGGGTGTGGAGGGAAGAGGATGGTTCAGGCGGTAATGCAAGCGATGGGGAGTGATGGGGAGCGGCAGATGAAGCTTCATTTGCTCACCTGCCTCTCATCTCCTGCTGTGCAGCCCAATTCCTAACAGGTGTGACCCAGGGATTGGAGACCCCTGCTCTGGCCGAAGCAAAGATGGGATCCCATTGGAAAATTGCAAATGTGCTTCTCTCCCTGCCTCTCATTTTCAGAGAGTAAAACTGAAGTCAAGGGAAGGAAGGGACTGACCGGGGGGTCACCCAACAAATTGGTGGCAGAGTCAATATTAGACCCAGGTGGTGGGACTTCCCCAGTGGGACAAGGTGGAGACTCAGGGCTCTCTCGCCTCCCAGAGGGTGATGGTCTCGCTCCCCGCTCCCCGCTCCCCCTCCCTGGCCCCATGCTCAGGCTGAGCCAGAGCCCAGGAAGACGGCTGCAGACTCAGCTTGGGCCATGTTCTCTGAGCGCCTCCACTAACAGGCGGAAAGGGCTCCGTGGGTGTATCAGGCTTCCTGGGCTCCCACCAGCCGACGCCCTGTGTGGTGCCCTCCATGACTCGCTCCAGGGACAGCCCATGTGTGTGTGCAGTTCAAGGCCACCTCCTTCCCCAGTGTTGACACACCCTTCTCCCTTATTCCATCAGCAAACACTGTGCCTGGAGAGACCGTCTAATTGGCTGGCAGTGTCCTACTCCCAGCTCCCCTCCTTGCCTAAACACACAGCCCTGTTTGTCCTGTCTGCCCAGCCATCAGGACCTTGCTGTCACCCAGATCCCTGCCCCATCAGCGACTCACCCCCATCTTGCTCCCACAGAATCCCTGCAAGAGCAGGAGAGGCCCATGGAAGACTCCTAAGAGTCTTCCAAGCAACACCACCTCCACTTTGACAGATGAAACAACCTGAGAGGGAAGGGAGTGGCCTGAGGTCACAATGCAGGAGGACAGGGCCAGCTTGCAACCGCTCGCTGTTGTTTGAGCACTGCCTCTGTGCCTTTGCATGTGCTGGTCCTTTTGCCGGGAAATCCTTCCTTGGTACAGCCCCAGCCCACCAAATGAATGACCTCATCGGCACCCCCGCATCACCCCCCATGACTGACTCCTTTACAAAAATACCCACTGCCTTCTATGTCACCTTGCAAATTCCCAAAGGCCAAGACCCAGGTGATTCATCTCCAGGCTCCCAATCCCAGCCCAGGGCATCCAGAGTGAGGCCCTGGTAAAGGACTGGCAATGAGAGAATCAGTGGGCTTGAGCCAGATTTTCAATCTTGGTCCAGCCTGGCCCATCCTTGGTCCCTCAAGTCCCTGTGTCTGCTCCCCTGGCAACGGCTATTCCAGGAGCCCTTTTGCGCACCACTCCCCTGGTTCCAGGATCCCAGCGAGCTTTTCAGACCACGTCTCCCTCACTTCCCCAAGCCTGGGCCCAGCCTGGGCAGAGCCTTCGCTGGGCTGTTGTGGGTGAGTCACAGGCAGACTGTAAACAACTCTACAGAGCACTGGCTGTACCACCAAGGCCCTGGCACTCGTCTTAGCCATGCCGGGGGGATCTAAAAGAAGCCATGGCTGGCTCCCACGCACCCACTATGGAAAGGAGAGGGTGGAATAGAAACAGGGGAAGCTTCCAGATTTGCATATCAACCTGTGCACAGTGGTCTGCAAAGCAGCCCCACCCAGGAGGGGACTAAATAGAACCTGGGGGATGGGAGACCCCAGTTAATCAGGAAGGGACATGCCTGCTGGGAGTTTAAATTTTTTGAGCACCTACTATGTGACAGGTACCGCTGCAGTGCTGGGGATACTGAAGTGAACAAAACAAGACTCTATGCTTTGGGGAACAGGGAAAGCAGAGCAGGGTAAAGGAGGGTGTGGGGTGGTCACCTCATTTATCATTTGAAAGATATTGCAGAAAAATGAAATCTTGGAGTACTTTTCAGCCATTTGACAAATGGGGAAACTGAGGCCCAGAAGGCTAAGTATTTGCTTGAGATTGCACAGGGAGACCAGGCAGAGGCAGGCCCCAAGAACGTGTGTGTGGGCTCAGAGGTGAGGCTGACCCCAGTGTGGTCCATATCGTCCTGGGGGGTGGAGGCTGGATGAGCTCAGGACCCCTCGCCTCTGCCTCTTGGGGGATGGGCTCCCAGGCACTCAGCAGCAGCAGAGGCTCCTGGGTGAAACCAGGCTCTGAAATCACTCTGCGGTGGGTTCCCACGGCCATCCTCTTCCGTCTCACCATCCGCAAATGGGCAGCTCTGACTCCGTGCTCCTGAATGGCCTTTCCAGGACCAAAAAAGATGCTTCTTTACTCCCCGGGGGAGCAGCCAGCTAAGCCTGCCAGGATGGTCTGGCGTCTGAAAACTCTCCCACCTCCACTGCAGCCCGGGCCCAGAGTTCTAGGAACACTGAGTGACTCCGTTGCCACGGCTTTAACAGCCTTGGCCGCTGCAGGGTCAGCCCGCGAGCACTGACATTTCAGAGGCTCGCGCTCTGCTAAGTGAACATTAGACACAGCTTACTTAGCCGCTGAAATCTGTAGCTGCCTCCTACATGCTGTTTGATAAGCCTTTATTGTCACCTCCCTCTGGTGCTGCATCCCTGGGACCTGGGGCAGCTTGTTTGCCCGAAGCCAGGGGGCTGCCCGGTCGGGGGACAGGGCAGTGGATTGCACAGAGCCCTGGCCAGGAGCTGCTGCCCAGCTGTGTCAGCTTGAGCACAGGGCTTGCCCTTCTGGTCTCACCTGGAAATGGCTCTCCATAACGTGACCCAGCTTCTCTGTCCAGCAGCCCTTTCGCCAGTCCACTCCTGGGTGTGGCCCCAAGCTTGGGACAAAGCAACCTATCTTTGGGTCACTGAGCCAGCCCCCCACTCCCAGCCCTAACCCCTGACCCAAACTGTTTGTCATTTCGGGGCCCTCGCATCCCTTCCAGGCACAGCCTCCTAGGATCCCCTCCTCCAATGCTGCCCCTCCCTTTTTTGAGCTCCCTGCACGCTCTGTCCAGGCTCACTCTGGGGAGTGTCCTGGGCCACTGTGCGTGTGGGTGCCCCATGGGGCTTGGGCTCAGTCTTAGTAACCACTGGACGCCTTGCATGGGCCTGGGACATAGTTATCTCTATAGATGTTCATTCAGTCATTCAGTCATGCAACAGACAGCTCTTGGGACAAACCGTGTACCCCACTCCATGCTGGCTAATGGGATACGGATATCAGAGGCTAACAAGACACAGCCTTACCCTCAAAGAGCTCCCAGTCTGCTGAGGAGAAACACAACTACACAGCAGGCGATTAGCGCCCTAGTGGCGGAAGCCCAGGGAGAAGCGGGAGCACACATCAGGGCTACTGGACCCTGGGAAAACCAAGAAAGACTCCCTGGAGGAGGCAACATGTCAACTATGACTTGAAGGATCAGTAGGAGTTAGCAAGGTGGAGGAGTGAATTCCAGGAAGAGGGAACAGTCCAGACAGTGGTCTGGAGTATAGAGGAAGCACGGCACATTCTGGGAACTCTCAGCAGTTCTGGGAACTCTCCTGATTCTCCCTATTGTCTGACTCTTTCCCATCCTTCTAATAAAAGAAAGGGAGATCATTCTCTCCCATTGGGTGAGCTTCCCAAATTCCTATCCCTGCCTGAACAGACCAGAGGACTCCCAAGAGGCTGGCCATTTGCCTCATGCTCTCCTGATCTGCAAGTCACTTCTCTACTCTAAGCCTCTGTTGCCTCATCTGTTAAATGGGGTGGGGTCCCTCTGGCCCACATGGTTAATATCTTGAGAGACCCGAAGGAGAAGAGAGCAGGCTCAGTCCTTTCTCTGCCTGGCCAGGGGTGCAGCCTGAGTTGCGGCCTGGGTCCACAGGGGTGGGATGTGGGGAGATCATGCCCACCAGTATGAGCCCAGGCCGTGGACCCCTGTCTCAGGAATCTCTCTTCCTGGGCCCCCCTCTCTCCTAGCCACTTTGGATGAGGATAAAAAAAGAAAAGAAATGGTCCTCCCACCAGCTGGCAGGCATGCCCACGATGAGAAATGCCTTTCTGCTGAGCCTCGCCACCACCCAGCCCTACCTGTCGTGATCTTCTGGCTGCCCGCCCCTTGACTGACTGGGGGAGGCGTGGAAAAGGCATCCCTCACTTGGAGCCTGGAGCCTAGGTGTGAGGGCAAGAAGGACAGAGGGGTGAGAGGGGAGCCCTAGGAACAGCGTGACGTCAGTCATTCTTCCCTCCTGGTGTATAGGGAGAGTATGGGGAGTCCAGGACCAGCAGACACACTGAGCCCAGCTTGGTTCCCGGAAATCCTGCTCCCCACCCCCCACCACCACCATGAAGGGCTTAACAAGCTTATGGAATCACATTGGCGGAGTCAGGGGGGGCATCAGAAATGGTCTTCGTCCAATAAATGGGAAAACTGAGGCCCAGAGAGGAGCCAGGGCTTCTTCAAAGTAACACAGCAAGTAAAAGGAGGCAGAGTCAGGACTAGAACTTGGGCCTCCTGAGTCCAGTCCCAGGGCTGGGACCAGGAGTGAGGATGGAAAGCAGGGCCACCTTAAAGACTGTGACAAAGCCAGGCCAGGCTGCTGCGGGGTCAGGATCCAAGCCCGACCACAGCTCCTATGCCTCTCCTATGCTGAAAGATTTGTCCATAGGTGGGCTGGGTTCCTGTCCCACCAACTGGGGTGCAATGGTAAGTAGAAAATATTCTGGGAAGCCAGACTTCCAGAATCTTTTGACATCCAAAATTACAGAAATGCTAGAAGGAACCTTCTGGATCACCTATGATGGATGAGGGAATGAGGCCCAGGCAGGGGACGACTGTCCCAAAGCCCAGACCCCAATGAGTGGTCAAGGCAGGTCCTCTGACTCCCAGTCCAGGCTCTCCTGGTATATCAGTGATTAAGAGGCCAGGCTGTGGATGGAGTCGAACAGACTTGGGCTCGAATGCCTGCTCTGCCAGTCACTGGCTATGGAGCCTCACTTCACTCCCCAGTCTCTCTGAGCCACAGTTTCTCCATCTGTAAACTGGGGATAACAATACTACCCACATAGGGTGTTCTAAAGATTTAATGCCGTAACACGAGCCCCACAAGGGTAGACTTGGCCTCATTCACCACTGTGTTCCCAGCACCCAGAACGATGCCTGACACACAGAAGGCCCTCAGTAAAAGGCAAGAGTTATCGTCGCTGTGTGCCGTCTACATCTGACATGATATCACTAGTGGAAGAAGAAACAGGTAACTTCTTTAACTGCCAAGTGCCCTGAAGGAAAGTGGAGGAATCTGGCTGCTGAATAGGGAAGGAGCCAGTATCCTACAAAGGATGGCAGTGTGTCCTTAGGCAAGTCCCCTGCCCTTTCTGTTTGGTTTCTCCCCACAGTACAGGGTGGGCATTGTTGAGTGATAACTGAAGTCCTCCAGCTCCAGGAACTGTTCCTGGACTTTGTGCCATGGCCTTGCCTAAGGGTGCTGACCCTTACCCTCTGGGGTCTCTGGAGAGGGGGTGCCGAGGGGCAGGGCTGGACATGAGAGATGGAAATGGGGCAGTAGCCAGTCTGCAAGACTCCTGGGAGCCTGGGCTCTATGAGGCTGCCTGCTTGCAGCACACAAGTGATCAGGGCCCCGAGGCATCAACCAGGCCCGAGAGCCAAGCTGATGGTGGATGCTGCCTGTCCCATTAAGGGGGTGAGGGGCAGGACTAGGGCCTCGCTGAGCACTTCATCAGCCCCCACTCCCACTTCAGCCTCACCACCACCCGGCACTTAGCAGCTCCCTCCCCACCAGGCATTTGGGAACATAAGGAACATTGTGGATTTCATAACAGACTACAGAGCCTATTCTGGCCATTAGCTCTCACTCCTTGCAGGCCCCCGTGAGAGCGTCTACCTACAGGCTGTAGGGGGTGTGGGGATGAGTGAGGTTCCTGGAGCAAGAGGCCCCAGCTGGGTGTGGCAGAGCAGGTCCCCGTGCCAGGGCTGTGAGCCCCCTCCTAGGGATGCCGGCTCCCATCCTAAGATCTATCTTTCCGTGGTGTGTTGCCCCCATGAATCCCTCTATCCCCTCCCTTCATACACACACACACACACACACACACACACACACACACACCCCACACCCTCAGCAGAGCCCCCTGTATCATAGCCTCAGAGGCGGGGCTAGCCAGTGGTCTCTTTTCTAGGGGTACTGAAGGCCCACATCTATCTGGAAGTCTGCAAGTCTAGAAAACTCTGGGCTCTGGGGGCTTCCCTGGTGGTGCAGAGGTTAAGAATCTGCCTACCAATGCAGGGGAAAACGGGTTCGAGCCCTGGGCCGGGAAGATCCCACATGCCTCAGAGCAATTAACCCTGTGTGCCACGACTACTGAGCCCACGCGCCACAACTACTGAAGCCCGAGTGCCTAGAGCCCATGCTCCACCACAAGAGAAGCCACTGCAACAAGAAGCCTGCGCACCACAATGTAGAGTCGCCCCTGCTCTCTGCAACTACAGAAAGCCCGCGCACGGCAACAAAGACCCAACAAAGCCAACAAAATAAAAAATAAGTAAATAAATAAATAAAATTATATAAAAAAAAAATTTTTTTTTAAAGAAAACAAGAAAACTCTGGACTCTGGAGAGAGAAAGCAACGTTCTGTCCTGATCCCTTGGAGGAAATGGCCTCCAGGGGCCAGGGAGGAAAAACAGGAAGGGCCAGGCTGGGCAGGAAGCCCCGAGGGTGCGGCCAGGCCAGAGGAAGAGGTGCCAGAGAGTGGCCAGTGTGGCCCTGGCGAGGGCTGAGTTAAGGACTATCCTGGACTGTGCTGGGGGGAGTTTGTCCCCTGTCGGCTGCTGCCCACGTGAGCGCTCCCAGCTCTCCCAGCTCACAGGGTGAGAGCTGGGTGCAGGGCTGGGGAACAGATCTGACACCAGCCCTCTTCTCCCCACTCCTCGACGGGCAGGGGCCCAGAGCAAACTCCCCTCCCTTCATTCACGCCTTCACTCTTCACCCACCGAGCCCTCCTCCACGCCAGGCAACAACACTTACCATTGCCCCTAATTCACAGATGAGAAAACTGAGGCATAGGCACACTAAAACACTGGTCCCCCTTTACACAGCAAATGAGTCATGGAAGAGAATTCAAATGTTGGCTGCCTGACTGCACAGCCTTTGCTGGTAACGGGAATGCTAAGGAAGAGACCCTCTTCCGGAGGAAACAGGGCAGTAAACACCTAAAATTCAGCCGCCCTGGGAGCTGGGAAGTGGGCAACCGACCTAGACCTGAGCAGAGCAGGAAGGCTCACTGCCGCAGATCCCTTCCCAACGACCACCTCCTGCTCACGGGGGACTATTTCTCACGGTCTCCTCTCCTCACACCCACCCCCGCCTGCCCCACCCTCGCTCTCAGCTGTGATCTTGTATCCCACCCCCTGAAGACAATCCAGCCTCTCAGAAGTGCTTCCAGATTCGCAGGGGCACATCCGCCCCCACCAGCATCTGCACCCACTCGCCCTGCCTCCCTGGTCCTAGGAGACACGACTACCCACGCTCCCACCACCGCCACTCAGGAGCCCAGCCTCTGCTCCGCTCAAGGACATAGCTCCAGCAAGTCTCCCCACCCTGCAAACTCGCTCTCTCTCCCTCCCTCGGCATCACCGGTTTTGCCCTCTCCACCAGATCCTTCCCATCCGTGAACACACTCGCCGTTCTTCCTCCCATCTTAAACAAACCTGTCTTGATCCCACTTCCCCTGCCAGCTACCACCATTCCCCTGCCTCCCTCTGCTGGGCTGTATCCTGCTGTCATCCGTGTTTCTCCTCCTGTTTCTCTCAGAGCCACCCCAACCTGGCCTCCCCACCCCCCACTCCATCGGAAGTGCTCCTGTCCAGATCTCCAGTGGCCTCCGCATGACTAAACCCAGCAGTCAGTTCAGCGTGGCAACACTGGCCCTCCCCAGCGCACTGGCCAGTTTGACACCCCCTGCCCATGCTGTTGTGCTCCCCTGGTTTTCTCCAACTCCTCTGGACATTCCTCCTCAGGCTCCTCTGCTGGTTCTTCCTCTTCTCCCAGACCTTGGGGCACCCCAGGCCCAGTCTCTGGTCCTGGTCTCTCTCTATGCTCACTCCCCTGGGCCACCCTACGCATCTCACTGCTTTACACCAACCATTTCTCTCTCTCTCTTTAATTTTAGGACTCTCAATTCTTTTTTTATTTTATTTTGTTGGAGTATAGTTGATTTACAATGTTGTGTTAGTTTCAGGTGTACAGCAAATTGATTCAGTTATACATATATGCATTCTTTTTTAGATGCTTTTCTCATATAGGTTATCACAGAATATTGAGTTCCCTGTGCTATACAGTAGGTCTTTGTTGGTTATCTATCTTACACATAGCAGCATGTGTGTGTGTACATCCCAAGCTCCTGATTTATCCTCCCCCCCCATTTCCCCTTTGGTAACCATAAGTTTGTTCTGGATACCTGTAAGTCTGTTTGTGTTGTAAATAAGTTCATTTGTATCTTTATTTTTTAAATTAGGTTCCACGTATAAGTGATATCATATGATATTTTGTCTGGCTTACTTCACTTAGTATGATAATCTCTAGGTCCATCCATGTTGCTGCAAATGGCATTATTTCATTCACTTTTATGGCTGAGTAATATTCCATTGTATATATGTACCACATCTTCTTTATCCATTCCTCTGACGATGGACATTTAGTTTGCTTCCATGTCTTGGCTATTGTAAATTACACCAACCATCTCTATGCAAATGACTCCCAAACTCATTCCTCCAGCTTGGACCTCGAAAGCCCAGCTGTCTCTTGGACACCCCCCGCCCCGTCCCACACTGGCATAGACAGCTCAAATTCATCAGATGCTGATTGTGTTCTCACTCATGCAACTTGCTCTAACACAGGCATTCTGCATGGAGGCGCCGTCTCCCCCAAGGGAGCAAAAGTTGGTTTTGTAGGGAACAAAAATTCTTAGATATTGCAATGGTGTGTGACTCTCCAAAGGGCCAAAGTACATAAACATATATACATCACAGCTGTGGAATTACAATTTCATAGGGAGGGGGTGATTAGAGGAAAAATGTCTAAAAAGGCTCCTTGGGGGTGGGTGATAGTTTTTAAAAAGGCTGAGAAGCAGTGTTGCTCTAACACAGATTTCTCTTTCCAGTGGATGGCAAGCTCCTCCTTCCACTGCTCAGTCCAAAACCTTGGAAGTGATGTTGCCTGTTTCCTTTTCGTCACAACCCCACATTCAATCCATCAGGAAATCCTGTTGGTTCTGCCTTCAAAATAGATTCAGAATCCAACCACTTCCTTCCTCCCTCCCTCCAACCCTCCACGGCATCTACCCTGATCTGAGCTGCCTCATTTCTCGCCTGGATTACTGCAGCAGCTTCCTCACTGGTCTCCCTGCCCCTGCTCCCTTGACACATAGCCAGAGTGATCCTTTTACAACATAAGTCAACTCATGTCCCTCTTCACTAAACTCTGCAGAAGCTTCCCATCTCCCAAAGTTCTCATGACGGCCCTTGCTCCCAACTCCCCCTTCCTCTCCTGAACCCTCTGCTGTTCCTCTCTCTCTCACTCACTTTTCTCCAGCCCCACAAGCCTCCTGGCAAAGCCTCCAGGCACAGTCCCACCTCAGGGCCTTTGCACTGGCTGTTCCCGATCCCTGGTACACCCTTACCCAGACGGACAGCCACAGGGCTGAATCCCTACCTCCCTCAAGTCTTTGCTCAGATGCCACCTTGTCAATGAGCCATGCCCTGACCACCCTGTCTTAAGGTTGCAATCTGTCCCCAGCATTCCAGATCACCCTTACTTCTCCAGACCTTTCATTTTCCACAGCAACATGTCACCTTATAGCATACTAGGACATTTACTTACTTTGCTTATTGCTGACTGCCCATCTCCCCTTGCTAGAAGCCAGCTCCCCAGGGGCTCTCGGTTTGGTCACTGCTGTCCACTAGCATGAGGAGAGTGTTGGCACAGAGTAGGAATGTCTGCTACGCCCTAGACACCCACCCCACGCAGGTTGCGGACTTTTCTCCCACCAGGCTCCATCACATCTCCTATCTTTGCACTTGCCCTTTGCTTTCTCTGAAATGCGCCACACACACCACCCCCCAACTCACACACATACCCAGACACTATCCGTTACACAGAACCCTCTCAAAGAGCACTTTATCTCTCCTTGGCCAGGAAGGGCCCGGCCTGCTGCGCAGGGAGTGAGCTTTTCTCCAAGACCAATAGGAATTCACAGAAGGGATTTGAGCTGAAGAGCGACATGGTCACATTTGTGCTTTGATGCCCATGGATGGTGGGTGGGAGGGGAGCCAGCTGGAGGCAGAGGAGGGGCCCCGGGGAGACAGCTGGTAAGAGGTGAGAGGACCAAGACTAGGGCAGTCGATGGGGGATGGGGAGGGAGGGGAGGCTGAGGAGGACTAGAGAGGTAGCCAGGAGAGGGGAAAGGCCAGGCCATGCCACCAATTCACTGTGGCAGGTAAGGAAAACAGGGGTGGTAGGAACACAGCCAAGGTGTCCGATTTACAGGGTTGGATGTGGTAACGAGTTAGCCAAGCACAGGAAATGGGAAGAGATCACACACTTCCCAGGGGAAAGGAAGTTTATAGAATAAGCTTCCCTCTCCCTCAGCTCCAGCCTTCACCCCTTTTCACTGGGGCATCTTGTACCCCAACACTTCTGGCCATCAAGGGGGCAGCCCATGGGGATTTGGAGGATGGGGTTTCCCCAGAGGAATCCAGACCTTGGACCTGTGATGGCAGGGAGGACCCCACAAAGGGGGCTTTTTCAGAACACAGGCCTGGAGCCTGTGCCCCTAAATTTACAGGAGAACTTCCGGCTGAAAAGTCCACACTTGCCTCACTTTCTGCCTGGCCTTGTTTGACCAGAAAGACCAACAGGACAGGGAGTGGCCTTTGTGACATCATGGGGACTCCCGAGCTCAGCCCAGGGTGTGGTGGACAGGAGAGGACAGAGGGCATCTCCTGGTCAGACACAGCTGTCTGATAGAGCCCCTCCTTGGAGGAGTCAGACATTCAGAACCAGCTCATCTCACATCCGCATGTTGCAGATGGGGAAACGGAGGCCCAGAGAGAGAAGCAAGTAGTCGTTAGGGTACATCTGGTTTTCCCGGGGGGAGCTGAGGCTTCCTGGAGAGAAGGACTTACTACTCTGATGAAGATAGACTAACAATATCAACATAAAACTCATTTCTTCCCAAGAGTTCAGAGAGCTGCACATCCATGATCTCATCTGTCCACAAGACATCCCACTGGGATGGGTGGCAGGGCCACGTCATGCAGATGTTGTGAAAATGCTCAGTCATTGCCCTCCCCTCCATAACCTTCCTTTTCTTCTTCAGTCTCTATTATTTCCCCTTTCTTCACCTATCCAATTTAATTCAGCAAAGATTTAAGAGGCCCCCCCCCCAACTTCGTGCAAGGACTGGGCATTTGAGAAGCTTCTGGATTTCCCCAGGGCCAAAGTCACTGTTCTGTTTTCTGTGGTCTCAGCACTTTGTTCATACCTGCATCCTGTTTCTATAGATCAACAATCCTGGAGGGCGGCCTTGGTCTTATTCAAGCTTGCATTCTGCCATAGTGCCTAGGCCAGGGCCTGGCATTCACGAGCCTGGAGACATGCCTGCCTGGGCATGTTTGCCCAGAGCATCTCTCCATTAGTGTACTTGTCTCACTGTATGCCAGTTACCCCCCAGGGGATGAGCCCAGGTAGGGGTTGTGTATATGCAGTACCTAGCATGTAGCAGCACAATGTCTGCTGAACAGATCAAATCAAAAATTCAAAAAATGAAGGAATTGGGACTTCCCTGGTGGTGCAGTGGTAAAGAACACGTCTTGCAATGCAGGAGATGTCAGTTCGATCCCTAATTGGGGAATTAAGATCCCACATGCCGCGGGGCAACTAAGCCTATGTGCTGCAACTAAAGAGTCTGTGTGCCACAAACTACAGAGCCCACGCCCTCTGGAGCCTGTGTGCCACAACTAGAGAGAAAAAAAAATGAAGGAAGGAAGATGAGGATGGGTAGAAATGGGCTATCCTTGCCTTTAAAGAGCTCCTGATCCATTGCATGAGTGGGGGAGGTGGGCAGAGAGCAGGACTGGAGAGGTGTACGAACACTATTAGACAGTTCCATCAGAGTAGTGATGAAGAAGTACCGTGGGCCTGCAGAGGAGGCGAACCACCTGGGAGAAACAGGGGCGGCTTCCTGGAGGAAGTGGAATTTGAGATGGGCTTTGAAGGGTGGAAACACATGGCAGAAACTCAGGAACAGTTTTTAGCTGAAGGCAGGGCATGGGGTAAGACAAGGAGGGCAAAGTCCTCAGGTTGGTTGCGGGGGGGCTCTGTATCAGGCAAAGTTGCCTATACCTGACTCCACAGGCAGTGGGGAACCATTTACGTCCTCGCGGCCAGAGGTCAGCATGATCAGATTACCAGAAAATCAGTGAGAAGGACCCTGAACTGGAATGGAGGCAGGCAACTGGTCAGGAGCCACTGCTGAGGTGGGGGGTGAGGGGGTGAGTGTCTGACATAGGCAGCCGCTGAGTTTGCAGTGAGGGTGTGAAAGCCTCCACAAAGAAAGGGTCCGAAGGACCTGAAAACCCATTAGATGTGGGGGCAGAGCAGGGAAGGCTCTGGGGAACTGATCTGGAGTTTGGGAGAGTAATGGGGTCTTAACAAGGCATGGTGTGTTCCCAGGGAGGGGCTGCTTCCCAAGGAGAGAATGAGCTCACACCACCTGCGTGGACATGCTTCATTAGGAAGGCAGATGCCAGCTTGGGAGGGAGGTCAGGGCCCCAGAGACAGAATTGGGAGCAAATGCAAAAGCTGAGGCCCTGGCAGTAGATGGGCTCATGCAGGAGAGAGTGTGGGGTGAGAAGCAAAATGGGACTAAGAACAGAGCCTTGGAGGACTCTCGCAGTGTGGGGGGACAGGAGCAGGAAGAGAAGGGATCCGGGAGGAAAGGGAGCCGCCAGAGAGGTGGAGGTGGTTCCCCCACCTTCTCCCTCTTTTCCAGCTCTGCCCCACCTCTGTTCCCCTCTTACCTCTCAAGAGCGAGGCCAGAGGGACCCTGGTGCGTGCCCAGCCTCCAGAAGACTCCAGAGTGAAAGGCACTCAAGTCAGCGACTAGAGTGCTTGGGTTCTAGAACTGGTCGCAGCCAGGGAGGTTGGGGCGTGGGGACTGCCCCTTCCCTCACCCTTCGGCTGTGTGACCTCAGACGTGCCACACCCCCTCCGATCCTCAGCCTTTTTGGCTTCCCGAGGGGATCACAACAGGATTTCTTCATTGGGCTGCTGTGACTATTAAGTGGGATAATGCGTGTTATGCATTCAGCACTTGGGCCTGGCAAGCCCTCAGAGCTCAATAAATGGTGGCTGCTGCTATTATGATTATTACAGGGCCGGGATTGGATTCTGGCACTCGGGTCTGGCCGGGCCAAGGAGCCCAGCAGCCCCCGGAGCCTTTAGCGAGGAAGGGGGCCTGGCGACCTGAACTCGCCCAGTTCCCAGAGTGCTGGGGTCCCTCCTGTTACCCCCCCAAGCGCAGAGCCAGGCATCGTGGAACTGGGGCAGACAGCTCTCTGGCCGCAGATTACCCTTTCACCTGCTGAGAAAGGGGACCCCACCCCCACTGCAGTCTTCAGCTACAGATGGGGCCTCAGTTCCTGGGCGTGTCGTGTCCCCAGCTCGGTGCACCCTCGCCTCCCGCAGCGCCTCCTCCTCCGGGGCGGACGCGGACGCGTCCTCTCCCTTGCGCGGTAATTCACCAGCTTACGCGGGCTCCGCGGCGCCCCCTCCGCGCACGCGCATCCCCGCCTCGGCCCCCGCCCGGCGCGAGACTCAGCTCCGGGCGCTTCGGGTGGGTCCGTCCAAGTTGACGAGAAGGACAGCCACTCTGGGGGCGCCCGTCGCGGGGGCTTATGTCCCTGAACCTGATGCCTCGTCCCCCGCCCCCCACGGATTCTGCAGCAGGGGCCCACCCCAGCCCGCGCCTTCTGTGCAGACCTGGGGGGAGCGGGAGCGCGGAGGGGCGAGTGGCGCCGGCTGTGCTGGGGGCTTGTGGAGCGGGCAAAGGTCTTGAGTCGGTGGGTGCTGGCTCCTGTCCCCTTACACACCGAGGACCTGCACCAGAGACTTTTCAAAGCCTCATTTCCCCCTTCTCAGCCTCAGGCTAAGGGATCTTTCGCTGGACCCTGGAAACAGGTTAATCGATCTCTTGGGCCACGTGCCCGTCTATGCAGCCTCAGTAGGCAGGGAGGAAGAGGCGTGTTCACTGGAGTCTGGGGTATACTAACTCCGACCCCATCCTTATCTGGACCGGATGGGGGCTCCCTGGGAGGAGTGGGGCTTGACTGAACTGGCCCCTCTACCAGCTGGGCTCGGGTCTGGGGTCCTGCCACTAGAAGCGGAGCCGTCTAGCGCTGGACAGCCCCCGTTAACTAGGCCACCGCTGGGGGTGGGCGGTGGCGGCTGGAGCTGACCGGCTTGGGTCTCTGGGGGAGGTGGCTGCAAGGGCCAGGGCTTTGAACAAACCACAGAAGGTTTCTGCAATATCAAAAGAGCTCTTAGTCACTAATATATGGGGGGAGGGGGGCCGTTGGTGAAAGAGCCTCTGCTTGATTCCCATCAGCAGAGGATCAAAAAGCATTTGGTCAAAGAACCTTTAAATACCTTGAAAGGCAGGTGAAGCCTGTTCAGGAGTCTCCAGCAGGTACTGAAACGCTAGTCTGAGCTGCCGGCAAGCTGGCTCCAGCCACAGCGAGTGCTGGGGGAGGAGGCTCCTGGGGCAGGAGGGAAAAATGGTGGGGATAGATCACCAGCCCACCCCACCATGACCCAGGAATCACTGTGGGGAGGGTGAGTAGGGCAGAGAACTGGGCTTAGACTGTCACAGCTGGAAGCGAACTTGTAAACCTCTGGGTCAGGGTTTTTTTGTTTTTTGGGGTTTTTTTGCCCCAAGGCGATACACATGGGATCTTAGCTCCCTGACCAGGGATCAAACCCGTGCCCCCTGCATTGGGAGCACGGAGTATTAACCACTGGACCACCAGGGAAATCCTGAGTCAGGGATTTTTATCTGGAACCTGTAGGACCCCCTCCCACCCAATTACAGACAAGATGCTGTGTCTGTATTTGAATGTGTATTTTTCTAGGGAAGAGGCATCCATGGAGTTCATAAGATTCTCCAAAGAGTCCAACACCAAATCAAGACTAAAAATCAACATCCTTATGGTACAGACTGGTAAACTGAGGCTCAGAAGGATGGAATCACTTACCTCAGGTCACCCGGCTTGTAATCAGCAAGCCAAGGTGCTTCCACAGTGCATCCTGATAAGGGCATCTCACTAAGCCCCCATGGCTCTGTCTGTCTCAGGGGCCCAGAGCGGCCTGAGACTGAGGTAGGGGTGTCTCAAAACAGAGGCCTAAGGCCAAGATTCTGACAGTGGCTGGAGCTGTGGCCAGCAGAGGCTGGCAAGGAGAAAGGACACTAGCTTTCATCTTTTGGGGTGACAACGGATTTGAGCAGCTGAGTGAAGTCCTCAAGGGTGTCAGGGAGACCATGGAGAGAGAGAAAGGGACTCAGAGCCAGAATCTGGATGGGGAGGAGGTTACAGGGAGAAAGGATGTGGTGGGGTGGGGAGCAGGGAAGAGATTTCTGGTAGGAGAGAGTTTCTGGCCCTGTGACGTGACCTGAAGATGTGGAATGGGAGTCCAGGGCTATGGGAAGTCAACTGGGGGCAGGGTCTTTGGTGCTTGGTGTCACCCTCAGGGAACCAAGAAAGATACGCAGCTTTTGCCTTGCCAGCTCCCCAGTCTATTCTCACAGACCCATGTGGTGCAACAATTAGCCCTATTTTATGGATGAGAAAACTGAGGCCCAGAGGTGTCAAGTAACTGGCCAAGGCCAAACAGCTAGATAGTGGCAGAGGCAGGACCAGAATTTAAGTCTAGGACTCCTCCCTGGATGCTGAGGGCCAGACCCTGCCTCTTTAGCATCAGGTCTCCAAAGCACGACCCAGCAGAAGTTGTGACAAGTGTAGGCCCTTGGGTAGATTTCTGAGATTTGGGGGTTACTGGGTCTCCATTGTGAGGAGGTGGGCAGAGAGAGGGCTGCAGCTGCCTTCTAGGGGGTTGCCGTTGCATCCCTTCTGGGGAGAGGACATCTGTTAATGTTATGCTTTCACCTTGTCCAGATTCTTGCCCTCTGTAGATGAGGAAGGGGAAGCCTGGGGAGGGGGTAGCTTCAGGGATGGGAACAGGGTGGCAGAATATGTCGCTTCTGGTCTGGCACATCGACAGGCTCTGCTGTTGCCCTGCACAGCTGCCTTCTGGCTGATCTCTGAGACTGCCCCCCTACATCAGGAGAATGCTGAACCTGAGTGTCTTGCTACATGGATGGTGGCAAGGAGAGAGGTGTGTTTGTTCTGTCACGTGAACTGCACAAACAGCTTCCTCAGCATTTTATTAATAATTCAGCCCATGGCCAAGAGGGCGGGGTATGGGGGGACAGGAGCTATGGGGAGATAGCAGCATTGGAGACCATGCCAGCTGGAGGTCAGAGGGGAACCCAGGAGCCCTGCCTCCAACCGTGACCTAGCAACGGAGCCAGGCAGCCTCAGGGGCCCTGTTTAGGAGAGTGCAGGCCTGGCATCTGCTCCTGTGGGACAGAACGTCCCTCCCTGCTTCACATCCCTCCCAAAGCCGACCCAGGACATCTGGGCCCTGAAGACAGCACCAGATCAGAAACAGGCCCGAGGGGTCCACAGGATGCACGATGACACTCTTTGGAGAACCAGATGCTGCCAGCATTTCCTGCCATGTCATGGAACCCAGGACACAGGGCCAGCAGCATCAGAGAATGAGGGTGGGACGGGAAGGAGAGAGGCCAAATCCCCAGGCCCTCACCTGAGAGGGACCAGGCAGAGCAGGGGTGATTCACACCCTCTGATCTTTCTCAGAGGACCTGCTCGCTCCCCCAGGCTTCATTTCCTGCTTGTTGCCCAGCCCTCAGTGAGTGCTCAGAAGACAGGAACTCACAGTTGGCTTGGCTCTCAATGATGCTTCAGCAGGAGGGAGTAACCTTCAAATGCAGGAGACTGGTTCAAGGTTAGACATCTGGAAGAACTTCCCTGACAGGCAAAACATGGGAATGGGGAGTATGTGGTGTCCCTGTTAAGCATAAACAAATGGCAGTAATGGCATTCAAAATTGGTCAAGAATAAGTTCTGTGCTCCCAGTATCATTTTAAGTGCTTTAATTTTATCATCTCATTTAATCTTTATAATAGTTGAAGGAAGTAGGCGTTATTATCTCCATTGTATGGATGAGGAAACTGAGGCCCAGAGGTGTCAAGTAGTCTGCCCAAGGTCACACAGCTATGAATGGCAGAGCCACATACATCTGTATACTTTCCTCTTTCCAATGACTCTGCATCCCCTAGACAGAATGACTGAGACCCAGAGAAAGGGTGGCTTCAGAGCTTTTCCTGTGTCAGTGATGCAGGCAGATGCCCAATGACTGAGGTTCCCAATGCCTGAGGTTCCCAATGCCCCAGAGCTCAGTTTCCACAACTATACCTCATGGGGTTTATCCAGTATGTCTGAGGGACTGTCCAGCTCTGACAGTCTGGAACAATGGTTGGCTAATGCCTGCTGGCAGTGGATAAGACTGAGATTTTTTACTTTTGTAAGGCATAGGCTGTAAGCTCTCGGATGGGAGCAAGCTTCTCACAAATCTCAGATTGGTCGGCAAAAGGCAGGGAGTCAGGATCAAGGGTTCTACCCCTGGTTCTCTCACCAGCTCCCTGGGCTGTTAGCTCTGGGCCTTTAGCTTCCCCTCCAGAGGCCTCATCTTCACCATCTGTCACCTGAGGAGTGGCCTGGGTCATCTCTCAGAGGCCATCTCCCCACCAACTCTGAAAAACTCCATGATTCTAGATGCTTATAAAGATCTGTTGAGTTGCAGTGATGAATTCTGCTGTCCTCCTTCTGGATTCTCAGATTGATGGGTTCGGAAGATTCCCAAACCGGGAGTCTTTCTGTGTGGTACCCATTCACGACAGGGGTGTGGGCAAAGGGATGGGGAGGGGTGGGGGTGGGAGGGGGTGAACTATTTGCTCTTCACTAGGGCAGTGAGAGCGGCAGCTGGGGGTGGGAGCAGGAACTAGCTAAGCCTGGAGACTATGGAGTGGCAGCCTGTTGGCTTGGCTTTCTGGGGTTTGCCAAAAAGAGGTGTGTGGATAGTACCTGAATTCTTGGTTGCATGTGGGTGAGAGTGGCTGCAGGATGTGTGAAACATAATGGCCCTTGACCAGGGGATAAGGAGCTGAGATTTCTGGCCACTGAGGAATTATGGGCTAGAACCTACAGATGCTTTTTTTTTTCCTTCCATTTTTAATTAGAACATTTAATCCAAGGAAATCTGTTCTCCACCGGAACAGTCTTCATGGAGGTTTGCTTGGGGGAATTTCCTTGTGTTTCTCAACCAGAGAAGCTGTGGGTGGAGGTGAATGTGTGTGTGTGTGTGTGTGTGTGTGTGTAATAGGCTCCATGTGAGTTCATGGGGATGGGGTGTGTGTGTGAGTGTGTTGGAGGAGACTTGAGATGGAGGTTTGTCCCTGCGGATGCTGGCAGCCTGATGCGCTGTGGGAAGGTGGAGGTGTGGCCGGGTGTGAGCTGTGCAGTATAAAGTCCCTTTCTTGGGGGTGACAGTAGGAATCCTTGACTCTGGAAAGCCTGGTTCACCTGCGAATTGTGTTCTCAGTGGAGGGGAGGGGACGATGTGCAGGAGGCCCCGGGATTTTGCCCTCCTGTTTATGCCCTTCAGTTCAGGGTAGGGGCAGGCCCTGTATTGTGTGACGCTGCAGTGTCTGTACCTCTTTGTGCAGGAGGTGTATTTGTGTGCCTCTGTGTGTGTGTGGCTGGCTAGGGGTGGGGGTGGGGGCTGTACCTGAAACCACCAATGATTCAGTTCCAGGCTTTGCAAAGCCCTGGGATATGGGCCCTTTCTCCTCCGCACCCCAGAATCAAACAGCTCCAATTCTGTAGAGAAAAAGGAATTAGGGTTCACCTGATTTGGACTGTGCTGAGCTGACACAGGGGCAGAGAGGGCCAAGTGAGCCCCAGGGTTGGAAGGGGAAGGAGGCCTTTCCTTCTTACCCAGTGAAGTTCTGGGGTCAAAGAAAAGGGGGTGGGGGGACAGTGGAGCAGTCGTTTGAGAGAAGCAGGGGCAAAGGCTGAAAGATCTGTTTGCTTCTACTGTGCGGCTGGGTTAAGTGGCGAGGGTCACTAGGCCTAGTCCCTCACAGAGGGTGGAGATCCTAGACCTTTTGGCTCCAGCTGTGCACAAGCTCTGGGGATGGCCAGGCTGGCAGAGCCAGGCTCAGCTCTGGCAAAAATCCACTCCTGGTTTTTACACGCACCAGCTCCCCTTCCCGGGACCGCCGCGCTGTCGAGTCCCGAGCTGACGCCCTCCAGCCGCCACCTAGCGGAAAACCCGGAGTGGATCTCCACGCCTTTTGGAACGGAGTCAAAGGGCACCTCGGAGGAGGTGGCCGGCCGGGTTCGAAGCCGCCGCCATCAGGGGCTCACCGGCTGGGTGGGTCGCGCAGTGCGGCGGGACTCGCCGGCCCGAAGAGCCCAGCCGGCGGGCTCCGTGCCCTCCCTGCGGGGGCTGCGGGCGGGGCGCGGGGCGGCGGCGGTGCCCTCGGGGCGGCTCCGCGCGGCGGCGGGCTCTGGCTGCAGTGCGGCGCGCGGCCGGCAGCGGGCGGCAGCGGGCGCAGGCGGTGGCGGCGGCGCTGGGCAGCGGGGCGGGCGGCGCCGGCGGTGCCCCGGGCGCGCTCACACACGCGCTCACACACACACACACACACACACACACACATACACACGGCCTCGTACACACTCACACACGCTCCGGCGCGCACACGCGGCGCGCAGGCCGGAGGGAGGAGGCTCGGCGCGGCTCGGCGGCGGCGGCGGCGTGCTCGGCGGGCGGGCGGGAGGGCTGGCGGGCGGCCCCCGCTCCCCGGCTCCGCGGCTCGGTGCAGCCCGCGCGGCCCCCGCCCTCGGACCCGCCCCCGGGGGTCGCCCGGCCCCATGCCCTGCAGCGGCGGCGGAGCAACGCTTGGCCGCGGGCGGCTCTGAAGAGCCCGGAGGGAGCCGGCGACGAAGGGACCATGTACCGGGACCCGGAGGCGGCCAGCCCAGGTAAGCGCGGCCCCGCGCGGGCTGGGGCGCCCCGCACCGGCGGGCAGGACGGCAGCAGCGCCGGGCTCCGTCTCGGAGCCCCAGCTCGGGGCTGCTGTCCACCGGAGCCGCACGGACTGCCCCCCCCCCCCGCCACCCCACGCAGGGTCACCCCAGCCCCGGGAGCGCGGGCTTGAGCGACAGCAGCTCGGACCCCGGCCCCCCGCAGTCCAGGCACTGCCAAGCTTGATGCCGGGCGCCGGCTTCGCAGTGTCCCCACAAGGACCTCCCCCCCCAACCCCCAGCAGCCCAAGGACAACGTGTGTGGCAGAGCGAGGAGCCGCTGCCCCCGCAGTGCCCTCAGAGGCACCCCTAGGTCCCCAGCACCAGCGCCTCCCCGGTGCCAGTGCTAGGGGACCCCAGGACAAGGATCCCAGGTAGCTTTTTCGGCCAAGGTTGTGGGCACGGGGAAGCGGAGTGACATCGGAGGTGCCAACTGTGAATGGAGAGGGTGCCAGGGGGCAAGTGGGAATCTGGTGCAGCAGCAGGGGAGGGGGGCTCCTGGGAGGTGGTGAGCCGTGGGAGCATTGAGGAGGGAGGCAGGGGTACCTGAGGCGAAAGAGAGCAGAGATTGGTGAGAATAGGGGTACCAGGGGAATGTTCTCCTGGGCCTGGGGAGGGGGGAAGCAAAGAACCCCAAACTCACTCCAGTCCTGTCGGGGGTGGGAGGGGGAGGGGCCGCGCTCCTTTGCATTTCTCCAGAACCCAAGCCCCAAGCCAGGGAGTGGCCTGGGAGCCCACGTCTGCTTGGCATCCTGGAAGCCAAGCCGAGGAATCTTTCCACCTTCCTGGGGAAATTGCTCTGCCATTTCCTCCTTGGCTCCCGACGCCTCCTCACACAGTGCCCACCTGTAGGCAGGTCCCCTGCAGCTCCTGCCCAGGCTCAGTCTCAGCTCCCACCTGGGGTGCCCCACCCCAGATCCAGCACCCCCGGTCTTCCAGCTCTGGTAGCAGCAGGGTCTCTGCTTCTGGGTTTCTCTCTGCTGCTGAAAGCACGACACCCCAGCCTGAGGACTTGCTGCCAGACGAGGAGCCTCCAGGCTTACTGCTGCTGACCTCTGGGGGTTGGGGGTCCTGGGAGGAGGGACAGCTCTAAGCCCCTCCACAGAAGGGACCTAGAGCCCCAAGGCTTTTGAGGGCAGTCCAGTGGGCACCAGCTTTTCCCGCTCTTGCCCCGGCCCCACAACTGCTCCTTCCCTCTAGGGGCAGCCTCAGCCTGTCCCTGCCTCCGTCCTCACCCTCATCAAGTCATGGCAGCCTGAGCCCGCTGAGGAGGACCTCCTGGGTGCCAGGCATTGCACTTATTCAGCGCTTGCGTATATAGGTGGAGAAGTCTGAGTCTCCCTCTCTGGAACCTCATGCCCATCTATAAATGTCCTCTAGGTGATGGCTGAAGGGACATTGCCTTTGGAGAAGCCTCCCTTCATCTCTCTGGACCCAGGTCACCTACCCTGGCATCTTCCCCCAAGAAGATGCCAGCTTCGAGCGCTTGGACCAAGCACAGAGGCATTCTCTTGCTTTGATCACCCTCTCAGAAGCCAATAGCTTAGTTCAGAGACCAGTTCCGGGGCTTGAAGATGGAAGGAGGGATGCAGTGAGGACACTCCCCTCCCCCGCCCTGCCCTGCCGGCAGCCTCCCCTTTCCTGTTAGGCCAGTGGCCTGGGGCCCTGCCCTTGTCCCCTCTCCCTCCCTCCTCTTTCCTCCCACGACTGAGCACCATGACATCACCACTCCTCCAAGCACCTCTGCCCTCTCCACGGAGGCCAACTTGATGTGCTTGGCATCTTCTGGGCAAAGGGCCTGGAACCTAGTGCTGCCCCTGACATGCTGGAAGCCCCCAGACTTTTCCCTCTCCCCTTTGAATGGGCCTCCCCGTCTGGGCTGGAGACCTGACTTGCCCACTCCGGTTGCAGGACCCACCAGTCCTGTGGCAGGGCCAATTCTGACTGGGAAGCAGACTGGCCTGAGGTTTATGTCTCTCTGATGTGGACAGTGGGCTGGATGGGGTCAGCAATAGGCTGGAGAGGGCAGAATTTGCTTCTGATCCTAGTCCCCTGGGGATCTCTGAGGGGCCAGGGACCTCAATCTGGCCTCTGTGCCACCTGACATCCCTGCCCACCTCCTATAATCCCTACAGTGCCAGGCCAGACGTTCCCCCCTCCCCAGCTCACCCCGGGCTCCCCAGACTCTGCTCCCCCAGGCAGGATATGTGTCCTCCAAGGCTGGCACTGGGTGGGAGTAAGATATGCAAATTAATTCGTGTGTGATTCAGGCTCATCCCTCCGGTCTCCCAAAGGCCAGTACCTTTCACATCCTCATGCCCTCATCCCACTGCCTAGAACACCTGTGGCCCAATTCTTTAAAAAAATATGTTAATCTCCTGTCTTTTGCTCCTCCCCCATATTCCATCCTGGTTCCAGAAGGTCCCTGTGGTACCCCCTACTTCAGCCCACTCACTCTGCAAGTCCCCACAGGGCTCAGCCTACTGCCAAAACCCTTACCCCGACAGGGGGACAGGTGCAGTTCCTTCCCCATGGGGGCCCCTGGCCTCCAGGCAATTCTCTTCCTCATCTGTTGTGGCTGAAGCAAAGGACTGTGGGGGAAAGCCAGAGCCCAGTGAAGAACAAAGGCCAGCCCCCCCACCCCCCTCACTTCTGCTCCAAACTGTCCCGCCTCCCCGGCCATGCCTGCAACCTCCCCTCCGTCCACACCGACAGACAGGCGGCCCTCTCCCGGCCCTCAGCCTCCATCCTCTGTCCATCCCAAAGCTGGCCTGGCCAGGCCTTCCTGTGTCCCTGTCCCCCCCGGCAGGGCAGGGCCTCCGCAGGCCCGCAGGGGTCAGCGTTGCTGTGGGCAGGCAGGATAGCATCAGGGAGAGAGGGAGGGAGAGGTGACCTTGTGGTGAGTGAGTGAGCAAGGCCAGAGAGGGAACGTCTGGGCTGGTGCAGCAGCTCCAGGAGAGTTCAGGTCCTGAGGGCCACCAGCCCTGCCCCCAGCCCTCTGTGAACTTGTCCCTGGGGATAGTAGTACTTGACGTCCTCTCCGTCTGTCCCACCTGTTAGTGGGCTCTGCTGCCTACAGCAACTCTGCTGGGCAGTTCATCCCTGGGGAGTGGGGGGGCCTTGGCAGAGCGGGTCTTCTCTCTCATGGCAGAAAGATCCACACGATTGTCTAGGCCGACCCTCCACCCACTGGGCACACGTTAGGGGCAGAGGCTGTTGGGTGATGTGTGGGGCAACATTCAGGGCCCAGCTGAAAGGGCAAATCAGTAGTATATGCTGTGAAGGCCGTAAAGGTTAGGGACAGGGGCTGGGGGGCGGGATAGTCCAGGGAGAATTGAGTGACCGTTTCTCTGACAAACTCTCCCCCTACCCCCCACCTACCTCACCTGCACAGGCCCAGACCTCCCTGGGCTGCCTCCTGGGCTTGGGTCAGAGTCTGGGACTAAAGATCAAGGGACCTCCCGACGGACCACGGTCTGGAGGGGGACTTGGGGCAGAGCAAGTCTGAGATGCAGGGTTGGACATACGGCTTCTGTGGGGCTTGGGTCAGGGTAGCCAGTGCCCCCAAGCTGTAGTGTTTCCAGGGAGACAGGACCTCCCCCCTTGGCCTTGGGTCATGCTGTTCAGTGGCCTTGGGGGAACTGCTTGCCCCACGGGCTGGGTGGTCAGGACTGGGGGATGGTGGAGAGGGAGAGAGCCTTACAGCCCCTTCTGGTTGGGGAAGAGGCTGGACTGGGGTGGGAACCCACAGGCCAGCAGGTGACAGGTGAGGGACAGCTGGAAGGCAGAGGAACAGGTGGGTGTCAGGTGGACAAAGACAGGCCCTGGGCAGCTGGGCCTCGCCCCTGGCTGACCCCAAGCTCAGGCCGAAGTGGTATCGAAGGCAACACAGAGTGACAGTGGAGGACTGTCCCCTTCTCACCCCCTCCAGCCCTGCCTGAGGGACAGGCAGAGGAGGCGTGGGTGGTTCCCCCCTTCCCACGCCTTTCTCCACCCCCACACCCCACCCACCCACCCCCTATTCTCTCAGGGACTTTGAATCCTTATTGAATCTGATGGAATGTTTTCAATAACTGCTTCTCCCCCCAGGGGAGTGAGGCCGGGAACAGCAGGGAGAGGAGTGGTGAGGGGAGCCTCCACGTATGTGTGGGGGCTGGGGGGGCGGGGGGGGTGGTGGCGGGGGCAGAGGCCCAGTGCTGAGCAGAGGACTCTTGGCTGGAAGAGGAGTTGGGTGCACAGGCTCCTCAGAGGCATTGAGGCATCTCAGGTGGGCCTGGGCAGCCCTGCATGGAGCTAGTGCCCTGTCCCCTGCGCAGTGCCCAGCAGGTGACACATGCCACTGGTAAGGCCAGCGCTGTCTGTTGGGGCGGTCATTGGTCTGGCCAGGTGCCGGAGCCAGCCTGTGCCAGGCCCAGCCCGGGCACCTGCCTGCCTTGCCGGAGAACCCCAGCCAGTGGTACCAGGTGAACTGTGCCAGTTCCATGGACATGGACGTCCCTGACCTTCTGGGCAGCAGGGGCAGCCTTGCTGGGCCCTGTCCAACTTGTGTCTGGAGGGCAGGACTTCGGTCTCACCCAGCAGAATTCCCCAAGGGTTTGAACAGAGTTGGCAGACAGCATGGGACCTGTGGAAGGGGCTGGACGGCACCCAGAGCCTGTGTCTGGAACTCTGGACCCAGTTGGCCAGAGGGTGGGCTGGTTCGTCGGGCCTGCCCTGAGGGGCTCTGCAGCTTCAGCCTGGAGGGACCCCTTGGAAGAGGTGTCGGGCTAGGCCGGGAGCCGACTGAGCGGTATGGTGAGCTGGGACGTTTGGGGAATTGACATACCCGAGGGGTTGAGTGTGTGGGACCCTGGACAGGAAGCGTGGGGCTGGTGGGCAGAAGCGCTGCGCTGTGTGTGTACCTACGTGCGCGCGGCGGGTGGCAGCTGGACAGCCGTGATAGCTGTGCTCATTTGAGCGCCGTGCCCGCTGTAAACAGCAGCTAATGAGTGGATTTGTAGCGAGGTGCATCGAGGTGCACGGGGAGCTGTGACAGAAAACATTGGGGGAGGGTGGCTCCCCTGGCCCTGTACCCAGTCAGGCGGGGCCTGTGCCCTCCAGGGGCCCTGCCTGCCCCCTGCCACACCCTCCCACCTGCCAGCCTGGCCGCCTCAGGCCTCCACCTGCTGGGAGCAGGGCCTCACCTGGCTGTGCAGCACGCAGGGCCGCAGACGTGGAGGGGTTGGAGCTTTGGTGTGTACAGATACGGGCATGTCCCCAGCCACCTGTGGGTCTGTCAACATGTGTGTGTGTGTATAACGGAGCGTGCATATGTGTTTGTCTGATTCAGGGTGTGTGTGTGTGTGTGTGTGTGTGTACGCACTCCTCACCAGAGCCCTCAGAGGAGAACTGCCCTCCCCATCTTGGTAGTGGCCCTGCTCCTTTGATGCCCTTTCTGGAGTGCAGGAAGCAAGGGTCCTTCAGCTGGCTTGGGGAGCTGCCCATCAGAGGAGGTAGGTTGGAGAAATCTGAGTCCCAGCCCTGAGTTGCTGGTTCCATCAGAGAAAGGGGAGAACTTTGGGTCTAGAGAACCTCTCCAGCTCTGTGGTTCTAGAGCCCTCAGGAGCCCCCAGAATGAGAGAGGAGGGGTCCCCGGGGGTCTGTCCTAGCAGGCAAGGGTCTCACAGTGCTGGCTGGCAAAGCAAGCACCCTGCCTCCAACCAGGGTGGGGTGGCGTGGGGTGTGGGAGGCCAGGAGGGGCGCCTGCGTGAGGCCGTCCACGAGGGGAGCAGAGGAGAGAGCTGTGAGGCTAATGTGTCCAATTAAATTACTTCAAACCCTGCCGTGGCAGCTGCTCCCGGCGGGGCCCTGGGTACAAATTGGATCCGTCTCATTACCACAGGGTGTTGTCAGCAGGGCCGGAGAGCGGTGGCCAGCCCAGCCAGCGCACGGCAGGCCCTCTCCCGCTCTGCCCAACCTGGGCCTGCCATGAAACCCACGAGCACTCACTCACTCCAGCATCCCTCAGGTTCCTCAGGTCCACCAGGTCCAGATATTGGGGCTCCCTGTACACCTTCTTGCCATCCTGACCTCCATCCCTGGCAGCCCAAGAGCCCCTCTGAGCCCTTACTTTCTTTCTCCAGGAAAATGGGAGTCCTCTGCTTCATAGGGGGTCCAGCTAAGGAAGCCCCTCTTAGGTCACCCAACATACCCTGTTCCTTCCCCTGATAATAAGAATAGTACAGTAACAGCAAGTTCTTATTTGTGGACTGTTCAGTATGTGCTACTTGCTTTACGTCCACGCAGGAGGGGACAGCTTGCTTGAGCCAGGTCTCTGGGGTCAAACAGCTTCTGGCAGAGACATCTGCGACTGTGTCCCTGAAGCCAGTTACTCCACCAGCCTGGCCTCAGTTTCCTCCCCTGTTGAACGGGTATGATGATGGTTCTTACCTCCCATGGGGTTGGAGGATAAGATGAGGCAGAAAACATCTTTAGCAGAAAGCCCGGCGCATAGTAAACACTCAGTCAACGGCAGCTGTTCTCAACATCATCCTGCACGAAGTGACTGACGTCTGAGACGAGGGTTCCGGAAGCTCTGAGGAGGACCGCCCGCCTCAGCCCTGGTTGGGGAGCTGTGGGGTGGGCTTCACTGAGGCAGTGTCAGTCAGTTACCATCAGAACAGCAAAGATGTGTGGAGCAGAGTGTTCCGTGGGTGCCAGGTGCTGTTCCAAGCCCACGATGTACGGTAGCTCGTCCATCATGAGACCACCCTGGGACGGGGCCCTTGCAGTTAGAAGTTGATTTGGGATTCCAGCCACACAGCCAGACCTAGGAGCATGAGCGTTGGGTCCAGGGCTTTGGGTCTCAAAGGAAGAATAAGAGCTTGCCATGTGAGCAGGCAGGGAGGAGGCGTTCCGTGTGGTGGGGACAGCACGTGCAATGGCCCCAAGGTGTGACAGGTCGAGGCAGCGGTGACTGTCTGAGCGTGGGGGCTGGAAGGGAGGCCTGTGGGGGGCAGTAGTAGGAACGGAGGCTGGGCCAGATTATCAAGGTCCTGGCATTCTGAAATAGGAAAGCTGGACTTTTTATTTCTTTTTAATGGGCAATGGTGGGCCACGGAGAGCTTTCAAGCATATCTCTCTAAAGAGCTTTAACTCTGCGGCCGTGTGGAGGGCGGGAAGCCTGGAGGCAGGCAGGTACACGAAGCTGGAGTTCCAGCCGTTAACATATCTGTTCCCACCTCTGTCCAGCCCCTCCTGTCTCACCTGCACAGGGCTGTGTCCAAAGCACCCGTACCAGGAGGTCTGCGGCCCTGCCCTTGGAAAGCTTGTGGTGGGTAATGGCCAGTCAAGGGGACAGCCTGGTGCAGATGGGCGTGGATTTCCTAGGGGGGCTTACCTAGGGGCCTGGTGTATCAGAGAAAGCCTCCCGGGGAGAGAGGTAGAGCCAAGGTGAGCAGGCCCAGGGCCCGGTAAACACAGTTAAGATTGCTGAGAATCGCTTCTGCACCGCCATTCCCCCCCCCCCCCCCCCCCCGCCCACCGTGGGCATCAGGGCCCAGCCCTGGAGGAGCCACACAGCTTGAGCTCCAGCTGCCAGGCCTGAGCTCCAGCGCCCCGCCAGAGCCAACCTGTCTCCACAGCAACTAGGCAGGCCGCCCCCTTCTCCATGCCCACGGCCCCTGGCACAGGGGCCCATTCGCAGCAGGACCTGGGTATGTCTTCCCACTTCCCGGGGAGGGGGTCATCCCAGCGCAAACGCCCTCACACCCAGGCACGGGCAGCGTGCGAGCGTGTTGGCATGTGGGTCTGTGTGCACACGTGATATGTATATGTGCCCCGCAGCAGGAGGCAGGGGGGCGGGGAGGGTCTACATTTTCTGCCCACCTTCGCTGGGGATTTGTTCCCCTGGGGGAGGGGGTCTGGTGGGCACCAAAGAGCCAGGGTGAACTGTGGGCTCCTGACTCAGGGATCACAGTAGGGAAGGCAGCCCAGAGAAGGAATAGTTGGGAGGATTTGCCAGTAGGGGCAAGCAGCAAAGGAGAATCTCTTAGCAGTGCCTGGTGGGTCCAAAGACCACCTCGTTCTCCCCACACATCTTTCATTTAATCGTCACAGCAGTCCCTCAAGGGAGATATCATTACCACTGTTGTACAGATGAGGAAACTGAGGCCCAGAGACGTGGAGTGTCTCAGCAGGTCACTCAGTAGAGCAGGGATGAGATTGCAAGTCAGCCTCACGCCCAAGTCTAGCTCTTAACCACTGGACTACACTACCCGGTGCCTCCCTCATCCCACTAGGATCTGAGCCAGCCGTCTCTCGGCCCATCACTCAGAAGGGAGGGCTGGGAATTAGTATTGGCTGCAGAGCTGGACTCAAAGGGTGTCCCCTGCACCTGCTTTAGTGCTCCGTGTCCCCTAAAGCTTTGTTCTCAGGTCCCTGGAGTGGGGCAGAGCCTCCTTCCCATCCTGTCTCCTCTCCCTCTCTCCAGGCACCGGGGAAGGATCCTCTCACTCAAGGGGAGGCACCCCTTACTCCCTGCTTGGCACCTGCCAGCCCTGGAGGAGCCTGATGAATCGGCTGTGTGTGCCCCCCCCCCCACAACCCCATCCCTCTCTCTCCAGCCCCCGCCTGGTTAGGGAGGTGCGAAGGGAGCGATTTCACAGCCTGTCAGCTGAGGCCTAAAAATACCCAGAACTCCGAGATGCTTGGGCAGGGGGAGGAGAGAGCAGGGACCAGGGATGGGGTGGTGGGGGGTGCAATGGTAACTTGGCCAGAGAAGCCCTCTTGGCACCCCAGTCCTGCTCCGGAGCGATGAGCAGACCCTCTGCCCCTGGTCCCCCCTCTGGCCCCATATCTGGCAATGACAGAGGGGGGCTGGCATCTCTAGGGTCTTGAGTGCTCAGCTCTGGTGCTCAGACCTAAGGGAGGGCTTAGTCTCAGACGGCAACCATGGCCCCCGGGCCCCCAGAGCCTCCAAGTGATGCCTCTTTCTCCCTTTCCGCCCCCGGGTTGGCTGGCATCTTTGGGCTGTGGGAGCCAGGCTGGGCCGGTGCCTGCTTCCTTCCTGGAGAAGGTGCCTGCTTCTGTTAGGGGAGAGGCGTGAGGAAGGCAGCATGGATGGGGGTGCCGGCAGGTGCGTGATGTGATGTGTGAGCCACCCAAGCACTGGAGGGGGGCAGAGGAGAAGGGGTGTGGCAGCCCACGTCACGGCCACGTGGCCCTGTGCTGAAGCCTGGCACACGGCTCCCACGAGTCAGCCAGTGCCCAGAAAAGGGGGCCGTGTGTGCGCTTGCATGTGGGCCTGCTGGTGCTGGCCTGTTCTTGCGGACATGGATGGCCGTGTGTGGCTATTCCAGACAGAAACTGGGTGGAAGCACAGGGCAGGCGTGGAGGCATGAGCAAACGTATGTCAAGTCATGCGGACACATGACGGTGCTTCCCACGTGGAAACATGATGGCGTGTGTGCCTGTGCAGGGGGACACGGGCAGATCTCTCTGGGGCACCAAGCAGGGGCTGAGAGAGTCACTAGGGAAATAATGCAGAACAGCAGCCAGAGCATGGGCTCTGGATCAAAAGCAATGGGATCCAAATCCCAGATCGGCCAAGTATTGATTAGCTTTGTGGCCTTGGGCAGGTTACTTAACCTTTCACTGCCTCGTTTCCCTGTCTGTAAAATGGAGCCAGTACTTCAGAGGGCTGCTGGGAGGGTTCCCTGAGTTCGTGTCCGTACATTGCCTAGAACCATGCCTGTCACAGAGTTAGCACCATGTATACTAGCTCTTATTATCTCGTTCTACCCTTTGATGATATAGGTGGGAGCACCAAGGCCAGAGAGGTTAAATGATCTGCCCAAAGTCACACAGTAAGTTAGTGGCAGAGCCAGGACTAGAACCCAGACTCCAGCACCTTAAGACAGGGCTTATTCAAGTCTAGGAGCTCCTTTGGGCCACAAGAAGGCCCCACAACACAGAACTGTAACCCGATTGGCATCTGGGGCCTGGATTCTGCCAGGGCTGGGCTGGGATGTTGGGAGCTTGAGGATCTGATAATATGAGGCTGGAGAGGTCCTCAGAGCAGTGGCCAACTGCCTGAGTTAGAACCAGGCCACTGGTTAGTCTGCGGACTTGGCCAATTACTCAACCCCCCTGAGTCTCACTTTCTTTCCCATAATAGAATAACAGTAATATCTACTTTATAAGGTTATCGTGGGGATTAAATGAGATCTGCACATAATGTCTTAAGTGGCTGCAACACTGTACCTAGTAAGTGCTCAATAATGTTAGCTGCAATTATAACCCATGCCGAACCCTCCCACCCAGTGCTCCATAAATGTTGACTTCCTTTGCTTCCCTTCCAGCCCCTGGCAACCCTCGCTCCCTTCTACCTGCCACTACACACTCCACAGCTTAGACTGATCAGGGACTGACTTGCTCTCAACCAAGACCCATCTTGTCTCCTGTTATTAGCTTTGCCCAATAGGGAACAGGACCCACCATTGCAACTTAGCCCCTGAGCCCTTTTCATCTGGCCTCATCACTCACTTGCTCTATGACCTTGGACAAGCACTGTTTCCTCTCTGGGCCTATGATCCTCCCTCTGTAAAGTGGAGGGGCTGGACCACACAGTCCCAGAGCCCCTTGGTCATGTTGCTTTGTAACCCAGGAGGGTCCTGGCTTAGCCTGCTGGAGGGGGTGGCAGGTTGGCAGGAAGGAAAGTCAGCTGGCTGCCCTGGGTGAGTGGAGCATCTGGGGCCTGAGCCGGCTGGTGGCCTGCCATCATGCCCGCGCACACCTGTAGCTGCGTAGGAGGGCGTGCAGGCCCGACTGGCTGGGTGCTGACATTGGGGGAGGCTCAAGGACAATGACGTAGAGAGAGCCCTTCTTGGGGCCCTAGGAGCTGCCATTCTAGCCATCCTCCCCCGCTCTCCTCCCCTTCTCCCCGGGGCTTTCCTTCAGCAATTCCTCCTTTCTCTCTCCTTCCCCTTCCCGGAGTCTCCTAGTGTTTCCCCACCTCTACCTCTTCCACTTTCCGTAATCTTGACCATTTTCCAAGATGCCTTCTTTCTCTCCCTTTGCAGAGGGGAGATCTCTCCCTCCTCCTCTGTCTCCCTGCTTCCTGAGATGCCTCCTTTTTCCTTCCTATGACGTGTCCTCGTTTCTCTGGATCTTCCTGGCTCTCCCTGCTGCTCCTGAGCCCCGGTCTCTCTCTTACTGTGCACAGCATGTCTAGGCTTCTTCCAGCTTCTTGTCCCCTGGCTTTCTCCCACTTTAGTCCCTCCCCCCTCAGCATCCCCACCGCCCTTCTTCCCATTCCTTGGAGCTTCTTACTCCACCTCCAGTCCCCCTGCCCTCAAAAGTTTCCTGGCCTCCTACAGATGATGGGTCCAATTTAGGCAGATTCTGTGGCTGGTGCTGCTGCCTAGTACCTCAACCACCCCCCACCCCTGTGAGTTGAGAAAAGGGGTCAGCCCGGGGCCCAGGGACTGGCAGTCTTGCCTCCTAATTAGCAGGAAGTAATTGCCTGGAAAAAAATTTTCATTTAGAATGAGACTCTGAGACTCCAAGTTAGAGCTGAACCAACTGATGGCCCCCAGGGAGCAGGAGGAGGGAAGCAGCTCAGGTCAGGGCCTCAGGAAGCCCCTCAGGAGATGAAGGCCCATAAGACCCCCTTTCTGGCTTACCTGCAGGACCCCAGGCTTGAAGAAGTGGGGAGAGAGAGCACTGGGCTGGGAGAACCACCATCTTCATCTGAGTTCTGGCTCCACTACTCATTGTGTGACTTGGGACGAAACTTATTCCTTGGAGCCTTAGTTTTTTTCCCTCCTGTAAAATCAAAAGAGGGCCTCAGTATCATGAGGGTTGATTTGGACAGTGGCTATGAAAGCACTTTGCAGGCTGTAAAGTGCTGTGGGAGTGTAAGGTGTTACTGTCTTCCTCCATGTGACTCTCAGCTGAGACATGAGGATGGTGGGGGGATGGGGTGGTCTTGGAAACACCTAAGGGGCAGTGAGGCTTCATGAAGAACATGGAAGGATGGTGAGGTGGACCCAGCTGAGCTGCAAGACTAAGGGCAGACATATGTGGTTTCCATGCTGGTCTTAGTACTTGCCAGCTGCACCACCCTGAGTAGTCACCTCACCTCTCTGAACCCCTTTCCTCAGCTGTAGGATGCTAATGATGATGCTTCCCTGGGGGAAGGGGGTTTGGTAAAGCTAAATGAGATCATGTTCACAGAGCTCTTAGCACAGTACTTGGCCTATAGTAAGTACTCAGTATATGATATTAGCTATATCTACTGTAACTAATGGCTATTATATTTACTCCCTGCCTGGATCCAGAGAAGCTGATTTGGGGTGTTGTCTTCAGGTAGTTTTATTTATTTTGCTGTTTGTTTTTTGGAAGAGGGGAATTTCTACACCCAGTTAGGCTAATATCAAGCAGTCCCTAGAGACACCAAGCAGATCTACTTCTCAGAGCCCGTACCTGTTGGGTGGGGGAACAGGAGTGGGGTGCAACTGTGGCCTTCTCCCCCAACCCCCACTTCTTCCTAGGGAAGAGCTGTGGGCAAGTTTCTTACTTGGGTCGGTGTGAGGTAGGGAGCCTCTGCCCTGGTGGAGGCATATTACAGGCCTTTGTGTTCATCTTGCTAGGAGTGGCCCAGCAGCGGAGAAAAGGTTGTGTTTGTTTAAACAGGTCTACTCCACCCACCTTGGAGAAGGGAACAGGAAGTTTCACCTGGTACGATCCAGCAACGTGGGTTGAGTCTTTGCTGTGAACGGGGCAGTATGGCACCCCAAGGTGGCCGGAAAACGTTCAGACAGCCGGGAACGTTGGGGTGTTGGGCAGCGCTGCAAGCTCAGAGCTCCAGATTGCCCTCGGGAAGAGTGAGGGGGAGGCGGGGGCCCGACCGTCTGCCACTCCTTCCCTAAACGCCCAGCGCCACCGCTGGGGACCTTCTGTGTTCCTGCTCTGAGCGCAATACCCGCGCCAGCCGCCAGGAGGCAGTGCGGCGGGGCTCCCCGAGGGAATGGGATGCGGTATTTACATTAGCGGAGAAGCTCTTTTTGTCTGGAGTAGGGCTGCTGACTGGGGTTCTTGGCATCTGCGGACCTCATCCAAGAAAGGGGGCCCTCGAGGTTGGCTGCTTGTGGCTGTGGCTTCAACTCGGGACTTATCAGGGAGTAATTAACAGAGTAAGGTGGGACCGCTACGCTGCAGTCCTGGAAAAGTTTCTGGTTTCCTGAATTCTGCTCGCCCGGGGCAATGCACGGGGTGGTCTGGAGGAGGGCGCAGCTTCGGGACTGAGTTCTGTTTCAGCACCAAGGACAGAGGCAGCGTGCGGCTCGTTTCAGCACCGCGGACAGAGTTCAGAGCCGCGGGCTCCGTGGATCCGTCCAAATATTTGTGGTGCAAATAATATCCCCAGAATATGGAAAAACGGCACCTCCAAGAGGGATTCTCAGACACCTTATATTCTAACGAGGAGACTTAGGACTAGAGAGTTGAGTTAGTTGCCTAAGGTCACACAGCCACAGTGACAGTGGATGGCAGGACTGGGTTCAGATCCACAGTGGTCTCTCTCCATCCACCTCTCCCACACCTAGATTGCCACTAGTTATAATCCCTCCTTCCTGAATATCTCTGAGAGCAGCTTCACATTATTTTGCATCCCCAAGAGCCCTTGAGCTGGTGAAGATTAAATGGGCCCCCTCCCCCACCAAAAGCTCAAGTCAAGAATCTGAATCCCAGGATAGAAGATTCCTAGCCCCTGTGGCTTTCATGGCTTCAAGCCCCAGGTGGGAGGGTGTCAGGGCAGGACAGATGCCCTGTCCTGTAAGGAAGCCTATGACTTGGGGAGGTAGAGTTGAGTCATCAGCCTGAGGAACTCTTAAGTGCTCTGAGATCCTCAAATAAAATACAGCACACCGTTCCAACCCTAGCTTCTTTGCAGCCGTGTATTATTAATAACAATAAGATGCTGATTTAGTCCAAGGCACAACAATACATTATTCATAAGAGTAACTAGTGGTCAAGGCCTGCACTTAATCATCACACATCCCTGATTCTGCCCCCGCTCCACACTCCTGGTGGAGAGGCCCTCCATCTGATCTCCTCCTTTTCCTGGGCTCCTACTGCTCTGATGGACATGATCATTTTCATAGCTGCCCAGACAGCTCATCAGCTTTGGGATCAGGGTAGGTGGCAGGTTCTGGGCTAACTTCTGGCTGGACACCCTTCAGTCTGGGCTCCCTGCTCAGAGCTGGCACCTGGCCCTGTCTGTCCTGAATGGCTTTGACCCTGATGACTTCCAGACTCAGCAGCTCTCTGGGGTCTCTGTTACCCTCCACCCCCCCTTTTGAGGCTGAAGACTGAAGCCAAGTGCACCAGGCTTCCCTAAGCCAGGAATTGTGGAGTTGGGGGGGAGGTCACCAGGCAGAAGATTCCCCCATCACCTCCATTATATGTGACAGTGGATTAAAAACCCTCGGTAAACTCTGGAGCACTTTGTAAACTGTTCTGCACTGAACAAACCTGAGCCGTTATTACCAAAGCCATGCTGTCTGCTGGAAGAGAGAGCAGAGGCAGAGAAGGTGTGGATGAGGCCCTCGTATCTCACCAGGCCCCACTCCCTGATGAGGAGTCGGAGCGCTCGTGGATCCTAACATGTCCCCGTCCAATTTCTTGCTGGAACAGCTCCTGGCCCATCCGGATAATCCTTCATTCGCTGTTTACTCACTTGGCATCTCCTCTGAATTCTAAACCGTCTGCATCCAGCCGGCCTCTGCGGCCCCTGCCAGCACACTCTCCCTAGCTCACTCACGCATTATCTGTTTTTATTACAGTCAAGGTTGAGGAGGCTTGCTTGTGCTAAGCCCCTATTTTCAGCCACTTGTAACTTTCCAAAACAATTCCCCTCAGGCCTCCTCTTTTGGCAGCCTTGTTCCCGCCCCAGGTGAGGCTGGAGGGGTTTTGGGTGCCTCCACTGCTTTCTGAAGGACACTCAGAGAGACTGTCCGGAGGGCGTGGGGGCAGGGCCAAAGCTCAGTTCTCCTGGGAAATGAGTGCCAGGCTCTCTTTCCTCTCCTTTTTCTTCTTTCCTTCTACCCACCCATCTCATTTTCTTTTTCCTATTACGAGGAAGGAGCTGCCCCCGTTCCCAAGGTGGGTGGCCTGGAGTGGTGAGTTTTAGAGTGAAGAGAGCGCAGAAAATTCAGCATGACAGGAGGCCTGGAGCTTTGCCTGACAGTCTGGGGTTCAGAGTTTAGCTCATTGGTTTTCCGTGGCTTTCTCCCACACTCTGCCTTTTTCTGGCTTTTTTGTGCATGTTGGGTCGAGAAGAGGAAGGGAGGTGGCATAGGCACCAAAAATGTTCCCCCTTCCCATGCCCAGATAGCCCTGGGGCTGGTAGGCTCTGCCCTTGCCCTGCCACCTTCCTCTGTTTTCATCTGCTCTGCATGCACATGGAGGGGTTCTTCCTATGGAAACCTGTGACTCCAGCTTTCACTGTTCTCCACCTCGAACATCATCCTGCAGCCACCAAAGGATGGTGAGGGGAGGCGTTGGGGCTTGACACATTGTTGTGCAGAATCAAGTGGGAGGAGGCAGGATCAGGATGGGAATGTGATGGCAGATGTAGCCCCAACCACCCCCAACATCACTGCTTTATCTCTGGAACAGTGGTTGCACCCTAGTCAGCAGGGCCCTGGGAAAGTCTCTCAGGTACCCCACTGGCCTCTTCTTCCCGCTCCTACCCTGTCCAGCCCCAGGAACCCAACCCCCAACATGTTCTGAGACCTTTAGAACATCTAAGTATCTATCTAATGAGGATGCTTTACTGAGGCCAACGGCTGGAGCAGTGGAGGGAGGAAGGAGCCACGGCAAATGTGTGTGTGTAAGAGGGGTCTCTGAAGTGCTTGGGGAAGTCCGTGGGGAAGTGGAAGCTGCTTTTTATTTTGTGTTCACTGTTTCTTTCTTCCCTTCTGTCTATCCTTGGAGCGACTTATTTTAAGGCTTAGCTCTCATGAAGTGCAGAGCTGAGGTCTTCCAGACTACAGGTCCAATCCTGGCTTTGTCTCTCTTCTGCTATGTGCTCTTCGGGAAGTATTTACCCCCTCTGAGCCTCAGTTTCTGTCTTTGTAAAATAAAGATAAGAGGATTTACCTTCAGAGGGATGCTGAGGGCTGTGAACATGATCCAGTATTGCACATACATTAGTTACTGTGATTAAAAGCACTTGGTGAGGAAAGCAAGGGCCTGGGATGTGAGGATGCCCAAAAGAGGGGGACAGTCTAGGTTAGGAGGGTGTGGAGATGGTGAGACAACTTTGGAAGGGCTAGACATGGGGTGTATGCGTGTCAACATCTGAGAGTGTCAGAGCAAGTGAATTCTGGATAAAAGAGCCTGTGCGCCCAGATTTCCAGCATGTTTGATGGCTTCTCCATATCGTGTCCTGGGTTGTGGGCTGTGGGCGACCCCAAGCAATGAAGAGAACCCCTTGGCTCTGCTTGGAGGACAGGCCTACTCCCAAGAAAAGATGGCTGGACAGAGGCAGTTAATTCAAGTTTGGAGAAGGAAAAGACTTCTGTGAGCACTTGTCATCAGGCAGGGCTTCCTGGAGGAGGTAGACTCACATGGGGCCTTGAATAATTTCATGCATTTGTTTAGCATGTATTTATCCAGCCTCTCTTGTGTACCAGACCTGGGGCTACAGAGATGAGTGAGGGTCTCAGCCCTCCAAGTGTTCCCAGTGGGAGAAAGATATAGAAAATGCTAATTATTAATCCACAATGATGAATTGCTGTAGCTACAGGGGGTGCAGAAAGGAATGTGGGAAGGAATGAAGACCAACTTTGTGCAGAGATCTTGAGAATAGAAAGAAGAGAATAGAAGGTAGAGAATAGAAGGAAGGGCATTCCAGGCAGAGGGAACAGCTTATGTGAAGCCTCAAGTGTGAAAGAGGTTGGCCTTCTTGAAGGAAAGAGGGAAGTGGAATGTGGCTGGGTCACACAGTGTAGCATGTTACGGAATGCTGTCACGTGCTTCAGCTCAGAGGGGGGCAGCCATAGCAGGGTCAAGGACAAGTTCAAGTTGCCTTAATTCTCCATGCCTGTTTCTTCCTCTGGAAAATGGGAATAATAATGGTAAAGGTTGTGGAGATCCCATGAGATGGTGCATATAAACTTCCTGGCACCATGTCTGCCACAAAAGGCACGTGCTCAGTGAATGCTAGCTATTATTTGATCCTGATGACACCCCAGCAGGGGAGGTCAGGAGTTCTTATCATCATTTGAAGGTAAAACACTGAGGCCCAGAGTAGGACCTACCCTGGGTCACTGGCCAGGAGCAGAGGTGGGACTTGAACCCAGCTCATATGCCTCCATGTCTACTGCCTGTCCCACTGCTCTGCCCCAGAGGACAAACAACATGCGTGGGGAGAGAATTCCAGGCCAAGAGGAAGTGCATGAACACTTAGACCTTGTGGACAGCAGAGTGACCTAGGCATCTGTTTGTGACCGTGACCATGGGTGTATGTGTGTGTTTGTGTGTGAGTGTAAGCATGGGTGTCCTTTCAAGGGGTAAGTCAGCATGGCTTGTGTGTGTGTGTGTGTGCACGTGCACGCGCATGTATTTATATATTGGGGGGGTGGGTGTGGCATAGGTATCTGTGCCATGGATTAGTCTCCGTGGCTTGTGTACGTGTGTGTGAGCCATGGGTGTCCACATCTCTGGCCTGTACATGTGTACCTGCTCCCCCTCTCCCCTCCTGTTCCACTCTGGGCAGCTGGTGAGCTTGCCTTCAGAAGTCCATTCCCTCTCCGGCAGCTCCCCAGGGCATCCCAGCAGCCAGCGGCCCTGTTTGATTCTGTTCATCTATAAATCATGGCTTGCTGAGGAGATGAGAAGGAGATGGGAGTGGGGGCAGAGCCCTGGCAAGGGATGGGGTTGGGTCTGCAGTTCACACCTGAAGCCCAGACTGGCTTCCAACTGTTGCCACCACGCCCCACCCTCATGCCTCAGCCCTCCCCGTTCCTTGCCATAGGTGTTCACTGATGCATGCTCTTAGTTAAGCCCTGGGCCATGTCCTGGAGCAGAGATCAGGGGTGCACAGGATCGAGTAAGACGTGACCTCTGCTATCCTATGGGGAAAACTAAATGTGTATTCCGTATTTCATTCAACACTCATTGAGGGCCAACTCCATGCCTCAGGTGTCGCTAATGCAGGGCTCGATGTGGTAATGCTATAATAGCTAGCATTTATTGCCTTCTTATTCTGTGTCAGGCACTGTGCTAAGGGCATTATATACGCTAATTCCTTTAAACCTCACAATAGTCCTGCTAACCCCTGTTTACAGATGGGGAAACCAAGGCACACAGAGATGAGGTCACACAGCCTGGAAGAATAAGAATCCGAATTGCCTGATAGTCTGGCTCCAGAGCCCTGGCACTTAGTCACTGCACCATAAAAGAAGGGTGCAGGCATAGTGTGATGGGAGCTCAGAGGCAGGAGAAATTAATTCCCACTGGGGAGATTATGGAAGGCTTCCTGGAGGAGGTGCTTTTCATCCGGGTCTAGAAAAATCAGGACTTGTCAGGCAAAGATGGGCACGGGGGAAGACCAAAAGGGATTCTTGTGTATGTGTGTGTGTGTGTGTGTAAAAAGAGAGAGGCTCTCAAACTCTGTCACTGCAGCCCATCCCATCTCTTCTCTCCCATCTTGTCTGGGTAAAAAGTGAGATAATGTATGCAAGTATTGGGCATTCAACAAATATTTACAGAGCATTCAACAAATATTTACTGAGCACCTCTCATGGGTTGGCCTGTCACAGAGGTTATTGGGATGAGCAAAGCAGATACAGCCCTACCTTCACAGTCTGGTACATAGTAGGCACTTAATAAATGGTAGCCTCTTTTACTATCGTTATTCCTAGAGGCTTGGGATTCCTCCACACTCATTCTTTCAACAAGCATTTACTGAGCACCTACTATATGCCTCGCTCTATTCTTGGTGCTAGGAAGGCAGCGGTGAACAAGAGATCAAGCCCTGCCCTCGTGGAGCGGACGCTCTAGAAGGGAAGACTGTGTGTGGGCACCTTGTCCACCTTCAGAGGGGGGCCACCTCCTCGAGCACAGAGGTTTTATTTACCGTGAGAGCTCCCAGTGGGGTGGCATGGTCAGGGCCATGGGCTCGGCCCATAGGACTGCACCGATTGTCATTAATCCTGGGCTCTAATAAGTTGACATGGCCGCCACAGACCTGGGCAGAGGGGCAGGGACACGCCTGAGTTTACATCTCACTTCCTGGCACCTGGACTGGACCCCGAGGTCTGGCTCTCCTTGTTCCTGGCTCACCCTGCCTCCCAGGTCTCCCAGTGTCATCTGTCTGCCCTTGTCTGTGTCTCACCCCTGGGACCCAGATGTCTCCTCTGTCCAAGGATAGGTCGTGGAACTCAGCTCTGTCAAAAGGCTGACTAGGGCTGCAATATTTTCTTTCCCCTAATGTTAATATGCTGACGCTAAGGGGACTTGAAACCATGTATGTCATCGGAGGAAGGGTTAGAAGGGCTGGGGCGGCTTTGCCTGGAGAAGACTGGAAGGGGACATGAGAGCTGTCGGCAAGGATTTGGAGGCTTGTCATATGGCAGAGGGAGCCGGCTTGTCCCCAGCAGCTCCGGAGGGCAAGCTTAGGACTGTGGGGGAAAGTTCTAGGGAGACAGATTCAGCTCAGCTCAAGGCACAGCAGCCCTAGCTACCAATGCCTGTTTGTGGAGGGTCTGCCTCCTGCAGAAGCGGCTTCCTGTCCCTGACAGGGCTGCCCAGGGGTTTTGTTCATGGATGGGGCCTGGCTGACAGGCAAGAACATGCTTGCCCCCCCACCCCACCCCCACCCCTTGATGGCAATATCGCGTGCTGGCCGAGGACATCGTGTCAGTTTTGTTCACAGCATCAATGCAATTTGCACTGGCAACCATTTGTTTTACCCTGGATTCAAGGGCTGTCCAAGGGTTGCTTGGGGCGGGGGTCAGGGAATCTTTGGGGGAGGGGCCAGCTGCCTGGAAGATGACAGCATCCACTCATGCTGCAGGAGGTCCTAGGGTCACCGATCCAGGAGGGTTCAACTTCCTTTAGTAACACATCCCTTTCCTCAAATGGAAATTTCCGTGGAAGCCCAAGATGTGAAACAGGGAAACCATGCTGCTTTGGTTGAACAGGGCTTGAGGGGACACAGCCTCGTCTACTCAGCATCCATCTCCGTGGCCCCTGAGAAATTCCTGGGAAACCCTAGAACATGCTTGGAAAACTACTGACCACCCAGCTCTGTAGTGGGTGTGATGTCAAGAGTGTAGACCCTGAGTCAGACTGCCTGGGTTCGAACTCTGGCTCCACCACCTACTAGCTGAATGACCTTGGACAAAGTACTTGACCCCTCCGTACCTCAGTTTCCCCATCTGTAAAGGGAAAGTTGTTGTTGTGAAGGTGAAGTTGCTGCTGCATGTGGAATACCTAGAACACCTGCTCCTCATCAGAGCAAGGAAGGGTCAGCTCTTCCACACATGAAGGCACTGATTCCGAGAGGCTGAGCGCCTTGCTCATGGCCACACAGCTAATTAGTGGCCAGAGTAGGGTCTCAGCCTCATTCTCCTAGACTCCAGGCCCAGTGCTCATTCTGCATGCCCACAGAATGCTAATTGCTTAAGATGGGCATTCCCTAGGTCTCTGGGAACTATTCAGAGGGAACACTGGCTTTTGGGATTGACAGGCTCTGTCCTTGGGGGCTCTCCAGCCTAGAGCAGGGGTTGAGGAGCAGGTTTTTTTTAAATTAATTAATTTATTTGGCTGCACCAGGTCTTAGTTGTGACACACAGGATCTTTACTTGTGGCATGCGGGAACTTTAGTTGCAGCACGCAAACTCTTAGTTGCAGCATGTGGGATCTAGTTCCCTGACCAGGGATCAAACCCGGGCCCCCTGCATTGGGATCGCTGAGCCTTAGCTACTGGACCACCAGGGAAGTCCCAAGGAGGAGCAGTTTTTGATAAGGACCCTGTCTGGCAAAAAGAGGAAGGGGCTCCAGGGAGGTGACCCCTTGGAGAATTGCCCCATGGCCAAGAGATATGTGGGGGGAGGGTGGGTGCGGAAAGGGCACCAGGACAGAGGAATCACCTGGAGTGTGACCTCCTACCACAGCTCGTGAGCTTGCTGACCCGTTCTGATCCTGCCCCTCCCCTGCTCAAAAAACCTTCCATGGCTCCCATGGCCTACAAACACAGGAAGCCCCTCAGCCTGAAAGACAAAGCTCTTCCCCATCAGGTCCTTTTCTCATTCCCTGCCTGGTCTTCACCACTTCACTCCCCATAACCTAGTCTAGCTCCTGACCCTTCTCCCCCTCTCATGCCTTTGCTCTTGCTGTTCCTTCTGCCCAGATTGTCCTACCCTCACTTCACAGCCCTCTCCCAGAACACACCAAATACCACCTCCTCAAGGAAGCCTTCCTAGATAGCTCCCTACTCCAGCAATGACTTCTTCATCCGTGCTCCCAGAGCTCTCTGTATGCCTGAGAGAGAACTAACAGCAACAACCCTAACAATAATCCATGTCTACTGAGTACTAACAATAACCCCATGGGGTGGGTGCCAATATTATCTGCACTTTATTTTTTTTAATGTAGGTTTTTTTAATTTTAATTTTTTTAAAATTTTTTGGCTGCACCACGCAGCATGCGGGATCTTAGTTCCCCAACCAGGGATCGAACCTGTGCCCCCTGCAGTGGAAGCTCCGAGTCTTAACCATGGACTCTCAGGGAAGTCTCCTGTCTTCGCTTTATAGAGAAAACGGAGACACGGAGCGGTTAAGACACTTGTTCAAGGCCACACAGCTATTAAGAGGCAGAGGCTGTGCTCACTCTTGGGTCTTTTCTCAGGTATTTTGGGTATTTTCTTGAGCCTCAGCCTGGGTGTTATGCCACCCCCTGGTTCTAGGACACCTGGTGTGCTAAGAAATAATTAGCTGAATTCTCGCCTGTCCCTTGTGCTTCATGGTAGTTTCTTAACAGACAGTGGTTGAAGAAGGCTCAGCCCAAGTATGAAATTTACTGTATTTAAAAGTGAGTTCCACAAAGGAAGGTCTGCTCTCCCAGCCCACAAAGTGCCCCAACCCCCAGACCCTCCCTGTGGGGCAGGGGCAGCTCCCAAGGAGAAAGCTAGAAAAAGCACTAGCCCCCGTTCTCGGAAGCTATGTTTGCACATCTCTCTACCACAGGCCCGAGTCTGGGGGCCCTGGTGGTGTGCCCTGTGGTATTATGGTCCCCCCACCCCCAGAAGCCTGGAGGTTAAAGATGGAGGCCTCCCATTTGGCCTGAGAACTGTGACAAATGTGGCCCCTCCAGCCTTGTGGAGCTGTCCTCCTCCACCCAAGGGAGTGAAGGGCAGGACCTGTTCCTCGGTGTCTGCGGACTGTCTAGATCAGAGCTCCCGGGTACTGTAGGCCCTGAGGTTGACAGTGAACTGGGTACAATGGCTTCCTGGGGGCTGAGGCTGTAGACTCAGGACAGGATGAAGCTTAGTTGGCCTGGCAGGTGGACAGGGAGGGGCCCGGCAAGGGTGGCTTTTTCCCGCAGCTCGGAGGCTCTGAAAGTTGGGGTGGGGGGGAGGCAGGATTTTGGGGAGATCGGGTAGTGGACAGGTAGCCCAGGGCACTGGAGTAGAGGTAGGAAGCGGCCCAAGGGCCCTGAGAACTGGGGATGACTGCTGGGCCCTCCTCCATGAGGCTCCACAGCAAAAGAAGGGAGATCAGGCCCCCAAAAGCTAAAACCGCAGGAACCAGGACCAGACAGATATCGTCAACTCTTAATTACCACCATCGCTAAAACTGAAAAGCCCACGCAGGCTCCTCTGTAAATAAACAGTGTCTCCTTGACTTTAAGACACATCCTGGCGTACACATATTTACAGAGCACGTGTGATCTATGCCGGTCTCTGTTGACTCACTCCCCCACATGATAATTTCTGGTCAAGTTTTGCCTTCCTTACACTTGGTTTGGGCTCGTGTTTACAACCACCTGTGAGGAGGGAGGGAGGAGGTTTAATCTGCATTTACAGAGGGAGAAAACTGAGAGGTTAGGTGACTAAAGCCACACAGCTAGCAAGCGGTGGGATTTGCACAGAAACCTGGGGTTTTGCTCCCAAGGCAAGTCCATCAAGGTTTCCACTCCTGAAGCATAGGACCCCTGAGCTGTTAGAATGGAAGCTGCAGGGAAGCCCCTGGGAGCACTTAGGACATTGCCAGCAACGAAGATGGGGCTGAGCCGATGGGTTGTAAGGACTGGAGGTGAGTTCAGGGGCTATGGCGTGGGAGGACAGGGCATGCAGGGGCCAGTTGGGTGGGCTTCCAGCCCAAGAACAGCTGAGCTAAAGGGGATGAGGACTGGTCAGAGGGTTCCAGAGATTCCCTCTTTGACTCTACATATGGCTGTTGAGTCTTGGGCAACACTTAAGAGGGTCTGCCATGGGTCAGACATCCTCAGAGGGACTGTGGGAACTGACCCTTTGGGCAAATTCGGCTGGAGTTGTGGCTCAGAGTATGTGTGTGGGGGCAGGGGGTGGACGCATTCTACGCAGAAGCGGTGGCTCTTTCAGAGGCATTTGAAAGCCCAGTGGGGTGAGGCCTGGCTAAGCCAAGGGCACACTTGGCCTCTCCCTTCAAGGGTGTGAAGTTTAGGGAATGGTGCCGACCCTATGCAGGGCCCATGCAGTGAGGGGCTGGGAGAGACCTGCCGGAGACTCCCGAGGAAGCTGGGATGAGGAAAGTGAGGTGTGGAGAGAGGAAGAGACTTCCCAAGGTCAGCCCCCAAGGCAGAGCTGGGAATAGAACTTGGGACACAGAGCTCCTAGTGTGGGTAGGGTGGTTGTTCTGAGGGGACCCTAGGCTGAAGGAGGGTGGCTGGCCCTGGCGGATGAGGGTCTGACTTGTGCGTGTCCTCTCCAGGGGCGCCCACCCGCGATGTCCTGCTGGTCTCTGCCATTATCACCGTCAGCCTTAGCGTCACTGTCGTCCTCTGCGGCCTCTGCCACTGGTGTCAGCGCAAACTGGTGAGGCTCCTAAAGGGCCCCGGGGGCGGGGCCTGGCCCTGCACCCCGCGCCCCTCAATTACAGGCTGGTGAAGGTTCTCAAGGGCGCGCGGAGATGACCCCCTTGCCCACACTGTCAGGCCCACTTCCGTGGAAATTCACACCGCACGCACGCACGCACTGCGTGTGCTGGGGGCTGGCCCCATCTGTCTGTGTACCACCCAGAGCCAGACACCCAGAGACACACGGGTGGACAAACAGGGGTCTCACACGCGTTCGCACGCACGCCCCACCCCCCGCAGAGAGACCCGCAGGCACACACGCGCAGACTGAGAATCGACGCCCCCCTCCCACCCGGTGCCGCGCGCGCCCCCTCCCCTGCGCCCGCGGCCCCTCCCCAGGGCTAGGCGTGGCCGAGCCGGGCCTCCAGTCCAATGAGGAGGCGCCACCCGCCCCGCCCCCACCCCCGCGCCCCCGCGCCTGCACATTCATCCTGGTTCTCGGGGTTTGTACAAGCACAAACGGCTTCTTTTCATTTTTAACGAGGCCCGGGAAATTAACGAGCAGGATTAGGCCATCAATAAATAACGAGACCGTCTGGAGGGACATTCATCACCGGAGGGCGCCGGGAGGGGGAGCTGGGCTGAGCCGCCCTCCCTGCGCCCGCCCGCGCAGCCTCCCCGCTCATCCCCCGTCCTGCTGCCCAGCTTGGAAGTGCGACGGGGACTCTGGGGACTGCAGGGGGGATCCCCAAAGGTGGGCCCAGAGGTTTCCCAGGTGTGGGGCCTTTCTGGGGCTTAGGCGAAGTAGGGTCCCTGGCAGGCACCTTCCATGCCCCAGATTGAGAATGGTGGGAGTGAAGGCAGGGTGCCACACCTGGGAGCCCCATTTTCTCCCTGCCCAGCCACAGAGGGGCCGGGGGTCGGAGGGTGGGCCATGGGTACTGTGTGGGTGGGGCCTCGGAACCTCAGTCCTAAGGAAGAGAAGGGTCAGCTGCTCCTGGGGAGGGCCCAAGAGGCCCAGGGTGCTTCCTTCAGGAAAGGCAAACCCGGGAATTGGGAATGTGATTCTTCATCCCGGGAGGTTCAGCTCCAGGCAGCTTCTTTCCTTGGGGAGGAGCCAGGGAGAAGGCCAGCCCTGCCCCACATGCGAATGTGTGCGAGTGTGTGTGAGACTCAGGCCCACTCCTGGCGTGCAGGTGCCAGGCTGGCTGCCCTGCATTGTTCCTAGATTTCCTGTCTCTGTGTCTGTCTCAGAAGTTCAGGGGAGGTGGAGGAGGGGGCTTGGCCACGTGCCTGTGTGTGCGAGTGTCCTCAGAGGCCTGGGAGTGGCTGAGCGTGCACTGCAGCCCCGTGCGCCTCATTGCAGGGCCCGTTAGGCTGTCTGTCTGTCTGTATTTGAAGGCAGGGGAAGGTTGTAGGAACAGGCGCTGCTGGTGACCTTGAATAGGGGTCTTTTGTGCTAAACGTGTCGACTTTGAGGGCATTGGTAGTGTGTGTGTGTGTGTGTGGTGCAACGTGGATCATCTTGTCAGATCCCCATGTAAGTGCTGCAGTGTGTGTGTGCGTGCACGCGCCTGTGTGTGTACCTCTGTGTTTGTTGAGAGCCCCACCCCCACTCACCTGGAGACAGGAGTTCAGAGATGACAGCTTTTGTAGCAGGTGGGGGGCTGTCAGTGCAGGAAGTGCCTTGGAAAGCTGAGAGCTGCGGAACCTTCCCTGGCCCAGCCCCTCCTCCCAGCCTCCAGACAGGAACTTCCTCAGGGGTCCACAGGGCAGTGTGACCCTCTTGACTTGCTCCTCTGAGCTGCTGATAGAGCGTTACATTGCCCAGGACCCCCCAATTCTGCCACCCCCTTCTGCCCCCAGGTCTCAGAAGCCAGGGAGCTTTATGTCCAGGCTGTCTCCATGCTCCATGGAAGGGGCTTTAAAATGCCACCCCCCCATCCCCACACACAGTTGCCGGGCTCTCCTTGCCTGCCTGTCCCCTCAGCAGCAGTGACGTGATACCTGACAGCTCAGATCCCATTTCCAAACATTAATAACTTCCTTAATCTCCAGCTGGCTTTTTCCGGATCAGCCTGGCCATCCCCTCCCTGAGAAGCAGGCCGGGGGGACTGGGCTCCTTTGGAGCCATCTGATGTCTCCTGGACCCCACCTGGGCTTCCGACTGTTGCCCCATTAACTTCCCCCTGACCCCCAAGGCAAGTCCTGCCCCAGTTCCTGTCCCCCAGATGCCCCAGCTCCTCTGCAAAGAGATCATTGCAGCTGGAGGGGAAGCTTCTCTGAGCTGTGGAAGGAAGAGGGACAGGCAGAAGCTCCCAGAACTCCCTGGGTGAAATCAGGCGCCCGGCCTTGGGAAAGGGACAATGGACCAGCCTTAGGAGAGGGTGCTGACCGGAGCAAGTTCCCTGAAGACCAGAAAGGCAGAGGAGAAGGGGTGAAGGGTGGGGTGGGGTGGGGGGCCCTCAGCAGGGTGCTCCCTGCCCCATGCTGCCTGAACTGCTGGAGAACAGTGGGGGTGGGGCTCCTGCCTGAAGGTCGTGCCCAGGAAAGACCCTTGGCCACCATGGAGGGGCTCCAGGCTCCTGATCTGCCCAGTTGGAACTAGGAATTGTTTGGGATTTGAACTTCTGGTTAAGGATGGGAGGGACCAGAGGTGAGCTGAGAGAGGGCAGCTTTTGTGCACCCCCGGCGGGGGGGATCCAGCAGCTCTGTTTTTTAACTCTTAAAGTTCTGGCCCAGAGGCAACGGCCTGAGGCTCGGACCCCAGGGTGGGTGGCGCTTCCAGTTAATGGATTTGGGGAACTGCTGGGTACCGGGTTCCACACCAAGTACCAGAGCCCATACAGTCCCTACCACTGGGGACTACGTTCCCAGCGGTGGGATCTGAAGTAGGTAAGGAGAGAAATAATAATATCTGTAATGAGAACCTTGAAGGGTGAGGGACCCAGGGCTTATCCAGCGATGCCACACCATTTCAGAAAGGAGGGGAAAGGGAGGCCGAGAGGGCAAGGGACGTGAGCAGGGTGATGTAGGGAATGTGGGGCACTGCTGGGAAAGGACCCTGGCACCCCTGAGACGTGGGGATACTGGAGGTGGCACGAGGGTCCTCCCTCCACCCCCACCCTCTTCCGGGGAGCTCCGCTGTTGTTCTCCCTAAACAGGCGGCTCCAGTCCCGGGAAGGGGCTGCAGCTGGCAGGAGCGTCGGGGAACGCGGCTGTGCGGCTTTTATTTTGCTTTAGGGAGGATGGAATAATTGACTGTTGTGGCTGTGGTCTTGGCACACATGACGGGATGTTGGGGAAATGTGTGCCTGCATGCATGTATGTGTGTGTGTGTGTCCATCCCCACTTGGCTGGGCAGGGGCAAGCCAGTGCCCAGTGGAAGACAGCCCCGGCCCCGGCACAGCACCCCACCCCCCAACCACCACCACCCAGGCCTGTGGCCCCTGGGCGTGTGTGAGGCCACTTGGTGGCAGCCAGGAATGTTAATGGTGTCTGCTCTGCATGCGCTAAATTTAGAAACCCAAACCGAGAAGGTGAATGGTGCTCACCTTCCCAGCAGCAGGCCCTGTCACCGCTGCAGCCGTGGCCCTTCCTCTAGCCAGGGGACCTGGCGTGCCCACCCCGTCCTGCCCTGCCCCTCCCTCCACGTGTGCTGGGTGAGGAACTCAAGGGGTGAGCCAGGCTGTCCCCGGCCCTGGAGTCAGTGGGCAGCCTCGCTCCCCAAAGCTGCCTTCCTACAAAGGGAGGTGCTCAGGCCCTGCCCTGCGCCACGGACCCAGTGCAGGAGGACCCCAGGGAGTACCCAGAGAATGATGGACATGGCCCTGGCAGGACTGGGCATGGACGGGCCCTCTCCCCACCCCCGCCACTCACGTCACTGGCCACTGCCAACCTTGCCCTGCAGGATGCCACCCCCACCATCTGGGGGCGGTGACGTGTCCAGCGTGACGTGGCCAGGCGCCTGAGAGCCGTCTGTCCATGGCAGAGGGAGATATGTTTCTGGGAGCCGAGCCAGAGCCCCAGGAGACAGGCGGACGGGAGGGGCCTCATCCCTGGGGGTCAGGGATGGGGTGCAGGTCAAGGGCGTGGGGCAGGCCCTAGAGCTCTGTGGGGCCCAGGCGCTGCCAACCAGAGAGCAGGGATCGGTGGGGCTGGCACTTCAAGGTGGTGACACCCTCACACGTTGGCCTCTGACCCTGTTGCCGAGGCTGGGCTCCAGTCTACTCCCCTCCCCCCGGAGCCCTGTTCTGGGGAGGCAGGGAGGGTCCAGCCCCGTCTCCGAGCAGTGACCCTGGTGCTGTCTCCACAGGGCAAACGCTACAAGAACTCCTTGGAGACGGTGGGCACGCCAGACTCAGGGCGTGGGCGCAGTGAGAAGAAGGCCATCAAGTAGGTGCCAGGCTTCGAGGGTGGGGTGGGGCACGCAGGCAGCCCACGTGGGAGGACCCCGCCCCCAGGTCTGGCCACACACACATTCAGTTTCCCCTCACACTCTGCTGCCCTGCTCTCTCCCCACCCCCGTACACACACTCCCAGCACCTCAGGGTGGCTCCAGGGCGCCTCCTTTTCTGCCTGTGCCTCCCAGACCCTCGCAGTGTTCCAGGGGCCCCGGTCCCGTCTTCTGGCTGCTCTCCCTCCCAGCCCTGTCCGCCTCCTCCCTCAACCCCGGGTGCTGAGTCCTCACATCACACACACTGTGCGTAAGCCCTGCCGAGCTCCCCTGCACCTCCAAGCTCCTCCCCCAGCCCCTGGGCTGGGGAACACCTCTTTGGGGTGGGGTGGGGGGCTCAGACTCTTTTCTCAGACCCCACCAATGTTCTGAGGGTAACCTGGAAGGAGAACAGACAAAACCCCTGGGGACGCCCGCAGAACCCAGCCCTGGGCCGCTCAGGGGAAGCAGAGCGATGGGGAGAGACTCCTCCCTCCGCTGTCACTCCGGGTCCCCACAGCACGGCTTGCTGTCTCTGACTCACCCCGGTTTCCCCGTTTGGCTCTGAGATCCGTCTTCAGGTCGGCAGGTCTGCCTTGCACTGCAGACCACTGCTGCGTGTCACTGGGAGACACTGGGAGAAGGTTCTTACCTGGCTGGGGGCTCTGGGAAGGGGGCGGTGGGGGTGGGGCTCTCCCTAGAGGGCTCTGTGCCCTCCGGCCAATGGCCCAGACCTCCCTCTCTGCCTCGCGCAGGCCTTCGCTGGGCGGCTGCTGGGCGCCCCTCCATCTTAGCCTGCCAGCGTCGAGCCTTCCAGCCAAGGGCTCTGCCTGGAAGCGGGGCCTCTCCCAGCCCTCCCTGCCCCACTCTGCCCCCTTCAACTCAAGGCCTCACCTGCGCCTGCCCACGCCTTCCCTCCTGCCCTTCCAGTGGTCCATCTTCCCCTCTTCCTACTCCCTCCTTCCTCTCCCCTGCTTCTGAGGGCTCCTTCTCTGCCCCTCCTCGGCCCCCCTCCTCTTTTTCCATCTCTTGCTCTGACCCTGTTCGGGGCCTTTGCAGAAGCTGCGGGTGTGTGTCTGTTGGGGGGGCGGGTAAGTGGAGGGGTGGGCCAGGCCGAGGTTGAGGGTGGGTGGGAGGCTCGGGGAGGAGGCTGCGGGGAGCCTTTGAAGCTGGGCTTGGTTGCACACTCTCCAGCCTTCAAAGCCGAGAGCTGGCAGATCTCAGGGGCTGTTGCAGAGCCCAGGCCCCAGGCTTTCTGAAGGGGGGGAGGGACCACGTGAGGGGAGCGTGGGACCAGCCCAGCCCCTGCCACCTCCAGGCGAGGCCTCTAACCGAATCTGCAGCCACGGTGTGGGCCAGGGGGCCTGTCTCTGCCAGGTGACTGTCGCCTTCCTGGATAAGTGTGCGTGTGTTCTAGGTAGACCTAAGAAGGGCCCACAAGAGAAGGGGAGGGTGGGCAGTGGGAGGCGGAGCAGCTCTGTGGACTGGGACAGCACCCACGAGGGCAGCAGTGGGTCGTCCCCTGCCTCTCTGTGGCCCTGCAGTCCCTGCCCCTTCCCAGCCTGCTGAGCTCTCAGACCGGTTGCCCCAGGGGAAGGAAGCCACCTTTCGTGGCAACAAGCCCCCAGGTGCCTGGGCCTTTGTCTCTTGCCTGGGCCCAAAGCCAGGAAGTGGCAGGAAGCGAGGTTTACCTGCTGCACAGTCTCCCCATGGGCTTAGGACCTCCTCTGAAAAGATGGTGTTATCGAGGAATCCGGGAAGCTGCGTTCTTTAGTAGTGTTTCTCAAACTGTGTTCCTCAGAGCACTTGTGCCCCATAAGAGATTAACCCATGAATCAAGGGTTCCGTGACCAACTAAATCTGGGAAACACTGCACACTCTATCTCCCTCTTGGAGATACTTATATTCACTGGCACATTAAAGGCTCTGAGAAGTCGTGCAGTAAAGGAATCAGCGTTTTGTAAACTTCTTTAATTGAAGATCCTCTTTTCTGGTACCACAGTGCACAACATGGGGCACACTGGAGCTCCTTGGAACACAGGGTGGGAGACCAGCCTGGCAGTGATGACCCTGGGTGGATCGTTCCCTCCAGGACCTAGGGTTGGATGGCTCTCAATTTTGGAGATCTGGAGGGGACAGAGGGAGAGAGGCCTTCGAATCGCTCCATCTCTCTGTCACACAAGGGGAGGGGACCAAAGGATGTCTCTGGTGAGAATATGGTCTTCTGTGGGGGGAGCCACCCCAAGGAGCACCCCCCAAAAAGGGGTCCATCCCAGTGGCCTGTCCTGCCTCTCCCACCCCTGGCCCCCACTGCCCCTGTGAGCTGGCTCAGGGCTTTGGCCTTGGACCCTGTGCACAGAGTCCTCTGTAAGATGTTTCCAAGGTGCTCTCTACTGGCAGAGACTGTCCACACCAGGGCAGCCCAAGGCGGCCCCGCCCACCCTCAGGCCAGGGCCACTGTCACCTCCTGGCCTGGGGGCACAGCTCAGCTTCTCTCACTCTTTCTCTCCTTTGTTCCTGAGTCTGAGGCTGAGAACCCAGGTCAAGGTCAAATTCTGGGTGGGGGGAAAGCAGATCCCCCAAAAGCATGTTTCCTCCATCCTTAGAGGGTGTGCCTCCCGACAGTGCCCTCCCCCAAACAGGGTCCTCACCTTGGTCTTGAGCAGTGGCACGGCCTCAGCACATGCCAGGCCCACCCCTGACACTCCACCTGAGCTCCTTCCTGCAGACGCATTCCCGAGGGCTCAGTCATGGCTCTTTCCGGAATGTTCCTTTGGCCTGGGAGTTGCCCTTCTCTCTGTGTGCTCCCAGTTCTGCTCTTCAGGGTCCCAGGAGCCTGACGAGCTGGTGAAGCCCCTGGGCCTCAACTCCTGGGCTTTCCAGGCCACGCCTTCTGCTGAGGCTTCTGTGGCCCACCTCCAAAGGAGGTCTCCACCTTCTCTGCTTCTAGCGTATCGGCTTCTTCGGTACGACACGTCACAGAGCAGGAGGGGTGGGGAGACTGGGGCACACGGTCCCTTCCAGACCCAGCAGCTCCACTTTGGGAGGGGACAGGCGCAGGCCGGGTGCATACCCAGGGCCCGGGGCTGAGGCTACCCATTGTCCCCCCCGCCAGAGAAGGGCAGGCTTCCTCCACACAGGCCCCAGGCCTCCACCTGAAGAGCCCCAGGGGACCCGGCTCCCAACCACCAGGTCAGAGGCCTGGAGATGCTTCCCTTTTCTGGGGTGACCCAGCCACCATTTTTGCACTGAGCAGAGAATGTCTTCCGTTCAGCTGAGATCTAGCCAATCTCCTACGAAGGCTGCGTCCCAGCCTTTTGTAAGGCAGGGAGAGAGCAGAGGAGGTCAGGGGGACCTCAGGCCAGTGGGATGAGGAGAGACTGGAAGGGAGCTTGGGCTGTCCCAGGAGTGGCTCTGTTAGGTAGCTGGAAGTGGGGCGAACCTTGGGTATTCCAGAACTGGGGCCTCGACCCCGGCATGGGAGAGCTGATGGCCCAGCAGTTACAGCCAGCCTTCTGGCTCGGCAAGCAGGGAGACTGAGGCCGGCAAAGGCAGGGCCCAGCAGGTGCGCAACAGGGTCTGATCTACCTTTCAGCAATTTCCAGCCAGAAACCAGCACCCTGTCCTCCTCCCACTCCCCACACCATCGCCATCCCACCCCAAGCCATGTCCCCGGCCTCCCCCCCCCCCACTTCCTTCTCCCCTCCGCTCTCACCATCTTTCTCTCTCCCACCAGCTTCCGGGGTGCAAGGCTCCAGTCTTCCCACCTGCAGCTCGCCTCCTTTCGCGTGGCTTCTCCCGCCCTGGAGTGTGTGCGGGTGTGTGAGCGCGCGTGCGTGTGTGTGAGCGCGCGTGCGCGTGTGTGTGTGCTGCCCGCCTCTCTTCCTCCTGCAGGAGCCGAGCCCCCGGCCCGCCCCGCCCTCAGTGCCCCGGGGCCCGGCCCCCCTGCCCGCACAGGACTTGCGGTTCTTGTTTCTTCTTGTATCTCCCTGTTTTCTCCCCTCTCTCTCTGCCCCTCCAGTGATCTAGACAGAGACTTTTGGAATAACAATGAGAGCACAGTGCAGCAGAAATGGAGCTCCTACCCTCCCAAGGAGTTTATTCTAAACATTTCACCCTACGCCCCTTATGGCGACCCACGACTGTCCCTCAAGTGAGTGACTTTACCTGGTTTGATCATATGTACCGAGTATCCGCGCACGCCCTCCTTCCCCTCCCGGCCCCTCACTTCTCCTGCTCCTCCCTCATCTCCCCACCCCTGCACCCCATGGGCAGGCCGGCCATGGAGACGAGCAACCCCTCCTGCCCCCCCTCGCCTGCCTGCCCCTCTCCTGTCCCCTCCCCCAGGGCCAGCCGCCAGGAGCACCCCCTCCGCAGCCACACCTGCCCCCCCCCCAGCTGGTCCCCGGGGCCCCCGCCCTCCCTCTGTGCAGTCAGGATGGGGTTGCCCGTTTTTGGTCCCTCCCTCTCGGTGTGGCTCGCTTTTTTCCTCCCTGCTGTGTGCTGCTGCCCTGGCTGCTCTGGTGGTGGTCGGTGGTCGTGGCGGTGGTGGCGGTGATGGTGGTGGTGGTGATGAACTCTGACTAACACGGCTTTCTCTCTCTCCCTGCCTTGGGGCCTCCTGGCCTGGACAGCCCGCTCTTGCTCCGTCGTTAACCCTTCGTTGTCCTGTGGGATAGACTTGGAGGTGGCTGCCCTCCTCCTACCCCCGCCGCCCCTGCCCCAGGCGGTGGGGAGGGGCCCCCCTCCGTTGTCGTGGTGCGTTGTTCTCCGACCCCAGCCCGCCCGGTCCCCTCTCTCCTCTCTGCAGGCTCCGCTGGTGACCCATTTGCAGTGCTGATGTCTCTCTCTCTCTCTCTGTCTGTCTCTTGTCCGTCTGTCTCTCTCCTCCTCCTCTCACTGTCTCTTTCTTCCTTTTATCTGTCGTTGTTTTTCCTCCTCTTCCCCCCCCACCCCCACCGCCACCCCCGGTGCCCCTCTGGCCCGGCTGCCTCATGGTGGCTCCAGTGGCACCCTCCTGGCGGGCGCCAAAGTGGCCGCCGCGGCGGGGCTAGCGGTGGAGCGGGAAGGCCGGCTGGGGGAGAAGCCGGCGCCGGTGCCGCCACCCGGAGAGGACGCCTTGAGAAGCGGCGGGGCTGCCCCCAGCGAGCCGGGCAGCGGTGGCAAGGCGGGGAGAGGCCGCTGGCGGACGGTGCAGAGCCACCTGGCCGCCGGGAAGCTCAACTTGTCCAAGTGAGTGATGGCCCCACGGCCGCCGGAGCCGTGAGCTCGGGCCTGCCCCCGCCAGTGTGGACAGCGGGACCCCTGGCATGTCCGCTGCTGCCCCCAGTGGTGCCGTCCTCGGCCCCTGGCTCATCCCATCCCTTCACGAGACTCCCATCGTCCTTGCCATGGGGCACGACTAACTCAGCCATGCACCGTGCATCTCGGCCTCCGGCTGCTGCCCCCCTCAGTTTCTTTCTTTGCCAGTGACTAGCTCATTCCATTTTCTGCCCCCAGGGCAGCTTCATTTCAGTCCTTGAGTCATCACATCCTCTTTGATTGGCTGCCCCATCTCAGCCTCCATGGGCATCGGGCCGCAATTGTCAGCCATTGGACCATCCATCCCTGGGGAGCTGGCCCACTCTCAGCCTGTTTTCTGCCGCTCATCTGCCACTGGGCCTTCCCTCTTGCAGCCAGCAGATGGCTCTAGACCAGGGGTGAGACATTTCATTTTGACCATCAGGTGACTCCATTGGCTTGTCCCAGTCTTGCTTGCACCATGACAACATCTGTTCCACAGGCCCACCATGAGCAGCTGGGATGTCCCCATTGGTTCATCCTCATCTCAGCCATCTCCATTGGCTGTCCCGGTCTTGGTCAGTGAGCTGTCCCACTCACAGCTGTTGGGGGTTGGGTGTTCTTGGAGGTTGGGTCATTGATCCCCAGCTAACTTCTCTTTTCTGATGAGGGTGGTCTGGACGTCAGACAGAAGAGCCGTTTCCTTTTTAATAAGTGTCTCAGCTGGCCAAGCAGTCGGTCCCTCGCTGGGAGCAGCAGACGTAGGGCTGACGCCTGTTCTCAGCAGACAGTATGTCCCCCCCGCCCCCCGTGCGGCAGCCTTATTCTCATCTTGGCTCTTAGAACCTTCCATCTCCCCACGGCTGAGCCTTCCAGGCTCTAAATCCTTTGAACTATGACCGTTCTCACCCATTGGGATGTAGGTTCCGTTTTAAGCTTTTAGAACTGCCTCATTTCCAGCTAATGGAGCAGCCTCTCACTTAGAAGGCCTGTAACAGCCCTGACCCCTTCTTAGCGGTGGGGCTGGTTCTCTTTAGAAAGCCTGTGGTTCCCGCCATCGGGACCCCCGAGGGCCACCATGCTGAGACCTCGTTTGCTTTTAGCCGATTTCTCCCCTGACATGGAGCCTCAGGAGAACCCCAGAGGGAAGCCTCACACCCCCTCTGCGCGCCAGGCCCAGTGCCCCACCCTCGCCGGGTTGCTCTGGCCACAGATTCCAGGCTGGCCGAGGCCTCCATGCCATTCGCTGGCTCCAGGCCTGGAGGAACCGATTTTACTCTCCTGTGACTGAGAGGTTGTAAATTGGACTGATTTTGGATGTGATAGAAAACCAAAATGAGGTCAGCAAGGAGGAGGAGGTGGCCGCCCAAGTGCCATCCTCCGCCTTCCTCGGCCCGCCCCCAGGGAGCTGTGGGCCTACCTGGCCAGCCAGGCCTGGCCCTGCCCCTAGTGGCCGCCCCGATTCCAGGCCTGAGCCAGGCAAGGCTGCTGCCCCTTCCGAGACCCCAGCTAAAGCCGTGCTTTGCTTTTCTCTCTTTCTTCCTTCCTTCTTTCCTTGCTCCTTTCCTTCTTTCCTTCCTTCCTACCTGTCTTTCTTTCTTCTTTCTCTCTCTTCCTCTTTCTTCCTTCCTTCCTTCCTTTCTTTCTTTCTTTCTTTCTTTCTTTCTTTCTTTCTTTCTTTCTCTCTCTCTTTTTCTTTCTTTCCCTCTTTACTATTCTCTGACTTTCTCTCCCTCTTTTGCTCTCACTCTTCTCTTTCTCTGTCAGCCCACAGGGGCATCCTAACTGTTGTCCTTTTGGTTCCCAGGGTAGGCTCAGGGGGTGAGCCAGGCTGAGGTCTGGTTGCAGTGGTGAAAGTGGCTCCAAGGGCCCTGGGGCCTCCCTCGGGCAGCTTGGGGATACCGGCTGCCCTGCGGCCCTAGACCAGGGCAAGCTGTCTCTATAAAAGGCCTGATAGGAAATAGGCTTTGCAAGCCACATAGTCTCTTTCATGACTACTCAACCCAGCCCTGGTAGCCCCAAAGCAGCCATAGACAGGATGTAAATTAATGACAATGGCTGTATTCCAGTAAAACTTTATTTACAAAAACAAGTGGTGGGCCACATTTGGCCCACAGGCCATAGTTTGCCAAGCCCTGCCCTAGACGACTGGAATGGAAGATGGAGGGAAGGAACAGAAGACGAGGAGGTTGGGACCTCTGAGGCTCTGGCCCTGCATGCACTGAAATCGCTGCCCAGGAGACAAATCAGACAGGTTGCCCGGGGAGGCCAGGGGTCTCTGACTCCTTCTGCCTCCACCTCCTGAGACATTTGCAGCTTCCACTGGCAAAGGGAGCAAGGACCAATAGCATACTTCCCTGGGCCTGACCTCATTAGGTCCCCATGGCAACCCTGTGATGGAGGCAGCTCAGGAATTTTTACCCCATTATACAGAAGAGTAAACTGAGCGGTGGCCTCCCTCTGCCAAAGTCCCCCAGTTAAGAAGCGGCAGAGATGGGATTTGAACCCTGGGTCTCTCTGACCCCAGACCGCCTCTGATGAGCCGTGTCCTGTGTCCTGTCTGTCCTTGCCCTGTTCCCAGCGTGTTTCAGAGATGCTGGTGGTCCATGAGGCAGGTGCCCTCTTGCAGATGCTTAGAGGACAGGATAATCACCCTGTCCTTTGTCAAAACTGTGGCAAAGTGGCCAGCCAAGTGGTTTCCTGCCTCCCCTCCTCTGACTGGGAGTCATTCCCAAGGTACCGGAAAATGACCCTACGCCTCAGAATCAAGGAACCCCAGAAGGAGGGCAAAGATCTGCGCCAGGGCCTGAACCCTGAGTCAGCGCCAGCCACAGGGCAGAGGTCCAGGAGCCCGAGGACACGCCCCAGCCTCTGAGAACAAAGCATGAGAACTGTTGGCTTCCCCTGACTCACCACGCATTACTAGGCCAGCTCTGCGCTGGCCTGAATTTCCTCGCGTCTCCAAAGGCCAGTAGTACTTAGAACGCAGAGGCAGACTTTCCTGGGGTCCCCCAGTGAGACGGCGGCGGGAGGGGGTGGCCCAGCTCCCTCCGCCCCCTCCCAGTGCAACATGACAGGCAGCCGCAGGGCCCTGGGTCCCGCCTTCGCCACGCAGCCTCCGCGGCTCTCGCGGCCCACCCAGACCAGCACAGAGGTCGGCTCAGACAGGAGGTATCGGGCACTAGCTGAGCCAGGGCCAGGGCCGGGGGTGGGGGGGTGCTGGGCGGGGCTGACCTGGGGACCTCAGGGTGGGCGCGGGGCGTGGCAGCCTCCTGGGTGAGGTGGTGGCGGAGACGGCAGCGTTGGCGGCGACAACTCCGATGGAGGCCCGGCGAGGTCCGGCAGAGCGCGCCCCGCACTGGGGCCTCCTCGTCCTGGCCCTAGGCGTCTTTCTCCTCCACTGTGATCCCTTCACCTGCTTCTCCTTTCTCTCCTCTCCTCCACCCGCCCCAAGTTTCGAGGACTCCACCCTGTCCACGACCACTACCCTTGAGTCTATCCCCAGCTCCACGGGAGAGCCGAAATGCCAGCGACCCCGCACCCTGATGCGGCAGCAGAGCCTGCAGCAGCCGCTGAGCCAGCACCAGCGGGGCCGGCCGCCCAGCCAGCCCACCACCAGCCAGAGCCTGGGCCAGCTGCAGGCCCACGCGGCCTCGGTGCCGGGCCCCAATCCCCGGGCCCACGGCCGGGGCCAGGCTCGGCAGGGCTCCTCGGCCGGCTCCAAGTACCGGCCGGCCGGCGGCCGCAGCCGCTCCAACCCGGGCAGCTGGGACCACGTGGTGGGGCAGATTCGAAACCGAGGCTTGGACATGAAATCCTTCCTGTAAGTCCCCCCCTCGAGCAGCCCGGCCCCCACCTCCCCGGCCCCGCCTCTTTCCTCCCCGGGATGACTCTTAGCGCTCCGTCTCCCAGGCGGGGTGCCCGGCAGATTCACCCGCCCCCTCCCCATCCTCCTGTGGCTTGTGGCTCCTGCCTGCAGTCCCCCATGGAGGCACCCCTCTGAGCATCCCAGCCCCCCTCAGTGCCCCCAGGGCTTCGAGAAGCTCCCCCCTAAAAGTCAGTGGAGACACTAGGGCATGCCTCTGAGTTTCCCGCATCTCTCCCCTTCCGGGCCAGTCCCAGGCTCTTCTGGCCTCCCCCTGCTCCCTGTGCTCCTGTGACCTCTCTTCTCCTCTCCTCCCAAACCTGGTCTCCTTCCCTCCATCGCCCAGGCCTTGCCTCCTCCCCTCCAGTTTATATCTTCCCTGTAACCCGACTCTGCTCACCTTCCTGCCCCGCACTTCCTCCCTCCCTCCCACTTCCCCTGTCCCTGCCGTGGACCCTGTCCTCTGTCTCTCTGACCTTCTATAGCCACCTGCCCTCCAGTTCCCTCCATGGCTCCTGCCATGACCCATACCCTGAGGACAGACCTCGGATGTTCCCCCCAAAGCTTTAGAAAATGTTTCTGAATCAGAGCCTTCTTTCACGTGTACAGGTCAGGGAAGTAACAATGCACCGTCGGTGTCTGGCCTTAGCCATTGCCATCTGCTGTGTGTGTACCCTACCCCCACACTATGTGCCCCCCTTGCCCCACGCTCGCTGGTAGGGCCCCTGCCCAGGATGCCCTCTCCCTAATGTCCCTCTGGGCATCTACACTCACTCTCAGAGCCCAGCACAGGCCTGGGCTTCAGTCCCTGACATCACCTCCTTCCTCTGGCCTAACGTGACCTTCCTTCCAGGCTCTAGGGATTATTCTCATCACCCAGGTCTTTCCTGGGAGCACTTTTCACGGAGCAGGAGACCAACACACTAAGCCTGGGAGAGGAGAAAGGGAGGAGGAAGGGGAAGGCCAAGGTCAAGGCCCAGCTCACTGGCAAGATGTGGGGATTCTGAAGGCAAGCAAGTCCATCAGAGCATCCTGCCTCTCTGGCTGAGACCCCAGCCTGAGAGGGTGGTCGGGAGTGCTGGCCCTGGGAAGGGCACCCCAGTGGAAGACACCCTGGCATGCCAGCTTCCCATGTGCAAGTGGCCCGTGGCCCTGGCCCGGCAGAACATTCTCCCTATGACTGTACTTGGCGAAACCGGGCAGCGCATCTGCTGGGGCTTTCCCCCACCCAAGGACCCACGGGAATCCAGCTGGATGCCTGCATGAGGCAGGATGCCCAGCAGAGCCTCCTGGCCTCCAGGTGGCAGTTTGTTCTGGGACGGATGCTGTGGCACCAGCATGGATTGGGAGAGTGGTGGCCATTGGTTGTGCTGTGGCTTGAACAGGACTGAGAACCAGCCGGAACCCAGCACCCCTCCGCTCCCCCTGAGCGTGGGCTGCTCTCTGCACAGCCAGCCCCCTGCCTCACACAGGGACGGGGCCATGCCCAGGCTCTGGGAAGAAAGGAGCCAGCTGCCGGAAAGCCCCTGGGTACCCACTCTTCCCTGCCTACCACCTCTCTAGCTGGCCAGGATTTGCTGAGCATCACTCGTGAGGCAGCATCTTTGCCTGCCTCTGCCCACCGTGGCTTTTGCACCCGTCACCTGCTGGCCACCTCCAGAGCTCACCCCAGTCCCCCACCTCCTCCACTAGTAGTCCCTCCAGCAGGAGTTGGCAAACTTTTTTCTGCGAAGGGCCAGATTATAAATAATTTAGGCTTTGAGGGACACATGTGGTCTCAATCACATTTTTTTTTAAGCAATCCTTTAAAAAGGTACAAACCATTCTTAGCTTGTGGGCTGTACAAAAACAGGCCACCAGCTGTAGTTTGCCGGCCCCTGACCCCTGCCTTTACGGTTTAGCTGGTGTGCTTCTGATGCCCTTCTCTTGCCCCAAATACTGGTGGCCCAGGGAGAGAGTCGGGGCGAGAAGGCGAGCCAGGACCCCCGAGATCCCACCCCCTCCCCTTGCAGGGAGAAGGCATCGCTCCCGCTTTGTGGATGTGACTCCCCCCAGACACCGCCAGCTTCTCCCCCACATCTCCTCCTCTTGCCCTTCATTCTTGCCCCTGCGGCCCGTGATGCCAGAGAGAATGACAAATCGGGAACTTATGCAGAGCCGTTTTGTTTTTAAGGAGAGCAAAAGGAGTATCTGAAAAATGCATTAACCAGGGAAAAACATGTTGTTTTCGTTGAGTTTGCCTTCCCCCAGCACACCCAGCTCCCAAGCAGCCAAATGGAATTTTACCAACTCTGAAACAGTACCGGTGGGCAGGGAACAAAGGAAATGAGGATTCGTCCTGAAGGAAGGAGGGGAGTTGTTTCCCCAAAGTTAGATGCGAGTGTCAGCCTGGAGCCACCGTGCCCAGGACAAAGATGCAAAGACACAGAAGACGGCATCCACCTAGCTTCGGCCCCTCCTTGGACCCCGTGGCCAACCCACTCTCCCGAGACCCCCGGATCCCCGCCCCTCCCCTCGGCTGTCATTTCTTACTGGTAGAGTTCCCTCTTTGACAGCTTCTCTGGGAAACAGCCAGAGCCAGGGGTTCCTCTCTGAACCTTGCCCTCTTGGATGGTGGTTGAGTGGTAAACTTCCTGACCCAGGATCTCCCACCCTCCAGAACATTCCATCAGGCTTACCATCGTTCCCTTGGCCCTTCCTGAGACATGCTCTCATGTCTTCCCCATCTGAGAATCCCACTCCCCTTGTTCGGATGAGAGCCCAACACTGGAGGCGCTCAGCAAAGCACCCAGAAAACACCCACGAACTCGGATGGTTTTGAGGGGCAGAGGGTCACTTTTCACCCCTGGAAAGTGCAGACAGCCCGCAGCTGTCCAGTGGTTCTCAGAGAGAGCCTCGCACTAAAGATGTCACACTTTGACCTCTGGCCCCATGTTCCTGCCCACATGGCAACTCCTCGGCCACCTGGACTGAGCCTCCCTCAGAGCAGGATCCCTCCAGCCTTCTCCAAACCATCCTCAGCATGGACACAGGCTCCCTTGAGTCCTTCCAGGACCTCTCCAGTCCTTACCAGCTTCCTGCACTTTCTCTGTCTCCACTTCTGCCTTTTGATGCCTTCTGGACTGCTTCTCCAAGGAAAGGCCCCTGAACTGGACCCAAAAGCCTTGGCGGTTATCCCCTGGATCTCCAGGAAGGGGGGCACAGGAGAAGGCCTGCGATGGCCAGCACGCCATATGCCGGAAGAGACATTTGCATCCAATGGGCCGTGTGTCCAGGGACCTGGGGGAGGGAGCTCCTGAGATCCCCTCCTGGCATCAAGCATACCTGGCTGACCATGACACAGATGTCTTTATGAGGGACTTTACTGGGTGCAGTGCCCATTGGATTTCCAAACTTTCTAAGAACCTCCCGCTTGGGAGGCCAAACCCCCTCTCACAGTCTCCAAACAAGATGGCAGCAGAACCCTCCCTCTTCTCCCAGGGGCCCAGATGGCCTGAGCGAGTAGCCTCTGGCCTTTGTTCAGCCGGAGGTGAATCAACCTTGGAAAGGGACCATGTCGCAGGGCCTGGGCTCCACTCCCCCCCAGCCTTCCCTGTGTGTGTCCTCGGGATGCCCTGGTCACACGCCACCTTGCAGGCCTCTGCCCAGCCCTTTCCCCACGGCGCGTTGGGTCTCCAGCCGTGGACACCTCCCCTCCGTTATCCGCCACCCCTCCCCTGCCTCCTCCCTGCTCTGCTCTACAACTGTTGACAGTGGTGAAGTTTGGTTTCTTTTCTGCAGGGCCAGTTTCTTACGCTTTTTTCTTCTCTCTCTTTGTCTCTGTCTCTGTCTCTGTCTCTCTCTCCTTCCCCTCCCCACCCCTGCCCGTGGGGCCTCCTCCTTTCACCCTGGCTGGTGGGCTGCCCACCCCGGGCAGGGAAGGCCGGATGGTGGTGCTATCCTTGGTCTTAGGGCTTTCGGAACAGGATGACTTTGCCAATATCCCTGACCTGCAAAACCCAGGAACCCAGCAGAACCAGAACGCTCAGGGGGACAAGAGGTACGCGCACAGGCGAGGGCCTGCGGCGGCCGCGGCGGCAGAGAAGGAGGCGCGGAGAGGCCGCCAGCCTTGACCGCCGGCTGCTGGACGAGGCGGCGGCACCTTCAGCGGATGCTGGAGCAGGAGGACATCCCCCTCCCCAGCCAGTGCCCTCACACATGCCACCCTGGGGGTGTCCCTCGGGTCTGAGGCCCATGTGGTTGTCCTGGGACCATTCTGGATCAAGCCTGCTCCCCGGGCATGCCTGCCCTGGCCCGGAGCAAGCCAGCCTTTCTGCCCCATCTTCCTGCTTGGCTCCCTGCTGCTGCACCCTCATCTTTCATCTCTGCCCCACCCCGACCCAGAAATCCCAGTTTCTCCGGTGGTTGGGGGGCGGTGGGGATGTTAGGGAAGGGGCGCCAGCCTGTTCTCCCTCATCCCCGCCACCTCAACCTCCCTCTTGCCTGGAGGTCCCGCCGGGGTGATGGTCACACACCCCCCTGCAAAGGTGTGAGCCGGCTGCTCTCGGCTGATGGAAGAGGAGCCCCTGGTGGGGAGGGTCTGGGGCCTGGGAGAGGCCTGGTGACCACAGAGAACCAGAAAGGCAGCCCCTGAGCCCGAGGTACCAGGAGGAGAGGATGGGATGTGGGGCGGGGGAGGGGGGGCAGTAAGAACAGCCAGCAGGTGCTGGTCAGGGCCTCTGTCACTGGGAGCCCTGCTGCTGGTCCTCAGCGGTTGCCTGTGTGGCCACAGCACATGCTGAGCCGAGGGCTGGGCTTTCAACCATCTGTAGCCCTGGCCATCAGGAGTGCAGGGAAGCATCTTCTGATGTCCCATCAGAAGTGCTCTCACTCGAAAGGGGACGGGGAAAGGTCAGCGGTCCTAGGGTTCAGGCAGCATCGCTAAGGCGGGACGATCCTGCACTGGTCTGGCTGCCTTTTCTCACCTGGCCTTGGGCTGGGTCAGCCACACACCTGTAATTGTGGGAGGAAGGCTCCTCACCTTGGTCAGATGTCCTTTCCTTCAGATCAAAGGCCTACAGGAGAGTGTGGCCTGGCAGCCAGGACGCCTCCTTCTAGCTCTGCTGCCAGCCCCTTGTTCTGACGCCTTGGACAAATCACAGCCCTTCTCTGGGCCTCCGCTTCCTCAGCTGTTAAGTGAAGGATGGGACAGAATGACCCTTTCCAGCTCAGACATGCTAAGCCTCTAAGGAGGAAGCGGACCGTAGGGGTGGGGCACTTGTCAGCGCCCGTTATCCAGGCGGAGACCCTGACCCTCGCTTATTAAGAGGCCCAAAGATGCAGAAAGGGACTGTCCCAGGCTGCTGCCAGGGGCCTGTATGTTAGGGAAGGACAGGCTGAGTTAGCTGACTTGCCTGTCCCTCTGATGGCTTCTGGAAATGAACTCTCTTATTTTCTTCCCATCCCAAGTTCCCAGTTGCATGTCTACGGTGGGCAAAGCCAGAAGTCCCCAGAGAGTGAGTGGGAGGAGAGAGTGGGACCAGCTCTTTCACTCAGTGGTACAGATGGTGTCACACCCTGAGCCCAAGGCCTGGGGTGCGGGAGGAATGGAGTCTGCCACTTCCAACCCGCCGGAGCCACCGGAGTCCTGGCTTCCTGAGCTCAGGGCTCAGAGCTGGGCTGCAGGCGGGCCAGAGGGCCATGGGGAGAGGGCCAGGGGCCACAGGCCAGAGGCTGCAGGAGCAGGGCTGGAGCCCTCCAAAAATCTACTAAGAACTCAAGCCCCTTGTTGAGAAAGGTGTGAAGTGTGAGGGAGCAGATGCAGGCTGGAAATGAGATTTCACATCACCCATGTGTTAATTAACTGGCTCCATTTTCACCCGCAGCCTATTTTTACCTCCTTGCCACTTAGGTCTCACTCCATATTTTAACACACGCATCCCTTCTGATCATTACATCCGTCGACCCCTGCCTTCCTGGGAAAGGTAGGTGTGGAGGTGGAGGCCCTGCGCCCTCACCCCCACCCGCCTGACTTTCCACGTGGACACAGGCCATTCTCACCCGGTCACACCCACCCCATCTTGGAAGTTCATTTCTCATGGCTATTGGGGTGTTTCCCAGCTGATGGGCCCCTGCAAGGGTGCTTCCTGCCCGGCACTTTCCCCATCCCCAAGCTTGGCATTGGCACCACCCGCCAGGCACCGGGCACTCTAGGGTCCACCCCTCTGGGCTCCTGGCTGCATGGACCTTGGAATGGGGGGCTTGGGTCAGCTGTCCCTTCCCCTCAGCTACTGCCTCCAGACCCAGGGGCTGCCTTTTGGCCCCAGTGCCCCCTTCTCCACCCAGCTGCCCCTTGGTCAGATGTCTCCGGGGTAACAGGTGGGTGGCCCTTGGCTGTTGTTGGGGAGGACATGCCGCCCTCCGAGGCCTGTTAGCAGTAGGTTCCTGGGAGATAAGAGGGTCCCGGGAGGAGGAGTGGCCCCTCCGGTTCCCAAGCAAGGTGGGGGTGCATTTAACAAGTCACTGCCCCCCCACTCCCAGGGTTCTTGGTTGTGGCCCCGAAGCCCTCCATCCAGGATTCCCTAAACCCCTGGGCCTCAGCGCTGGGGCCCCAAGAACTTCAGAACACTCCTGGGCCCGGGAGGGAGAGAAGGAGGCCAAGGCCACCCCTGGCTCCCATGCCCTGCTGTGCCCGTTCCACCTCCCCCATGCCGCCCTGCATCCACGCGCACCTCATGCCCTCAGTCATCCTCTCACCATTGCTCCTTGGGATCCAAATGGTCTCCACCGTGGCCCCACCCCCACCGGAGTGGGGTTCGGGGCAGGGCGGGACCTGACCACCCCCCATCGCTCCCCTCGCTCCGAAGCCACCATGTTTCTTCTGTCTCGATGTGTGTCCCCCGCCTCCTCTCTGCCTCTCCTCTCGGCCGCCTCGCTCTTCCTTGTCCCCTTGTCCACGCTGCAGCCTCTTCACTCGTCTCCGACTAACCTTTCTCAGCCTCTCTCTCTCTTCCTCCCCCTCTTCTTCCTCCCATCTGCTCCTCACAGGGATGTCCCTGGGCCAGTGACGGGCCCCTCCGCCTCTGCCTCTGCCTCTGTGCTCCTGTCTCTCTGTCTGTCTCTGTCCTGTGACCTCCGATAGCTTCAGTGGCACTGACCATCTTTTCCCAGGCTGCTTGGCAGCTGTGCTGATGCTGTGGTGTGGCCAAAATAACTCCGAGTTTCTCATACCTTCAGCAGTCAATCTCGGCTCTCTCCTCCTCTCCCACTCTATTTTTAACCTGACTTTACCTCTCCAGCTATTTCAGTCTCCTCTTCCTCCCCGTGCCTGTCTGCGTGAGCACGTGTGCATGTGTGTGTGCGCGTGCGTGCGCGTGCTCTGCTGTGGCCGCGCCTCTGGGAGGGCGCCCTGTGCGTCCCAGGTGGGGTGGGGTGTTTCTGTGTTGTCCAGGCAAGGCCAGGTGCTCACAGCAGGTGCACCGTGCGTCTGAGTCTCAGGGTGTCTGTTCCTGAAACTGCTCCCTGCTTTTCTCTGTTTCAGTGTCTCCCAATTCACACGCACACCTTGGCATGCCCAGGCCTCCCCGAATGTGTGTTCTCTCAGGATCTAAGTGTACACATCACTGTATGTGTGTCATCTCGCTACTCTGGTTGACCTGCCTGGGGGCCCCTGCCATTCTCTCCCTGTTGCCCTGGGTGTCTGTCGGGCTTGTGTGCACTCTTGTGTGTTTGTGTGTGTGTGTGCGTGCACGCGCGCGTGCATAGCCTGCTGTTGGGTCCTGGTGTCTCCCCTCCAGGGCCTGGCCTATTCCATGCATGTCTGTCTGCGTGTTGTAGCCAATCGTGTGCTGGCGGCTGGTCCATTTCAAGGGCCATGGCTTGTGTCCAGCCTGTGTGTGTCTCCGAGTCTGTGGCTCTGGTACTCTCGAAGCTGTTCTACTGTAGCCCGTCCCGAGCCCCATGCTCCCCATCACTCCGTCTCTTCCTCGCTGCCTGCCCCCACCTCTCCTCCTCATGGGATGTTCCAGCCTGGTCCCTGGGCAGGCTTTTAATGCCCCCTTCCTGAATCCCAGCTAGACTGGAGACTGGGCTCACCACCCAGCCGCTGGGCCAGAGAGCCCAGCTTCCCAGGGGCAGCGTGGAGTTGGGGTGCAGACAGGGCCTGGAGTGGAACCGTCAGATCCGGGGCTTTTCAGTGGGACCCTGTCTTTCTCTGACCCTGGGTGAGAGCCTTATCAAATGTGCAGTCCTCAGAGTGGGAGAAGGGTGGGGTTTGGGCAAGGGGGTGCAGACTTGCCCTGTCCAATAGGTGGCCATTTAAACTTAAATTCATTTAAGTCAAGCAAAAGTAAAACTTCAGTTCTCAGCTGTACCGGCCGCATTTCAAATGCTCAGTAGCCACAGGCAGACATAGAGAGTTCTACTGGACAGAGCTGTGTGGACAGCAGTCCTGCCCTCACCTGGTCAGTCTCGTGTCTAAAGGGCACCTGTGTTCCCGTTGAGCCTGAACAAACAGGTGGGGCCTCCAGGAGGCAGGTGCTCTGGGCGTGTTTGCTGAGGGTAATGACGCGGAGAGGGGACCTGGACACGCCATCTTGGGAGCCTCCCCCCCAGCTTCCAGGCTGGGGCGCGCAGGGATGGAGGCAGCCTCTGGGGAGGGAGGATGCTCAGGGACCACCATGCAAGCAGAGACTGGAGGGTGGAGGATTTTCTGGGGATCAAGAGGAGTGGGAACACTGGCTGAAAAAGCACCTGCCAGGGGAAGTCAAGCTGGATCACGCCGGGGCAGAGGCGAGGGGGATGGACCCTGCTCCCGTGGACAAAAGCGTAGCTCCTGCTGGCCGGCAGGAGGTGGCAGCTGCTTGGGTTTCATAAGGTCCTGCCGCCACCCAGACCCGTGGCGCCCAGCCCAGCCCACCTCTGGGTCCACGTTCATTCGGATTCCTCCTGCCCCCAGGTTACCGACAGGAGGGAAGGCGGTGAACACAGCCCCAGTGCCGGGCCAGACGCCTCACGATGAATCTGACCGCCGGACCGAGCCTCGTTCCTCCGTCTCAGACCTCGTCAACTCCCTCACCAGTGAGATGCTCATGGTGAGCAGGGCAGGGGGCCTGGGGCAGGGGGAGGGGCGGGCATGGCGATGGGTGACAACGTGGGAGTCGTGCAGGGGAACCAGAGTGGTGGCTGGGCGAGCCTCTCTGTGCCTCAGTTTTCTCATCTGCCAAGAGAGACTAAGAATTCCCATCCTCCTCCACTCTCTGCGTTGAGCAAAGGCCTGCTGTGTAATCCTAGAAGGAAAGGCTAGTGGAGCAAGGACGTGGGGTGGAAGTTGTCCCCTCTCTTGGAGTGGCGTCCCATGGAGTGGTGGTCTCAGGTGGCGGCTCCCAGTGGAGTGGGTCTCATATCCCCATCCCAGGGACCATCCCCAACCCCCACGGCTGGGGGGGGCCAGCAGAGGCCCAAAGAGAACAGGAGAGCAGAACCCCTCTGGTCCTAGTCCCTGTGAGGGGACAGCTGTGCTGGGGTTCTGCTGTCCACCCGCCACCCTCCCCGAGTCCCAGCCCTGTGGATCTGGGCTGTTTTCACCCTGGGAGAGGGTGTGGCTTCACATGGCGCCCCCTGGTGGCGTCAGTGAGTCACAGCCATTTGCCCCACCTCTGCTTTCCAAAGAGCTCCCGGAGGGGCCAGGGCCCCACGGCGAGCAGGCATTCTGTGATGGGGCAGCGGGAGATTTCAGGCAGGCGTCAGTCACAGCCTTGGCAGCCCAGAAGTTCCAGGAAGGCTTGGAGAGGACATCAGGGTGGGAACCCGGGTGCCTGCTGGGTTCCTACGGTGCCAAGTCATTTCCTGTCCCTGGACCTGGGGCCCCCTCCCTCTTCCCCCTTCCCTCCTCCCTGTCCTCCCGCCTCCCTCCCACAGAGAGCGGGAAGGGGGTTTAGTGGGCTCTCAGGCCCTCGCTAGACCTGACATGGTTCCATTCAGAGTTCCCCTGCCCACTGCTCTGACACCGCAGCCCCCACCCTCCCTGAGGACCCCGGAGGTCCCAGGCCCCACCCTCCGGCCATTCAGGGTTCTGGCCAGCTCTAACCATCCACCTGCACTCCTCCTTTCTAGCCCGGCACCTCTCGAATTGTGATAGGCACATGAGTCACAGGCGAACCTTGTTAAAACGCAGATTCCCCGTCAGCAGGCCTGCTGCGGGCCCCCACATCCGCATTTCTCTTGGACACAGATTAAAGCATCAAATTCTCCATGTTCCAGATCTGGTCTTCCTTGAGTCTCCCCACCTCTCCCCTTCTCCCTGGGCCCTGTGTGCCTGCTCCTCCACCACCCTCTCGCTGTCTTCCCCTACCCGTGTAGATCAGCCTGGCTCTCTCCTCTGGACGGGCCATCACCACAGTCCATCCTGCCTCCCTGCACAGCCTCTTAATTGGTTACAGCTTCCTGGTAGCCAGGTTCCCAGAAGGGACGGCCCTTTCCCAGCCAGCCTGCCTGCCCCTCGCTGCCCCCAGGGAGGAGCCGACAGCCGCAGGCAGAGGAAGAAATTGCAGGCCCCAGTGCCCTCTCACAGGCTCAGCGGATGGTCAGAGGTGGGCAGGCAGGGTCTAAGGGCCCAACCCTAGGCCAAAGCTGGGTCACTGGCATTAGTAGTGATGATGAAGGTGAACCTGGCAGAAGTAAACCACAGGCTGATCTCTATGCCCCAGGCATGGAGAAACAGGAGTCGGGCACCCACAGCCTTACAGACAGAGGGACTGAAGGGGTCAGAGAGGAGGCTGGGCCTCATCCCTATCTGAGTTACTCCTGCCCTGCTTACTTCTATCAGAGCTGGGGCTCAGGCATCACCTCCTCCAGCCCTTGGTGGGGGTGACTAGCCTGGTTGCCATGGAAACAGATCCAGGAGCTGCCCTAGCTGGTTAATTAGGGCTCAGGGCTGTGGTTTGGGAAGGCTGGGGGTGGGCACGGAGCCACTGGCCCCTTCTGAGGTGAAGTCCACTGGCCCAGCTTGGGTCTTTCACCCTAGACCGCCCTGTTTGGGAACCAAGGTCCAAGTGCAGGTGGGGCTGGGGCCACCTGGGCTCCAGTCACCAGGGTCTCTACCCCAGGTTTAGAAGGAATGGGGAGGGGCAAGTGGTCCTGGCAGGGACTGCATGCCCAGGCTCTCAGTCCAAAGCCAGCCAGGCTTCAGAGCAGGACCACGAAAGGGGTATAGACCGTATAGACCCACTTAACCTTTCTTGGAACCCCATAACATAGGTCTGTCTCATGGTCCCATTCTACAGATGCAAAAACTGACGTTCAAAGGGAGTGGGGCCGGTAGGAGGAGAAGGCAGGAGCACCAGGGGAAAACTGGATCTGGGTTGGGAAGCCAGATTCTCAGCAGGCTTGGGTGGAGCTTACAGGGCTCCCTGGACCCCAAGGGGAGGGGCTGAAAGGGCCAGCTTCTGCTGTGAGAAGAGCAGGGGGGACCAGGAGTGTGGCTGGTGAAACCCCAGATCCGAGTGTGAGAGTGGGGGAAGCTGGAAGGGCACTTATGATGGCGGGTGCTGCCCTGGGTTCGGATTCCGGCTCATCTCTTAGGCGACTTGAGGCAATAATCTCTCTGTACCCCCAACCAGACTGCAGCACGGTAGTGCCTGCCTCATCAGAATATTGTAGGAAGTAGAGGAGGACAAAGCATGTGGGATGGGGCAGGGCCAGGCGCATGGTAGTTATTGTTAGTGTCATCTGGATGTTTCTCACCTTGGGCAGGTGAGTCCTTCCTGGCTTGGGGGGTGGGGGGCATCCCTCAAAATTTCCCTGGGATGTGGGCCTGCTTTGATGGAAAGAGTGGGCTTTCAAGTCAGAGAGAGCCCTTTCTGCTGTGCAATCTTGGATATGTGACTTTTAACCTCTCTGAGCCAGTCTCCTCAACTAGAGAGTGGTGGCAACTGCCTCTCCCAGCTCTTGTCAGGATTCAGTAAGAAGGTGATGTAAGAGTCTTCCACCTCAGTTGGTGCACACCACATATATTCTTATTAACTATATTAATTAGCATCAATACTTCAAAACCTGGGGCCACCTCTCCAGGAGGAAGGAGGGGAGCACAGAGAAGTCTCCTGCAGGGGAAGGAGGGAAAGCAAACCAGTACCAGCAGTTTTGTCTTAAATGTGGTACCCTGGGTCCTACCCCGGCTCTTACCCAATCACCTGCCCCAGGAGCTTTTTTTTTTTTTAATTTTTATTGGACTATGGTTGATTTACAATGTTGTGTTTGTTTCAGGTGTACAGCAAAGTGAATTAGTTTTTTATATATATATATATATATATATCTCCACTCTTTTTTAGATTCTTTTCCCATATAGATCATTCCAGAGTACTGAGTAGAGTTCCCTGTGCTATACAGTGGTCCTTATTAGTTATCTATTTTATATTTAGTAGAGGAGCTTTTAGAGACAGGAATGCCTGAGCCATGTGGACCCCTGGATCTGGGTGGCATCTAGGATGGGACCTGGGGCAGGACCCAGGTGGCTAGGGGATGGGCAGGATTCTAAAACCTAACCAGGTGTCCCCAATGATCAGCCACAGCTGGGAACACTTGTCTGCAGACCCTCCCCCTAATTACTTCCTATTTGTTCCATATCCTCCAGGGAATGGGACACCATGCCACCCCCAACGTCTGTTGATTGCTGGGTCAGCCCAAGTGCCACCCCCGGGGGATGGGGACTGAATGCAAATGTAGCCTCCCTTCCAGTGGTCCTCAGCCTCAGTTTGCAGCACTGTCATCGGAGGCTCCTATTAAACAATGGTGCTGCCCAGGCCCACCCCAGCCCCATCAAATGAGGCTCCCCCGGGATGGAGCCTGGGAATCTGTAATTTTAGTGTCCCCGTCTTACACAAACAGAGGTTGCTTCTGAAAACGCGCCTCTCTCGTTTTATAAATCGTATCATCCTCAGAACCCCAGAGAGTCACTGTCCAAAGAAATATCGTGGTAAACTCTTTTGAGATGAGAACAATCTCCCTCATCTATTTTGTGGCCCAGGTTTTTGTGTTGGTGTATTTCACAGGGGGCCCCATGGGGCTGTTGAAAGGGTGGAGAGCTGGAGGCGGGGGAGGCGAAGCAGCCTGCCGTGGAGCCGAGGGCGGGGGGTGGGCGGCCACCCCAGGGCTTCGAGGAGAGGCTGGGGAGTGGGGCGCACGCAGCTCTGGGGTCCGGGGCTGTCCCGGCTCTGCCCCTGCCTCCCTGTGCGGCCCTGGTCAAGGCACTCGCCCTCCGCCTCCGCGTCCTCGCCCAGATGTCACTGTGGGATGTGCCACCACCAGCCCCACGTGCGGACCGGGGGAGGAGGCAGCTCTTGGTAGCTAGACTGGCCTCCGGCACAGGGAGGCCTCCCAACCGTGCTGGGCTGTGGAGGGAGCTTCAGGGAAACAGAATCCTTCCCAACGCTGCCTGCCTCTCCCCCGCCCCCAGCTCTCCCCAGGCTCCGAGGAGGACGAGGTCCACGAGGGCTGCAGCCGAGAGAACCTGGGCCGGATCCAGTTCAGCGTCGGCTACAACTTTCAGGAGTCCACGCTCACCGTGAAGATCATGAAGGCCCAGGAGCTGCCCGCCAAGGACTTCAGCGGCACCAGCGACCCCTTCGTCAAGATCTACCTGCTACCAGACAAGAAGCACAAGCTGGAGACCAAGGTGAAGCGGAAGAACCTCAACCCCCACTGGAACGAGACCTTCCTCTTTGAAGGTGAGGCTGTGCCGCCCCTGCCCCCAGAGTCCCCTCTTCCCCTCTGCCATCCCCCGCCCCCACCCAACCATCCCCCCCCACGTGACCACACGCACAAACGCACGTATATAGACGCGCACACACATACACACACACACACAGCGGTGAGTAACTCGGCCCAGTTAACCTGCTGCGTTTTGTGTCCAGCTGGGATGAGGTTACAGGGCTGAGTGGAGCCAGCATCACAGCCAGAGGCCGAGGAGGAAAAGCTGGGCCACTGCCTAGGCACAGGCTGCATCCTCAGGTGTGCAGGAAGGAGGGAAGGCAGCCACAGGATCCGGAGGTGGGGCACCCGCAGTGACTACAGTGTAGTGGGTAAGAGCCCAGGCTGTGGCCCAGGCTGCCTGAGTTTGAATCTCAGCTCTGCCACTTACTAGCTGTGTAACCTGGGCCAAGTTCCTGAACTTCTCTGTGCCATGGTTTCCCCATCTGTAGAATAAAGATAATAGTGAGGGTTAAACAAGTCAGCGAATTGTAAAAGCACTCGCAACACCCAGAAAATACTTTATACCAGTTTGTTAAACACACTCCATCTGTTGCCATTCTCTGACCCCTCCCCCGGCTCGGGACAGGCCCCTCTAGATGCGCAGCAACCAGAGCTCTGAACCATGCCCCAGGGTCCTAGAGGCAAATATCCTTCCTCTCTCCTGCAGGCCCATCTTTATCTCCTATCTCTGAGGAGTCAAGGTAACCAGGAAACTGGGCGTGTGATCAGGGAGTGATGCCTGTCCCAGGCCCTTTGCGTGCCTGGACCCCACTTAGAGAAACCATTACCCTTTCCTGACAGCCCTGTTCAACCAGTGAGAATAAACCCCCAAAATGCCAGCTGCCTGGTGCCCTGGCTCTCCAGAACCTGCAGTGTGTGCCCCAGGGAATCAGGAATCTTCCCCACCTGGTGTCCCAGCCACTTGATACCCCACCCCTTCAGCAAGGTGACAGCCAGCTCACCTACTAAATAAACCGTTGAGGGTGAGCTAGTGGGCGCTTGTTTCTCCCCTCCTCAGTTCTGCATGGGGGCCGGTTCAGAGATGGCATAACCAGTGAGAGGCTTGTCTGTCTGTAGGTGTATGTAGCCAGCTGATGGGGTGAGATTTATGGGCAGAGCCCCAATCCACTGATCCTTTCCACAAACATTTACCCAGCATCAACTATGGGCTGGGCATTGTCCTGGGTCCCAGGGGTACAGAAAAGAATGAGGCACCATTATGACTCTCAAGGCATTCTGTGGAGGACACAGATGTGTAGATAATTAAGCCATACATTGCATGACAGATGCTGCAAGAACCCAATATAAACTCCCCTTGGTGGCATTGAAAAACATTTCCCAGAAGGGGGCCATTCACAATGGGTTCTCATGGATGAATAGGAGTTTGCCAGGTAGGAGACCCCCTCCTCTGGTGTTGAAGAGAGCTGACTCAGGTGCAGGGACCTCTTGGAGCCTTCAGTCTTTCCAGAACACTTGTCCTTGTACATTTCACCTGAATAGATGCCAAAGGTCACCTGGGGAATTCCCTGGGGGTCCAGTGGTTACGACTCCATGCTTTCACTGCTGAGGACCCAGGTTCAATCCCTGGTTGGGCAACTAAGATGCCACAAGCCACGCAGTGTGACAAAAAAATAAAGTCACCTGGACAGGTCCCTGGGGTACTCCTAGGTGAGCAAGACATAGCTCATAGCCCCCCTCAATATGAGGAAGGGGCCCTGAAGGAATTCAGAGGCTGAGGCTCAGGGAACATAGGATTTCCTCTTCCCGTGCACCTGCTCCTGTCAGAGGCAACTCTGTTTCTAGCGTCTTTGGCAGAAGGTGCTAGAATCCTCCAGAACTCTTCTCCCTTCATCTTCTCTACCAGTTGAGCTAAGGTATTAAGTATGCGCTTTCCTTCCTGCTCACACCCCGGTTCAGCATCTCAGCACCTCAGGCCACCAGGCTCGCCTGCACCCCCTGCCCTCCGAGGCCAGTCCCTCCCCGGACTAAGCCTCCCAAGGCCCAGTGACTCCAGCTTCAGACCTTCCCCAGCTCCCTAGTATCTTCCATCCCATCCAAGCTCATTCCCCTGGCTCTTTGCTCTGGCCTTATCTCTTGCTCCAGCCCGGCACACTCTAGCTGCTCCATTAGGCCCTTTCACGGGCATTTATTCATTTGTTCAATTATTGATTCACTTAACAAATATTTAATCAAGTGCCTACTACGTGCCAGAAACAGTGTTAGATGCTGGGATCCGGTAGTTTAGGACAGAGATGCCTTCCTGGAAATTCTAACCTAGTGGGAGAATCATACTCAAGGAAACAGATAAATCTCTAGCACAGCGTGTGATAAGTGCTGGGAAAGGAAAGTGCTACTGTATAAAACAGGGGCTCTGAGCCCATCTGGGGTGTCAGGAAAGAAAGCTGAGACCTGATGGAAGAGGATAGGCCAGGACAGGGCGTGGTGGGGAAGAGGCAGGAAGAGCCAGGGTGGCTGGAGCCCAGTCATTGAGTGAAGAGTGGTCACAAGATGAGCAGGGAGAGGACAGCGGGCCAAGTTGTGGAAGGACTTGAAGCCAAGTCAGGGCACACGGCTTTTATTCTAAGTGCACTGGGAGCCATTGAAAGGCTTTAAGCAGGAGAGTATCATGATGTGATTTCTATTTTTAAAAGATCACTCTGGCTGCCGCGTGGAGAATGGGCTGTAGGGGAAAGCACACAAGCGGGGAGGGCTATTTGGAAATTCTTGTGACTGTCTAGGCAAGAGGTGCCGGTGGCTCCTATGGGGAGGTGGCAGTGTAGACAGGGACAGCTGCTGGTCTGACCAGGAAGGACGGAAGGACAGGCTGATGCACTGGTAGGAGGCAAAGGGTGAGCGCAGAGTCCTAGATCAGGCGTCTCCTGCTTTCTCTTTGCCTTTGCCATTTCACTCTGCCCTGAGTCCCCCTGGGGCTTGCTTTCTGGCAGCTGTGCCCATCTCAGGCAGGGCCACTTGCCCAGACTTGTCTCAGGATGATTGGCAGTGGCAGGGCTGCCCAGAGAGCAAGCGGGCTACTCCCGGCCACCGAGACGGACACAGGATGAATGAGTGAATGAATGGTCCCAGTCTGCTCTTTGTTAGCTGTGGGACTTTGGGCAGATAACGTAAGCCACCTGAGCCTCAGTCTTCTCATCTGGAAAATGGACAAGATACCATCCACCTTGCAGAATTGTCGAGGGAGACAAATGAGACCATGACAGACCTTGCTAACACTTCAGGAAGGTCTGAATGCGAGTGTTGCCTGCGGCGCCCAGGTGGGGTGGCAGCAGGAGGACACAGTGCCAGCCCTCCCCTTCCTCCCGGGGCCTACCTGCCCAGGAGCGTTGCCCTGCCCGGGTCTCATGTGGCCACTCTGTCCTGCTCTTCACCTGCGCTGTCTGTCCCCCAGGTTTCCCCTACGAGAAGGTGGTGCAGAGGGTCCTCTACCTCCAGGTCCTGGACTACGACCGCTTCAGCCGCAATGACCCCATCGGGGAGGTGTCCATCCCCCTCAACAAGGTGGACCTGACCCAGATGCAGACCTTCTGGAAGGATCTGAAGCCATGCAGCGATGGGAGTGTAAGGCCCCACCTGCAGGTCCCTGGCTGGGAGGCTGCCAGATCTGGTCTGGTCCTAGTCCCTCCACAAGCTCAGGGAATCGGGAGGGTTATGGGTGGGGTGGGGCAGGTGGGAGGGCCTGACGGAGCAGAGTTCCCACCAGGCGTCTCAGCGCCCGTGCTCGGCACTAGGGGAGGCTAGGCTGTGATAAAGAGCTGGGGAGCCGGACCCAGACCTGCAAGATGAGAGGAGACCAGGTGTGCAGCCGGGACAGACAGAGGGGGTGGAAAGCACCCAGGTCCAAACGGAAGGGTCCTGGGGCGGGAGGGGGCCCCCCCACAGCCCTCTTGTTCTCCCTCCCAGGGGAGCCGAGAGGAGTGTCCCAGCCTCATCGCTCCTCTTGTCCTTCCCAGGGGAGCCGAGGGGAGCTGCTCCTGTCTCTCTGCTACAACCCCTCTGCCAACTCCATCATCGTAAACATCATCAAAGCCCGGAACCTCAAAGCCATGGACATCGGGGGCACGTCAGGTGCTGGCGCTTCTCACAGCAGAGGGCGGATGGGTCGGGGAGGTTCTGGTGCACAGGAGTCCCTCTGGATGTGGACAGCAGGGTCCTGGCTCTGGCCTTCACCCCGATCCCCGCACCCAACCCCAGTCCCAAGCCCGATACCCTGGAGCCCTGGGGGCTGTCTTTGGAGCACCCTCAGGGTCAGCATCATCTTGGACTCTGTCCTTCCCAGAATCGGGAAGAAAGGGAACACGATGGTGGGGAGGCCTGGGTTCCAGCCCCAGCTCTGACACCACTTGTCTGTGACCTCAGGTGAGATCTGGCCTCTCATGCATGTTCACAGAAGGGCACAAAGTGATGGCTAAAGTCCCGTGCAGCTCCTCCACCTGCGGATCCCCCAGATCCCCCTCCTTCTTCCTTAGGGCTTTCCTCCCTCTCTGGGGAAAGCACACAGCCCCTGCTGCCCCAGACGGCCCCCGGTGCTCTTCTGACCCATTCCCCACCCGTCCCCCAGACCCCTACGTGAAGGTGTGGCTGATGTACAAGGACAAGCGGGTAGAGAAGAAGAAGACGGTGACGATGAAGAGGAACCTGAACCCCATCTTCAATGAGTCCTTTGCCTTCGACATCCCTACAGAGAAGCTGAGGGAGACGACCATCATCATCACCGTCATGGACAAGGACAAGCTCAGCCGCAATGACGTCATCGGCAAGGTAGCGGGGCGCCCGGCAAGGGTCTGTCCTTAAAAGAAGCAGCCTGAGTAGTGGGTGAGCGTGCAGGACAGCAGGAGAGAGGGGGTCAGTCCCTTCCCCTGTCAGGGCCTCCGTTTCATCTGAAAACGGGAGGATTGGATGAGATTCTCCCTAAGTGTCCTACTGTGGGTCCCTCAGTTCAGGACAGACCACTGGAAAGGCAGGGAAAGAAGGAGGTGGTAGGAAAAAGTGCCCTGGATCCCCAAAAGAGGGTTTTCTGGACAGGACCCTCTGACAGGGTAAGGACATCGGAACAGTGTCACCCAGGGTCCCATCTGCAGAGGGTGAGCTGCGTGGAGCAAGTATTGAGAGCTATAGTCAGGCTCCAAAGACCTAGCTTTGGTTCCCACCTCATCTGCTGTTCAACAGCTGTGTGACCTTGGGCAAGTCACTTGCCTCTCTGAGCTTCAGTGTTCTCATCTGTAAATGGAGCTACTAATACCAACCCTACGGCACTTCACAGGGTGCTGTAAGAACTGCCTGAGATATGTGGACATTCTCCTTGTAGAAAGGGACCTCTCCTCATCTTACATTAATCCCAAATCCATGCCTGGCCTTGAGTTTTTGCAGGATGTGATTCTGTGACATAAACCCATCCGCCTTCCTACTTTGAAATGTCTATTCCTGTGTTTGTTTACGGCTTAGTGTTGAGAGTGTGGGCTTGAGAGTCATACTGCCTGGATCCAGGTCCCATTTCCACCTCTTAACAGTCATAACTTTTATGAGCCTCATTTCCTCCTCTTGAAATGAGAGTAAGACAATGTTAACCTCACGGTGTGCTGGGAGGACTAAATAACACAGGTGAGATGCTTAGCACAGAACTTGGAACATATACATTAGCTACTGTTATAATGAAAATTATTTTCGAGAAGTTCCTAGTAAGGACATGTGTGTCCATTCAGGCATGGAAGTTTGACCAGGAACAGTGTAGGAAGCCAGGGCAGGTGGAGGGGAAGGGTAGATGCCAGGAGTGAGTGAGGGGAGAACACGGATCACCCAGGGCATGGCCCTGTATAAGGGAAACGGGAAAGGGTGACCTGGACACCCACAGGGAAGGGGGCCGAGGTGGAGGCACCCCTCAGACAGACGGGAATGGAGAACCTAGCTATTGGGAGTGAGAGGGAAATAGCTGGCCCCAAAAGAGGAGAGCTGGCCTGGCTTGCTGTCTAGCAAGGCCCAGGGAGTATGACTTGCTGACCAGTGGTCACAGGTGGGACAGGTCCCCAAGACAGCATCGCCCACACCCCAGTGGAAGCGTGTGTTCTGAGCAGGGCTGGGACCTGCTGAGCCCTTCCTTGACCAGCTCAGGCCAAGTAACCATACCTACTTAGAAGTAAGCTCTTCAGAAGCTTAGCCTTTTGGAGTTGGGTGTTCTTTAGCTACCACTTATAGCTCCCTTTGAAACAGTCCTACCTTCTGTTGGCTGAACCAAGGTGAAGGTGGATTTGTTCTCACTTTGGCCTGGGTGGCTTAGGGAGCCCTGTGCTCTTAGCTAATCACCAGTCACAAGGCCGGGGTCAGCCGGGAGATCATGCACACAGTCCCCCGAAGCTGTGACGCCCCTAACACAGAGGCAGGTAGGATTGGGCCAATAGTATAGAGCCACAAAGACTTAGATTTCAATCCCTCTGCACCACCCATAAATCTTGTGATTATGGGGCAGTCTCTTAACTCTCTGTACCTTAGTTTCTCCATCTGTAAAATGGGGATAATAACATACCTGCCTCGCAGGTAAGGATTTGATGATCTAGGTATATAAAGTCCCTAGCTCAGTGCCTGGTGTATAGTAAGTGCCCAGGAGGTGGCAGTGATTGTCAGTAAGAAGAGACAGACAGTGCCCAACAGGTAGGGGAGAGAAGGGCATGGGGGAGACCTGCCTCCATCCCCATCAATCCCCCCCCGCCACGAAACAGGTTGGGAGTCTAATTTGGAAGGGCCAGGCAAGCCCAGGCTCCCGAGGGGAGGCAGAACAAGGAAACTAGAGGGGCCTCTGTAGGGCAGGTTGTTACTACAAGCAGAGATCCTTTGGTTCCCATGAGCACAGGCTAGGGTGCCACTGTGGAAACGGAGTGTCACCGCCAGTGGGGGCAAGGGACAATGCTTCAGAGCGTGCCACTAATGCTGTCCTCTTCCCTTTCTCCCCAGATCTACCTGTCCTGGAAGAGTGGGCCCGGGGAGGTGAAGCACTGGAAGGACATGATTGCCCGTCCACGGCAGCCTGTGGCCCAGTGGCATCAGCTGAAGGCCTGAATGGGGCCAAGGGAGGCCCAGGGGGCCGAGGGCCCAGGTCCCCATCATGCCCTCACCACTTTATGCACAATGCCCGGCACGGCCCCCCCTGCCATGGGTGAGGGAAGGATCCTGAGGGCTCGGCCAGGGAGGGGTCCCAGGAATCCATCGGGCCCCATTTCTAGGGAGAACCAGCCCCTTCCCCCACCGGTCCAGCTCTGGGGGAGGGGCTCTGGGAGCCATTTTCCTGCTTTGCCCCTTTCCTTCCTGACTTGCTGATACTAAAGAAGTGGGCGGGGGGGAGCACGAGAGCCAGACGGCCAGACAAGCAGATCCCTCCAGAGGCCCGCCAGGTGGGCAGAGTCCCCCGTTTTCTTTACGGCAGAGCCTGGAGTGGAGACAGGCTGCCCTCTCCCCAGCCCCCAGTGTGGGCCCAGGAGAAGGGAGGTCGAGGCGTTTGGCCCCGGCCTGACCAAGAGAGGCCTGTTCCAGGGCAGTTTCAGGCGCCAGCTGGGCCCTGAATGCCGAAGATAGTATATAGCCCGCTCCGGGGTCCTGGAGCCGCTGCCCTGTGTACCAGTGTTGTGTCCATCGTGTGTGTGTACGTGTGCGTGCGTGCGTGTGTGGGGGTGGGGGTACTCGCTCCCTGTTTCCCTGGGGCCCACAGTGCTGAAGATGGTGCAGAGAGGGCAGGGTTTCATGAAGTGCGATAGGGCTGGAGGCTGAGAAATCAATGCACAGAGCCGGGGGCTGGGAGAGGAGAGGCAAGTGAGGGGTGAGTGGGACAGGGATGGAGGAAGGGTGGGGTGGAGAGGAGGGGCAGACAGAAGCTGGGCTGAGAACTCTCCCCCCCACCTCCCCAGAGCGCTCGCCTAGCCCCTTCCCGGCAATTTCATCTCGTGAACGTTAGTTCAAGCCTTGTAGGCACCTACTGTATGTATCACATTCCAACAGGACTTCTCTGCTCCTTTCTGTCTCAGGGGTCCCAAGCCCCCACTAGCTTTCTTCCCTCACACCCTCATCCAAAGACACCCTCAGCCTTCCCAGATGTCGTATCCGAGCCACATTGGCAACATTCACCTCACCTTCCAGCTTCCGTCCCGTCCTCCTCTCTGTCTGTGCAGACCTCCCCACCTACACCCCTCCATCCCCTGTGCTCATGGACCTTCCCTTTCATTCCGTCGTGGCCTCTAATCTTCCATCACTTGACCTTCTCCAGGGCTTTCCTTTCACCTTCCACACTGCTCCTGGTCCCTCAGAGCAGCTCCTTCTGCCCCTCTCAGTTCAGGCAGAGGAAGCAGGGAAAATTCCAGGGTTCTGTGAGTTCTGAGGTTGCCCCCTACAAAGAAGCTGTAGTTTCTCTGCCTCAGCTGCTGCATAGACGAGAACTGGCATCCCCTTGGAGACAGCAGATTTCGAGATGATTCCTGCTTAAGCCCAGTCATCCCCAGGCAGGTCCCGGTATTGATACAAGACAAGCTGGTGACAGTCTCAAATCCAGGGGTCTGCAAGCCTGGGCCTGACATTCCCAGCACACACCGCCAGGTGGCATCCTGACACAACAGTCTGTGGACGAGGTCTGGGACCACAGTTCAACCCCAGATGGGTCTGACATCCCAGGAAAGGAGACTCTGGAAAGGGTGCCCCACTTAGCACAGCAAAAGCATAGGCAGTTGGGAACCATTTTCCTTACGTAGACATCCCTTTGAGCTGAGCGTTCTGCTCTGTGCAGTAGACGCTCATATTTTTGCCTGTATCAAAAGTTTCTTACATAGAATCTCACACCCCTCGCCCCTACCCCCTACCCCAAGGATCTAGAGGAATATCATACAAAGTAGGTGAATCATTTTGTAGAGTGACGCGTGCTAACGTAAAGCAAATAGTCACCCACATTCCTTGTAAATCCCAATTTTTCTATATTGTAGCTTTGCTTAAAATGGGGGTCTGCCCCAACGGCCCGGTCCTTATCAGGCAGGCTGGGGAGCCAGCCCCCAGGGGGGACGGGAGGGCAGCGACTCCCAGAGACAGTGGAAGCCAAGAAAGGGTGCTGTTGGAACCTTTGAGAAGTGGAGAGGAATCTGCCGCTCCCCATCCCTCCCTCGAATCCTCGAGGCCCCGGAGGCCGGCGGCAGAGCGAGCCCCGCCCCAGGCCCCCTTGCCTGCTACAGAGCCCTCGAGAATCGAACCAACTTGCATTGAGTGGGCGGGGCAACTGCATCCCAGTTTTCCGAGCCCCGCTCACGAAGCTCTTAGCCAATCACATACAGAGAGCATGGCCTTGCCTGTTACAAATCTGACCCCACCCAGGCACGTAGATGAACCCGGCCTGGGGTTCTCCAGTGGTGACGCGCAGCCTGAACTCCGGGACGGACACAGGGGAGGGGTGGCAAGTGGTGAGCCAAGGGCGGGGCGGGGGCTAGCCAGGGAAGAGGCGTGGGCTATGGGGTGAGGGCGGGGGCGGTCTAAGGCTACAGGAGAACAGGAAAAGGGGGAACTTAAGGGTGGGGGGAGGGCACTGGTGTCCTGTCACCATCCTAGGACCTTGGACAAGTCACCCACGCTCCCGGGGCCTCAGTTTCCCCATCTGTAAAACGATGGTAATAATACTTCACCTACCTCATAGGGGAGGTTGTAAGGCCGCCGTCACCTGACCTGGGGGTGGAGGCAGGAGGGTTCTGAAGGTGCTACCCGAGAGCAAAGTATTATTACCGCAGCCTGAAGGCAAGGCCCGCCTGCCCCGCCCCTCACAGAGCCTCCAGGGATTGCTGAGGCCCGCCTGGGCCCACCTATCTCTTCTCCACTGTGTCCCCGGTCCCATCATGAGTGTCATCTGCCATCTTTGTGGGCACCCTAGACTTAGTCGTTATCTTGTTCAGGTATCCTTTCTTGTGACCATCTCCCCCACGTAACTGCTGTACAAATTCCACCTGCCCCAGGACCCCGCACCTGCCCACCGGCGCCAGACGCCAGGGGAGGGACAAGGAAAACAGCCACAAAAAAATCCAAGGGGAGCCCCCAGAGTCCCCAGCCCCACTGGGGCCCCAGGGGTGGGGATTGGTGGTCACTGTTTGTATTGTGTTTGAGTCCTTGAGTGCAAGCGTTTTATAAAAAAAAAAAACAAAAAACAACAAAAACCCACTATCACAAAAAAATTTGCAGCGAAGAGAAATGAAGAAAAACTGAAGAAAAAAAAAAAGGAAAAAAAACCATACAAAAATTTTCCACCACACGCACCCTCTAAGCCAGCAAGATTTCCTCTTTGCAAAATCATATTTTTGTGGGAATGGGCCCTGCTTTTTGTGGCAAGGCCTGTTCTGATTAATAAAGGATCGTGAAAAAGTAGGGCCTTGGCTGTTTCCTCCGTGGGTCCTAGCCCTCCCTCACCTCCCAGGGGAAGAGGCAGTGGGGTGAGGGGGTGGGGAGCCTGGGGCTGAGTCTCCCCTCACCTGTCACCTTTGGGATTTGGCTTCACGGGTGATGAGGCCCTTCCAAACTATCCTCAGTTTGAGAATATGAACCCAGCAGCTACCCAGGAAGCAGAGGAGCAACCGCACCCCTGGACCAAGTCTAAAGCAAGGCTTTTGGGAGTGGAGTCTCCTCAGGGCCTGAGAGGTGCCCCCCTGGCTCACCCAGCCCGACATCCCCTTCCTCAGTTCCCAGGGGACTCTCACCATCCTCCAAGGCAGGTCAGACAAACCAAAGGGAGACCTTCACCTTGCCCACCACCCCCTGAACTCTGGCAGGGCCACAGTGGTTTCAGGCCCGCGTGTCCTCCTCCTTCTGTTCCCTGTGAAGCTCTGGGTCTGTTGGCTGGACCTGCAGCTTCTCTCCATCCTTTTCTGCTTTCATCCTTTAGGATTGGAGAAGTCTCTCCAACTCAAAAGCGCCCAAGGCCAGTCCCAGCCTGAGGACCTGGGAAGCTGGGCCCCAGTGTCTTCCGTCTCCAGACACAGTGGCCCCAGGCAAGCTATTTCCTTCCTCCTGGTCTCAGTTCCCTCTGTCCACAAAAGAGCAATAACCATTCCAGCCCTTTCCCCTTCCCACACACAGCCCAGGAGAAGCCGAGGCCTGGCAGCTGCCGGGGTGCTTCAGAAGGAAGGTGCTACATCTGTTACAGGCACATGAGAAATGAGTGCCCTCCGTGGTTGTGTGTCCACCTGCTGGCCCCTACCCACTCCGAGTGAAGGGGCCACTGAGTCTCCTGCTCCCTAGCACCTGGGGCTGGCAGCTGCGTCCTCGCATTGCGCTAAGTGCCCCCACCTGAAGCTGCCCGCCCTCTCCCCTTCGGCCCCATGAATTTCTGACAGCCTGCTTTAAATATCCCGTTAAAAGATTCTGATCTCCAGCTCAGAGACTGGAGGGGTGCCCGAAGGTCAGGTAAGTAGCCTCACGAGCACTCCTTGCTGGAACTTCTGTTCAGGCCCCCTCTGGAAAAACTAGGCTTGAAAGCAGGACAGCTCGGCCTGGCAGAGGTGGCAGCCCCTTGCCATGGGCTCCAGGCCTCCTCCTGGACTTTTTTGCTTCTCCTGCCTTCCCTTCGTGGGGTCTGTCTTCATCCTTGCCTACAGAGACTCTCCCCCATCCCTCCCTCTGCCTGGGACCACTGCCCTCTGGTGTTCTCTTTCTCCTGCAAGTCCCTCCTGGATCCTGCTGCTTTCTGGAAGGCCGTCTCAAGCCACATCCTGCTCTGCTCTCCCTCCCCCACGATAACTCGAAGGACAATGCTTGAACACACTGTGTGCCCCAGCCTGTGGCTCCCCGACCATCTGTGTCCCTTGAAGATGCCCCGCTCCCTGTGTCTGTGTCCTGCGTGTATGTGTTGTGTCACCTTCAGATTGTGAGCCCCCCTGGGCAGGGATCCCTGTCTGAACGCACGTTCTGTGTGGCACATCAGGTGTGCTAATAAATGTTCATCCTCAGAACAAGAACGCCCAGGTGTCTTAAGGAAGCTTTGGGGCGATGGCTGAGCAAGCCGACGTGGCGGCGCTGGAAGCAAGGGAGGTGCTTCTGGGCAGGGCCCCCAGTTGCCAAGCACCCTGTTCTCCTGCTTTCCAAAGCCCCCGAGTGTGTGCAGGATGAGGGGGATGGCGGTATTGAAGCCCGGAAAGTACCCAGTCTGGGCTGCTTTGCCAGCCGGAAGGTCTGGCTATTGGGAGGCTCTGGGAGGAAGACAGGCTATGATTCCCATTTATTCCACACCCAGACCTGACACCAGCCATGGACAGAGAGGATCTCCCGTGGTGCGGATTGAGCACTGGGTTAGGTCTAACACCCATTTATGGGCAAGTCATTTACCTCCCCAAGCCTGTCCCTTGTCCCGTTGCTGCCTCTGCCCTAGTCTCATCAATGTCCCGCCTCCCCTCCTGCTCTGATCTGCTGACTCCCTTGGCCTCTGCCCTGCATCGCTGGCATAGATACTTTGCTTTTCCAGGGACTTCCTGCCCTGTGCCCTCATGGCCCACCCACTCCTGACTGTCCCCTGAACAACATGGGGAACCGTCGATGTGGCCGTTGTTACAAGCGCCCCTACAAAAGTCATATCCCTTTCTCCCTGCTCCCCCAAGGCCAAGTGAGAAGTCACAGGCAGTTGGGGGTGGGGAGCAGACAGGCTAGGACTCCTAATACAGTGCTCTCTTCATCACCGAGGAGAGCTGTGATGCCCAACTTCCCTGGCAACAGCCCCTTTCCTATCCTGGTCTCCCCCATTTCTACACGGAGAGAGACCCTCAATAGTGCTCTCAAACCAGGCATCAGCACCCACTTTCAACAACTCTCTAACTTCCCAGGAGGAAGCGTCTCCTGGTATTGAAGAGTGAGCAAGCAGCAGAGCTGCTTCCCAGGCCTTGACAGATTTCTCTCCTTTCCCTGTGGAGAAACTCAGCCTCGGCAGTGCTGTTTGGCTGGCGAGCAGCCGTGGATAAGGGTGCCATCCTTGACAATGCAAAAGGCATGGCCCTGTGTGCCTCAGGAGGGCCCAGGGGGACTCATCACAGGGCCTTTGCCCAGACCTAGTCTTCCAGTGAGTGCAGCGAGGGAAGAGAAACAGAGAAAACAGACCAGACAGAGGAAGGGCGTCTGGGCTGCTAGGGCGGGCAGTTATTCCAGGATAACTGTGGCTCCTCCCCTTCATCCCCCTCCCCTACCTCTAACATTTGCATGAAGGGAAGGTGGACAAACACCAGGTTGCATGGAGTGAGTGCTGAGCTGCAGCATCTGCTCGAAATAAACCCAGCTCCTTGTGTGCAGATGGAGAAACTGAGGTCTAGAGAGCCATGACTTGCTTAAGGTCTCTCGGTCAATAGCAGAATTAGGACTGAAAGCCATGCCTTCTGATTCGAGGTCCAGGGGTATATGTCATCACAGGAATCACGGGGCAAGAGGACAGTCTGGCTGGCTGACACTCCTACCCCACCTGAGTGACCGAGGACTCAAGTTCCTCCAAGTTCCAAGATCCCAGGAGGGACCACTGGCCCTGATGGAACTTCTACAGGGGGAGCATGGGCACCTGAGGAGCCCTGGGAGGGACAAGGTCTGCAGCCAACCCCCGGACTCTTCTTTTTCCTTGAGGAGGAGGAGGTAGCCTCCAATCTTCCCCACCTACAAGCACTTTCTGTCCATTGAAGGCCTTCACTCTCCCAAGCTGACTCCTTCAGATCCATCCCCTGCCTCATCCTAACCCCCAGGCCCAGCCCAGCGGCTAGCAGAACTGCTGGGCCAGGCTTGACCTTTGAGTCTCATATGACATCATCCCTGTTGCCATGGTGATGGTGACCTGGCAGCATCTTCTCATGGGAGATGGGCCTCTAGGCTTGTGGTTTTACAATTTTCTCTCTTTAAATATTTAACCTTTTTTTTTTTTTCCCTGAACAATGAGCAGAGAAAGTAATGACTGAGTTAAAAAAAAAGAAGAAGAAAAAAAGAAAAAAAAGACTAAGAGGGAGAGAGAGGAAAATGGAGAAATGGAGTCAGGGATATGGAAGGAGAGAAGAATAGTCACAGAAGGGGAGGAGGGGGTCAGTGCCAGTGAAAGAATGGAGAAAGGTCAGCCCAGCTTGAGATTCAGAAACATATTATGAATCTATGAATCAGGAATCTGAGAATTAAGCTGGAGAAGACTGAGGAAGGGGGACTAGGGGTGGGGGGCAGTGGCTGGGTGGCAGAGAGTAAGATACAGCCAGAGAGGGGAGCAGTCTTGAGCAGCCAAAGCCATTTGTGACTGAAGACAAGCTCTTGTTCCCCAGACAGACACAACAGTTGGCCAGGGCCACTGTGACGCAGAGCTGGGGCACAAGGACAGAGGGCAGTGCCAGAGAGAGCCCAGGGTCCCCACAGCGACAGGACCCAGTGCTCCCAGGGCTTATAAATAAACAGGCATGTGGGAAACGTACATTCTTTCTCCGAGAAATATAATTTATGTTTACAGCCAGTTTTCTTTTTTTCTTCCTAAAGAAAACACTACCATGTGGGGCCCCCGCCCCCGACAGTGTCCCTGAGTGGCCCTGGCCTTGGGCCCTCCTCCCATTATTGCTTGGATGGGAAAGATCTGGCCCTGGGAATTGCAGAGCGAGGCCTCACTCCTCAACCCTGGAGGCTGTTCTGGTGACGGAGTGGAGGCACACAGTGCTCGTCCAATGCCCCACGCTGTGCCAGCCACCCCGATGGTGCCCATTTAAGGGAATGGAGAGTACAGGCAGTGGCTACACTGGAGCAGCCGCCCAGAGCAGAGAGCCTCTCTCTCCGGTGCAGGAGGCCCTAGAGGCACAGTGGCTTCTTTTCAAACTTGACAGCTGGAAGGCTCAGGCTGTGGGGAAGGGAGGGAGTGTTCTCTTTCCCAGCAAGATTCCAGGCACAAGCTGGGAGAACAGAACAGAATGAAAGGCAGCGGCAGAGACCTTGCCTTCTGAGTACCCCTTCCCCATACATGGGCCTGGGGAGGGAGGTATGTACCATGAGCCCCAGTGGAGGGGCAAGGGCAGCTCTGGTGTTAGGGCCCCAATTCCAGTTTCCCACACCTGTCTGTCCTGGGCACCGGCCCCAGCTCCAAGCTCCTGCCCCTGGGCCAGGCCTTCTGGGGGCAGTTCTGCCTCTCGCAGGCATGTGGTCCACCCCAGAGGTAGCAGCTCCTGCACCAGAAAGGGTGGACCTAGAAGATCCAAACTCCAAGAGGATGGGTGCCCTGGATGGACATCCAGACTCAGCCAAGGGGAGGATTTCATGATCAGTGGTGACCCTAGTTCCAGGATGAAGCTGGTGCCTTTACTGTGCTGTCAGTGACTCTACCAGGGACCAGATGGAGCTATAAGAACTGGGTGGAGCCAGGACTTGGCCTGACAACCGCCAAGAGACCAGCCAGGAGGCAGTTTTCTCACTATCCTGGAATGTCTGAAGATGGCCCGAAGGCCTGCCTGTCCCCAGCAGCTTGCCCAGAATGACCCCTCCTCTGCCCCAAGTAGGGACCCACCTTTCCTGCAAACCTTCCCAGAACCCCTCCTCCAGAGCAGCCGAAGCTCATCACCCAGAGCACCGGCTCAGGTGCCCAGTCCTGGAGCTGCTTCCAGGGCGCGGAGGCTGTCCCCGGGGGCCCCAAGGGCCCGGGAGCTACCGCCCCCTATGAGCAGGTCTTCTTCCTCCTCATCCTCAAAGGCCCGCACTGGGCGCCGGGGCGGCGGCCGGGGCGTGGGTTCGTCGCGCTCGGCCATGCGCTCGACCGCGCCCTCACCCACAAGGAAGACCGTGTCGGCGACGCGCGGGGGCCCAGTGACTGGATTGTGGTCATAGGAGAAGACGCGCAGGGCGCGCAGCGGGTGCAGGTCGGGGAAGCCGCCCAGGCGGTTGCGGTCGAGGTCGAGGATGTGCAGGCGGCCCATGCGCAGCAACGCGGACGGGAACTCCTCGAAACGGTTGCCGTAGAGCCAGAGGCCTCGCAGGCCCGTCATGCGCGGCAGTTCCGCGGGCAGCGCGCGCAACCGGTTGTCGCCCATCTGCAGCGACTGCAGCGCCACCAGGCGCAGCAGCGGCCGCGGAAAGCGCCGCAGGAAGTTGCCCTCGATCCAGAGGCAGCGCAGGCTCTGCAGCTGCGCGAAGTCGGCGGGCAGCGCCAGCAGCCGGTTGCTACCCAGGTAGAGGCGCGTGAGGCGCGGCAGGCGACACAGACCGTCGGGCAGGCGCTCGAGTTTGTTGAAGTCGAGCGCCAGGATGCGCAGCTCGCGCAGCTCCTCGATCTCCTCGGGCAGCTCGCGCAGCCCCGTGCCGCTCACATACAGCTTCTGCAGGCGACTCAGCGCGCACACGGCGCTGGGCAGCCGCCGCAGCCGCCTCCCGCTCAGCTCCAACTGCTGCTCGCCGTTGCGCAGTTGCTCCTCCGCGTCCGACGGCAGCTCGTCCGGCGTGGATTCGGCGATGCCCATGGTCACGGGCCCCGGCCGGGGCCGCCGCCGCCGCCCGGCATCGCCCCGCCCTGGCGGTCCCCCGGCCTCCTCGACGGGGCCGAGGCCGCGCCGGCTCCGGGGCCCCCCGCCCCGGCCTGCCCCTGTGCCGGGAGGGGGGCCGTTCCGGGCCGGGAGGAGGCGCCCGCCTGGGGCCCCGCCGCCGCGAGCCGCGTTTCGCCGCCCGCCCTCCGGCCTCCCCCGCTCCCTCCACCGGAGGCCGACTGGCTCAGGTTAGCTCTGACTCGCAGCTTGGAGACCCGTCGCCCTGGCAACCCCCGACGCGCGAGAAGCTGCCAATGAGGCGGAGGGAGGGCGGGGCGGGGCGGGGCCTAGGTGCCACCCGAACGGGGTCCCGGCGCCGGAGCCCGCGCCCCGCTTTCCCACCCGACCAGCCCCAGAGCCAGCGCTCGCCGAGGGTACCCAAGATCCGCTCCCCGCGAGCCTGGTGCCGTGCCAACACAGGCCCGACGATCGACGCTGACTACACTTCCAGCCACATCAAGCAGTTTGGTGTGCTGTTGTGTGCGTCCAGAGCTGCAAGTCCAAGAAGAAGGAACCAAGGACGCAGGAAACGTCGGCATGCGACCCAGGACTCTGGACACGTGGCTCTCGAGGAGGGACCCAGAGGCGCGGTCACTGCCGGCCGTTCGTGTCCAGCGGCGTGTGCCCAGTCTTCCCGCTGGGGTCACTTTAGGATAGTAACTCAGAACAGTGTTCCTTTCTGGGCTTCCTCAGGGTGGGTCACAACTGAGGATCTGCGGGGGCCCGGGCTTGGCTCCGCCCTCCTCCCCGCCCAGTACACCCTCAGGGCACAGCAGGTTTCTAGCTAGTGCACTCACACCCCCCTCTCCTGCCGAATCCCTCCAGCTGTGCTCAAGGTCTCTGCGTGGCAGCGGTGAACAGAGGACTGGAGCACACGAGCGCCTTCGAGCACTACCAACGATGGCCACTCTCCTTCTGTAACTCTTCCTCTTGCACATGCTCCCGCCAACAGCCTTTTTGCCCCTGATTTCTCCCCTCCTGCTCCAAGTGCTCCTGCCAGAGCTGCCAGCAGAAACACTCCCTCTGGTTTATGGCCAGCCTTTCATGTGCCTAGCACTGTGCTTAAAGCATTGCATTGAATCCTTGCCACAAGCCTATGAGGTAGGTACCCTCATTGCCCCAAAGATGGAGAAACTGAAGTTCTGAGAGGTTTGATATGAGCTGAGTGACTTGCCCAAGGTCACCCTGCTGGCTAGGGGCTGGGATTTGAAACCAGGCAGTCTGACTCTCTAACTTGTCCTCTTAACCATGTACCACTCTAATAAATGGAAACAATGACCCCACCTCTGACCATGAATTTCCTCACAGCAGAGCCTCTCTTATGACAAAGGCATTATTTTTTTAAGGACTTTTATTGAGATATAATTGACATACAATAAACTGCATATATTTAAAGTGTACAATTTGATTTTTTTTCTTATTAGTAATGTATATATGGCAATCTCAATCTCCCAATTCATCCCCCCCCACCCCAACCTGACAAAGGCATTATTAATCCCACAAGAAAGTGGCCCTAGAGGGATTAGGCAACTTGCTGAAGATCACAGAGTGATTACAGGGTACAGCCAGGGAGTGAAGTCTGCAGGCTCCAGGCCTCCTCCATCCTGCCTTCTTACCTCGGCTGGTGTGACCATATAATTGGATGATGGGACAGACCTCTAGACAGCATCTCGCCCCTTGACCCACCGCCACCCCCATCCCCAACAGAGGCAGGGAAGGCGGCCAACCCAACAGCAGACAGCAGTGGCCAATGCAAGGAGAAGATGAAAGTCACAACCCTTGAAATGTAAGCTGGGCAGAGCAGGCAAGCTCTCTCTCTCCTTCCCTGCTGGCCCAAGGTCTGGCACATGGTAGTCATTCAATGAAAAATCCACATTTTAAAAGATGGAGGCAAACTTTACATCCAGTGAAATGCACAGATCATAAATGTACAGTCTGGTGGGTTTTGAGAAATGTAAACACCTGTGTAATAATTCCACCACTCAGAATTCCCTCGCACACCTGCGTCTTCCAGACAATCCCCACCTCGCAGAGGCAACCATGAGCCTGACCTCTATCATCACGGATCCGTTTTGCCTGCTCTTGAATTTTATATGAATAGAATTATTCAGTGTGTACCTTTTTTTGCTGCTGGCACCTTTTGCTCAGATACTCGATAACTATGTGTTGGATAAAAGAATCAAAGGACAGAGCAATAGCAGTTATAACGGGGGTGATGGGGGACGCAGAGGCAGGTATGGCTCTGAGCCAGGAACCAGCCTCGGACCCTTGTCCTGGAATGAAGACTGACAAGGTGCAAGCTGGGGTACAGGACCCGAGCAGAGAGAAAGTGAGGCCCAGACCCCAGATCTGGGATGTAGGAGAATTCTGAGCCCCAGCCAGAGGGACTTCAAGCTCCTTCCAGACCCCACCTAAGCCCCAATCCAACTGTCTCCCTTCTACTCATTTGGGAGAACTTCTAGGAAGAGGTGACATCTCAGAGGCCAGAAAGCTGAGGAAAACCCAGCCAGGAGCCACCCCCACCCCCGCCTCCTCCTGCTCCCCCCACCGCCCAGCAGTTTCCCCAAGGGAACATTTGCTGTGGAGGAGGAAGCCCAGCCAGCCCCCTGCACCACATGCTCAGAGCTGGCACACCAGCACCAGGCAGCCCTCTTGGGCTCCGCCAGCACAGGCAGGAGCCACATGAGCCCCTGTAACCCCAGCACCAAGCTTGGCACAGCTGCCTGGGTTCAAGGGTACAGGGGACCAGCCCTCTTCTCTCTCCGAGTCTTTTTCTTGCTCTCGGTAGATGCTGTACCTTCGCCTCCCACCAGGCCCTTCTCAGTGGGTAAAGGTAAAATGTGCTGCCGTTCCGGGCCCACGCAGGCTGGCAGCGGGGCAATCGTGCTGATGAATCACACTGGCACTGCGGGCGCCCAGTCCTTGTTGAGGCGTCACTAATGAATTAGCTTCACCCACAGCACGGGGCCTCTCAGCCTTCCCCCTCCCTCCCCAGGAAGGCAGGAAACTGAAACCTGGGAGCAGGGAGGGGCTCTGACAGCTCCAGGAATGAGCCCGGATCCTGGCCAGCCCCTCTGCCCACACGCAATGGAAAAACGTCCAAAGGACAGGCCCCTCAGGCCCCCCGAAAAGACCTCTCCATTCCTAACCATGAGCTATAACTGTCCTGCCCACCTCCAAATTTGTATTTTTTAAAGAAATTTTTGAAATACAGAAAAAGTACAAAGCTCTCTGTGATAAACACCCATGCCCAGAACCCAGCACTGACAATTGCTCACATTTTGTCATACTTTCTTTAAATCTCTTTTCTTTTAAATAAAAGGAAGAAAACAGCACATGTATTGTAGAAGTCTCCTTTGCCACCGCTCCCATGAAGTACCCCAGCCCCCTTGCCCCCTGACCCTGCCGAGGCTCCTCTGGTTCCCATCACCCCCCATCTCACGCCCCCTACTGATCTTTGGAGTCAGGACCACTGTGGTTGCTGAGACTTGAATAAGATCATGGAATGCTGGCTTCATAGGTTCTTAGAAAGCAAGGATTTGCACCTTTTAGAGCCAACCATGAAATCTCAGAGCTGGGAGGGTGCTAAGCTCCTCTGGGAGATCACAGGCTCTGTTAAATGTCTGTAAGAAGACAGGACCCTCATCCCAGAAAAGTGCACGGAGCCCGGAACTCACTCGATAACTCACACAATTCCCACGGTTCGTGATCTCCTGAGGGTCTTGTCCAACGCCCTCATTTGGCCAAAAAGGAAAGTAACAATGTCTTCATGCCATGGCCCACTCCCCTTACCTGCACTAGCCAGAACTTGCATCCTCACCAACATTAGGGTCTTCATTCAACAAACATTAAGCCCCTACTTGTATCCCCAGGCACTGGGGATGGCTATGAATGTGAACACCATAGACAAAACCCCCTGCCTCTGGGGAAATTGCATTCCTGTGAGTGGAGATAACTAAGCCCCTGTTCCACAACTGCTGAGCCCGCGTGCTGCAACTACTGAAGCCTGTGTGTGCAGAGCCCATGCTCCGCAGCAGGACAAGCCACTGCACTGAGAAGCCTGTGCACCGCAAGGAAGAATAGCGCCAGCTCGCCGCAACTACAGAAAGCCTGCGCGCAGCAACGCAGCAAAAATAAAAAATAAATGAATGAATGAATAAATAAATAAATAAATAAAACAGAGTGGCCTCATCGACAGGATGGTGTTTGAACAAAGACGGGAAGGAGGGGGAGCAAGTTAAGCAGACAGACGTCTGGGGAAAATGCATTCTAGGCAAAGGGGGTGGCAATGCCAATTCCTCAAGTTCCAGAACTGCAGAAAGCCCCGGGAGCAAGCGGAACTTGGCAGCAGACGAGGACAGAGAGAGAAAGAGAAGGGGCAGACCATGGAGGGCCTGTGGCCTCAGTGAAGGCTTTGGCTTTGACTCTAGGTGAGAGATCACCGGGGAACTTTGAGCAGAGGAGTGATATAATCTGACACACGTTTTAACAGGATCCCTTTGGCTGCAGCTGCAAGAAAGATGTGTGCATGTGTGTCGGGGCAGGGGTGGGAGTGGGGGAGGAGTTTGCACAACTCACACCCCTCCCGTCTTGGTTCTTTTCCACAAAATGTTGATGCTTGTCATTTACTGAGCACCTACAGGTTGTCTAATTCACCTTTCTCCACAGCTTTGCCAGGCAGGTACTAAATCCCACTGCCCTACAGATGAAGAAACAGATTCAGAGAAGGTAAGTAGCTTGATCTAGGTCACACAGCTAGCTGATCAGGGGCAAAGCCAGGATTCCATCACAGTCCATCTTATTGCAAAGCCAAGCTTTCTCCTACTATGTCCGTTGCCTCTCTCAGCGAGGGTAAATCAGAGGAATCACCCAGGATGCCCAAATACTTGCTCCCATCCTACAAACAGCAGAAAGATTTCCAGGACTGCCCTACTTGGAGATCTCGATCCCAGGCCCTGGGACTCAATGTGTTTGCTCAACTGGGGGTGTCCTAGAACCCACAGGGCAAGCCTAGCAGGCCCCAGAACAGGCTGGAGAGGGCAGAGCAGAGGCGCCTAGGGCTGCGATCTGGGCTCAAGTTAGCAAATTCCTGGCAGTCTCTGGCCCCTCATTGGCCCAGAGCCCTTCACTAGACAGCCAAACTCACAAGGCTAGCCCAGCCCCTGAACATTTGCTCCCCAGACTCCCTAGAAACTGAAGCCTAGACATACCTTGGGGATCACTTTCTCCTGAAACCAGAGCTCTGAGAGTGACCTGCCTGATCTGTTGAAAGCTGAGTGTCATTTTCCAGTCCCCGCCAAATCCCCTTCACCTCTCCCAAGGACACAGGAGCTGGAGCAACAAGGCCAAGGGAATGAGGCTGACCTAATGGCCAGGGCCACACCTCCGCGCTGTGGATGGGAACCTGACCATTCTAATTGTCTGGTAGGTTACACATTCCAAAATGGCTTCTGAGCGTGATGGCTGCTTCCTTCTGGAAGAGGCCACGGTGGTCAAGGCTGGCAGCTGCCCACACCTTAATACCTTCCTAGATCTGTGGCCAAGTGCAAGTCCAATCTTGCTCCAAGACTACAGACCCAGGTCCCAGTTATGACCATCAAGGACTTGCCTGCCCTAGTCCCCCTCCCTGTGGCAGGGGCTGCTGAGGGTCGCCAGCTTCTGTCCCCCTCCCCCACTTCTTCCTGAGCTCTCAAGCTGATAGGGTGGGGCCCTGGAAAGAGCACTGGGCCAATGGATGTGGAAAGAGGGGATTCATGCTACATCTCACCTAACCCTCCACTCTCTTTTATTTTCTGCAGTGTTAAAGGTGGAAAGGAACTGGATCCCTGCGTCACCACTTGGAGATGTGCTATCTGACCCACATTAGACTGTGAAGCAAATGAGAAATAAATTTTTAATATGTTTAGTCATTTAGACTTAAGGGCTATTTGTTACAGAATTGGTCTGATCTAACACATTGCCTCTCAGCTTCTCAAACACACCAGCTTCTTTCTACCTCAGGACCTTTACACATGCTGCTCCTGCTTCTCCCCATTCTACTTGGCTCACGTTGCTTATCCTTAAGGTTTCAGCTGAAACCACCCTCTCTCAGAGAATCCTTCCAGATCCCCCCAGAGCACAGGAGTCAAGCCCCTGTGTTACAGATTCTTGAATTGCCACATTTCTCCTTCAAAGTACTTATTCCAATTATAATTAAATAAATAATAAACTGTGAATTAGTTCAAGTCTGTTTCCCCTGTATTAAGATATAAGCTCCATGAAGGTAGGGACCTTGTTCACTGATGTTCCATGGTACTCAGCCCTGTGCCTGATGCGTTGTTCCTACTGTGTTGAATGCATGAATGGGAAGGCTCTCTCCCACAGGTTCCCTGGGGCCATCTGTCCCCACTTGAGTTACTCAACCTCTCTGAACCTTAACTCTCACATCTGGAGAAAGTTCCAAACAGCGGGGGAGCGGTGCGGGGGATGGGGGTGGGGATAAGGGGGTGGAGGCAGAGGGCGGCTAGGGTGAGGTGAGTAAGGAACTTGCCCCAGGCACGAAATTTAAGGGAGCACCAAAAAACTCAGTAGTAATCAAGAGAAACAATAGTTGAATGCCACAAAGGCAGGATCTGTATCAGTGCTGTGATCCCTATTGGAGCCTGCAGCAAAAGGAAAAATCAGTGGTAGGAATCCTGTCTCTATTTTAAATTTTGATAGTGTGTTCATCATGAGATTTTTGCATTAATTTTGATTTTTTTAATTATTGCATTAAAGACTTCCCTGGCAGGCCAGTGGTTAAGACTCCACACCTCCACTGCAGGGGGCACAGGTTCGATCCCCGTTCAGGGAACTAAGATCTCACATGCTGTGCGATGAGGCCAAAAAAAAAAATTATTGCATTAAACTACTATCTGCATTCCTCAGTTTGGGGGCACTGCTTTCAATTTTGTGTCTAGGGAAATGCTTCACTCACCTCATCCTAGTCCCAGCCCTGGAACGGTTGCAACCACCCTCTCCTCAAAGGATTTTTATCTTGTCAGTGAGATAACACGGGGAGCTGGGTATTATCATTCTGAGATATTAACTGATGCTCCTCTGGAGACAATTTCCTTATATCCCTTCCCCTCCATTCGGATGCTAAATTGGCTTCTCATATTCCGCTCTCCAAAGGAAACTCAGAACAAAGTGTTAAATCCTTGGCTTTGAGTTGCAAAAGAGGCTTTGAAACGCAGAGCTGGGTTTTAAGAGAGAAATATTTTTTGCAAGTCAAAAAGCTTGGCTTTGAACTTGGCGAGCAGGGAACTGATGCTGTAAGCCCTGGAGTGGGGAAGCATGTATCATCACAGAAGCCAGGATCCCACCCAAAAGGAGATAAAGGCTCAACAGGCAGGTGGGAGAGAAGGGGCAGAGCAGCACTCCTAAACCTGGAAGCTGGCCCTCAAAGGGGTCCCCGGCCTACCTGCTCTGGGCTGAGCCTGAGGGTACCATGAAAAGGTCCCAAGAACATTCGGGGGTCACCAGGGCAGAGGTGTACTTCCCTTACCAGGTGCATCCTGAGGATGCAACAGTCCTCCCACAACCTCCCTCCCCACCTGTATGGAGAAGCTTCAGTAGAAATGGAGGTGAACTGGCCCCTCCCCAGAATCCTCCATACACCTGTATAGAAGGGGAGCATCCAGAAGTATATGGACCTCCTCTGTGGACCTGGTGTGTCTGAGAGTTGGCTGATGGACCTGGAGGGGCTGTGTGTGTGGTCCAGGGAGGGCAGCTGAAGGATTGATTGCGTGACCCTGGCAACCAGAGGTCAGAGTGTCATAGTTGCTTCCGGGCACGTGTGAAACTGCTAGGTGGCATTTGGGGGTGGGGAGTGGGGGCGCTCTGAGGTGCTTCGGTTCTTTATGTCTCAGTGCAGAAAGAATTCAACAAAAGGCAAAGTGATAGATAAGAAGTGATTTGTTAGAATAGGATGCTCTCTCAAAGCAGGCAGGTGAGAGGGTGCCATGCCCCAGGAACCTAATGGGCTACAGTTTTAATATCAATGGAAAAGTGGGGAGGAAGAAAAGACCACCTTCTTCCTCATCCTTGAGTAGATGTCCCAATTCCATCATTAGCTCCTTCTCCACAACAAGCAGGGGAGTTTTCTTATCCATACATGGTCAAGCCAGGACTGTCATAGAGCAATGGAACTGAGCAAAAAAGGCAGTAACATATGCTAAAAATGGCAAATCATTTCAAGTGTCAGTATAATGTCACCTTTCCTTATATTTTTGTTTTTAGTGTGCCCAGAGGAGAGTGTCCTAGGAATCATTAACTTACTGAGCTCATTGGTTGGGATGTGGGTCTCATACCATCATTGTTTTATTGTTTGGGGGCATGTCTTATGCTTCTGTTGCACGGTTTTGTTGCTAAGCAAGCCTGCTTGGTTTCGTGGTTAAGCAAACCTGCTTTCTTGAGTGATCGTTAACTTACAGGGGTGTCCCGTACTTTTTTCTTTCTTCTTCTTTTTTTAAATAAATTTATTTATTTATTTTTATTGGCTGCATTGGGTCTTCATTGCTGCATGCAGGCTTTCTCTAGTTGAGGCGAGCAGCGGCTACTCTTTGTTGCAATGTGCAGGCTTCTCATTATGGTGGCTTCTCTTGTTGTGGAGCACCAGCTCTAGGTGCACAGGCTTCAGTAGTTGTGGTGCTCAGGCTCAGTAGTTGTGGCTCTCGGGCTCTAGAGTGCAGGCTCAGTAGTTGCGGCCCACGGACTTAGTTGCTCTGCGGCATGTGGGATCTTCCTGGACCAGGGCTCGAACTCATGTCCCCTGCAATAGCAGGCAGATTCTTAACCACTGTGCCACCAGGCAAGTCCCTCCAACACTTTTTTCTTTTCTTACAATCCCCTAGTGGAATTAACTATTTCATTACCTACTTTGTCCCTTTACTCTGTCCCTATCAGGTGCAGAGAGGACAGGTGTGGATGACCAAAGCCCACTGAGTTCACATATCTCAGGGGCAGTCAACGTGGATGGACACTTCTTCCCCGGCAGCAAGCTCCACGTGTACATCCTCCTGGAGAAGGAAATGAAAGGGAGCAGGGGCAGATCCTGACCTGACTGGATCTGAGTCCTGAACGGACAGTTTTGCCAGCTACAAATTGGCACTTGCCATCTCCCTCAACAAGGATTAAATTAGGAGCCGCTGCAGCTGCTGACCTTCAACCCCCTCACCCCCTGAAAGGAGTTCAGGGTGGAGATCAGAAATGAGGCACCCTGTGCTCTGGGAAAAACTGGCAGAACAGGTCTTCAGATAGTTAGATATTTTCAGGAGCCAATTTTATGAGCCCAATTCTTGTACCTCCTCGTATCGAGAAAATCACTAAACTCCTCCTTGGTGACGTCTGCTCCTTGTGACTAGCAGTAACCTTCTGCAAAAAATATGTGCTTGACTGCATGTACTCCCCCTTCACCAAAATCACACATAAACTGACCTTCTCTCTTGCCTCTTTGGAGCAGTTTCTCAGAGCTATCTGAAATGCTGCCTCTTGAGCTATAGTCCTCATCTCGCCCCAAATAAAACTTAACTCACAGCTCTCACATTATGCATTTTTTTTTTCAGTCTACAGCTTAAATTCAAAGAGGACTGAGTTGGACTGGAAACAGAGAGATGGATGTCTAAGTTCAGTTACAGAGAAACCAAGGTATATTTCTGAGCTTCTGAGTATGTGCCTGCGAAATCCACACCTGCTGTGCACACAGCTGCACCAGGAACCACGTCCAAGGGGCCCCATCAAGAATCTGATAGATTGGTACACTGTTAGGGCAGTAGAGGAAGCGTGTCTTTTCCCATGCCTCACAACGAAAGGGTCCTTAAGGGCCAGCAGCATCCCTGCCAGGTGTGTAAGTTACCCCCCTCACAGCAGGAGCTCCACAAATGCTTATTCCCTTCTTCCTGATGGTAACCCACATGTGAAGGACATTTGCATTCTTTGGGCCTCCCAGCATTCTCCTAGGCTGGAGAACCCCAGGCGCTTTACAAAAACAGAACCCACACATCCTACTATGGAAGCTGAAAACCCTGGGAACTCCCAGCTTCCCTTGCAAGTTGGATGCAGGCATGTGACCTGGGAGCCACCCAGCAGTAGCACCTACCCCAGATTTTGAATCGGGAATGAGAGGTGCAGAGCAGAAGGGACTGTGTAGAATCCTTTCTGAGGATGGGTGGGGGCGGCGGCAGCAGGAGGAGCAGTGCCCAGTGCCCCACGATGGGGGAGGCACGTGCTCTCTGCGGGCCCAGCTCTCTGGGGCAATTTTGGTCTTGGTTCCTGAATGGGTAGCCTCTACGCTTCGTTCTCAGGTCCACCGGAAGATTCTGTGAGCTCCAAAATCCTCTTAATAAATTCCCTTTAGCTTAAAGGAGCTGAAGTTGGTTTCTGTTGCTGGCAAAGAGCTCTGACTGCTTGCGACCTGCCATGGTCAGAGCACTAAGGGAGTCGCGTGATCACAGTGGAGAGACCACTGCCCCATGTGTCCAGGGCCTTCGCTGTCATACCTAGGAAGCCCCCCACTGCCAGATGCCTCTTATACGCTCAGGCATAAGTTTGCCCATGTTTTTCAATGTCAGCCTCATGCCCCTGGTGCCAGAGCCCATCAGGAGAAAGCGGATCTGCAGAAAGGCTGTCTGACCATAGAGACCACACCTTGCTGGACTCCTAAAGTCTTTCCTGAGCACAGCTTTTTCAGGATCTCTCCCAGTCTCTCTCTTAGGACACCTCTCTTAGATGCCTTTCTGGCCTGTCTCTTCACCTGGGGACCTCTGAAGACACACACACTCACACACACACTTCTTCAGCAAATGAAAACAAAGCCCCACACTTCTCACCAGCTGCAACTCGAGACCCCCAGTACCATGGTGTGATGAAAAAGGCCTTGCGTTCTTAGCAGAGACCCGAGCATGGGCTCACTAAGCCGTGAGCCTTTGGGAGCTGACTGCACCCCCCTGGCTCAGGCTGACCTGGTTTTCACAAAGGTCTTTCCAGGGGTGAAATTTTATGACTCAAAGAACTTTCCTGGCAAACCCTGTCTGTAGCAGTGTCTTGAGAAGCAAGGAGCGTCAGGACGCCCCAGAGACCCCAGCAGGCCCTCCTCTGACCTTGAATAGAGGCCCCAGGTGGGGGTTTCCTGGGTCTGATCCTTCCTCTAAAATATTTGCCTTTCGGGGAACATCTCCATGGGAATGTGTGGCCCTCCAGATGGTCAGAGAGGAAACTGGGGATGAGATTCTGACTTTCGGTCCCTCCACCTGTCTGTGTGTAACAGACCCACTGTCCTGCAGCCTCTCCGTGCAGGGCTTCCCGCCACCCCACACGCCTCCAGTTCCCAGGGACAGATGCCTTTTCCCAGCTGGCCAGCTGTCAAGCCCATGGCGGGTCGCCACGTGACCCAGGCCAGATGGTGCCCGTCCACATCAGCTGCCACAGTGCCAGGACGGGCATCCGCCTCATACACGTCTGCGTGCGTCACAAGTGGGGCCCAATCGCGTGGCAACCGGCATCTGTCCCCATCCTGCCGTCCCATCAGCCCTCTGGGCTCCACACCCCCACACCAATGCCGTCAGCGCAACACCCACCTGTGTCCCCAAACCTTCCCCGGTGGGAGGCCCCTCTGCGTTCCTGCTGAAAAGATAAAGGCCCACGGAATATTCCCAGCACCCGGCAGGCTACGGGAGCTTAATAAAGGGTAATCATCACCATCGTACACCTCAGAACTGTTTCTAACATATCAGAGGGGGGGTGGGGGGGTGGGCAGAAAGCTTTTGGTAGCAGATTCATTAGGCACCCGCCTATGGAGGAGAGACTCGCCTGGTTACAGGTGAGCGGAGCAGCTTCCAGGAGGGTCTGGGACAATTGGCCTCAGAGACAGGGCCCCCTCGAGGGGCCTCCAGGTAAGGCTGTACAGGTGACTCATCCACCCAAACTCCCCCAGACAAGAGGAGGCCTGCTCCCACAGAAGGGGCCTGAGGGGCCTGTCCAGAGCCAAGCAGGAGGGGACAAAGACCAGACCTTGTGATGGTTTTAAGTCCCCACGTCTATCTGGGACTCGTGTTTCCTCCAACATTAATGCAGCCATTATTTGTGTGCCAAGCACTTTATAAACATCATCTCATTTAGCCCGCAGTGGGGGCACTGCTCTTAGCTGTAGCTCAGACGGTCAGCTGGAGGTGTGGGGAGCTGGGATTTGAACCCAAGCAGTCTGACTCCAGAACTCAGGCCTGGACAGCTACCCGCTGCGAACAGCCTGGGCCCAGGCGAGGAAAGGGTGCCGGGCTGATGCTGGCCGGGGCCAGGCCGGACGCTCAAGTCTCAGAGGGGTGAGGGGATGGGCCCCCGAAAATGAAGCCACATCGCCAGCTCCCACGCTCACCTGGCAGCACAGAGGAGAGTGACGTGGCAAAGGCCAGTCCCTCCCAGGGGGTTTCAGGAACACAAGTGGTCACAGGCTGAGTCGTGTCCACCCCTCCTGCCCTGGTGACGCACAGAGGATTGCTTGGCACTGATCCTGCCATGGCCCTGGGACCTGCCGGGGGTCAAGGTTGGAATGTAAGGCCCTCAGGCCACTGCAGGGGAACGTGGTTGGGATTAGTCAGAGGCTGGGCCAGAGGGGAGAGCCACAGGGCACATGCAGAGAGAGAAGGGGCGGCCTGGAGGGCAAAGCACAGGGGTCCCCGGGGGCCACAGCCACAGTATCCAGGCAAGGGGGTGGGGCCACAATAGGTCTCAGCTGCACAGATGCAGGCAGCCTGGGTGACTGACACCCTGGCATCAAGGCAGGTGGTACCTAGAACCCACATCTGGTGCCCCCACCGGCGGGCAGAGTTCGTTCATTCATTCCATCATTTACTATTTACTGAGCACCTGCACAGGTGCCAGTCACCACCCTGGGCTTTAGAATTTCAGTGTGAACAAAACAGATGTGGTCTGTGCCCTTTAGGAGCCTCATAACTGAGGAGGGGGGATAGAGAAGGAATCCACAGCAAGGCCATCAAGGCCCTTGAAACCTGCCCAAACCTCCTTCCCCACGGGGATGCCCGCCTCTCAGCCTCAATCCTCCCGGCCCCCTGGCTGAGCCTTGGCCTGGCCCCTCCACAGGGTCCTTGCCCATAGCCTCGCCTCCTTCGGTGCCCACTACTGGCCACTCTGCCCATTTAATTCAAGGTTCTCTCCCCCAGGGAGCCCGCCCTGAATGACCGTCTGGGGAGGGTGAAGGTCAGGAAGCGGGGTATGACTTGGAGTCCACGCACACCCCCACCAGCTGACTTCTACTCTGGGTTCCTGCTCCGTCCCTTACCAGCAGGCCCCTACCCACAATCCATGCTGGCTGGGTGCCCTGGGGCGCGTCGCTCTACCTCTCTGTGTCAGCCTCCTCACCTAGAGATGAGGAAATCTGTGTCCTGCACCAGGCAGGGGCTCTAGAACCACCTAGGTTTGACCTTGGTCCCTCCTGGACCCCCTTCCTGCCACCCCATGCCCTGGGTCACCCCATTCTCAAATGATCCCTTGGGCTAGAGCCCAGGACCCAAACAGGGAGGCCAGGATGGGCTGCCTAGAGAGAAGCTACAGGGGGAGAAGGCAGGGGCTGAGGGGAGTTCAGGGGTGGGGGTCCAAGCTCCAGCTCGGGAAATATCATGCGTGGCCCCAGGTCACGTCCTGGAAACTGGGTGCAGGACAGTGGGAGGGGGCAGGGGAGACACAGTGTCATCTGGCTCCCGTGTCCCCAACACCGTATCCCCTGTTGAGCCAGTTGAGGGAGGGTGAGCAGGAAATATGAGCTGTCACAGGACACTGGTGGGGAAGGACATGGAGAGGTGAAACGGGTGTGTGTGTGTCTGTCTGTCTGTCTGTCTGTCCTGGAGGTCTCTGTGCGTCTGTTTTTACATGTCTGCATGTCTAGGTCTATGAAGTGTCTGTAGGTCTGCCTGTGTGTGTATATATGTCTGCATGTACAAGCATCTTGGGTGTTTATGTGAAGGTGTGTGTGTGGTTTGTATTTCCATGTTTCTGTGTGTGGTTGTGTTAGTCTATGTGTACTTTCCTATTGGCATTTATGTGTCTGTATGTGTTTGCATGTGCGTGTCTTCAGGGGTCTGTGTGCATCTTTGTGTTTGTGTGTGATCTTGTGTGTGTGAGACCGTGGGCAGGAGGGGCAGGTTGACCCTCACTCTCTCCCCCACCTCACTACGGCCAGCCCAGCGTTGGGGCCCAGCCCTGCTGGTGAGTCTCTGGTTTGGTAACTTACCCCTGATGCTGGGGGCCATGGACCAGCAGGCCCCGCCCACAGTCTGCGGGGCTGTCAGTGGGTCCTGAGTCTGGCTGGGTGTGTAGTCAAGATACTCTGTGTCCCCTCTTCCCCTCCTGCAATGCTGGAGCCAGCCGGAGCCACCCACATCCCACATGGAACCCGAGCCAGGCCGTGGACAGCCCCCAGGCCTGCTGCTCAAGACGGCTGGGTATAGCCAAGCCCTGGGGGCCAGCAGAGCTGTTCCACAGACTCCCACTAAGGGGCAGGGGTGGAGGTGGAGGGTGGGGGACCAGCTGCTGGATCTTGGAGTCTGCCCCTCTGCACGCCGGGCTGGGCTGCAAGGTGCAGGGGTTATCCCCAGCCTGCGGCAGCTGCTGCCTTTCTGTCCTGTCTGACTTGGAGCAGCTCACGCGCCCTCCTCTCTGGGTCCAGGTTCCTCATGAATAAAACAAGGGGATGGTGCTAGCAGGGCCACAGCGTACAGTTGTACGGTTGTGCACTGCACAAAAGCACCCGGCAGAGGTGACTTAAAGCTCTGAGAGGCAGCCCAGATTCTGCCCCGCAGGCTGAGGGCTCCAGTCTCAGGCTACAGCACCTGAAGGAAGGGAGGCTTTTTTCTTCTCATAGGTCTTGCGCTCATGTGGGGCATTTGCCTAGAGGGTACCTTATTCTAATTCTCACAAAGGCACTGAGGCACCAGCCTCTGGGACCAGCCCCAACCCCTCCCAGTGTCGGGGTCTGGGGATCCATCCACAGCAGATCCCCTCCATCTGTCTCTGGGGAGAGATCTCTGCGACTCCTCTTCCTGCCCAGATGTCCTTCCCTCTCCTTTAAAGCGTCTGATGTGGGACCAAGAAAAGGGCCCCCAGCAGTCCTGCTCTGATCCCCTGCCCCATTTTACAGACCCACCTCCCGCCCACCTCTGCCTCCCCGCACTCCGGCCCTCCTGCCCCTCCCTGGGGCTTCCTCCCTTCCGCACTCGACAGAGCACTTAGCACAGGCCCTAGGAGACCCCTTCACAGGAGAAGAAACTGAGTCTCAAGAACGAAGTGCTGGGACTTCCCTGGTGGTCCAGTGGTTAAGACTTCGCGCTTCCACTGCAGGGGATGTGGGTTTGATCCCTGGTCGGGGAACTAAGATCCCACATGCCACGTGGCACGGCACCGCCACCAAAAACATGAGTGAAGTGCCCTGTCGGGAGCGTGACAGTGAGTCCAGCCAGGTATCCCTGACTCCAAATCTGACCTCGGCCCCTCCAGCCCTGCGCGTCCTCCCCACCCTCACCAGGACCTTCTGACGGTGCTGACACACTGCTCCGCTTCGCTGCTCTTTATTTCATTAGAAAAGTAGCCAGGGGGTGGGGGTGGGGGGGCCCAGGGCAATGTGGGAATAGGGACAGGAGCCGGCTCCTGTGCCTTGGGGTCAGCAAACCTGTGCGGAGAGAGATGAGGCCTGAGGGGCTCCGGGTGGTCTGTGCCCTCCCCCCGCTCCTGAGATGTCCCTGATCCCCATCCCCTGCTCTGGGGCTGGGGTCCCCAGGCAGGGCTGGCCTGACCCAGGGCTTAGGATGTGCGGCTGGCCTATGAGGACCACTCCTGTACAGGGAGCAGCTGTGGGTGGGGGTGCCCCCGGCCCCTTACCCAGGCCTCAGGCTTCGCTGGGTGCAGTGACGCGGCTGCGGCAGCTGCTGGGAGGCGCAGCAGCTCGGTAGAAGGGGTCAGCAGAGATCAGGGTTCTGCAGGGAGGAAGGGGGTGCAGGGGAGGGAGGGGTGGGGGCTGCGAGCCCGGACCTTCTCTTCTGCCCGCCCCTCCCCGCGGGGCCGGCTCTTGGCTGGGGCAGCCAAGCCACAAGCAGTCTTTGTCTGCCAACTCCTGGCCATTGCTGGAACCAATGTGATTTTTGAGGAACTGAATTGAGCAGAAAGGAGTCAGAGTGAGGCAGAACCACAGTCATTCAGCTTTGTGCCCCCAAACCCCACGCCACCCCACCCCAAGCAGCCTGGCAGGGAGCAGGTCAGAGCTGGCCAAATGTCTGGAGACGACAAGAGCCCCAGTGCCGGCAGGGGCGGGGTAAAGGGGAAGCAGCCATGCAGAGGGAGGCGTCGCTGGGCAGAAGAGGGCAGGAGCCCCTTCGGGCAGGAGAGGCCGTGAACAAACCAGAGAGAGGAAATGGGCCCCCTCAGACAGACAGACAGACCGTCCTTTGAGGGAGAAGCAGCCGGGGAAAGGCCTAGATGCAGCAAAGGACAGGGCGGCAGGGGCTCACTACCTGCCCGCGTCGGGGTGCGGGCGCCGCAGGCTCTCGGTGGGGTTGGGGGTGGCCTCCAGGCGGGTGACGGGCTGGTTGAGGGCATAACCTCCGGGCTTCTGGGGCTGGATGCCACCTCGAGTCCAGCCTTCACGGTCTAGACCCTTGGGGATCTTCTCGAAGTATCTACGGCACAGAAGAGTAGCTGGCTGTAAGCTGGCCTCTGTCCGCCTCAGTGGCCTCTCTGCCCTTCACCAGCAGGAATCTTGGCTGGCGAGAACACACAGCCTCAGGACCTTCAGCCTCCTTGCTTTTGCCCAGCCGTTCCCTCTGCCAGGCACTCCCGAAGGCCCTGTCCACTCATGCACCTGTTACCCTGGAGGCCTGCCCTCCCTCTGCCCCCGAGCTGGGTGCCCCTCCCCTCTGCCACCCCCGATGCTGAGACAGCACTTTGGAGTGTAAAGGACTTTTAAGAGATGCCTCCCTTCCTGGCCTGTGAATGTCTCAGGGGGTATGAGAGGATGGGGTGTGGGGACCTCATCTCATCCGTTTCTCTCTAGGCATTCGACTTTTTCTCCCATTTTGCCAATTTTCACTGAGGACTAGGCCAGGCTCTGAAGGTGCCAAGATGAGGCAAGATGTCAGCCTGGCCCTTGAGTTTACAAAGAGGGGGAGCAGAGAGATAAATGAGAGAATCAGTGATTACAACCCCTGGGGCTCTGGGCACACCAGGAAGGAGCAGCAGTGTGCCTGACGCCAGGTGAGCACTTAGGAAACCAGACAGGTGGGTGGAGGGAGGACCCAGCAGAGATGGCTGGGCCCTGAGGATCTGCAGGAGCCCGGGGAGAGGCAGGAACACAGTTGTTCCCCAACACCCAGAAGTGAGGCTCTGCCCCTCCACTTTGCGCTCTGTGGGAACTGGAGCAGCCAATCGCATCACAGATCTGCTGTGAGGCCCAGGCACCACTTCTACCCTCTGAGCCTCAGCATCCTCGTCCAAAAGAGGGGGCATTAGCTCCGAGGATGGGGGTGAGCAGGAGGAGCACCCTGGGAGCTGGAGGAGCTGACACACAGATGACAGATGCCACGAGGGGATGCTTTTGCCTGAGAATTACACCTCCCTTATCTCACTCCTGTGATGCCCTCCCCACCCAGTCCTGGCCCGGGGAGCCCCTCCCATGGCTCTAAGGCCACTTCCTCCTGGAAGCCCTCCCTGATGCCCAGGACACTACTCCTTGCCCAGGGCTCGCAGAGCATAGAGCTTACCATCTGAGAGTGTGTGGAGCCCACCTGCCATGGACTGGATGTAGTGTCTTTGCAGGTGCCCTGTTGCTCCACACAGACCCCATGGTATCCCCTGTACAGGGAGGAACCCCTGTTCCTCCCCTGCCCACCAATAGCCTGCACTGCATCTCTGGGAAAGCTGCCCTGGGGTTGCTGGAGCAAGGAGGTACCTGGGATTTAATATCGCCCCTGGGGACAGCCTTTAACCAAGGACTGATTGATGTGGGGTATGTATATCCCAGCTCTCTCGCTCCTTGGCTGGGATCATTCTGAGTTTCGTGTTTTGCGCTGTTTTCTAGAGTCTCCCCACAGGATTTCTGGTTCAATAACACATTGTTATTGGCTGCCATCCTTTTCCCACGCCACTACCTCCATCCCTGACACCCTCAATAAAGGGCTCACACCCAGCACCTTGGCTCGGGGACTGCTTCTAGAAGAACTCACATTAATCAAGTGTTGGTCTTCTTTACTCATTACTGTGAACTCATTACTTGTCCTAGTCTCAGTCTCCCTGTCTGTGAAATGGGTATCAGCTGCACAGCCCCAGATGTAGAGAAGTGGGGCTCACCCTTGGTTGTAGGTGGTCAGGTAGCGATTATCCAGGTCAGGGTCACAGGGGCTCCGGACATAGCTGGGGTTGTTCAGGCTGAATCCTGTGGGCTCCTGTACTAGAAAGACAGAGAGGGGACTTGTCAGATCAGGACGGGGTGGGGATTTAGGGGCGGGGGCTGGATACCCCAGGCCTCACCTTTTTTCCCACTGTCTCCCGGCCAAGCAGGGCAACATTTGTCTGTTGCATCCTCTGTGAGGGCTGGAATTGCCGGTGATTCAGGCTGCTGGTTTCTGGGCCAGGAGGGGGCATCTGCAAGGGGTAGAGTCACAGGCAGGGTGGCCAGGTGGCCAGAGTGAGACAGCAGGACAGAGGGAGGGCAGGCAGAGGTACACGCAGCCCCAAGTGCCCCAGCTCCAGGATGCGTCCTCTCTCCAGCCCCATCGAAGTCACTGCTTTGAACACTGCTGTCACTTTGGGCCTCTGGGCCTTTCCCCCTCCACCCAGAGGTCCTTCCTATGCATCCCCAAATATCCTGATTCTTCCCATCCTGCAGTACCCAGATCAAATGCCACCAAGGTCCAAGAAACCTCCCTGTCTCCTCCCCTCTGAGTGCTCCCTTCTCTGAGGGAGCACCCCGCCTCCTCCAACCCTGAGGCCACTCACTCTGGGGTTCAGAGTCCTCTCACTCACTCGGCGGAAGCCCGTCTCCCTCTCGGAGCCTCTGGCCACCACCGGCAGGAACTCATCCCCCTAAGGTAGCAAAGCGGCCCCTGGCACAGCTTCTAGCACTGTCCCAACTGCCCCACAGGAGGACCTCAGGTTGTGGCATAGACATTCCCCCCAAATCTGGCTCAGCTTACACGAGGGTGGGTCATGGGAAGAAAGTCCGACTTGGTGACACTCCGGCCAGGGAGGAGGACCTGAGAAGAGGCCAACGAGGAGCGACAGGCTAGCAGAGGCAACTGCTCCTGTGTCCTGAGTGCAGAGGAGGGCTCAGCACAAATGGGTATTATTGGACTTACAGAGAAAAGGGAGAGTTTGGGAAGAAGGAGGGGAGGGTGTGATGCTGAATGGGAACCAGCAAGCCAGGATTCTTGTCTGAACTCTCAGTGACCTGTGCTGCTTTTCCTCTTTGAGCCTCAGTCTTCTCATCCATAAAATGGGGAAGTTGGATCAAAGTGGCGGTTTTTGCTCAAGCTCTTTCATCTTGTGTTTGGACAAAGGCTTCTGCAGCTTATATATATATATATATATATAAAATTTAAAGCTAGAAATCCCCAGACTAGAGGGCTTCGATCACGTTGAAATTCTAGTGGGGTCCAGGCTGACTTACTGGGTCCCCAGGGAGGGCCTGGGAAGGCGGCTGGAAGATGATGGGGTTCTTGCTGGAATCTTCAGTGAAGCCAGTCTCCTCCTTGGCGCCAATTGATTTCTTCTGCAGGAGATCTGCAAAAGACAGCCTGCCCTGTGCTGGCCCAGACCAGCAGGCCCCACCCACGTGGCCTCCAGTGGCTCAATGTCCACTCAGTAGGTGAGCAGGGAGCCAGCTCCAAGGATCTGGAGGCCTGAGCCACCAGGATCATGGGCACCAGGAGGTCTCCGGAGTCCAGCGCAGAGAGCAAGAGAGGAGAGCAAAAGGGAGGGCAGGCCTTAAGCAGCCCTCCTAAGCAAGTGAGTTGTCCTTTGGAGATCGGCAGACCTAAAGCACAGAGGTCAGCCTGGGAAGGATGGCTTCCCTAAGCTGCCTACATATGTCCTTCTGTCTTCCACTGGTGGCTTCTTAGTCCTGTGCCAGCTCTGGGGTTCCCCAGAGGTCTCTCCCAAGGGTTGGGGGTTGGGAGGTGTAGTGCTCAGACTCACACCTGCCTACCTGGCTGGTCTGAAGCCTCCTTGAGATACTTGGAATTATACTCAGAAGTCATGAAGCAGGGGCCCTGGAACACACAGGGTGGAGCAATGGGGGACACAAGGGAGACAAAGGCCCGGAGGCGGTGGTGGGGGGGGGGTGCTGGCTCTTCGGTTCTCTGTGCTCTGAATAGACCTGCATGGTGTGTTCTGAGATGGGAGGGCCACAACAACCCCCCCCCCCCCAACACACACAAATCTCTCCCTGATTGGGCATCTAAGCACCAACATTCCACCATGAGAGCGCAGTTCCCCTGTGACAATGAAAACTAAGTCATATCCCACACTGGACTCCAGTAAGGAACAATGGGACCTGAAGCCCCAGGACCCAGAGCAGGAGGGGCCCAAAGAGAGGAGAGAGGCTGCTGGAAGGAAACGGGTGCTCACAGGGCACTGGGTCCCTGGTTGGGGTCAGGAGAGAAGGGAGCTCAGGTATTAAACCCTAAGATACACGTAAGGAAGCCCATGAGGACCGCCTTGCTGCTGCCTTGGAAATATCAAATATCAAATCCTTGGCTCGCCCCAGTCTTTCTGTGTGTGTGCCCTGAGCCCACATTTAGCCGCTGCTTGGGCGCGTCAGTGCAGACCTATCCTGAGGAGGGAGGCGGGGTGGGTCTGGCCCCCCTGGCCGGCCCAGGGCCATCGGCGGGGTCACCCACTCACGTGTCGGGCGTTCTCCCACTCTGGCGAGCCCTTGTTCTGCTGCTGGTGGAGCAGGGGCACATCCTTGGGCTCCAGCCCCGGGATGGCCTTGGGTCCACAGTCCTGGGTGTCAAAATGGACCTTCCTGACCTGGGAGGAGGGAGCAGCTAATTACCCTCCAGGTGAGGGGATGGCAGTCACTTCCTGACTCTGATTCTGCCCTTGATCCCTACAGAATATCTGCACAGCAGCCCGAGGGGTCCCTTTACGATGAAGCTGGGCCATGTCCCTCCTCTGCTCAGAGCCCTGCAGTCTTCCCATCATAGTCCAGATAGGATCCCACCACCTGAGAGCGGCCCACAGGGGCTCCGGCTCCTCACTCTGTTCCAGCCACCTGCCTCCCTCCTCCCATCAGATGTTCCCGCCTCAGGGCCTTTGCACGTGCTGTCTGCGCTGCCTGGACCGCTCTTCCTTCACTCAGATGCATCCAGAGGAACATTGACCTCCCTCAAGTTTTTGTCTAATGTCTCCATAGCAAGCTCTTTTCTGACCCTCCTGACTTGCAGGTGGTGCAAATCCTTCACTTCTGCTTCACTCCCTGCCTCTTCCCTGTTATATTTTTTCCCAGTACTTATCACCTTCAAAAACAGAAGTGTTTAGAACACACTGGTTGCCTGAATGAATGAATGAGTGAATGACAGCATCCATTCTGGTGGTGGTGATGTGATAAGGATGACGGTCATACAATGATAGAAATGAAGACGGTGAGATGATAAGAACAAAAGTGAAAGCGACGACAGCAGTGGGGATGGTGATGCAGGCGTGGAGATGTGGGTGGGACGGTGGAGATGGTGGGAATGGGGTTGGGGTGGGGGTGGGGAGGGAACAGGACTGGAGGTGGGGATGGTAGAGACGATGATGGCGATAGGAATGGGGATGGAAATGGAGGGGGAGGTGATGCGGGAGATGGGGGTGAGGTCAAAGGTGATAAAGGTGAGTGGACCCCAGCCCACACTGTGGCTCCTCCGTGCCCAGTCATCTCAGCCTTGACCAACCCTTGGCGGTGCAGCCCCACCCTCTGGAGGGATCCCCACTCTGTCCACCCTCCAGCCCTTCCTCCACCCCAGGCTGGGGTTCCCCCTCTCTCCTGGCCCAGCACTGACCTCCTTGGTGGGGGTGGCCGCACTGGCCTTCTCCCGAGAGTAGCCAGAGTTAGTCTGGTGCCTGTTCCAGGGCAGTGGGTATTTGCCCTCAGGCACCTCCAGGGGGCGGTAACTCTGATTGGTCACCGTCCGGAAATTGTTGTGGACTTGTTCCCTGAGGGTAGGGCAGGAGCAGGAGCTATTACCACCAGGGCCACCTGTCTTTGTCCCCAGGAGGCTTCCGCCTCCCTGAGACCACCCACAGCTGCCTTGGGAGTCTGCTTGCCTTTGGGCCCCAGGCTGAGGACCAGGCCCTGAGTCCCCCAGGACCCCAGACCCCATGCGTGGAGCCTGGAGTTGGTCTGATGAGGTCTGATGGCCCTGGGGACTAAGGCCCAGGAGGGCAGGGGGTGAGGAGAGGTTGGACGGACTGTACCCCATGGTCGGGTTGTCCAGGGCCTCGAGATTGGGTTGGTAGGAGACCACCGGCCGGTAGTTTGATTTGTAGCTTGTGCCTTTGTGACTGCCCAGGCGGGGCTTGAAATCCTCCCGACCTATCAGAAGGGAAGCAGGCAGGCAGGATGGAGGGTCAGCAGAGGGGGAGAGCAGTGACTGGGGCTTCCCAGGCAGGGCCAGTGCCCCCTCCCCCCCAGGTGCCCAGGAAGGCATCTCCACTCCTGCCCGTGTCCTGGGGGTGGCTCCTACCATAGGCTGTGCAGTAGCTGGTGGCGTAGAATTTTAGGGGGTCTGTGCAGCCGCCCGAACTCATCTTCACATAAGGGGAGACAACCCCTAGGGGGAGTTTCCCCATCATGGTGCTGTGGGGCAGGGCCCCAGGGGGGCCTAGGAAGGAAGCACAGGGAGCCCTGTAGGTCTCGCATCCCAAGGCCCCTGGGCCTGCCCCACGCCCAGGCTGCAGAGACCACAGAGGAGGTGGTGGAAGCCCACAAAGCTGCCCTTCCCCCAGGTCGGTGCCTTTTCACCGATACCCACACCCCAAATGGAAGAAAGGACCAGTAATTATCAACACTTATGTATCCTGTGTCTCATCTCACCTTCCCCACACCTTATCATCAACCCCCCTCCCCCATTTTACAGCTGGGAAACTGAGGTTCCAAGTGGTGAAGGATTAGCTCATAATAGGTAGCAGAACCAGGATTCGGACCCAGGGTCTCTGACTCCTCAGCCCCTGATCTTAACCCCCATACGCCCTCTTCTGGAGACTGAAAAGCCAGACAACCGTCCACCCTGAAAATTCTTGGTCACTCCAGCTCGCTCGGAAGCTCACTCCCAGCCCCAGGATCCTTGTGTCTCCCTGGGCTCCCTCAGCCTTGCCCGCCTCCCGCTAGAAGTTGGCTCAGCTCTCTCAGGGCCCAACCACAGCTGGCCCCACCCTCACCTGCCCTCCGCAGGGGCTCTGAGGTCGAGCAAGAGGCTGCAGGAGGCAGGAGCTGCTCCGGAGAAGCCTGAGCCCTCGGGGAGGTGGCCAGGCCAGGAGAAACAGTGCGTTGCCTAGCAACGAGTGCCTAGCAACAGTGTCCCCACGCCTCAGAAGCCCTTCTAAAGCCAGGGCCCACTGAGGGGCTGGCCTGACGAGGAGGGGAAGCCAGGAGCTGCCCAGGAAAGGTCCTGCCTCCGTGGCTCCGGCCCCTATTGTGGTGTCGCTCGCCAGAGCTGGGCAGAACTGCTGTCTGAGTGACAAGAAATAAAAGATAATTCTGAACAATCACTTCCATTTATTGAGTACCCACTTCTCATCAGACACTTTACATCTTTTATCTCCAGTCTTCTGAGTAGCTCTTCCAGGTAGCTATTATTATCCCTCTTTTCACAAGGGGAAAATGAGGCTTAGGCAAGCAAAGTGACTTGGCTGGCCAGAGGTCTCACAATCAGAAAATAGCAGAGAGGAGATTCAAACGTGGGTGAGTCCAGATCCCACCCTTAAGCCTCTGGGTAAATTAATGTTTACTATGTTCTGCCGGAGCCAAATCTGCGCCAAGCTCTTTTACACACATTACCTCGTGTAATTCCCCAAACCACCCTGTGAACTGGGTACTATTGTTCTAGGTCCAATAAACTGCAGCAGTGAAGAGTGTGAAGAGTCTGATCTGTTGCCTTTGATGAGATATTTATCCTTTTAACCCCCCCATATCCTCATCTTCACCGAAGGTTGTCACTGGACCTGCTTCCTAGGGCTGTTGGAAGATTCGATGAGAGTGTGGATTCAGCACCTGGCTGGTAATCGTCGTTCGGTTTTTAAAGTCTCTTCTTAGATTTATTTTGCGATGGGAAAGATGAGGCCCAGCCCTCACAGTTGGCAGAGGCAGAGTCTGGATTAAAAGGGCATGAGGGCTTCCTAGGTGGCGCAGTGGTTAAGAATCCGCCTGCCAATGCAGGGGACACGGGTTCGATCCCTGCTCCAGAAAGATCCCACATACCGCAGAGCAACTAAGCCCGTGCACCACAACTATTGAGCCTGCGCTTTAGAGTCTGTGAGCCACAACTACTGAGCCCATGTGCTGCAACTACTGAAGCCCACGCGCCTAGAGCCTGTGCTCTGCAACAAGAGAAGCCACGGCAATGAGGCGCCCGCGCACCACAACAAAGAGTAGCCCCCACTTACCTCAACTAAAAGAAAGCCCGTGCACAGCAACAAAGACCCAACATAGCCAATAAAATAAATAAATAAATAAATAAATAAATAAAATAAATTTATATTAAAAAAAAGGGGGCATGAGCTGACTATGGGACTTTCCTGGTGGTTCAGTGGTTAGGACTCTGCGCTTTCACTGCAGAGACCACAGGTTTGATCCCTGGTCAGGGAATTAAAAGGGCGTAAGCCAAATCCACAGTCCCTGCTCTTTCTGTGAGGGCTCTCACTTGCCTCACATTGGCTCTAGGCTTATGAATGTTTAACAACTGGATCTCTGGGCAGGGGAGCTGGGTGGTGGGTGGGAGGGGAGGAAGTGTCCTGATTTGTAGCATTTGTCAATTTCTATGGCATAAACACACCCATCAGTCTGCTTTCAAAGTACCGACACAATGTTACTGAAAAGAGAATTGGGAAGATGGGGTCAGTAAGCACCACAATATAGTATTTCCACCATATAGATACAGTAGATGGAAGTAACCCCAAGAGCATAAATGACAGAAAAATGTAGGAATGTAATGAGGAGCTGATGACTTTGAAGTATTTATTGGCATCATTTTTAATATAATTTAGTAAATTGTAGGTTTATATCATTGAATTTTTAACAATGGCTGCATTCAACAATCAGCTGGCAAATTTCCTGGGTTTCACCTTCAGCTCTCAGGCGCTGTACCAGCTGGCTCCAGGGCATCCCTGCCCTTAGGGGAGAGTGAGGGGTGAATGAAGGGGAGGCCGAGGGAAAGAGGGCTGCCCTCGCCCAGGAGACGCCCTTGCCGCGCTCACCCGGAGGTGACTGGCCTGCCGCGGAGGGGGCTTGTGTCTACACCTGACCCCCACAGACAGGCCCTGCGCTCGGAGGTGACCAGGACGCCGCAGAGGATCGACTGAAGGCACCCACCCTCCAGAGGAACAATTCTGTTTGGGGATCAGAAGCAGCAGGGACAGAAGTGAAGGGACACAGCCTGGCCCTTCAGCCAGGAGCTCGCAGTCTAATGACAGGCTCCCCTGAGCTCCACAAGAGAAACACAAGACAGGGTGCCTTAGGTGGGGGCTCGCCCCGGGCGGAGGGAGGGAGAGGCTCTCCTCAAAGTGTTCACAGGGAAGGGGTTACAAGCAAGGGCCCAGACTCTGAAGCCAGATGGCACAGCCCTGGCTCTGACACTTAATAACTAAGAGACATGGTGCATGTTACTTGTGCCTCAGTTTCCCCTTCTGGAAAGTGGAGATGATAATGGTACCTACCTTTGGGGCTGTAGCTGGCACACTGAGCTGGCACACTGAGATGGTAAGTGCCATCTAAGAGTCAGGGAAAGGTCTTGGCAAAGGGTTGGGCTCAAGGGTTAACAACAGGAATTCCACATGGTCCTGCCCTCAGGGAGCTCAGTCTACAGGGATCTCATTCACAGCTGGTGTGATGTAGCCAACGAAAGCTCAATCCAGGACCCTGAGAGGTCTGAGCTCAAAACCTGCTTCTGCCCCTCCCTAGTTGTGTGACTCTGGGATTCCAGGCTTCACCTCATTTTTTAAAATTTTTTTATTGCAGGATCTTAGTTCCCCCACCAGGGATCGAACCCATGCTCTCTAAAGTGGAAGCGTGGAGTCCTAACCAGTGGACCATCAGGGAAGTCCCCAGGCTTCTCCTCTCTGAGCCTGTTTCTGCATCTATAAGGAAGGAACACAGCCCCTATATTGCAGGTTGCTGGTGGATCTGAAATATCCTTTGCACCCGTGTCTAGCAGGCAGTATACCTGCACCAGGCGGAGATGAGGGAGGGCACTCCACGTGGAAGGCCCGGCCAGGACAAAGGTGGGACTACCTGGTCCCTTGTGGCTTGGAGCAAAGGGTGGAGGGGAGGGGCTGGCTCAGCGGGGGGAGGCAGCCTCGAGGGAGGCTGCGGCCAGGTTTTCCTTTTCGCAGTTGATGAGGGGCAAACGGGATGGTGAAAGGCTTGAAACGGTCCCGTGGCGCTGTGACGGGAGCTCTTGAGCTGCTGGGAACACCTGGGTCGGAGCCCATGAAAGACGGACAGGAATTCTGGGAGGCGGCGGTGATCCTCCTGGTAGCCTGTGGTTTTTTGCTGTGTGGCGACACCCAGCGGCCATTGCTCAGAGCTGCAGGTGATCGACTGGCGTTGCCCTCACAAGGCTGCGGGGCTCCTGGAGGGGCGCGAGGAGAGGGCGGAGCTCCTAGAACGCCCCAGCCACAGGCCACCCGCCAGGTTCTCCAGAATAGAGGGGCGGGCCTGAATAAGGAGTTTTCGAGAGCCCAAGGGCCCGGAGCCCACAAGGAGCAGGAGCCTAGGGGCTGCTCACCTGGTGCTGGCGCCAGTGCTAACCCGATCGCTGTGTGACTTTTGGACCCCTCACCTCTGGACCTCCGTTCGGCTAACTCCTCGTTCTCCCCTCCCCCCAGCCCCTGGAAACCCCATGCGACTTTCTATCTGTATGAATTTGACCGCTCTAGGGACCTCATATAAGAAGAATGGTACAACATTTGTCCTTCAGTGTCTGGTTTATTTCACTTAACATAATGTCCTTAAGGTTCATCCATACTGCAAGTTTCAGAATTTCCTTTTTTTTAAAGCTGCATAATATTCCATTATATGTATATACTACACGTTGTTTACCCACTCATCTGTAGGTGGACACTTGGATTGTGTCTATCTTTTGGTTAATGTAATTAATACTGCTATAACATGGATGTAGAAGTATCTTAAGTCCCTGCTTTCAATTTTTGAGGGGTGCACACCCAGAAGTGGAATTGCTAGAACTTACTATACTCATACTTCTGAAGTCCATGTGCTGGAGGCTGAGGCAGGCACAAAGAGTCCTGGCTTCAGGTGGACCCCGAGGCAAAGGGGTTGCTGGGGGAGAATGGAATCAGGTGTTGCTCCCAGGAAAGGCCTAGGCTGAGCCCCTTTAGGTGAAAGAGGCAGGGATGCCAATGCCTTGGGTGAGCCGAGCTCACACCTCTACTCCTTTCTGAGCCTCTTCTGGAACTTGGATTTGAGGTCTGCCTCTGGCACAAATAGTGCTGTGTGACTTTCCTTAATTAACCACCCTCTCTGGTCCTGCTGCCTGTGAAAGAGGGAGATAGGCCAGAACTGGAGGTTTGGCTTGTTTGTTTTTAGTTTGAGATGTTTGTGTGGCCTCAAGGTTCTGGAACTTTTTCTTCAAACAGATGTTAAAATGATGACTGGCTCCGTGTCTCCCCCACACCCCTCATCTGTGACACAGCAGGAACCCAGCCCACCCTCTTTACAGGTCCTTCCCCTCTGCCTTCTTACAGGGGAGTGTACACCCTAGCCCACATTCAGCCTCACCCTCTGGGGCCAGCTGAATCCACACTGGCAGTATCTCCCAGCCCAGACTCTGAGGTGTGTCTACAGAAGCCATAAGGTTCAAGGAACAGAGCTCATCAAACCCCTCATTCTGCCCCTGGGAACACTGTTTCTGAACCCAGATTCTTCTGAGCCCACCTGAAATCCTCATCCAGGCCAGGTGCCCCCCACTGAGTGATCACCTGGCTCTCATCTGTTCCGAGTGACCCTCTGGGATGGAACAACTTGAAACCGGAACATGGCATAAAGGAGATCATGACAGAAAGGGCTGGTTGGGACAATGCCAAGCCCATGGGCCCCACTTGTCCATGGCATGGGGGTAGCAGGGTTCACACAACCGCCTCTCGGTTCAGCCCTGGGTGGTAGGGGCTGCCCCCCTGAAGGGCTCAGGATGGCCAGGTACCTGAGTTGGGGGAAGTGGATCTGGAGGCTCCTGGATCTGAACGGCGTGGTGTTATGGTAGGAGCCCTGAATTTGGGGCCTCACCAACCTGCATTTAGATCCCAGCTCCATCAAAGGACAGTGTTCCAGGCCTTGCTTTCCTCCCTGTGATGGCAAGATGTTGTCTGCTCCCTGGGCTGTTTTGAGAATGAAAGGAGGACTGTTTAAGAAAGGGAATTAGTGTGACGCCTGCATGATGGGACCGGTGAGTGATGGGGGCTGTGATTATTCTGGGTGTAGACACTGGGTCCAGGGAGCAGGCCGCGGCCAGGCCAGGACGACTTCAGGTTTCACTATCGGTTTTGCCCATTTCCAGCTTCTCTGCACTGTGACTTGGGCCTCAAGGAAGGTTGTGGCCTTAATGAGGCAGGAGAGGTGCCCAGGGCTGGAGTCCTAAAACTCCCACGTTTAAAATGTGCCCTGGGGACTTCTCTGGTGGCACAGTGGTTAAGAATCCACCTGCCAATGCAGGGGACACAGGTTCGAGCCCTGGTCTGGGAAGATCCCACATGCCGAGGAGCAACTAAGCCCATGCGCCATGACTACTGAGCACTTGTGCCATAACTACTGAAGTCCATGCACCTAGAGCCTGTGCTCCACAACAAGAGAAGCCACTGCAATGAGAAGCCCGCGCATCACAATGAAGAGTAGCCCCCACTCACTGCAACTAGAGAAAGCCCGTGCACAGCAACAATACCCAACACAGCCAATAAATAAATAAATAAAACCGTGCCCTGGAGGCTCTGCTCACTGAGCTGTTGCTGCCAGGAACTGAAATAGCCCGAGTCTAATAGCCTAAGTCCAATCCCTCTCCGTCTCTGTCTTTCCTAAAAGGAAATGACTCCCTTGCTGGTCTGAGCGCTCTCTCCCCAACCTCCCACCAAGCTAGCATAACTTCCTTGTAGTTCATTTCCACTCCCGTATGTAGAGGTTTCCTGGAAGAACTCTACTGAGCACATTTGATAGCTGTTCTATTTCTGCCTGTTCTGTTCTTTTACTTTCTCCTCTGGGTGAACTTTTTGATCTCACACAAGGTTTAAAAATTCATGACTCCCGGGGAAGATGGAATGAGATGGAACAGAAAATAAGAACCCAATCCCAGTTTTCTAATGGGATAGAGATATTCTCGTCAGTGAACAGCAAGATACCGAGGACAGGGGTCAAGAGAGTGGCTTCTGGATGCACAGAGATCTGGGTTTGACTCTCCAGCCCTGTTTTTCTGGGATCTGTGCTCTGGGATGCAACTCCTCCACGCCTGTGTCCTTAGCTGTATGATGAGGTCACAGTAGGACTCAAGTTACGCTGAGGATACCGAAAAGACAATATTTAAGTGCTTAGCACGTAGCCTGGCATAGAGAAGGCACTCAATAAGTGTTTATGATTATTTTACATTTCCCAGCCTCCCTTGCAGTTAGATAAGGGCCACGAGGCCAGTTCTGGCCAATGTGCTACACGAGGAATTGAAGAGTACCACTCCCAATCTGAGGCAGTTAGCAGTGGCTGTGAGTTTCTACTCTCTGTGGGTGGAGACAGGAATGTTAGGATGAAAGAACCAAAAGATGGAAGCAGCCTGGATCACTGAGTCATTGCCTGGAGATCAGCTGCCCTGGAGAGCAGACGGGGATGTGACAGAGAGAAAACCTTGCAGCTTTTATGTCATTTTAAATCCCTGGCAGTCTGGGATTTTGTTTGCTGCAGCAGAATAAGCAAAGAACTGAAGATCTGAGGACTTCTTGGGAAAGAAGTTTGGATGTGATTCTGTGTGTTAGTCAGGGTTCTCCAGGGGAACAGAGCCAATAGGATGTATGTGTTCTTAAGTATATTATTCAGCCATAAAAAAGAGGGGAGTCTTGCCATTTGCAACAACATGGGTGGACCTTGAGGGCATGACGCTAAGTGAAATAAGGCCGACAGGGAAAGGCAAATACTCTATGATCTCACTTATATATGCAATCTGAGAAAAATCAACTTGAGAACTCCCTGGCAGTCCAGTGGTTAGGGCTCCAACCTTTCTCTGCCAAGGGCCCAGGCTCAGTCCCTGGCCAGGCAACTAGGATCCTGCATGATGCACAGTGCAGCCAAAAAAAAAAAAGGGGGGGGGGCGTGGTGGAAACAAACTCATAGAAACAGAGAGTGCATTGGTGGTTGCCAGAGGCAGGGGATGGGGTGGGGAGGAAATGAATGAAGGTGGTTCAAGGGTACAAACTTCCAGTTAAAAGATGAATAACTTCAGGAGATCTAACGTATAGCATGGTGACCACAGTTAGCAGTACTGCACTGTGCACTTGAAAGTGGCCAAGAAAGTAAATCTTAAAAGTTATCATATACACACAAAAGGTAATGATGTAAGATGATGGACGTATTAACGAACCTTAGCACGGTACTCATTTTACAATACACGCATATATCCGGTCATGATGTTGTACACTTTAAACTTACACATGTTCTATGTCAATTATATCTCAATAAAGCTAGAAAAAGAAAAACAATAAACCAAATTTAAAAATTAAAATCTAAAAAAACTCCAGTGACTATTTGAGACTTGACAGCTCCACGGGCATGAAGCGGACTGAGAAATTTGTACAACCCTCAAAGAGGGCAGAGCGGGCAGAACCCACAACCCCTGCTTCAGATGCGATCAGGGAGGATAATGGGAAAGGAAGAGACTCCAATGATCGCAAGCCAAGCGCCCCTGAAAGCAGGTGAAGGGAGTACCTTGTAGGAGAGCAGCCATGGGGCCTCCCCTGCCTCAGAGGAGGGACCTGCACAGTGTCTGCCCAGCAGTCTTCCAGACCATGGCAGCTGGTGCCTCCCATTCTCCCCTCCCCAAGGGCATCTTTACAGTGGCTATCCTGCCCCTGCTCCGTGTTTGTATACCGAGCATGTAGGGAGAGCAGATAACTTGCCTTTTAATTCATACGACTCTGGATCAAGAGGGGCCACATCTAGACCCATAAAGAGACCTCAGGGCATCCAAGGGACCCTGCACTGGAGGCAGGAGCTGGGTTTTTTCTCTTGGAAAGGGGGGATTCTGTGTGTTGTGTGTAGGAAGAAGAGCGAATCAAATGCAGTGTTTGGAGATAGAAGGGCAGACTGGGATAGAGACTTCTAGGGCTCAGCCAGGTCTGGTTCTCTTCTCTTCCCAGATCACTGGGAGAACGGCCCTTTCCAGGCTTCTTGCAGACAGCAGGGCCACGTGACGAGCTCTGGCCCACGGGCTGTGAGAAGTGACATGTGTCGCTTCAGGATTGAGAGGATGGGAGTCCTCCCCACTCTCCTGACCTCTTTGGTGGCAGCTGTGGAGGCCACACTCTGAGATGGCAGATCCTGGATGGCTGGGTCACCATGTGAAGGTCACCACAAGAAGAGATGCCCAATTCATACTGGACTTGGCACAAGCGAGGAGTAAACCTTGCTCTGTTAAGCCACTGAGATTTGGGGGGTTTATTTATCATAGTCTAGCCTAACCTGGCTAGTACACCTTTCAATTAGAAAGATTGTAGCTAGAGCATGCATAAGAGGGAGAGGAGACGTCTGGAGAGTGTGGTAAGTTTGGGATATTAAGGGAACCTCATAAAATACTCAAACATTCTCCATTAACGTGCTGGATCTCATGAACAAGTTCCATCGGCCACACATTTGAATGGTCTTGCATCCAGTAGAGACAGCGCCACAAAGAGCCTCCACCTTCATTTATCCAATCAATTAGTCATTTGATGAGCGCCAATGATGTGCCAGGCATTGTGCTAAAACAGGGGATAGAGTGGAGTGTAATATATGGTCCCTTCCTCTAGGGAACTTGTGGGGGGGTGTGTTTACATATAAACAATCTCTCCATGCCCCCCAGGGGCTATGGAGGGTAGCAGTATGAGCAAGGGGATTGCAGGCTGACCTGGCTGGGTTCTCCTCCCAGCTGACTTCATGTAATGTGCTTGCTTAGAACACTGCCTGATGGGTGGCAAGTGCCACACACACACACACACACACACACACACACACACACACACACTCTCACACTCTCTCATGCACTCATACACTTGCCCAGGCCTGGCTGACTCCAAAGACTGCAAGCTAACCCACCCTAACTTGAATATTTTGTTTTCTTTTGGCCACACCATGTAGCTTCTGGGATCTTAGTTCCCCGACCAGGGACTGAACCCAGGCCGTGGCGGTGAAAGCTCTGAGTCCAAATCACTGGACCGCCAGGGAATTCCCAAGCATTATAATTTAAAAATTGTATTGTTTTTTGTATACACAAAACAATATAATTATTGTATTATCATTTCAAAAATCAGCGCAAGAATTTTGGCATGATATAGAAAATCTTCCATCCTCCCTTCCAAGCCTCATCTCTAACCCCTCCCACCAGGTGCCCTCTGCTCCAGCCTCACAAGTGGAACCACTTCAAGACTCTGTAAACAGGCCCTGCACTGTCTCCCTCCTCTGCCTGGAAAGCCTTTTCCCTGGCCCCGAGCTCTCTCTCAAGCTCAGATCTGAGTAAGATCACTTCTGTGCTTATAGCTCTCTGACAGCTCGTGGAGGAAATGCCTCGAGGAAATCACTCTCAAGCTGAATCAGGGGGCTTGTTTTCATAGATGAAGTCCATTTTATTAAGTGGGACCTCGTGTGTCACCACAACTGGAGAGTGAGGCAGATAACACGGGGTTGGTTGCCTGGAGCAGGAGGGGTGGTTTCGCGGGGAGGGTGTGCAGAGGGTGGGAGAAATGAGAGTGCTGGGCTGCTGCACTGCTGGCAGTGGCCTCCAGAGGCGGTGACTGGGAGCGTACAGGCAGCGGGCCCCAAAGAGCAGTAGGGTCCCCAAAGCGGGCAGCCTCCCTGAGGTTTTAGACGGAATGTAGACAAACAGGTTTTTAACAACTTATATCTTTAAAGTGCTGAGTCATGGGAACAGCAGACATAAACAGCACACCAAAGAAAGCTCTTTCTTAGAAGGAGATACTGCAGCAGGTGAGGAGGGCTGGCTGGAACCATGCTGCCGGCGTTGCATCCCACCTCCCCACTCACCAGCTGACTGGCCAGTGGCATGACTTTTCTGTACCCGTTTCCCAGTTAAAGTGGGATGGTCAGAGTGCCTCTGCCTTCCGTTATGAGAAATAAATGAGCTAAATTAGAAGTGTGCTTCACACGATAAGCACATCTATTATTAGTGTCAGGATAGAGCCGAAAGAAGCATGGTCTCCGCTGTCTTCCTGACACTGACCAGGACACCGACCACGTGACCACGCGACTCTCCTGTCACGTGGTCAACGCACGGGGTGTGGGGGGGAATCCCACAGCAAATGTTACTCCTGAATGTTGAAAACCACTTTTTTTTTTTATGGGACAAACCAATAGATAATTGTATCAGAGAAGCCAGCTGAAATCTTTCAATCTCTCCACCTACATACATATGGCTGCTGGCATTCTCAGTGCTGGTTAATATCACAGCTTAAAAAGAAATTGTCTTAATGGAGAATTTCACCTTCATTTGAGATTTAAATGATATTAAACTAAGTATCCTTTGATGACAGATGAGTCCTAACCAGTTTCATTTTTCTCAGTAAGGAACTTATTTTTAACTATGAATTTTTGTAACTCAGACTACTTTCATGTGCATTTAATTTTAATTTAAACATTTTATTAATTTTTAAAAATTTAATAACATTGTTGTTGTTTATTTTTACAGTCACAGATGTGATTTTTGACAGCGATACCAAAGCAATCCAATGGGAAAAGCAGTCTTTAATAAATGATGTTAGAACAACTGGATATGTATGTGAAAAAAAAAAAAGAATCTCACACCTCACCTCACACCATATTTAAAAATTCAAGATATAAAGATATGTTCATGACTTGGGGATAGGAAAGGCTTCTTAAATAGGTCACAAAAAAACAATAACCATAAAAGAAAAAGCTGATAAATTGGACTTCGTCAAAGTTTAAAACTTCAGGTCTTCAAAAGTCACATTAAGAAAACAAACAAGCCACAGACTTGATAGAAAAGCTTCGCAAACGTATCTGGCAAAGGACTTGTATGCAGCACATATAAAGAACTCCTACAATTCAGTAATAAAATGACAAGAACCAAATTTTAAAATGGGCTAAACAGTTGAACAGACACTCCACAAAAGACGATGCATGAATGGCCAATAAGCATGCAAAAAAATATTCAACATCATTCATTGTCAAGGAGATGCAAATTAAATCCACCATGTGGCACCAGGACATACCCACCAGAATGGCTAGAATTTAAGGCACTGACAACACCAAATGCTGGCAAGGCTATGGGACAGCTGGATCACTCATACGTTGTTCGTGGGAGTGTAAAATGGTACATCTACTTGGGAAAAAGTCCTGACAGTCAAATTTCAATTAGTCATATACCTTCCTATGACCCAGCAATTCTATTTCTAGATGTTCACCAAGAGAAATAAGAACATGTGTAGTATCTTCATTCATAATAGCCCAATACTGGAGACAGCTCAGGTGTCCACCCATGGGCAAATGGATGGACTAACTGTGGTTGAGTCAGACAATGAAATACGTAGGTTCAATAAAAACAGGGACAGATACTGATGTGTGCAATGACATGGATGAACCTCAAAAATACTGTGCCGGATGAAATCAGGCACATGCAAAAGAGTCCATACTGTATGATTCCATCTATATGAAATTCGACGACAGAACTAATCCATGGCAGAGAAAAAAATCAGAGATATGGTTGCCTGGGCTGTGGGGTGGTGTGTTGTGGGCACTGACTGGGATGGCACATGAGGGAACTTTCTGGGGTGATGGTAATTTCTGCATCTTGATAGGAAGTTGATGTAAGCATTTCACATACATGTACATTTTATAGCAAAAGAAGAAAAACTTTACATGTAAAGTATCAGTCTAGTTGATATGCATTCTGACATATTTAGGGGAAGCATTCTGATGTCTGTAATTTTCTTTGAAATGCATCAAAAAGTAGGTGAATGAATGGGTGGAGAGAAGGATGGAAAAAAGGACAGATATGCAGTGAATCAAGTAGAGTAAAAAGCTAATGGTTCTCTGAGTGATGGATACATAGGTGCTCACTGTAAAACTCATTCAACATTGCTGTATGTTTGACATTTTTTATGATTTTTAGAAAAATGCAATAACATCTTATGTATTTGTTTTTATAGTTACCTTTTTAATTTTGGCAAGTGACACTATTGATATAACTTTTTCCATTTACAGTGATGTTGTAAAGTTCCCTTTTAAAATTAATTTGCCTAGGGAATTCCCTGGTGGTCCAGAACTTGGCGATTTCACTGCAGTGGTGGGTTCAATCCCTGGTCAAGGAACTAAGATCTCACAAGCTGCACAGCACGGCTAAAGAAACAAACAAACAAATAAAAAGGGACTCACTTAAGAAAGATAGTAAGTAGATGCTAGTATAGATGGTGCATGGATACAGCAGAGCTCACAACGGCAGTGCGTGAACAGGGTAAGTCTGGGACAAGTGGGGTGCTGGGAAACACACAAGTTCTGGGGAGACCTCAATTTAAATCCTGGTTTGCAGCTTCCCAGCTGTGCAGCTGTGGGCAAGCCTCTTTGAGTTTTGGTTTCCTCATGTGGGAATGGAATAATGCAATCTCCTCTGAAGGGAGGCTTGTTGTGAGATGACCCAGGGAAAGCCTGGCTTGGGAGGCCACAGTAAGTGCTACTCCCATCCCTGCATCTGGGAAGGGCAGAGAACATTGCTACCTGGGAGGACAGTTTGAAGGATATAACCAAGGCAGGGTGTATGCATGCTTGGTGGGGATGAGTGGTGGGGAGAGAGACTAAGAAGGTCCACCACACGGAACAGGGAGTAAGAAAGCAGAGAGTGAGCGCATACAGAGCACCCCTGCAGACATGATTACCAGCTACTTCTGGTTCCTTGTGGGAAGTGTGAGGCCCACCCTCAATAGGGGAGGATGGACCCCAGCAGCACTGGCTCCAGGGCCCTCTGGTGCATATAATTCCTGAAGCATGCCTAGCTTTGGGGGTTTGCTTCTTGTAGCATCCCTCCAGAGGCCTGGGCAGAGAACCAAGAACGCTCTCCACTTTCCACAGTGAAAGAGACATTTTTTAAAAAAATATTTATTTTTAGCTGTGTTGGGTTTTCGTTGCTGCATGCTGGCTTTCTGTAGTTGTGGCGAGCAGGGCCTACTCTTCGTTGTGGTGCACGGGCTTCTCATTGCAGTGTCTCCTCTTGTTGCAGAGCACGGGCTCTAGAGCTCAGGCTCAGTAGTTGTGGCACAGGGCCTTAGTTGCTCCATAGCATGTGGGATCTTCCTGGACCAGGGATCGAACCCGTGTCCCCTGCATTTTATCCACTGTGGCACCAGGGAAGTTCCAGTAGCCACCTTTTATTTTTTTTTTTATTTTTATTTTTTAAATTTATTTATTATTTTTTGGGGGGTACACCAAGTTCAATCATCTGTTTTTATACACATATCCCCATATTCCCTCCCTCCCTCAACTCCCCCCACACCCTCCCTCGAGTCCCGCCCACCCTCCCCGTCCCAGTCCTCTAAGGCATCTTCCATCCTCGAGTTGGACTCCCTTTGTTATACAACTTCCCATGGGCTATCTATTTAACAGTTGGTACTATATATATGTCTGTGCTACTCTCTCGCTTCGTCTCAGCTTCCCCTTCACCCCCCCCCAAACCTCGAGTTCTCCAGTCCATTCTCTGCATCTGCGTTCTTGTTCTTGTCACTGAGTTCATCAGTACCATTTTTAGATTCCGTATATGTGAGTTAGCATACAATATTTGTCTTTCTCTTTCTGACTTACTTCACTCTGTATGACAGACTGTAGGTCTATCCACTTCATTACATATAGCTCCATCTCATCCCTTTTTTTTTTTTTCAAATTTTATTTATTTATTATTTTTGGGGGGGTACACCAAGTTCAATCATCTGTTTTTATACACATATCCCCGTATTCCCTCCCTTCCTTGACTCCCCCACCTCGAGTCCCCCCCACCCTCCCTGCCCCAGTCCTCTAAGGCATCTTCCATCCTCGAGTTGGACTCCCTTTGTTATACAACAACTTCCCACTGACTATTTTACAGTTGGTAGTATATATATGTCTGTGCTACTCTCTCGTTTCGTCTCAGCTTCCCCTTCACCCCCCGCCCCCTCCCAAACCTCGAGTTCTCCAGTCCATTCTCTGTATCTGCGTCCTTGTTCTTGTCACTGAGTTCATCAGTACCATTTTTAGAATCCATATATGAGTTAGCATACAATATTTGTCTTTCTCTTGCTGACTTACTTCACTCTGTATGACAGACTGTAGTTCTATCCACCTCATTACATATAGCTCCATCTCATCCCTTTATATAGCTGAGTAATATTCCATTGTATATATATGCCACATCTTCTTTATCCATTCATTTGTTGATGGGCATTTTGGTTGCTTCCATGTCCTGGCTATTGTAAATAGTGCTGCAATAAACCAGTAGCCATCTTTTAAAAAGTATTAAAGTGAGAAGTTCACCTGCCCAGGGGACGGGATACTCACTCATGCTGGCCAGTCAGTGTTTTTTTTTCTCTATAAGCAAATCTACACAGGAAGCCCAATTACCATCTGTATCAGTTACCAACAGCTGTAATAATGCTGCATAACAAATCACCCCAAAAGTTGGTGGCTTAAAATAATAAGCATTTATTTAGCTTAGGGGTCTTTGAGTTTGCAATTTGGACTGGGCTTAGCTGAGTAACTCTTCTGGTCTTGACTGGGCTTACTTACCCACCAGCTAACTTTGGCTGAGGGAACAGGGATGACTTGGACACGTCTCTCATCCTCCAGAAAGCTAAACTGTGCAGGCTTTCAGGTGGTGACAGAAGAGGTATAAGAGCTTGGGCAAGCCCAACTGTGCAAGTGCTTTTCAAGGCCCTACTTACTTCATGATAACAGACATCCCATTGGCCAAGCAAGGCCCTGGCTGACCCCAGGGTCAGAGTGGAGGGCCCTGCAAAGTTACATGGAAAAGGGTGTGGCTACAAGGGCTAAGAATCTACCAGACCCTCATAAAATTGATCTGTGAGAGTGAATTCAGAACAAGGGAAGTTATTTCTAGGATTTTAAAAGAGGGTGTCTCAGAGCTCCACAGCCTGGTGTGGGGATGCACCTGCCACACGAGGCCAGACGTCCCACAGCCTGCACCCAGTTCAGTCAGTGCCTGAGATACATGGACCCATCCTCACTTCTCTTCTGTTCGCTTATCCCTCCATCAGAGGTCCTCTGGGGCACAGGCTGTATCTCATTCACCTCTGTCTCCTGGGCCTGGCACTGGCCCTAGCACATGGTGCTATGGCAGACAACCTCCACTTGTCAATCAGTGAAATAAAGAGTGAAATAATAAACAGTGAATTCCTCAAGGACAGACAAGATACATCCTCAGGAATTCCCTGGCAGTCCAGTGGTTAGGCTCCATATTTTCACCACTGAGGGCCCTGGCTGCACCCTGGTTGGGGAAGTAAGATCCTGCAAGCCACACAGCATGGCCAAATAAACCAAAAAACAAACAAGCGAACAAAACCCCACATCCTTCTCTGATCCCCAGCATCTAGTGAAGACCATCATAGCCTATCTTTCTAATCAGATTTCTGAGCATCACTTTTCCTGTTTGGACCAAGCCCACTGCTGTTTCTATTTGCGCTGGAAACACAACATCTACTAAAACCTTCTCTCTTTTTAAAAGGAAAAAAAATAAAAATAAAAAAATAAAACCTTCTCACCTCTGCATGACTTTGCTGAGGGATGGGAGAAAAGAGAAACAGGGAAGCAGAGGTCCTGCTCACAAGGCCCTGGCATCAGAGCCTCTGCTCTTAGGAGCAACCAGCAGTGGTTTGTCCACAAAAGTGCTGGAGCCGTGGGTGCGATGGAGGTTGGACAGCTCAGCTGGGGGCCCTGGAATGGGGTTCACAGGGTCTTTCTGACCAGCCACAGCCAGCTCTCAGACAGCCTGTGGCTTGGAGGGAAAGGACGGATAGTGACCACAAGACCCAGAAAGCTTCCATCCTCTTTTCTGCTGCTCAGTGTAAGGATGAAAGCCTTGAAGCAGGGAGAGATCAAGCCCTGCCCCTTGGCCCTCCACAAATCCAAAGGCAGTTTCTGTAAACTCCAGACCATCACCTGGAGAGCTATGTTGCACCTGTCTTGCTTGGAGGGCTTGGGTGTTAAGGCTGGAGCTGCTGAGGCTGTGACATCATCTCTAAGAGAGTCAGGGCCTGGGGTGGGACCTATAGGGAACCAAGAGAGGGTCTCTGCGAAGCAAAGCTGTACCCCATGGACCAAGACAAGATGCTGGTCAGGAGTCAGGAGCAGAAGAGTAATGATGACGGTTTCGTGTTTTGAGGTTGCAGACAGAGCCTCAGTGCGTAGGCCCTGAAGGCTCACTGCCTGGCTTCCAATTCCAGCTCCCCCACTTCCTGCCTGTGGCTTCCGGCAAGCAGCTTAAACTCACCGGGCCGCATTTGTCTCACCTGCACAAGAGGAATGATAGTTGTGTCCGTCTCATAACCCTGTTGTAAGGCCTGAGTGACGTCATTTGAGGAAAGCTCTAAGCAGTGCTGGGCATGCCATCGGCCAACACCACCGTTAGCCGTGATCACGAGTGTCACTCGGGTGCCAGGTACTGTGCTGAGCACATCACAAGGGTGACTTCTTTAGTCCTCACACCATGAGATGAGGTTCGTTTAACTTCCCTTTTCACAGCTGAGACACAGAAGTGGGGAGAGGTTAAATAACGCGGGCAAGGTCAGCCAGCTGACCCATGGGAGAGCAGGATTCTACCTTAGGCCTGACTCCCAAGCAGCTGCCCTGAACTGCTCTGCCCTATTTCTCCAACACGTGTCCCAGGGCATCACCAGACATGAACGTTTCAATACATACTAACCAAAATCTACTGTGAAACAAAATGTTCATCTCAGCATCATAATATGCTTTTAACTACATGCTGTGATGTGCAGTTATGTAAAATGTGTTCACATTGTCCTTTTAGAGAATTCTCCTTCTTGGCAGGAGTATCTGGGTTTAGGCGAGACCTGGGACCCAGGAAAGACTACCTCTCAGGTTACGAGATGGTAGATTTCTCCTCTATACGTCTTCTCCTTGGACGCCTTTTGTTATTTCCAGTGGATAGCTTCAACTTTTCTACCATCTGCCTTGAAATGTCTGACCGCTGACAGGTGAGGAGCACTCCTTACCTCCGGTCACCTGTCCCGCCAATGCCATGTCACCTGTCTGGGGAGGATCCTGATGCCGGTCTTCAAGGCCAGAGGGTTCACTGGGAAACCAAACAAGGCGGCCTTAACTGGGAGCTGACCAGCACCCTCAGCTTCACAGCTGCAGGATGGCAAGTCCTCCATCCTCAGACACGACAGGCTATGCCAAAAACATGCTGTCAGTGCAGGTCTCCCAGCCCTGCTTGCTGTTTAATGCCGCGTGAGCTTCCCCATCATGGCAACTTCCTGCCTAGCCACCACAGCAGCAGATGGACGGAAAGATAAAAGTAAGACTCTCAGCTCTCCCAGCGACATCTTTCCCTGGGGGTATTTAAAAATATGAACAAGGTTTGGGCCAGTGCCGCCCTTGCTGAGCTGAAGAGATGGAGCAGATGACCCCCATCCGATGGCCAGCATCAGTCACAGGTGCCTCTGCAATGACCCCGACAGATACGCCCCATCTAAGGTTCAGGGTCGGGCAAAAGGGATTTTGCTTATGGATTTTGAAGACTGAAAGTGATTAAGGGAGGAAATGACGGGGAGAGGACAGCTTTTACCACCCCAGTTTGATGTCTGATACGGGAGCCTGTGCGACAGGTCTCATGAGACTACTTCAGATGCGGCAGGACAGGCTGCAGCCTGTGTGCCCTGCACAGGCTCTGAATGAGGTCAGCGAGCAGTGATGTGTCAAAGAGAGGAATGAGTCCAGCTTCTGTTCATCATGGATCCTCGGGGGGTTGCTGGCCCTTGCCATATGTTTATTAATTTTTAAAAAATGTCCTGTGGCCGGCCTGGTTTTACTTAATGCCTAATAAAGGAAAAAACTGTTTACACAGCACCCCTGGGTCTGACACTGGGCAGCTGAAGTTAGCAAGAACCTTCACTTTCAGAGACACAAGCCAGCAGCCTGGGAAGAAAACAATTCCTTTAAAAGCATGTCATTCCCAGGTGAAAGAGGCAGCAGCTAAATGTTATGTTAAATAAGACAAAATCAGGGTTAGGAAAGATCAAACCCCTGGGGGAAAAAGCCCAAACAGCAGCATAGCTGCTGGCATTTGTTGCATAAGAGTCCAGGATAGATGGGTAAGTCACGGCCCAATTCATATGCACTTCTGACAGTCCAGATCTCTCTCTACATAAAGTGTTTTTTTTTTTTTAATATTTATTTATTTGGTTGCACTGGGTCTTAGTTGTGGCTCGCCAGCTCCTTAGTTGCGGCTCGCTGGCTCCCTAGTTGCAGCATGAGAACTCCTAGCTGTGGCATGCATGCAGGACCCAGCTCCCTGAGCAGGGATCGAACCTTGGCCCCCTGCATTGGGAGCTCAAAGTCTTAACCACTGTGCCACCAGGTAAGTCCCACACAATATATCAAATGAGGCCCGAGAGACAGGCCAGAGTCAGCAGTGAGTTCCCAGGGTGATCCATGTCTGCTTCTGCGCCCCCGTTCTCACTCCCATTCCTTGCTCAGGTGACAGTGCTACAGATTTTTCCATTGAAGTCCTCAACACCAGGGTCTGTTTTCTCTCCTGTCTTTACTGGCTGGTAAGACACCCTGCGGTTCTTCAACAGGCCTGGCTTTCCTACCTGCAGAAGGCTCTGCCCTGCATGAAGCCCTAGTGACCTCACTGACATGCCAGGCCTTTTGCATTAAGAGACAGGTTCTAAATCTCAGGCTGAGGCCATGACCAAACGCTGACACCTAACATCTACGGAGAGCTTACTGTGTGCTGGGGACCACGGAAGAGCTCTGTGTGTTTTTATCTCTTCACATCTGATGTTTACAAATAGTTAAGACAGAGAGTGTCATCATCCCCATTTTATAGATGAGGAAACTGAGGCTCAAGCCAATTCATTTATCCAGCAAGCAAGCAGCAGAGCCAGGATAGGACCTGTAATCAGTGCCGGCCCTGCTTCCTCACTTATGGGAGCTACCGTGGGGGACCAAGTGCTGACTGTGGGAGGCATGTGGCAGCTTCCTGTCCCCCTTCCTGTGACACACAGGTCATGGCTCAGAACCGTCAAGCTTCTTTGCTATAACTTCTCAAAGTGTTGACTTCTACATAGTTTAAACCAGTAAGGTTGCCTGTTCTGGCAGAAAGTTCATGAGCTTTGGAGACAGAGTGAACTAGGCAAGATTCTGGCTTTCTCTCTGAATAGTGACTTGAGCTTGGACAAATCACTCTCTGAGCCCACTTTCTCATCTACAAAATAGGCGTGACACCACCTGTCTGCAGGAGAGCTGTGAAGCTCAATTGAGATTACGTAAGTAAATAAAGCCTGGTTCTCTCCTCTCCTCTCCTCAGCCAGGGACACTGAGGGGCAGGCAGGACCACGAGGAAGCTCCGTGGGAACCCTGAAGCTCAATACTGCTGGAAATATGAACGTCCTGCCTGCGTGCAGCTCTCGTGCTCACCAACCACTTGCCTAGCAGTTCTGGCCTACCTTCCTCCGATCCACACCTTTAATGGTCCTGGCCCAGTCTGGGTGATGGCCGTTCTGAGTGGATTACAGCTCCAAGGGGGAAAATTCCTCCAGTGAGACCACCCTCCTGAAAATGCAGAAATCTTCTGATCCTAGAGCCAAACACTTTCAACTAATTCATCCTAACATTATTTCTTATACGTTATTAGTTTGTCAACTAAAATAATCATGGAGACTGTAGAAATATAGAAAATATTTGCTATAAAACCTATGATTGTGACCTTGTAAAGCTCTATAAACATATGCCTGCGGATTACATGAGAACAGACAAAATTAAAATAGTTGTGTGAGGGCTGGGGAGTTGCGATTTTCCTTTTTAAAATAATCTTTAATGTTCGATTACGGTTCAGTTTACCCAGTGAGCATTTTAGAGAAAATCTGATGAGGATGCTGACTCTTAGGCAGCACGCCAACACCATTCCTGCCCGCTGCCTTCATTCTGCCTCCTGGGCCTTTGAAGGATGCCGCTCAGGGGGCTTGGATCAGCTTCCCTTGGCAGAAAGAACCATCCCAGGTTAGAAGGGGGAATTTCACTGGAACAAAGCCCTGGGTAACCTGGGGAGCGTTCCACACAGCATGTGCAGCTGGCTGCACCTTTGCACGGAGCACGCCTCTGGCTGAAGCAACGAGCCGGCACAATCGCTTCCCCTACAGTGCCCTCCTGTGGAGCCAGAGAAAGTTGGGTTCGAGCACCGGTTATGTGGACAAACTGCTTTGAGGCTTAGAACAAAACCACAAGGTCTTAGAATGAGATACACTGAACATTTACATGTCCTCAGGAGAGAGGCAGGTCCATCACTGGAGGCAGGACCAACGGTCTGGGTGGGCTGAGCGTCTACGGAGAAGCAGGACATCAAGGCCAGTACCCGGCATAAGCAGTGAGTGTTCAGGGAACAAGGCCAGGCAGGCAGCAGCACTCAGCTCAACGTGGCTTTTCAAAGAGGTATTCGAGATCTGGGGCCCGCAGTCGCTGCTCTTTGTTTTTATTCTTAGCAAAGTCTCTCAGCAGGGCCATGACTTCGTTTTCAAATATTTCTGGGGCTGGTTTTGCTTCTGCAAGAGAAGGATGGGCAAAAAGAATTACGTTGGTCAGTCAATTGTCAGGTATTACGTTGGTCAGTCAATTGTCGGGTATAAGGATCTTAAAACTCGAAACTCTGGCCTTGGCCAAAAAACCTCAGTGGATACACAGAGCAGCTCCATTCTTCCTCTGGATATACATGGCAGCCTGTACCATGGGTCGGCAACCTACAGCAGCCAGTATTTGTAAAGAGCTTTATTGGAACAGCTGCTCTCACTTGTTTACACATTGTCCGTGGCTGCTTTTGTGCTATGATGGCAGAGTTGAGTAGCTGCCACAGAGACAATATGGCCGCAAGACTACAACATTTACTATCTGGTCTTTCATGAACAATTTTGCCTGTTCAGTAGTGGCCATACTGTTTTGCTCTCCATTTGGTACTTCAGTTGTTTTTTGAGTACTGTGTTTTCCCTTCTAGTCTATAAATTTCCTGAGGCAAAAGTCCTTGGATGTAAGTGACAGTAACTGATAACTAGTAAACTTAAGCATAAACTAATTTACTGGGGGCTTCCCTGATGGCACAGTGGTTGAGAGTCTGCCTGCCAATGCAGGGAACACAGGTTTGATCCCTGGGCCAGGAAGATCCCACATGCTTCAGAGCGACTATGCCCGTGCACTACAGCTACTGAGCCTGAGCTTTAGAGCCCACGTGCCACAACTACTGAGCCCACGTGCTGCAACTACTGAAACCCATGCAGCTAGAGCCCGTGCTCTGCAACAAGAGAAGCCACCGAAATAAGAAGCCCGAGCATAGCAACGAAGAGTGGCCCCCACTCACCACAACTAGAGAAAGCCCGCACAGAACAATGAAGACCCAACACACCAATAAATAAATAAGTACATAAATAAATAAAATTAAAAAAAAATTTACTGGAAGGCAAATAGAGGCCCACAACATTGAGATGAACCTGGAGAACCAGATTTGGATGGAGAGGCAACAAAGGCACCGAGAGCAAAGAGACGAGGATGCCAGCCTCAGGTCAGCAGAAGGGCATCTGGCAGGATGCTGATCACCTTCGACCTTTCTTTCCACCCCTGAAATGCTCTCTTAAGGTTCAAATTACAAGCAAAGCCCCCCATTGGGAAATCTTAGGTAATATGCTTTGGAATTACCCTCCTTGCAAGACTAAATGCAACACTAGGAGAGGGAATTCCTCAAAACAAAGTTTGATTTCCCCTCACTTGGCACAGAGCCTGGCATCTGGGTTTTTGTGCGTGACAATCAGAAGAAGATCAAGGAGACCTGGGTGTCCCCCTAGGATGCTGAAAGCTGGAAAGAACATTACACTCATCCCAACAAGAAAAAGTTGGATAAACTAGAACTATCATAACTTTCTTGAAGTCATCAGAGAGCTGAGGTCACAGGGCACCCAAAGAGAATAAAATCTAAGGGAAGAGAGACCCCTCAAAGGAGAAAATGGATATGAACACATGCCCACTTGAGACAGGGCACTAGGAGAGGCACTGGGCACCACAAAAAGAGGTAAGAAGAATTTAGCTCAAATTACTCATCAACTGCTGAAAGCCAAGTGTAGGCTGGCACGAGCGTACAAAATCTCTGGGAGCCACAGACACAAGGAGAATTTACCCCAATGTGCAAGTTCTTTTCAACAGCCCCCTCCTGAGTATATGCATGGCAAAGACTGAGTCCAGAACAGGAGGCTGGAGAAAGCCTCCCTCAGTGATACAGCCCAGAGGGAGGGGAGCAGCCAATACTAATGCCTAGCCTGGCCCTTCTTCTCTACAAAACAAAAGACTCGAGGGGCTGGGAGTAGATCAGTAAATGCTGTCTGCTACAGGGCACATGTGAGGACCCACTGGGGCTGGTGGAAGGGTAAAAGAAAAAAAAAAAACCTCTACCCCAGTGGGATCAACAGGATCACTGAGAAAGCCCATCTCCATGACCCATGGCCACAGGAACTGAGGCTGGACCAGGATAATAGAGAATACCCTCCCCTCCCTTTCCCAAACTAACAAGCACCAAGTGGAAATCAGTAGGTATCTACTACTGGGGGAGGGCAAGAGCATGGAGAGAGATTCCCTTTGAAGCACAGAAATACAGGTAACAATAGAGGCTGGTGGTGAACTGAAGGGAACCAAAGCAATAACAAAATCCAAAGTGAGCTTAACTCCTAACTACACTGACTCGATTCCCATTCCAACAGCCTGACAGAAGAAGCGCGCCCATTTCTTAGCATAAATACTACTTGCTTCAGTTTTTACTGTCTTACTCATGATATCTAACATTTAATCAAAAATTATGAAATACACACACACAAAAGTGAAAAACAACACATTGTGAAGGGACAACGGAACCAACAGAAACAGACTCAGGGATGACAAAGATGTTAGAACTATTAGGGGATTTAAATAAAGTAACTATGACTACTATGTTAAAGGTGCTAGTGGGGGCTTCCTAGGTGGCGCAGTGGTTAAGAATCTGCATGCCAATGCAGGGGACATGGGTTCGATCGCTGCTCCAGGAAGATCCCACATGCCACAGAGCAACTAAGCCCGTGTGCTACAACTATTGAGCCTGCACTTTAGAGCCTGTGAGCCACAATTACTGAGCCCATGTGCTGCAACTACTGAAGCCCAAGTGCCTAGAGCCCATGCTCCACAACAAGAGAAGCCATGGCAATAAGGAGCCCGCGCACCACAACAAAGAGTAGCCCCCACTCACCACAACTGAAGAAAGCCCGCGCACAGCAAAAAAGACCCAACACAGCCAATAAAATAAATAAATAAATAAATAAAATAAAAAAAAGGTGCTAGTGGAAAAAGCGGGAAAAATGTATGAACTGATGAAGAGCACCAGCAGAGATGTGGAAATTGTAAAAGTCAAATGGAAATGTTAAAAATAAAAATAGAAATATAGTAGCCCATAAGCAGAATGGGCTCATTATAAGATTTAACATGGTGGTGGAGAAAAGATGGCGGCGAAGTAGAGCGACGTGGAGTGCATCCCTCTCCACAGATGCATTGGGAATGCACAGAAGGACGCAGTAATTCCCACAGAGAACCAGCTGAACACCAGCAGACGGCCTCGGACACCAGAAAGGGCTGCGGGGAGCCCGACATAGCCGGTAGGGAGGCATCTACGAGGGCTCAAAGAGGGTGAAGCGGCGGAGCTGTGGCAGACGGGAGGGAGTGAGAAACATACGGAGGGTCCGCCGCGCAGCTCAGCGTTCCCGGACCGAGACATCGATCTGCGGCTGAACGGAGGGTCCGGGAGCGGGAGCGTGGGAACCGGAGAGCTGGTTCAGGGTGAGAAACATTGTTGCCGGTAGGGTGACGGACCGAGAGGACAGGAGGGAGGAGGTCCGCGGAGAGGAGTGCCGATCCCTGAGAGCTGCCCGGCCATGATGGCGGCTGGAGGCTGCAGGCTCACGGGCGGGGGGGAGGAGCCGCGTGCATAGCCTCTCCCTCTCTTTCGGCGCCTCTGCAACAGGCAGTGGAGAGATGCCCTGCGGGCCACCTAAGGCGCTCAGGGATAACAAGCACCCTCAGGCACTTGGGTGGGGCTAGAGTAAAACCCCTTGCAACGCCAGCAGCAGGGAGGCTGCCGAGAGAAAAAAAAAAAAACAACAGCATCAAAAAGAAAAAAACCCCCGAGAGAGGCCCAACTCTAAGACTTTCTGTTTACGCCTGAGCCACCAGCGCCCTCTGCAACAGGCACCTCCAAGCCTGACTGAAACAACAGTGCGCCACTGCTCACTCACTCCCAGGAGAAGGAGCCACTATTGTACCCTCTCCCTCCCCACACACCGACGCTTACAGACGAACAATAAAGGAACCTCTGCTGGTCACAGAATAACACAAAAAAAACCCAAGGCAAGGAGAAGGACACTTACAGCTGAGACGCTAAGGAAACAGAAATAGTAGTATCAATACCTATTGAACTGGTCCATTCTGGGATCAGTTCTGGATTTTTTTTTTTTTTTTTTGATTTATTAAATACGATCTTAGCCCTAAGGGATCTACAAGTTTTATAACATAATTTTTTAATGATATTTTTTATTCTTTTTTTTTTTTGCCTTTTTATATACTTCTATATCTAGCTAAGTTTTTGGTAGTACGGACAAAATATCTCTCATACTTTCCTTTTATCCCTATCTTTTATACATTTCTATTCCTTTCTTTTTATTTGCATATTTCCAACCACATTACGCTCTTCTGTTCCCCTTTCTTCCAGCCTTTTTAAGTTTATCTTAACATACTTATAAGCAACACTATTGGTCTGCTCAGACTCCTTGCTCTATTCTCCAGATGACGCACTGCCTTGGTATTTAATATTAGGCTTTTGTCTTTATCTTAGTTCTTAGTACAGTTGTCTAATTACATTCTGAGAATCTCCATTCTCTCTGGTGGTACTCCAGCTCTTTTCTATATTTGATCCTAGCTTACAAAATCTCCCTGGATTGATGTTTGTATGTGTAGGGTGTTATTTGTTGTTTGTTTGCTTTTGCTTTTGTCTCTGATTTCTTCTGTTTCAGTTGTCAATTTCTGCTGGGTTTCTCTTTGAATATCTGATAGCACACTGGGGTTCTGTCAGGTCTTTCTAGAGCCTTATGTCCTAATGGATTCAGTAATTGTGTGTCTTATACATGTATGTGTTTCCTAGACTTAATATTCGTTTAATCCAATACTTGGACATTAGTCTGAGGCTTGGACAGTCTTCTATAAACACCTCTATCGCCAGGACAAGCAACCCCAAAAGTTTGGATAACCATGAGGAAACAAAGAAACACCATGCAGGCAAAGGAGCAGGAAAAAAACCCACAAGACCAAATAAATGAAGAGGAAATAGGAAAAATGCCTGAAAAAGAATTTAGAGTAATGATAGTAAAAATGATACAAAATCTCGATAACAAAATAGAGAAAGTACAAGAAACAGTTCATAAGAACTCAGAAAAACAAACAGCAATGGATAACAAAATAACTGAAATTAAAAATACTCTAGATGCTATAACCAGCAGAATGACTGAGGCAGAAGAACGAATAAGTGAGTTGGAAGATAGAATGGGGGAAATAACTGCCACAGAGCAGGAAAAAGAAAAAAGAATAAAAAGATTAGAAGACAGTCTCAGAGACCTCAGTGATAACCTTAAACGTACCAACATTCGAATTATAGGCATCCCAGAAGAAGAAGAAAACAAGAAAGGGTCTGAGAAAATATTTGAAGAGGTTATAGTGGAAAACTTCCCCAACATGGGAAAGGAAATAATTCACCAAGTCCAAGAAGCACAGAGAGTCCCATACAGAATAAACCCAAGGAGAAATACACCAAGACACATATTAATCAAACTAATGACAATTAAACACAAAGAAAAAATATTAAAAGCAGCAAGAGAAAAGCAACAAACAACATATAAGGGAAAACTCATAAGGATAACAGCTGACCTTTCTACAGAAAGTCTGCAGGCCAGAAGGGAATGGCAGGATGTACTGAAAGTCCTGAAAGAGAGACACCTACAGCCAAGAATACTCTACCCAGCAAGAATCTCATTCAGATTTGAGGGAGAAATCAAAAGCTTTCCAGACAAGCAAAAGTTAAGAGAATTCAGCACCACCAAACCAGCCTTACAACAAGTGCTAAAGGAACTTCTCTAAGTAGGAAACACAAGAAAAGGAAAACACCTACAAATACAAACCCAAAACAATTAAGAAAATGGGAATTGGAACACACATGTCAATAATCACTTTAAATGTAAATGGATTAAATGCTCCAACCAAAAGACACAGACTGGCTGAATGGATACAAAAACAAGACCCTTCTCTATGCTGCCTACAAGAAACCCACTTCAGACCAAGGGATACATATAGACTGAAAGTAAAGGGATGGAAAAAGATATTCCATGCAAATGGAAGCCAAAAGAAAGCTGAAGTAGCAATACTCATACCAGACAAATTAGACTTGAAAGTAAAGACTATTAAAAGAGACAAGGAAGGACACTACCTAATGATCAAGGGATCCATTCAAGAAGAACATATCACAATGGTAAATATCTATGCCCCCAATATAGGAGCACCTCAATACATAAGGCAAATGCTAACAGCTATGAAAGGGGACATCGACAGTAACACAATAATAGTGGGAGACTTGAACACCCCACTTACATCAATGGACAGATCATCCAAACAGAAAATCAATAAAGACACACAAGCTTTAAATGACACATTAGACCATCTCGACTTCATTGATATTTATAGGACATTCCATCCAAAAACGACAGACTACACTTTCTTCTCAAGTGCACACAGAACATTTTCCAGGATAGATCACATCTTGGGTCACAAATCAAACCTCAGCAAATTCAAGAAAATTGAAATCATATCAAGCATCTTCTCAGACCACAACGCCATGAGACTAGATATCAATTACAGGAAAAAAACTGCAAAAAATACAAACACATGGAGGCTAAACAATTCCCTCTTAAACAACCAAGGAATCACTACAGAAATCAAAGAGGAAATCAAAAAATATCTAGAAACAAATGACAACGAAAACACAACAACCCAAAACCTATGGGATGCAGCAAAAGCAGTTCTAAGAGGGAAGTTTATAGCAATACAGTCCTACCTTAAGAAATAAGACAATTATCCAATAAACAACCTAACCTTACACCTAAAACAACTAGAGAAAGAAGAACAAAGAAACCCCAAAGTGAGCAGAAGGAAAGAAATCATAAAGATCAGAGCAGAAATAAATGAAAAAGAAAGGAAAGAAACCATAAGAAAAATAAATAAAACTAAAAGCTGGTTCTTTGAGAAGACTAACAAAATTGATAAACCATTAGCCAGACTCATCAAGAAAAAAAGGGAGAAGATGCAAATCAACAGAATTAGAAATGAAAAAGGAGAAGTAACAACGGACACCTCAGAAATACAAAAGATCATGAGAGACTACTACAAGCAACTATATACCAATCAATTGGATAACCTGGAAGAAATGGATACATTCTTAGAAAAATACAATCTTCCAAGACTGAACCAGGAAGAAATAGAAACCACGAACAGACCAATCACAAGTATGGAAATTGAGGCAGTGATTAAAAATCTCCCAACATACAAAAGCCCAGGACCAGATGGGTTCACGGGCGAATTCTATCAAACATTTCGAGAAGAGTTAACACCTATCCTTCTCAAACTCTTCCAAAATATTGCAGAAGGCGGAGCACTCCCAAACTCATTCTACGAGGCCACCATCACCCTGATATCAAAACCAGGCAAAGATGTCACAAAAAAAGAAAACTACAGACCAATATCACTGATGAATATAGATGCAAAAATCCTCAACAAAATACTAGCTAACAGACTCCAACAGCACATTAAAAAAATCATACACCATGATCAAGTGGGGTTTATCCCTGGGATGCATGGATCCTTCAATATACGCAAATCAATCAACGTGATACATCATATCAACAAATTGAAGGATAAAAACCATATGATCATTTCAATAGATGCAGAAAAAGCTTTTGACAAAGTTCAACATCCATTTATGATAAAAGCTCTCCAGAAAATGGGCATAGAAGGAAATTACCTCAACATAATAAAAGCCATATATGAAAAACCAAAAGCCAACATTGTTCTCAATGGGGAAAAACTGGAAGAATTCCGTCTAAGAACAGGAACAAGACAAGGGTGTTCACTCTCACCACTATTATTCAACATAGTTTTGGAAGTTTTAGCCACAGCAATCAGAGAAGAAAAAGAAATAAAAGGAATCCAAATTGGAAAAGAAGAAGTAAAATTGTCACTCTTTGCAGATGACATGACATTATATATAGAAAACCCTAAAGACTCTACCAGAAAACTGCTAGCACTAATTGATGAGTTTAGTAAAGTAGCAGGATACAAAATGAATGCACAGAAATCTCTTGCATTCCTATACACTAACAACGGAAGAGCAGAAAGAGAAATTAAGAAAACTCTCCCATTCACCATTGCAACAAAAAGAATAAAATACCTAGGAATAAACCTGCCTAAGGAGGCAAAAGATCTGTATGCAGAAAACTTTAATACATTGATGAAAGAAATCAAAGACGACACAAACAGATGGAAGGATATACCATGTTCCTGGACTGGAAGAATCAACATCGTGAAAATGACTGTACTACCCAAAGCAATTTACAGATTCAATGCAATCCCAATCAAATTACCAATGGCATTTTTCACAGAACTAGAGCAAGAAATCTTACGATTTGTATGGAAACGCAAAAGACCCCGAATAGCCAAAGCAATCTTGAGAAGGAAAAATGGAGTTGGTGGAATCAGGCTTCCTGACTTCAAACGATACTACAAGGCCATAGTGATCAAGACAGTATGGTACTGGCACAAAAATAGAAAGGACGATCAATGGAATAGAATAGAGAACTCAGAAGTAAGCCCAAACACATATGGGCACCTTATCTTTGACAAAGGAGGCACGAATATACAATGGAAAAAAGACAGCCTCTTCAATAAGTGGTGCTGGGAAAATTGGACAGCAACATGTAAAAGAATGAAATTAGAACACTTCCTAACACCATACACAAAAATAACCTCCAAATGGATTAAAGACCTACATGTAAGGCCAGACACTATAAAACTCCTAGAGGAAAACATAGGCAGAACACTCTATGACATACATCAAAGCAACATCCTTTCTGACCCACCTCCTAGAATCAGGGAAATAAAATCAAGAATAAACGAATGGGACCTCATGAAACTTAAAAGCTTTTGCACAGCAAAAGAAACCATAAACAAGACTAAAAGGCAACCCTCAGAATGGGAAAAAATAATTGCCTATGAAACAACGGACAAAGGATTAACCTCCAAAATATACAAGCAGCTCATGAAGCTTCATACCAAAAAAGCAAATAACCCAATCCACAAATGGGCAGAAGACCTAAATAGACATTTCTCCAAAGAAGACATACAGATGGCCAACAAACACATGAAAAGATGCTCAACATCACTCATCATCAGAGAAATGCAAGTCAAAGCCACAATGAGGTATCACCTCACACCAATCAGAATGGCCATCATCACAAAGTTTGGAAATCACAAATGTTGGAGAGGGTGTGGAGAAAAGGGAACTCTCCTGCACTGTTGGTGGGACTGTAAGTTGGTACAGCCACTATGGAAAACAATTTGGAGGTTCCTTAAAAAACTACAAATAGAACTACCATATGATCCAGTAATCCCACTCCTGGGCATATACCCAAAGAAAACCATAATCCCAAAAGAAACTTGTACCATAATGTTTATTGCAGCACTATTTACAATAGCCAGGACATGGAAGCAACCAAAATGCCCATCAACAAATGAATGGATACAGAAGATGTGGCATATATATACAATGGAATATTACTCAGCTATAAAAAGGGATGAGATGGAGCTATATGTAATGAGATGGATAGAACTACAATCTGTCATACAGAGTGAAGTAAGTCAGAAAGAGAAAGACAAATATTGTATGCTAACTCACATATACGCGAATCTAAAAACGGTACTGATGAACTCAGTGACAAGAACAAGGATGCAGATACAGAGAATGGAGTGGAGAACTCGAGGTATGGGAGGGGGCAGGGGGTGAAGGGGAAACTGAGACAAAGTGAGAGAGTAGCACAGACATATATATACTACCAACTGTAAAATAGTCAGTGGGAAGTTGTTGTATAACAAAGGGAGTCCAACTCGAGGATGGAAGATGCCTTAGAGGACTGGGGCAGGGAGGGTGGGGGGGACTCGAGGGGGGGGAGTCAAGGAAGGGAGGGAATACGGGGATATGTGTATAAAAACAGATGATTGAACCTGGTGTACCCCCCAAAAAATAAAAAAAAAAAAATATTTAACATGGTCAAGGAAAGAATTAGTGAATTGGAAGAAAGGTCAATAGATATTATCTGGTACAAATTACTCAAACTAATACATAAAGAGAAAAATAAGAAAGACACAAAACACAGAATCTAAAAGCTGTGGAACAGTATCAGTCTAAACAAAGTGTAACTGGAATCCCAGAAGGAAAAGAGGAAGAAAATGAGGTAGAAGAAATACACGAAGAGATAATGGATGAAAAATTTCCAACAATAACGTAAGACAGAAAACACAGATACAAATCCAGCTCAACTCCTAGCCAGACTGACTCGATCCTGCACACTAGCAACCTCACAAAGCAACCTCACAAAACAAGAGTGCCCATGTAAAGCGCTGAAGGAAAGAGTTGTGAATCTGTAGTTCTATACCCACTGAAAGTCTCTTTTGAAAATGACCAATGAAAGCTGAGAGAATTCATAATGGTCAGCCTACATTACAAGAAATATTAAGGGAAGTTCTTCAAAGAGAAGGAATATGAAACCAGAAACATGAATCTACATAAAGAAATGAAGATCTCCAGAGATGATTAAAATGAAGGTAAACATAAACTGTAATGTACCTTATACATAACACATGTTATATGTTACATGCATATTTATATATAATGTGTTATAACATATTTACAAATACAAAATACAATGTATTCTTTCCCTTATTTTAAATTGCTCTAAAGATAACTGTCTAAAGCAAAACAACAGAAATGTAGTGTAGACTTCCAACGTAAGTAAAAGTAAAAAGTATGACAACAATAGCACAAAACATGGAAGGGAGGAATTGGAGTGTGTGTACTACTGAAAGTTCTTACATTATACATGAAGCAGTATATTATTACCTGAAGGTAGACTGATTAATTAAACATGTATACTGTAAACCCTAGGGCAATCACTAAAAAAATTATAGAGAGTTATAAATAATTAACCAATTGCGCAGATAAAATGAAATTTTAAATACGCCAGAAAAAAAAAATCCATGGAAACAGAAGGGGAAGAGAACAAAAGAACAGACAGTAGAAATGGGAAACAAAAAAAGATGATAGATTTTAATTCAACCACACTCATAATTATGTGTAACTGGCCAAAACACACCAGTGAAAAGATAGAGACTATAAGATCTGATAGAAAAGAATGACTACACATGTTGTCTATAAGAAGCTCAATTTACATATAAAGGCAAAGATAAATAAAAGTAAAACAATGGTGCGGTAGGCAGCCTTCTAGGTTGGCCCCCAGCATCTCCCACTCCCTGTGAACAAGCCCTGTGTGATCCCCAGGACTGCGAGTACGACACTCTTTACACCCATCACTGGGTTATGTTATTTGGCACAGTCAGGACAGGAAAATTATCCAGGTGGTTCTGACCTAAACACCTGAGCTCTTTAAAAGCAGAATTTTCTCCAGCTGGTGGCAGAAGGGGAAGTCAGAGAGATTTGAAACATGAGAGGGATTCCATGTGAGGGCGGATCTCCAACGCTGAGATGGAGGGGGACATGTGGGAAGAACCCGAGAGTGGCTTCTAGATGCTGAAAGAGATGACAGCAAGCAAGACAGGATCTCAGTCCTACGACTCAGGAAATGAACGCTCCCAGCAACCTGAATGAGCTTCCGGCAAGCATGTAGAAGCGATGACATTGATTTCAGGCTGTGAGATCTGGGCACAGCTTCTGACCTACGGGACTGTGAGCTAATAAATGGTTGTTGCTTAAAGTCACTCAAGTTTGTGATAACAACAGAAAACTAATACATGGGACTTCCCTGGTGGTGCAATGGTTAAGAATCTACCTGCCAGCAGAGGGGACATGAGTTTGAGCCCTGGTCCGGGAAGATCCCACATGCCGCGACACAACTAAGTCCGTGTGCCACAACTACTGAGGCTGCACTCTACAGCCTGTGAGCCACAACTATTGAGCCCACGTGCCGCAACTACTGAAGCCCAAGCACCTAGAGCCTGTGCTCCACAAGAGAAGCCACCGCACCGCAATGAAGAGTAGCCCCTGTTTGCCTCAACTAGAGAAAGCCCTCGCACAGCAACAAAGACCCAACACAATTAATTAATTAAAAAAATAGGAAAACTGGTATAAATGGAAAAATACATACCATGCAAACACTAATCAAAAGAAAGCTGGAGTGTCTACTATGAGACACTTTGGAACTATCAGCAATAAAGACAGACATTATATAATGATAAAGGACTCAATTCATTAAGAAGATCTATCGATCCTGAATATGTCTTCACATAATAACAAAGCAATAAAATATATGAAGCAAAAACTGTGATAACTGAAAGCAGTAATAGACAAATCCACAATTATAGTTGGGGGTTTCAACACTCCTCATTAATGGAAACAAAGTACAGAGAGAATCAACCAGAATACACAAGACGTGAAGAACCAGCCAAACAACTTGACCTTGCTGACATTTACAGAAAACTTCATCAACAAGTGCAGAACATGTTCTGTTTAAATGAATGCATACAGAACATTTATCAAGATACACACATTTCAGGCAATTTAAAAGAATTGAAATTATGTAACATACATTCTGTGGCAACAGTGGAATCAATAACACAGAAAAATACCGGGAAATTCTAGAAATATCTGAAAAGTAAACATACTTCTAAATAATTCATAGGTCAAACAGGAAGTCGCAAGGGAAATCAGAAACTATTTTGAATTGAATGAAAATGAAAACACAACACATCCAAATTTGTATCATAAAGCTAAAGCAGTAGAGGGAAATTTATAGCATCAAATGTTGGTAGTGGAACAGAAAACAAAAAACGTAGTTTAAAAAAAAAGGTGGGAGGAAGATTTAAAGAGGCATATCGCCAAAGAGGAATAAATGGCAAATGACTTGAAAAGACCCTCAATACCCTTAGTCATTAGGGTTGTGCCAATTAAAACTACAGTGATACATCACCACATACTTCTTAGAATGGCTAAAAACAAAGACAAATAAAGCCCTGATAATACCAAGTGTTGGTAAAGATGTGGAACATCTACCCCTCCCTTCACACTCAGTCCCGGGCAATCACTGGTCTGTTTTCTGCCATATAGTTTTGCCTTTTCTAGAATATCATATAAACAGAATCACACAATATGTAGTCTTTTGGTCTGGCATAGGAGTTGGCAAACTATGGCATGCTGCCTGTTTTTATATGGCCTGTGAGCTAAGAATGATTTTTAACTGCCTGAGAGAAAAAAGTCAAAAGAATATTTCATGACACATGAAAATTACACAACATTCAAATTTTAATGTACACCAATAAAGTTTTATTGAAACACAGTCACATTCATTTGTTTACCTGGCAGTTTGCAAGCACAATGGCAGAGTTGAATAGTTATGACAGATACTGTACAGTCTGCAAAGCCTAAAATATTTACTAACTGGCCCATTATAGACCCTTCGCCTGGGTATTTACCCAAGAAAAACTAAAACCTATATTCACAAAAACCTGTATGCAAAGATTTACAGTGGCTTTATTCGTAATTGTCTAAAAGTGGAAATATCCTATAATGTCCTTCAACTGGTCAGCAGATAAACATGCTATGGTACATCCACACGTTGGAATTCCACTCAATACAAAAGAAATGTACTGATACAACAACATGGATGAGTGTCAAATGCACTATGCAAAGTCAGGGGCAAACATTTTCTATATAGGGCCAGATAGTAAATATTTTACCCTCTGTGGGCTTTCTAATGGTTACATAAGCCTCTAGACCCTGTATTGTCACACTTCACACTTGGATCCTATGGGATGGCTTCTATTTTAAGATATAAATATTGAGTGGAAACACAAAAACAGGAGATGCAGAGGAAAAGCAATGGATGAGATGTCCCCTAATATCTATTCTCCCATTTTTCCTTGATAATAGAATCCCCAATTTAGCTGGGCACATGGAATAGGCTACATTATTTCTTCCTTATGGTGGGATGCAGCCACGTGACTAAACTGTGGCCGGTGGAAAATAAGTGGAATTATGGTGTATAATTTCTTGAGAAGGATCCATAGAAAATGGGGTGTGCTCTCCTATTCTTTTTCCCTGGCTGGAATACAGACACGACAGACAGAGCCTCGGCAGCCATCTTGGGTCATGAGGTAGCCAACACAGGCAGAGGGTGAAAGAGCAGCAAGTCAAGAGGAATCTGGCCTTTGTGACTCTGAAACCCGTCTGTGTGCTGTGGAGGGCCTACCTCTGAACTTCTGTTATGAGAAAGAGAAACATAGTTCTGTCTTCTTTAAGCCATTATTGTTTTCAGGCTTATTTTTACTCACAGCCAAAGCTAATCCTAACTATACACTGTGAGAATTCATTCTTCACAAAAGCGGTGCCAGAGTGAGACTCCTGAGGACCTCGTGTGATGCAGCCTGAGCTGTCTCGTTCACTACATTCCTGGCCTGGTTTTTCTTCAACCTTCCCTTTGATACTGGGAGCTTCCCTTACAATTCACCTAAATTGCCTTTTTGCTTAAGTCAGACAGAAGAGATTTCTACTGCTTGCAAACAAAGCACCCTACCTCATAAAACACATTTTGCACACTTTGGAAAAATTTGAAGAGTGTTTAGATTGAGTGTCTACTGCCTGATAAAAGAAAAAAAAAAAAACTGCCCAGGTTACCATCTCATACTCAAATCAGCTCAAGTCATCCTATTTTTCACCTTATGCTGCTTATCACACCCAGTACCTGTAGCCCAGTAGTAAATATCCCAGTCATTACTGGGTTCATTAATCAGGCGATCGTAGAGGTTCAGTTGTTTCTCTGTCATGTGCTGCAGATGTTCCTTAGCAAAGAGGCTAGAAACAAGAGAGAAAAAGAAGTTGAAAAGGCTATTTCCAGTCAAAGAGAAGCAACACCCAGACTCCTATTCCCCTACCTAAGCAGGATGCAGTTTTCCAGCATTCCCCTCTTTCTGCTCTCATAGAGCAGCCGGGCTCTTTTGATTTCTATGGATTCATCAGTTCGCTCCTGCCATGGAGGCAAAGGGATTTCAATCATGTCCTTTTGGGAATCAGTCGGGCTGTCACCTCTGTAGCAGCGTCTGAATGATGTCACGCTGAGCGAAGGAGACACTAGGTGGCGTCTTGACAGAGCAAGCATCTGAAACAAATAAGCCACAAACTTCTTTTGTTTTTGTTTTTGGCCACAGCATACAGGATCTTAGCTCCCTGACCCCAGGGATAGAACCCGCGCCCCCTGCAGTGGAAGTGTGGAGTCTTAACCACTGGACCGACAGGGAAGTCCCCACAAACCTCTTTTTCACAACGACAACCATCCTTGTTATTCACTCAACACTTATTAGGTACAAAATGATTTGATCTCCTTTAGTCCTTAAGCAGTTATGCTGATTTTATAACAACTATAAATGGGGTTTAATCTTTAAAAATTGTGAATTACTATGCTGTACACCTGAAACTTATAAAATACTGTAAGTGAACTGTACCTTATTAAAAAAAAAAGAAGTTATGCTGATACTGTCCCCACTTTACAGCTTAGAAAGCTGAGGCTCAGAGAGGTTAAATGACTTACCAAGACCACCCAAATAGTAACTGTGCTAAGGACTGGAAACCAACCCTGACTGCAAACATGTTCTTAAGCAATGCCTTTCCAGAAACTCTCCAGCAGAAATATTTTCTCCTTCCTTCGCATTCCCTTAAAATTCTTACAATATGGTTTGCATTCTAGTCACCTGCCTGTGTTAAAATCTGAGCATACGGTGATGATATGGTCCCTAATCGCCCAAAGTCTCTCAATCTAGAGAGGGGCAAAAACTATCAAGATGCAATGAGAAGGTGATGACATCAGCAAGACGGTGGAACAGGAAGCCCCACCCTCTACTCCCACAGAGACACCAACTACCCAACAATACACGGACCAATTCCCTTTATGAGTAATCCAGAAACCAGCTAAGAGGCTCCTGTACCCCAGGTGAGCATTAGGCTGGAAGAAAAACTCATGGTACTCATTCACCATTGCCTCTCCCCCTGGCTCAGCCCGGTGCAACTGGAGAAAATTCTCAGCTCCTGGCATCTCCCTGGGAGGGAAAGAAAAGACTGAAATGTATGTCCAACATGCAACCTTTCAGGGGGATGCCTGGTTGACTAGTTTCTGTCTCGTTTGAATCTAAGTGTGACAGAAAAGGTGCCAGGTTGGGGGCTGCTGAGAACTAGGTGAGGGTTTGGACTAGCACACACTCACTCACCATCATCCCTACCCGTGGCTTGGCACAAAACAAGCAGAAGAAAACCCCCAACTCCTGGCTTTTCTCTGGGAAGGAAGAATTAGAATGGGTGCCCAACATTCCAGCTTTTCGGGGAGCTGCCTGAGAGAATGGTTTCTGCCTTGCCTGTCTCAGAGCACTGACAGGACACAGCATACTTCAGATATCTGGGGGCCTCTGAAAAACAAAGAGAGCTGGGCAGCTTGCTACCGTTCCTGAGGACCCATGGTACAGCAGACAGAGGCCCGTGGAAAGACGAGAAAGGAGCATGCATCCAAAGCTCCTGCTTTTCAAGGAGCTGTACAAGGGTCTGGTTTCCGTCTTGGCCAACCTGCAGCATTCATGGGACCTGGGATACTCTAGAAGCCTGGGGGCAGCTGAGAAGGAGAGCTGGGAGGTTTGTGGCAGCTCCAGGGAACCTGCAGTACCATAAATAGACACCAGAGGGAATAAGAGATTATGAGCTCCTGAAAAAGCAAATCCCTCTAGTTGCAAATTTACACACACAAGTCTAGAGAAGACATTTCCACACAAAAGGTTTGAAAGGCCCCCAGATTCTCTACAGCAGGGCTGCTTGGCAAAAATCTTTCCTTGTTACAAAGCTAGTCCACAAAGATTGGGAGAGGCTGTTGTTTTTTCAAATGCATGGATCTAAGCATAAAGTTGCAAAGTACATGAAGAAAGAGCAAAACAAGGCCTAATCAAAGAAATGAAACAAATTTCCAGAAACCCACCTTGGAAACAGAGGTATATGAATTACCTGACAAGTAACTCAAAATAACTGTCATCAAGCTGTTCAGTGAGCCGAGGAAAACAATGTATGAACAAAATGAGAATATCAACAGAGAAATATTAAAAAAAAAACAAAAACAAATTTTGGAACTGAAAAATACAGCAAACAAACTGAAAAATTCACTACAGGGATTAAATAGCATAATTGACCAAGCAGGAGAATCAGTGAATTCAAAGAGACTTCATTTGAAACTACCCAGTCAGAGGAAGAAAGAGAAAAAGGTATGAAAAAGTGGTAAGTATGCTTAAGGGACTTATGGGACATCATCAAGCTGACCTATATAAATATTATGGGAGACCCAGAAGGAGAAAAGAGAGAGAAGGGGGCAGAAAACTTATCTGAAGGAATAATGGCTAAAAACTTCCCAAATTTGGGGAAAGAAATGGACATCCAAACTGAAGAAGCCCAAAGGAGCCAAACGATGCTAGAGAGTAACACAAAAGCATATGAAAGCAAAAAGCTCACTGGTAAAGGTATATATATGATAAATACAGAATACTGTAACACTGTAATGATGGTGGGTAAATCACATTTAATTCTGGCTTAGAAGTTAAAAGACAAAGACATAAAAAATAACTATAAAAGAGCAGTTTTTTATGAGATTGAAGTTATCAGCTTAAAATAGATTATAAAATGTTTTACGTAAGCCCCACAGTAACCACAAAGAAAACACATATACACAATAGAAAATGAGGGGATTTCCCTGGTGGCACAGTGGTTAAGAATCTGCCTGCCAATGCAGGGGACATGGGTTTGAGCCCTGGTCCGGGAAGATCCTACATGCTGTGGAGCAACTAAGCCCCTGCGCCACAACTACTGAGACTGCACTCTAAGGCCCAAGAGCCACAACTACTGAGCCCATGTCCCACAACTACTGAAGCCCTCATGCCTAGAGCCTGTGCTCCACCACAAGAAAAGCCATCACAATGGGTAGCCCGTGCACCGCAACAAGGAGTAGCCCCTGCTCGCCACAACAAGGAGTAGCCCTCGCTCGCCACAACAAGAGAAAGCCCGTGTGCAGCTACAAAGACCCAACACCGACAAAAAAATAAAATAAATAAAAAATTAAAAAAGTTTAAAGAAACAGAAAATGAGAAAGGAATCAGAGCATGTCTCTATAGAAAAAAAATCAATGAAACACAAAGGATGACAGCAAGAGAGGAAAAGAGGGACATAAAAGCTACAAGATAGATAGAAAATAATGAACAAAAAGGCAATAGTAAGTCCTTCCCTATCAGTAATTATTTTAAAAGTAAATGGATTCAACTCCCCAATCAAAAGACATAGAGAAGCTGAGTGGATTTAAAAACCCCAGAAGATCTAACTATATGCATTACAAAAAACTCATTTTAAATGTAAGGGAACACATAGGTGGAAAGTGAAAAATTTAAATACTCCATGCAAATGGAAACCAGACAAGAGCAGAGACTGGCTCTACTTATATCAGACAAAACAAACTTTAAGTCAAAACTGTCAAAAGAGATTTAAAAAGAACTTAATATAATGATAAAAGGGTCAATTCGCCACAAGGACACAATCATAAATGTACACGGAACCAACATCAGAGCACCCAAATATATGAAGCAAATATTGACAGAACTTAAGATAGAAATAGCAATACAATAATTGTTGGAGATCTCAAAAGCCACTGTCAGTAATGGACAGAACATCTAGACAGAATAAAAATAAGGAAATAGAGGACATGAACAACAGTGTAAACCAAACGTGCCAAACATACATATACAAAACATTCCATTCAACAGCAGCAGAATACACATTCTTCTCAAGCACACTGAGAACATTCTCCAGGATAGACAGCATGTTAGGTTACAAAACAAGCCTTAACAAAAAATATGGAAATCATACAAAGCATCTTTAGATGAAATCAAATGAAATTAGAAATCAACAGCAGAAGGAAAACTGGGAAATTCACAAATAAGTGAAAATTAAACAACACTCTGAACCACCACTCGGTCAAAGGAGAAATCAAAAGGGAATTAGAGGATATCTGGAGACAAACAAAAACACAACATCACAAAATTATGAGATTGAGCAAAAGCAGTACTAAGAGAAAAGTTTACAGTGTTAGCCTATGTTCAAAAAGAAAAGATCTTAGGAAACTATGTGAAACCATGACAGATACTAGAGAACACTTTAAAAAGAACAGAGACTTAAAAACAGAGAGAAGGGGCGCCCAGAGGCTGTCGGGCCAGCTCCTCCTGGGAAACAGGTGAAACCCGAATTGGGTCTCGCAGGAAAACCGATCACTGAACGATATTAGGAGACAGGGACACAGCGGGCTCAGGCAAGGGTGGATGTAACCTGAATCTCCTACGTTACAAAATCGACCTCTCCTTGGGTCTGCCCTTGCCCTGGGCCATCAGGCAGTTGGATGCTTCTCTCGGCCTCCATGACTTCGGAGGAAGACGAAACACAGTTCCCACTGCGGCCTGCCCAAGACGGTAGAACGCCCCCCCCCGCCCCTCACCCGCGCAAGAGCCGGGAACACCGTGGCCAGCGCCATTTTTCCCGACCCGCATCGGAAGCCGGCGGCCCGATCGCTTCCGGGAACTTCCGGACACTAGTCAGGTGGACAGCGTCGCGGAGGGCCTGAGGCGGAAGATGCGTCCTGGCGTATGGCGGAAGTAGCTGTGCGTGTGACGCCAGCGTCGGGGGGGCGGGACCTGGGGCCGAGAGCGGTTCGCGCGCTTCGGGCCTAGTCCGGACTCGCCGCCGCCGCCGCCATATTCCCGGTAACGGGGGCGCGCGGCCGGGGGCCGGCTGGGCCGGAAGAGGGCTCGGGGACGGCGCTGAGGCGGGGAGGGGGTCGGTTGAGTTTGGGGCAGCCGGAGTTGGCGGGCGGCGGGAGGCGCGGGCCTTTGAGGGAGGGGGCCGGGAGCGTCGGGCCGGGTCTGTGGGTAGGGAGCGGGGCGGGCCTAGCCGGGGGCGAGGACAAGGCCTGGGTGGGGAGCGGAGGTGGCTGGAGCCCCGGGATCCGCAGGGACTCTAGCCGGGGCCGCTTAGGGCCTCGGCAGGTGCGGCGGGCTGGGGCTGCGGGCTTCGTCGCGGTCGTTCTTCGCAGCGCCATCCGAGGGCCCCTAGGAGCAGAGGCCTGGACTTTCTCGTCGCGCCACGGGCAGCTGCGGCGCAGCTCCGGTCGGGCCCGAGGGTGATGGGTAGCGAGCCCCGCGAGCCCCGGTGGCCTGGGAGAGCGAGGGGCGGCGCGAGGCCGGGGGCGGGGCGGAGCGGGTGCGGCCCAGCTCGGGCTGCCGGGATGCTGCGTCTCTGGAGACCGGAGGTTGGCAACCAGTGCTCTTTTTCCAGCCCGAGACCCTTATGCCTTCTAACTCTTGCTTCTTTCTGGATACTGCAGTGGCATCTTTCTTACCTTGTCCATTCTCCGGGCTCGAGATCTTCCTTTCGGAGCCATGTCAGAAGGAGTGGACTTGATAGATATATACGCTGACGAGGAGTTCAATCAGGTGAGGGGTCATCGGGGATTTTTCTGTATCAGCTCAGGAATCACTTGCTGCAAACTTGCTGTGGTTCCAAGCTATGACAATCCTTGAAGATTTGCTAGGCCTGAACACCCCTTTGTCAGATCTAAAATTTCCCCTCTAGCACAGACTTCCAAGACTTCTGACCAGTCCACTTCATGTTAATTTAAGTCTCCAGGCTTAATTTTAAAGGCTTTGACTTAAGCGTAAATAAAAATTAGGTTTAATAGAGTGGTGAATCAACCTGTGGAACTTGCTCCCCCAGGGAGCCAAAGTTGGATGTCAGCCTTCTCGAAGACTAACCAAACTTAAAAATCACTATTGGGTTTGCTGTAGTTTTCGTGAGGACAGTGTTGATACCTGTTCCTTTGAGATTCTCTCAAACTGCAGCTGGAGAAATGTAGTCTCCTCCCCCATAAAGCATTGCAAGGCACACTATAAAAGATAACTTTAACATTTAATTTCAGCTGCATTCCAATTGTTTTCTGTCTTCCTTCCTTTCAGAAGTAGCTTGACTCCAGTCTTGAGAAGTCCATAGGCATTAATGAATTTTATTGATGAATCTAATTGTTTGGTTAGGGGAGGTAAAGGTATTGGACAAACCAGTTAAGAAGAAGATATACCCACTCACATATTCTAAGTTGGATTGTTGGTCTCTCATATGATATGTCAAGGAACATTATACAGTGATCTCCCTTGAAACAATAATCTCATATACAATTCAGTTCCGAGCTCTTGAGGTCACATCTCAAGAATGTCCCAGAGTCTCTGTTTAAAACTTGCTAATGTCTTGCCTGGGTTATTTTCAGCACTGTTCTACTTGAGTAAGCTGGTTCTTCCCATTGATATCTCTCAATGGTTATGTGTAAGGACCTGGAAAGAAGATAAAAAAAACAGGCTAGAGAAGGAAAGTGCTCTGATTGGACCCTGACTTTGATATGAAGCAACAGAAGAGGTTGATATATGCCATTTCTTTCACTTGGCATAAGTTAGACATTTTCCCATGTCTTCTCGGGCAAACTGAAGTCATTTACACGTGGCTGCTGATTAACTTAAATACATGAAGGTTTTTCTTTAGATGTCAAATAATTTTTTATGGATAAAAAGAAAGGTTGAGTATATTTAGTTACAAACCATTGCTTTTCTGAGTTTTCATATTACTTTGAATCAGACTTTTACTACTTTTTGTGGGGATTTTTTTTAAATAGAAGATAGCAAGAAAAGAAGGCCCCCTTAGTTCTTTTCTATTATTAATTTTAAAAACCTCTTTTCCCTTAATTTCCTTATTTGTGGGATGATAACAGTGCTGCTGATTCATTTTGGGGAATGGTTAGAACAGGGTCCTTGACCACAGGTCTAGCCACATTTGGTCTGAGAAATGAGATTTCATAATTTCTTAAGCGATATAGCTTGTAGGTCATAGACAAGACATAGGTCTCATCCAGTGGTCACTGCTTTGTCAAGTGGAAGTCATTGGTCTCAACAATTTGTTCTCTAGTCTCTTTAGTTAAACAGGACATTTTTATGGGTCTAAAGCCAAAGATGGTGTATGACATCAAGTAGACATTTAAACCAAACAGACAGTATTTGACACCTGGTAAGTTGAAGAAAGTATAGATTTTAAATGTCCCATATCTTGGGGAAGGTTCGGAAGGTGTGCTTTTTTCCCCACGAATGAGTTAATTTCTTGGAAAGCTGGTTTTGGTATAATTTGGAGGCTGCTAAAGAAGTGGTAGAAGCTCTGCTTGGTGAGGATTGTTAGAAGCAAACTTAGACTGAAGGCAGCCAGTACAGGTTGTGTTTTAGAATGTTATAAGAATGTTATTGACTCACCCCAAGCTACCCATGCACAAGAACCTTGACACATGTACTTTGCTCCCGGGGAAAATAAGCACTGTTCCTCCATGCAACCCTATGGCGCTAACTCCCAGATCTCTTACAACATGTGCTGCAAAAGCCTCTTTTGCAGAGCTGCTTCATTCCTTTTACAGTGGGAATCTTAGGATTCACAGCTGCTCTCTTGGGCTAGGGAGAACAGCTCGAAAAGTGACTGAGAGCTGCCATTCTGCTGAGTGTTTTGTCTCTGTTCTGTTCCTTGTGCGAAGACAAGCACTTTGCACAGTATGCCCAGTTTTCCTCCTTACTTTCATCAAGTATTTACTGAGCTACTACTGTTTGCTAGGCACCGTGTTAGAGCTAGTGATAGTGAGATAAAAGGGAAAAAAATGGATTTCTGTGCTCGAAAGAGGTTCCATTCCTAGTGGTTGAGAGTAATGCACAGTGACAGGGAAGGAGAGTGTGAGGTGAGAGCTGTGGAAATAGTAATTATAAAGCCCAGAAACTTTGAGCTTTGGCTACAATTAAAAGAAAATTATATCAGATAGGTTGCTTTGAGAAAAATAAATTCTAAGCTTTATTACTCCCCTTACATATCAGGAAAAGGGCTGGCAGGAAGGAACATTGAGCATACAGGTGAGGAAGTTCTCATTTACATTCAAAATCATGCAAGTTCCCTTTTTAAGCCAAGAAGCTTCATGAGACAATCACAGTTATTCTTATGCTATTAAATGCAGAATTCTCACTAGTATTAATTCAGTATTAAATACATACTTCTTTTTTAATATTCCTGAAATGAATCCCTCGATATCAGTGCCTGTAAAACATTGTGTTTTTCCCTTAATTTGTAGAATTAGGTTTTGCTTTAACTGCATAAAATGCCAGCTCATTTGGTAATCAGAAAAACCTCAGGCCCTTGTCTCTTTTTCTGTGTTAGCAACTGAAGAGTAAAATGAGTTGATGTTGCTAGCAGGTTTAAATCGGAACACAACTTGATACATTGTTTCTTCAATAGAATCCTCAACAGGGCTGCCTGTGCATCAGAATAGTTCCCACAAACTTCTTTGAAGGGAGGCTCTCTGTCCCAGAGAGACCGTTTGAATCTTATGACAATTTTGCATTCATTGAATCCTTTTGTGTTTCTTAAAGTGGTAAGGTAATCCATGCACCAGGGTCTTCCTGGATTGAGTCTGTCATATTCTCTAAGGAACCCTGAAAGAGTAGATTGTTTGCCGAGGCTTACAGTAATGGGGGATTTCCTGGTGATACGTTTGTTCTCTGAGCTGCCCAAGTCTGGGTGTTCACTACCCAGTTATTAGCGATAATTTTTGTATTACAACTTTTAGACTCAGATCTCTGAATCACAGATACTTCACAGAAAGAATTCCAGTTTGGTTCTGCTGACCATCCAATATGATGTGTTTTCTTATTCCATTTAAGTTCCATTTCATAATCCTTGATTTAATTTAAAAAAAAAAGCACCCTGGTTTGAAGTGTGAAGTAGTGTTTAAGGATTAGAGCATTGAGGAAGATCAAGTTGTTTCTAAGTCCTTTCTCTACCTTGAACCACAAGGGCAAATCATACCTAATACATGAATAAATAAATAAGTGGTTTGTCTAAAGTTAGGATTGTTTGAGATATAAGACTATAAAATATTTTACACACAAAATGTTATTAGCCGCAGCTTTCTTCACCTTTCTAATTTATTATCCACCCTGTGCTCTCCAGTGTTAGTTTCTCCCTGTTTTTCACATACTCATCCTTTTTAATGCAAGGTCCTTATTTACAGATTTGACTACCTAAAATAGTCTTCCTGTGCCTCTTTGCCTCACTGATTCCCCTTCTTGCTTTTAAGTTGCCCCTAAAAAGCTTACTCTCTTTTGCCATTCTCTTTCTGAGATTTTTACAATGTTCAAACTCCTCTCCTATGGGGCTTCTTAGAGTATTTGTAATATTTGAAGCTATTTACATGCCTCAGGAAGTAGAATCCTTTTCCCCTCAATACAAGAACAATCCAATAGGATTATCTTGGTGTGCATGTTCTTCTCTTTTACTTCAGATAAACTGAGAAACTAAAAGATTTTTTCCAAAAGTTTCTGATGGTATGTATGTGTATGAATGCATTTTGTAGTGAGTCTCTCTAATCACACTTCAGGATCAGCAGTTCTTGTGATGGTATTGAAGGAGGAAAGTTACTGGAGCTTCCTGTCCTGAATTGCATTAGGGGAAATGATTCTCCTTTTTCAGGGAACTAAACAAGTTACCTAATACAGGTTCCTTTTTTATTCCCTTAATATAGTCTCTTTATTCCCATTTTTAAAAGACAGCAATGACATGAATGAGCTACAGTTTTCCTAGAACACTGAGAACATCTCCTTGTAGCTCTCATTTTGACAGTATCACCTTTAGCACTATTAGAATGTTTTAGAATGTTACCTGAAAAAGTACTTGTCTGATCCTTAAAAAAGATCCTCTCTGAGATAATGACATTGCAAAATCTGAAACATTAAGGTCCCTTAGTGGTAGTTCTTATGATTTTAGGATTTTTGGTATAAATGTTAGCTTGGGCTACTATAACAAAATACCGAAGACTGGGAGGCTTATAAACAACAGATTTATTTCTCACAGTTCTAGAGGCTGGAAAACTGAGATCAGGTTCATGTTCTAGTGAGCAGCCTCTCCCAGTTGCAGACTGCCAGCTTGTATTCTCAAATGATGGAGAGCAGAGCAGAGCAAGCAAGCTCTCTTGATTCTTATAAGGGCACTAATCCCTTTCATGGGCTCCACCCTCAAGACCGTATCTCTTAATTACCTCCCCGAGGCCCTACCTCCTAATACCATCACAATGGGGAGTAGGATTTCACTGTAACACAGCTTATGATGTGAGTGCATGTCCTGTTTCCTAACCTTTATATTTTAGAGAACTTCACTGTTTTTCTGTATCATTGGACAGCTCTGGTATTGCTCAAAGATGTCTTGTATAAATGTATTGGATCTGCATGTCATTTGATAAATAGAACTTAAAATGGAAAATCCCCCAGTTATTCACTTCCCTTTTATTTTATTTTTTATATTTCTTTGATGGTTAGTAGAAAGATGGGATTGTGTACTATGAGTTTTAGAGCCCTAAATCATTTGTGTAAATCAGATAGTTTAAACCAATAACTCCCATTCTTTTTTGTGTTTTGCTTCCCACTTTAACATGCTTTTCCCCTGCTTTCCATTTCTAAATAAATATACTCTATTTCATATTAAGTAGAATAGTAAGTTTTGTGTAACTCTTGACTTTGGAAATAGCATAACGTTGAAAATAAATTTTCGTAAGTGTATCTTAGATGTGGTCTTGCGAAGCTGACCTCATTGATAGCAGTAGCAGATGCATCTCTATGCATTCTTAGTTTGCTTGTTTAATCATGTACCTTTTGAGTCTCATAGTTGATTAAAGCTGGAAATACTGTAGACTTCTCACAGGGTCTTAGGAGAAACACCTACATAAGCATAGTTCAGTGTTAAAATTGTTTTACATGGGGAACTTTTTCTTCCTAGTTTCCTAGGGACAAGTTTTGTATGTTTTATACACTGTTTGACAGTGGATTGTAAGTTAGAGTAAAATAGAATGAACAAAATGAAAGGTTTTCAAACCCACCTTTACCAACCCCTCGTCTCTTAGGACCCAGAGTTCAACAATACAGATCAGATTGACCTGTATGATGACGTGTTGACAGCCACCTCACAGCCCTCAGATGACAGAAGCAGCAGCACTGAGCCACCTCCTCCTGTTCGCCAGGAGCCATCTCCCAAGCCCAATAACAAGACCCCTGCAATTCTGTACACCTACAGTGGCCTGCGTAATAGGCGAGCTGCTGTCTATGTGGGCAGTTTCTCCTGGGTGAGCATGGGTAACCAAAAAGGTTTGTGGTGGGCTGGAGGGAGAGCACTGGGAGGTGATGGCATTTTCAAAAACCACTGTTGCACTGTTTTGTGCTCTGATGGGGTTGGATTTCTTTTTCCTGGGATCAGGTTGGATTGATCTCTGAAAGAGAACTATCCTGAGGACGTACTGGTGCCGAAGAAAGCAATGATTAAGTGGGTAGTTGCTTTTTCTGCCATCTTGTTACTGCCCCTGACCCTGGGGCTTTATGTCTACCAGGGTCATCTGTGGGATGAAATTTCAGAGTGAACACCTTGAACTCTTAGTGGTCATTAGATGGTCCTGTGATAATGATGGGTGAGAGGGAGCAAAGACCTTGATAGCTGTAGTACGCTTGGGGTAGGTGGTAATTGTTGTTCTGCAAAAGTTATTTTGTGACGTGTTTTTGGCCTGGTGATGGGAGGTGGTTTTTTTCAAATTAAGAAGTGTATATACTGAGGCGAAGGTTACTGACAGTGATCAGCTCTAGCCTATCAGATCTATAAGTAAAAGCTGCTAGTAATCAGTGTTTGAACTTATGACCAGCCAGCCCAAATGGCGGTCAAAGTTAAAATAGGTTTTAATTTTCTTAGTTTCAGAGATGGGGATTGGGGCAGGGGTGGGTGGTTTTGGAATTCTTTGTGGGTGAGGATAATAGGAGAAACCTGCTCTAAGTGAAATATTGATGGCTTTCTGGGTTTCCTGGGGAGGTCATGATTGTGTCTAGAATCCTAGGTTTGGGGGAAGGGTTTGGGACATTCTGGGTGAAGGGGGGGTGTAGCTCTTGACATTTCTTCCTTTTCCATCTTGCCCGCGCCAGTGGACCACAGACCAGCAGCTGATCCAGGTTATTCGCTCTATAGGAGTCTATGATGTGGTGGAGTTGAAATTTGCAGAGAATCGAGCAAATGGCCAATCCAAAGGGTGAGGTCTGGATTTGAAAAGCCCCTTTTAGTTTGTAACTATTGGGATGACAGATCTGTACTGTTATTTTGGCCCTGTAATTTAATCCCTCCCACCCCGGCCCAGTTTACTGCGTTAGTTTTTTTATTTATTTTAAATAAATTTATTTATTTGTTGGCTCTGTTAGGTCTTAGTTGCAGTGAGCGGGGGCTACTGTTGTTGCAGAGCACAAGGGCTCTCGGCACATAGGCTTCAGTAGCTGTGGCACGTAGGCTTTGTAGTTGTGACTCACGGGCTGTAGAGCACAGGCTTACTAGTTGTGGTGCATGGGCTCATTTGCTCCACAACATGTGGGATCTTCCCGGCCCAAGGATCGAACCTGTGTCCCCTGCATTGGCAGGCGGATTCTTAACCACTGCACCACCAGGCAAGTCCCACTGCCTTGGTTTTAACAAACCACTTTGGAATGGGGACTTAGCTGCATTGTAGGAGAACATCCATCCATTGAGGGGCAAAGAAAGCTTATTTCTAATTTGAAATAAATAGGAAAACTTTAGGCTGACACCTTTTTGTGGTTGATAGTTTTGTGTGTTTAATGTTAGCAAGATTTAAAAAAAAAAAAAAAAGGGACTTCCCTGGTGGTCCATTGGTTAAGACTTCACCTTCTGTGCAGGGGGTGTGGCCAAAAAGCCAAAACATAAAACAGAAGCAATATTGTAGCAAATTCAATGAAGGCTTTAAAAATGGTCCACATCAAAAAAATCTTTAAAAAAAAAAATTAGCAAGATATCCTTTGCTTTACTAGTTTTCATTAAAAGGGGAAGGGAACTTCTGTGTTCCTCTCTTGGTTGCCTAGTAGATCTCACTCGTTTTTAATTTTTTTTCCTCAAGGTATGCTGAGGTGGTGGTAGCCTCTGAAAACTCTGTCCACAAATTGTTGGAACTTCTGCCAGGAAAAGTTCTTAATGGAGAAAAAGTAGATGTGAGGCCGGCCACCCGCCAGAACCTGTCACAGTTTGAGGCACAGGCTCGGAAACGTGAGTGCGTCCGAGTCCCAAGAGGGGGTACGTGGAGACCATCTGTATGAAGGGGGGGAAGTTTGTGGGTTTGTCTTCTGTGGTATAGGCTTGGCCTACAATGTGGAAGAGTTTGAGGGAGCGTGGTGGTGGTTATGGGTGACAGCATGGTGGTAGGTAAGCCAAAAAATGAGGCTTATGTGCTAGGAGACAGGTAGGTTCAGGTTATAGTTCAGTTCTGCCACTGACGCATCATGTGACCTTGGGCAAGTCACTTTACTGCGTAGGGCCTACTTCCCCATTTGAACTAGACACGTGACGTATACAGTTCCTGTCAACTCTAAATTATGTGTTCCTATCTAAAAATCAATGTATAGCAGATGGGTTTAATTGTAAGACACGTCTCTGTAAATTTAAGAAGCAACCATCTTAAAATATACATATGGTACATAAAGATGGCCATAATCTTGTCATAAACGTACATTGGAAGGGTGCTCTGTAAGGAATTGACCAGAAGGAGTGCTAGAGAGTAAGAATGTAACTGTTTCTCCAGGAAGGTGGGTACCCTTTTGATTACCTGTTGTTTTAGTTGCTTGGCAAGCGTTTCCCATTAGTAAAGAAAGTTGCATCATGCTACCTTAGTCTGATGATAGTATACCTTAAGCTCACCGTACTCCCTTTATTCTGACCCTGTGCTCACCAACCCACCTTCTGATACTAATTTGGTTTCCTAACTAGGCTCTCCTACTGGGAAGAGAATGCGCTGACCAGCCGACACAAGTATTCCAGTCTGCTTGGCAGTTATATTTCTCATTGTAAATTAATAAATTGGCATTCTGGTTTATGAGTCAGTCTCTTGTGGGTTTGGATAGTGTGAATCAATCTCCTAGGGTCCAGTCACCTCTGGTTGAACTGTTAAAATCAAGTTTCTGAACTTGCGAAACCTGGGGACCAGCCTTGGATTGTCCTGATCTCATGAGGTGCAACCATCCTGCAAGGCCCTGCCTGAAACAGCCAACTGTCATTACTTTCCTTTTACTGCAGTGGGGAGATGGCAAAGTTTTTGTTACCCACTTTCTGTCACTGTTTAGGTCCTGCTCTCAAAATAGTGTCTTGTATTGATTGGGTAGTCCACTGGGACCTTGGATAGGTTGATTGAAGGTGGAAATATGGCCACTTAACTCTTGCATAGGAACAGCTGTCCTCTTATAACTAGATTGAGAGCCTAGATGGAAGTGGTGTAGCTCCTATTGCTGTGGGTGAGAAGGCACATACTTTTCCTCCTTGATAACCTGAATTTTCAAAGTCCATTGTGTTTCAGAGTCTTTCTGTGATTCAGCCCTCTTCTGACTTTCTTAAGATGTATAATTTTACAGCTACATTGAGCACCTAACGGTCCTAGCACCACTTGGCTGTTTACTCCTTGGTATTACCTTTCTTTGCTAAAATGATGGTGGTGACTGAGTGATGTTTTTCTGCTCTTTCATGTTGATGGACTTGGGCTCTGTTAATTCACTAGGTACGGCTGGTTGACTTAGTCTGCTTAAAAACGGTTGCTACTCTTGGGATTTGTAGCCATAGATACAAAAAGAACCCTTGCTGATGTGGGAACAGTAGCTGGGAAGGTAGCTAACTTTTAGAGGATTACACTTGCTAATACCTCTTCTTTCTTCAGCTTGAGAGAACTCAGGGAAGAAGCAAGCTGCCATGTGTGTGAGACATGAAAAGCAAGAGAATGCTGTGGCAAGCACTGGTGATATACTATGTTAGAGAAACCAAGGTGGCTGCCAAGGGGATTAATTCCACCTTGTGGTTTCGTCAGGAGTTAGTTTACTAACAAGTTTTTGTTTAAGGAGCACTCTTCTTTCTCTCCACACTTGTCTCCTAATGGCCTCTTTCTACCTCTAAGACTTCCAAGGCCATGTGATCACATGCTTCTCTTGGAGTCCACATTAACAAGGCTTAGAGTAGTAGACTATTAAATTGAAAAGAGGGAACAAGTTTAACCAAGTGACTTGATGGTGTCAGAGTCATGTTTCTAGCTGCATACAAATGTGTTTTGAGCCCGTTTTGCACAGCACCATACCACCATGCCACGATGGTGTTCCTAGTAGGCTGCCCTGTAGGATGGAGGGTTTGGGCCATTGAAATGTAGTGGGAGTTTCCCAGGTTTCAGGCATATTTTGTACCAAGCTTTTGGTAGGAGTTCCTGATGTCAGTTGTGTGCCATCTGCTCATTCTGTGGGCACATCTTTTCTTGGCTTATTTCCCATTTTCTCTCATTTAATCTCCAGTCTTCTACTCTGTTCTGTGTCTCTTCCTCATCCCAGTTACCAGTTTTGGTAGTTGAATGGAGGAAGTGTTGTCCATCCCCTGTCCTTCCCTCACTTCCCCGAAATTCCCTGGCCAAAGTGCCATGACAAAGAGAAAATTTCAAGTATATAGCAGGTTAGAGAAGGTTAACTACTACTAGTCTTAAGGAAAGAGTCCCTGAAATCCCACCAGAGAAAATGGGATTCCCAATCAGCTTGAATCCAGCTGAACAGTAATGAACGTACTTCAGCACTGTCATTTTCTCATGGGTTATTAGGATCCTTCTGCATTTAAAATTAGAAAACAAATCTAAGGATAATTGAAATGTGAAGCACTGCGAGTTCTAGATGAAGAGCATTCTTTAACATACAGAATTTAGGGTGGTACTGTTTCTTGGGTTTATGTCTTAACTAGGTTGCCTCTGACATTTCTCTCTGAGGCCAAAGGAAAACAGTAGATGATTTTACCTTCTCAGCTACCTGTCACCTTCCTTAGTATGGTAACAGATGACTTGCTGAAGGATGACCTGGTCCGGTGGTTATGTTTAAAGCTTAGTCAGTGACAGTAATTCTGTTTTGCTTCATAGGAATACCTCCACGGGCCCACTCCCGAGATTCTAGCGATTCTGCTGATGGACGGGCCACACCCTCTGAGAACCTTGTACCCTCATCTGCCCGTGTGGATAAGCCCCCCAGTGTGCTGCCCTACTTCAATCGCCCTCCTTCAGCCCTTCCCCTGATGGGTCTGCCCCCACCCCCAATTCCACCCCCACCACCTCTCTCCTCAAGCTTTGGGGTCCCTCCTCCTCCTCCTGGCATCCACTACCAGCATCTCATGCCCCCTCCTCCTCGATTACCTCCTCATCTGGCTGTACCTCCCCCTGGGGCCATCCCACCTGCCCTACACCTCAATCCAGCCTTCTTCCCCCCACCAAATGCCACAGTGGGGCCTCCACCAGATTCTTACATGAAAGCCTCGGCACCCTACAACCACCATGGCAGGTAAGGACTATCTTGTTCCTTTCAGATTTGAGCCAGGCATAATAGGGTAGACTATGTGTTAAGCATTTTGTTCTCCCTGAGGAAGTGAGTGAGCGCTGAATTCTTGTGTTTTCCCTTGTGGAAACTCTGTTGTCATAGTATTGAGTCCTGGGAAATAGTTAACTATTAGAGAATGTTTTTATTTGGTATTTTGTTTGCATCTTACCTCTCAACCCAAACCATGTCCTTTGTATCCCTTTTAAGGCGGTTGATTATATTCAGTGCTGTAAGTCACTGTTAGGAATGCTATGAGTGTCTAGCACTATTGGGTCATGCCAAAATTACAAAAGTATATGACATAAATCCTGTCTTTGATGAGAACAGGAACATATAAAACATGTGAACAGTTTGAGACCCATTTAAGACATCATGTAGGAGAGCATAGTTAAACAGCATAGTACTGTAGAGTATGATAACGATAACAAGGGGTGTGGACAGTCAGGAGTGGTATTATTTCTGTGTGCAGCCGAGATTCGGGCCCTCCGCCCTCTACAGTGAGTGAAGCAGAATTTGAAGAGATCATGAAGCGGAACAGAGCAATTTCCAGCAGTGCCATTTCCAAAGCCGTATCTGGAGCCAGTGCAGGTAACTCATCCTTACCTTTGCTGCCTTCTCCTTACCTTTAGTTTTTACATTGTTTTATCGTTTCCATTGGCAAGAAATTCAACAAGATAAAGTTGGAGCACTGGTAGATTCTCAAGAGTGGCACATTTTGAAAAGCAATACGTAACCTGATTTCTTGGCTTTTGGGTAGCTCCGCTGGTGCTGTTTATTTAGCCTGTGTCTAGACCTGCCCCATGAAAACCAAGTGAGTGCCTAGAATATAAACAACTAATACTATCTCATTGTGGTGTTTGTTATAGAATGAAATTCCTGCCTCATGGAGATCTTGATCTCAGTGGTTGATCAGTGGATCTAGTGTCTTTGTAATGAGTCCAGGGCCAAGTGTAGAACTTGGGTTTTTAGAACTGATGAGGATGGTTGATACGGAATCTGATTATATTTGGGGATTGAGGCAGAGCTGGTGGCCTCCAGGTAACCTAGCCTAGAAAGAGACAAGTCTGTTGGCTGTCATCTTAAGGCATCATATACCCTTACAGGTAACTTTTACGCTGCTGTCAGTATTAAGTGAGCAGAACCAGAAGCCATGTCTTTGAAAGCCAGGGGAACAGAATCTTTGGTTCCTAAGAGAAGAGAATATAGGAAGTTTCTGGGTTATGGTCCAAGTTTCACATTATAGCACTAATCATACTTTCTTCCTCAGAGTTTCCCACATGAATGTAAATACAGGTCATCAGATCTCCTAAGAAATAAGTTAACTCTTATTGTCCATTTTCCATAATTTCTTATCTTCTACTTCAAAATTTGAATGCAGAGTGGATTAAAGATAAAAGTATATGTATTTTTTCTTTTTTTCACCAGAAACTGTCATTGACATCTGAGTAAACCTCTTTAAATTAAAAAGTAATCTATGCTCGTTGTAGCAAGTCAGATATACAGAGTATAAAGAAAAACATTGTTCTTCTCCACCAGTTCCTTCACATTGAGATGATCAATAACTGAACCTCTATCTCCTCCCTTTTTGTTCTCATTCCAGTCATTCAAACCACAAATATTTATTGAATGCCTACAAAATAGGCAAAAATTTCCTACCTTGGAAGAGCCCAAATCCTGGTGTTCCTAGGCCTCCACAGAATTGCAGTGCCTACACAGTTTCTGTTCTGTTCTTAACTGCCTTGCACAGAGGAGGCTGCTGGTCCTCACTGGACCCCTGCCTGGTTTCATGCTTTCCTTTATTATCTTGTCCTTAATGCTCTTGCAAACTGACAAAGCTTTAGCTTGGAAAAGCATTGTGCAAGTACCCCCCCACCCCGACCACTATCCTTGAGTCCAAACATTGCTCAATGTGAGGAGTGAAGGATCTAGTTCTTGATGGCAGCATAATTTAAAATGTGTGTGTGTGTATATTATATATATACACATGCATGCAACATACATGTTTTCTGCGCATCTATTACATCAACTAATACCTAACATTGATTGAGCCCTTACTGTGTGCCTGGCACTGTGCTGAGTGCTTTACATGGATTGCTTTGTTTACAGGCATATTTACCTCGTTCTTTTTAACAGCTGTGTAGTATTCTGTAGAAACAATGTTCCATAATTTATATAGCCAGAGCCTACTGAAGGAACTGAAGTTGTTTCTCATTCTTTAATACAACAAACAATGCTGAAACAAACATTGTTTAAATTACATGCTTGTGAACAGAAGTAGAAATTTTTTAGAATTGCTGGGTCAAAAAGTATGTTCACTGTTTATTTTAATGGATGCTGTAAATAGCCCGCAGACAATGATGTGTTGGTTTATGCATCCACTAGCAGTATCTGAGAGCATCTGTCTGATTGCAGACCACTGGAATATAGGTGCTGTACAGTTTTATACCTGCCACTTCTGCCTTATCCATTTTACTGTGGTTCTGTGGGACAGCTGGTTACTCTTGGTTTGTACTTCATCAGCTAGTTTACTGCCTCTGCTCATCCTTGGCCTTTCCCATCCATCCCCTGTCAGGGGATTATAGTGACGCGATTGAGACGCTGCTCACAGCCATTGCTGTTATCAAACAGTCCCGGGTCGCCAATGATGAACGTTGCCGTGTCCTCATCTCCTCTCTTAAGGACTGTCTTCATGGCATTGAAGCCAAGTCTTACAGTGTGGGTGCCAGCGGGAGCTCATCCAGGTGAGTTGATGATTGCTTCAGTGGCCTGCCGGCCCCAAGCAGCACTCTTCCTGGGATTGGCAGGGGGAGGAAAGGAGCCCAGGGTATCTGGCCAAGGACCTGGCTGAAAGAGCAGACCTAGCCCTCATGTCTTTAAGGGGAAGGAATTAATCAAACATTTACATTAATAAATGTTGTAATGTCTGAAAGTCTGTGTTGGGTGAGGCAGTGGGCTTGTTTAGGAAGAAAGACAGACTGATGTAGTTAACATGGGCTTTGGAACCATACGTTCTTGGATTTGAATCCCAATTCTGATCTTAACTACCTGCATGACCTTGAATATGAAAGTTAACTTAAGCCTCATTTTTCTCTTTTTCAAAAAGGGGATGATGATAGTACGTATCTTACAGACCGGTTGTAAAGATTAGGTGAGATAATGCGTGTAAAGCTTGTAGCACTGTGCCTGATACATCAGTAAGATATCAACAAATTTGTTATTATTTTTCCGAAAAAGACCAGGGGCCATGATAGGGTAATAGGAGAGTGGTTTAGACAAATAGTAGAAGACACCAAAACACAATACTCTTAGAAAGAATGGGGTAGGCCCTCTGAGTGAGGCTGAAAAGGATCTTTCTAATAGGAAAAGACATCGGTCCCGAGAGAGGTCACCAAGCCGGTCCCGGGAAAGCAGCAGGAGGCACCGGGACCTGCTTCATAACGAAGATCGGCATGATGATTATTTCCAAGAAAGGAACCGAGAGCACGAGAGACACCGGGATAGAGAACGGGACCGGCACCACTGAGAAAGGTGGGACAGAGCCCCATTGCTGGCTGGTTGATGATCTCTTATGAAAGAAAAATTATGGATAGTAAAGATTTCTCTCTCTCCTTTTAAAGCAAGTAAAGGATATGGTAGGACTTCTGATTTAGGTAACCAGAAATTCAGGAGGGCAGGTTTTCTCCTTGTTTGTGAGGAGTCTCACCCTGGAATGGACGTGAGATTAAGCTATTTTTGCTTGTTTTTTTGACTGCTTTCACCTGGTGTCTGAGACAACAAGGAATAATGGCTAAGAACACAGTGTCTGCAGGTAGATGCCAGGTTATGAATTCCAGCTCCTCTAGCCATATTACTTTCTGTTCCTCAGTTTCCTCATTTGTAAGTGAAGATAATAAAAGCAGTTGTCTTATTGGATTGCTGAGTATTCAGTGAGCTAATCCATACAGAGCATTTAGCACTCATAGTACCTGTCACATATTAAGTTCTCAGTAAATGATAGCTGTTGTTATTATCCTTGTTATGTTTTATTTATTTATTTATTTTCTTTTTGGCTGCGCCCCGTGCGGCATGTGGGATCTTAGTTCCCTGACCAGGGATCAAACCTGTGCCCCCTGCATTGGGAGCACAGAGTCTTAACCACTGGACCACCAGGGAAGTCCTTCATTGTTATATTTTAATCCCACCAAACTTTCAAATGAAAGAATCAGGAAAATTGGCCAAGACAGAAAAGTAGGAACATTGCCTGCTTGTAAGTTTTCAAGGTGCAACATTAATGATTTTTAAGAATTAATATCTATCAAAAAGATTTTGAAAATCAGGATACTTTAGTCAGAGAAGAGAAAGCTGATCTGAAAAATATTATCTTCAAAGCTTTGTCTCTAAAGAGACTATGTGGTAGATACTTCAATGGCAGGATATATTTGTTTTGGAAAAACTTACTGACAGTTATGTTTTTTTGTGTTTTGTTTTGTTTTTTTTAATAAAGCAAAACAAAAGCAGGGAGAGTTAGGGGTGGGGAACTGTATTAACTCAAGTAACTGAAAAGTTGAGTTAGGCTTGGCTGGATCCAGGGGCTTCAGCTCTGTTATTTTCATTCTTAGGCTCCAGGTTACATCCCACCAGCTTGGCAATCCCAACTGAAAACAAGCTTCCAACAAAGACTGTTTCTAGTATATAAGCAAGCAAGAGCAGTTGTCAACTGTGTTTCTTTGGAGATCTTTAAAAGTAGTCTAGACTCTAGTGGGGATGGTTCATGATTCCTGAAGGCTATTGCATGACTCAGGTGACTCTGAGGTTTCTTCTCAATTTTGTAGTTTCACATTAAGTACATTAGGAAAATGTCCTTGGTTTTTGGCTGATTTGGTTGGTCTGAAGTAATGGTGATTGAGGAGGGTGAGGAGTAGGAATAGTTCTGCTTGGTATCGTGGAGTGGATAGATGGATGACTGGATGAAGAAAGGAAAAGAAACCCTCCCTCCTTCCTGTGACTGCCTGTAGTTCACAAGCGGTAACTGGACTGTAAAATGTTGCCTAGCGACAACCTACTAAACAAGAAAGGAGTCTTGTTATGTTTGGCTACTGGCCTCTACTTTGTTGTTTGGTATTGTCTGCCATTAACTTAAGTGGAGCTGTAGTTGGGAATTCTTCTTGTCTTTTTCTATAGAAAGCAAATAAGTGGGAAAATGAGAAATTAACTAACATTTTTTTACCTGCCCCTCTTCTCTGTTTTTAAACTACTGATTTATTCCATGAAATCTTGCAGTACTTGACATCACAGAAATCTAGGATACCCCTCAGGAAATCAACAGTTAGGCTGTGGGTTCTAGATTCTTCTTTCTAGATTTTGCAGTAGGTTGAGTTTTGAGAGGTGCCCATATATCCCCCAGAAAAGCAGACGCCAAGAGAAGTGGAGCCCACAAGCAGCTTTGGCATAATTGAGTCTCAGGGAATGGGCAGGTGGGTGGGTAGAGTGGGTCTTTGATCGAGCACATCCCTCCTGTAGCAGCAGCAGCATTTCCCTTGTCTTGTTTGAGCTAGCACAGTCGCTCGTGTTGCTTGTAGGTTCAGTATCAGTCACCACCCTCCCCCAATCCTGCAGCCCACCATGTGTGTCCTTTGGAGCTGACTAGGTCACTAGAGTGACCAGGGAGGTAGTACTTGGTTTGTGCAAAGCATGAATTATAGTCTTTGGGGCCACACTCAGGTTAGTAGTCAGAACGTGTAACTGCATGTCACTGTTCTTGGCAGCTTTGCTCCTAACAGCCTTGATAGAAAAATTGTGAGATCCACTGATCATTAGAACTTCGGGGGTTGAACATCTGAACCTGAGACTTTAGCTGTCATCTTGCTTCATTTTTTCCACCTGTAAAATGGGACTTTTCTTCCATTAGGAGGGTGATTCAATTTGAATAACTGAAAAATCCTATAACCCAGTAGTTCCCAGAAAAGAGTCATTTGGCTAGTGCAGGCCTATGAGGAAAATTAACTCTTGAGGCAGGTTTTCCAGTTCCCCACTTTTCCTAGTCACCCCTTTAGATAGGTTGGTCAGTCCATCTGGATAATTAGTCCAAATGAATTGAATCTGACACCCTCAAAATGTCAATTTCTCACATTCTCATCCCGGGATTCTTAACTTTATCTGCAGTTACCAAGTTGTGACTTAGGAGATTTCATGTTAAGGAGATGGTGCCTGGGCCTCATTTATCTACAGAACTTTGCAAGCTCTGTGTACAATAACTTTTAGTTAGAAAATACTAGTATTTATACCATATGGACAGGTGTTCCCTGGGAGCAGAGGGTGTGTTCCATCTAGAGGCAGCAAAAAACAGCAGCCTTTTTTGTCCATCCTTCCTCAGGATGGGCACGACCTCTGAGGCCTGAAGTCTGGTTGACCCTCTTTGGCCTCTGTCTACATTCAAACATTACCACCAAAATGGAGCCATAACCTCTAAGAATTGTGTGCTATTCAGCTGACCCTGGAGCAGTGTAGGGGTTAGGGGAGCCGACCTCTGTGTGGTTGAAAATTCGAGTATAACTTTATAGTCAGCCCTCCATTTCTGGGGTCCTCCATCCACAGATTCAACCAACCTCGGGTTGTGTGGTATTGTAGTCCGTGTTTATTGAAAAAAATCCACATATAAGAGGACCAGTATAGTTCAAACCTGTATTTTTCAAGGGTAAGCTGTAGTTTACTTCTAATGCACTAGTTATCTTCTGAGTCTTGTTTTGTAGGAATAGTTCCCAAATTACATCTCTTTTGTGGTGTATGTGTATATGCTTTGGAGTTTGAGGATATTCTTAAGTGGTCTGTGGCTTCGACTTTTTGTAGTTGTTAGCTGTTGTCTCATTATTTTAGGACATTATCCTGCTTGAAATATAGTCATTCTCACCTCATTGCTATCCTCCTGGTCCAGTGAAAACTAAGCATTCTGTTCAATTTTGATCTTATGCAAAGATTCAGAAACCCAAATGGTATGAGATTGAGAAGGCACTGAGAAGGCAGGTATCTTTCCTATTCTCTCATAGAAAATAGGAAAGATACCTGCCTGCGTAGATGTTTAGAGAAACCAGAGGCCATGACAGATTCTGAGGACCCCGAGGTGAAGTAGTGCCATTTCAGGGTGTAGAGGGATCAGGCGGCTTATGGATGTATTTTTTCTTGGATAGCTCCTCCAGGTTACAGGAGTGCATACATTAAGGGTGAGCATTTATGTATAGGCTCTGTTGCCAGTTTGGACATTAGTAGAAATCCTAAGCCTGAATTTAATTCCTTTTCCTTTTGCTGTCAGTTCTATTTTGTGTGGTAAGATTTACCAGGCCACCCCTTGTAGATTGATGTTACAACATTGGAACAAGGGCTGAGTGTACTGGGGACCTTAAGTTTGGTCGAGATGTGACAAGTGGCTTCACAGTCCTTCACTGTTCAGCAGAATTTCTTAACTGTGGTTTTAGTTTGGTGACTGTGGTTATTTTCTTTGATTTCCATGCTCTGCTTTCTGTTCTGGCCTGACCAGATCACTCCTATTTGGTGTTAGTATGCTTCTTGGTCCCTCACCCACAGCTGTCATCTGGGGAAAGACTTAGAATCTCTTTGAGTTTTAGTAACAGCTTAGAACATCTCAGGGTGGGTGTGTGTGTGTCTGTGTGTGTGTCTGTGTGTCTGTGTCTGTGTGTCTGTGTCTGTGTGTCTGTGTCTGTGTGTGTGTTTCTTTAAAAGAAGGGGAAAAGTTTAGTTTTCTTGTGTAAGTACATGCTCCCTGCAAGAGCCTCTTGGGTATTTGGGGGTTAATGGATTTGGTTTTGTACACACTTGTTTTCTTACCATTGTACCTCCCATTTCCAGATTTTTCCCCTTCCCCTTAAGGTAAGCTATGACTTGTTCAGAATAGATTTTCTGAAATAGTATTTAAACTCACCATGCTCCCTTAGAGCAACTTTTCTTGAAATGTAGTAGTTTCCATACTTTTCCAGCCAAAGTCTCCTTTTCAGTCAAACTGCTTTGATTCCTCATTTCATTGTCTGTTTTCCCCCTAACCTTAAAGTAAGATGTCGCTCCTTTTTCCTCTATTCTCCTCCAACCATTCTCTCACTACTCACAGTGCCAAACACTCCCAGACAATTCTGCTGTCTTGTACTTTCCCAGGCTTGCATTCTCTCTGTCTGCACCCCCTACTTCATATGTTTTAACTTTAGAAAATGCCAGTATAACTTATATAAGCTGTTAATCAGAAAGTAACCTCTAACTTGTATTTTCTTTCTTCTCTTCTGATGTTCTCATTGCAGGAGTCTGGTTGGAAGCAAATGTTTTTTTAATGGACTTGCATCTCCTCACCTTGATCAGGACTAAAGGACGGAGGCCGCTCCACCCTTTCCCCTTCCTCCAAGCCCCTAACCCCTTCCAGACACCCAGGGAATACCCTCTGCCCTACAAGACTGAAGATTGCCTGGCAGCCCTCCCAGTCCCACTCCTGTTTGCCAGGCTAAAGAACCTGTGGTTGGGAGGGTAGCAGACAGGAAGAAACCATGTCCAGGTCCCTGGTCTCCATAGAGAATGGTGCTTTGTCCAAGGAAATGTATGAGTTTCTGATTCTCCAGGAGCAGTTTAGTGGTGAGGTTGATGGGAAGACATCCTTCCCAGAGAAAATGGATCCTTCCTGTGGGATCTAGGAGAGTGACTGGGTGTGCCAAAATATGCCCAGGGTCCTGCCCTCAGCACTAGGTTTGATGGGGCCAAGAGGGTCCAAACCCCTTGCTGACATACCACTTCTTTGTTTAACTCCTTTACCTTCCCAGCCCTTTGAGGAGGGACCATGAGAACAGAAATTACTTTATGAAAAGCTTCTCTTGTTCTTGCTTTTCCCTCTTACTTATTGACGGTTTGTTTCCCTGACCTCCCAGAGGGCTGAAACCCTTGTAACTCCTTGCTGCCCAGCCTCCTCAGTGGACTTGCCCCTCCTAAGCAGAGAAGGCCCGTGAGGTTGCTTTCTGCTGGGGAGCCTGGCAGAGCCAGTTACCACCCTCTACTGCTTCTTGCTTGGTTGCCTCTTGCAATAACCAGCTCCACTAGATGTTCCCTTTCCCTGGGGCTTTTCCATTTCACATGTGGAGCCCTTCCCCCAAGAAGGCTGCTTCCTTGTTTTAGAGGAAGGTACTGCCATTGGGAGTTGGGGACATCGGACCTCAGCAGTGAAGAACCCTTGTGAAGTACTAGGAGTGGGGAAGGAGGCAAGTTGGGCAGGATATGGCCTACTTCCATAGGCTTTTCTTTTTTCAGGTTTGATGTGAGCATGGGCTTGCATCCTCCAGGTACATACTTTTACTTATTGTGGGATGACCTGGCACTAGTAGGCAAAGTCACAAATTTGGTATTTTTTCACCTTTTGACTTTTGACTTAATAGCTCCCCTCGCTCTGCCTGGAGGTACTTGCTGCCTCTGATAAGGAGCAAGGAAGAAGAGGAGCCTGACTTGAACGAGCTCGGCTCAGAATGCTAAGGACCACCACTCTGGGGGCCGTTTTCTACACAGGCAAATGGAATTGCTTTTCCCATAACATCCAAATTGTGATGTGGTTGCTGCTGAAAGAAGCAGCAGCAGCAGGGTCCTGCAGTACCCATGGGGCGATGGATGCTACTTCTGCATGCGTCTACAGGGCACGTGACATCTAGCAGGAGAGGTGGCATGTGAGATGTAGGGTCACTGGAGACCCTTCTGGCTCAGAGGGGAGAGACTGAGTTGGACCGAACCCTTCCTCTGTTCCCTGCACGTTTCTGACATAGCCCTCAATCAGTCACTGAGGGAGTCCCCCCCAGGGTTGGAGAGGCACATTCCCTAGGGACAGAGGCTACAGGTTTGTAGCTGTTTTACCCCTGTCCCCCAACCCCATCCCCACTTCCACTTCAGAATATGGCACCCTGCCCAGCCAGCCAAGTGTTAAGTGATGTGCTTATCCTCAAGAGCAGCTCCGGGTGTCTTTTTAATGTAGAGAAAACCAAGTAAAGTGACAGTTTAAGGAGAAAAAATATAGAAAACCAGAAAAGCCGTTTACCCGGAGAATTTTTTTCTCCCCATTTTTGTTTTGTTTTTACTCAATGACACAATTTTTAGTTTTATTTCCTGATAGCAAAAGGAAAAAACCCAACCCTCAAAAAAGGCCAAGGCCCCGTCCCCCTGTTGTTGGTGATTTGTTTGTCTTTCTGATAGGTTGAAAATTGTGTAATAAACTTGATGACACTGTCAATCTTTTATACTGCATTGTATTTTTTTTCCTTTTGTAACAAAATATTTTTAAATAATAAATGGGGTGTGAGCTGTTTTACGGATTCTGCATTGAATAGATTTGTGGAGGTGTCTGGGATGTGGGTGTGGGCTGATGTAGAGGCTTTGGAAGGGGAATGAATCCCTGAGTTCTCAGCTGGAATTGCACAATGGGCATGTAGTGCGTGTGGTACACCTCCTAGGAGACCTCATGCAAACCTTTGGAGGTGTCCCTTGAGGTTTAGCTTTTTTTCCTTAGCCATCTAAACAGCTTAGTTACAGAAAAATTCCAAGTCATCTTCTATCCTTCAAGATTCCTAAGATTTATTCTCAGAATAAATGTCCTACCTTGTACAGTTCAGTTCCGATGTCATCACGTTCATAAAGGGACGAATCCTCAGCTAGGAGTTAGAAGATAAGCTGGCTAGTGCCTCCCTCCACCATCTAAATCAATCTAACCATGGACGAGCAGCATTATTACCTCAGTCTCTCATCTGTAAGATGAAAATGATAGCTCTGCCTTCCACACCAGGACGTCTTGAGAAACAGATAACAAATGTGAATGTGTTATGCAGTCTGAACTGCTATCTAAATATAAGGAAGTACAGATTAGAAAGCAGAGTGTTGTGGGGTAATCCTTGGGATTCCAGAAAGCTGGCTTTTAAAAAAAGTCAGGTGAATAAGAGTAGAGTTAACATAATAAAAAGATGAACCAGTGACCAGATGACATATGATGTGTTACTGAGACCAGTTAAGGCAAGAGCAGCATAAAAACAAGTATCCCTTAGTAGAACGGAAATTCCCTGAGGGTCTATGATGTTATGAAACTTGAAGGAAAAAAAGTTGGAGTGTCTCTCAGAACCTAAACCAGTGTTCTCAAGTTGAGTTCCATGGTTGCCTGCATCTCAGTTATGTGCCATGCTTGCTAAAATACCTCCTGTGCTGCAACAGTCTCTGAAGTCCAGAATCTAGTTTTCATGCTCCAGATGACTTATGTGAACTGAAGTGTGAGGACTACTAGTTTAAAGAAGCAAATATGTTCTTCAGTTTCTCTTAGGGGCTACCATGGTGGTATAGAAAGGGAATGACCCTTGGGTCACCTCTGTGCTCCTAAGTGCTTCCTGAGATGAGCCAGACCTCAGCCCCCAGAGACAGCCACTGCAGTCACCTGACAGTTCTAGGCATGAGTGTGGATATCTGAGCAGGCTTCTGCTAGCTCTTGTGACCAGGGCCTGCTCCTTTGCTCAGTCCTCTCCACTGTCCCAGAATGTTAGGCCTTCAGGTGTGTATGGGGTATAGTGGCTTCCCTTGACACCACAGTGAGTATAGCCTCGGACACGTTAACCCTGAAAGACTAGCTGTGCTGATTCCCATCCTCAACCCTCAGTTTCTGTTGTAGGATGTTCTACTCTGGTGTGACTAACTGCATCCACACAGCTGGCCCCAACAAGCATCAAGAAGAGAGCATTATGGGACTTCCCTGGCGGTCCAGTGAAGACTCTGCACTTCCACTGCTGGGGGCATGGGTTTGATCCCTGGTCAAAGAACCAAGATCCCTTGGACCTCCTAGGTGGCACAGTGGGTAAGAAACCGCCTGCCTTTGCAGGGGACAAGGGTTCGATCCCTGCCCCAGGAAAATCCCACATGCCGCGGAGCAACTAAGCCCGTGCGCCACAACTATTGAGCCCATGTGCCGCAACTACTGAAGCCCACACGCCTAGAGCCCGTGCTCTGCAATGAGAGGCCACTGCAATGAGAAGCCCGAGCACCACAATGAAGAGTAGCCCCAGCTTGCCACAACTAGAGAAAACCCATGTGCAGCAAAGAAGACCCAACACAGCCAATAAAATAAATAAATTTATAAAAACAAAAAAAACAAAGAACCAAGATCTCGCAAGCTGTGCGGTGAAATAATAAAAATAAAAAGAATGAGCATCTATGGAGCCATGCCCTAACCTTCCAGATACCCAGGAAGAAAATATGAGGACTTCCTGTTCTAATCTTATCCTCATCTTCAATCATTCATCCTCATCCTCATGTGGTACCTGTTGAGGAATGGAATTTACTTGATCCGGACTGAGACACATAAGACAAAGTTTCTAACAAATTAGTAACCAGTTGCATGATGCTTGGCTATGTAACTTCCTCATCTCTAAACCTGCCAATCTGGGGATGAGATTAAGTTGATCTCTAAAGCCCCTTTGAATTATAAGCCACCTCTAAACTTCCAACTGAGCCTCCCATTCATTCTTCTGTGTTGCTGGGAGGAGGACCTTAACCAATGAAACTCTAAATGAAATAGGGATGCCACGGAGGATGAGTTCTCCAGTTTGATGCCAGTGGTTTCTTCGAAGCAGAGGTAGACAAAAAAGCAGTGTAAGAAGCAGCAGAAAATTTAGGTATTAGTGGGATATGTGGTTAAAATGTCAGGGAAGTTCCTACTGGATTTTTGGTTACTGTTTCATGCTTAATTAGACCTATCTATTACAGTCTTTGGATGGGCCCCAAAGGCAGCTCTTAGGCAAGGACACAGGGGCTTAGGAAATAAGAAAAAGCATCAGTGCTTTGGACAGTGGAGACCTACATAGGATGAGAATGAGCCTGATCACAGGAAATAAACAGTTAAAAGCCAGCATGACATTCTTAATGGCCAATTACTTTTTACTTTGAGTAAGAGCAGATATTCTCGGATTCATCTGATAGCAGAGGGGCCGTATGGCTCAAGGTTTCCTAAAGTGGCTTCTGTTCATGGCTTCTTGGGGCTAAAAAAAAATGGCCACTATCATGCAAGATGAGAAACAGTTTTAAAGATGGTTACTTGGAGAAGGGAATGATACACTCATCTAGGGCAACATTTCTCCAGCTTAAAGAATAAAAGTGTGTGTTCCTTTTATGTTAACTTGAAATTTTAAAACAAATGACAAAAAAATACTGGTAAGTTTAGAATACGTTTCTTCCAATTACTCATGCCTTACCCTGGAAAGATGACAATTATCTGTAAGAGGAATGAGAGAAAAGATGCTGGCTTTGGGGCAGAGGTGAAAAGTGTGAGCAGTCAGGATGACAGATCCGAAGAAGACACAGAAGCTGGAAGGGCCTTTAGGGATTAACTGAGGCTGGAGCCATGGGAAGAAACTCAGTGGGACATCTTCAACCCTGCCTCTGTGTCCACACTGGATCACGAAACACAGCCAAGAACAAACCTCTGGGATAGTCTCTACCTTCTCTTGAAGTGGATGAAATTATAGGGACAGGTGCCATAAGGAAAAGGCTACAACCCCCACAACAGAAAATACATATTTATTATAAAATAATGTTTGTTTCATGATGAAAGTAGAAAAATAACACTATTAACTACTAAAAAAGTTCTGGAGCTCAGTCTCTGAGAAATGGGATGAGCGGCTTTTGCAACACTCTGGGACGTGGGGCACAGCACACACAGGGAGTGTGTGGCTCAGGTCCTGCTGGAAGCCCAAGGAGCCTGCACAGTCCACACAAGATGCTCTGGCCACGATGATCAAAGAGGAAAACTTGAGGTCAGAAGGGAATTGGTTCTGAGAAGAGCCAGGATGGTGACAGCCTTGCCCCTCCCTATACTGGAGTGTAGAAGAGTTTCTTGGGCTGATGGTCCTGGTTTAGAAGATGGTGCCTGGTGGCTTTATACTTGGTTGGTTCCCCAAGTGTCTGTGCTGAGAAAAAGCTGCAACCTTTCCCAGGACAACTTGACCCACTGTTTCTCACTGGTGCGGCTAAAGTACCAGACGTATGTGTGGTCTCAGCCTGTGAGGGCTTCTGGCTGAAAGTTTTGTACTTCAAAGCCTGTCCATACTGATGGCAGAAAGAAAGAAAGAAAGAAAATGTTAAAAGACCAGTGGACAAGAGCAGCTGGCCTGAACTGTTTTATATTCCAAGCCTCCTGGCCCCAAAGAACAAGTAGAATATCTTCCTTAAGTGGGTAACTATCTACCCTAAGTGGGAAAGGAAGTCCCAAGGACACCCTTTTCGCCCTTAAAAAATCCTCTAGACCCCTCAGCTTTAGGAGAACAATGAATCCCTCCCTGGGATGGGAACCCAACCCTCAAGTGATGGGAAATGGTCCCTCAGCAGCAGTACCTGGAGAAAGCGGCCAGGGTGAGCACCTCAAGCAGCAGCTCTGAGCCACAGAAGAAGAGCAAGATGCTGTTCATGATGGCTTCCAGGCGGAGCACGTAGGTCTGCAGCAGCAGGTAATAGGAGGCCATCATGGCAGATGGGAAGGTCAAGGCCACACTAATACCAAGTGGCATCTTTCGTTGGCAGAGGTTTCCCTTTGTACCTGTCAGACACAGCCCATGGAGTCACCTCCAAATGGCCTGCTTTCCTTGGCCTCAGATGAAAGGTAGGTGGGTGGGGTAGGATGGACTGGCAAGAAGGGGAAAATGCTCCTGAATAGGGATGTGCAGATTTATAAATGGGATCCCACTGTGTTAAAAACTAGAGGCTTTGGAGCAGCTACAGGACTGGAGTCATTCGCTAAAAGGTCCTGCTTCCAGTCTGGCTCCAAGTCAAGGGACAATAGGATCTTTATTTGAGGAAAAATTTTTTAATTATAAAATATATAGGGGCTTCCTAGGTGGCGCAGTGGTTAAGAGTCCGCCAGCCAATGCAGGGGACACGGGTTTGATCCCTGCTCCAGGGAGATCCCACCTGCTGCGGAGCAACTAAGCCCGTGTGCCACAACTATTGAGCCTGCGCTTTAGAGCCCGTGAGCCACAACTATTGAGCCCACGTGCCTAGAGCCCTTGCTCCACAACAAGAGAAGCCCCCACTCACCGCAGCTAAAAGAAAGCCCGCGCACAGCAAAAAGGACCCAACACAGCCAATAAAATAAATAAATAAATAAATAATATATAATCATTGAAAACTTTTCAATTAGTATAGAAAATACAGACTTCCCTGGCGGTCCAGTGGTTAAGACCCTGCGCTTCCACTGCAGGGGGCACAGGTTTGATCCCTGGTTGGGGAACTAAGATCCTGGCATGCCACACGGCATGGCCAAAAAAGAGAAAAAATATTTATACATATATAAAAAATCATTTTAGAAAATACTGAACCTAAAGACCCCATGACTCACCCCCTAGAGATAGCTATTATTACAGAATGATGTATAGTTTCAGACTTTTTTTATGTGTATAGTCACATATTGCTATTTATCATTATAAAAATAGAATCATACTCTGCATACTGTTTTGCAACTTATGCAACCATTTAACATGGTTAGATGTCTTTCCACACATAACTACCTTACCTTTTTTTAATGGTTATGAACAATTTCATTGAACTAATGCCATAATTTATTTAATCCTGTACTGATAGATGTTTAGGTTGTTTCTAATATTTTGATGTTGTTAAAGAAAACGTGGCAACAGGACTTCCCTGGTGGTACAGTGGTTAAGAATCCATCTGCCAGAAGACCTAAATAGGCATTTCTCCAAAGAAGACATACGGATGGCCAAGAGGCACGTGAAAAGCTGCTCAATATCACTAACTATTAGAGAAATGCAAATCAAAACTACAAGGAGGTATCACCTCACACTGGTTAGAATGGGCATCATCAGAAAATCTACAAACAGTAAATGCTGGAGAGGGTGTGGAGAAAAGGGAACGCTCTTGCACTGCTGGTGGGAATGTATATTGATACAGCCACTATGGAGAACAGTATGGAGGTTCTTTGCAAAACTAAAAATAGAACTACTATATGACCCAGCAATCCCACTGCTGGGCATATATCCAGAGAACACCATAATTCAAAAAGACACATGCACTCCAATGTTCATTGCAGCACTATTTACAATAGCCAGGACACAGAAGCAACCTAAATGTCCATCAACAGATGAATGGATAAAGACGATGTGGTACATACATACAATGGAATATTACTCAGCTGTAAAAAGCAAGGAAACTGGGACATTTGTAGAGACATGGATGGACCTAGAGACTGTCATACAGAGTGAAGTGAGTCAGAAAGAGAAAAACAAATATTGTATATTAACACATATATGTGGACTATAGAAAAATGGTACAAATCAACCGGTTTGCAAGGCAGAAATAGAGACACACATGTAGAGAACAACCATATGGACACCAAGTGGGGAAAGCGGGGAGGGTTGGGGGGGAATGAACTGGGAAATTGGGATACCAAATTGTACACTCTAAATATATGCAGTTTAGTGTAAAAATAATAATAATAATAAAATACAATTAAAAAAAATATGCAGTTTATTGTATGTTAACTGTATCTCAATAAAAGTTCTTAAAAAAAAAAAGAATCCGCCTGCCAGTGCAGGGGACACAGGTTCGAGCCCTGGTCCAGGAAGATCCCACATGCCACAGAGCAACTAAGCCCGTGTGCCACAACTACTGAAGCCCTCGCCTAGAGCCCATGCTCCGCAATAAGAGAAGCCACTGCACTGAGAAGCCTGTGCACCACAAAGAAGAGTAGCCCCCGCTCGCCACAAGAGAAAGCCCATGTGCAGTAATGAAGACGCAATGCAGCCAATAAATAAATTACTTTAAAAAAAATTTTTTTAATTTAAAAATACATGGCAATAAACATTCTCACATAGATATTTTTGCATATCTGGAGAAGTCTTTTTTTTTTCTTTAACCAGTTTTAGAAGGGAAATTGTTAGGTCTAAGAATAGAAATTTTACCTAGTAAAACTATTAGCAAAAAGGGTTGTACTAATTTATATTCCCAAAGGGTGTGGGAATATAAATACCCACAAGAGTGTGAGACCATAGAGACCTGTTCCTCATAGCCATTAGAATACTGGGTATTTGCAAATCTTTTTAATCTGATGGGTGAAAATGTTACCTTGTTTTTTCAATTTGCTTTTTGTTCGTGAGTTTGGGCATTTTATCACATTTATTGGTCCTTTGTAATTATTCATATGTGAATTGCCCATTAGTGTCCCTGGCTAATTTTTTTTTTTTTGCTAGTGATAATTTTTTTTTTTAATTTTTATTGGAGTATAGTTGCTTTACAACATTGTGTTAGTTTCTACTGTACACCAAAGTGAATCAGCTAGATGTATGCATATACCCCCTCTTTTCTGGATTTCCTTCCCATTTAGGTCACCACAGAGCACTGAGTATAGAGTTCCCTAAGCTATACAGTAGGTTCTCAGTTATCTATTCTATACATAGTATCAGTAGCGTATATTTGTCAATACCCTTGCTAATTCTGAAAGCTAGGGGTTTTTTTAAGCACTTCATGTGTGTCTCCTTTATCCTTTGTTATATGTGTTGAAACTTTTTTTTCCCTCAGTGTGTGTTTTAACACCATTTGCAGAAATGAGATATTCTGGGACTTCCTAGATGGCACAGTGGTTAAGAATCTGCCTGCCAAGGCAGGGGACACAGGTTCAAGCCCTGATCTGGGAAGATTCCACATGCCACGGAGCAACTAAGCCCATGTGCCATAACTATTGAGCCTGTGCTCTAGAGCCTGTGAGCCACAACTACTGAGCCCATGTGCTGCAACTATTGAAGCCCACGTGCCTAGGGCCCGTGCTCCACAACAAGAGAAGCCACGGCAATGAAGAGCCTGTGCACCACAATGAAGAGTAGCCCCAGCTCGCAGCAACTAGAGAAAGCCTGTGCGCAGCAACGAAGACCCAAAGCAGCCGATAAATAAATAAATAAAAAGAGAAAGAAATGAGATATTCTAACTAATAAGGGCTTGCTCTGCATTTCTGGGGGATATAAAACTTGTCCTAGAGAGATCCTTATTCAGAGAAGTGGAGGGGATCTTAGAGCTGATCTGTGCAGGTATCTACTGTCCTGGACACAGAGTTACAATTGAATCTATTCTCCCAAGCAAACCAGTGAGAGGAACCAGGCACTCCTGTGGCAATGAGACAACTGGGAAGGAATTATATAATATCTCATGTCACTGCCCACTTTTAGCCCTGCAAAGCTACAGACAGATAAATCTTGACCCAAAATACGAAGCAGCTTGAAACTTCAGAGAGGGGTAACGGGATATACCACCAGATCCAATCTCTTATGGTGAGCCTAGGTTATGTATTGATACTTTTCCTTGTTAATCAGATTACAGATACCAGCTTGTCTCACAAGGAATGGAAATATTCTCTGGACAACACTCACCAAAAAATAGTCGAATTACTTCAATTCCGAGATAAAGGAAGAGCATCACCACATCCAGTACTAGATTGGCTGCTGGATATGGTAGCAGGAGACCTGCCAATACAAAAGTCAGAGTTTTAAAACAACATAGAACAGCATGCACAGGAACTCCCACACACTTGGAAATGAAGAGAACATGAGCCTTATCAGCTTTCCATGAACTACTTAGTGATATGTGGGCAGATCTGTTAACCTGATGCAGGATCTTCTATCTCCTGGTGCGGCTACATCTGTTAGAGGCAGGCTTGTTATTATGGGGTTTTACTCCTAACTTGGAAAGTCTATGGGGACTCCACTCTTCACAGTTATCAGACATACATGGGTACACAGGCCGCTGAATAGCTGAGGGTCACCAATGGGCTTAAAGTGGAGTTCAGCCAACAGCTGACGTGGGAGAGTCAGAATGGAGAAGCCCACATTTCCCAAACTCAAGAAATTCTTGCCAAGGGGCTTCCTACTAAATCATTCTCAAGGAAGCCACCTGATGAAGAGATTTCCACCTTGCAGTGAAGAGGAGCCCCAGGGAGCAGATATGAATGAAAAATAAGGAGGCTTTTGGTGGGAGTTGGCTCTGGGCTGAAGTAGGGAAGGAATGTCGGGGCAAGGGTAGTCAAACCCCAGGTCTTACCTTTATACAGAAATATGAAGAGTTCCAGCAGGAAATAGGTAGCATAATACCACCCGTTCAGAAAGAACAGGATTTCCAGGGGGGTAGAGGACAACCGTTTACCTGAAAATATGAGCACAGAGAAAAGACATGGGCTGGAGGGCAGCTCAACCTCAGTTATTTCAAATGGCTCTAACTTTGAGAAAAAAATACGAGGTCGCAGCTAGTGGAAAGGGCCACTTGGGGCACTTCTGATTGCTGGTGAGGAGTGTGTGCGTGTGGAGGGTGTGGAGGGGGTTTCCTTCAATACCCTTCTTTCCGGAGTAGCGTCAAACTCGACTATTTCGGCTTCGGAGCTGAAAGTCAAACCCCTCTAAGATCTAACCTCGTCACTATTTGGGGAGGGAAACTAGGACGCAGAGAACAGCACTGACCTGTTTGAAGTCACGCTGCAAATTCTTAACTGAGGCTGCCTACAAAAGGCCCAGCCAAGGATCTGGGGGTACCTGAGACCCGCACCTCGAGACCTACAGGCACTCAGGGTGGGTGAGGCTGTCAAACCCTGCTTTGGACAAGTGAGGAGTGGTGTCCCTAACACCCGAGAAGGAAGGGTTTAGGTCGAGCACTGGGAGAGAAGCGGGGGGCGGGGGGGGGGGTCTACTGAAGGGATCAGGATCAGGGACTCACACACCTCCGGAATCTCACCTCGCGGCGCCATCTTCGGTCCCCATGGAAACTGCATACGCGGCTACTGCTACTCCTGGAGCAGCGTGGCGTTGCCGGAAGCTGGAGACGGAGCGGCCCTGGACTCTGGCCTCTCTGCCCGCCTGTCGCACTCTATGGTTACCTGGTGCCGGGGCTGTCTGGGTGCCGTCCGCGCGTGCGCGCGTATGGCCTTCGCTGGGGTTCTGGCGGCACAGCTGTGCGAGAACAGTGGCCAGCCACAGTGCAGTCGGCCGCAGGACCCCGGGTGCGGGGGCAGCTCCCGGGCTTCCCCATCCCAGGTTTACAACGAGTCAGCAGAAGTAGTAGGCAGTAGTGGTAATGTGACCGCAGGATTGGCAAATAGGCCCAGGCCCCGCGATTCTCTTCACTAACAACGGTCTGAAAATGAGAAACGGTGTGCACGACAGTGCTCTGCAAATGCGGAGTGGGGTTTGGGGTCTTTTGTCTGGCAGGCAGTCTTTTTTTTGGGGGGGAGGGGTAGTAGGGGGTTTTGTGCGTCCGGTTGATGAATCAGGTAGTTAGAAGACACCGAAATTAATCAGAACTAGAGAGGCTTTTTTCAAGGAGCATAAATAAGACAGGAAGATGAAACGTGATCATCACGTGACCCCTGTCGTGCATGGGAGTTGAGAGGACAAAGCACTCGCGGTGGAAATTGAGAGAAGTTTCCAAGAGATGGCCTGTGAGCTGGGCTTTGAAGCCTGATTATGATTTGGAGATAAAAGTGTTACCGTCCTCAGTGGAGTAGAAAGAAGGGTTTTGAGTGGACTCAGGTAGACTTGCCTGTTAGCCACTGTCAGTCAGGGTAGGACAGGAAACATGGTACACTCAAACCAGGTAGTTTGAATAGAGTGACTAGTATTTTTTTTTAAGTGTACAATTCAGTGACACTAATTATGTTCATGTTGGGTAACCATCACCACCATTTCCAAAGCTTTTTCACCATCCCAAACAAACTATGTAACCGTTAAGCAGTAACTCTCCCTTCTCCCACTCCCTGCAGCCCCTGCTAACCTTTAATCTACTTTTTATTTCTGTGAATTTGCCTGTACTTTATATTTTAAGTAAGTGGGATCATACCATACTTGTCCTTTTGTGTCTGGTGTAATTCTGTTTAGCATGTTTTTAAGATTCATTCATGTAGCATATATCAGAACCTCATTTCTTTCTATGGCTGAATAATAATGTGTGTGTGTGTGTGTGTGTGTTTGTACCACATTTTATTTATCCATCTCCTGAGGCGTGGACACAGATTTCCTCCTTTTGGCTAGAAAAATGCTGCAGTGAACATTGGTATAGAAGTAGCTGTGGAAGTCTCTGTTTTCAGTTCCTTTTAATATATATCTAGGAGTGGAATTACTGAGTTTTATGGTAATTGTATGTTTAGCTTTTTGAGGAACCATCACACTGTTTTCCAGTGTCTGTAACCATTTTACATTCCACCAGCACTGCCAGGGGTCCCAATTTCTCTGCATCCTCATCAACACCTCTGTATTCTTTTTATTTATTTATTGTGTATTTATTTTATTTATTGGCTGTGTTGGGTCTTCGTTGCTGCGCGTGGGCTTTCTGTAGTTGTGGAGAGCAGGGGTTACTCTTTCTTGTGGTGTGCAGGCTTCTTACCATGGTGGCTTCTCTTGTTGTGGAGCATGGGCTCTAAGCTCGTGGGCTTCAGTAGTTGTGGCACTCAGGCTCAGTAGTTGTGGTGCTCAGGCTCCATAGTTGTGGCACATGGGCTTAATTTGCTCTGCAGCATGTGGGATCTTCCCGGACCAGGGCTCGAACCTGTGTCTCCTGCATTGGCAGGTGGATTCTTAACCACTGTGCCACCATGGAAGCCCCTCATCAACACTTTTTATTTTCAGTTTTTAAAAGTATTATCGGGATTTCCGTGGTGGTGCAATGGTTAAGCCTCCGTGCTCCCAATGCAGGAGGCCTGGGTTAGATCCCTGGTCAGGGAACTTGATCCCACATGCATGCCACAACTAAGAGTTTGCATGCCACAACTAAGGAGCCCGCGAGCTGCAACCAAGATCCAGTGCAACTGAATAAATAAAATTATTATCACTATCCTAGTAGGTGTGAAGTGATATCTCATTGTGGCTTGGACCTGGGACCCTTTGCTGGAGTGCTTGCACCTAGACAAACATCTCCTGGAGCAACAGAATACAAAGAAACTATAAGGAACTAAAAATAACTGCATGGGCACTTCCCTGGTGGTCCAGTGGTAAAGAATCCACCTTGCAATGCAGGGGAGGACGGTTCGATCCCTGGACGGGGAACTAAGATCCCACATGCCACGGGGCAACTAAGCCCACGTGCCACAACTAGAGAAAACCCGTATGCTGCAACTAAGACCCAGTGCAGCCAAAAATAAATAAATAAATAACCGCAGGCATGCATGAACAATAAGAGACAAAAAGGCCAAAACCCAGCTGCCACTTCTCAGGTGCCAGAGCGAAAGCAGGGTACCGTGCATGCTCCCTGCTCTTAGCACCACCGAGGGATAGGCAGACCACCTAAGCCACCCCTCCAGCCCAACCCACGCCACCCCTACCCTCACCCTATTTAAGGAAACAGCTCACCCCGCCCCCTTCTCAGGGAGTGAGCAAGGGCACCTGTTTCTTTTTTTCTGGGGTGGGGGTGGAGAACCTGTTTCTTGTTCTCACTCCCTCCTGCTGCAGCATGAGTTCCAGTGAAGCTTTGCCTGAATTCCTCGTCTGACCTCTTACCAATTTCTATTGATTAAGGTGTCTAAGGACTCAAGTTGGTAACAGCTTCACCAATTTACATTCCCACCAACAGTGCAGGAGGGTTCCCTTTTCTCCACATCAACAATACTTCTTATTTGTTGTCTTTCTGATAATAGCCATGCTGACGGTTGTGAGGTGATATCTCATTGTGGTTTTTGTACTCCTAGCTAGTTGGGGTGGAGGAGGGGCAATAATTGTTACTTCTAGGCTGAAAGGGGAAGGAGCAGAAACAATTCCCTGAAACTGGAGAGAGTAACATGCATGGAGAAGTCCCACCAGCATCTGTGAAAGTCTGAAAAACTGGTGAATTAATATCTGACCTCATGCCCTCCCCTGTCCTCTGCGTTCTGATCTCTGCTTGTGCCTCCCGTTGGCAGAACTGAACTGCAAGCCTGGGGGGCTTTCTTTAGTGTCAGCAGAGCAAGGCACACAGCAGGGCTGGGACAGGTGGAAAGGGGTCTGGAGTTAGCACGTCTGCCTCCCCTCCCTGCTAGACAAGAGATTTAGGCAAGTTCCTGTGTGCCTCAGATGTCCAACTCTAAAAGGAAGGTGGGCCAGCTGTTTGTTTTTGTAAGTAAAGTTTTTGGGTGGCACACAGCCACACCTGCAGATTTACACTTTGTATACAGCTGATTGATGCTACACACTTTCGCTTTCATGCTTTCAGGCTAAGTTAAGTAGTTGCAGCAGAGACTGTGTGACCCACAGGCTTAAATACTTACCATCTGGCCCTTTAAGAAAAACTTTGCCCACCCCTGTCACAGAGGATGGCAAGGAGTAGACATGCCACAAGGTGCTACAAGTAGGCAATAAGATTGAATTACTCATAGCACAGCAAACAGCAGGAGCATCGTCATGGCAGCCTGTTTGCCCTGTACCCAGGTCTTATGAGTGACACGATGAGCCCAGATGGCGGTGCACACAGTGGGTTATGCCACATCTGAGGAGCCCAGGGCCAAAGAACTTTTTTAGCAAGCAGCAAATAAGGCAGTCTGCCCCTACTCTGGGGGAGGGAACAATTACACCGCAGTCACACCATGATGGCCTTGGCCTACCTAATTGCCAGTGTGCTCAGTGTCAGGAGACAGGCCTTTCGTTTTGGAATTTTCAGCCGGAACAACGTGCAGGGATGCTGGGGCCCAAGGCTGACTGCCTCTCCCAATATCCAGTGCCCTTGCTAAATCAGTTATTTCTAGTAGGCTTTTGTGGTTCTTTGGATTTTAATATACATAGTATCACATCATCAGAAAATACAGTTTTATCTCTTCCTTTTCAATCCCTGTATCTTCAATTTCTTTTTATCACCTTGTTGTACTTGCTAGGACCACCAGTATGATGTTGAATAGAAGTGGTGATAATGGATATTCTCGTCTTGCTCCTAACATCAGGGGAAAGTATTTACAATTAATGTGCTAATGATAAATTTTTTTGGTAGATAATCTTTATCAGTATAAGAAAGGTCCTTCTTTTTCTAGTTTGCTGAAAGGGGTATGATACATTTTATTGAATGCTGTCTCTGCATCTGTTGAGATGATCATATGCTTTCCTCCCTTTATTCTGGTAATGTTATGAATTACATTGATTTTCAAAGGTATAACCAACTTTGCCTTCCTGGAAAGAAACCAGCTTGGTTGTGATATTGTACAGGAAAGAGCTAACATAGCAGGCCTGAGACTGCTATCCTTAGGAAGTCCTACTTGCAAGATTGGCCTTTGGCTGGTGTCTCGCAACTTGGATTTCTGAAAGGTTTCCACCAATCCAAAGTGGCTCACTGTGCCTGAACTGAACATTTGCTTCCTTCTGGGAGTCTGGAATTTTGGTACATGCTAACTATTCTTAGTTTGCAGAGAACTTTTATCATGAATGAGTGTTGAATTTTGTCACAAATACAACTAATTGATTTTTTAAATTTTATTTATTTATTGGCTTCCTTGAGTCTTCATTGTTGCAAGTAGGCTTCTTTTCTCCAGTTGTGGTGAGCAGGGGCTCCTCTTCGTTGCAGTGCACCGGCTTCTCATTGCAGTGGGTTCTCTTGTTGCAAAGCATGGGCTCTAGGTGTGCGAACTTCAGTAGTTGCGGAGCACAGGCTCAGTAGTTGTGGTGCAAGGGCTTAGTTGCTCCATGGCATGTGGGATCTTCCCGGGCCAGGGATCAAACCTGTGTCCCCTGCATTGGCAGGAAGATTCTTAACCACTGAGCCACCAGGGAAGTCCCACAATTAATTAATGATCAAATGCTTTCCCCCCTTTTTTCTACTGATTTGGTGAATTTCACTCATTGATTTTGGCTGTGCTGCGTGGCATTCAGGATCTTAGTTCCCTGACCAGGGATGGAACCCGTGACCCCTGCAGTGGAAGTGCAGTCTTTCTTGTCTTTTTTTTTCTTTTAATTTATTTTGGCTGTGCTGGGTCTTAGTTGTGGCACAGAGGATCTTAGTTGTGGCAGGTGAACTCCTAGTTGCAGCATGTGGGATCTAGTTCCCCGACCAGGGATTGAACTCAGGCCCCCTGCATTGGGAGAGTGGAGTCTTACCCACTGGACCACAGGGAAGTCCCTGATTTTTAGATGTTAAACCAACCTTACATTCCTGGGATAAATACCACTTGGTCACTCTAGCTAAAGACTGATCAACTAACTTTTAAAAGAATTAACTTTTAGTTTCATATATTTTTCTCTATTATTTACCCATGGTCTGTTTTTTTTTTCTTTTCTTTGCTGGTCTTATGTTTATCCTTCGTTCTTTTGATGATTATTTATAATTGTAAGTATAATTTGTAAATATTTAGTGGTTTCCTAGTGTGGCAGTTATCAACCTATTGCTCCTCAGCTCCAGATAAACACTTCAGTACCTGTTCTGCGGTACTGGACTAGACTGGAAGCATTTTTCCCTTACAGCGAGCATGATGTTAGGCTGTCAGTAGAGGGCGCTGGATGGACACTGCAGGAAGAAAGGCACTCTTCTTCCTGGTTGCAGCGTGCTGTGTTTTGATTTTTCTTGCTCCTGCTGCACAGTCTGTCAGAGGTGCCTGTGTGTGGGGACATCCAGTGGTGCTCTGCCCCAGCTGTGTGCCAAGGGGGGTACAGGCCTGGTGATCACCTGGCCTCTGCCTCACACCTGCAGCTGCATCCTCATCGCCTGTGTACACCTGCCCACCGGCCTTAGCTTGCTGCACCCCAGTGGGTTGTTTCCCAGGGCTCTTCTGGTGTGGACACCACACTCTCCAGACTCTGCCTCTTCAGTAGTGCCCCAGTTCCTCTGTACTCCCACCTACCAGCCTTGGCTCACTTCATAGAAGTGTAGTTCCCTGGGGTCTTCCCAACAGAGACGTGGTGTGCTCCTCAGGGCATTCTGCACAACACTGCATCTGATCAAAACACTCATTTCACAGCAAAGGAAGTGTGGCAATGGGTTCATGCCTGTGGAAATAACCGATCTCACCACACATACTTCGTCACCTGGAAGAAGGTGGTTTAATTGAAAAGTAGAGTGGTTTCCTGAAGACTCACCCTGAAAGGATGAGGGTTCTAATTTACCCTTTGAATGAAGTATGCCTTTGAATCAAAGACCGTTGTATGGTACTGTCATCCCCCTGGCCAGCATACATGGCTCCAGGAGTCAAGGGGTGGGTGTGAGAATGACTCTTCTCACTATTACACCTAATAAACACCTGCAGAGTTATTGCCTCTGACCCTGAAAAATTTGAGCCTGCTGATTTGGAGATCTTAGTTCCCAAGTGAGTAATGTTCCAAGGGATATAATAATGGTACTATTGAATTGGGAAATGAGATTGCCACCTGACCATTTTGGGCTCCTTATGCCACTAAACCAATGGACAAAAAAAAAAAAAAAAAAAAGAAAAAAAGAAAGAGAGAGAAAAGAAAAGAAAAAAAGAGGGGGGGGTGTCCAGTCTATTGGCTGGAATGATTGACCCTGAGTCTTGAGGGGAAATTGGGTTGCTGCTACAAATGGAGACAAGGAGGACTATGTCTGGAACCCAGAAGATTGTCTGGGGCACCTGTTAGTATATCCATGCTCCCCACCCCCCAAAAAAGTAGGACTCAGATCCTTTAGGAATGAGGGTTTGGGTCACTCTACCAGGTAAAGAACCCAGAGCAGCAGCAGATGCTCTAGCGGAGGGCAGGGAAAATATGGAATGAGTAATTGAAGAAGGAAGCCATGGATATCAACTACAACCTTGTGACCAGTTACAAAAGTGACCAATTACAAAAATGAGGGCTGTAGTAGCTATACATGTTTCTTTGCTCCTTGTATGCATGTGTTTATTTGTATATACAGACCATTTTTTCCTTTTTATCTCTCTATTTACAATTTGTTGGAGGTCAACTTTATAATTTAATCTTTAGGTAACAGAACATTTAGTGGGACCATAACAAAATTTGTGAAGTAATTAATATAGTCAGCTATGGATACTGTGACTGTTGGGACTGTAGGTCTTGTTTGGGGGAAAGAATGAGAATGTCACTTTTAAGAACAGATATAAGCTGTCAGTAAGAATATAATATGGAAGTTCAAATATGTGTAGAATGGTGGATGGAAGCTGAGTAGCTGAAAAGATGGACCTTAGCTCCACATTCACCTTCAGAACCTGTCCTGTGATAACGGACTGGACTCAGTATTTCTCCCTTACAATGAGCATGATGGTAAACTCAGACAGTAGAGGGCGCTGGGAGGGATAGCGAAGGAAGAAAATGGCTTGTTTTCCTGGCTCCGGTGAGTTCAGGTTTGCTTTTCCTTGCTCTCGCGCTGTGGTCTCTCAGTGCGCAAGTGCGCTGTGTGTGGGGACATCTAGTATATAAGGCGACACTCTCCTCCAGCCACACGCTAAGAGCAGGCAGTCCCTCGGCAATCTTGCAAACCTGGTCCACACCTGGTGACCACTTTGCTGTGGCCCCCCACCCCTGTCAAGGATAATGTATGCTCCAGGCCTTGCACCCATGGCAACTCCTTAACTCTGTGCCCTCTCCCTCAGCCTTGTTTGGCTATGCCCTGGATTGTTTTTTTTCCCAAGGCCCTCCAGACATGGACAGCGTGTATCCACAGTGGTGCCCCAGCTCCATGTGTCTGCTCACCAAGCTTGGCTCTTCTCCCCAGAGGGTTGATTCCCATGGCTCTCCATGCCGGGTGTGGACATCACACACTCCAGGCCTTGTGCACACAGGGCACTCCAACTCTTTCGGTGCATCTGCCCAACAGCCTTGGCTCACCTGTGCCCTGGAGGGTTGTTTCCTGGGATCCTCCCTATGTGGACACGGTGTGCTCTGGGCTTGGTGCCTATAGGTGGTGTCCCTACACTCCCTGTGTGCCTGCCCATCGGCCTCAGCTTGCCTGTGTCCTGGAGGGTTGTTTCTTGCCTGGCAACTGTGAACCAGCTCTAGCCTGGGCAAACCAGTGAAACTGTCCATCACCCAGTGGGCTGCCATGAGGTCTGAACCCCAGCCTTGGGGGTGGGGGACCCTGTGAAGTTTGTCCTCAGCCCTCAGGTACCCTTTTAGAGTTCTCTTTACATCTTTATAGTTCTTTTATAATTTAATGATTCTCTTTATTAAACTTGCCATGTTTAAATCACTGGGTGGTTTCTATCTCCTGATTGGACTTAGACTGAACCACCTAGCTATCATATTGTTACTGACTTCTAACTCAATTCCATTATTGTCAAAGAACATACTCATTATCCTTTTAAATTTATTTATTCTTTTAAATGTACTGAGAATTGTTTTATGGCTCAGCATGTGGCTTATACTGGTGAATATTTTGTGTACTTGAAAAAAATGTGCATCCTATACTCATATGTATTATAAAGAAATTAGTAGGAAAAACATTAAAAAAAAGTCTTTATATTTACTCAGATACTATTTCTGATGTGCTCCTTCCCTTTCTGAGGATCTGGTTCCTATCTGTTATCATTCCCCTTCAAGCCAAATAACTCCTTTAACATTTCTTACAGCTCAGGATTGTTGGCAATGAATTTTCTTAGTTTTTTTTTTTTTATCTGAAAACGTCTTTATTTCAACTTCTTTCTTGAAGTATATTTTTGGTAAATTTAGATTTCTGAGTTGAACTTCTTTGACTTGCAGCATTTTTGAAATGTTGTTACACTCTCCCCTGATTTCTGGTGAGAAGGCAGCTGTTAATTGCTGTTCCTCTGTATGTGGTGTGTTGTTTTTCTCTTGCTGCTTTCAAGATTTGCCCTTCACCTTTAGCTTTCAATAATTTGACTGTGATGTTCCTAGATGTGGCCTTTCTGTGTTAATCGGGGTGGCTTTGTAGAGTATCTAAAATCTGTAAATTTCTTTCATCAAATTTGGGAAGTTCTTGACTGTTTTTTTCAATATTTTTTTCTGCTTTCTTCCTTCTCTTTGCCTTCTAGGACTCCAATCACATATTTTAGACTGTTTGACATTATCTAACTGGTCTGTGAGACTTTTTTAAAAAAATCCTTTTTTCCCTCTGTTCTACAGCATGGGTAATTTCTGTTGGTCTGTCTTCTAGTTCAGTGACCCATTCTGTAATTTCCTCTTTTGCTGTAGAATTTAATTCCATCCATTTAGTTTAAAAATTTTCAGTTACTTTGATTTTTATTTCCAGGGTTTTTATTTTTCAAAAGTCATTTGTTTCTATGCTCAGGTTGCCTATCTTTTTATTCACTGAGAACATACTTTCATTGCTGCTGTAATATCCTTGTCTGTTAATTCCAGTATCTGGATCACCTCAGTGTTGGTGTCGGTTTTCAACGTTAAATTGTGGAGACTTTGGTTTCTATTATTTGTTTCCAAAGAGTGATGGTTCTTTTATTTTATTAGGCAATTATCTTGGGTGGATATACAGTGCAAATCACACTTATGGGGTGGCAGCTCTGATCTTAGTTCAGATTTTCTGTCTCGAGCTGAGCTGCCTTGAGTCTGAACGGCACATGTGTGGCCTAGAGCTTGGGCTGAGATGCAGGTAGACAGAACTTGGGGATTCCCCCCCACTCTGGCTCTTCCCTTCTGAGACTCCCATCTTTCCTTCTAGTGGCTTAAGCTGCCCTGGCTCAGTACTCATACTGTGATTTTTCCACCAGCATATTGTACCTACCACTTTGTCAGCTGCCAAGTTACAAGCAACAAAAATAGGGAAATTTCTCACCATAATTCTCTTCTGAGTGTGAACTCCCCATCAAACTTTCTGCTTCCCTTCATTCTCCAGTGTCTTCAAGTAGCTGTTTTTTTGTATTATGTCTAGATTTTACAGTTGTTTGTGGAGGGATCATTCCCAGGCATATTAGCCATTATCAAAAGTCCCAGGTGTAGTTTAAATACTTAAATCTATTTCCTCCGTATTTCTCTCTATATTTTGAGCATATCCATCATAGTTTAAACTCCTTGTCAACTTTCTCCAATATTTGCTCAGCTGTTTCTATTTTCTACTCTTGCTCTGGTTTTAAACAGTATGGTCTTGGGCTTCCTAGGTGGCGCAGTGGTTAAGAGTCCGCCTGCCAATGCAGGGGACACGGGTTCCATCCCTGCTCCAGGAAGATCCCACATGCCGCGGAGTAAATAAGCCTGTGCACCACAACTATTGAGCCTGCGCTTTAGAGCCCGTGAGCCACAAGTATTGAGCTCATGTGCTGCAACTACTGAAGCCCACGTGCCTAGAGCCCGTGCTCCGCAACAAGAGAAGCCACGGCAATGAGGAACCCGGGCACCACAACGAAGCGTAGCCCCCACTCACTGCAACTAAAAGAAGCCCCACACACAGCAAAAAGGACTCAACACAGCCAATAAAATAAATAAAGGAATTTAGAAAAAAAACAAAGAAAAAACAGTATGGTCTTATCTCTTGAGTTGCTAGTAATTTTTATTAGATCCAGAAATTGTGTATAAAAAAATTAGAACACCTCTAGATGTTTTTTCTTCTGCTGTTTCCTCTGCTACGCAGATAGAATGGGAGCTGATCTCCTTAATACACTCAGGGACTACCTGGCTTGCAGCTGCACCGTGATTTTGATAAGCCTTAGCCCACCTGTTATATCTTGTTCCTAGTAAGGAGCTCTCCTGCGCTTGCAACTGAAAGCCCTGTGTTTTCATCAGTCCCCTCCCCATGGTAGGTCCTGAGTTCTAATCATCAGCACCAGAAGCCTGCCAAAAATTCGATTCTGCTTTTCAGAGGTTTGAGGCTTAGCTTTTTATTTTTTTTAAATTTATTTTATTTTTAATTTAATGTCAACACTGGGTCTTCATTGCTGTGTGCAGGCTTTCTGTAGTTGAGGAGAGCAGAAGCTACTCTCTGTTGCAGTGCACGGGCTTCTCATCACAGTGGCTTCTCCTGTGGAGCATGGGCTCTAGGTGCATAGGCTTTCAGTAGTTGCCACTTGTGGGCTCAGTAGTTGTGGCACACAGGCTTAGTTGCTCTGTGGCATGTGGCCTCTTCCCAGACCAGGGCTTGAACCTCTGTCCCTTGCGCTGACAGGTGAATTCTTAACCATTGCACCACCAGGAAAGCCCAAGGCTTAGCTTTTTATAGCCTCTGGCCCTACACAGCTTCAGAATTTGGTAAGTATCGTGAAGACAAAATGTGTTATGTTTTCAAGGTTCTTGCAGTCCCCAACTTTGCTCCTCCAGTGTTATGAGAGTACTAAGCTTAGCTGGCTTCTCTGGTCCCTGGCTGCAACCCTCTGTCTGGGCAATGCTTAGATTCTCAGCCTCTTTCTCAAATCCAGTCAGCAAATACTCCCAAGGGAAAATCTGCCGCAAATTGTCAGCTCACGTCTCTATGATTCACTCTACTTTAGAATTTTAGGCCCTTTTATCCTCTTTCCTTCAGTAGTTCTCTAAGGCCTTTTAAAAAGATGATTTTTATATTTCATCTGGTTTTTCTAGTCTTGAGTGGAGCATTGGCCAGCCAGAAGCAACTCCATGCTACCAGAAATCTCTAAGCATTTTTTTTAAAGTGCTTATTTTCTTCCTCTACTCTTTGAAAACTGACTGTCCCCAAGCAGTCAATTTATATCACATCTTAAAAATATATTCCTACTGCTAAGTGGAAAAAAAAAAAAAAGCAAACTATGTTATGGCATATTCCCCATATTTACAACTGTATATAAAATATAAATACATACTGTAGAAGACTTGAAATAAATAACTGGGGTTGGATATGGCAATTTTTTCTTCTGTAAAAATGTTTCTGAAATGTTATATTGTCTATAAGAAGTATGTAAGTAAATGTAGATTGTCAAGGAGGGGAGGGAGAAGGAACTCAGTGGCTGAGATATAGCAGTGGGGAGACTAACTGCATAAACCTTCTTATAACTTGAATTTTGTATCATGTGAATGTATTAACGATTAAGGAAAGGAAAGGAAGAGAGGGAGGGAGGAAGGACCCCCCACCGCCCCACCCAAGACTCCTAGTGCCACAAAGTGCCATTTATATTGTGAGTGAGGAAACAGGCATTTGGTTGTACTCACTAGCTGCAAAGACTACAGAGAACAGTCTAGCCCTGATTCATTTTGGCACACAGAAAATTGCCTTTCTTTCAGGGATTGTGATGAACAAAGGGGATTATGATATTCCTGTAAGAGTTTTTATGAAAATATTAAACAATCTGGCTATTCATCATCATTTTTGTACAGATGAAGGTACAGTAAGTATGGACGGTAGCTTTGTTAAGACTCTTTAGATCACTTCTTCCAATTATAGGATATGGGATCTTAGGTATTTTCTTTGAACACCACGCCTTTCTTTTAAAATATCTGATAAATTTGGACAGCACAGTTGATTAACTTTCCCCAGAACTTCATTCTAGGCTTCTAAACTAGGGGTCAGCATACCACAGCCTGGCGGCAAATCTAGACTGTTTTGTATGGTCCTCGAGTTAAGATTAGACTTACATTTTCACATGGTTGAAAAAAAAATCAAAAGAAAAATATTTTGTGACACCAGTCATTCATTTACATATCATCTCTGGCAGCTTTCATGCTACGACGTCGGAGTTGAGTAACTGCGACAGAGGCCACAAAGCCCTCAAAATCTAAAATATTTACTATTTGGCCTTTCACAGAAAAAGTTTGCTAATTCTTGGGTTAATGTATCTCCGAATAATGAGTTTCACCGAACAACTTTGGTGGGGTAGACCGACTGAATTAACAGCCCTCCCTGTATCCATGCCTTTTGCTAGGAAACTTCGTAAAGCTTTCCCAGACAGTGGGCTGTCACATGACTTGCTTTGACCAGTGAGCGTCTAAGAGACACAATACAAGCAGAGGCTTGAAATGAGACTGCACCCTCGGGCTTGTTCTCCTGCTCCCCTGACACTGTCATGCAAACAGACCCAGGCAAGTCTGCTAGAGGATAAGTCATGTGAAGCAGAGTCATTCCAGCTGAGGTCAGCCTAGGTTAGCCAAGAGTCAAGGATCTCAAGATCATCATAGCTGCCTGGCTGACCCACAGCTGACCACAGACACACGTGCAAGCAAAAATTACCCAAACCCAGACAGATCAGCTGAACCCCACGACTCAAGAATCACGGGAACTGTTTATTGTTATATGCCACTGAAGTTTGGTGGTGGGTCTGTTACACAACATTATCCTGGCAATAGAAAACTGATACTATGGGCACATAAACTTTTAAAATTTCTTTTGCCAAAAGAGTCTAGGGAACATTTTTACTCTCCTGAGGGCAATTTAGGGCTCTGACAGGGAGAAAGACTGAATAAAACACAGAGGTCTGGAACTGCAGGGATGGGGTGGAGCATCAGATTATACCCTAAATTTCTGCAAAAATACCTTGTACTCACAACGGCATTCAATAAATATCCATATTTGCTCTGTGGCTCAACCGGCCACGACCAAGTAGATGCTAAGGCTAGGACCTGGCATGCCTCGTAACCACGAAGAGATCCAGAGGCCGAGACTCCATCATTTACGGAAAAGAATTTATTTCCTATTTATAAAATGTAAAAAAAAGTACCTTGGGTATAAAATCTAAATGTCTGAGGTGTGATCAGTCAGGAGCCCAGAAAAGTCATCAGTATGTAGTTCAAACAGAACAGGGGCTGGGAGCTCCTCCTGTCCCGGGCTCAGTGAAAACCTTCCCCAGGATGAAGCCACAGAACCCTCTGGAGGAAGAGGGGAAGAGAGCAAGAAAGGACAGGGGGCAGAACTGCGGCAGGAGGCCGGGAAGGGAGGATATACGGGAGTCTGTACTGGGGAACACTTTAATTTGCTAGGAGGCTCTCTCTTCCCTCTCAACTGCTGAACACAACTGGTCTGGGCCTGTCCTAGGAATGTCAAGCTGCTTCCTAGTGCACAGGGCTGACCACCCCCTCTGTAGAGCCCTGAATGTGGCTTCAGTCAGGAAGGAAAAGCATCCATCAGTGTGACAAGAAGTGGTCACCTTCGGACCTGCATGAACTCCTTGCGCAGCCATAAAGAGTCCTGGTAGAAGCGAGGGTCACCCAGTCTTACAGCCGTACGTTTGTAGAAATAACAGTATAACACTGCCGCTGTGGATGATAAACAGAAAAGAAGCCTCAGGGATGCTCCCGAGTATTGGTTTCAGGGTAAGAACATAACCGGATGAGGCTGAGGAGCCCTGCCTCATGATTTCCCAGTGACACCCAGAAAGGGCAGAGGACAGTAGTCTCTCCTATTTTTGGCATGGCTCTTCCACTCATCCCACGCCAGTTGTGATGGGCTGGGAAGCCAAGTTCAAGGCCCTCGCTGCCAGAGCCACAGGTGGGAATGAAGTGAGGCCTGAGGTTGCTTTGGTCCTTACCTAGTCTCTGGAATACAAATAATGTTTGAAGTCCATCTGTCCAGACAAAGAGGTTGGAGTTTTTCCAGCGTAAGTTCTGAAGGAGACATGAGTAGATGGAGAAAGGTTAGGGAAAACAAGTTCCCGTTTGTTTGCTGCAGAGGGAATATTCTTTTAACCCTGAGGGAGGAAGTTTGAACTAAGCCATTTATTTCCTTTCATCCCATAGCCTTTGCCAAGGAGAAATGATACACGTTATCTCAGGAGTTCAACATGGTCACTGTCCTGCCTTGGAAATCTTAGGCTCAGTTCCTGTCAGAGGAAGGCATGGTGCACTCAGGGTTTAATCAGATTAACAGCTTCACAATACAAAGCCAGGACTATTTTGGCTCCAGGAGCCAGAGCAGTGACAATCCTCTCTGGGAAGCACCTTGAGATTTCGGCACTGTCCTGCTCTAGCTCTCTCTGTGGAATCTGAGGACAACCTAATGGGACGTTTAGTCTGAGAAGGTGCCTTTAGTAAAGAAATGACTAGAGAACCCTGAGGTTTTAATGTGTTCCATCAAATGAGTACATGAGAAACACATGAGATACCCAATGAGCTGGAAAAATTTGTGAAGCAGAAGAAATCTGAGGGACTTCCTTGGTGGTCCAGTGGTTAGGACTCTGTGCTTCCACTGCAGGGGGCACGGATTCAATCTCTGCTCAGGAAACTAAGATCCCACAAGCCACGTGGTGCGGCCAAAACAACAACAACAAACAAACAAAAACAAGAAAGAAATCTGAAACCATGAAAACTGGATCTACTCTGAAGCCTATGTTAGAACCAAATGGAGGCATCTTGGGGGTCGGTTCTCCTAGTGTAAGTGATGGGGATGCAGCACAGGGCATGCAGCACTAAAGGGCCAGTGGCACTCCTGCCTGCCTATTTCCCATGGAACACTGATGCCTAAGAATACCCTGTATCAATATTCACCTCCCCAAACAGCTAATGATGAAACAGATTCAACTTCCTGTTTTAGCCCTGGCAGGCCTTTTGAGGCAAAAGTGAATCAAATTGTTCCAGGAGTAACCTTGGACTCTTGGATAAAGCTGTTCTTCAACATTTAAGGTTGGGTAAAAGCTCCTCACAAAATTCTCATATCTCTAGCTCCAGGCTGGACCACATTCATGTCACCTGTTGCTTATCAAGGATTCTGTGAGATATAAACATCCAGAGATGCTGCCTTCCCACAGAAAAGCTATTCCTAGCCCTTTAAGGATTCAGAGCCTCACTCTTACCATGACCCAGACATGAAGGGAGATGCTGAGGGCAAAGTACACAGCTGTCAGGATGATGGTCCCTTTGAACTTATGGAAGAGGAGGTTGACCAGGCCAGCCTGGAAGACGAAGGTGTTGAAGAACATGAGGAAGATGATGATGATGTTGAAGAGGACTGCAATATCCTGGATGCTGCAGACACAGAAAACAAAAGGACAGCCAAATGAAGGCCTGGGGAGGACCCAACAGCCCTGAGTCCTAAGGCACACCATGAGGTCTGTCCTTCCCTGTTATATATAGCCCTCTGAAACACCCCCATAGGTAGTGTGGGTTTTGGACCCCAAATGACATGAAGCTAAAATTACCCACTGGCCCCATCAGTTGAGCTACAGCCTATGGACAAGGCTTTCCTGACACTCCCAATGCAATAAAGCTCTGAAGCACCTGTGAGAAGCAGCTAGTTTCCTCCCTGTATCCAGAATATGACAGCCCTGACTGTCATATAACCTGGTCCTGTCAGATGTTTTCCTCTAGAAGACAGCAATGCATTTTCCCTGGTCTGTGCAAGGCTGGTGTCTTAGTGCCATTCATGTCTCAGTTCAAATGTCCCCTCTTCAGAAAGACTTTTCTTTCACCCCACTACCTAAAGTAGCCTTCCCCTCCCCACCGCAGCTACTTTATATCCACTGTGTAACATTTATTACTATTTGAAACTATCTTCTTTATTTTTTAAAATGTGTTTGTTGTCTCTCCCCACTAGAATGGAAACCCCATCAAAGCAAGAACTTGTCAGGTTCACCACTGCCACTAGAATACTGTCTGGCAGGCCGATGAACACTTGCTGAGTGAAGGAAAACGGTGTCTAAGACTGTGGCATTCTGTTTAGAACTTGCCTCATGGAAACTAAAAATCACTGTGCAGGAAAAATGCCAATAGCTTCCATCCTATGGGATGCATATACGTTATTAACACGATTACCCTTATCCGGGGCCACAGCAGTGAAGGTGTCAAGTCCTAACCACTGGACTGCCAGGGAAGTCCCTGATTATCCTTTTTTATCTGACATTTTGTTAACCCTCTTTTGAGGCAGTGTAAGAAAGTATTTCTACTCGAAGAGGGAGAAAATGACAGTGTTGGCAATCTGACCCTCATTTTCACTGCTCCCCATGTCCCAAGCCCTTGTTAGAAATATATCAAAACAAGCCCTGTGACATGTCTATGGACCATGGAGTACCCAGGACAAAGTGCAATTTTATTCTCCCTGATATTTCTCTATTAATAACTTTAAAATGCTAAATCATGATCGTCGGGGCCTTCAGACCGCTTGGGTTGACCTGTCCAGTCCCACCCACTGAACTCACATGAAAAGCACCAACTGTATGACAGGAGCCATTCGGAGTAGCTCTGAGAAGGAATTGACGAAGAGGTCATAGGACAGCAGTAGGAACTGCAGGGAGAGCACCAGGCTATAGTTACTGGTCTGGAGCATCTTCCTTCTGTGATCTTGGGCCCCCAAGGGCACATTCCACAGTTCCCCAGAAAATAGTCCTGATACTCTCCCAGGCACTGAGGGACAAGATAGTTCCTCAGAATCAGAGCTGTTTCCCTTGCTCTAAGACAAGGGCCTGTTGATGCAAAAAAAAAAAAAAAAAAGGTTAGAAATTCATTAATACAGTAAATATTTACTGAGGACTTACTATGTGCCGGGTACCATTCTAGGTACTTGGGATACATCAGTGAATAAAACCAACAGCAACAAAAAGTCCCCAACTAGTCACTCCTTCCAGGGACCCTCACCCTCAAACCTTTTTCCATGCCTGAAACCCTCTAAATGTAGAGCTCTTTCTTTTTTATAAATTTATTTATTTATCTATTTATTAGCTATGTTGGGTCTTTGTTGCTGCACATGGGCTTTCTCTAGCTGTTGTGAGCGGGGGCTACTCTTCATTGCGGTGTGCAGGCTTCTCATTGCAGTGGCTTCTCTTGTTGCAGAGCACGGGCTCTAAGTGGGCGGGCTTCAGTAGTTGTGGCACTCAGGCTCAGTAGTTGTGGTGCACGGGCTTAGTTGCTCCGTGGCATGTGCGATCTTCCCAGACCAGGGATCGAACCCGTGTCCCCTGCATTGGCAGGTGGATTCTTAACCACTGCGCCACCAGGTAAGTTCTTGTAGAGTTCTTTCTAAACACTTTTGAGTGCAAAGGAATCTAGGCGTACTATACAGAGTGACTGTCTGGTTATGTAACAATACTAATTCTAATACTAACTGCAGCAGCAAACCTTTGTATATCACTTACAATAATGCTTACAATTCTAAGCACTAACATTATTTAAATCTCTCAATAACCCTTGAGGTAGAAGACACACTATTACTCTTCCATTTTTACAGAGGGGACGATTGAGGCCCAGGGAGGTAAAATAATTTGTCCAAGGTCACATTGCTAGTAAGTGGCAGAGCTAGCATTCAGATATAGGCAGTCTGGGTCCAGAGTCTGTACTCTTAACTACTGCACAAACCTGCCTCTTACATAACTGACAGGTTTATATGTAACTAGGTGGGAAAAACGTTGGCATAGGAGAAGCAGGAAGTGATGTAGGCAGAAAAAGCAGAGAGGAAATAGTGCTCTCCTAATGTTTACAATTATGGTAGCAACACAGTGGCACCAGGTGAGAGGAGCTGGGCCTTTATTTTCATTTATTGCAAGAGCCAGAAGCTCCTTTGGGGGTGTCCTGTGAACCCGCCACTGGATCAAATCTAGAAACAAATTTCAAAATGCTTTGAAGTGTTACAGAAGGATTAAATTAACATCTGTAAAATGTTAGTTTATAAACTCTTCGTGTTCATTTCCTTATTTAATCCTATCTTTAACCCATCTTGAGAAGTAGCCATTATTATGCTTATTACCCCACTTTACACAGTGGTTCTGAGAAGCTGGGGAACCTCGTCCACCTCACCTGATGGAGAAGTCCCACTTAAGTGGACGTACGGATGCGCTTTTCTCTGAACCGAGTCTCCTTAGTCATCAAATGATATCGATAGCTATCATCTACGTACCGACATCATAATAAACTTGGCTACCAAGATAATTGCCTTTAACCCTCGCAACTACTCTGCAACGTGGGAAAGAATTACTCTCACTCTACAGGCAAGGATGTAGAATCAAGTTGTTCCTCCAGGTCGCGGGTGAGCAGAGCCAGGATTCACAACTAGGTGTGATAACAAAGCCCGTGCTCTTAACTAGTACTTCACAGGCCACCACAGAGGGCTGCTGTGACGGTCCGATATATAGAACAGCCCGCCGCCATCTCTACGGGAAGGATGACCATCACCTCGGGTTAGGGCAGCGGTGATTCGCAAGGTGATAAAGCGGTCTTCGCATTTTGTCCACCGCTATCTGCCGCGTTCTCTCTGTCCCAGGAGTAACTTTCCTCACCCTTCCTAATCCACTTTAAAATAGCGCTGCTTTAGCAAAAAACCCAAACCAAAGCAATTAACATCAAAATTCCGACTTCTGGCCACTTTACCTCATCGAGCGCTCTCACCTCAAAGGCCCAACGTCGGTTGTCATGGGGACGCCGTCCTGGCTTCCGGAAACCGGTTTTAAATTCCGGAAGTAGATGGCGGACGCGGGCTCCGTCTGCGCCCTGCTAGCCGCTTGTCCTCGGCTTTCTCTCCCCGCTCTATGGCCGGCACGGCCGCCATGTTTGGGTCCTCGCTTTTCTGGGCCCGCGCCTTTCCAGGCCTTCCCAGCGTCGCTGCGCCCTGTTCCAGGGGCTCCCAGCTACCGGCCAAGCCTCCCGCTCACCCCGCGCGCGGCCTTGCCGAGGGCCAGCCCCTGGCCAGAAGCTTCGCGTCGGCCCGAACATTCCCGCTTCCACGGAACCGAGGGGCTGGGGGTGAGGGACAGGGCCGATTCGTGAGGGCGTTCGTGGTCCCTGGAACCCCGGGCTTGGGGAAGAAATGCCTGTAGAGGAACTGGAGTTAGGGGTCAGGACCTTGGCGCGCGGGTAGCCGGCGACCCGGCGACTCTGGACTTCATTTCCCAGGCGGCCGCGCGCGCGCGACCGGAAGTGCCGCGAGCCTACAAGGTGGCGGAGCTGGCCCCGCCTGTCGGCTGTAAAGCGGCGGTACCGGGCGCTCGCGGGCTTTCCCGAGAGTCTGTCACTCCATCTCCCAGGTGCCTCGGGAGCGGCGGCTCTAGCACCGGGTGGCAAGAGGCGGGTCTCGGAGACCTGAGTCCCCCTGCGTTCCAGTGTGGTTCGAGGGTGAGAAAGAGCCCGGGCTGGGAGTTCAGGGACCTGGGTTCGAGTACTGGCTCTGCTACTGCCTCGCTTCGCGCTGTCGCGACCCCTCGCTCTGCCTCAGTTTTCTCTTTTAGGAAATGGACAACGTTCTCCGTGTCCTTCCTTCCACAGGTGGTGGAAGGAAGCTCTTTGGAAAGCACGAAAGCTCTTTGGAAGTCGCAGTCAGCAGGCGGAGCCCCTCGCCTTAATTTTCACCGAAGGTTAGCTGGGACCAAAGGCCCTTGGTCCCTGCGGAGGAGTCAGGGATCGGTCCCCGGGTTCCTGGAACCCTTCTCCGGACACCTGAGTCAGACCAGAGCACAGTCCGAAGGGCGGGTCTGTGATCAATCTGGTGCTAAGGAGGACCTTCGTTATCTACCTCCTGACTGGAATTTAGGGCCCCTCACTCCTGAGTCCCTGACTTTACGGAATCTACGTTTGGAAGTGAGGAGTAGTCCTCGGAGCACAGGGGGAGTGAACCTGGCGTCTTGTACCAGCTCTGCCACTCACCGTGGCCAAGTCACTTTCCTTCTTTGGGGAATATTTTTGATCTGTAAGATAAGAGTTTAGGACTTGAGCCCTAAATCTGCTTCTCAGGGTTCCTAAAACCCCCACCATTCATCCGGGAAGTGGGAGCAACAATCAGACTTCCCGTGCCTTCATCTATCTGCGCTTCTAAATAATTGTGAAAGAGTTTGGAATAGAGACTTCTCCTAAGACTAGGGTCAAATAGGATATACCCATTTCCTACCCCAGGACCTGATCTGTTTTGCAGCCTGGGAGAACCGTTTTTGCTAAGGGATTGAGAAGCGTCTTAGGTTGGAGAGTAGAATCCTTAGGTCAGGGTCAACAAACGTGACCCACAGGTCAAATCTGGCTGGCCTAAATGGTTTTTACATTTTTCAATGATTGAAAAAAAAAGAAAAGGCTATTTTGTGACATGTGCAAATGATATAAAGACTGAAATTTTAGTGTCCATAAATAAAATTTTTTGGAACACAGCCATGTTCATTTGTGAAGGTATTGTTTATGACTGTTCTTGCAATACATCAGCAGAGTTGATGACATAGTTGTGACAAACTGTATGGCCTGCAAAGTCATTAACCATCCTGGCCCTTTACAGGAGTTTGCTGACTTTTGTCTTAGAATGCAGCTCTACAGGTGAGGGCAGAATAGGAGTGGCGGGCACATCCTGAAATCTTGGCACATCCTGAAATCTTAGCACATCCTGCACTCTTGGAATAAATGAGAGGATAATCAGCGTTTGGATTGCAATTTTCACTGCATTCGTCCTTTCTCCTTCTGCTGTCTGTTTTGAGCAGAGGGAGGGCTCGTCTGTGTACTGTGAGCAGTCAAACATTCCAGCTGTCTGTCAGGAAAGGGTCCCCATTGTCTATTCCAAGTCTGTCCCAGAGCAGTAATCCAAGACCTCTTCTAGTGGGATGGATATGGGCCCTTTTGGATCATATTTTCTTTTTTCCTCTTACAAAGGGAAAGAAATTAAAAGTAGATAGTATCCAATGGATGGAGCTTGCTGACTGAGAGTGCCTTTGTGCTGACCCTTCTCGGGGGGATGATTGAACCTCTGGTGACCTGAAACTTCCGCTGCTCTTACAGGAACTAAGGGGACAGCTTTGAGGCTGGGTAGCAAATCTCTGAGCGCCAGTCGCTGAGTCATAAAGCTAGGAAGCAAGTGGTATTATTTTCTCCCTCCAACCTCCTGGAAGCTTATTTTTCTCCCCAGACCACAGATCTTGCTTTCTCAGAGATTACTGCCACCTTGGATCTCCTTGTGAGAGCTCAGCATCTGTTTCTGGTTAAGTGGACACCTGGCATGGAGAAAACTGGCATGACATAGAATTGGGGCTATTGGGAGGCCTGGGCAGCAATGGGGGCCATGAGCTTGAGGTTTTCGTTGGTAGTTAGGATGAAATGCTGTAACAATACCAAGAAAATTATAATACTTTACTCTCAAAATGTCCTCACATTTTTCTCACTTGACCCTCTGACAAATTGTGGTCAAGTTAAAAACATGGGCTTTGAAACCAAATAGACAAGGGTTTGAAACTCCCTGCCCACTTACTGGGTCCTATTCAATCTTCCTGTACCTTAGTTTTCTCATCTATAAAATGGGGATAACTCCTCACAGGGTTGTCAAGAGGAGCAGATGGGATTGTGTGTGTAAGGTTCTGGTGTGGTGTCTGCTCATAGCTGCCTTTTAGTGAGTTATATCCTATTGCCATGGCTTTCTTTCAGACGAGAAGACCAAGTCCTACAAATGTGAAGTGATTTGCTCAGGGAGCCTCAGAGCATAAGAATTGGAGTCCAGGTCACCCCTCTGTCTGCCTGCCACTAGGTATAAAGGTGAGAGTCAAGTGTTTTATCTCCTTGGGAGTTCTCGGCGATTTTAGGGGCCTCTTCTCTGTTAGCAGGTTCAGGTTGAGGGACCTGAACTGCAGGATGCCACTGTGTCGCCTTCTTGGCCTGAGTCCACGGGGCAGTGTGCCTTCCATGAGAGCTGTGCCCATGCTGACAGCAGGGGCATCCTGTGGCTTTGCAGACTGCCTGCCAACCCTCATGCCCACTTGCCTGGCTTTTAAGAGCATCTGCTTAGGGGGCGAGGCATTCACCATGCCTGCAGCCGGAGTTGGTTTCTGAGTTTATTGGGTCCACGTGGAAATCTCAAAATAAGCTCTTGCTTTCTAAATCATGAGTTCTTACTTCCTCTTGTCTCCTCTGGACTTTCCCCAGAGAAGAGAAAGCAGAAGTTTCAGGTCTGGGGACAGCTGAGAGCTTTTGCCCAACTCAAGGTGTGGAGTATGGGGACTCTGGAGTGAAGACCCCATCTTACCTCCCAGTGGGAGGATTAGCCCATAGGGGTCACAGTCTGGGGAAGCACTTCGCTGCAGAAATGGAATCCTATAGCACTTCCTCCCAGGTGGCCTAATAGTAGTGTGAAGATTGTGATTTTTGTCGCCTTATGTTAGAATTGAAGGCCTGGGCACTTGTGTGATCTAGCCTGGATTTTGATTTCTGTCCTTTCTTTTCGTGGGGAGTGGGGCTATAATTCTTTACCTCCTGGTCCTGTGAGGGAAATCGCATCCTAGGGTTCTGGACCTAGAGCCTTGGCATCCAGCCACAGCAGAGGAGGCCTCTCTCTAGGGCCAGCCCTAGGCCTGAGCTGGTTGCATTGTACACCGCCAAGTGCTAGGGCTGGGCCTCACTTACTGTTCATAACCAGAGATTGGGTCCACCCAACCATCAAGGCTTCACGGGACAGTGCGCAGGCTGATGGTAGGGGAACCACGCTTCTGGCCAAGAGCAAGGTCAATGTTACCTCCTTTAGCCGACATGTGGGGTGCACCTGAGCCAGCAGGGACATGTGATTTCCGCTTCCTCTAGGAGTGCCTGATCAGAATGGCTGTGGGATGGTTTTACTTGTCCGTCCTGGTGCTATGCTCCCTGGGCTTGATGAGCGTCCTCTCCACCATCTATTGGATGCGGTACTGGCACGATGGCTTTGCCTGGGATGGCAGCTTGCTTATGTTCAACTGGCACCCGGTGCTTATGGTTACAGGCATGGTGGTGTTCTACAGTGCTGGTGAGTACGGGTCAGCAGAGGAGATGTGGGGTGGCCTAGGCCCATACAGGGCAGCGGTCTCCCTCTCCAGCCTGGCCTTTGTTACTGTCGGGTTCAGGGCTATAGGGGTGAGGTGGGGTGGGTTGTCTCTGGGCGCAGGTGTCATTTGGAGGAAGAAGTTGTGAGAACGGGAGCATCTGAGAAGGGCAGCTGCACAGATACACTTGGACAGGGTTGGCAAACTTTTTCTGTCAAAGGCCAGATAGTAAATATTTTAGGCTTTGCAAGCCCTATGACCTGTGTTGCAGCTACTCAGCTCTGCTATTGTATTGTGAGAGTAGCCAGAGACAATACGGAAACACATGTGGCTGTGTTCTAACAAAACTTTATTTATAGTGGTGGGGGGAGGAGAGAGATAGCTGAGGTAGAGCAAGAGGTACAGACTTCCAGTTGCAAAATAAATGAGTCACAGGTAGACTGTGGAGAATACAGTCAATAATTATGTAATATCTTTGTATGGTGACAGATCATAACTAGACCTATCGTGGTGATCATTTTGAAATGTACAGAAATATCAAATCACTGTGTTATGTAACAGGAAGTAACATAGTGCTGTCAATTATACTTCAAAAACAAACTCATAGTAAAAGAGATCAGATTTGTGGTTACTAGAGGTGGGGGTGAGGGGCAATGGGACGAAGGCTGTCAAAAGGTACAGACTTCCAGTTTTAAGAGAAATAAGCACTGGGGATGTAATGTACAACGTGATACGTATAATTAACACTGCTGTATGTTAAATATGAAAGTTGTTAAGAGAGTAAGTCCAAAGAGTTGTCATCATAAGAAAAGAATTTTTTTCTATGTCTTTAATTTTGTATCTATATGAGAAGATGGACACTCACTGAACTTACTGTGGTCATCATTTCGCGATGTATATAAGGCAGACCATTATGCTCTACACAGACCAATAAAAGTGGGAAAAAATAAGTAGAATTTTAAAAGTTAATATTAAAGTATTATTTAATATCAAATATGATTTAATTAATAATAGCATTCATAAGCATTAATTACCTAGGCATAAATCTAACGAAAGCCATATAAGATTTCTACGGAGAAAAACATAGAACTGAATTGAGAGAAAGTAAAGAAGCCCTAAATAATGGAGGGATATACTACTGTGTAAGTGGATTGGAAGACTGTTGGAAACATTGTAAAGATGTAAGTTCTCCTGATATTGTTTTGTAGGTTAATTTCAACCCCAAAGTCTCAGTGCTTTTTTGTGTGAAAATTGACAATCAGACTGAATTATCTTGAAATGCCAAGGGCCAAGATTAGTCAGGAAGGTTTTGAAAAAGAGCATAGTTGGAGGGCTTACTCTCCCATCTATTCAGGTTTATTATAAAGCTACTGTAATTAAGACAGTGTGGGACTTACAGTGTGGGAATTGTGAGAATTCATTCACTTAGATGAAATAAGGAATGTGACATTGCTTTTGAACCTGTAAAACTGCATACAAGTGGCATTTATTATTGTAATGACAGAATGGCAAGTCCACGAAACTTGTTCTTCACCACCCCCACCCCTTTTCTAAAAATGGAAGTATAATTGATTTACAGTGTTGTGTTAGTTTCTGGTGTACAGCAGAGATTCAATTATATATATATTCTTTTTCAGATTCTTTTCCATCATAATTTATTACATGATATTGAATAGAGTTCCCTGTGCTATGCAGTAGAGACCTTATTGCTCATGTATTGTATATATAGTAGTTTGTATCTGCTATTCCCAGACTCCTAGTTTATCCCTCCCCCCGCTCCTTCCCTTTATCATGATCCCTTCTCTCCCCCCTTCATGGTTGATGGCTATACCAGAAATGGTGCAAGGATGGACGATGCTGAGGAGTTGATACTGCTGTCCTAGCATTTCCTTCTTTTGTTGGGAGGCTGTCTGGGATCACGTCAGAGTAATTCCCCTAATGCATGCGTGAGCATAAGGGGAAGAGGCTGAGCCCTGGGACCGTTCTCTCCTACAGCGTCGCTGGTCTACCGCCTGCCCCAGTCATGGGTAGGGCCCAAGCTGCCCTGGAAAATCGGGCACGCAGCCACTCACCTGCTGGCCTTCATCCTGACTGTGCTGGGGCTGCATGCCGTCTTTGACTTTCACAACCATAAAAAGATCCCCAATCTCTACTCCCTGCACAGCTGGCTGGGCATCACCACCATCTTCCTCTTCGCCTGCCAGGTGGGTACTCTCTGTCCTTTGTGTTCCCATGCTGCCAGCTCTGGTTGGGGCTTCACTTGCATCAGCGCCAAATATCCCTTCTGCTCACAGGCTGGAGATGGTCTTGCAGGCACATCCTATAGGATCAGCAGTTTTAAGGGCTGTGGGAGATTGGTGGTTCCCTCATGCACCCTGTTCCTGCTCTTACCCCTCACACTGCCCACCTGTGGTCCCGGAGCACTCTGAGCCAACTTTGTCACATCACACACTACACTGACTCTAAATCATCTTTTCCACCTTCTCCACTCCCCCCTTTCTGTGAACCAGAAGCAATTCTAGAAGTAGTATCTGTATTCTGATGTTAGTCTTGGACAAGTAAGGAGTTTTGTGAGCCAGGACAGGAAGGAAGCAGAGACAAAGAAGGATGGCTGGGTTTGCGGGAGAGTGGGGGTAGCTAAGCATTTCACGTAGGTAACATTCCTGTGTGAGGAGGCTAGGTGTGGTGTTGGGGCAGTGCCTGGTGGGAGGTTTAAGCTGGGAGAGAAGGGCGAAGGTTCACTGCTGGGTAGGGGGCGCTGGTGGGTGGGATGACCTGGCAGGCCTTTGATCACAGTACAATCAGGTACTTCCTGTGTCCACAGTGGTTCTTGGGCTTTGCGGTCTTCCTGCTGCCCTGGGCATCTGTGTGGCTGCGCAGCCTCCTCAAACCCATCCACGTCTTCTTTGGAGCCTCCATTCTCTCCCTGGCCATTGCGTCTGTCATTTCCGGCATTAATGAGAAGCTTTTCTTCAGTCTGTGAGTGGGATGGGGCCCCCACAACTCTGAGGTGGAGGGGAAAGAATAGGGTCTTCAGAAGACGCACTCGATGATCATAGGACCCATCCAAGGGAGGGAAGCCTTTGGGGTTGGGCTCGTTCCTGATCTGGAAGGTTAATGGAATCAGTCTTTCTTTAGGTTGAGAATGATAAACTGGCTAGCAAATACTTATCTGGCATCAAAGTGATTTAGAACTTACCGTGTGCTAGAAACTATTCTGAATGTCTTAAATTTAATTCTCGACCTGCCCTACAGCATTTGTTGTCACTGCCACTTAGAAATTAGGGAACAGAGGCACAAAGAGGTTTAGTCAATGTACCTAAGGGCACACAGCCAGTAAGTGGCAGAGATTTGAGTTAGGACTAGAGCCTGCACACCTAACCACTAGCATTCTTCATTTTTTGAGGTAGTGGGGGTGCAGTGAAAAGCAAACACGATTTGAGGTCAGACCTGGGTAGATCTTGGCTGTGCCATTTCCTCGTTATGTAACTGGACAAGTTCATTTCACGTCTGGGATAAGCTCTAGCTTCCTCGTAGGCATTCTGCAGGCACCTGGCAGAGACTTGGAAAGTATGTTAATATTCCAGGTCAGAGCAGGCCCTGGGAAGCTTTTCTCATCCTCTCTTAGTGGCACTGAGTCTCACATTGGGTAAAAACAGGTAGGAAAGTTTCTTGAGGGCCCACATTGTTTTGTCACCTGCAGGAAAAATGGCACCAACTTGTACTCCAACCTGCCCAGTGAGGCTGTCTTTGCCAACTTCTCTGGGATGCTGGTGGTGGTCTTCGGGCTGCTGGTGCTCTATATCTTACTGGCTTCATCTTGGAAACGCCCAGAGCTGGGGATGCAGGCTGAAAGACAGGTATGGGGTCTTGGTCTCCTGTTCCAGGTTGGGGTAGGGCTGGGTCTTGGGTAGGGTCACCCAGTAAAGGCTTGGGCTTTGCTGGGAAGATCAACCCAGTAACATGGTGGGAAACCCAGTAGCTTGAAGGTGGGGCTGAGCTGGCTGATGGGGAGCATCAGTGTCAACCCAGCACAGGCTGGCTGTCGCGGCAAGAGCAGCTGCTCAGGCTCAGGCTCCTGGGGGCCTGTCCATCGGGAGAAGACTGGGGTTATTCCCCTCCCCAAATTGCTGTGGTTTCAGGAGGACAAGTGTGGCCTTATCTTCTCCAAGGAAGGGCTTGAGCACGATGAGGGGGTATGGCAATTTCTACTTTTCAGCTTTAGGGCTCAGCTAGTGGGATGGGAGCTTATTTAGTGGGTGCTTGGTGACAGGTTGAATGCTTGGAACAGGTCTGCCTGTTCTTGGCCATGCAGGCACCTGAGGGACATGGTGAGAGGGTGTGTATTGGCTGAGGGATTTTGGAGCTTCCCTGAAAGGTGTGGTGGCGTGAACTGGGACTCACTGCAGGCTGGGGTCTGTCTGACCAGCTCAGGCCTCGCGTGACTCCAGCAGGTCAGGGGCCATTTCGATGTTATGCTGTTAACCCGCGTGCATCTGCCTGTCTTTCCAGACCCTGTTGCATGGCGGGGAGTGAAGCAGGAAGGGGCTCCCAGGAGCAGTTGGTGGTGCGGTCTGGACTCCTTCAGAAGCTCTGCTCTCCCTGGGGCTCCCGTCTGGTTCCAGACCCATCTCCCCTCGCCTCTGCAGGGAGCCTGCTCGCTCCACAACTTGCTGCCCACATGCTCTCCTTGGTGGCTTTGGCTTCTCCACCACTTCTTGGCATTGACTTCTCAGGTTGTCCGTGTACCCTGGGCCCTCCTTGTTCTGGCCGCTCATGCCACTCCTGCTCATATGAAGTCAAGCTCATTTCCCCTCACAGCCCTAGGGACGTGGTAGAGAATCCCGAGAGCTCACATGAGCTGGGAATCAAGTGCAGTTCACAGTGTGAAAAGTGAGGGAGCTGATGCGTCCATCGGCTTTCCCTTGAAGTTTAGGCCACGGCCCCGGGCCAGGCTTCATCTGTTCTGTTACCTCCACCCAGCCCCTCTGGACGAGGGGCTGGGCTGGGACACGGCAAGGTGATGGAGGAGAGGGGAGAATGGCAGAGCTGCTTCTGCAGAGAAGCTGAGGAGCTGCCTGCTCGTTGCTGTTGTTTCGCGTCACTGCATTCTGTGTCTGCGTGTGCTGTACGTGCCCTTCTAGCTGCTGCTGCAGCTGGGGCCTGGATCCTGGCCCTTCCCTGTGACTGACATGTCTGTCCCTGTCAGCCAGCCCTATGAACCCTGGTAACCTGCTCTCCCGAGAACAGCCTGTCCCCAGCTGTCCCCTGGAGGAGTAGCAGGGGTGCCTCGGACCTCCTTTCCTTCCCCTTATTGGGTCCAGGCTTGCCTGCCTGTCCCCAGGCAGGTTCAACCTTACTCTCTCGGCAAGGCCCTCGCCCAGCTAATTTTGCTCTCCAGCTCACTATGAAATGTGCCAAAGTTGTGCTGCGTTGTACCCGGCAGAGCCCTGGGAGCCATGGCCACCTCCAGAGGCGTTCCTCGCCGAGTATCACAGTGCCTCACTTGCCCCACAATGGCTGCTTGCCTGGCAAACCCAGTCTTGGGTGTGATGCCGGAGCACAAGCCGTTGCCCTTCTCCCGACGGGAGGTGGGTGGCGGGTCTTGCTCCTAAGTTCTGGCACTACCCTTTCCACACCAGCCCTGCCAGGTCCCAGGCCCCATACTGCTGTGCTCACGGGACAAGTAGCACGACATCTGGGGTCCCAAGTGGGCTTACTTCCTGGCAGGTGGCCATGAGGCTGACTGTCCACGCCACCCCACATGACCAGATGCTGGCAGGATGGCTGCGACTGAAACTCCCTAGTGGCTGAAACCCTCAAAAGCCACTGGGATGACTGTCAGGCATCTTGGTCACAGGACCAACTCCCGCTCTTTCCACATGGGTAGGTGTTTCGCATTTATGAAGCTTGATTTTCATTAAACGTCTTTTTAAGAATCAAAGCCTTCTCTGCTGAAATGACACTGTGGTTAAGTGAGCTCTGGGCAACTTGCAAAAGCCTCAAGCTAGTTCTGACCCTCAGACCCGGGGAGGGGAAACCCGAAGGCACCAAAGATCCACATGACTGTCTTCCTGGAATCACATGTGACTCTTGGTTTGTGTACATGTCCTTTACAGTGAATGGCCTTTGAGCACTTGGTTATCTTACCAGGAAGGATATGTTTCCTATTTATAATCTGAAACACAAGACTCAAAAAGGGTAAGTGACTTGTCTGAGGTCACAAAGGCAGGAAATGGCAGAGTTGGGATCCACAGGCCAGGTGTCTAATGCCAGAGTTTCCTTCCCAGCTGCTGGGTGTGCATCTGTGCACACTGATAACTGTGCCCTGTGGTCAGCGACCTGTGGTGTTGCTGATGGACGGGGGACCATGGGCAGGGAAAGGGAAGCCAACGGGTTGAAGCCTGCAGCCAAGTTTGAGCAAAGTAAGTGGTGGCCCCCTTGCCAGAGCTGAGGCCACCTGGTGGTGGAGCAGGTGAGTGAGCACCTGGACTGCTGGGGCCTTTATTTTCACCAGTTCATTTGAATCCTTTCCACATGCCCATGAGGTGCGCACTATTTGGTTTTATAGATTCTAAGAGGCTAAATGATAGGCCTGAGTTTATGTCGCTAGTTTGAAGCAGAACCAGGATTCAAAGTCATGTCTGTGTCAAACGTGAATCCATGCCAGTGCCATTAACTGCCCCACTGCACAAAGTGTGTGCTGCGTGGTCTCCACCAGGCAGACTCAGTAGCCCCTCCAGCTCCCCCAGGGGCCATGAGTGATGGCTCTAGAGAGACCTGGGGGCTTGCCCGGGTGCAGTTTCTGTTCTACCACTGAGCCTTAGAATACGGTCATTTTCTTTTGGAGACCCACTTGCCCATTTGGTTCCTGAAGAATCAGTGAATTCTGTTAGTCTGCTGCTGAGAAAAGCACACCCATCAGGTGTGGTGTGTGCACTGGAAGGACAGTGGAGCTGGCCCAGCTGCACAGACCCTGCCTTTGGGCCTCAGGTGGTAGGAAATGGGAGGTGAGCATTTCAACGGTGGGGTGAGGACTTAGTCCCAGGGGTGTTAGGGGGCCCCCTTGCTCACACATTTGGATAGAGGTCCCTCAGAGGAAGCAGCAGCTCTTTTGCTTCAGTGTGGTTTATTGGCTTGCTTTTCTACACTGGCTCAGTTCAGATGCAGAAGACCTTTCACAGGGAGTCTAAAAACCAAATTAGAGTTGCCAGTTAAAGGGGGTGCTGCCACCCCGGGAAAAGCCTTCTCATCAAAGCTCAGAATTGGCTGTGGGCAGAGCCTGGTGACCCTAGGACTACCCCCTCCCCAAAGAGGGAAAGCGCAGTGACCTGCTCTGAGCCTGTAGTTTCTACAGTGGAGGGATTCTGCAGGCTGGTGGGGGAATTCCTGCTGAACTCAGAGAATAGGCCCCGAGGGCGAGAGGCTTGGGAGGGCGACAGTTCTGAGGCAGAAATAAGTAACAGTGGCCACTGTGCATAGCAATGAGAGAGGCCCTGAGGCCCAGGGAGGCATTCACGCACCCTGGCTCTGCAAGACCTCCAGGATGGCACGGAGAATGGCCGCGGCCGCCACCGCCCCGGGATCTGGCTGGTCCAGGCGCGCAGAGCTGATGTAACTGGCTCTTCCAGCTCCAGCTTCCATATGCTTGGTGGCCTCGGCTGCGGCTTCTGCACTCTGAGGGGTGGGGGCGTGGGCGCAGGTTCAAGGAGGAGCCACCAGACTTCATTCCTGCCAAGGACCCCGGACCCTCTTGTCCCAGCTCTGCCAGGACCCTCTGCGCTGTCCCCAGGGTGGGGATGTCACAACCCACCCACCGCAAACAAGGCAAGGGGCCACCATTGACCGAGGGCCTGCTATGTCCCAGAGCCTGTGCGGGGCCCTACACACCTCTTCACATCAATCCTCTGAGATAGGTACTCTCCTCCACTTTTAGAGGAGGAAGCTGAGGTACAGAAAAGACATTAACTTGTTCAAACACACCTAGTGGTTCTGAGTCTGTCTCCCTGGGTGGCTGGGCCCAGCCTCACTCACCTTGACTGCTCTGGTCAGGATTTGGAGCAGATTAGCCCCTGGGCTCTTCCACGCTTGGAGCTCCTGTCCTGCTGCCCACAGAGAATCCAGCTGGAGAAGGTGAGGGAGAGAGGGGCTGAGGATAGGCCCTGCCACTGAGCCCCAAAGCCTTCAGAGCTTCTACGCTCAAAAGGGGGAAGGGCTAGGTCAGATACACACCATAGTCCTGTCCCCTGGGGCAGCCTTTCCATACCTGGCAGGGAAGAGAACAGATGAGGCTCACTGCAGGAAGTCACTTTGGGGGTGGGTGACATCAACCACCTCCCCCAGCCCACCCCTGGTCTAGGGCCAGGGCCCCGGCTCACTTCTGCATGGCCTCCAGGCCAGCATCCATGGCAGCAGACCAGGCTGGGAGGTCGGTCTTGGCCTTGAGGGGCTGGGCGGCTGCAGTCAGGAAGAGGCCGTAGAGCTGGGGAGGACCAGGATGCTGAGCACCCTCACCCAGGAGCCCTCTGTATCAGCCCTCCACCCCTGGGGGCTGCTGGCACTCACCGCCCCAGATGAGCCTCCCATCTTCTCCAGTAGCAGGACTGACAATTTGGAGAGGAGCTGGGCAGGGCTGGCAGGAGGTGGGCCCTCCTTCAGCCACCCCTGAATCGCTGCAGGCAGAAAGAGATGACAAGGAATTCAGAGACCCGCCTCCCACCTGCCTGGACCCCAACCAAGTACCCAGGCCTCGCTGCCAGGCGCGAGGAATGGGCGCTGGCACAGGCTGAGGGGACCAACTTGAAGAGACTCCCAGGCTCCCTCTCTATCCTGCTGTGGTCTGGAGTGGGGGGGGGGGGGAACAGGTCCCTGACAGGGACCTTGGCAGTCACCTAGCAGGTGATGATGCTTCCTCACTTCCCTGCTTCTTTTTGTGTGTGTGTGTGTGTTTTACTGATTTACCTTGTTCATAGTTTCTCTCTCCTACAAGAACATAAACCATAAGGGCAGTTATTTGAATCTGCTTTGCTTGCTACTGTATCCACAGAGTCAAGGGCAGAACCTGACCTCAGCACTAAATACATTTTTCTTTTTTTTTTCTCCTGTGGATTTTTTTTTTAATTTTTTATTTTTTACAATAAACTGCATATATTTAGAGTGTACAATTTGGTATACCAATCTCCCAATTCATTCCCCCCTCAACCCTCCCCGCTTTCCCCACTTGGTGTCCATATGTTTGTTCTCTACATCTGTGTCTCTATTTCTAAATACATTTTTCTTGATTGAAGGATGCTGGATAATTAAGAACTTTTCCCCGGTCTGGGTAAGCTGAGAAAAATAAGGACAACAGAATGAATTTCCCTTTAGAATAACCTGAAGTTATTATTCACTGTAAAAGATTACATTTTATCTTGCAGTAAAAACCTTCCTACAAGTGTAGTGTTACAAATGTTTCTTGGGAACTCCCTGGTAGTCCAGTGATCAGGACTCCATGCTTCCACTGCAGGGGGCACAGGTTCGATCCCAGATTAGGGAGCTAAGATCCCACAAGCCTCATGGCCAAAAAAAGAGAAGTGTTTCTTTATGAAAACAGGTGAAAGGAGTGCTAGGTTTTGTGAACGACCTCTCTTGGTAAAATAAAAGTTCCCAACCCCATGTGAGCACTCCAAATATTTTCGAAATTGTTCTGGTTCATGAAAGGCCAAAATCTCAGCATCAGTGTGCCATGCCACCCCTCTCCTGCCCCAGGCGGGCCCTGGCACCAACCTTTGGCAGCGCGGCTGTGGGTGGTGCCACAGTCCCCGTCACCAGCAGCGCGGTCCAGGGCGTTCAGGTGTTCCTCCAGACCCAGGAGGATGGTGCACACCCGCTCCAGCACAAGCACCATCTGCTTCGAGGCTGCGCCTGGAAAGGTAGGACAGTGGGAAGGAGTCCTGCCTGGCCCTTCTCACAACCGAACGTGACCCGTGTGGGAGATATGGGTGCCAGGGCCCTTCTGGCATGGCTTGTACCTCCTGCAGCAGTGGAATCAGGGGCCTCCAGGGGCTTGGCGGGGGTGGCCCGGCTCCGCTTCCGCCCAGTCACTGAGACCTTGGCCACATTAGGCCAGGCCGAGGCGGTGGTTTCAGCATCTAGGAACAGCAAGGTGACTCTCTTACAGACAGGCTGGCCAGCCAGGGATCAAGTGGGGCCTGGACTCCCCACCTGGTGTTCCAGTTCCCTCCACCTCAACAGCAAGTACTGAGTGCCCACTGTGTACAAGGGAAGGGGGAGGGTCCCTGGGGGAGGATCCCAATACCAACTCCTCCACAGTCCAGTGAGAGCTGGAGAAGGCTGGGGAAGCGAGAAAGGGCCTCTCTCTACAGGGTCCTGATTGTCACGGTCAGCCCCGGGGCGGGGGGGGTGTGTCTCTCCAAGTCCCCTTGGCTCCTTCCAGCTGACTGCTTCCAGCTGTAGGGGGCTCTGGCTTGGCTGACCCCAGCCTCCAGGTCTCACCTATCAGTTTCAGGAGGGACTCATCCACCAGCAGAAGGGTGAGGGAAATGCCAGGCATCTCCAGGGCTGACATGAAGGTGCCCACCAGGGCACGAGCGATCTTCACCCCGCGACCCTCTGCAGTACCAGAGCGTGGAAGCATGTGAGGCAAGGAGGGAAGAGTGGGCACTTCCCCCCCAGAGCATCAGTGAAACAAATCAAGGAAGAGAAAAACAAGGACTGTGGGAGCTGGGGCCCTGAAGTCAGTAGGGAGCCGGTTGGATTTCCTCAGGGAATCCCTCAGTGATGCCCTGAATGACCACATTCCCTGGAGGAGTCCCTTCTACAGGGGCAGATGACTCATTACAGGTCTCCGTTACTGGGTTCTTACCAGGTCCCAAGTACTGTGCTATGTGTGCTACGTAATATTTAATCCCATTTAATCCTCACAACAAGCCTACAAGGTAGGTACTATTATCACCCCCTCTTTACAGACAAGGAAACAGGCGCACGGCACCCAGCATGCAGGTGGTGGAGGGACCATCTAACTCGGGCTTGACGGACTGTGCAGCCCACGCTTTGGACCACTGCAAGACCCTATCTCAGCTGCTTTTCTTACATTCAGCTTCATAGGGCAGGAAGGAAGAAACTCCAGGGGTCATGAGGTCCCCTTCAGTGCGGGGCTCACCCAGAGAGCGGACGGTGGCATCCGCTATGATGCCCAGTTCCAGGAAGGACAGGCCGCCCAGGTTGTTGACCATCAGCACTACTGAGGAGCCTGTGGGCAGACACAACACCCAGGTGAGACTCTCTGGGCCCCCTTCCCAGAGTGGGAGGAAAGGCTGGGAGAAGCATGGCGGCCCCTCACCAGACTGCACAGGCACGTGGGACACGTTGGAGGAGCTTGTCATGTGGTCCAGCATGAGCGCCACAATCTCGTCCGCGGTCGCCATCTGTCAGAGGGAGCTGGGAGTGAGCTGCGTCGGGGGCCTTGGCTTTGGGCCAGCCTTCGCTGGGAAGTCCACCTACCTTTATCCGGCGCACGCCAGCCTCCCCGTGGATCCCTGTAGATAGATGCAAGCACTGTTGACCTGCTCTCTGCCTGGGGATTCGCTCAGTGTGTTCTGGTCAAGGATTTTCTAAGTGCTCAGCACTACGCGAGGCACGTGTTATGTGGGGAGTGTGGGGTGGGGAGAAAGAGACAAAATGATGAAAATACAGCATCTCTGCTCTATGGCATCCATGGCTTGGCGGTGGAGAGAGCCAGAACTTTACTTAACCTTTAACTAGTTAAGTAGCTTAACGACAGGCAGTCACAGAGGCCAGACGAAGCCTCCTTCCATCACTTTGGAAGCACAGGGAAGGAAGAGGGAAAGTTTTGCAGGTGGCCTCTGAATGGCTCTTGAAGGAAGGGCTGCATCTTGGCAGGGGCACGGAGACCTGGCAGTGGTGAGAGCACAGGCAAGGGGGTGGGCGGGGCACAGAGCCCCATGTGGCCAGAACCCTGGGTGTGGAAGGCAAAGCTGGCAGAAATCAGGCACATTGGGCCAGATTTCACGCGCTCACTTAAAAATACTAAGACCCCCTAGGCGACAGCTCCACATGAGCAGAGAGGACCAGGCAGATGGCTCCTAGGGCAGAAGATGGGGAAAACCCCAGGCAGCGGGCATGGTTGGATGGGGTGGGGAGTGTCACAAGCTTACCAAGGCCCAGCTCCACCTCATCGGCTGAGAGCTCAAAGGTGGGTTTGGAACCAGGGACACTGCAGGAGGACAAGCTGACTCCCAGGGTTCCTAGGAGAAACAAGGTGTGAAAGGGATGACTGCTCTGCCCTTGGCATCAGGCAGCAGCAATGCCTCGGAAGCCTCTTCACTGAGACAAGGCTGCCAGACTCTTCATCTCAGTGATGGAAGAGAAACCCGGCCTGGGGACCCAAGGCTGCCATTCCCAGGAGCTCCCGCAGGGAGTCCCTCCCACAGCCCCTGGGGAGTGACCTGGGAGGCCTGCGCTGCTGCCAGGAACGTGCTCCTGGTCCAAGGTGGGCCTCAACCTCCCTTGCCCCCTTCCGAGCCCTGGGCCGGCACTCACCCATGGCCTTGGCGACCGCGCTCACCCGATTTGTGATCTCCTCTAGCCCCACACCTGCCTCAGCCAGCGCACCCGCCACCTGCATCCACACAGAGATAGGCCCCCAATGGGGAAGGAGTCACTGTACCACTTGCGGGTAGAAGACAGGCTGGGGCTGAGTTTCTAGGTGGAAACAAGGAATCTCTTTGTCCTGCCACATCAACCTGGCTGCCATATTTAGGACACCTGCCAGGAATCTTCAAGAATCCCAGAGCCAGAGGAATTTTACAAATGGAGAGATGGGCCCAGAGAGGGGAGATGACTTGTTCAGTGTCACACAGCCAGTTGGTGGCTAGTTTCCCAATCGCTAGGCTACAGTTCTTTCTCCACGGCATATGCACTGTGGCTCACTTTACCCACCTACCCACTTTTATTGCCAAACACCTAGCACGTGCTGAAAAAGGGAAAAAAAGGTGTCTGAGTCACAGTCCCTACCTTGGAGGAACTCGGTCTGGGGAGGGGTTGGGGAAAGAGACAACACAAACTGAACGCGTCACATAAGGTGGCAAACCCGATGATGCAGTTTGTGATAGGTATTATGGGAACACTGAGGAGAGGGTCCTAGGCTGCTTGGCGTGGTGGGAGGGAAAATCTCCCAGAGGGAGCGACATCAGAGGCGGACCTCCACAGAACAGCAGGAGTTAGCCACACCAAAGGGGGCTGGACAAGGAAAGGATTTTCAAGGCCAACAATTCAGCATCAGCAAAGCCCCAAAGGGGAGCCACAGCCCAGTGGTACAGGGAACTGCTATTAATGGCACATCAGGGGAGCACAGGGATGATGGGAGAGGAACTTGAGGAAGGAGGGGCAAGAATGTGGTGGGCGCCTGACCGTGGAGCCTGGGTTGACTCTGGGAACCCTGGAGGGCTTTCTGTAGGTGAACATCCTGGTCAGACATATTTTAGAAAGACACTTCTGAGGTGGTGTGGGGAAGAGACTGGGGGGGCAGGAAGCTGGAAGGGGAGCCGGGTGAGGAGGCAGCTGCAGCCACCTGGGCACGAGAAGACAGGCACTGAAGCGAGGCTGAGACAGGAAGGGTGGGGCTCGGAGGAGGATGTGTGTTGAGAGGCGCTGGGGAGTAGGGTCACCAGGATGAGGTGATGGTCGGGTGTGGGGAAGGGCAGGAAAGTGGCTGGGAGGATGAATGGCTGGATCTGGGATGAGATGGTTACAGGGATGGTGGGCCCCTCTGGGATCAGGGAGCGATGGGGAAGGAGTGGCTTCTTAGGAGGTGGGACAGATGACTGGAAAGGGCCAGCACCAGGTGCTGCCTGGAAAGAGAGGACTGGGATGGGCTAGCCAGCGGTGTGCTGGGAGGAGACCCTCACCTTGTGTATGAGCACTGTGCCACAAAGCCCACGCCTGCCTGCCTTCTTCAGGATGGTGAAGGCACTGTCATCCCCGATAACTACCATCTCCACAGGGATGCCCTCTGCGCAGGCCTGCTCCCGGGCCAGGCCGAAGTTGAGCCGATCCCCAGTGTAGTTCTTCACAATGAGGAGGGTCCCCACTGCGGGAACAGTCGGCAGGGCCCTGTCAGCACTTGCCCTCCCCACAGCAGCCCCTCCCGCATGCCAGGCTTACCTGTGCCTGCCTGGGCCACTGCCCTGATGGCTGCCAGGATGCTGCCCACTGCCGGGGAGGTGAACACGGCTCCCGCGATGACCCCTGTCAGCATCCCCTTCCCTATGAAACCTGAGAGAGGTGGGGAGAGGGTGCTGGGCAGGGACCTGGGCCTGCAGTCCCTGGGGCTCCCCATGCTCCTGGGCGTCATGGTTTGTCGAGCCCTACTGTGTGCTTGATGCAGAAGAGCACCTGGGTCGCTCTCTGCAGATCTTTCATCTCCTTGGAGAGGACTTCCTCGAACTCCCAAATGAAGTAGTTACTCACCCCATGCCCAGTGACTCGCTGTCTCTTTACCCTGCTCTCCTGTCTTCATTACCTCACTTACATGCCCTGGAATGATCCCTGGAATGATCACTTATGTGTTTACCTGGATTCTGTCTCCCCAAAGGAGAACAGAAGGTCCATGAGGGCAGGCACCTTGTCTGTCTGAGTCACTTTTGTGCCCCTAGTGGCCAGACAATGCCAGGCACACAACAGGGGCTCAAGAACGTTTGCTGAACAGATGGATGAATTTGCCAGAGAGAAATAGGAAAGATACAGAGGATATAAAGCCTGGTCCCTTGCACCCCCCCACCCTCCCCCCTGCCCCATCTCTGAGCTCTCAAGGAGAGTTCATATGCCTGGCACTAAATGGGAAACAACCCAGGACTGTCCATGTTGAATGTGAAATTGCAGGGTGGGAATTCAGAAGACGGATACTGCTCTAGGCTGGAAAAGTCAGGAAGGCTTCATGGAGGAGGCGACGGCAGGTCAGCTGGGCCTGGGAGGCCAGCAGGATTCACAGAATCACCGACTCTCAGAGTGGGAAAGGCCTGAGAGATCACTTGGCCCAACACTATGCTTTTATGGATGTAGAGACTGAGGCACAGAGAGAGGCCATGACTAGCCCCGGATCACAGCTCAAGGGAGTGGGAGAGCCAGAGTCAACCCTGGGCTCCTGACTCTGGGCCGAGCTCTGTCCAGAAACTCCTAACAGCACCAAAGATCTCCCAGGAGCCCCAGTGCACACTGCCCAGAGCCCACCCCCACCTCTGGCCCAGGGTGCTCACCGGCATGGGCGGGCTCATGGCCAGAGCCCCCACCTGACAGTAGTGCCACCTGGCCCTTGAGACTGTCCAGGTCAGAACGGAGGGCCACACGGTGGCCCTGCAGGAGCTGCAGGTTGGGGTTGCAGGCCACCAGGCCAGCAAGGGCATCGTCGGCACAGCCTGCCACCGAGTTCACTAGCTTCTTGGAGGTCTGCGGGAAAAGAGGGGGAGGAGGTTCTGGGTGTAGCTGGCAGGAACACCCCCATCCTGCCCAGCCACACTGCTATGACTAAGACCCCTAGCCCACACGCACCCAGAAACTCCAGGGAACAGCAGTTTCTTGAATCAGGCATCTTTTTATCAGGTGGATGTTTCCATGATTTCTTAATTGTGACTTTTTATTCAATGCTTAATTTATGGCTTAAATTTATCCTGCAGAATGGCTTTGATAAAAAGAAAATGGGGGAACTACAGTCCTGAGTATAAGAAAAATTAATAAAATTGGGGGACTTCCCTGGCAGCCCAGTGGTTAAAACTCTGAACTTCTACTGCAGGGGGCGTGGGTTTGATCCCTGGTGGGGGAACTAAGATCCCACATACCGTGCAGTGTGGCCAAAAAAATAAAATTTAAAAAATAAAATAAAATTTAAAATTGGGGCCCAACAGCCTTCTGTCAAAGGAGAAACCCCAGTTGGGGCTCCTGTGCTAGGGCAAAAGGCTAGACAGGCCCCACACTCATCTGCTTCCTCTGCAAGATGGCGGTTTAATAACAAGACTATATGCCTGCTATATAGTAGAAATGGAATAAAAGGGAGCTACTCCCTTCTTCAACCATCTCTGAAAAGCTGGAGCTAGCTGAATGAGGCCCGTAGACTGCTTGCAGCTCTAGCCTTTGTCTCAAACAGTGAAACTGGTGCCCAGTAAGGTCAGAGAGGGCCAGGCTACCAGCGCCGCCTGGTGGCCTGGGAACAGCCTGCAGCTAAGCCTTCCCAGAAGCTCCTTCCCCCAGCCTGCTGGAACTTGGTTCCTTCATGCAAACTTGAGCCTTTCCTGGGTCCGGCGGGGGCCAGAGGAGTGTCTGAGAGCCACACCTCATTCTAAGTGCTCTTAAGCACATCTCATTTAATATTCCAACAACCCTATGGAGGAAAATTAGCCCAGTGAGGAAATAAGCAGAGTTACATGATTCTGCCCAAGGTCACATGGCCAGCAAGTGTCCAGGTCTGTCTGACTCCAAAGCTGACTGCATTTTGGCCTTATCATGCTGCTTTCCCCAGGGGCTGAAGGGAGGCTGAGAGTAGCAGAGGTCTTGCTGTGGGGACGGCATGGGTTTGTGGCTCTCAGAGCCTGCCAGGGACTGGAATACACAATGAAGTTGAGAGTGGGTCTCAATTCCAAGCCCAGCCTCCAGAGCCACCACCCTTCAAGAATGTGCCCCCTCACCATCTCTGACAGTCTGTCCTGCCTGGGATTTGCAACTATTCCCAAACCAGAGCCAGAGGAGGGCTCGGGGGCCAGTGCCATCATTGGTTCCCACTGGCCTGAGGGGATGGAAAAAGAAAGGAAAGTCAACTAGGCAACTCTGGGAGGCCCCTAGGACCCTGGCCTGATCAACATCTCACCACTTAATCTGCAGATGAGGAAAGAGGCTCAGAGAGATTAAGTCTTTGGTAAAACATTACACAGCTGGTTGGTGGTAGGCTGAAATTTGAACCCAGGTCTGTCCAGGGCTGTTTTGCTTCCAATCAGTTCTAGAATGGGCCTGGGGCATGTCCAGGGGCATGCTGAGCCTCCTGCAGTGAGTGTAGATCCCACAAGCCGGCACATGCCCAAGGCTCAGGAAGAGGCACCAGGTCCTTCCCCACAACTCCTGTGACTGGTAGTGTCTATTACAGAGTAAGTAGCTGTTAATGTTCTAACCTAAAGGCATGACCCAGACCAGGGGCAGATGGGCCCGGGAGGGACTCAGAGGCTGCAGCCACAGGCCTGGCTGGGTCCAGCTGGGAAATGAAGGGAAATCAGGCCCTGAGAATGACCCTCTCTCTTAACCTCAGGAGGCAGCATCATCTCTTGGTTAGGGAGCAAGGAACTCCAATATGCCCAGGGCTGGCACTCCTACTGCCCCAACCCCATACTGCCCTTCCTCTGCCCTGGCCCTCATGGAACTCACCATGCTGGGGAGGCTCTGAAGAAAGTCGAGTTCACACCTTCGCAATGAGCTGCCGGAGGATGGGCAATGCCGTGGGTGCTACCGGGCCTGAGCGCAGTGAAGCTGGCAAGCAGTATCTGCAGGAAGGGGTAACAACATGAACTGCTGAAGGCACTTGCAGCCTCCTGGCACAAGCATGCTTCCAGGGCCCTAGTAATTAGGGAGCTGCCCCAGACTTTGATCCTAGTCCAAACTCTAGAACACGGGCTGGGGATGGAGAAGAGCATGGGGCTGACCAAGGTTCACGCCTACACCAGGCTGCCAGAACACTGATTGATCCACACTGGGCACACGGCTGCCTTCTGCTCAGGAGGGGTGCCCACCTTATCGCCAAGGGACAAAGTTACCCACAGAGTAACTTCATCTACCACATGGGCACTACACACAGTGAATACGTTCATAAAGATCTTCACACACTTGCTCTTGTCAGTGTTGGCAGCACACCAGGAAGGAGGAGGTTGAGCCTGACTCCATTTTGCTTCTGGAAAACTGACCCAGAGAGCTCTAGTGATGTGTCCAAGGCCATACTAGTAAAAGCCAGGACTCAAACCCATGTTTAGTTTTTCTACAGATCCTGCGTTCTTTCTACTGATAATCCAGTGCTTCCAAAGTCAAGGCAGAAAGTCCCGGGTGCGGCAAACCACACATGCAAACCACAACGTTTTAGCTCCTTTCGGTTCAGCCAGGTTCAGAGGGGTCTTGGGCTCATCCGGGGTCTTGGGTTCGAGTGCATGTGTCTGCAATGGAAACAATCCACACCTGCCTCGGCACCTAGCTCTGCCTCCGACTTACTGGGGGATCTTGGGTAAACCAGTTCCCCTGAGCCTCTGCTTCCTCACCTGTAAAATGGGGGTTGCCTCCTCTGGGGCCTTGCGCAGGTGCGTCAAGCCACGTGATTCTCCTCCCACTCCTCGCAGAGCCTGTCTGATGTGTAGTGGCCTGGAAGCTGCAGGGCTAAATGACTGCTTTCCTGGGTCACTAAAGTTCTCACCAGGGAAATTCTGATTTTGTGTTTGAGGTCAGAATGTGCACAGCCCAGGACCACTAATAATGCTAGGCAAGTGCCGGCTGGGCCCTTCAAACACGAACACAAGTTCTAAGGGGAGAGGGGAGCGTCTAAGTGCCTCCCCCCCAAAGCCCGCCAGGTGAAGCGGGGCTGATCGGTCATTCTAGGGTCAGGGCAGGACTGGGTTGAGAGGTACTGGGAAGACTCGGGGGAGGAAGGTACGAACCTCGGTTCTAGTCTGGGAGGTGCACAAATTGAAGTAACCGTCCTCCCCTCTCGAGGCTTCTGCAGTACCTCCTAGTTCCAAAAGGGGGACCAGCCCCGAGGGCTCCTGGAACAAGGAGGGAGAGTGGACGGGGTCTGGAGAAGAACGAGGGGCGCAGACTAAGGGATGAGGTCGGCGGGTCAGCTCCGGGGGAGGAGAAGGCGTCGGCGCACCTCCGCTAACCACTCTCGCCTGCGACCGCTATCTCAGTAACCACCGCCGCTTCGCAAACACCCACGACGCGACACCCTCATCCGGGTACTCCAAGTTCGAGCGGTAAAGTGGGCGGGGCCTCCAGGGGGCGGGGCCTCCCTTGGTTGGCCGCCTCGGGTGCCTTGAGTCCTCCAGGAGGCCGGGGGAGCCCGTCCCGTGATGCCCCGCGCGCCGGCCGCTCTGGCCTGCAACGTGTCTCTGGGGCGGAGACAGCGGCAGTGGAGTTCGCCGCGCGCGGGTGGGGGCCCCCTGTCTTTTCGCTCGGGTCCGTCTCTATTTCGTTGCGCTTGAGTCCTGCTAGGTTGCTCCAGGCCTCGAGATGTCGTACAACTACGTGGTAACGGCACAGAAGCCCACCGCCGTGAACGGCTGCGTGACCGGTGAGGCTGCCAGGGCAGGAGACCCCGGCGAGGGAGGGTGCTGGGGGGAACCGAGGCCTAGGGGAGCCCGCGGCCCCCCGGTGGCCGTCAGGACCGGGCCCGGGGAATGGAAGACTCTGGAGGCCGAGGGACCTCCCACGGCCCACGACTTTAAAGAAGCTGTCTCAACACGCGCCTTTGGGGGAGTAAAAGCTGTTCTTGAGGGTCCCCTTTCGCTCTCGGAGGTCACTTGGCCTCGAGGACAGGGACGCGCCCAGTGGGACAGAGAGTGGAGTGTGAGTTGCTTGTGCGGTGTTGCTTAGGCAGCGAGATGGGCCTCGTGTGGTTGGGGGGGGAAGGGGCGGTGGTTGATGGCGACTTTAGGGCAAGAGCCTTGGGAGGTGCAGGAGGTGGAGGGATGTAAGGAATGTCCGCACTCTCCCGAAAGAGAGGAGTCCGCTTTGCCTGGGGCTGTTGTTTACAAGAGGGAGCTGCTGGAGAAGAGGGTTTGGAATGGCCCAGCCCAGTGCTGGTTTTGCCTTGTTTGTTTATGCAAGAATTGTTAAGGACACAAATGTCCAAAACCCGGGAATAATCATCTTGAACCAAGTTCTCAACAGAATATGGCGCCCTCAAACTTGTATTTTTACTTAAATCCTAATCATGATTCCAAAAGAAAACTGTTGTTTGGAGAGTTGGAGGCGGTGAAAGAGCGCAGATGGGGTTTTGGTAGACTGCTGGGAGGGCAAGAGGTACAAACAAAACAGTGTTTTAAGATAAAGCTCTGAGAATTCTCTTCGTTTGATCTGATCTGTTTGGTAAAGATTTTGTGAAAATTCAACTAAGTAGTGAATAGAGAAGAACACTTTCTCCAGCATCCCTTAATGACAGGATGAGTCGGCCACTGCAATAGGAAAAGTGAAATTCGAGGGCACAGAGCCATCTGAGAGGTTTTCACAGTCATTGTCAGTTGAAGGACATACTGCTCTTAGGCCAGTCCAGTTTTCTTAGTCTGATGAAGGAAGTAGCTTTCTTGAATGTATGAAGAGAGACTCTGAGGATTTGGTAAGAAGGGAGTGAATGCAGGGATCCAGAGAAATATGTGAAGTAAATGAGAGTTCAGGAGGTTTTAAGTAGAAGTGATAGGATTACTTAGCTAGTGCTTTGGCTTTAAAAATTAGAGGATCTGTTCTTCCAGGACACTTTACTTCAGCTGAAGACTTGAACCTGTTGATTGCCAAAAACACGAGATTAGAGATCTATGTGGTCACTGCTGAGGGGCTTCGGCCCGTCAAAGAGGTGGGCATGTATGGGAAGATTGCTGTTATGGAGCTTTTCAGGCCCAAGGTAAGTGCTCTGGGTTGGTTGGCAACAAAGGGAGAACTATTAGTTGTAGTTGGGCTTATGTTGTTTTATGTGTTTGCTTGCTTAGGATGGGTGCAATAAGGCTTAGGAGAGAAATTCTTTGAATGGCAGATTTCAATTAATATTCTTATTTAATAAGCTTCCAAGAAATAGGATAGATTTGCTAGGGAAAAATTTATCAAGTCAGTTTCTTTAGAAGGGAATATTAAAGTAGTTTGAAATGTGGGTCACCATCCTGTGGGTCATCATAGTGGTTTAGAGAGTAGGCTCTAGAGTTAGGGCTGTACTGGCTTTATTCGTTATTAAATCAAACTTTGGGTATCACCTAGCCTTTCAGAGCCTTATTACCCCATCTGCAAAATGGGGATAACAGTATCCAATCCTCTGAGTTATTGTGAAGATTAAGTGATTTAATAACACAGAATCTAGCACATAACATGCATTCACTGTTAACACTTATCATCGAATTATTTTCACTATTATAATTCAACTGTTTTCTTCTAAATGGTCACTACGTTGCTTAATTATGTCTTAAGTGAATCTGACAAGAAAGCACTGGATTCAAAATTTAAATTATAACCTTTTGAACAAAATGCTCATTTTGTTAGGGTCTTTGTTAATAAGTAAGAAAGACTTTGTAGATGCATTTGAGCTTCCCTTGTTCACATTTTCTTTTTTTTTTTCTTTTTCCAAGTACTTGGAGGGGATTAGAGGAGGCGTTACATTCCTCTTTCAGAATTTGAATGGAATAATTGAGATTAGCTGACGTGGAACAAAATGAATACGTTGCATGTAGAGCAGAGATGGAAAATCGTGAAAGTGGACTAGATGTTTACCAGCTTCAGTCCTGGCCTTTTGTACACACCCTTAGGGTGTGTGTGTAACTAATGTGTGTTACATACTCACCATGGATTTTTTTCAGGGAGAAAAGAATTTAGTATGCTTAAAGAATGATTAAAGCCTAGACAGGTATTCTTGTTTTCAAAAGAGACCTCTTTTGAAAGAATGATGTTGGTTTCCAGGGGGAGAGCAAGGACCTACTGTTTATCCTGACAGCCAAGTACAATGCCTGCATCTTGGAGTATAAGCAGAATGGCGAGAGCATTGACATCATAACGCGAGCTCATGGCAACGTCCAGGTGAGGTGGCTGCTTCAGGCTGATGAGAGTTTTTCAGGTAGGGTTGTCATGATTCAGTGAAGAAAATTGAATTGCTGGGGCAGCTCTCTCTCTCTGTGATCAGAGAAACAAGGAGAAAACACTAAGGACTTCTATAGTTTACTCAGAGTCCAAGGGACAAGGTAATAATTCATTGAGATTCGGTGTTTTGAAAAAAGGCATATCTTGACATTTGGGCGTCCTGGCATGTCAAAGAGATGCCACTAGTCTTACTACCACTCTTAAAATCACCCTGGGAAGGTGGTGCCCAGTGTCTTCTGTTACTCTAAGTGTTGAGGTTCTTCCCTAACACCAGTTTTATTTCTCAGGACCGAATTGGCCGCCCCTCAGAGACGGGCATTATTGGCATCATAGACCCCGAGTGCCGAATGATTGGCCTGCGACTCTATGATGGCCTTTTCAAGGTTATTCCACTAGACCGGGACAATAAAGAACTCAAGGCCTTTAACATCCGCCTGGAGGAGTTGCATGTTATCGACGTTAAGTTCCTATATGGTTGCCAAGCACCTACCATCTGCTTTGTCTACCAGGTACTGGAGCAGGAGGAGAGAGGGAGAAGCTGTATGGTTTGGCACAGTGGGAGTTCATTTTTGCTAATCAGAGTGTCTGGATTTCATGGTAGGGTAGGCAGGAGTGTTTAATGTATTTGACCTGAAATGTTTTGAATGATATAATTAATACGTGTCAGGTTTTGGTTGCACCTTGAGAGAGGCAGTGCTTATTGTGGAGGCAGGAGGCAGTCTGGGATTGTAGCAGGCTTTAATCCTGCGATTACACTCTGGTTGTGGGCCTTGGAGATTTTATAGGGTGACCCAGTTTACACTTTGTCTCTTACTGGCATGCTAGGGGATTATTAAAACTTAGCTGTAAAGAAATGATCTGGAAATTGCCTTTACAAGCAGTGAGAAAATGTCTTGGGGATGCTTTTTATGTCTTCCAAGAAGAGGTACATTTTGATTAGTGCTCACTTTCTGGTGACTGCTGGCTCTTGACTTCTATTTTAGTCTGTGCCTAGAACTTGTGTAGAGTTGATCCTGGGCAGCTGTTCTCCGGGCCAGATCTCTTGAGGGGGTGGGGGGAGGGGGCAGGGTGGCAGAGTACCACACTAACATGCATGTATCTTGGTAAAATCTCAGGCTTTTAACAAAGTGCCAGTACAGTACGAGGTTATTTCACTAGTATGTGGTTGAATAAATGATGGAAGAAAGTTTAGTCCAGGTCTAAGTACTGTGTGTGGGCATGTAAACACTTTGATAGCTGTGTTAAGGATTGGAAATACTGTTATATTTTGGTATATTTCTTAGTGTGCTATAGTTTTGAGGCTGATTGATACAAAGTTCATTTGAATAGGTTGAAACCAGCTTAGGAGATTTTGTTTAATCTTATTTACAATACATTATGTATCAGAGCTGAAATAAAAACTTAGAATTTGCCTTCTTCAGCTTTGTAAATATCAGGTCATTAAAAAATTGATGTTGGTTTTTCAAGGCTGACTCAGTGCTGCCTCAGGGCTGCCGGTTGTGAATGATCTTCGTTTTCATATGTGTGTCTCAGAGGCCCAAATCCAAACCCCAGCTTGAATTTATGGTGAAGTTGAGTCTTACCCCTAATCCTTGATGGGAAAATCTTTTCATCAACTAAAAATTATTTTTTCTCCTGTTTTGTGACCAAAAGTCGATTTGAAAACTACCACGTGAGGGAGTTCCCTGGTGGTTAGGATCTGGCACTTTCACTGCTGTGGCCCGGGTTCAGTCCTTAGTCCGGGAACTGAGATCCCTCAAGCCTCGTGGTATGGCCAAAATTTAAAAAAAAAAGAAAGGAAAAGGGAAAATACCATGTGAAAGGTAGCCATGCAGAGTGCTTCAGGAGCTGTAACAGTGATTAAGATGCGGGCCTTGCCCTGAAACACACTGTCGGATTCCTTCCATAACTTCTTGGAGCCTGGTCTGGCCTTTCATGAGGCCACCCTCCGCTGGCCCCGTGCCAGCTCTTTTAGTCTCTTAAAGGTGACTTTGACAGCTCCAGGTCTGAAGTGAGTCATGATTCAGAAAAAGGAGGGGAAGATGGTGTTGACAATGGCTGGATTGGAGGTTTCGACTAACTTTAGAGGAGCAGTGTGTTCTGTTCTCTACTGTCACCCTATCAGAATGCGTCTGAGAATTGTATCAAACAAATTTTGTTTTTGGACTGTAATTAATTTTATATTTTATTTTTAAAAATTTTTATTGAAGTATAGTTGCTTTACAATGTTGTGTTAGTTTCTACTGTACAGCAAAGTGAATCAGCTATACGTATACATATATCCCCCTCTTTTGAATTTCCTTCCCATTTATGTCACCACAAAGCATTGAGTAGAGTTCCCTGTGCTATACAATAGGTTCTCATTTGTATCAAACAAATTTTAAAACTTTGTTAGATGTATTTAACTTCTCGGTGTGTTTGTTTTTCCTCTTTAGCTGTTTCGTAAGTTCCTTGAAGATGAGGACTGGAGAATACATATAATATCCTATATATATACATATGCATGCACAAATGTTCATATGTGTATGTTATATTTCTGTAGTGGTTAGTACAGTGTGACAAGTTCATCTTTCTAATTTTTAAATCTCTCTTTGTTGGTTCAATTGTTAGAAACAGTCGGCCTTAGTCACAGTCTATCCAGACTGTCACAAGCCAGCTGCTGGCTGTCAGCATGCTGATGTATAAGGATGGGAAGGCTGGTGTGACAGAAGTGTCAGACGCTGTCCCTTTCAGGGCCCCTCTCCAGCCCAGGGTTCACCCTTCCTAGAGACTAACGATTCCACCTTTCCCCACCTAGGACCCTCAGGGGCGGCACGTAAAAACCTATGAGGTGTCTCTCCGAGAGAAGGAGTTCAATAAGGGCCCTTGGAAACAGGAAAACGTAGAAGCTGAAGCTTCCATGGTGATTGCAGGTTTGTTGGGGGATTTAGGAAGTTTGCCTCTGCCACAGGTCTGGGCCAGTTCCCTGTTGTTCCTTCCTCCTCGTCTCTGCCCATATTCTAAGTGCTCCAGTGCTGTTGAGCACATGCATTGTTCAGCCCTCCCTTGTGTCTGCTGTTGGTAAATGTGCTTCCCTTTGCTTTTTGCATTTCTGTCTTTGGGGTTGTCTTGTTTTTTACTCTTCCCCCAGAGGTATGGCTTTCCTTATTTGGGGTGGTGGGGTTAACTAAAACAATAATTTGCAGAGTGGCATATGAAAATTAGTTTTATTTTATTGTTGGGCAAGATTTTGAAGAACTGAAAGGGACCAATAGAGCTTATTTTATCTGGCTCCTTTATTTCGTAGATGAGGAAATAAGGCCGAGGGACTTGCCTATTCCTGTACCTCACTGACAAAGCCTGGGCTGGAATCCAGGCCTCTTTGCTCTTCATCCTGTATTCTTCCCCCAGCACTGTTGTGTGTTTCACCTAGTAGAGAAGTTTTCAAACTCTTAAGTGCAAATTGGCTCTTCTATATGGTAGGCCTAATAATAGAGGAAATTAAGCTAAGGAACATGGGAAAAAAGCAAAAACTTTTAGTTAGAAGGGATCATAAGTTTAAGAGAGAAATGGGAAGAATGCATGTGGAAGAACAGTGGGAAGACTCTCCACCCTTCGGATCTCAGAAACTCCGAGAGAGTGGCAATAAAAGTATTACAAGGAGTACAGAGTGGGCAGCCTATAATTTCTAAGACAGGAATCTCAGAAAAAGGTTATCATGTTCCCTGGACTTTGATGTCTACAATAATGATTATTTTCAAGTTTGCCTCAGAGATAGCTGGATCAGTGCCCTTGCTGCCTCAGGGTTTGGCAGGTCCCAAGTGCCGAGCATTCTAATGCTGCTCTTTCTCCTGCAGTCCCAGAGCCCTTTGGAGGCGCCATCATCATTGGACAGGAATCAATCACTTATCACAATGGTGACAAATACCTGGCGATTGCTCCTCCCATCATTAAGGTGAGCAGCATTCTTTTCCTTTTTTCTTCTTTCTGTTTGTTCTCCACCCCCCCCCCCCACCATTTATCAGAAGTAGATTCACAGGTGTCTGTTATATTATTCACTGTGTATATAAGATAATGTGTGGGTCATTGGGAATACAAAGAAGGATTGGCTTGGTTTTGTTTACAAAGAGCTTTCTTGCTAAGGGAGAGAAATAATAATCAAAATCCAGTTTATCCTTTCCATTCACTGGGGCAATTTGAAGAAAGGAAATTCTATTGAATGTTAATGTTTTCAGGACTCAAATCATGTAAAATAATACAGTGAAAAGTATGTATAGAGTTACAAAATTAGTCATAAAAAATTTCACCTTAAAACTTCAAGTTATAAAAATGAAGCCTTAAAAGCTTAATTTTATTTTGTTTTATTTTTGAGGATAAACAACAATCTATGGCTGCATTCATGGTAAGAGGTAGTTAGTGGTAGTGAGGCTAAATAACAAAGTCTGTGGTAGCATGTACAGTCCAGTGAATACTTAGAGCTGCTTCCTCTTCTCTATATTTGTTTCCACTAGAATAATATTGAGCTCCTCCGAACATTGTCTTCAAAATAAAATGTCCCCATTTTCAATCACACATGTAACGTGAGCTGAGCGAATTCCTTGCTCATAAAGTGGCTGGGTTTGGTAAAGGGAATGGTCTGCTAGGATTTATTCTCTGGTTGTAGAAGATGCTTAGTCTCTAATGACTATCTTCCTTCTTGGCAGCAAAGCACAATTGTGTGTCACAATCGCGTGGACCCCAATGGCTCTCGCTATCTGCTGGGAGACATGGAAGGACGGCTATTCATGCTGCTTTTGGAGAAGGAGGAACAGATGGATGGCACTGTCACACTCAAGGATCTCCGAGTGGAACTCCTTGGAGAGGTAGGCCTTGTCCCTACTCTTTTACCTTCTCCTAGGTGCCTAGTGACCCCACGTGTGTGGTCCTAAACTGCAACTGGAAATTATATTACTTAACACCCAACAACAGATGCTCAGTCCTGCTGTGGAAGTTGATTTTGAATGAGTAGATTCTAGAGAATCTCACAAGCAGTGGGGTACTACCTCAAGTATTAAAAGAAAGAGAAACAAAAATGATACACTATAGAATTAAAGGCTAATCTAAGGCTAATATTCAGTTATGGGAGGACGTTCCAAAAAGTGTTGTTAAGAACAATGCAGGGAATTGAAGAGTCTCTGGCTATTTTGAGGAGACTGGAGCTGTTGGGACTAAAATGATCATTTGGAGCAGGCACCTGCAAGACAAATTATAGATTTTTCTGACTATAGCGATATGATAAATGGTAAGTCACAAACTTCAGAGATTTAGAAATGTTTATTGAGTGTGACCTGGGGATTGGAAATGGAGAATTGTTTTGGGAATCATGGCTGTAGTTTTGGTTTTTCTCAGCATATGTCTGAGAGGTGGGTAGGATGGTGTCTGGATCCCACTCGAAGTCCATTCTGATGTCTTTCATGCAGTTAATTTTCTTTTAGACCTCTATAGCTGAGTGCTTGACGTACCTTGATAACGGTGTTGTGTTTGTCGGGTCTCGCCTTGGTGACTCCCAGCTTGTCAAGGTAAGAAGACATTTTCTTCTTTCTGGCTTCTTTTTTGCAGTCTTCACTGCTTCTTCATCAAGTTCTTCCTGTGTTTAGTGCCTCTTAGAGTTTCTTCCGTTCATCCATATCCCTGCTGTCCACCTTTCTACTTGGTTGATTTAGCACCCTACCCTGATGAGCTCTTTGTCCTAAATGTTCATTTGACAGGTGTGGCAGGCAAGGTGCTAGGTACTGTGAATACAATGATGAACAAGACCCAGCTTCTACCTTCAAATATGTGATAGTCTGATGTACTTATTCCTCTCTAGAATAGGAGAATTTGAACCTTCTCTGCAGAAAAATGCATACCAACATTTTACATTAATTTTCAAACTGTTCTGTGAAATCCATTCGTGGGATGCCAGATTAGAAATCCCTGGCCGGTTAGGGTCACCTGTAGGATAACCATGTTCCTTAGTCAGTAGTTCCCTTCTATAAGCATCCAGTAAAGCATAAGAAGGGCAGATCTAGTAGAGTTGAGTTTGTTTTGGATGATAACCATCTCTTTAGGGTGGGTCTGGAGTGTTCTAGGACTAAGGTGGTTCTTTCTTTTTTAGCTCAATGTTGACAGCAATGAACAAGGCTCCTATGTAGTGGCCATGGAAACCTTTACTAATTTAGGACCCATTGTGGACATGTGCGTGGTGGATCTGGAGAGGCAGGGGCAGGGACAGGTAAGGGGATCATCCTGGAAAGGGGTAGTTGGTATGCCCACTCAAACTGTGTCCTCCTGGGTCTGCTTAGCTAGAATGGGGAATGTGCACTGCAGATAACTTTTAAGAGCCTCACTCATTAATTCCAGTGATGTGAGGGTAACTAGCATTTATTGAGTGCCTATCTTGGTCTCCCAGGCACTTTACATACATTATGTATAATCACACAAACACACTGTTAGACAGGGATTCTTGGCCATTTCAGAAATGAGGACACTTAAGGCTGAGAAGGGTTAAGCAGCTTGTCCAAGATCACATAACTACTAAATGGCAGGTGTGTCTGCTTCGAGATCCTGTGCTCTTTCTAGTAAATTAGGTTCCTAGAGTGGAAACAAGCTTGATAGGAACAGTGGTAGGAGCCTTTTGCTTCTTGGACTGGGACATCCTATCTGCTTGACAAATTTGAGAGACTTTGGAGGTCAGCCTCTGCTAAGTCTGCATCCTCAAACCTAGTTCCACAACAAAGAGTCCTTGGATTTAGGTATAGCTTGTTTACTTTCTGAGCATCAGTCTAGTTGCCCCAGTCTCTGGAGGGGGTTATTTAGAAACCTTTTCTCTACTTGCAGCTGGTCACTTGCTCTGGGGCTTTCAAGGAAGGTTCCTTGCGGATCATCCGGAATGGAATTGGAATCCACGAGCATGCCAGCATTGACTTGCCAGGCATCAAAGGTAGCCTTTTGGCGGACATAGGATGCAGATCTTACTTGACTGACTTTGGCCTCATTACATGCCATGAAGACACTTGGGTGGGAGCTAGAGGAAAGCAGATCAAATGAAGAGTAGAAAAAGGTCATAATGCCAAATAAGCGATAGAAGTTTAAACATGAAAGTTCCAAAGTAAACTTAAAAAAAGAGAATATTGACCAGAATTGGATAATGGAGTAGAGGAATGGGGGAAATTTAATGTTGTTTATATAAGAAAACTGAGAGAATCCCTAAAGAAAGAGGAGACTGAGAATATCATAAATCTTTCTAAATTCCAGAACTGTAATACTCAGATCGAAGAAAGATTGCATAGTGAAAGACTTTTATAGTATACCAACAGTAAGCATAACCTAAAATAATACGACAGAACTGATATCAAACATCTGTGTGAGTAACTGATATATCAGACATCTGACATCAGTAAACATAAGTGGTCTGAACTCACCTGTTAAAAAGATGATCAGATTGGATCATAAGGCAAAAAGTAATTCATAGTAGTATATAAGAGGCGCATCTTAAAAAAAAGTAATTCAGAATGTAAAAAAGTAAGAGGATGAGAACAGGTTAATTAAAAAAATAGAGGTTTATGAATTAGGAAGAGATCATAAAACTGCAAAACCCAAGAGAATCAGCTGAAAAACTGTAGACAATAAAAATTCATTAAGGTAGGATATAAAATTAATGTACTGAAATCAATAGCTTTCAAGTAAAAACACAGTCAATTGGAAGGTGTAGTGTAGAGGGAAAGAGGCAATTTACAATAGCTATAAAAAGATAAACTACCAAGGAATAAGTTTAACAAGAATTGTGTAAAATCTGTGTAAGGAAAATTTTAAAATACTCTAAAAGGATTAAAAGGATAGATTGATCAAATGAAAAAGACATGCCTAGGTCTTATAAATGAACATTACAAAGCTTTTTCTTTCTTTGATTTTTATATTTAATGTATTTCAATAAAAATATCAATAGGTTTTTTTTCTTTGACCTGGACAAGTCAAAGTCCAAATGGGAAACGGGAAGAAAGAAAAGCTAGGAAAACTTAAAAAAGAGCAATGAGATAGGTCTAGTCCTACCAAATATAAAAACATATCTGTTAAGCCGTAGAAACTAAAAGTGTGGTTTTGGTGCACGAATGGGCAAGAGTCCCATGGACAGACTCAAATGTCCGGAAATAGACACAGTTGTATGTGGAACTTTAATGTATGATAGTGGTGGTATCTCAGCTTGGTGAGATAAAGATGATTCTTTTGAATAAACGGTGTTGGGATAACTGGAGTCATTTGAGAAAAAATAAGTTTGGATCCATACGGCACAATGTATACCTTGCTAGAATCTCAGTGGATCAAGGACTTAATGTAAAAAAATGAAGCCATACAAAAGCTAAAAGAAGTGGTGAATTCCTTTCTAATTTTGGAGTGAGGAAAGTCTTTCAAACTATGACTCAAAAGTACAGAAGCCAGAAAGAAAGACTGATAAATTCATCAGCATTAGAAATAAAACACTTCTGTGTGGCCAAAACAAAACACTGTAAGCTAAGTTAGAAGAAATGGCAAATTGGATAAAAACATTTGTAGTTCTTCTTATAGGCAAAGACCTAATCTCTAATTTATAAAAAATTTCAAGAAAGACCACCAAATTTCCTGCCCCCAAATTAGCAAAGTACATGAATGTACAGGTAACAAGCCTACCTTATAATAAGAGAAGTGAGAATCAAAACAAAATAGTCATACTATACCAGATATCAGAATCCAAGTTTGACAACGCATTGTGTTGGTGGGGCTGTGAGAAAATGAGCATGCTCATTAGCAACGTCTACTGAAACTACAGCTGCATTTAGTGATTTACCCTGCAAGCCCAATTCTGGGCATTTAGCCCATAGACCTTTATATGTATAAAATGATGTAAATACAAGATTATTCATTGTGGCAGTGTATATTATGGCAATATACTGAAAAAGGGTCCATCAGTGGGAACTTACTAATAAACTGTTACATCCATACAATTAAATACTGTGTGGATGTCAAAAACAAGGAACTGTTTTGTTCTGATCAGGGCTCAGGCATATGTTAGATGAAAAAACAAAGTGCAGACGATTTGTGATAGGCTATTGTGTATTTATATTGGCTTGTAACACAGTGTTTACCTATTTTCTTAAAAAGAATTGGAAGAATAAACAAACTATTGTTAACTTATTCTGGGGCTAGGTTGGAAAGAGAGGTATAGGGGTGAGACTTATGTGTTCAATATTTAAAAAATAAATTTTGACTTTGAGTCATGGAAGTGAATTATCCCATCCAAAATCAAATGAAAAACTTTAAAATATCAGGCTCAAACAGTTTTAAAAATATCTAACTTCTTCAGAGTCTTAAAGCCAGGGAGGAACAGGGTGGGTATTTCATCTCAGGACTGACTCCAAATTTCTTGCTCTTCCCATGGGGTTAGGCTGCTCCTTCCTTAGACTACAGTAGGAGCCGTGTGTTGGTCCGTGCTGTGTCTCTTAATCTTTGATCTTTGTTCCAGGCCTATGGCCCCTGCGGTCTGATCCTAACCGGGAGACTGATGATACTTTGGTGCTGTCTTTTGTGGGCCAGACAAGGTAAGATGAGTCTGGTGCTAGCTCCAAGTGCTCACGTGCAGGTTACAAGGTGGGGCAGTTGGTCTGGCTGACCCCGGCCTTCCATTCTGCTGCAGAGTTCTCATGTTAAATGGAGAGGAAGTGGAAGAAACCGAACTGATGGGTTTTGTGGACGATCAGCAGACTTTCTTCTGTGGCAACGTGGCTCATCAGCAGCTTATCCAGGTAGTAACTGAGAAAGGGGCAGGCCCCGTTTACACTTGAATTTGACCTGGAGTGCAGTGCATAACACCGCCAGATTTTAAAAATCAATTTTTATGGCTCTAAAAGTAATGTAAAAAGACTAGGAAAAAAATTGAAATTACCTAATCACTGACTGTTGAGAGCAACTTAACTCTTTTAACTTTGGAGTTGTTCCTATTTTAGCTTTAATTTTTCTTCACAAATGCGTGTACGGTCACGGTCAGCCCTTTGTATCTGCAGGTTTCCCATACACGAACTCAGCCAACTGTGGATCAGAAATATTTGGGTGGGAATCCCCTGGCAATTCAGTGATTAGGACTTGGCATTTTCACGTCCATCCCTGGTCAGGGAACTAAGATCCTGCAAGCCACGTGGCGTGGCCAAAAAAATAATTGGGGGAGAAAAAACTTCAGAAAGTTCAAAAAGCAAAACTTGAATTTGCTGCACACCAGCAACTATTTACACATTATTAACATTGTATTTACAATTATTTATGTAGCATTTACATTTTATTAGGTATTATAAGTAATCTAGAGATGTTACTTAAAGATGTGAGTAGGTTATAAGCAAATACTGTTCCATTTTACATAAGGGACTTGAGCATCTACGGACTTTGGTATTGGCTGGGAATTCTGGAACCAATCCCCTGCAGATACTGAGGGATGACTGTATATTGTATTTATTCACATTTTCTTTTATGGATGGGATCATTTATATATATTTTTGAGGGGGGCAGAGGGATATTGTTTTAGCACTAATTATATCCTGTCATCTGAGACATTTTTTTCCCCTCGCTATAATGGTAGTGTATACTTATTTGGAAAATATTGAAAAGCACAAAGAGGAAAAAAATTAGTCATATGCTACCATTCATATATGACTTTTGGCAGCACTTTCTGTGTACTAATTATTATAACCAGAGCTCTAACTCTATTCAGATCCGTATTTTAAATCTTTCTGTGATATGGGGGTCAGATTTGGCACTTGTTAGCCACAAGAGCCTGATTTCTTTGCAGCTCTCGACGCCGGCAGTCTTTTTAAGTTTGGATTGTCCATGATGCTCTTGGTTTTTTGCACACCCTCCTCACCTTTTTTTTTTTTTTTTTAATATTTATTTATTTATTTTTTGGCTGCATTGGGTCTTCATTGCTGTGCTCGGGCTTTCTCTAGTTGTGACGACGAGGAGGGGCTGCTCTTCGTTGTGGTGTGCTGGCTTCTCATTGCGGTGGCTTCTCTTGTTGCAGAGCATGGGCTCTAGGCGTGCGGGCTTCAGTAGTTGTGGCACTCAGGCTCAGTAGTTGTGGCTTGCAGGCTCTGGAGCACAGGCTCCGGAGCACAGGCTCCGTAGTTGTGGTGCACGGGCTTAGTTTCTTCGAGGCATGTAGGATCTTCCTGGACCAGGGCTTGAACCCGTGTCTCCTGCATTGGCAGGTGGATTCTTAACCACTGCGCCACCAGGGAAGTCCCCCCATCTCACCTTCTGAGCCATTCTCTACTGAGCAGAGTTAATATTTGCCTGTGGCAAGTATAGCACTTGAGGGCCTGAGGATTATTGAACTGTCTCCATCTTTTTATCCTCTTGTTTTCCTTTAGCCAGCAGGCATTGATGGGTTTGTTAAAAACCAGAGGGAAGGTGCTGTCAGTTTGTTGAACAAGTGTGTGAAGTGCCCAAATACTGACTCATCGCTTTGTCAGTGTTTTCTAACCAGTGGCCTGAATACTGGCCCCAGCTCACATAGCTATTACTAAAGGGCTTTCCTCTTCTTTTTTTAATTTTCAGAATTATACTGCTGCCCTGGTTTTGTAATTTATACTAAATCAGACCCTTCAAAAGCTGATTTTCTATTTTAAACCAGCTCAATTATTACTAATGATGGGCTTCTTTACCAAATGGAAAGACTAATAACCTTTTGAAGTATTATGTAATCCCATGTAATTCATTAGTATGAATAATAGCTTGCAGTATTTCTGCATCCTGCATAGTGTTTATAATTCTAAAGGGCTTTCCTCTTTAAGTAGAAACTCAATTTTGATAAGTAAGGTGTATTGATACATAATACTGTTATCAACCTGCTTTTTGTTTTATTTCAGTGCTGAAATAAATGTATAAGCTGTATTTTAATACAGCTTTGTAGACTTTACTAAAAAATTTTGTATGGTTTTAATGGTTCATACATAGTAAAGAACTTGGATATTTTATTTTATTGTGTTTTTTTTGGCTGTGCCACATGGCTTGCGGGATTTTAGTTCCTGGACCAGGGATTGAACCTGTGCCTTCAGCAGTGAAAGCTCAGAGTCCTAACTATTGGACTGCCGGGGAATTCCCAGAACTTGGATATTTTAGAGGTCTGATTTTTGAGTTGAGACAAACAGCTAGACTAGTAGTTGCAGGGTCTTACTCCATCGATAACTTTCCATTGAGTGCAGTTTGTGTTCCCCAAGCCTTACTCAGCATGAAACGGGCCTTTGCTTTTTCTGGCTGTAGGTGTGTTAAGCTATAAGCTGCTTGAAGCCAGTCTTCTTCAGGGCTTCAGCTAAAAATTACATCTTCATGTATTAACCATTGCAGAACTTTGGAAAAATATTATCTATATGGTAGAGGAGCTTATTCTTAGGGTTCCACCAGGGCAGCATTTGCCACCTTCTCACCCCTGTGTAGATCCGTGCAGGGGCTTGGAGACGTTGCTCTTCTTCCTCTAGATCACTTCAGCATCTGTGAGGTTGGTCTCTCAAGAACCGAAAGCTCTAGTCAGTGAGTGGAAGGAGCCTCAGGGCAAGAACATCAGTGTGGCCTCCTGCAACAGCAGCCAGGTAGTGGTAGCCGTGGGGAGGGCCCTCTACTACCTGCAGATCCACCCTCAGGAGCTCCGACAGATCAGGTGTGTGTTTATGTCTCTGCTCTTTTTGCCATCTTCTGTCCTCTGGGACTTCTTTGATCCCTGGATACCTTCCTCTGCCATATTCTTCTTTGTTCAGCCACACAGAGATGGAACATGAAGTGGCCTGCTTGGACATCACCCCTTTAGGGGACAGCAATGGAATGTCCCCTCTTTGTGCCATTGGCCTCTGGACAGACATCTCAGCCCGAATTGCGAAGCTGCCCTCTTTTGAGCTACTGCACAAAGAGATGCTGGGTGGAGGTGTGTTTATTTTAAGGACCTGGGTTGGGATCAGAATCAGAATTTGGAACAAGAACTTAATGTACCTCTTTCCCACAGAGATCATTCCTCGTTCCATCCTGATGACCACCTTTGAGAGTAGCCACTACCTCCTTTGTGCCTTGGGAGATGGGGCGCTTTTCTACTTTGGGCTCAACATTGAGACAGGTGAGACTAGCACTTTGAGTGAGCGGCTTTTTGGAAAATCTGGAGTATTGGAGTTGGCAGAGTTCTTAGCCTCAGGGTGCTGCTTTTGAACCTTCACAATCCAGCTATTTGTCCTGTTCCCTTTCCTTCTTTTTTTCTCCTGATGCCGTTCTTTCTGTAGGCCTGTTGAGCGACCGTAAGAAGGTGACTCTGGGCACCCAGCCCACCGTATTGAGGACTTTCCGTTCTCTTTCTACCACCAACGTCTTTGCTTGCTCTGACCGCCCCACTGTCATCTACAGCAGCAACCACAAATTGGTCTTCTCCAATGTCAACCTCAAGGAAGTGAACTACATGTGTCCTCTCAACTCAGATGGCTATCCTGACAGGTGAGCCTCTTTTTCTTTCCTCAGGAAGAGCCAGCATTGAGGGCATTGTGATGTTTTCTTCAAACCCTTCCTCTCCAGCCGTTTCCCAGTGACAAAGTCAGTGATTAGCTGAGATGGGAAGTGTAGAGCAGAGGTTTGCAAATCTTGGCTATTCAGTAGAAACAGCTCGGAAGCCTTTTTAAATGTACAGAATTATTTTCGAATCCTTCTTAGCATTTGATTAGTAGATCTAGGATTGGGCCCTACATCTGAATCTATATTTTTAGAAAACCTCTTAGGCGATTCAAATAATTAGTCAAGTTTCAGAACTCCTGATGTAGAGGTCATTATATATTCCCCTGGAGCAGGAATTCTCAAAGTGTGGCCCCTCATGGCAGCCACAGCACTACCTGCAAACTCATTAGAAATATAAATTCTCAGGCCTCACCCACAGACCCACTGAATCAGAAACTCCAGGGGCAGGCGCAGCAGTCTAGTTTAACAAACCCCCAGCTGATTCTGATGCCAAAGTGGTTTGATAGTTTGAGAATCACTGTTCTATATTTCAGTGCTGCGCTTTAGTATCAGTAGATAGCTGTTAAAAATCTCAGCCTCGGCCCAACCAGACCAATTAAATAAGAACATCTCGGGCGGCAGGACCAAACATGTTCCCCAGGTGTGTTTTAGCATAGAATCATAGTTGAGAACCACTACACTGGAGTAAGCCAGTGTAATTCCGCCTTGTTTTTCTTCTCCTTATGGAGTTGCCTTGTAGAGTCCTTTCCTTCTTTGGGTCTACTCAATTTAAACCCAGAACCTTCTTTCCAGCCTGGCACTGGCCAACAACAGCACGCTCACCATTGGCACCATTGACGAGATCCAGAAGCTGCACATTCGTACAGTTCCTCTCTACGAATCTCCCAGGTGAGGGCAGGGTAGGGGAGCTGCAGGGACGGTGACCTCGGGGTTGGTGTGGAGCACCTTAGACTTTTCCTGAGAGGCCCTGTTGTTCCATACTTGTTACACAGGAAGATCTGCTATCAGGAGGTGTCCCAGTGCTTCGGGGTCCTTTCCAGCCGCATTGAAGTCCAGGACACGAGTGGGGGCACGACCGCTCTGAGGCCCAGTGCCAGCACCCAGGTGAGGGCAGTGGACAAGGAAAGATGATGTGAGAGCAGGAGCAAACTGTTCGGTAAAGGGTCAGCTAGTAAGTAGTTCTGGCTTTGCAGGTCATATGATCTCAGTCACAACCACTCATCTCTGCCATGACAAAGGCAGCCATAGACAACAGGTGGATGTAGCTGGGTTCCAATAAGACTTTCTAAAATCAGGCAGTGAGCTGGATTTGGCCCCTTCATTAGAGGCTTGAGAAGAACTTTGACTAAGTGTGGCCTTCAGTAATGTTGCTACTTGGTAGCCTTACCTGATGAATAATTCCTTTTCTCTTAACATTAGTTTGGGTGCTTTGTGTAGGGTGTGGGTAACAGTGTGGTATAATAGGTAAGAGCATGGGATTTGGAGTGTGACAGAACTGGCTCCAGTTTATTGCTAGCTGTGTGACATAGGGCAACTTCAGTTTTCTCATCTGCAAAAGAAGAATAATGGGGCAGTCTAGAGCTGCACATCACAGACTCAGTGGAGATGGTAACTGATTATTTTATTCTGTGTATTTTCTGCCTTTCTTGCTCTCACACATCTGTGGTATGGCTTCTTCCCTTAATCCAGAGTAGAAGGTCTTACATTGTTGTTTTTATTTGCAGTGCTCTCCTGCTCTTCTTATGGAGAGAGGTGGAAGCCTGTCACTCTTAATAAGTTGCCTGAGTTTCTTGTTAGCTTTCCTTTTTTTTAAGAACTTTTATTGAGATACAGTTTACATACAATAAACTGCATATATTTAGAGTGTACTATTTGGTATACCAATCTCCCAGTTCATTCCCCCCCAACCCTCCCTGCTTTCCCCACTTGGTGTCCATATGTTTGTTCTCTACATCTGTGTCTCTATTTCTTCCTTGCAAACTGGTTGATTTGTACCATTTTTCTATATTCCGCATATATGTATTAATATATGATATTTGTTTTTCTCTTTCTGACTCACTTCACTCTGTATGACAGTCTCTAGGTCCATCCATGTCTCTACAAATGTCCCAGTTTCATTCCTTTTTACAGCTGAGTAATATTCCGTTGTATATATGTACCACATCTTTTTTATCCATTCATCTGTTGATGGACATTCAGGTTGCTTCCATGTCCTGGCTATCTCGTTAGCTTTTTTGATAGACGTAGCATCACTGTTTTACTGCACTTTAATGCCCTTAGATTCTGGCAGTGCTTTGGATTGCTGTGTCAACTCTGTATGGAATTTGGATCCTTAGCCTTGGTCCCCGTGTCTTCTCTGAAGCCCTCTGTTCTTTAGGCTCTGTGCAGTGGCCTGCCTTCCGTTTTCCTCATTCAGACTCAGCCTCTGTTCCCTGACCCTGTCTGATGCTCACACTTCTGTTCCCAGCACCCATTCTGATTTTGAGAGGAGTGATGTGTGTTTTCTCTGTTCCCAGGCCCTGTCCAGCAGTGTCAGCTCCAGCAAGCTGTTCTCCAGCAGCACAGCCCCTCACGAGACCTCCTTTGGAGAAGAAGTGGAGGTGCATAACCTCCTTATCATTGACCAGCACACCTTTGAAGGTGCAGATGAGCTCTTTCTATCATTTTGTACCTATGTCCTCCCTAAGCTAGGCTTTTCTGGGTTCTGCTATGTTCTAGAATTTGATAGATACTGACAGACCATCCTAGGAGAAGAAAGGGGTGGGGCCTCTGAGTTGGCCATGAGTCCAGAGTGCTGGGCCTCCTCACGTCAGAATAGGCTGGCGAGACAGGAATAGCAGGAGGCAGATCTGCTTCAAGCTGAGCTGTGGGCCTCACAGAAGGACAGAAGTGCGCATGTGGGGGTCGTCAGCCAGTCACCTCTCTGCTACTCTCTTTCTAGTGCTTCATGCCCACCAGTTTCTGCAGAACGAGTATGCCCTCAGCCTGGTCTCCTGCAAGTTGGGCAAAGACCCCAACACATACTTCATCGTGGGCACGGCCATGGTGTATCCTGAAGAGGCAGAGCCCAAGCAGGGTCGTATTGTGGTCTTTCAGTATTCAGATGGTAAGTGGACACAGTCTCCAGCTTTTGAGAGATTTGAAACTGGGAAAGTAAGCAGACTGTTTTAGGTTTCAGCCTCAGTTATGCAGAAGAACTTGAGTTAATTGCTGTGACACGAGACTCAAGATGTTTCTCTTAAGCTTTTGATGGTCTGAATGAGTTTTGGAGTATGTGAGTAGAGGCACAGATAAAATCTAGCGTGTGTTTCTTCCTTTTTTACTCTTTGAAAGGAAGAAAAAAGGGGAGAGGTAACCAGAGCGAGAGGAATCCTGGTAGGAATATTAGGTGTGTTTTCCACTCGGCTGCTCAGCCTTTTAGGTCCTCTTCCCAGCATCAGCACTTTGTGTTCATTTCTACATCTTTTCTCATCTTCCCTACCCAAGATGGTTCTAAAGACTAAGGGTCAGCCCCAAAATGTCAGCTTAGATAGCTGAGATGGAATTTGGTCTCCATCTTGAGAGAGAGATCTGGAGTTTATGGGTAGGAGGCAGATCCTGAGTGCTGTCTGGAATCACTGCACGTTATGTTGGGGCTCATACTTCTGGTGGTGGTTAACCCCAGTATATACTGACTCTGTTTTTCCTGCTTTCAAATGAGTGGTTTTGGAGGCAGGAATTAGAGCCAGAGGGGAAGCACAGATTTCTTTTGATTAGTTAAAGTGTGGGCTCATAAGGAACTTAAGAGCATCTTTTTTCCCCCCAGGAAAACTACAGACTGTGGCTGAAAAGGAGGTGAAAGGGGCCGTGTACTCTATGGTGGAGTTTAACGGGAAGCTGTTAGCCAGCATCAACAGCACGGTGAGGCCCATCCTGTTGGTGTCACGCCTCAGGCCTCACACCATTGGCCACAAAACCTCTTTCCCTTGTGTTTCCTGGAGCTGCATGTGTATCACGATTTTAAGGGTAACAAAGTAGTGAGTATGGAGGATGGAGCTGGGAATATGGGGAGCTGGGGTTGGACTAGACATCAGACTTGGTTGTGTGAAACCCCATGCGTGTCATCCTAAGTGCTGTGGGAATTGAGAAAAGGGTAAGAGCCATGGCCCCTGCACTCAGACTGTGTCATGGCCTGAGAATATTTCATCTGTGTGGAACAAAATGAGCCAAAAGTACATCCTTGAATTACTAGGCCTGTGAAATACTCCACTTTTCTTCTGGCTTGATCCCACCTCCTCCCTTGTAAAAAAAAAAAAAAAAAAATGTTTCATGGTCAAGTAAGTGGGAACTGCTGTGTCCTGTATCCTCCTCTTAGAAGCTTCATGGTGCCTCTTAAAGCATATTAAAGGTTCTGAAAAGATCAAGAGTAGAGAGGCATTACTTAAATACTTTAAATTGACATTCATTCAAGAAATATTAACTGAACATTTGCAGTGCACCAGGTACTGTTTTGGTAGTTGGGATGTAGTGGTAGACGAAATGGATAAAGAGCTAGCTTTCTGGGGCCTATGAGCAAATAGAATACATGTGTATACCTGGGATGATGGGAATTAAGTGGTGAGAAGTAAAAATGAGCCAAGAAGCTGAAGGAGTACCAGACTGAGCATGGGAGATGGCGCTGTTTTGTCACATGGTCAGGAGGGTCTTGTTCATATGGTGGCATTTGGGCAGGTTCCTGAAGGAAGGGAGGAAGCCATCATGCCTCAGTCTGGGAGAAGACAGGCTCTAGGAGTGCAAGGCAGGCCTGCGCTCTGTGTGGGAGGGTGCTGCTGGGTGCCGGGAGATAAATCCGAGAGGCAGCCAGGGGCCAGCACCTGCGAAACCTGAGAGGCTGTGTGTGTAAGGATTTGGGGTATTACTCTGAGGGTGATGGGAACCTCTAGAGGGTTTGAGCAAATGAATGATGTGACTGTAGTTATATTTTGAAAAGCTCATTGCACATCTTGGAAAAGGTGGTAGGGGACCAAGGGTAGAAGCAATGAGATTAGCTAGGAGGCTCTGGTGATGATCCAGACAGCAGTTGATGGTTACTGGGAACAGGGTGCTGACAGAGGAGGTGAAGGGTAGTCAGATTCTGCAGATGTTAGTATTGAGGGGCTCTGGTGATGGGTTGAAGGTGAAGCATTGCTCTGTACTGTTGGGGGAAGGTTGTGAGTGGAGCAGCTTTGGAGGGTAAAGGAAAACTGTTTCTTTAGTCATACACTTCTGACACCATATGCGTGCGGTTTTTAATCCCCATACCAACCAGTTTTCCAACTGGGTGTCCTGTAATTTAATTGAATTCTGACATTATCCACCTAGAGTTAGTGTTAGACTTTACAGGTTTAAGGTCTCAGTCACATGGACTTTCCTTATTTCAAACCCCAGTCCCAGGTAGTGGTACCCAAACTTCTGTCTGACTTGGTGCAAAGGCAAGGGTTCTCCAAATTCCCTACCTCCCTTAGGTTTGATAATTTGCTGGAAGGGCTCACAAACCTCAAAACATTTACTTAGGTTTGCTGGTTTATTGTAAATGATTTTATAAGGGATACAAACGAATAGCCAGATGAAGAGGTACATATGGCAAGATCCAGAAGGGTCCTGGGTGCAGGAACTCCTGTTCTTATGGAGTTGGAGTACACCACCCTCCCAGTATGTGGCTGTATTCACCAACCTGAGAGTTCTCTGAACCCTATGGTTTAGGGATTTTTATGGAGGCTTCATTACATAGACATGATCCATCATTAATTTAGTCCCCAGTCCCTCTTCCCTGCAGGATGGGAGTAGGGTGGGGCTGAAATTTCCAAGCTTCTATTCATGGCTTGGTCTCTCTGGTGACCAGCCCCCATCCCTAGCTATCCAGGAACCACCAAGAATTGCATCATTAGAACAAAGGACTCCAATCACCTAGGAAATGACAAGGGATTTAGGAGCTCTGTGTAAAACATTCCTATTAGGAAATTACAAAGATCTTAGGAGCTTTGTGTCAGGAATGGGGTGGCGCGGGGCACAGAGACCAAATGTATATTTCTTCTTATGTTTCAGAGTTTCAGTAGTTGCTAAGTTTCAGTAGTCATCTTAGTGGAGATGTCAGGTAGGTAGCGGGATGAGAGAGATATGGGTTCTAGCAAGAGATGGGCTGGAGATACCAGCATGGCAGTTATTAGGTGGCATGTAAAGCTGAGAGTCTGGAGGAGATCACCTGAGATCACCTGTCTGCAGGCTGAGAGTGGATAGAGGAGACATCTGACGACTGAGCCTTGGGGCCCTCTGGCCTTTCAAAGCTGGAGTGAGAAGGAAGATCCAGCCAAACAGAGAGGAGGTTCCTAGTGAAGTAGGAGAGGAATGGAGAGAAAACTGTTCTGGAAGTGTTGGAAAGAAAGTATCTCAAGCAGGAGGGAACTGATAAACTGTAAGTGCTGTCGGTGGGTCAGGTAACATAAGGATCAAGAATTGGCCATTGGTTTAGCTCTTTTGGTTGAGTGGTGGGGATGGAACCTGACTGAAGAGGGTTCAACCAGCACGAGGAGGAGAGGACAGCTAGTGTTAGGAAACCTTTTCCAGGAGTTTTGCAGTAAAGAAGCGAGTAATCAGGTAACTACAAGGGAATGTCGGGACAAGGGAGTTTTTAATTTTTTAAGTTAGGAAATACTGCACGTTTCTAGCTGATGATGGTGGTCTGTTAGAGAAGAGTTGCTGGAGCCTTGCTTTTAATAGCCAGGGGGGCTCTGGTGCACGGTGTTGGCCTCAGATGGTGGAAACAGGTGGAAATCCTCCTTTGGTTGTGTCCATCTTCTGTGAAGTAGCTGAGAGGAAGGATGGAAGAGGAGGTATTGGAGTTTTGAGGCGAGTGGAGGAGGTATGAATTTAAAATGAGACCAGTCATGCTGGTTGGTGGTTTTTCCTCAGCTTGTCATTGAACATGAGAATTTTACCAAAGTCTGGTTTTGTTGGGTGAGCATGATCGAGGAAGAGAGGGGCAAATGAGTGGAGAATCTGTAAGACAAGGATTGTGGTGATGGACTTTGGGCATCCGAGAGGCAGTCAAACTGGGAACACAAGATTCTGGAGTTATTTTTAATGACAGGCTCTTAAGGGGTGACCACAGGAATGGACAAAATAGGTGGGTAAGAGGGGGTCAGCAAAGGTCAGAGATCAGGGTATTGGAAGTCTCTTCTCTGTGAATATTAAAGTCACCAAGAATTACTGGGATGTTGTGTTAGGCGAGAGTGATGGGGTGGGCTTGGAGATGTGACAGTGGTAGTAGTGTGGTGGTGTGAACTTGAGAACTGGCATGTTTAGGCGGCAGGCAGGATGCATGGAAGGCTGCCCTCCCTCCAGTCCCAGTGATACGAGGGACAATGGGGGAGAGAATAGCCAAGTTGTGAGGGTCACAGGGCCCTTTCAAAAGGTCCACAAAGAGTGACAAGGGACCCGGCTAGAGAACAGGCTGCCTGTGACCAGTGACCCTCTATTCCAGAGGGCACAGCAGACAGATGCAGGAATTGGGAAGAGTTGGATGTGAGATGGGATTACGAGAGGTCCATTGCTGTGTAATAGAAATATAGGAGCCACATGTGTAATTTTAAACTTTCTAGTAGCCACACGAATAAAAGTAAAAAGCAGGTGATATTAATTTTAGTAATGTATTGTATTTACCCCAGTACATCTAAAATATTATTTCAACATGTAATCAATATAAAAAAATTATTAGTGAGATATTTTACATTTTTTCCATACCAAGACTTCAACATCTGGTGTGTATTTTACACATAAAGCATATCTCAGCTTGGGCTTGCTGCATTCCAGGTTTTTGTATGTAGCCATGTGTGACTAGTGGCTACTGTGTTGGACAGTGGGGGTCTAAGACCTGTTGGGTTGAGAGTGGGAATCTTGGATTTTTGGTGGTGTCTGACCTTGGTCTTGACTATCTCCGTGGCAGAAAAGGATGTGGGGAGTATGGAGAGGGAGGTGTGGGATGTGTTTCCAGGAGTGTGTGGAGCTCTTGGCCTCTTCTTCACTCCACTCTTGGAGGACTAGAGGCCCAGCCAGGCTGGGCTTGTCCCAATTTGGGGTGTTCTGGGCACCCTTGACCCTGCCAGTGAAGGTGTGGTAGCCATTGTCGTTATTATGAATGACTCTTGGAGTGCACACCTGTGGAGCTAGGGTTCTTTGGACATACCTTGAGATATCATGGCTTAATATATTCTGTCCAGGAGTATCTGTGCAGAGGCCACGGGTGGGGCCACCTGGACCCTGAAGGGTCTGCCAGGGCTGGCTATGCTGAGTATCTGTTCATCTGTCTGCTGATTGTAAAGCATCTTCATTCTTTTGGAGATGTGATTGTAACTGAAGAAACACTGCAGTGGAGAAGAAAAATGGGGTATTTTTTTTCCCTTTGGGTGGAGAGGTGGCCACAGACTCTAGTGCTTTAGAGTCCTTTAGCTTCTGTTGGGCTTTTCCATTCTGTTTTCTTTGCTCTTTGGGTTTGTGTCAAAAGGTGCCCGGAATGTATGAGTTTTGAGAAGGGGTCAGAAAAGGCAGTTTGTTGGGAGGTGATCTTGTTCCTTTCTGATCAGGAAATTGGAGACGGATTTTCTCTTTCCAGAGATATTTCTATAGGTCGGTTACCAAACTTTAGTCACAAAACCATCTTGTCACATCCATAGTATTACTTGCATTACTATTTACTTAATTACTTTTCTTTACCCTCACTCATTTTCTTATGTAAAGGGAAAGTTTGTATTAGTAGTTTCATGTGCTCACTCTGTTTTCATCTTTCATGAATATATAGTACTGAAATTAAAAACGTTCATTCAAGTTCCACACCAAACTGTTTCACACCCACATTGCCCTTGGGTAAATGGTGCTACAGATGGAGGATTAAGAAGGGTTCAGGCCCCTTGAGTTGACAGAAAGGCAATGCCCGTCACAGGTGCGGCTTTATGAGTGGACGACGGAGAAGGAGCTTCGCACCGAGTGCAACCACTACAACAACATCATGGCCCTCTACCTGAAGACCAAGGGCGACTTCATCCTGGTGGGCGACCTGATGCGCTCAGTGCTGCTGCTGGCCTACAAGCCCATGGAGGGCAACTTTGAAGAGGTAGTTGGGGCAGAGGCAGACTGCTCACTTCAGCTGCTACCCCTGCAAGTGCTTCTGTGGTGGTGAGGGATAATCAGGCCCAGTGGGGGCAGAAACATCGTCCCTGGAGCATACATTCTACATCTGTTAAGTGTTTTTAGAAACCCCCAGCTTGAGCTCTGCCTAGGCTCCATTTCTGGGCCGAGTTGGCCAGAGACTGAGGAGAATCTCTCCACAGGGGCGGTTGTTAAACATGGGGCAGGGCAGGCCCTTGGCCAGGTCCCAGCACCGGCTTCCATGCAGACTGCTGATTGTATTTCCTTTTGTACCTTGTCTTTTTTAAGATTGCTCGAGACTTTAACCCCAACTGGATGAGTGCTGTGGAAATCCTGGATGATGACAATTTCCTGGGGGCTGAAAATGCCTTTAACTTGTTTGTGTGTCAGAAGGACAGGTGAGTGACCAGCTATAGTTATGGTCTGCAGTGGATGAGGACTCAGGGTCCTCTCTCAGCCTCGGGTGCTCCTCTTCACAGAGGGAGAGGGTTTCCATGAGAGAATCAGGCCACAGAGATGAGCCTCTTTACCCCAGCTCCGCTGTGGAGTGGGTGGGCGCACCAGGGAATCTGTCTGCTGCATGTGGTCCTTGTCAGGGCCCCGTTGCGGGGACAGGAGGTTTGAGTAGTGAGTTTCTTGGACTGCCTTGCAGCGCTGCCACCACTGACGAGGAGCGGCAGCACCTCCAGGAGGTTGGGCTCTTCCACTTGGGCGAATTTGTCAACGTCTTTTGCCACGGCTCTCTGGTTATGCAGAATCTGGGCGAGACCTCCACCCCCACCCAGGGCTCGGTGCTCTTCGGCACGGTCAATGGCATGATTGGTAAGGGTGACCCCTGTGGGGCACAGTCCCTTGTAGGCCTCCTTTCTGAGAACACTGTTCCCATTCTGGGGGACGAGGGAGAGCAGGGCTTCGTGGAGGAGCCTGTGGCCAGCTCGTCCCTCCTTGTGCTGCTGCCTGGGCTGCCCTTGGCGGGCAGTGCTCGCCCTGCAGCTTGCTGCTCCCTTTGCTTCCTCAGGCCTGGTGACCTCACTGTCAGAGAGCTGGTACAACCTCTTGTTGGACATGCAGAATCGACTTAATAAAGTCATCAAAAGTGTGGGCAAGATTGAACACTCCTTATATCCTTCCCAGAGGTGCCCCCTTGCTAGGAAGCATGTCCTGGCCCAGGTAGAGAGCTGCATTACCCTAAGCAGCCTCTGGAAACTGCCGTCCATTCAGGAAGTGTCTTGACTAGGTTCCTGTGGGGAACAGACTTTTAAAATCTTTTTCTTATGGAAAATTGCAAACACACAATAGTGGAGAGAATAGTGTAGTGAATTCCCATGTACTTATCACCCTGTTTCACAGGTTCATCTTGAAAGTGTACATTTTTGTTTCAGAAATATGTCTGCCTCTGGCCTTTCTGGTGTTGCTTGTCAAACGTAAGTTTAGATCACAACTTAGGAACATCATTTCAGAGATCTTATTGGGGGTAGCAGTGTCTGAGGATTCTCGTTGGAGAGGCTAACAGAAGAAGAGGGGAAAAGCAAAGAAGCTGCAAACTCCAGAAGCTCAAGGATCAGCCCCTCTGGGACACTTAGGATCCAAGTACTGCTGGAAGTTTGTTTATTACAGGAGAAAGATAAGGAGCCCGTGGGAGGCAGGAGGGGCTTCTGCTGTGAGTCTTTGAGGGAGGAGGTAGGCTGATGGGTTGGTTTTTTGCCAACCAGTGGGGCTTTCAGCACATCTCATCCCACTGAGCCTCAGTTTATTAATCTGTGAAGGTCAAGGCTAGACTTAAAGAGTGGTTCTTTTGGCAAGCATCCAGTTCACATGGAGCATTTGTAAAAAAAAAAACATCCATGCACGTCCAGGCTCTGAACTAAGAGTCTTATCTGTATTTTTTTTAATATCTGTATTTTTTTATTTTTAATTTTTTTGGTCTCACTGCACAGCTTGTGGGATCTTAGTTCTCTGATCAGGGATTGAACCCATGCCCTCGCTATTGAAAGCAGAGTCCTAACCACTGGACCACCAAGGAATTCCCTGTATTTTTTTTTCAATTAATTAATTTATTTATTGGCTGTGTTGGGTCTTCGTTGCTGCACACTGGCTTTGTCTAGTTGTGGCTAGCGGGGGCTACTCTTCGTTGTGGTGCGCGGGCTCCTCATTGCCATGGCTTCTTTTGTTGCGGAGCAGGGCTCTAGGCGCATGGGCTTCAGTCGTTGTGGTACATGGGCTCAATAGTTGTGGCTCACGGGCTCTAGAGCACAGGCTCAATAGTTGTGGCGCACGGGTTTAGTTGCTCCACGGCATGTGGAATCTTCCCAGAGCAGGGCTTGAACCCGTGTCCCCTGCATTGGCAGGTGGATTCTTAACCACTGCGCCACCTAGGAAGTCCCAGCATTGTGATTTTTAGTCAAAACTGTTGTTTCCTGTTCTCATCCTGATGATTGTTTTAGATTGTGGTCTTGTGCAGAGGTGGAGGTGACTCATAGTAAGGGTACTTATTTCCAAATAATCAGTATATTCCTTAACTCACCTGTCCACCTGGAGATCCTTTCATACTGAGCGAAAGACAGAACCGGCTACAGGCTTCATCGATGGGGACTTGATTGAGAGCTTCCTGGATATCAGCCGGCCCAAGATGCAGGAGGTTGTGGCAAACCTACAGGTGAGCTGTGCAGGGTTCAGCCCTGGGCCTGTCACTCAAGTCCGTTGTAGGTCCAGGCATGCCGGGAGGCCATCAGAACACCAGTGCCTCCCCTCCCTTGGTTCCCATATACCAACAGCCCTTTTCAAGTTTTATTCTACCCACTCAGGAAGGTGGGGGGGGGGTGTCAAGGGCAAGGAGATACAGCTGAGGCTCGTGGGTTTCCCCACCGGGCACCGAGCACTGTAACTTTAGCAAGGAGGGCACATTTGGGCATGTCTGGGATCTCTGGCAGACCCATTAAGAAGGGGGCAGGGTCAGGATCCTGTAGGGAAGAGACGTTTCCATGGTGCTGGAGTTTGGGGTATTGCCCAGTGGAGATGGTGCCTCTGGGGAAGTATATACCGGGTGGCAGGCTCTGGGGAGCTTTGCTGTCAGCAGACCTTGCCGACCTGAACCCCCAAGGAGAGGCGTGGGCTTCCGATGGTGAGTTCTTCCTCCCTGCCGTGGCAGTGGTGGAGCAGGGCGCCTCCCTTGTGGTGGATATCCCCTTCCCCAGGGGAGGGAGAGCACCCTCTCGGCCCTCACAGCCCCTCCTCCTCCCCTTTCCTCGTTGCAGTATGATGATGGCAGCGGAATGAAGCGAGAGGCCACCGCGGATGACCTGATCAAGGTTGTGGAGGAGCTAACTCGGATCCATTAGCCAAGGGCAGGGGGCCCCTTTCCCAGACCCTCTCCGAAGGCTTTGCCCTCCTACTCTCCTCCTCTTCCCCTGCCATTGTCTCCTGGCCATGGGAAACCTTTCCCTAAGCCGGCTGCCGCAGAAGCCACAGCCTACCTGTGTGGAAACGGGGATTTCGTTAGAACTAAAACCAGTTCACTGGAGACCTGGGAAAGGGCTGAAGGTGAAATATTTTCTCCCTGGATTTTTACCAGTCTCACATGATTCCAGCCATCACCTTGGGCCACTGAGCCTAGATTGGTGTAGCCAATTGTCCTCCTTCCAGGGAGCAATTTTGCAGCTCTTTGGCTGAAAGGAAGCTCTGTGTGTGTGTGTGTGTGTGTGTGTGTGTGTGTGTGTTTGTGTGCGCGCGCGCGTGTGTGTGTCTCCCACACTCATGCATTGTCTTCACTATCTTTTTATTTAGGTTGGGGGTGTGGCGAGGTTGTGGGTGGGGGGAAGGAGGGGAGGGAGGGGTTCGTTGTCTTTGAAGTGAGAGCTTCCTTTGCTTTCTTCTCTTGCCTCTGAGAGCTTTGGTCTGGAGGGCTGACCACCAGGCGGTGGGCTGCTTGAGTATAAAACCTGCAGATGGTGGATGATCTCCAAGCCACAGCCTTTTTGTCTCTGGGGAACTGCCTTCTTCAGAGGGAAGGAGGTGGGGGGACATGAATTGGTGGTTAGTTTCTGAGTTTTACCAAATAAAGTAGAGTCTAAGAAGAAAGATCCATTTGTTTCTGCATTTCTCCCCCTGCTCGACTCTCCAGCATCCCAGTCACTCTGTGCCCAGTTTCCTGCAAGCTCCATTCCTCCTTCACAGCCACTGCAGCAGTCCCTTGTCCTTGCTGCTGGAACATGCAGTGAAATGTCGTCTGTACCTCTCCTTTGTCATGTGATTGCTCTTGGTGGGATCCCAAGGATGTTGGGTGTCAGGTTTTTGGAATTCAGTGGTCTTTGGTTGCCCTTGACTCTGTGGTCATTATTTGATTCCCAGTTGCCTCTGTTAGTAATGTGTGGGTCCTGGGGGTTGCTTGAGCTGCCTTTCCTGACGTCATTTTACAGCCAGCTGTATGTGCAGCGTTCAGCCAACTAGCCCCCCAGGCACTGCTCCTCATGCACCACCCAGCTTCCTGTTGCCACATGCCCTTTGGATTCTGATTTTATTTCCTCTGGTGTAAGTGAGTAAGCCTTTGGTGCCTTAGGTTTGAAAATACAGGAATAGGGCACATTTGGGGTTCACCCTTCTATCCAGCACACAGAGCCTGTCTTCTTTCAGCTCAGTGGGTCAGAGTGTCTGGGCCCACATTTCCACCAATGATCCAATGGGAATAAAGGCTGCTCTGTCCCAACAGTGGAGCAGGGTTGATCCTAGGCATATTGGCTGGTTCCTTTAAGACCAGCCTTTGATACAGTGTCAGGAAAATTGTGGTTTCAAGTTCAAACTGTGGTTTTGAGAGATTCTAGCTTGAAAAGAGCAAGGAAGCATCTCTGCTTTGGGGGTCTTCGGGAGTAGGTTTCCTTCCCTGGAGGCATTCCTTGTGTTTCATTAAGGTTCTTTCCCCCTTACTCTCCTGGGGTTTCCGAGGGTGGAGGATAAAGGTCTTAAGGGAAAAAATAATCATCTCTCAGAAACCACAGTTTGAACTTGAAACTCAACACTGTGATTTGAATTCTTCAAGTCATGGTTTGAGTTGAAAAGGCCTGCCCCGATGCCAGAGACCAGCTTTAATGAGGCAGGCAAGCAACAGTCTCCAGATTGTGATTATTTAAAACATTTAATCCTAGATGGGAGGATTGACTATAAGGTGCCAAGGTCAGAAAAACAGACTGTGGTGGGATTATTATTCTGGTGCTTTTCAGTGGTCTGACCTGCAGCCACGGAGACCTGCTACGTTCAGTAGAAGGCTATTACCAGTGGCTTCAGTCTTGACTTTGGAAACTGGAGTCCTTGCAGTTTTTTGTTTCCTACAGTCTTGGGCATATTCACTCTGGATTGAATTCCAGCAATCCTTTGGAAACTGACATTCTGCTGCCACACTCCCACATCCCCTCTTAAAACCATTAATCACCTCTCCTGGGGTGAAAGGTTGCCTTGGGAGCTTTGCTACAGCCAGCTGGAATGGCTGCTTTCCATGTAGGCGCTGATGAGCTCGCCTCACTCCAGGCCTCTGCACGAATGGACCTTTGGGAGAATAATAGAAACACTGACTCATCACATGACCATTTGGAAGGGTCACAAGCCAGAGGCCTTCTTTCTACAGCCAACAACAACTTGAATCCTCCACCCTCAGTGGAGGGTCCCTTTTGTTACTGAGAAGCCACAAGCCACAGAACTGGGGAGGGAACACTGAGGAACTGTAAGGGCCCAAACTTGTCCTTGAAGATGAATGATATTAAGTGAGTGACTCTCAGGGTCCAAACTTTGAGAAGCCTCAAGGTCAAATGAAGAGTCAAGAAAAACAGAAAACAGTGAAAACCAAACTAAAGAAGCAAACTCTATGTGAGGAGCAAGGTGAATGCCATAAGGTCAAAGAAATGGGAAAAGAAAAATATCAGGGGCTATGTAGAAAGTTGTTTTTCAGAATTCACTGTAGGAATTTACAGTCTCAAATTTCGTGAGCTCCTTCTCCTGAGGGTAGATGAGGATTTTCTTTAAGCACAATCTTGCATCTCAGTCATTGCAGCTCCCACTGACCAATACGGAGCAAAGCCTGCCAGAGTTACAGGGGTGAGATTGAGGGGGTGGGACACCATAAAGTAGTTGAGTTCAGAATGGAGGTAGCCGAGGTGTTCGGGAGTGTGGGAGAAGATGGCATGAGGGCTGACGGGTGGGTAAGAGGAACCTTGTCTTGTGAAAGTGTGTTGAGAATTTGTGGATAGCTGCTAGGGCCAGGAAGGAGCACCTATTTGACACTGAGTGGTGGTCTAGGTAGAAATGATGAGATTTTGTAGGCCCAAGTGAAGGAAGGGCTTTCTGTTTATCCCTGTTGAATAATTTAGGGCTAGATTTCTGACTGTGGACATTGACAGTAGGCACTAAAGCACTTTGTAAGTGATAGGAATGCAGTCTGAGCAGTAGAGGGGGAAAGTGTACCTTTGAATGTTTGAGATAGAAAGGAAAGATGCCCTAAGGGTCCTTAGGACTCAGAATGGACATAAACAGGGAAGTATCATTCATCTTATGATACAGAGTATTTTGGCAACCTACTTGTTGAAAATGTGTTGCTTAGATGGGTCAAAACTAACAAGGTGAGATAACAGTCCTAAAGTGAACATCTGCAAAAACTCAACCACACAGGTTCAGGTAAGGAGATTGGCTTAAGCAGCTTGTGTTTAATAACAACAGCAAAAAAGACATGACAACCAAAAAAAACCTGAGGCTTCCCTTTACTAGTAAACTTTGTTGTGAACTAACAGCATCATGGGGTTGCCCAAAAAGCCAAGTAATATTAGGCTTTGTTAATAGAAGTATGGTGTCTGAAGAGGGGGAAGGCAGGAGTCCCACAATCATTTGTGGCAACCAATGTTAAGGACCTTAGTGACAGGCTGAGGTAGCCAGTGAGAGGGCTATTGCAGAGGTAGAACCAAAGGAACTGGGGTTATTTAGCTGGGAAGGAAAAACACTTATGAACAAATGGGGTTATTGAAGATTGGATTGGTCTGCCTTTTGATAAGTAGTGACGTCTTCATCCCTGTAAGTGTTTAAGCAAAAGCTTAACTGATTGGGTCTGGGTGGCTACGGGAAGTTCCTGGAAGGTTCCTGCACAGAGCAGAAGGAAGAATTCGGTCAACCTTTCAGCTTTCTCCCAGCTGGATGATCCTGATTTTCATCCACCACCTGCTCACCACTTCCCTGATTACCATCTCTGACTGTGGCCTGGGGCAGCTGCAGAAGGGCACAAAGAGGAGGCGTCTGTGCGTTGAAGACCAGCTAGTGTCCCCTGACCAGGGAGCAGGTGGACCCACTGACCAGCACACCCAGGGTTAGGGTGCAGACCAGCTGGCAGGCTGGGGGCCGGCCTAGAAGTGCCCAGCAGCGAAACGATCTCGCGTCCCACCTTTTTGTACAACACAGGCATCTCAGGCTCCACCGAGACCAGCAATGCCCGGGGCGCGCAGCCTCCAGCGCCAGCCTTGTTCCTGGAGTCTCTTTCCTCCCAGGGCCTCAGTCTGACGCCCACAGCCCTTCGCAGGAAGCCGACTCCCCAGACCCGGGCAGGGGGTGTGGGCCGAGGACAAAATCCCGCCCCCAGGGGTCCCTGATCTTTGCCCCCGCCCGGGGATCCGCGCCTCCCCAGAAGGCCACCGGCGGGCGGGCGAGCGCCGCTGCCTTTTGTGTGTTTCGTTCCGAGGTCCCAGAGACCCCCCAGCAGTCCGCCGCGTCCCCTCGCGGCCCCCGGCCCCTCCTCTCGGCGTCCCCAGCCCCCCTGCTCGGCTCCGCGTGCCAGCTCGGGGCTCGCTGGTTCGCTCCCCGCGGCGCCAGGAGGAGGGGCGAGGGCCAGCAGCCCCCTCCCCCGCGCGCGGCGCCGGAGCCCAGCCGAGCCGGGGGGACCCGCCGCCGCCGGTCATGTGGGCAGGACTGCTCCTCCGGGCCGCCTGCGTCGCGTTCCTGCTGCCAGGGACCCCGGCCCGCGGCTACACCGGGAGGAAGACGCCCGGGCACTTTGGGGCCGAGAGGTAAGCGCCCCGCGCCCCTCCCCTGCCCCTCCGCCGGAGCGCTACTGGCTCGGAGCGGGGAGGCGCGGAGGGGCGTCCCAGAGCCGCGGGTCGGGGCGCCCCCCTGGGGCACTGTCCGCGTGCGGGCGCAGCCCAGGAGGTCTGGACAAAGGGACAGCAGCTTGTGCTCTGGGCGGGTACCCGTTCTGCGCCCCTGGCGGGGGCTGTCCAGACTTGAATCTGGCGAGGGGAGCGAAGATCCAGGCGCTGGGTGAGGCGCTCCTAGTCCCGTGGAGCGCGGACCCCTGGCGAGGGGACCCCGGGACGTGCCACCCGGTCTCCAGACTGGCTGGCTTTCGCTCCCGAGCGTGCCCGTGGCTCCGCCTAGGCAGTGCGTGGCCTGCCCCGCGGCACCGGCCGCTCTGGGGCTGGGAGCTTTCTCTGTGCCCAGGCTCTGCGCACGCCGTGGACCTTGGAACCGCCGGGGTCTCTCTGGGTTATGTTTCGGTTTCTGCCTGTGTGCGCGCGCCGGCGGGGGTGGGGTGTTTGCCCCTTTGCTCTTTCCCGATTGATGCCGCCCCCACCTCGAATCTCCTCCCGGGGCCGGGCCGCCGAGGGCAGAGCGCGTGTGTGCGTGATGCTGCGAGCGAGGGAACACAGTGTCAGCGGGCGGCCTGGCCCGCGGCCACGGCCTGGGGGGGGCGCGCAGGGGGGCGGCCCCGCCAGGCTCGCAACTCGCACGTGTGCTCCACAGCCACAGCCACCGCCAGTTCCTGTTCAGATCGGCCCGGCTCCGCGGCATGCCAGAGCCTTCCTGCCTGCCACCTGTCTCCCCGTCATCGCCCGCCCTAGGCTCCTTGGGGCGCTCTGGAGGGCGCTCGGTCCTTGCCCACCTGAGGGTGAGGCTCCACTGGCCTCCCGGGCATCCTTCCATCTGCCGCTTTGGTGGCACCCCTGTCCCTTTGAGAGCCCCATCTCAGGAGCAGGAGCTGCCGGCTCCTCCTTCCCAGGCTGCTGCTATAATCGCTCCAGCGAGGGCAGCGGGTGAAACATCCCTGCCGCACCCCCCACCCCCTTCCAGGGCCCCTTCTTCTTCTGTGATGACTTAAGGGAGGGAAAAGGCTCTTGGAGGCTCCAGGGACAGTTTTCTGCAGACGTTTCTGTTTTGCCATGTGCCCTGAGTTTCACTTTCTGGAATACTTGTCGCTTTTGACACAGATTATTCTCCCGCAGAGCAGACTGAGTCTGTCTTTCTATCCATGTCCCAGTCCCTGCTGCTGTGCCTGGCACACTGTGGGTGCTCTAGAGACTGCCCTACTGGCAGGACATTCCCATCAGCCTCCAAACATGGGTAAAACACAGTTGGGAAGGGTTTTCTTGTCCCTCTTCTTGTTGCTCCAGGATTTCCAGTTCAGATCAGGCTGGACTTCATCATCCTCTGCCCAGCCCATCCCAGAACCAGTTCTGGTCATTGTCTCCATTCCCCTCCAGGCCTGTGCACATGCAGCTCCTGCCTAGAACATTCCTCCACTCTCACTGGCTGCCCTTGTTCTCTCTCCAGTCTCAGTTTAGGAAACCTCCCCTGAGCTCCTTCGGTCTCCATAGTCTGTAACATTGTGGCACTTGTCACACTGTGTTGTTGTACCTGGTTCCTTGTCTGCCTCTTGAATGTGGGGAAAGGGGCTTGTTCAGGGCTGGACTGCCTCACCCAGCCTGGGGAACACTGGGTTACCCTTCGCTCCTTTGGGCAGCTCCCTGGCGCCTGCTCCCCCATCCCAGAGATATCACCTTGGGGAAATGACATCTTTCCACCACCCCCTTTTCCTCTCTTCTGTTGGCTTCCCTTCTCAACCTTTCCCTCAACAGCTATTTATTGTGTGTCAGGTGCTGCCCTTGGTGCGGAGTTGAGCAAAAAAGATGTAGCCTCGTCCTCAGGAAATAGTAGGGGAGCCAGGCAATGAACAAATCCACCAACTAATAAGTAATTTCATGTCCCAGGAAGTAAGTGTTATGAAGCAGAATAAAGCAAGGTAAGGGGGGAGAAGTAGGGCCTCTCAGAGAAGGTGGCATGAGCAGACCTTTTACAGGAGTGGGGGAGCTGTGAGTTGTGTGTATTTGGGAAAGAACCTTCCTGATAGAGGGAACTGCAAGTGCAAAGGCCCTGAGGCAGTTTTCCCAGGGGCTCTGCATCCACTGCAGTCCTCCCTCCTCAGCTCTGAGGCCCCTTTTTGCTCTGTGTCCATGTGGCAAGCATCTGTTGGAGACTAGTGTCTGTTCTCTTATACCTCTGTCTTTGTTCTGCCTCCAGAAGGGACTGACTGTCTGGGTCATTCTTTGGAAAGTTCCCATTGATCTTGGTGGGGGAGGTGGGGGGGAGTCTCCAGAAATGTTTGTTGACTGACTTACTGACTGGCTGGGAAACTTTCACTCTACAGTAGATGAATCCTCCCCCCACCCCTCTCCCAGTACAGAACGTGGAAGGTGCTCTCTCCTCTCTTGCAGACGCCGGCTGGGCCCCCACGTCTGCCTCTCGGGGTTCGGAAGCAGCTGCTGCCCTGGCTGGGCGCCCTCCATGGGCAGTGGGCACTGCACCCTTCGTAAGTGCCTGTCCCTGTGCCCCAAACATCCTCCACAGCAGGGCGCTCATTCCCTGGGCTGGCCTGAGGGGCAGATTGGGGACCTCAGCCCCCACTCCCTCACCTGCCTTTCTCCTCTCAGCCCTCTGCTCCTTTGGCTGCGGGAGTGGCATCTGCATCGCTCCCAATGTCTGCTCCTGCCAGGATGGAGAGCAAGGGCCCACCTGCCCAGGTAACTGGGGGGTTCAGTGGCTGATGGGAAGAACTCTATTTACACTGAGCTCGTGCCAGGCACTGGACAGTTGTGCCCTAGAACATCATTTTCAAGCAACCCTATTAGGTAGGCATTCTCATTCCCATTTTATAGATGAGGAGACTGAGGCACAGAAGCTAGAGGCTCGCGCACGGTTACATGGCCAGTAAATGGCATAGCTGCATTTAAACTCAGGCCTGTTTGCCTCCAGAGCCCCTTTCCCAGCAGAATTTAGGAGGAGCTGGGGGAGGTGGGGGAGGCTGGTACTGTCGCATGACGCATGTTCACAGGTGCGGTGCCTGTTTCAGAAGCCCATGGACCTTGCGGGGAGTATGGCTGTGACCTCACCTGTAACCATGGAGGCTGTCAGGAGGTGGCCCGAGTGTGCCCCGTGGGCTTCTCGATGACAGAGACAGCTGTCGGCATCAGGTGTACCGGTGAGAGGTCTGGGAGCAGCTGGGTGGGGGCAGGCGGGAATGAGGTCTCCTCCCTGTCCTCCCAGGACCGTCTCCGGAGAGATGCCAGAGCAAAGCTGAGTCAGGAGCAGCTCTGAAGCTTGAGAGCGGGCAAGTGGGCAGGCAAACACAAGAAATATGCCCCTTCTGCTATTTCACAAATACTTATTGAGCACATCTTGTGGACCAGGAACTGAGCAGGGGCTGGGGTTACGAAGGCAGTCCCTGCTCTTATGTTGCTTCAGAATGTGAGGCAGGATATAAGTAAGGACAATGACCACCCCCCCAGCCCCCCATAATGGGACTGTCACCGGCGGAGTGCATGGTACTGTGGCCCACAGGGGCACAGGAAACCGGGACTGGAGGTGGGCTGGACCACAAAAAAGGCTCCCTTGGGAAAGTGACATTTGAAATATGAGGCAAGAGAAACTCAGTGGTTATTTTGTAAAAGTATTATTTGTTCGTGATTTAAAAACTTTTTTTTAATTTGGATTTTGTAAAAATAACATTTCTTCCCCTGAATATAAAAGTAAAAAATAACTTATTTTGGAATATTTGGAAAGTAAAAGAAGTGTAGAAAGGGGAAAATAAACACGTCCCAGAAGTCCCTACCCAGAGATATTTGTTACCAAAATGAAGTTATTTTTTTCCTGCCCTTTCCCCTGGGTGTATATGGGTTTGTGAGTGTGTGTGACTGTGGGTAGATGTGTGCCAGGTATGCCTATCTGTCTGTTTTATAAAATTGGGATCATACCTCATCTATAGTTACCGTTCATTATTTTTCTCACTTTGTGTTGTGAGCAAGAAATAGTCCTTACGACATCATTTTTAACAGCTGCAGATGTGGCTGCTGTAATCTAAGTATCCAGTTCTGTGCTATCCATCCTTTGCTTGTCTGCAGTGTTTCACTGCTATAAATAATGCTGAAGTAAAGAGGCTTCTTGTTAGCTTCTCTGATTATTCCCAGAAGGAGAACTATTAGGTCAAGTGTCCCATGAGGGAGTTTTGGTGCTTACTGCTGCCACCCTTCGGGAAGGTTGAAGTACTTTCCAGACACTGCTCATTGCAGAGGCAAACTGGACCAAGGGAAAGCCAGAGACCAGTGTCAAAGCAAATACAGGGCATGGGGGCACTGGCCACCATCACAAGGGGCCCGATGGGATAGGGTGAGTCAGGGTGGGCTTCTTAGAGGTGGTGGGCGTGGTCCCAAAGGTGCCTGCTGTGGGAAGAGCAAGAAAGGAGAATGCAGGTGGCCAGCAGGCAGGGGTCTGGGGGGGAGGGAGGCTCAGGTGGGCAGAGTGGACTGAAGGGGGTGGAGCTGACCTCATAGGTCCTCCTGGTTCTGAGATAGCAAGGGAGGCCTTGAAGCCGAGGTGGGGAGTTCTGTCTCCCAGCCCACCCCCCCATCAGGCCTGAACCTCCCTAAAGCACTACTTGGATCCAGTCACCCTGGACAGAAGCCTCGGGACTCCTTTGCGTTCCACGGCTGAGCCTTAACCCATCACCTCTCCAGCTCGGCCTCATACTTCCCTGACGGGAACCTGAACGTCAGCCAGGCTGGGTCCCCCCGGCATTCCCTGTGCTTCCTAGAAGCTTCTCAGACTCTCTCCACTTGATGGGCCCCACTCCTGATGCCTCCTGGTCCTCTTCGCCCATCTCTCCTCCAGCACACACCTGCCGTGGCTGGGCGGTCCCTGGCGGGGCGCACACCACCCACCACATGTTGGTCTCTCCTGATATGTGTCATGGCTCCCACATTCTCAGGCCGCAACCATCTGGAGAGTCAGCACTGTGTCTTAGTGACATTTGTGTCCTCGGCAGTCCCCCTCCAGCTCTGCTGCACACAGCGGGGTGCTCAAAAAGCCTTTAGGGGAATTTAATCAGCCTTCCTGCCCACCCCACCCCCCCCCCTTTTGGGGTTGCCATGCGGTTAGGGCCATTGGAAATGATTCTGTCTCAGCTAGCCTCTCCATCATCTGTTCTGCATGCGTCCAAAAGAGGCCTGGCCCCTCGGCCTCTTCTTTCTGGGGGCTTCCTCATAGCCCGATAACTCACCTGGCGCCTTCTTTCTTCCTAGGGTGGGGGTGAGGGTTCCACCTGCTGAGGGCAGGCCCCACGTGGGCACAGGGTCCTCGTGGGGTGTGTTTTCTCCCCGCACCCGAACCACGTTCAGAGTGAGCTGTGCAAGAGTGTTTCCTCTCTCCCCAGACATCGATGAATGTTTAAGCTCCTCTTGCGAGGCCCACTGTGTGAACACGGAAGGCGGGTTCGTGTGTGAGTGTGGGCCTGGTATGCAGCTGTCTGCCGACCGCCACAGCTGCCAAGGTGAGTGGCTCCGGGAGGGGTGATGATGGTGCTGTCACCAGTGCTGCTAGGCTCTGACGTTGAACTGAGGCCCTGCCAGGCCCAATGTGTGCTCTCCAGGCGTGATTGTGTTTCACCTTCACCACCGTCCTCTGAGGGAGATGCTATTCTCACCCTCAGTTTCTGGAAGAGGTTGCCCAAGGCCATTCCGTCAGTAGGAGGAGGAGGAGTCTGACACTAGGGCCTTTGCTTTGGACCACGGGTCTCTGTAGAAACTACTGCTGCCATCTTGCAGGGTGAAGGTGAGGGAGAGGTCAAGGGGAGGGGGAGGAGCAGGGGGAGCAGACTAACCAGAGGGAGGAGGCCACTGAGATGGGGGAGGGCCGAGGGGATGGGTGACACATCCCAGGGGGCTGTTGGGAGAGTCACCTCAGTCACCTGCCCCAGTGCTGGGCCAGGCTCTGGATACACACAGCTAGTAAGAAAACATCCAGCCCTCCAGCAGCTCCCCCCCCACCCCGCCATGTCTGGTGGGAGGGGAAGAACAATGAGGTTGGGATGAGGGGAGAAGTGCTATGGGGACCCAGGGAAGAGAAGGAATCTTTTTTTTTTTAATATTTATTTATTTGCTTGCACTGGGTCTTAGTTGTGGCAGGCAGGCTCCTTAGTTGTGGCATGCAAACTCTTAGTTGCAGCATGCATTTGGGATCTAGTTCCTGGACCAGGGATCGAACCCAGGTCACCTACATTGGGAGCATGGAGTCTTAAACACTGCACCACCAGGGAAGTCCCAAGAAGGAATCTTTATCTCCTAAGTGAACAGGATGAGTGAGACCTTTTAAAATAATTACTCATTCCTCAAAATGATTTTTATTTACAGAAATTATGTCAGAAAACATTCTCTCTTTAACAAGGCAACTAAGACAGAAGGTCCCCTTGACACTGTGGCATCATTTTCTCTGTGTTTGAAATTTTCATAAATTATTTTAAACGTTTTAACAGTCATAGTACTAACCCCATGGCCCTCTCTCCTACTCCCAACCTCTGTGCTCCCTAGAGAACAGACCTGGTGTCTTAGTATCTGCTTGGACTGCTATAACAAAATACCACAGACTGCATGGCTTAAACAACAGAAATTTATTCTCATAGTTCTGGAGGCTGGGAAGTCCAAGATCAAGGCGCTGGCCCACTCAGTTATTGGTGAGGGCTCTCTTCCTGCCTTGCAGATGTCTGCCTTCTCTTTGTGTCCCCACAAGGCAGAGAGAGAGCAAGCTCTCTTATGGCTCTTCTCCTAAGGGCACTAATCCTGTCAGGAGGGCCCCACCCTCAAGACCTCATCTAAACCTAATTACATCCCAAAGGCCCCACCTCATAATACCATCACATTGGGAGTTAAGGCTTCTGTATATGAATTTGGAGGGAATGTAGTTCACCCACAGCACTTGGTTATCAATCTGATGAGTGCCCTGCCTGCCTCTCCCCAGTACATGTATGTGCTCACGTGTGTACTTACAGAGACAGGATGATAAGAGATGGGTGGCTAACAGTTGTTGAACTCCTGTGTTCTGGGCACCATGCTAAGCACTTACACATTTTCTCGTTTACTTCCTCAAAACTGTCCTATGAAGTTGATACTGTTTATTTCCATTTTCCTGGTAGGAATACTGAGGCCTAAAGAAATTAATTTACTCAGGATCACATTACAGCTGCGATTTGAACCCAGTGATTCCTCTACTTGCTTTTTTCTCCTCAACAATCTGTCTTGAAGATATTTCCACATCTGGGTCAACAGACTTGCTTTATTCTTTTCAACTGCTGCCTGGTACACTGCAGTGCAAATATTCCATAGTTTACTAACTCTTACTTGCGAACATGTAGATTATTTTCAGTTTTTCCCAATTTCAAGCAATGGCTTGGGAAGCTTTGACAGAGGAAGTGGTACGGAAGCTGAGTTTTGAGGTATGAGTAGGAGTTTTCCAGCCAGACAAGATGAGAAGGCCTTCCAAGCAGACAGGAGAACTCGGGCAAAGGGGGAGGGCCAAAAAAGCATGGTGCACTTGGAAGATGGCCAGAATTTAGGCCAGAGTAAAGGTGAGCGGTAGGGAGAGAGGTGGGAAAGGCAGCCCAGGGCTCGTGAGCTATGATGCAGTATTGGTGATTGTGGGAGCCTTGGAGGGATTTTAAGGAGAAAGTGGCCTGACGAGAGGTGCCCTTTGGTCACAACATCCTGGAGGCTGTGTAGAGGGTGGCTTGGGAGGAACACAGGGAGGGGCGGAAAGACACACAAGACTAGAGACCAGACCAGAGACAAAGGTGCCCAGGGCTAGGGTATGGCAGTGAGGGTGGAGAGAAGTGGGCTGGTCTAGGGAGGACTTAGGAGTTGATAGACTGAATGTGGGTGGTGAGAAAGAGAGGGGTTAAGAGTCAGGGGTGATGAGAGAGTTAGGTAGAGAGGACCACATATTTCCAAAACTCCATGGGGAAATGAGCTCCAGCCATGTCCTGTTCCCTTCCAGACACTGATGAATGCCTTGGGACCCCCTGCCAGCAAAAATGTAAAAACAGCATTGGCAGCTACAGGTGTTCCTGTAGAACTGGCTTCCATCTCCACGGCAACCGGCACTCCTGTGTAGGTAAGGCCAGGGACCCTGTTGTCTTCACACTTAGGCTGCCAATCAGGAAGACGGACAGGGCGAGCCCAGGGAGAGGGAAAGGTCAACAGTCTGGACCTCCTGGTTCCCTGGAGCCTGCAAGCACTTGAGCCTTTGCTCAGAGCCTGCCTTTCCCCGGGGTTGGCGTGGCTCCTCATGGAAGACCCTGTCTTGGACTTTTCCTGGCCACACGCCACTTTCATCCTGTTATGTTTCTCTTCCACCCTCTCCCAGATACACCCCAAGGATTCCTCTCTGCTCACCCATTTTCTTGGCTGCCTTTGCTCCCCTTGGTAAATAAAGCACGTTATGTCTTGGTTCCTCTGGTTTAGAAGGAGACCCCTGTTTTCTCAGCCCATTAGCAGAAATTTCCAGAAAGGGATTGGCATGTTTGGCTTGAGCTTGGCTCAAGGGTTGAAGGTGGGGTCCCATGGGCCTGAAAAAAGACCTTGTTCTAGCAGAGTTGGGTGTTTGTCCTGAAGCCTGCCCTGAGCGGTGCAGTGATTTTTTGAGGCTCTTTTTTTCAGAAGGGCCCACAGCACCCAATGCCCAACAGTGGGATGGTGGAAGGTTTGGAGATGAGATTCCCGGTGGGTCCCATCCCCACCAACCAGCACTTAATCACTGCTGCTCAGTGCTGGGGCGTGAGTCACTGGTGCATTCATTAAATGCCTACTGGATGTATGAACCTTCCAAGGAGACTAGCACTAGATTTCAGCCCCATTCCCAGACATCTGAGTCACATCGGCACCCTGGGGCAGGGAAGGACCCCATAAGAACATGGCAGGGAGGCTCCCCCAGCCTTTTGGGCTAAGGGATGGAGGAAGAAGGACTCGATAGCCCCGACAAGGCAGCCGTCGGTAGCGAGGCTCTCCCGCAGATGTAAACGAGTGTCGGAGGCCGCTGGAGAGGCGAGTCTGTCACCATTCTTGCCATAACACCGTGGGCAGCTTCCTGTGCACCTGCCGACCCGGCTTCAGGCTCCGAGCTGACCGAGTGTCCTGTGAAGGTGAGCGCCCGGCCCCGCCCCCTGGCGCTGGGCTGAGTCCAAGGCCCCGCCCCCACTCCAGGCCCCACCTTCCCCGAGCCCGAGCCGGAGCCGGAGCCGGGGCGGGGGTGGGGGCGGGGTCGGAGGGGGGCCCGACTTCCCTCCCCAAGAAATTATCTTTCAGGTCATCTTGTTTGTTATTTCCAGCATCCCTCTTTCATCCTCTCTTTCTCCTTCCACTTCTTTATCCATTCTTTTATTTTCCTTTTATTGTTTCCCCAGCCTGTTTCCCCTCAAATAGTAAAAGGAAGAGAAAAAAAAAAAAACAACCAAAAAACAATGATAGAGGAGTCTGTGAGGAAGGAGGGAAGGGAAGGAGTCCCAGTAACCTGGGCTCCCAGGGACACTTTGGACAGTGTGGTGTCAGATCTCTGCCATGATTTAACAGCGTGCCTGTAAACATCACTGTAATGTCATGTCAATACTGAAAGTGTTCTTTCTAGTCCAGGGCCAGTTTTCCATCATGTAATCTCCCGTGATGGTCTGAGATCAGCCACCCCATTTCCCCCTCCCAGCCTAGCCTGTTTTCTCAGGGTCTCACTCTGATTTGTGACTCTCTCCCTTTCTCCTCTTTCTCACTCTTGCCCCACATCTGTGCCCTTCTCTGCCATCTTGGTGTTTTCTGACTCTCCCTGTCTTTCAGACTGTTGGGTAGTTGGTGTCCATCAGCAAGGAAAGTGTGCACTGTTCCTAAGTGTGTGTGTGTGTGTGTGTGTGTGTGTGTGTGTGTGTGTGTGTGTGTGTCTGGGGAGGCATCCTCTTGGAAGCTGGCCCATCTGCCATGGAACCAGAGAGAAACCTGGATTCTTCCTTCCCTGAGCCTCAGCATCTCCTCCTGGGAAGCCACATCTGGGTCAGGGAGTAGGAGACATACTCCCCACTTGTACAGGAGTAGGGAAGGGTCATTCCCAGGATGGATCCCTGAGGGCTTAGAGAAAGGTCTGCCTGGCTGAGGAAAACCAGAGTCTCTTTCCTTCCCCGAGGAAGAGACGGGAGAAGACTCTGATTTTGCTGAGTCTGAAGAAGCTGGACCTTCAGCACTACCAGCTTGTAACTTTGGACTGCTAGTTTAGTACTTTCATCCATCTTCTCCCCTTAGTCACCGCAGACTCCTTAGTCTGATGTTGAACTGGTGGTATTAGACCCATCCTGTTGATGAAGAAAGTGGCCCAGAGACATTCAGTGACTTGTGGTGGTAGACCTGAGTCCACGCCCCTCGAATCTTGCCTCCTCCCCCTGCTGTCTCCCTCCAAACACTTCTGTGTTTCCGTTTCAGCTTTTCCGAAAGCCGTCCTGGCCCCGTCTGCCATCCTGCAGCCCCTGCAGCACCCCCCTAAGATGCTACTGCTGCTTCCAGAGGCAGGCCGGCCCGCCCTCTCCCCAGGGCACAGCCCTCCTCCCGGGGCTCCAGGGCCCCCGACTGGAGTCAGGATCACACAACTGCCGTCTCTCACACCTGCACTGCCCACGTCCTCTGCTTTTGCCCCAACACAGCTGCTCTCCACCCTGGTGCCTAGTCCCTCTCTGTTGGGGACCCTCGGACCTCCTTCACAACTCCAGGAGAAGGTGGTGGTGACCCCTTCCTTGCCCAGGGGCCCTGAGGCCACACAGCTGGCACCAGGGCCCTCTGCCTGTTGGCACCTGGGAGCCATGTATGAGTCAGGGAGCCGCTGGACAGAGCCTGGCTGTTCCCAGTGCTGGTGTGAGGTGGGTGTGTGGGGCTCTTGGGGCTTCCCTGGTCTGGTGTCTGGCACATTGTGGTGGCTGGAACTCCTGTTTCTGCTTCTAGGATGGGGAAGTGACCTGTGAAAAGGTGACGTGTGAAGCTGCTTGTTCTCACCCGATTCCCTCTGAAAATGGGGGATGCTGCCCATCGTGTACAGGTGGGAGCTGGTCCAGGGAAGGCTGTGAGTTTCCCACATGGTCCTGCCTTTCCCCTTTCCTAGCCTTTCTGCAGGTGAAAGGCTGTTCTCCAACTCTCGTGTATCACCTGAAGGGTGATCCCTGGGCCCAGCCCTCAGAGCTGGTTTCAGCTGGTGCTGGGTAAGGCCCAGGAATTTGCATTTCTAACAAGTTCCCAGGTGATGTCAATGCTGCTGGCCCGGGAGCCACACTTTGAGAACCACTGGTCTGTGCTCTCGGGACCACACTTTGAGAACCACTGGTCTGTGCTCTCAAGGGGAACTTTTCGTCTTCTGGGTAACCTTTTTGAGCTTTGTTCTTTCATTTATTTATTCATTCAGCACGTTTCTCCAGACCCACTCTGCAGTCCCCTCCCCTGCCTCAGGCTCCCTCCTACTGCAGGAGGAGTAATCGTTTATAAATTCTACCCCTGTTCTGATTCCCTCCCACAATCTGCTGACAAGTTTTCATTTTCTTCCCATTGCTGTTAGGCTAAAGACCCCAAATCTTAACAAGGCCTCCAACAGAGCTCCTCAAAACTCACCCTGCACATGAATCACGGGGGATCTTGTTAAAAGGCAGATTCTCATTCAGTAGATGTGGGGAGGGGCCCAGCTGCTGCATGTCTGTGAAGCTCCTGGTGATAAGATGCTGAAGTTGCTGCACTTTGAGCAGCAGTGAAAGAGTCTTTCTAAGGGTTAAAGTGAAAATGAAGCTTACTGATTTTCTTACTAATTGTGATCTTTTACTGTGTTTCTACTGTGCGTTAAGCCCTGAATGTAAAGGGCTGGGTACATTTACATCTGAGGCTGTGGATCCTTCCAAGTCCCCTGCAGGGCATGTGGTGGTATTTCCATTTTGCAATAAAGACAACTGAGTCCCAGAGAGGTTAAGTGACACATCCAAGTCCAAGGCCACTCAGGTGACAGGCCAGGTTTGGAACCCGGGGCTGTCTGGCTGCCTTTGCTGCCTTATGGGAATAAAATGCCATGCTTTCAATACAATTCTGGATTTATCAGACATGAATGGGACCCTCCTGGGGCACGCTATGTGGGTGTCTCCTATAGTTCTCCAGGGGTCCTAGGGCCACACAGTTCTGAGTACCTAGATCTGCCACTCCTGGGGCATCCAAGCCAGTGAGAGAAGGTTCCAGGTACATTATGCCTGGAAAAGTAATGAGACCTCAAGCTTCCCCTACTTTGAAGAGGTCTGATGCCTCCACTTCTGTTTGTCTTTCAAAGGCTGTTTTCACAGTGACGTCTTCCGGGCTGAAGGGGACGTGTTTTCCCCTCCCAACCAGAACTGCACCGTCTGTGTCTGTCTGGTGAGCATCACAAGATCCCTGAAGCCTCGCAGGTGTTTTCTTAACCTTTGGGGGTTTTAGAGGAAGGGGGAAGGACCGAATGTTAAAGGTGAGCTTGTTAAATGGAGGGAGAGTTCTCAGGTTGTGGATTTTGGTTGGAACCTGCCGAATTTAAAAGCGTGGGGGATGGGAAGCCTGTAGTCGGTGGAGTCAGGGAGGCTTCTGCTGAGCAGAAAAGAGCCAACAGGCAAACAGCGTCCATCTGTCTAGGAAGGGGGAGGGGATGAAACTCGCTCGGAAACTTCCTACGAGGGAGGCCGTTTTTCTCTCCAGGCGGAATATTTGCCAGCGCAGTAAAGGTATCCACACTGGGAGGGAGAAGGCTCGTTAGCAGACTCAGCTTGTTAAAGAGTATTTTACTTGAGGCAAATTCACTGCTCTAAGAATAGTTATGAAGCTCCTACTATGTGCCAGGCCCAGCCAGATGCTGTCCTGTGGATTGGATCATGAACACCCAGTGCGTACCAGGCAGGGGGCTTGGTACTTTCCATTCAGTTCCTCACCTGAGGCTCCTGGTGGCTCTTCAGGGTCGGCTGTACTGTGCCCATTCTACAGATGAAAAGACTGAGGCTGGGAGGTGGCAGAGTTGGGATTTGAGCTGAGATCTGTCTGCATCCAAAGCCTGGGCTCTAACCACCAGCCCTCGCTGCCTTTGATCATCTTTAAAAATACCCCTGGTCTGACAGTGATGACAGAAGCTGCAGTGTAAGATGCGGGGGGCACGTAGACTGCTACCACCACCCTTATTGAGGCCTACCTGTGCGCCACACTCATGTAGTAGCTACGCTTTCATGCCTATCGCATTTCCCGCAATCCTCAGCAACTCCGGTAGAAGCGCTCTTTCGGGCTCATCTCACAGATAGGGAGGCTGAGGCTCAGAGAGGTGATGTACTTTGCTCAAAGTCACACGGCTTGGAGGAGTAGACCCTGGACCTCAGGTCTGGCTGGCTCCAAAGCCAGGGGCTTTTTTGTCTTAACTTTGATTTTTAAAAATTGAGTTTTAAATGTAATTCCTTGGCTGGTGTTAGTCACTTGGTTCAAAACTCAGATGAACAGGAAGATGTCTCTGGTGGAGTAACCCCTGTTTTCCACTTCTCAGCATCCTTACAGAGTTTCCGTATGCCATGGGGGGAGAATGCCGTGGTGGGGAGTGCCATGGGAGGCTAGGCTCATCCATTTTCAGGAGGAAGGCAGTGTGCTCTGTTCTCTGGTCTGCCCCTCGTCTTGGAAAGGGGGTTGTTGGAAACTGTAATAAACCCTGATACTGGGTCCTAGTACAGTATCCTTGTGTGATCATGTGGCATTTAAAGGTCTTGGGTGGCCTCCTTTCTTTTCTTTTCCTTTTTTCTTAATCGTTAAGTATTTATTTGGCTGCACCAGGTCTTAGTTGTGGCACGTGGTGTCTAGTTCCCTGACCAGGGATCAAACCTGGGCCCGCTGCATTGGGAGCGTGGAGTCTTAACCACTGGACCACCAGGGAAGTCCCAGGATAGCTTCCTTTAGGAGGCTTTCATGTGGGGCAGGAATCTTGAGAGTGGTGTGAAATAGCTAGTGAGCTGTTTCTGATGGGCCTGATGGTCAGCCCTCCTCGACCCATGCCACCTCTCACCTCCTCAGGCTGGAAATGTGTCCTGCATCTCCCCCGAGTGTCCTCCTGGCCCCTGTCAGGCCTTCCCGAAGTCAGATTGCTGTACTTGTATACCAGGTAAGGGACTCTTTGGGGGAGGAGGACAGGGGAATTTAGCATTTTGTATGTGGGGGTGGAGGGGTGTCTTTTGAGTATGTTTTTGGGGGTGGGTTGAGTGGAGGAGAGAGGAAGGATATTGTTTCTGCTTTAGAAACTCAGATCAAGTGAAGCATTTCAAGGTGCCCGTTTTAATTGAGCACCTACTTAATTGAGCACCTACTGTGTGCACAAAGGTTTGGATGCTAGACTGGGCTCATAGCCCAGGCTGCCCCCTACCAGGGGTGGTGCCTTCAACACTGACAGGAAGGGGTTTGGGTCCACCCTTGGTGTGGCTCTGTCCAGAGACTGGGAGGAGGTCTCCCCTGCCCCACTAATGAGTTGGTCCTTTGTTAAAATGTGGTTTTCTTTCCTGAGATGACCTCATGGCCATCACTGCTGGCCCTGGGCTGTTGCTGTGTGGGCTGCTTGCCAACCCTTGATCTCACTGAATCTGTGTATACAGTCCTGAGGGAGTGCTATTCATAGTTCCATTTTATAGATGAGGAAACTGAGGCTCAGAGAGGTCATCGCTGCCCAAAGACGCAAGCCTGTTAGTAAAGGAGCAGAGCTTGAACTCAAGCTTACCTGATTTCAAAGCTAGTGTTCTTATTAAATACTATATTTCCCTTGACTTTTGAATGTTATGTTATTTTTATTTTATTTATTTGTTTTTTGATGCACCATGTGGCATGTGGGATCTCAGTTCCCCTACCAGGGATTGAACCTGGGCCCCCTGCATTGGGAACGTGGAGTCTTAACCACTGGACTGCCCAGGAAGTCCCAAAGGTTATATTATTTTTATAGTGTCTGGCCTTACATTTAGGTCTTTTATCCATTTTGAGTTTATTTTTGTGTATGGTGTTAGGAAGTGTTCTTATTTCATTCTTTTACATGTAGCTGTCCAGTTTTCCCAGCATCACTTATTGAAGAGGCTGCCTTTTCTGCACTGTATATCCTTGCCTCCTTTATCATAGATTAGTTGACCATAGTTTATCTCTGGGCTTTCTGTCCTGTTCCATTGATCTATATTTCTGTTTTTGTGCCAGTACCATACTGTCTTGATCACTGTAGCCTTATAGTATAGCCTGAAGTCAGGAAGCCTGATTCCCCCAACTTGTCTTTCCTTCTCAAGATTGCTTTGGCTATTCGAGGTCTTTTGCGTTTCCATAGAAATAGTAAAATTTCTTGTTCTAGTTCTGTGAAAAATGCCATTGGTAATTTGATGGGGAGTGCATTGAATCTGTAAATTGCTTTGGGTAGCATAGTCATTTTCACAATGTTGATTCTTCCAATCCAAGAACATGGTATGTCCCTCCATCTGTTTGTGTCTTCTTTGATTTCTTTCATTAGTGTCTTATAGTTTTCTGAGTACAGGTCTTTTACCTCCTTGGTTAGGTTTATTCCTAGGTATTTTATTCTTTTTGCTGCAATGGTGAATGGGATTATTTCCTTAATTTCTGTTTCTGATCTTTCATTGTTAGTGTATAGAAATGCAAGAGATTTCTGTGTGTTAATTTTGTATCCTGCAACTTTACCAAATTCATTGATTAGCTCGAGTAGTTTTCTGGTGGCATCTTTAGGATTTTCTATGTATAGTATCATGCCATCTGCAACCAGTGACAGTTTTACTTCTTCTTTTCCAATTTGGATTCCTTTGATTTCTTTTCCTTCTCTGATTGCTGTGGCAAGGACTTCCAAAACTATGTTGAATAGTAGTGGCGAGAGTGGACATCCTTGTCTTGTTCCTGATCTTAGAGGGAATGCTTCCAGTTTTTCACCATTGAGAATGATGTTTGCTGTGGGTTTGTCATATATGGCCTTTATTATGCTGAGGTAGGTTGACTCTATGCCCACCTTCTGGAAAGTTTTTATCATAAATGGGTGTTGAATTTTGTCAAAAGCTTTTTCTGCATCTATTGAGATGATCATGTGGTTTTTATCATTTGATTTGTTAATATGGTGTATCACATTGATTGATTTGTGTATATTGAAGAATCCTTGCATTCCAGGGATAAACCCCACTTGATCATGGTGTATGATCCTTTTAATGTGTTGTTGGATTCTGTTGGCTAGTATTTTGTTGAGGATTTTTGCATCTAAATTCATCAGTGATATTGGTCTGTAGTTTTCTTTTTTTGTAGAATCTGTGTCTGGTTTTGGTATCAGGGTGATGGTGGCTTCATAAAATGAGTTTGGGAGTGTTCCTCCCTCTGCAATGTTTTGGAAGAGTTTGAGAAGGATGGGTGTTAGCTCTTCTCTAAATGTTTGATAAAATTCACCTGTGAATCCATCTTGTCCTGGACTTTTGTTTGTTGGGAGATTTTTAATCGCAGTTTCAATTTCATTACTCGTGATTGGTCTGTTCATATTTTCTGTTTCTTCCTGATTCAGTCTTGGAAGGTTATACTTTTCTAAGAATCTGTCCATTTCATCCAGGTTGTCCATTTTATTGGCATATAGTTGCTTGTAGTAGTCTCTTATGGTGCTTTTTATTTCTGTGGTGTCCATTGTAACTTCTCCTGTTTCCTTTCTAATTTTATTGATTTGAGTCCTCTCCCTCTTTTTCTTGATGAGTCTTGCTAGAGGTTCATCGATTTTATTTATCTTCTCAAAGAACCAGCTTTTAGTTTTATTGATTTTTGCTATTGTTTCCTTTGTCTCTATCTCATTTATTTCTGCTCTGATCTTTATGATTTCTCTCTGTCTACTCACTTTGGGTTTTGTTTGCTCTTCTTTTTCTAGTTTCTTTAGGTGTAAGGTGAGATTGTTTATTTGAGATTTTCCTTGTTTCTTGAGGTAGGATTGTATTGCTGTAAACTTCCCTCTTAGAATTGCCTTTGCTGCATCCCATAGGTTTTGGATCATTCTGTTTTCATTGTCATTTGTCTCTAGGTATTTTTTGATTTCCTCTTTGATTTCTTCAGTGATCTGTTGGTTATTTAGTAGCGTATTGTTTAGCCTCCATGTGTTTGTGTTTTTTACAGTTTTTTTCCTGTAATTGATTTCTAATCTCATAGCGTTGTGGTCAGAAAAGATGCTTAATACGATTTCAATTTTCTTGAATTTACCAAAGCTTGATTTATGACCCAAAATGTGATCTATCCTGGAGAATGTCCCATGTGCACTTGAGGAGAATGTGTAATCTGCTGTTTTTGGATGTAATGTCCTGTAGATATCTATTAAAACCAGCCGATTTATTGTGTCATTTAAAGCTTGTGTTTCCTTATTAATTTTCTGTCTGGATGATCTGTCCATTGGTGTAAGTGGGGTGTTAAAGTCCCCCACTATGATTGTATTACTGTCGATTTCCTCTTTCATAGTTATCATTTGCCTTATGTATTGAGGTGCTCCTATATTGGGTGCATATATATTTATAATTGTTATCTCTTCTTCTTGGATTGATTCCCCCAATCTTTATGTAGTGTCCTTTCTTGTCTCTTGTAACATTTTTTATTTTAAAGTCTACTTTATCTGATATGAGTATTGCTACTCCAGCTTTCTTTTGATTTCCATTTGTATGGAATATCTTTTTCCATCCCCTCACTTTCCATCTCTATGTGTCCCTAGGTCTGAAGTGGGTTTCTTGTAGACAGCATATATATGGGTCTTGTTTTTGTATCCATCCAGCCAGTCTGTGTCTTTTGGTTGGGGCAGTTAGTCCATTTACATTCAAGGTGATTATCGATATGTATGTTCCTATTACCATTTTCTTAATTGTTTTGGATTTGTTTTTGTAGGTCCTTTTCTTCTCTTATGTTTCCCGCTTAGAGAAGTTCCTTTAGCATTTGTCGTAGGGCTGGTTTGGTGGTGCTGAATTCTCTTAGCTGTTGCTTGTCTGTAAAGCTTTTGATTTCTCGATCGAATCTGAATGAGATCCTTGCTGGGTAGAGTATTCTTGGTTGTAGGTTCTTCTCGGTCATCACTTTAAATATATCATGCCACTCCCTTCTGGCTTGTAGAGTTTCTGCTGAGAAATCAGCTGTTAACCTGATGGGCGTTCCCTTGTATGTTATTTCTCGTTTTTCCCTTCTTGCTTTTAATAACTTTTCTCTGTCTTTCATTTTTGTCAGTTTGACTACTCTGTGTCTTGGCGTGTTTCTTCTTGGGTTTATCCTGCTTGGGACTCTCTGTGCTTCCTGGACTTGGGTAGCTATTTCCTTTCCCATGTTAGGGAAGTTTTCAACTATAATACCTTCCAATATTTTCTCAGGTCCTTTCTCTCTCTCTTCTCCTTCTGGGACCCCTATAATGCAAATGTTGGTGCGTTTAACATTGTCCCAGAGATATCTTAGGCTGTCTTCAGTTCTTTTCATTCTTTTTTCTTTATTCTTTTCCGCATCAGTGATTATCACCATTCTGTCTTCCAGGTCACTTATTCGTCCTTCTGCCTCAGTTAATCTGGTATTGGTTCCTTCTAGTGTATTTTTCATTTCAGGTATTGTGTTGCATAACTCTGTTTGTTTGTTCTTTAATTCTTCTAGGTCTTTGGTAAACTTTTCTTGCAACTTTTCGATCTTTGCATCCAATCTTTTTTCAAAGTCCTGGATCATCTTCACCATCATTATTCTGAATTCTCTTTCTGGAAGAGTGCCTATCTCCTCTTCATTTAGTTATTTTTCTGGTGTTTTATCTTGTCCCTTCATCTGGTACAAAGTCTTTTGCCTTTTCTTTTTCTCTGTCTTTCTGTGGCTGTGATTTTCAGTTCCACAAGATGAAATAGTGCTGCTACTGCTTGATTCTGCTGTCTGCCCTCTTGTGGAGGAAGCTGTCTAGGAGGCTCCTGGGTGCTTCCTGATGGGAGGGACTGATGGTGGGTTGGGCTGGGTGGGTGGAGCTCAGTACAACTTTAATCCGATTTAGTGGGTGGAGCTCAGTGACATTTTAATCTGCTTGCCTGCTAATGGGTGGGGCTGTGTTCCCACCCTGGTGGTCGTTTGGCTTGAGGTGACACAGCCCTGGAGCTTACAGGCTCTTTGTTGGAGCTAATGTTGGACTCTGGAAGGGCTCACGCCAATGAGCACTTCTCAGAACTCCTGCTGCCAGTGCCCTTGTCTCCTCGGTGAGCCACAGCTGCCCCCCACCTCTGCAGGCAACCCTCCAACACCAGCAGGCAGGCCTGGCCCAGCCTCCCATGGGGTCACTGCTCCCCCCCGCCCCGGGTCCTGGTGAGCACACTTTCCCGTGTGCCCTCCAAGAGTGAAGTCTCCATTTTCCCCAGTCTTATGGAGGTCCTGCCACCAAATCCCGCTGTCCCTCAAAGTCTGATTCTCTGGGGATTCCTCCTCCCGTTGCTGGACCCCCAGGTTAGGAAGCCTGACGTGGGGCTCAGAACCCCCAGGACCTCTGCAGTACAACTGTTCTCCAGCTTGTGAGTCACCCACCCAGCATTCATGCAATTTGATTTTAACGTGATTGTGCCCCTCCTACCATCTCATTGTGGCTTCTCCTTTGTCTCTCTTATTTTTAGTTAAAAGATTTTTTGAATAGGCAATGTACTCCCTATGAGGTAGGAACTGTTAATCCCATTCTACAGATGAGAAAACTGAGGCTCAGGAGAGCTTAAGTATCTCGCCCCTAGTGAGTTGTGTAGCTGAGATTTGAACCCAGTGCCCTCTGACTAAAGCCAGGTGGGGCCTGGGCAGGTTTTTAAGTTGTTTTTACCAGCAGGGATGGGGGAATCTTCAGATGAGAGGCTCTCACTGAATCCTCCCCGCCTCCAGTGGATGGTAGCATTCCCAGATCTTGCCATAGGTGTCTGGGGCTGTCTTCTTTAATTTTTTCATTTCTCTTACTCTTTAGTTATTAGGGGCTTCCCTGCCTTCTTGGTTAAGAATCTTCTTTTGCATGTAGTTCATTCTCTATCAGTTTTTCTTTTTTCTTTTTTTGGCCACATGTGGAATCTTAGTTCCCTGACCAGGGATCAAACCTGTGCACCCTGCATTGGGAGCATGGTGTCTCAACCACTGGACCACCAGGGAAGTCCCTCTCTGTCAGTTTTTAAGTACTGGTGTACCTTTAGGTGAGGGTTTGGAGGGGAGCGGCAATTGGGCTCTTGGGTGTGGGCGTGCCGTGGAGTATTGTGGGGATGCGTTTTCTTCACCTTAGACCCTCCTGCCCATTTGCTCCCCCTTTTCTTTAGCTGCCCAAAGACCTTGAGCTGCCTCTTCCTTTCTCCTCTGCAGTGAGATGCTATTTCCACGGCCGGTGGTACGCAGATGGGGCTGTGTTCAGTGGGGGTGGTGACGAGTGCACCACCTGTGTCTGCCAGGTAGGGGGCTGAGTGGGTGGGTGCTGGGGAGGGGGCAGGGCACAGGCCTTTCAGGATGCCATGCCCAGGAGAAGAGGAGCTGTCATGCAGCAAAAGGGAAACTGAGGTGGAAAAGAGACTAAAGGGACCTTAGCAGGTACCAAGGCCTGCACGAAGTCTCCTTGAAATCTCTTCTTCAGCATTGCTATTTACAAAGCACCTAGTATATGCCTGGGGCAATGCTGAGCGCTTGGGACACAGCTGAGCGTGAGACAGCCCCGGTCCCCTCCGTCAAGGGGCCCACAAATGGACAGGGGAATGGGGCTCTTAAGCAGACGGTGGGCTTCAGGGAAGCCTTCTTGGAGGGAAGGTTGCTAAGCTGAGACCTGAAGGATGACTAGGACTAACCAGGTGAGGAGCTGAGACAGGTGTACCTGGCAGAAGGCACTGCATGAGCAGAAGGCAGGAAGCAGGAGAGAGCACGGTGTGTTCTAAGGCCTCAGGATGTCCGTTCTGGCTGGAGCCTGGACTGTGAGAGGGGCCGGAGATGAGGCTGAGGCAGGGGTCCTGTTTGGGCTGAGTTCCGAGAATCAGGACCTGGGGCGGGCCCCTTGTGTAAGTGGTTTTCTGAGGGTGTGCTCTCAGGAGAAATGGACCGGGGATGCAGGTCAGGCAGGGGGAGGGGCCATGTGAAGACGGGGTCTTGTGCTGATTCCATGGGGAGCTCTGGAGTGTGAGTGGCACAGCCGTGGGTGTGTCCAGAGGCCAGGGAGCTGGGCTCTTCCACCCCCAGCATCAGGCGGTTGTGTATACTCCCTTGCTCCCCAGGGAGTGGGGTCGAAGGAACCATCCAGGCATGTGGAGGACAAGGTCCCCATCAGCCAAGGGCGGTGCTTAGGGGAAGGGGTCTGTGGGGGGCGACAGTCTTCGCCTCAAACTCAGTCATGAAGGGCTTTGCCAGCCAGGCAGAAGGTTTGGACTTGGCAGAGCTGCCGAGGGTTTTAAGTGGTGGAGTGGTGAGATCAGACTGGTGCGCGAGAAAGTCTTCTGGCTGCAGGTGAGAGAGGATTGGAGAGAGAGCAGAAAGCTGTTGCAGAAGTGAGGGAAGAGACTCTGAGGCTGCAGCTAGGGCAGCTGGGGACCCTGCAGCCACACAGCCGGCACATTCCCGGGACCCTCTCCCAGCCTCACCCCAGCCCCTTCCTTCCACTCTTGCTCCCTGGAGGTTTGTCACTTTTAGGGGGGTGATGGCAGCCTGCCGGCCTCCTCTTCAGCCCTCACTGGTTCGTGCCCCTTGGCTGTCTTCCAGAATGGGGAGGTGGAATGTTCCTTCACGCCATGTCCAGAGCTGGACTGCCCCCGCGAGGAGTGGTGGCTGGGCCCTGGGCAGTGCTGCTTCACCTGCAGGGAACCCACACCCATGACAGGTGAGGGCCGTCCAGCCCTGCGTCCCAGTCTACACCCAGCCCCAGGCCTGGATGCCCGAGAGCGGGGAGGCTGAGCTTCACCCTCTAAGACTCTTTCTGTGTGTGTGTGTGCTCTGTGTGTGTTGTATGTGTTTGGTAGTGTGTTTGTGTGTGTCTGTGTGTATATTTGTGTGTGTGAGTGGTATCTGTGTGTGAACTTGTGTACATGTGTCTCTGTGTTTGTGTGTGAGTGGTACCTGTGTGTGCTTTTGAGTGTGTGTCTCTGTGTGTTTTTTTTAATTTTCAATTTTTAATTTTTTACAATAAACTGCATATATTTAGAGTGTACAATTTGGTATCCCAATCTCCCAATTCATTCTCTCTGTGTGTTTTTGTTGCGTGTTGTATCTGTATGCATGTGTCTGTGTGGGAGTGGTTTCTGTGTGTGTGAATGAATGTGTTTGTGGGTGTGAATGGAGCTGTACGTTTGTGTGAGCATGCCCGTGTATGCCAGGCTCACGTTGGGCAGCAAAATTCACTAACCGAGAGAGCCGAGAGGCAGCTGCGGGCAGCCCTGGGCCCAGCAGGTGGCTGTGTGGATGCCGTGTGAGTGCACAGAGGCGTCTGTCTGTCCTCGCTGGGCAGTGCTGTAGGCCCCTCAGGCACTTAGGACCCTCCTTGGCACTTCTGTCCGTTCAGCCCTCTCCTCCACTGTCCCCCGGCCAGGCTGCTCTCTGGACGACAATGGGGTTGAGTTTCCGGTTGGACAGATCTGGTCTCCCGGTGATCCCTGTGAGTTATGCATCTGCCAGGTGAATGACAACCTGCGCGCCTTCAGCTGCTTTCCCTGCACTCCCCCGTCCTGGGCCGGGCATCCCTGCCCCTCCAGAAGCGGGGACACCTCAGGCCTGTCCCAGTCTGCCTTCCATGCTGTCAAATCCCGTTTTTACAGAGGGGCTGGGATCCAGGCTATTCTGTCCTCGGTGAATGTTCGGGACGACAGGGCTTGGCAGTCTGTCTGTCGTAAGAGTGGCATGTGACCCACTGTGCCTGTGAGGGAGCTGCTGGCCTAAGGGGCTGGGAATAGGATTCCCAGGAGCAGGTTTCCCCCGGGGCGCAGATAACAGAGGGAGTCGGGCAGCCTGGGGCCTACCGGTAGTTCAGGCCTTTTCTGTGAGTTGCAGTGCTTCCTTCATTAATGTGAGTCACGTGACCTCATCTTATCAGAAATGGATAAGGTGAGGGTGTGCGAGTTTGAGAGTCAGATTGACAGACGTGCAAACACAGCTATTTACCAAGAAACGCAATCGTTGTAGCATATCTAAGTATGGGTCGGCTTTCTTTCTACTTTAGAAGAGCTTTTAGTCCCTTAGAACCTAGAGCTTTACTTCTCACAATGAGGTCCCCGCACCGGCTGTGTCATCAGCATCGCGGCGGAGCCTGGTAGAATAACCTCAGGGCTGCCCAGGCCTCAGACTCAGAATCTGCATTTTAATTCCCACAAGTTATCTTCTCGGGTGACTTGTGTGCACACGAGCGCGTGAGAAGCATGGCCTTCACGTCCCTTAGATGCGCCCTTTGTTAAAAAGCCTTAGACTCTTACAAAACTTGGAACGTTTCATTGGAATTAGAGTGGGGAGGAAAGTACATCCGCTGCCTTTTTTTCTCCTTTAGGACTGACCTAGGGCGCTCATATTACAAGAAAATAACACAAAACTTCAGCTTCTTATGAAAAAAAAAAAAAGAAAGAAACTGTATATGGTGCTTTCATCTTCTGAAAGACATTTCCGGTGGAATAGCTTTCTATAAAAATAGGATTTGATTGTACTCCATAGATTTGGGGTGAGCCAGGGTTTCAGGGAAACTCAGAATTTGAATGGGGTTCGTGGTGCAGCCTCGGCTGCTGCGGGGAAGGGACAGGAAGCCTAGGAGCCCAGAACCCCAGCTCTGACCTTCCCCCTCTGGGATAAATGAAGGCTTTCTGGAAGGCTCACACCCCCTTTCCCAAGTAGCCGTCCTCTTTGGGGGAACCCTGCCACCTTCCAGCTGCTTCATGGTGCCCCTTAGGACAGGTCCCAGCCAGTTTTCAGCACTGTCCTTTCTTTTGGGGGGCTGGCAGGGTGGAGTGGGGTGGGGAGGTGGGGACTGGCATGGCAGGTGGAGTCTTGGTGAAGTTCCTCCTTCCTTCAGGCAGATGGCTCAGTGAGCTGCAAGAGGACTGACTGTGTGGACTCCTGCCCTCACCCTATTCGGATCCCTGGACAGTGCTGCCCGGACTGTTCAGCAGGTAAGACCCCTGCCTGGGGGGTGGGGGGGTGCACAGCACCCCCGGCCCCCACATCTGGGCTCACCCTATATCAGACTTCTCTGTGCAAAGCACCACACATGCTTCATCTCTCATCCTTGCAACAACCCCATAGGGCAACCCCATTTTAGAGGTGAGGAAACTGAGGCTTAGGAACGGAAAGCACTTTGCCCAAGGGAGGCCCTGTCTGGGTGCTAGAAGCAGATATGAAGATATGCAGAGCTTACAGCCTAGGTGGGTGATAAAGGAACATACCTTTAGACAATTAGAGAACAGGGAGAAATTAAAGTGATCCTTATGCTTTGACAGTAATATTCACCTTTTCCATGACCTGGAGTCTGTCATACAGAGTGAAGTAAATCAGAAAAAGAGAAACAAATACCGTATGCTAATGCATATATATGGAATCTAGAAAAATGGTACTGATGAACCTAGTGGTGGGGCAGGAATAGAGATGAAGACATAGAGAATGGACTTGAGGTCACGGTTCGGGGAAGGGGAAGCTGGGACTTAGTGAGAGAGTAGCATTGACACATACACACTACCAAATGTAAAATAAATAGCTAGTGGAAAGATGCTATAGAGCACAGGGAGATCAGCTCGATGCTTTGTGAAGACCTAGAGGGGGTGGGATAGGGAGGGTGGGAGGGAAGCTCAAGAGGGAGGGGATATGGGGATATATGTATACATACAGCTGATTGACTTGGTTGTACAGCAGAAACTAACACAATACTGTAAAGCAATTGTAATCCAGTAAAGAAAAAAAAAGTGACGTTTTATTACAGAACATTTAGAAAATACAGAAAACAAAGAAAAAATTGGAAAGGGCCCATTATCACTTTTAACTTCATGGTTTTGTCTTTCTAGTCTCTTTTCGTGATATAACATCAGTATCTAAATATCTCTATTTCTATCTATATCTATAATGTATCTATAACATACATCTATATATCTATCTATAATGTCATAGGTATATAGCATATCATAGATATATTTTATATATTTTTTCTTTTTTCTTTTTTTTTGGCCGCATCCTGTGGCTTGTGGGATCTTAGTTCCCCAACAGGGATCAAACCCGAACCCTCAGCAGGGGAAGCACGGAGTCCTAACCACTGGACTGCCAGGGAACTCCCTATATATTTTTTCTTATAAAATGCTTCCCTGGTGTCTCATCACCTGCTTTTATACGTACTAGTATGTGATAAATGTCATCAAGGTGGCAGCGCTCAGATGGGGCTTCTGCAGGCTTCCGGAAGCAGAGAGGGGAACTGTGGGGGGACCCTCCGGGAAGGTGAGGTTTGGGATTTGGCTGAATGGAGTGGAGCAGAGAGGATGGCCGTGGCACCCAGCACCCAGGTTGAGTCTCCAGGTCCCTCATCCTGATCCTGCCTGGTGATGGGTAGGAGAACTGCTCCCTTCCCTTGGGGAGAACCCTGAAATGAAGACACTATGATCCCTTTGCTGAATCCAGCGAGAAAAAAAGTCAGCACCCAATCCAGATGTGTGTTCTGTCCCTTCCCCAACCCCCTGGGCAAGTGCCTAGAGAGGTCATTGGCCTGATCTTTGCAGCCCAGCTAGGACTTGGACTTTTGCCCTGGTGAAGGCTGGCCATCCCCTGGCTGGCCCTCATCATGTGCTCTCTCTGGCAGGTTGCACCTACATAGGCAGAATCTTCTACAACAACCAGACCTTCCCGTCCATGCTGGACCCGTGTCTGAGCTGCATCTGCCTGGTACGACCACACAGACCCAGTCTTTGTCCGCAGAAATTCCCCAGGAACTGCCACCAGCTCCTGAACCCTGGAGGCAAAATCCAGAGACCTCCAAGAGAAAGGCTGCTTCTGGGCCATGCTGAAAGCTGGCTCCCTCCAGCTCTGCCCAGGGTGAATCTCTGTTCAGGGCCAGAGAAATAACTTTTAACCCTGCCTGACAAAAGTCCTCTGCTTCTGGGTGACCAGGGAGGGTCCTGGGGGCCTTATGGTATAAAATATGGCCCAGGGATTCTTGCTGAGAGTGAATGTGAGGAATGCAAACCCGGGACTCTGTACGGAATCTTTTATATACACACATTCTCAAGCCCCTGCTGTGTGCCGGTCCCTGATCTCAGCACAACCTCAGTTAATCTATAGGGAATCCTGTGATGTGGGTACCACCTGTATCCCAAACTGATAGGTGAGAAAACCAGTCACAGAGAGACAAGTCATTTGCTCAAGACCCCACAACTAGTCAAGTGAAATGCCAAGAATCGATCCCAGCATCCTGAATCTGCTCAGAAAGCACACGTTCACCCCTGAGCCATACTGCCTCTCTGTCTAAATGATAGGAATATCCTTTAGTGTTTGGAAAATGGAAAAAATAAGTCCTTATTGCTTGTCATGCTGGAAATGTTTCATGCCGATGAGGCTTTTTGCTGGCTGTGGGTGAAAAGGGACAGGCATGCAGAAAGATTGAGAAACTTGGGGTGAACGTCTCTGCCCTCTGAGTGGCCCTGTTCGTTCACAGCCACGTGATTTGGGGAGCTTTGGCTTCCGGGTTCTTTGCCCTGAGTTTTTGGTTCTCAGCTGCCCTGGGCGGTTCATGGATTTGTTCGACAGGTACCTGTTGACAGATGAGTTCTGAGGACAAGGCTGAGCCTGGTGGGGTTGTGTTCTAGTGGGAGGACAGCCTCTAACTCAGTCTGTCCCCTGACCGTGGACCTCTTGCCTTACCTTGGTGGTTCCGATGGGCACTCAATGGCTGCATGATCTGTCTTTCTTGAGTGTCCCATCATCCCCCAGAACGAAGGGCCTTGTGCGTTTTCTGTGTCCTGCAGCTGGGCTCGGTGGCCTGCTCGCCCGTGGACTGCCCCATCACCTGCTCCTACCCTTTCCACCCTGATGGGGAGTGCTGTCCGGTGTGCCGAGGTGAGTGGGACCAGCCGTCCCTCATGCAGGGCCCCCTGGTGGGCCTTGGCTCTCATGGCCCCTGTCTGCTCTGCCCCTGCAGACTGCAACTACGAGGGGAGGAAGGTGGTGAACGGCCAGGTGTTCACCTTGGACGATGAGCCCTGTACCCAGTGCATATGCCAGGTGAGCTGGGCCTGGGGACCCTGGAGCTGTCCAACCAGGGCTGCTTTTAGCCTTCTGTCCCTTTGCCAAACTTGGAGCCACTTAGCCAGTGTACTGCTGTTCTTCAGCTTTAGTTACCTGCGGGGATACTTTCAGATTTAACGGTATCCTCTGCCTTTGTCATTCCCTTAAGGTGGCCCACTGTGGATGGTTGTTCAGGTGAGGGCCAGACCCTGTAGCTTCTGTCCTGGATCTTTCTGTGGGTCCAGCTGCTAGTGTCAGAGGTCCTTGGGGGCGCTGCTCTGGGCGGGTGAGGTGCTCCGGCTTCCTCACGTGTGTCCTTCTGCTTCCCCAGCTGGGAGAGGTGAGCTGTGAGAAGGTGCCCTGCCAGCAGGTCTGCTCGGACCCCTCCACGCCCCTCAGGGACTGCTGCTCCTCCTGTCCAGGTAAGTGGGCCTCTGCATCCTGGAGTCTCACTACCATGTTTTTCCACATTGCTCTTCTTCCCAGAAACACAGGACTTGTACAGGGCTGGGTGTGAGAAACCCAGGCTCACAGAGGGAACGTGCCCTGCTCAAGGTCACACAGCCAGCATGTTGTGCGCCCAGGCCCATGCCTGGGCTTGCTGACCTTCGTTGGTGCTTTTTGTGCCACACTGTGCTGTGCCGTCTGACAAGTCTGTTTACTGTTCGCTTTTCTTCTTTGTCTCCTCCTTTCTGTATCTCTTCCTCTGCTCTCTTCCTTTTTTAAAAATTAGAATTTAGGAACTGAATCAACTTTACAGAAGAATAATTGCTAATATGTATTGAGTACCCATTATGTGTCAGGGAACATCATGTATTGAATATTATCCGCACTTTGTTTATATTAAAACTTCTGTAAATTCTACAGCCAGAGTGTGGATAATTTTTGACTCACCCTTGTATTTCTTTTTTTTTTTTTTTAAATTGAGGTGTAATTGACATATAACATTATATTGGTTTCAGGTATACAACATAATGATTCAAATTTGTATGTATTGCAAAATGATCACCACAGTTAAGTCTAGTTAACATCTGTCACCCCACATAGTTACAAAATATTTTTTTCTCCTGATGAGAACTTCTAAGATCTAATCTCAGCAACTTTCAAATATAGCATTTTAATATAGCATTATTAACTATAGTCACCATGTTGTACGTTATGTCCTCATGGCTTATTTATAACTGAACATTTGTGCCTTTTGACCCCCTTCACCTATTTTGCCCACACCTTTCCTCCCACCTCTGGCAACCACCAGTCTGTTCTCCATATCTATGAGCTCAGTTTAAAAAAAAAATGATTCCACATACAAGTGAGATCATATGGTATTTATCTTTCTCTGATTTATTCATTTAGCATAATACCTTCTAGGTCCATCCATGTTATTGCAAATGGTAAGATTTCATTCTTTTTTGTGGTTGAATAATATTCCATTGTGTGTGTGCATGTGTGTGTGTGTGTATACAGATATATATATATACACACACCACATCTTTATCCATTTTATCTTTATCTATAGATGAACTTAACCCATGTCTTGGCTGTTATAAATAATGCTGCAGTGAACCTTGGGGTGCATGTATCTTTTTGAATTTCTGTTTTCATCTTTTTTTGGATACATACCCAGGAGTGGAATTGCTGGATTATAGAGTAGTTCTATTTTTAGTATTTTGAGAACCCTCCATACTGTTTTCCACAGTGGCTGTACCAGTTTACATTCCCACCAACAGTGCATGGGGGTTCCCTTTTCTCTACTTCCCTTACCAACACTTGCTGTGTTTTGTCTTTGTGATGATAGCCATTCTGACAGGTGTGAGGTGGTATTTTGTTGTGGTTTTGACTTGCTTTTCCGTAATAATTAGTGATGTGGAGCATTTTTTCATGTCCCTATTGGCCATCTATCTGTTTTTTTTTTTTTTTTTTTCCATCTATCTGTTTTCATATGTCTTATTTCATTCCCTTTTCACAGCAACTCTTCGTGGTAGGTACTGTTAGCATCCCCATTTTCCAGGTAAGGAAACTGAGGCACAGAGAGATGAAGTGAGGTACTCAAGGTCACAGAGCTGGTTGGCAGTGGAGCCAGGATTTGCGCCCAGAACCGATGCTTCTGGCTACTCTGCTGCATTGATTCCTGAAAATTGTTCTCATTAGTCTATCTTTCTCCATCATGGGTGTTCGTCCACGTGGATCTTTTTTGCAGAGGTATAAAGAGGACATGGACAACCTACTGTCACATAGTTTCAAAGTATTGATGTAGCCCACAGCTGGCCATTTTTAAAAGCTCCCAAATATTGCGGTTTGCTTACCCCTTGCCTTTTTGGTTGACATTTAGGTGGTTTCTTTCTTCTTCTGTTTTTTTTCCTATCCGTAATGGACCTACTGTGAAAAATCTTTGGTCAGACAACTTTTTTTTTCAAATTTTGTGAGTTGTGTTCGGATCGTGTGCTTAATAGGTGGAGTAACTAGGTCACGGGGTGTTGGGAGTGGTTTGGTGACTCCCACAGCATGACAGCACGTTACCAGATGGGGTCCTAGAGAAAGAGGAAACTTACAGAGACGTAGCTGGTCCCCCATATGCCCACCAACTCTACACTGTATGTTTTGAATTTAATTTTTCCAGTTTAACGTGTCCATAAAGTACCTTACATGTGGCTATTTCACATTTTTTAAACTTCCAGGAAGACAGTGAATTTTTCCATGAATTTGTGACCTGAATTTCCTCTTGTATAAAATATCTGTTTAACTCCTTTGACCTTTTGAAGCGGATATTCTGTATTAGGGCAGCTCTTCAGACCTGCGGATGAAGAGCTGCTGTCAGGACTGGTGGGGCTGGAAACACCCTGATCCCATCCAGTCATTATGTTGGGAACTGTTGAGTGATTATAGATTTGACTTTAACCAGCACAAACCCCTCTGCAAGCTGATGGGTATTAGCCCCTGCTTTCTGGAGACTCATCAGTATCCAAGGTACCAGGCTGTGTACTGAGCATTTTACCTGTATTGTCTCTTTTTAATGCCCTGGGAATGTTTATGCATGGCTGCTCTGATTATCTCCATCTTGCAGATGGGGAAATGGAGGCTCAGAGAGGTTAGCTTTCTGTCTTTTTAAAAAAAGATTTATTTATTTAAAAAATTTTTTGGCTGCCCTGCACAGCTTGTGGGACTTAGTTCCCTGACCAGAGATCAAACCCTGGTTCCAGGCAGTGAAAGCGCCGAATCCTAACCACTGGAGTGCCAGGGAATCCCCACGTTTCTGTCTTTAAAGTCAAAATCTAGGTGATGGTGTTGTCAGACTCAGGGCCAGGTCTCTCTGATTCCTCACCCCGTGCTTGTTCCCATTTTGCTCTCCTGCCTCCTGATGGGGAAACTGAGGCCCAAAGAGGCGAGATGCAGAGCCCACCTCCTTCACCTGGGGCACCTGCCTCAGCTACGTTCACCATGGACCTCTTCCTAGTGAGAGCTCCTTTTAAGGAGAAATGCTTTTTATTAAAATACAGTGTGAATTGTTGCCTTTTGATAATTAAAAAAAAAAACCAGTTTTCTTGAGATATAATTCACACACCATATAAATCACACACTCAAAGTACACAATTCAGTGATTTTTGGTAGAGTTGTGTAATTGTCCTTTTGATGGTTTATATATATATATATATACACATATATATTTATTTTAACTTGAGGTATAGTTGATGTACAATATTATACATTTCAGGTATATGGCATGGTGACTCACAATTTTTAAAGGTTATAGGTTATCTTTTGATGATTTTAAAATGTAATCATTCCAGTTTGTAGTGTGTCTGCCAGTTTCTGTCTCCTCCCTGATCATACTTTTCTCCAATATTCTTCCTTCCTTCCCTTGTTCTCCTGCCTTGGATTAAGCCCTTATGATGCACTGGGCTCCAGGCTGAGACTTAAAAACAAATTTTTTTCAATAGACTCTTTTTTAGAGCGATTTTAGATTCAGAGCAAAATTGAGCAGAAGGTACAGACAGCTCTCCTGTATCCCCTGTCCCTCCACGTGCACAGCCTCCCCCACTGTCAACATCCCTCACCAGATGGTACATTTGCTACAACTGATGAACCCACTCTGACACATGACTGTCACCCGAAGGCCAGAGTTTACATTCAGATTTAGGCTGAGACCTCTCAGGCTCCGTTTCATTCAGTCCTCATTGCACGGCCCTGCCTGGGCTGTCATTGTGATTATGACGCCCATTTTACAGATGAGGAAGTGGAGGCCCAGGGGAGTTATGTGCCTTACACAAGGTCACACAGCCAGTGCCTTGGTGAACTGCCTCTCTCTGCTCATGGTTCCTTTTGGGTCTTCCCTCCCTGGAGGCAGGAGCTGGTAGGGTCCCCCCCCCCCCCAGGTGTGCAGGGACCCTCAGAGGACAGAGCTGGGGCCTTGTCCCTGGTGCACCTCCCCCCAGACCTGCCTCAGCCATCGGGGTGAAACACTGTGCGTCTTCTTGCACCGCCCCTCTCTCTAGATTCCCTGGAAGAAAGCCGGGGGCTCTCCCCTCGTGGAGACGTGGAGATCAGCAAAGCAGCCCGGAGTCCCCGGGGAGACACCGAGGCCCCCGTCAACTGCAGCTCCTGCCCGGGGCCCCCAGCGGAGTCGCCTCAAAGGCCAGTGCTCCAGCTCCTCCAGCTCCTCCTAAGAACAAACCTGTCTAACATGCAGACTTTACCCGCGAGGCCCTCAGGAGCCCAGGCCTCACCTGAACCCCCTTTGGGGCCAGGGGGCACGTTCCCAGGAGAGCCTGGGGCCTCCTGGACCCCTCAGCCCCCATCAGGGCCTTCGATCCCTCCGGGAGCCTCATCTCTACCTCCGGCCTCTCCCGGGGCTCCTGAGCCACCTTCTGTTACTCCAGAGTCCTTGTCGTCAGCCTCTGGGGCCCACACAGCATCCAGACGGCCTTCTCTGCCTGCCACCATCCCTCATGGAGCCTCAGCCCTTTCCATGATGGGCCCCAGGTCCTCAGAGACCCCCATCACCGTCCTCAGGCCTCGCAGACTCTCTCTGGCCACCTCCAGACTCTCTGCAGCCCTTGCAGCCACGGCCAGCCCCGGCCCCCAGCAGCCCACCACGGGGACCTCACAGGAGGAGGAGTCCACAGTTTAAGCAGGCCTCCATTTCTGGGCCGTGCCTGGGAGACGCCGGACAGAGAAGACTCTGCCAGTAGCCCTGGGAGCTTGCAGGGCGGCTCTGGGGGCCAATGAGGCTGCTGACTCCAGCAGGACTCCTGATGGGGATGGAAAACCCTCAGGGCCTGATGTAGCCTTGTTCCCAAGAAGCAAGTGGGATGTGTTGTGAGAATCCAGTAACGTGTTCCCCATGGTCAGCATCCTCCCTGGACCACATGGCCCACCTATCTTTTGAGAAAGGTTGGGACAGCTGAGGCCCCCTTCTGGAGGAGGAGGGTCTGAGGGGCCTGGGATTCCACTAGGATTGTGCCACCAGCCATCATGTGTCCTCACCTGAGGTTTCCTGATTAAAATCTGTCTCGGTCTCCCCCAGGCTGCCCTGCTCATTCACTTCTTGCCTTTGGAAAGGTGGGAAAACGTCACTGCAAGCCCACAGGTGAACTAGGACCCACCTCAACTCCCAGCTTGGGAGAAAAGCCTGCACGGACCTGGGGCTAGATTGGGAGGGGTCTTAGGTCAGCACCTGGTGGCGTTTGATGCTGGAAGACTTCTAAAGTCGGGAGGAGGGACTTCCCTGGTGGTCCAGTGGGTAAGACTCTGCACTCCCAGTGCAGGGGCCTGGGTTTGATTCCTGGTCAGGGAACTAGATCCTGCATGCATGCTGCAACTAAGAGCTCACATGCCACAACTAAAGATTCCATGTGCCACAGCTAAAGATCCGACGTGCCACAATTAAGACCTGATGCAGCCAAATAAATAAATCAATAAATAAACATTAACAATAAAATAAAGTGGGGAGAAAAGATGGATGGAGAGGGCTTTGCGGGTTGGATTCCCTGGGAGGGAACCTCTGAGATGCAACAGTAGGCAGGTGGGGTCTTAGGGCCTGTGCTCAACTTTAACATCTGTGGGCACCAGGGAGGGGAGCAGGAGGCAGGGGTGGGGCTAGGAGGTGCCAAGGTCTCAGCCAACCCCCTGTGGAGCTCTGAGGCTGGTGTGGCCTTCAGAGTCGTCCTGAGTTGGGACAAGGGGACAGGGCTTTGTGGTCCCATATTGGCCAGCAATTCTACCTGCGGGGGCCACCCCAGGAAAGGGGCGTCAGCCAAGGCAGTTCCCTCCGATGGCTGGTGGCTGAGAGCTGTCAGCCAACAACCTTCCCTGCAGCTGGGGGAGTAAATGTGTCCGTCCTGAAGAGGCCATCTGGGTGGTGCAGCCCAGCTTCCATGACAGCTGGAAAGAGGACAGTGCTAGCACTGATGGGAGGAAGTGAGATAGGTGTGTAAGACAGAGAACTGTGCTGTCACCAAGTCACCAACTTGCTGCCCCTGAAACCCAAGGGCCTGCAGAATAACCTGCAGCCCCCAGTGTACAGACCTCACCAACACTGGCCCAGGCCACCCTCCCCTTGGCTCTTCTCTGTCCTGCTGCCCACCATGTATTCCAGGGGGAGTGTCCCCAGTGGGTACTGGCTGCAAAGGCCATCTGGGATATCCAGCCCAGATGTTAGTGTACGGAGGGGTCCTAATCCGACCAGGATGGCAGGGGTGATGAACTTGGAATTAGGAGCATGAAAACCAAAGACGTTAGGGATGCAAAGGACTTAGAGACCATCTTACTTAGAGACCAGTAGAACACAAACGATGTGGTTGAATGAGGTCTGGGGTGCCCCATGATACCCAGGTTTGAGCCCTACTTGCTGTGACTAGCCGTGGGACCTTAGGTCTTGGCTCCCACATCTGTATAATGGGATCACAGTGGTCCTACTCCATGGAGTTGAGACAGTGGCATGTGGTACAGACTCCGTTAAGTCTCGGTGCTTTGTGCTTGTGACCTTGTGCAGCCCGCCCAGCTTTGCGATGCTGCCTGGGATCTGATTTCAGGATGAGAGTGTAGAACACTGGCTGCCTCGACTTCTCAAACAAGCCATATGTCAGCATAGTAGAGACTCAAAGTCAGTGCCAATGTTCTCAACACTATCCCTCTATTCAATAAAGGGTGCAATTCAAGTTTTAGCACTAGCCTTCCCTCTTCATAGAACTCAAGTAATTGGTGTTCATTTCGAACATTAAAAAAAAGATTGGGGCGGTGTGTGTGTGTGTGTGTGTGGGGGGTGGTTCCTTGGTGGCCTAGTGGTTAGGACTCTGCACTTTCACTGCTGTCACCCAGGTTCAATTCCTAATCGGGGAACTGAGATCCCACAAGCTGCACAGCACAGCCAAAAAAAGGAAAAAAGGCTGAGGAGTTGGGGGTGGGAGGATAGCTGTAAACACTTCCCTCAAGTTGGCCCAAGTATAAAAACATGGTCATCTGAGACACCCCCATCCCCCACTTACAGCTGAGACCACAGAGGCCCAGAGAGGTCAGGAGAGTGTCTGAAGGTTGCACAGGTTAGGAAGGCGGGGCTGGGAGGAGGGCTCTGGGCTTCTGACTCCCAGTCTGGGCTTTCTTCCTTCATGTCACATTTGGCTGACTTGTTCCGTTCGAGTTTCAAAGAGACAGTTGACAGCTGCAGTTTATTCAAGGGTGCCATGACCACCTTATATATATATATTTTAATTTTATTTATTTGGTTACACTGGGTCTTGGTTGCGGCTTGCGGGCTCCTTAGCTGTGGCATGCGAACTCTTAGTTGCAGCATGCATGTAGGATCTAGTTCCCTGAGCAGGGATGGAACCCAGGCCTCCTGCATTGGGAGCGCGGAGACTTAACAATTGCGCCACCAGGGAAATCCCGAATGCCTTATCTCAGTTTGAGCTCTGCAAGAGCAGACCTGGAGAAAGAGATCTGGGTAAGAGTGGCTACCCTGGAGGTGATCCCAGGGAGCACGGTGAGGGAGGGGGAAGGGAGACAGAGAAGGGAAGAAAGCCAATCAACTCTCATTAAAGATCAGGCCACTGCCATGGGCAACTGGAACCCTGTCTCCCTTCGAACCCTCTGGGAGATCATGTAGCACAGGCCACGGAATTGTCTGAGGATGCCACTCTTGCTCCTGGGCTCCTGTCAGCTCTCCAGCATGTCCAGCTGACCCTACCCAAGGATCACACCTGCCTGCTGTTTGCTTGCTCCAGGCATAAGAAGACCTGGGGGGTTGGTGGTGGGGGGAGGAGGTGCAGGAGCTGCCGACAGAGCACCGCCCCCCAGGGCTCTCATCACCCATACTGTGGTCAATACAGGACCCCTGTGGGGGGAGCTCAGAGCTCTCCTTCTTCCCTTCTCCCCACCCCCCTGACCCCCCACCCCCACCTCGTGGGTAGGCAGTGCCATTGTGACATGTTGGGAGACCTTGGTGGGACCCAACTGGGTAAGAACATGGTCTGCCTGCAATTAGCCCCAGTATGACGCCCCCTGCCCAGGGCTGGCTGGCACCAGGAGGCTGGAGGACCACCTTCAAGACTCCAGGTGGGCACAGAGTGCTTTCTTTTTTTTGCCATGCCACTTGGCTTGTGGGATCTTAGTTCCCTGACCAGGGATCGAATCTGGGTTCACGGCAGTGAAAGCACCGAGCCCTAACCACTGGACTGCCAGGGAACTCCTGGGCACAGAGTGCTTTTAATGAAGGGATGAGCTGGTCTGAATTCTCAGCACCCCGGGCTCCAACAAGAAGGGGTGTGTGGGGGGTGGGGTGGGGAGTGTTTGTTCTTGGGTGAGTACACCCTGCATTTTCCATTACCTAGGAGTCCACATGTCGGGTTCTGAGAAGCAGTAGCAGAGGGGGAGGGTGGGCTGGAGCCTCTTCCACAGGGTCCGTTTCACTGGCCCTAGGGAATTCCCCAAGGGCCAAATGATCAGACCCCGTTCCAGATGCATGCTTTTGGAGTTTATTAGATAAGCGGGCTTGAGGACATACCATAGTAGGTTTCAAATTAGGATAAACTTTCAGAGGTTTAAAAATGCCTTTCATTAACTTATTTTGACTGTGTGGTAATCCACATCATTAGAAATAAAAATACGTAAAATTGTATTCAGTGAGGAGTCTCCCCATCCCTACCTCCACCTAGGCCCCCTGCTTCCCACCCCACCCCTTTTGTGGCGTCTGGCTCTTGGGCACCCTTTCTGTTTCTTTATGTGTATGCAAGCAAACCTTATTTTCTTTATAAGCCAAAGATAGAATAGTATAGGCTCTGTTATCACCTGGGTTTCAGTTTGTTTGTGTTTTTTCACCTAACACTGTCTTCTCAAGATCTTTCCGTCCCAGTCTGCAGCGAGCATCCTCATTTCTTTGCTTTGAACAGCTGCACAGCGGCTCCTGTGTGCACATAGCAGCATTTAACCATCCCCTGGGAGCGGACGTTCGGGTTGTTTCAGATCTTGCTCTTACAAATGATGCTGCGAAGAATAACCTCGGCCTTACATCATTTTGCACGTGTGCAAGTCTGTCTTTAAGATAAATTCCCAGAAGTCAAGTTACTGGGCCAAAAGTTATGCCCATTTCTCATTTTGATGGATAGTGCCAAGTGGCACGCCTTAGGGGTTGTAGCAACGGATGCTCCCACAAGTGATGCGCGGGAATCTGCGTTCGGGAGGGCCTGGATTCCACAGATCAGAGCAGAGACCTATGAGATGAAAATAACACTCCTGGGGAATTCCCTGATGGCCCAGTGGTTAGGACTCGGTGCTCTCACTACCGTGGGCACGGGTTCGATCCCTGGTTGGGGAACTAAGATCCTGTACACTGCGTGAGGCAGCAAAAAAAAAAAAAAAGAAAAAAGAAAAAGAAAGAAAAGAAAAAGCAAACACCTCCTGGACAAGTATGGGGGGAAAGATGGATTGAGCTAGCTTGGACCCCTGAGGCCCTCAGGAAATGGGGAAAGATGGATGGGGAAGAGGACTGAGACCATAGAAAAGGAATGTGAATCCATCTTATCTTGTGGAGTGAAGTGTCAGATCAGGTATGTTAGCGCAGGGTTTTCTAGTATAAATGATCTGTCTAATGGGGGGCCTTTTTAGATTCTGTCTGGACCCAGAAATCCCAGGGTGAGGGCCTGGGAGGGAGGGGCTGAGCTGCAGCTGCTGGGGCTGAGAAGGGGGAACACGGGGAGGGGGTTGGGGCCAGGAGCAGGAGAACAGGAAGGGTCTGGGGAGACCTGGCTGCATCCCTGGAGCCTAGAATACTGCCTGGGGGCATAGGAGGTACTCGGGAAATAGAAACACAAACACAGCAAAGAGCCAGGATGCCGTGAAATTCATCCCCAGAAGCCTGAGAATTCACCTGTTTGTCCCATGACCAAATATGGCTGGGACAGAATGTAGGTGGGGGGTTGAGAGTGGACCCATCTTTACGCTTAACCATGGCCTCTCTCAAAACAGATCCACTCTCTCATCTTATTCTAATTGTTTCCTTTCAAAAAATTATCTTGCGGGAATTCCCTGGCCATCCAGTGGTTAGGACCCCGTGTTTTCACTGCTGAGGAGGCAGGTTCGATCCCTGATTGGGGAACTAAGACCCCACAAGCCATGCAGTGCGGCCAGAAAAAAAATTTTCTTGAATTCATCATTCGGTTGACAAATATTTATTGAGCACTTTCAACGTGCCAGGCTCTGCTCCTGCTGCTGCAGCTTCAACAGGAAATGATCACAGTCTCTGCCTCGGTGCATCTGACGCAAGCACTCCCACTAAGGCGTCATCCCCAGCTGTGACCAGTGCCATAAAGGAAAGGAGGGCCTCGCCCTGTGAGAGGGTTGTCAGGGAGGGCTTTGCTGGGAAGTGATGTGTAAGCTGACACCTGCAGGAGGCTAGGAGTTAGCAGGTCAAGAAAAAAGGGAACAGCAAGCAAAGGGAACAGTGTGTGCAAAGGCCTGGAGGTGGGGAAGAACTTGGGTATTTGTGGAGGTGGGAGCTCAGGGTAAGAGGGATCAAGGTGAGACAGGGAAAGTCCATGGGGACCAGAGCATGTAGGGCCTGGAAGCCACGCCGAAGATATATTGTCTTATTCCAAGTGCAATTGCAGAGCATTGATGAAACGTTTGAAGCAAGGGAGGGATGTGATCAAATTTACGTTTTAAAAAGATTGTGTACAACTTCCCTGGTGGCACAGTGGTTAAGAATTCGCCTGCCAATGCAGGGGACACGGGTTTAATCCCTGGTCTGGGAAGATCCCACATGCCGCAGAGCAACTAAGCCCATGTGCCACAACTGCTGAAGACCGTGCACCTAGAGCCCGTGCTCAGCAGTGAAGAGGAGCCCCCACTCGCCACAACTAGAGAAAGCCTGTGTACAGCAACAAAGACCCAATGCAGCCAAAAAAGAAAAAAAAAAGACTATGTAGCTGTGGAAAATGGGGCTAGAAAGTGTATAAGTGACACTGGGGGGACCTGGAGCACTGGCTGGGAGAGCTCACCTCACCCCTTCGTTGACACTAACATCTTGTATTTTACGTGATGAATTATAAATTGGGGGATGATGTGACAAGAGTTCCCAAAGCCGTGTTGTTGTGGGCACCCCCCAGCAGGGAGGCCCAGCTCACGAGCGCTCAGGCTGGTGTCTCCAGCAGAAGCAGGAGCTGTGGGAATTTTTCCAACGTGCACGCGGAGGAGCACAGGACTCCAAAAGGTTCACCAGCAAATGAGGAACTGGGAACAAGCTGAGCTGAGTCAAGGTGAAACAGATCACTTTGCAGCAGGAGTTCTCAGAGCCTTTGATTGGGAATCATGCCTTGTGAACCTCGAAGAAGGGTCTAGAAGGCAGCCGGTTCCATACTTATTTTGAAACTTTTCATTGAACATTTTGCTACTAAAACCCATTCTGAGAAATGCTGCTCTAGATATTTCCTGGATGCTTTTCGAGGGCAGATTTGCTCACAGCGTGTCAGCTCCCTCAACCACTCCTTGCGGAATGGAAAACCATCCTCTTTCAGTCACGGATAGAGAAATGGATCAGATCAGTGTCCTGTACCCAGAGAGTTGAGGGGCTCCCAAGGGTTAGTCTGCATCAACCAGCTCATCACAGAACAGCCTGGTAGATTTTGGGGTGTCAGCTTCTCTCACTGCTCTGGCTCATGTCTCACAGTTATTTCCGCCCTGCCTGGCCTGTGTAGGAATGTCAGTGGGCACTTCTCCTTAATCTTTTTTCCCTTTCTCACTATCTCTTCTGGGCTTTGGGAAAAGTAAGAAGTTACTCCTTCAACCAAGAACTCAGGTGCTGTCTCCTATGAGGAGGCAACGGGCCTCCTGGCATTTCTGGTCCCCAAGTCTTTATGTGATGCTCTCAGCCAGCCCAGCCGAGGTCTGTTCATCCTCCCGGCTCTGTTACAAAGCCTGTGCTGTCACTGTCACGGTGTTTGGTGCTGTCCAAATGGATGTAATCAATTCTCTCCCCCGGTGCCCTGGTGTTCTGACCCCAGTGATGTAAAGGGGAACCTTGACAAAGAGAAGCAACCCCACAAAGCATTTTCCAGAAGGTTATGATTTATTCTATGTTATTGGTGTAACAGGGAACAGGGCCAAGATTCCACCTCCACAATCCCAGAGGAAGAACAATCAGGAGAATTATCTACATCGAAGATGGGGGACAGAACTAGGACGGGATCTTCCTGGGAAGTGGCTGGAAAGACTTGGGCTCAGGCCACGGGAGCCAGGCCGACTTTGTTGTTGGCCCTGTCAAAGACGGTGTAGTACTGGCGGATGAAGACGTCACCCAGGATCCAGAGCTCTCCGGAGGAGGTGGAGACATCCATGCCCTCGAATCCGCTGAAGCAGGTATCGTCGCTCTGTAGGAAAGGAGAATAAAACTGGAGCTGGGACACAGACCCAGCAGGGACAGGCACCGGGGCGTGAGCATCCAGGGCCGTGGTCCGCTGCCAGGCACGTGCAAGGAGGAGCTTCCTGGCTCGTGCCTGGGGACTTGGCTCTTCCTGGCCTGGGGTCTGCCTGTGTAAGCCGCTTACTGCACTCTTGGTTTCCAGGGATTACCAGATATTATCCAGTGTTTCTGGCAGATGCACACACCCTGACGTCAGCATCGCAGCTAAGGGATTTAGGGAGAACTCAGCTGCCGGGAAGGAGTTTGGAAGCCCCGGTGACACAGCCTTTTCTCATTATTCTGATCCCGACCAGTGGCAAACCTGATCAGCTGTTAGTCCTTTACATTCACTAAGTCACTGGGCCAGCAACCTTGGGTGCGTATTAGAATCACCTGCGGAGCTTTGATCCTCTGCACCCCTCCCCTCCCCCCCACCATGGTTCAGGCCCCATCCCCTCCTAATTAATCAGCATCCCTGGTTGGGGGGGGGGCTTGGCTTCCGTACTTCTTGCTGAATAACATCGACCCACTGGGCAAAACTAGTTTTTCATCGGCATTGTAATTGAAGGCAGAATTTTCCTGTGGCTCATCTAACGACAGATTTATTATTTGGTAGAGACAGTAGGAGTGTTATAAGCTCTGACCCTATGGAAGCTGTGATTCCATTTGCCCAACCCTTTGTAGCTTTGATGTGGCCAGTCTCGCGTGATACCCTAACCACCCCCTGAGCATGGGGAAGGCTCTAGCTTTTAGATGAGGAAACTGAGGCTAAGGAAGGTTGTAACTTGCTCAGAATCCATGGGCTAGTAATTGAGACCCAGAGCTTGGACTCTGGTGTCCAACTAAAAATCTTCTTTTCACGCCATCAGCCTTTGCTTTGCTTTTCCCCCCGGGGGTGTTGCATCTCAATCCTCATTAATGCATTTATTTTTGATGTATTCTTTTTCTCCAGCGGCTGTCCAGAGCAGATGTTAGCTCCAGATTGTGGAAGTGCACTTGCCCTTGTGCCAAGGGAGGTATGTGGCCACATTCTGTGTGGGTACATCTAGGGTGAAGGCTCAGAGCCCCCTTACCTCCAGGATGTAGGCACTGGGGGGAACAGGGTACTGGACACCGTTGATGGTGAAGATGATGTCAGGCAGGCTGTCAATGGAGGAGCAGCTGACCATCATCTGGAAGGAGTGAGGATTAGAAGGGCTTTCATTCCTCCTGTGTAGCAGATCCACCACTTGGGTCTAGAACGGGGCAATCAGGGCTGGACTTACTTCACCAGAGGAATCCTCGCTGGCTCCAATGTAGCTCTGGATGTTGGAGATGGCACTGGTTGGGCCAGTCAGCAGAGAGGTACCGGTGTCAACAATGGCCTGGCAGCCATCGCTACAAGCGATGGACTCTCCATTCATGGTGATGCTGAGGATGAGATGCAAGTCAGGGTCCCCTGAGCCCCTAGGGGCACATCTCCCAAGGAGGAACCAGGTGACCGTGGAGGATCCCTCTTCCCCAGCCATTGGCCAGTGCATAAAATTTCAGCTTCTCTTGTTCACACACATTCATTCAATGCATTCATGTATTCCATGAATATTTACTGAGTGCCTACTCTGTGTCAGGGACAGGAGATGCAAAGCCGAACAAGATGGGTGCATGGTTTCCGGCTGCAGGGAGCTTCCGCTCAAGTTGGAAAGATAAGTTATGATCAAGGAGGAGGAGAATGAGCAGGGCACATGGCAGGGGAACAGGAACACAAGCCAGGGTGAGGGTGGTGGTGTGGAGCACCAGGGAAGGCTTCTCAGAGAGGCAGATACCCAGAGGTTGCTGGGAGGTGAGGAGATGGAGGAGGACATCACAGGTAGAGGGGACAGAGGGTGGGAAGTGACAGAGACACTGGAGTGATGGCCAGGTAAGTCCAGCCCTGACTGCCCTGTTCCAGACCCAAGGGGAGCAGGGGCGGGAGTTGGAGGAACTGATGTGGTTTTAGCATGGCTGAGGCAGACGAAGGGTGACCGGTGTGTCCTAGTTTGCCTAGGACTGTCTTGGTTTTAGTACTGAAAGGCTGGCATCCCAGGAAACTGCTCACTCCTGAGCAAACCTGGGCAATGGGTCACCCTAACAGGCCAGCTTGGGGCAGAACAGCCAGAGGATGAAGCTGCCTGGGGTCAGACAGGCTTTGAAGGGGAAAGTGGGAGGAAATGGTTTGAAACAACTTCTCTGCCATTTTGCCCTGACCCTAGACCAAAAGTGACAGTCTTCCTAAACGCCGAGATGTATGGACAGGGTGGTGGGGGTGGTCCTCCACTCTCCCCAGGGATGCTGGTAGACTGTCCTGCCTCCTTGATCAGAAGGGAGGTGGCTCTCTCATCCTTGCTGAGTGTCGGGGGGTCCCTGACAGCGCTCTTCCTCCAGTGACGTGCTCTTCTCAGGGTCTCTCTGGCTCGGCCCAATTTCCACCTTCTCTCCTGGATCACATTTCCCTGTGCTGACTGTTCCAGGGGGATCCTGGAATTCTTAGTTAACTACGAGTCTGTAAAAAAATGGGGTCTGGGGCCCATGCCAGGATATTGCCCATCCACAGTGACCTCACCTGTCCACGGTGATCTGCCAATATCCCTGAACAGAAACAGGCACCCAGTTCAGGCTTCCCGTGTAGTAAGAAGAATCGGTGCCACCGAACTGCACGACGCTGCCGCTTTCCTCATTGCTGTGGAAGGTGAAGGGGAAAAGGCAGGAATGAATTCATTCATTCATTCATTCACTCACTCATCCAACTGAAGACATAAGCTGCGAGCATTCTAAGAACTACTCTTGATTGGACTCGTGCTGGTTCCAGGAGCCATGCAGAGTGTGTGACCCACAGGGTTTCCTGTACTCCTCACACCAAGATCCACACCGTGGTCACTATTATTATTATTATTTCTATTTTACAGTGAGGAAACTGAGGCTCAGAGAGCTGAGGCCACGTCCCCAAGGTCAGACAGCTGAGGGGTTGCAAACCGCGATGAGAACCTGGGTCTTTACGGCTCCAAAGTGCTGTGTGGTTTCCACCACATACTCAGTCTCGTTGCTGTGGCGACCTCAGGAGAAATGAATGAATGACAGTGTCTGCTCTTAAGGCTTTGAAAGGGTAGTTCATGGCTTGCCAATGTCTAGAGGTGGTTTTGATGGCCGTGATTGGGTGGGGGTTGGGGGAGCCACTGGCGTCTAGTATAGGGAGGCTGCCAAACATCTCAGGACACCCCCCAACAGCAATGAATCACCTGGTCCAAAAGTGTCAATAGTGCTAAGATTGAGAAACTCTAATCAAGTTGGTATCTAAGTGCCCGTTAAGGCAGATTATGTTTAAGAGCTGAAACTTGAATGCTAAGTGGCCAAGAGGAAAAAAGGATAAAAGGGCCCTGGTTACTGGACTATTCATTGTCTAAATCTCTGCTGTTTCTGGTTAGATAGGGAATCAAATGTAGATGACGATAAGAAATTAATCACCGAAGAACTGGTCACAGACAGAATGTGACTCCACTCACCTAACCCCACCCCGCCTTTCCTGTAAACATCTGACAGTACCTGTGACACAAGATTATAGCAGAAGAGTCAATAACTAAAAAAAAAAAAAGCACATCAATGGTGACAAGTCACTTCAAAAGAGAAGGATGTGTCAGAGGTAGGTCGAGTGTCTTGGGAAAGTGAATGACACACCCTCAGAAATTCTGGCATAAACTTCTAGTCACCCAAAACCAACACTTGGTTATTCCTTATTCTTAGAATTAACTCACAGTCACACCTGGAACATAGATTTTGTTAACTAATAAAAGACACTTGCTTTCATCATTTATAAGTTTCACTGGTCAAGATGTAAATCCCAATCAAATCTTCTTTTCATTTTTTTGCTGTGGACTTTTGGCCCCAGTTTTAAGTGGATTCGCTTTAAATGGTGGTCTTCTGGAGAGCAAATGGCTAATGGTATATTTGACTTGTGTAAGGCAAGGTGACAAAGACTCTCTCCAGTAAAATAAGATGAATGAAAATGGTTCGTCAGAGAGGAATTTGGCACCATTCTCTCCAAAGATATACCTCTTGAGCCTTAGACATTGACCTTTCCAATCTCCTGCTTGCCAAGATTCTCTCCAGCCCACCTGGACCAGGTGACCGTGACCTCCTTGCCTAACTTACCTGCTCAGGTAGACGGAGAAGAGGTCTTGGGAAACCAGACCCTGGTCCCATATGTTGTCAAAGACAGGAGTGGCCCCGGAGGAGGAGATGCTGGGGTAAGCCAGACCCAGGATGCCGTCGAAGGGAGCGTAGTACAGGAAGGAGCCGGGCTCTGTCTCGCTCAGGCCAAAGATCTGGTTGGTGTCTGAGATGCCTCCAACCTGGGTGGGGGAGCAAGGCATTCATAATCAGCTTGTGCTGGCTGAGCACTGTGGGGTGCCAGCCCTGTGCCAGAGCATCCCTGGTTCATTTCGTGTAGGACTTGGCTTCTGGTGCATCAGGCTGGAAGGAGGGGAGAGGGGTTATCCCTGGGAATGCTTGTTATTCCATGGGAAGTAACAGTCGAGGCTGATCTCCAGATGGCCACTGTCTGCGACTTGGTGTGAGAATTTTCTGCGGAACAGATGGTCACCGTGTGTGTGTGTTTCTGAAGATCGGATGCAAAGCAGACCCCAGACCCCTGTGGTGCCCTGGAAAGTGGGGGGGGGGGGTGTTTGTGGAGCTTTTGTGACTCAAGGGGGGCTGTGGGTTGTGGGGAGGAGGAAGAAGAGGAGGTGCTAAGAGAGAACCCAGGCCTTTTTTGCCTTCTCGCCGCCCCCTCCATTGCATGCAACGTGGGTGGCGCTGAGGTTGGCTTCTGATCCAGGCACCCCACCCCCTTACCACTGCTGTTCTCCCCCGCCCCTGCCTCCCCCCAACTGCTAGAAATGTCTGTGGTATCTCTGCCCCTTTCCGCATGCCCCAATCAGGTTACTTTTGGGATCACCAAAACCCGTACTGCTTGAAAGAGCTGGTTCCGGGGACGGAAGCTGGCCCCAGGGCTGGGCAGGATGAGGTGGCTGGCCAGTGGGTGCTCACCTGGACTGTGTCATATCCGAGGATGCCCGTCATGCTGCCGGTACCGTAGGTGATGGAGAGTGTCTCACTGGTGCTCTCGAAGGTGGAGGAATCCTCAGGGTTGAAGAGGTTGTGGTTGGCTGCAAGGGCAAGAAAAGACATCGTCAAACTCCAAAAGCTGAGCCAGAGTCATGGGCCAGGGGTGTCTTCCCGGGGTGGGTGCCTTGGTTCTGGGTGGGGCTTTGGAGGAGAAAGTTAGCTTTTTCTTTAGACCTTGGAGCCCATGTGTTCCCAGTTTCCATTCCTGTCTGATTGGACCAATTGGGACCATCTCATCGATGGAAGGTCCTCCCAAGGACCCCCCAGGCTGCCCGTGGGGATGTGCACGCTCACACTCTCTCTTCCATTGGACTGAACTTCCTGAGGGCTGGAACCACGTGTAATTCACCCCTTCATCCCCCAGGGCACCTAACCGAGTGCCTGGCACCTGGTGGGTGCTCAGTGAATGCCTGCTGAGTGGAACCTTGACTGACTCCAGCAGGCTTGAAATCGGACCTATTTGAGGCCCCTGAGCATTCAGGGCTCCTAGGTGACTTGGTGCTGGGGACCTGGAGAGCGCAGGGGGGGCACTCACTGCAGGCATAACTGGAGCAGTAGACGGAGGGCACCCACAGGTTGGAGGAGCCAGTGTCAAAGATGACGGTGAAGTCCTGAGCGGGGGTTCCGATGCTGATGGTGCCGAAGTACTCCGTCTGCCAGGGTGGGGACAGCATAGCGCAGTGACTGGGGGCTCCCCAGTCTGGCCTCCCCGGGGACAGTCTCTGGGTCATCTCGGCCACCTCCCACCTTCCCCTGCACTGGCCTTCTTGCCTTTGTCTCTCTATCCAGAGTATCCATCCTTCGAGGCCCAGCCTGGTCTCCCCTCCTCCTTGAAGTCTTCCCCGATTGCTCTGTTACCCTCTGACTTTTCTAAGCCTCATTAACACCCAACAATAATCTGCTGTCCCCTCTTGCCTTGAATGTCATAGTCTTGCCATCCTAGAGAATGCACTCTTGAATAGGGGTGGAACCTTACAGCACCCGGCAGAGTAAATGCTTAAGCGCTTTTTCATTCAATTGTTGGAGGAGAGGTAAACAAGTCACCTAAAGGTGGGGACCCCTTGAGATATCTTATTCCTAAACCTAGGTACATATAGTGGGTTTCAAGAAAGGGTGTCCTCAGGATTTTATTCTTAGTGGCAGCAGTTTCTCCCTTACCAGCTGTGTCCCAGCCACGCTGATGTGGCTCTCCTTCAATGACCAGCTCATTCCCGTCCCAGGGCCTTTGCACTTGCTATTCCTTGAGCTAGGAAAATATTTATTCTAGATCTTTCCTTGGCTGGCTCCTTCTCATCGATCCTTCATTGCTCTAGTCAAATGTCACCTCCACCAAGAGGCCCTCCCTGACTACTTTATCTAACTTTGCCTCTGCCCCATTCTTCTTCTTCCCCGTACTCTAATTAATTAATTTTTCTTTGTGGCACTTGTCATTACCTGGAATTATCTTACATCCTTCTTTACTTGTCTCTTATTTGTCTTGCCCCCTAGAATATAAGCTCCAGGATCTTTGCTTAGTCACCATTGTTTCCCCAGCTCCTGACAGAGGACCTCTGGCACAGGGTAGGCGTTTCGTAAATATTTGTTAAGTGAACAAATGGGCTAACTTTATCAGGCTTTTACCAAGCTCTTACCAAGGGCCAGGCCCTGTGCTAAGGACTCAAAACAACCCCCCCCCCCCGCAAAACCTACATTATTGCGTGACTTACTCAAAACAGCCCTCTGATGGCAGATAGTAATGGTTCTGTCTTATGGACGAGGAAGCTGAGTCTCACTCAGGGAATTTAAATGACTTGCCCAAGGTCCCATGGCTTGGAAGCTTTAGACCCTAGATTTTGCTCCAGGTCTGGCAAATTTCACAGGCTAAGCTTCTAATGACGGGTGACATTGCTTCATAACCTTGGCTTTCACACAGGGGACATACAGTACCTACTGAAGGGCAAGGCCATTGGGTCACGAAGAGTCAGAGTGATCTTCCTGAAACTCCAATCTGATCTTGTCAACCCCCCCCTAGTTAAGATGATTCAGTGGCAATTAGGATGCAGACCCTTGTCCCAGACTGGTCTTTCTCCACCCGCCGACCCCCACGGACCTTGCTTTGAAAATGGACACTGGCTTTCTTTCCTCAAATACACTCTGCTCCCTGCTGTCACAGGGTCAGGTGCAAGTCATCCCACTCTCTGGGGCCCTCTCCTGTCCTCTTGGAACCCCTGTTCTCTCCTCATTGCCCCAGGGAGGTGTCCCTGACCGTCACCTGCACACTCTCAGTGTGTCACCTTCACTGCGTGGCCTCTGCCTGGTTGTACTTGTCATGCTTTGTGAGCTTCACTGATTATCGTCTGTCCTTCCTATTAGACTGTGGGCTCCCTGAGGTTTGGTCACTGCTGCTTCTCTGGGCCCAGCACAGTGCCTGATACACACAAGGTGCTCCATACATGTAAGCACTGGATGAATGAATGAACGAATGAGTAGATCAGACCAACAACTCTGACTGTGAGTCTTCCTGCCCTCCCTGTACCTCTGAGATCCAGGGAGCAGATCCCTGGGTTACTGCTGCCTGGGGGCTTAGAACGCTGGCCTGTCTTCCCAGACCCCTGGGACCCCCCTCTCTCCACTGGGCCGCATCCTTGGAGCCGGCCCGCTGCCTGCCCGTGCACTCACATCCAGGTAGTTCTGAAGGGGCTCGTTGGATATCAAGGTGGCAGTCTCCTTGGGGAAGTACTTGCTGGCTGGGTTGTATTTGTGCTTCTTCAGGAAGTCCCTCAGCTTGCCATTCTCGATCAGGTTCTGCCTCAAGGACTTCTTTCTGGTGAGCGGGACCCTGTGGCGGAGCATTTGCAAACAGATGGTTTGGAGGAAGAAGAGAAATTAGGCAAGGGGCCTGCTCATGGGGTGCCATGGAGAGCCTGGAGGGAACCGAAAGCTGGCCCAAGAGCTGAAGAAGGAAGTTGAGAGGAGAGATGCTCCCGTTTTGGACACAGTGATGCAGGGAGGGTACGTCATTGCCCACAGTCACCGGGCCCAGTGCTGGGGCTGGGAACCCAACTCAGGTTGGACTGGAGGGTCTGGGCTGTTACCCGTGTCTGCTGTGCTATGTCCCCAAACGAGCAGAGAAAGGAGGCTTGGGATGGTTGAAGAGAAAGAGAGAGGAGTTGTGGGAGGGAAGAGGGAAGAGGAAAAACACGAGAGAAAAGAAAGGTAATGAGAAGGGTAGCAAAGGGATACAGCCCCTGGGAAGCTGCTCTTCGTGCAGCACGTCCCCCAGACTTACTTGTAGGAGATGCACTCGGAGAGCGCCACCAAGGTGAGCAGAAGCAGCCACTTCATGGTTCTTCCTGGCTCCCAAGTCTCCAGAGAAGGGAAGATGGGAAGGTGTACCGTAGCAGGCAGGAGCTGCTCCTTATATACAGCCCAAGTCTCGGAGCGTGGCCTTATCAGCTGCCAAACGTCACCTTTTAGGCTCACCCCAAACAGAAAGTTTCCTGATAAGATTGTCGCTGCCTGAGCCATGTTCTGGGAAGTTTCCACTTGAGTAGCTTTCCACTGTAACCACATCCTGCAGTTGGGGTGGCCCTGCAGTGAGCGAGTGGCATAGTGGCGGCTTATTTCTTAAATAATAGAATGCATCCAAACTTGACAAGTTGAATATTTTAACAAAATTGGTCCAAAATGCACTTAACAGTGAACAGATGTCAAAGGAGGTCCTGACTTGTCCCAGTGGGACAGAGAGCTGGGATTCTCGGAGAGCAGCTCTCCTTTCAAGTGGTAGGCAGTGTCCCTGGAGCTGCTGTCCTCAAGCACATTTGTAGGTTGGTGGTTGGGGACTCAGGACACATTTCCCCAAGCAAATGTTGTTAAATGGGGTTGTTGGGTGTCTAACTAGCCTTTGTGCCTTATTTTGTTCTTGCTTCTTATGGCTATTGGGCTGAGTCTTGGGAAAGTGGTGTGCGCAGTACGGTGGAAGGGGATGGAGTGGAGCGAGTGGAAGAATGCTTCCTTTCCTGGAGGAAGCAAACTTGAAACAGGCTGAGTTTGTCTTTGGAAACTGTGCCCCTCACTTTCTGGGCCCCATTCCTTTCTACTGTTCCTCTCCCACCCTCTTGGTTACTCAAAGCCTCTACCTCTGAGACCCCATCTGGGTCTGATTCCCAGGTGCTCCATGCTTAAAACGTGGCTTGAATCAGCTGTAGTAGAGCAAAGCAATCTGGGCAAATTTATACTAGGGTGTGAATGACTTAGAAAAGTTCTCTCTTTTTTTTTCTTTCTTTCTTTTTTTTCTGGGTGCACTGCACGACATGTGGGATCTTAGTTCCCTGAGCAGGGATTGAACCTGTGTCCCCCTGCAGTGGAAGCGTGGAGTGAAAATTTCTCTTCGTAAAAGAGGATGCTTTTCAATCCAGTGGATTCTTCCCTTTGTCGGGTTTACTCAGTGGGCAAAGTGAAATGAGAACTTCAATTCAGAAATTGTGGCTGAGGGGGATGTGTGGGAGGGAGGTTGCCAGTAGGTAGCGAGACCCGTCTGCAGGTCTTGTGCTGAGATCAGATTTCTTGGGCCACCCCTGGTTTTTCCAGCATCGGGAGACATAGATTCTATAAAAGCTCCAAATTTCCCCCAGCGCCTCTGGATGAGTACAGAGGGGCAGGCTGTGGGGGTCTGTTCGGGACCAGTGGTGGTTAGTACAAAGCATGCTTTCATTTCAAACTCACCTGTTGAGGCATCTTTGTTCCCCAAATGTGGATCCTTAACCCCTATTTTCCATTTTCGCATCTTTCAAAGACTGCTTCCTCTCTGCTCTCTTTTCCTCCCCCTTAAGCCTTTCTTCTTTGACCTACACCATCACCTTTGGGTGGATCTCAGCCCTTCTATGGAGGAGCTGATGGGCCTGAAGATACCTGCCTAGGTCTTGGGAGCAGCAGATGGAAAGCCTGGCTCGAGGCTCCCTCCCGGAGGGTGGGGCACGTGCTGGGGGCTTGCGGGGTCTTCACAGGCTCCTGGTGTCTCACGCTGGGCAGTGGGTACACGAGTGCTCATCGTGATTCTTTACACTTTATGTATATGTGATGCATGCATGAAACTGTTCACAATACTTTAAAAAAAATAAAAGAGGATCTGCATATTTTCCAACTTAGAAATGGAGGCAACTGAGTTTGGGTGGAGCAGGGTGAGTCAGGGAACCCTCAGGATTGAGATGTGGAGAATGAACCGTGAAGAACATTACGTATGTTTTATTCATCTTTCATCTCCCTTGGTGAGTTATATGGTGCGTCGAGTGTTCAACACAGCATTTTAATTAATCCCATGTAAGCTCGGCTCAGTCAAGAGCAACCTGGGGATGTGCTCAGAGTAGGGTCATGATTCGTAATTAGCGGTTTCTGTCGTTTGCCAGCCATTGCGGTAACTGGCACAGAATGACATCATTCACATGTTTCTGTTCCTTGGTGGTGAGGGGAGACAGGGGAGCTTAGATACACTGACCACTATTCTTAGCTCATTGTGGTAAGTGATGTTATTATCCCCATTTTACAGATGAGGAAACTGAGGCGCAGAGAAGTTGTGCCACTGGCCTGAGGTGACACAGGTAGAAGTGACTGAACAGGGGCTTGAATCCAGGTCTCTGTCACTCCCTGTGCCTGCTCCCTTATGTACCCACTGACTGAGGTGTACTGGAGGCTGTGGAAGACTCTCAGGAAGAGCCCTGGCTCCAGGGTCTGGGTTTGAATCCCAGCCCTGCCTCTGAATAAGCTGCAAGACCCAGGGCTAGTGAGCCAGTCTTTCTGAGACTCAGTTTTCTCATGAGTAAAAGGGGGATAACAGTATCACCAGTTCCATGGGATTGTTGTGACGATCAAATACAGAGCACTCACCAAGCATACACATACAGCGGCTAAAATGAAAAGTACTGATGAGGATGCTTAGTGAGCAGACCTTTTCTCTACTGCAGGTGGGAAGGCGAGATTGTATGACCACTTTGGAGAACAGTTTAGCAGTTTCTTATAAAGTCAACATACACTTACCATTTGGCCCAGAAACTCTGCATCCTGGAGTATTAACTAAGAAGAAACAAAAAACATATGTCCCCACAAAGACCTGGACCCAAATGTTTATAGCAGCTTTTTTCATAATTGCTCCAAACTGGAAACAACTCCATGTCCTTCAGCTGGTCCCTGGATAAGTGAGGAATGTATGGCCAATGATAGAAGACCATCAGCCATAGAAACAAATGAACTATAGGATGAATCTCATGTGCGTTATGTGGAGTGAAAGAGGCTGGATGCAAAGGGTACATTTGTAGGATTCTATTTATGTGACATTCTGGAAAAGGTCAAATAATGGGAACAGAAAACAGGTTAGTGGTTTCTAGGGGCTAGGGTCAGAGGAGGATACTGACTCCAAGGGGGGATGGGGGAACTTTGCGGGCTGATGGATATAGTCTATTTCTAGATTGAACACCTGAAAAGGTAAATTTCACTCAATGGCAATAGACCAGTCACACATGACCTTACAGCAGCAGAAGTGCTCGGCCAGTGATGGCCACACGGTAGGACTGAAGGCAAAACTGGGTACCAGGCTCTGCCCAAGGCTGTGGAAGCCTTGGAGGGGACACGTTGGATTCATTTCAAATAAAATGATGTAATCCCATTAAAGAAAACAAAAAAAGAAAAGAACAACCAGTAATCATCCCCACTTCTGTTTTGGTCCTTTGAACCATGATTAAAATCTGTCCACACTCCATGTCTTATGGCAGAGATGACAAGGTTGGCAGCCTGAGGCGAAGCACCAAGGAGCTGGGTGGGGACTGTGAACATTTCTCAGACCCCTGGGTGCTGGGCCATCCAGATGGGCTCTTTCATTCCATTCTGGGGTAGGGGTGACCTATGAGTGGGGTGACCAGAGTCCATCTAGAAAGGACGCTCCCCTGGGCATCCTGGAGCTGGCTTGCAGTGCTTGGAGCCTAAGATTAGGCATTGATTTGAGGGGAACAGCTTGCCTGTGGGACCCATGTGGGAATTTTGGACAGAGGAGAAATACATTTGGGAAGCAGAAGGAAGATTCCTCAGGCAGTAATCTGCAGGACCCATGCACACATTCATTCAACATGTGTTTTATTTGTACCTGCTCTGTGCTGGGTATGCATGTTCTAGTTGCTGGGGGTGCATCCACGAGGACGATGGCCATGCCTTCGAGGAGTTTGTGGTCAGGTCAAGAGAGCGCAGATGGGGAGACCCCTTTCCTTTCCACCTGGAGAGGCCTTTGGATCACACTAATGGGAAGCCCTTGGATGGGTGAAGATACTGAAGTTCGGGGAAAACTTCATTAGTGGGAGGCAGACATGGTTGGTGGTACCAATTCCCAGTATATGGCAGACTGTATGATGGTCCCCAATTATCCTCACCTCCTGATATTTGTGCCTCTTATAATCCGCTCCCCTTGAATGTATGCAGGACCTATGACTTGCTTCTTTTTTTTTAAAAAAAATTTATTTATTTATTTGGCTGCTCTGGGTCTTTGTTGTGGCATGCGGGATCTTCGTTGTGGCATGCAGCATCTTTAGTTACGGCATGTGGGATCTAGTTCCCTGACCAAGGATCAAACCCGAGCCCCCTGCATTGGGAGCATGGACTCTTAGCCACTGGACCACCGGGGAAGTCCCTATGACTTGCTTCTAACCAATAGGATATGAGAAGCAGATGGGGTGTCACTTTTGTGGTTACATTATGTGAGATTGTCACTTGGATCTTGCCAGCAGACTCTTTGTGTAGACTTCCTCCCTTGCTGCTTCTGAAGAAGAAAGCTGCCCCATGAGGAGGCCCACATGGCAAGGAAAGGAGGGTGGCCTCCAGCTGAGAGCCAGCAGGGAACTGAGGCCCCCAGTCTGACAGCCCCCAAGAAACTGAATCCTGCCAATGACCCTGTGAGCTTAGAAGATGACCTTCTCCATTTGAGCTTCAGATGAGACCATATCTCTGGCCAACACCTTGACTGCAGCCTTGTCAGAGGCCCTGAAACAGAGGACCCAGCCAAACTGGGCCTGGATTCCTGACTCACAAAAGTGCTGAGATAATAAATGTGAGTTGTTTTAAGTTGCTAAATTTGTGTTAATTTGTCACCAGTGATGGAAAGCTAGACACCTCCACAAAGATCCACCTGGCTGCCTTGAGCTCTTCTCCATTTGGGGGTCATTTCAGTGTTCTGCGAGGTGGTTTTCAGCTCAAGACAATACAAGTGATCTGAGAAGCAGGGAGTTGACATCATTGGTCTGCTTATCTGCAAATCCCCGTTAATACAACAGGGACTGCATTTCTTTTTCTTTTTTTCTTTTCTTTTCTCTTCTTTTCTTTTGGCTCTGTTGGGTCTTCATTGCTGCACGTGGGCTTTCTCTAGTTGTGGCGAGAGGGGGCTACTCTTCGTTGTGGTGAGCGGGCTTCTCAGTGTGGTGGCTTCTCTTGTTGCAGAGCATGGGCTCTTGGCATGTGAGCTTCAGCAGTTGTCACTTGCGGGCTCAGTAGTTGTGGCTCACAGGCTTAGTTGCTCCGCAGCATGTGGGATCTTCCTGGACCGGGGATTGAACCCATGTCCCCTGCATTGGCAGGTGGATTCTTAACCACTGTGCCACCAGGGAAGTCCTGGGACTGCATTTCTGTGGCTCTTCATGCTTTTCTGAGTGCTTTGACGTATGTGATCTTTTGAAAAATATTATTCCTGCGTTGTCACCATCGACACAGTTCAGAAGAGTTAAGTGATCAGTGCAGGTTCACATAACTAAGTAGTGACATGGCAGAACTAGAACCTGGGTCTTAGAAGGCTCTGGTCTTGTCCCGAGCCAGGCTCTGTGCCCACACACATCCACTGGGTTTCTGTCCGTTGGTTAGAGTGTACAGTGGACATTCTGTGATAGCCACAGCCCATCACACCCCAGGGGCACTCAGAGAAGCCATCCTATCCAGTCCCCAAAGGAACTCTTGGGAGGGAAGGTGGAATCCTGACTCCAGGCCTGAGCATTCTTCATGAGGTCTGATGTCAGCCAGGGCTGGCCTCTGACTGCCAGCAGGGAAACCACGTAATCTTATTGTGCCAGATTGGCGTGGCAGAAAGATTAGACAGCAATGTTTACTTTGCCATTAGCCTTACCTGGCGCTTGGCTTTGAGGGGCCTTGGGAGCTGCATTGTTAATGCATGACACTGCCTGCCACAGCCACAGGTGTTCAGAAATGTTCCATGAACATATCAAATCAAGCAATGGAAGGACATCTAAAGAACCGAATCATGGCAAGGCTGAGATGGAGCATTAAGCATGATAAGCGTTATCGAGCTCGTCTGATAGGCCTTGGGATGGCTGGTCCCCTGGGAGCTTTCAATCAGGGTCCCACCCAGGCACATGGTCATCCAACAACACAGAGAAGGTGTTTCCACTCCCCAGTCCCAGATCTGTGGAGTTTCTCCAGGTTTTAAAAATTAAATTTATAAGAACATTTTTTGGGCCCAATTATTGCAAATAATGTATGTTCATTGCAGATATTTATAGGTTAATAAAAATTTTTAAATGACTCAACCTCACTACCTAGAGCTATCCACCATTAATATTGCAAATGAATATATTTGCTTACTTACAAAAATGAGGCCATACAATACAGTATATATTGTTTTGCAACCTGATATTTATTTATTCATATTCCAGTTTTACTGAGATATAATTGACATACAGCACTGTGTATGTTTAAGGTGGACAGCATAATGATTTAGCTTACATAAATCATTAAATGATTACCACCATAAATTTAATGAACATCCATCTTCTCATATAGATTCAAAATTAAAGAAATAGAAAAATTTTTTTCTTGTGATAACTCTTTGGATTTAGTCTCTTAACAGCTTTCTTATATACCATACAGCAATGCTAATTAAATTTATCAAGGTGTACATTACATCCTTCGTACTTATTTATCTTATAACTGGAAGTTTGTATCCTTTGATGGCCTTCACCCAATTCTCCCTTCCCCTACTTCTACCTCTGGTAACCACAAATCTGATCTCTTTTTCTGTGGGTTTGTTTCTTTGTTTTCGAGGTATAATTCACCTACAGTACTATGTTAGTTCCTGTTACACAACATGGTGCTTTGGTATTTCTACACATTTCAAAATGATCAGCACAATAAGTCTAATTACAATTTGTCATCATACAAAGGTATTATATAATTATTGACTGTATTCCCCACATTGTACATTTCACACCTGTGACTCATTTATTTTGTAACTGGAAGTTTGTACCTCTTAATCTCTTTCACCTATATCTTTCCTTCCCCCACCCTGTTCGTGTCTGGTGACTACCTGTTTGTTCTATGCATCTATGACTCTATTTCTGTTTTGTTATGTTTGTTCATTTGTTTCATTTTTTAGGTTGCACATATAAATGAAATCATATAGTATTTGTCTTTCTCTGTTTCATTTATTTCACGAAGCATAATACTCTCTAGGTCCGTCCGTGTTGTTGCAAATGGCAAGATTTTGTTCTTTTTTATAGCAGAGTAATATTCCATTGTATGTATATGTACATACCTATAGTGAATATATACATATCACATCTTCTTTATCCATCTATTGATGGGCACTTAGATAGCTTCCATATCTTGGTTATTGTAAATAATGCTGATGAGAACGTAGGGGTGCATATATTTGCTAATTTCTTAAGTTCAAATGCATTTTAACAACACTGCATTTTACTCCCCACCACGTCTACTCTTTTTGACGTCATATTTTGCATCTTTTTGTTTTGTGTATCTATCCCGTAATTACTTATCGCAGCTGTAGATGATTTTGTTACCTTCATCTTTTAACCTTCCTACTAGTTTTAAATGTGATTGATTTACTACCTTTACTGGATAATTGCCCTTACCACTGAGATTTTTCTTTGTGTAATTTTCATGTTTCTAGTTGTGGCCTTTTCTTTTGTGCTTAGAGAATTCCCTTTAACATTTCTTGTAAAGCTGGTTTGGTGGTGCTGAACTCTCTTAGCGTTTGCTTGTCTGTAAAACTTTTGATCTCTCCATGAAATATGAATTTGATAGGTAGATTATTCTTGATTGTAGGTTTTCCCCTTTCATCACTTCAAGTATATCATATCATTCCCTTCTGCCAGCAGAGTTTCTGCTGAAATGTCAGCTGATAGCCTTATGGGAGTTCCCTTCTACGTAAGATGTTTTTCCTTTGCTGCTTTTAATATTCTCTCTTTATCTTCAATTTTTACCATTTTAATTACAGTGGGTATTGGTGTGGTCCTCTTTGTGTTGATTCTGTTTGAGACTCTCTGTGCTTTCTGGACTTGAATGACTGTTTCCTTTGCCAGGTTAGGGAAGTTTTCAGCTATTACCTCTTTAGATATGCTCTCTGCACCTTTCTTTCTCTCTTCTCCTTCTGGGACCCCTATAATGGGAATATTATTGTGCTTGATATTTTCCGTTGAACTGTCTTCATTTTTTTTTCATTCTTTTTTTCTGTTCAGCTTCACTGATTTGCATTACTCTGTCTTCCAGTTTGCTGATCTGTTCTTCTATATCATTTACTCTACTGTTGATTCCTTATAGTGCATTTTTCATCTCAGTTATTGTATTCTTCAACTCTATTTGGTTCTTTTTTATATTTTCTAAGTCCCTTTGCTACAAATGTTTAACTTCTCAGTCTGTTCATCCAATCTTCTCTCAGTTTCTTTGACTGTCATTATGGTCATTACCTTGAACTCTGTATTGGGGAGGGTGCCTAAATCCTCTTCACTTAGTTCTTCTTCTGGGGCTTCATCTTGTTCCTTCATTTGGAACGTATTCCTCTGTCTCTTCATTTGGCCTAATTTGCTAATTTCATTCCTATGTATTTGGTAGGTTGGTTACATTTTCCGACTTTGGAGAAGTGGCCTTTAGTAGGAGACATCTTATGTGACCCAGCAGCACACTGCCCTATAGTCACCAGAGCTCTATGCTCTAGGGGTGCCCTCTATTTGGGATATGTGGGTACTTCTGCTGTGGTGGGCTGACTACTATGGGTGGTCTGGTAGGGGTGGGTGGCCCCCAGCCTGGTTGGTTGCCATGCCCTGCCATGTGCAGATACTGCCGGTCACTGGTAGGCAGGGCTGGGTCACAAGGCTGCTGGCTGTAGGGCCCTGGGGGGTCCCAGGGCTAGTGCTGGCCTACTGGTGGTCAGAGCCAGTTTCCTGGGTCTCTGGTGGCAGGGACCTGGGGATCCCAGATATCAGCCTGCTGGTGGGTGGGGATGGATCCTGGGGAAGCTGACTGAGGGACCCACGGTGTCCCAGAGCTGGTGTTGGCCTGCTGGTGGGCAGGCTCAAGGCCCAGGGGATCTTGGGGCTGGTACCTACCCACTGGTAGATGAGGTTGGGTCCTGGGGCTAATGCCAGCCCAGTGGTGGGGTGAAGCTGGGTCTTGGAGTTTGTGGCTACAGAGTCAGGGAGTTTCAGGGCTGGTGCCAGGCTGCTAGTGGGTGGAGCCAAGGCCAGGAGGTCCAGGGGCTTATGCTGGCTCACCAGTGGGCAAAGTTGGGTCCCAGGGTCTCTGGCTGCAGGGCCCTGGGGTCCTGGGGTTAATGTTAGCATATTGGTGTGTGGGACTAGGTTCTTGACCCTCTCATGGACAGGGCTGTGTCCTGGGGTGGCTGTAGGCTCAGGGGGTCTCAAGGTAGCAGGCCTGCTGGTAAGCTGTGCTGTGTCTCCAATCAGCTAGTGCAACCTGATTTTAAAAGAAAAACTAAGTGTTCATGTATTTTCCAAGTGATTTCTTAAAAGTCAATATCACCATTTAAAAAACTTTTCTTAAAGTATAATATGCATACAGAATAATGCATGTCATAAGGAATAGCTTGATGAATTTTCACAAATATATTAACTGCTATCCAGATCAAGAAACAGAACAAGTACCCCTAAAGCTCCCCCAGGCTCCCTTCCAGTTATGAACCCAGCCCCCAGAATCAAGTGTAATCACTGCTCTAAACTCAAACAGCAAAGATTACTTTGGCCTATTTTTTTGTATCTTTGATAAACAGTACCACGTAACAAGCATGCTTCTGTGTCTAGCTTCTTTGCTCAAAATTGTTTGTGGGATTTACACCAGTATGGTGTATAGCTGCAAATCAGTGTTTGCAGTGTTCATTGCTATGTATATTTTTCCACTGTGTAACTATACTTTTTATTTATCTCTTCTCTGGTTGATGGGCACTTGGGTAGCTTCCAGTGTAGGGTTCTTAGGAGCAGTGCTGCTATGAACATTCTAGTAGATGCCTTTTGGTGAACAAATGCATGCATGTTGGGTATAAGCCCAGGAGTGGAATTACTGGAGCACAGGGTGGGCAGATGTTTAGCTTCAGCAGAAACTGCTGAACAGTTTTCCAAAGTGGTTCTATCATTTTTTAATCCCACCAGCAGCGTGTGAGAGTTCCAGTTGCTCCACATCCTCATTAGCACTTGGTATGTTGGTCATTTTAATTTTAGCTGTTCTAGTAGGTTTAAGGAGGTATCCTCTTGTAGTTTTGATTTGCATTTCCTGATGAATAATAATAATAATAATAATAATAATGATGTTGAGCACCTTTTCATGTGCTTATTGGCTTTTTGTATGTCTTCTTTTGGGAAGTGTCTGCTCAAGTTTTTTGCTCATTAAAAAAATTAGGTGGTGGGAATGTAAATTGGTACAGCCACTATGGAAAACAGTATGGAGGGTCCTTAAAAAACTAAAAATAGAACTACCATATGACCCAGCAATCCCACTCCTGGGCATATACCATGAGAAAACCATAATCCCCGAAGAAACATGTACCAAAATGTTGATTGCAACACTATTTACGATAGCCAGGACATGGAAGCAAGCTAAATGCCCATCAACAGATGAATGGATAAAGAAGATGTGGCACAAAGAGTAGAGGTGAAGATGTAGAGAACGGACTTGAAGACACGGGGTGGGGGGATGAGGGGGAAGCTGGGATGAAGTGAGAGAGTAGCACTGACATATATACACTACCAAATGTAAAATAGATAGCTAGTGGGAAGCTGCTGTGTAACACAGGGAGATCAACTCGATGATGGGCGATGAGTTAGAGGGACGGGATAGGGAGAGTGGAAGCGAGTCTTGGGAGGGAGGGCATATGGGGATATATGTATCAATACAGCTGATTCACTTTGTTGTACAGCAAAAACTGGTGCAACAGTGTAAAGCAATTATATTCCAATAAAGACGTTTAAAAAAAAGAGATGTGGCACATATATACAATGGAATATTACTCAGCCATGAAAAGGAATGAAATTGAGTTATTGGTAGTGAGGTGGATAGGCCCAGAGTCTGTCATACACAGCAAAGGAAGCCAGAAAGAGAAAAACAAATACTGTATGCTAACTCATATATATGGAATCTAAAAAAAAAAAAAATGGTACTGATGAACCCAGTGACAGGGCAAGAATAAAGATGCAGATGTAGAGAATGGACTCAAGGACACTGGGTAGGGGATGAGGGGGAAGCTGGGACGAAGTGAAAGAGTAGCATTGACATATATACACCACCAAATGTAAAATAGATAGCTAGTGGGAAGCTGCTGCTTAACACAGGGAGATCAGCTCGGTGATGGGTAATGCCTTAGAGGGCTGGGATGGGGAGGTTGGGAGGGAGTCGCGGGAGGCAGCAGATATGGGGATATATGTATGGATGCAGCTGATCACTTTGTTGTACAGCAAAAACTGGCACAACAGTGTAAGGCAATTATATTCCAATAAAGAGCTAAAGAAAATTGGGGTGTTTGTCTTTTATTACAGTTTGTAGGTGTTTTACATCAGCAACTTAATTTGTTAGGAGCAAATCTTTGCATAAAACATTACACACATTTGATGTCATTATAGAAAAAGGAGGACGGCTGAGTTGCTCAGGCAGCAGAGGGGATCACAGCCCACCAGCTCCGCAAGACATCCCTATGGAACCCTTGGGAGTCAAAGGAACACAGTTTAAAACTCCCCTGAAATAGATGCTTTTCAAATCCTTACCTCTTGTATGTCTATCTCATCTGCAATTTTGGTGTTTTGGGGAAAAGAGGTGAGAGCCCTTCTAGAAATCTCGCTTATAGGTGTCCCCACCCAAACTAATAATAGTAATTGCCTGCAGGTGTTGAGCACTTATGTGCATCAGGCCAGGTATTCACATGGTCTCTCCTGGTGAGATAGATACAGGACTATTTGGCACCATTTTACAGATTTGTAGCCGGTAAACTGAGGCTCAGAGAGGTTTATCAGCTTGCCTAGAGAGTAAAGCAGTGAGCAGCAGAGCTGGCACCCCTGACTTCTCTGTTCTACTCCTCTGCTCAGAGGGTCACGATGCTGACTGCTCCTGCCCTACTGCGCCTGAGAGATTCTTGGGAGAAATGAAGATGAAAGTTCTCTTGGATGGAGACATATGAAAGGCTTCGGGGGCCCAGCCTGCTCTATTTCTTGGCCTGGGTGGGGTTACCTGTGTGTTTTATGATAAAGTGTTAAATTGTGTATTTATGCTTTCAGCATATTTTTACATGTTTGTTATGCTTCACAGTAAAAAAAAATAAAAATAAAAGAGCAGGTAGTCCCTTCATTCTGGCTCTGGTTCTCCCTTATCCACTAAGGAAAGTAAATGTCGAATTGGGTCTGGCTTCTAGACCTCTGAGGCCTGGCAAGTGGCATATGGGATAGAGTATGCTTTCCCCAGCACAGTTCATCTCCCTGGGACAGGTGGCACAAAGCCCTTTCCACCCAGACAAGTCACTGGGGCAAGGAGGCAGCTGAGAGCCAGTGGCAGTAAGGCATAGCTGCCTGTGAGCATGATAAAGGCACATGTGTTATGTGAATTAAGTCTCATTTCAACTACACTAGGAAGTAGGTACTCCGATTTTAATGATGGGGTCCAGAGAGGTTCAGTAACTTGTCAAAGGGTTACATGGCTGGCAGTGGCAGAGCTGGGGCTCAAACCCAGGCTGTCTGGTTCCTGAGTCCACACCTGTAAGTATTTACTGCCTCTTAGGATGTGGTGAAAGCTCAGGACCCCCTTTCCATGGATCACACACGCACATACACACACACCCAGTTTCAGAGCTCCCAAAGCCCATCCCTGGGGTTCAGCCATGAGCAAATGGAGTTGTTGACCACGGATAAGGTGGCCTACAGATAGTGAGCTCTGCTCCATGGGAGGTATGTAAGCAGAAGCTGAGATGCCATCTGGCAGCTGGTGCAGCATAGATATTCCATACAGATTTATTAAGTGAATGAATGAATGAATGAGTCCTCCCCCCAACCCCAGGGACAGCAGGAGCCTGCTTGCTTTCAGGGCCAAGGACCATGGGGAGTGGGAACCATCCTGGGCCCTGACAGCCTCAACTCTCTGGGTCCTTGAACAGGGAGGGCATGGAGCACTGTGGTCCAAGCTCTTGGGGACAGTCAAGAAGCAGAGAAGAGGCAGTGGTTCCTGGGGGCAGGAATATATCCATGCAGAGAGTCCTGGGAAGGGAGAGGCATAGCCAGGAGGCCAGGAGCCTTAACCCCGACCCCTCACCACCAGGCTGGTTGGCTGTCAGAAAGTGTCCTGACACTTGCTTTGGGTAAAATGCAAGAGAAGGGCTTGGGGGAGGCAGAAATTTGAAACTGGGCCAAGCAGGGGTTAACTGGAAGCAGGCAAGGAAATGTTTGGAACCTGGGAGTGGGCTGGCGGGGGATGGAGTTATTAACCAGGGTACGGAAAATTCCTGAAAACTGGAGCGTAACCAAGAATTGGCTTGAAGTCCCACAGCAGGGACAAAGGGATTCTCAGAAGGCCCCCGCTGCTCCTTGCAGCCCCTCGTGCCTCCTCAGGGTGCCTCCTCTGAGCTGAACCTGCCCAGGGCCTCAGCACAAACCTACTGGAGACGGTGACCTGGGTGAACCCCACTTGGGGATGGAGGTCAAGGTTCATTCTACTGATAATGGGTTCTACCCCACCAGCCCCCATCTCCTTTGTTCTCCGTATCTCTAATGCCACATTACTCCCTGGTGAACGCAGCTCTGGACCCAATCCTCTTTGCCTTTTCTAATCCAATCTGATTCGATGGAGGCCCTGTTCTTTCTTGTGATGACCTGGGTCCTGCTTCCAGCTGGTAACTTTATCATGTTTGGTTACAGAGGAGGGAGCTGGGTGTGACTGGGGGGGTATTTAATATCCTCCTGCTCCAGATGGACAAAGCCATTCTTAAAGCAGCCGGGGGACCCAGCCCTCTTTGCCCAAAGGGCCTGCGGCAGCAGCAGCAGCTTCAGGTGACTTCACGCCTTGGCTGATTTGGGGGATGAGGCTGCAATCTAGGTGGAAGGCTTTCCCATTTTCTCATGCCCCATTGCCTGCCTTGCACCACCCACCATGGCTGGGTTCCTGAGCACCCAGACACCTCATAAGTCCTTTGGCTTGTTCATCTCTTCGTTCATTCATTCAATTCATTCATTCCACATGCCAGGCAGTAAGCACAATAGAGGTGCATCAGCTGGGAATTTTGCTCTTAATGAGTTCACATCTGAATGGGAGAAATAAGACCCATTTTAAAATAACTGTAAGACAGAAGATGACAGTAACAGTTAACTAGAGCACAATACTGAAAAGAGACAAAGGGCTTTGGGTCATTTAGAAAAAGGAGCTCGCTTCCAGGGTGCAACCAGGGGGCCACCATGGAGGAGGAAGCATTTGAGCTATCTTAATAATACTTGGATTGGAAGTTAAAATCCTCCAGGGGGAATCACATTTTCATAGGGATCTGGACTTGGCACACATTGGGCTAATGGCTGGGCATTAAGCACACCAGCTGACCCTGTGGAATGAGCTTTGGATGGCTAGCAAAGGTAGAGGAGGGTTCCAACCTGGCTGGAGGCTCCAAAATCACACTGCTGGTGTACAGGCAACACCAGCCTCACATGTTTCTCAGCAGAAGGCAGACCTGTTTTATGGGGAATGGAGCCCTAAGCCTGCCTCCTCTGGGCCCTCTGCCCCGGTCCATGGACCCCATGGTTGGCTCAGGTAAGGCTGTGGGCAGAAATCTACTGATGGGCCATATGGGCAGGCATGGTGGACGGAGGGAGGGAGGTGTCACAGTTCCCAATTCAATGCTGAGAGCTGTGACTTGGGGTGGAACAGCTTGCCTTCCAATCTTCTGATAGGTCAGCCTGGGCCATTTGAATTTTTCCAGTGGGCTGTGCCCTCCCTGGCCTCTGGGCCTTGACTGTTCCCTTTGTGCTTCTCTCTCTTTACCTGGTGTAGGGGTCAGAGATCTTGCAGGAAACAGATGGCCACCCAGAGGTTTGATTGAAGAGGCTTAAGGAGGAGCTGTGTACAGAGGGAAGGGCAGGGTGACTCCAAAGAGGGGTGCTAAGAGGCACAGGAGCCAATAGCAGTGGGCGGCGGGGAGGGACCAGACAGGGAGCCGCACCACCAGCACCCAGGGTTCTTCAATGTTTATTTGCTCCTTAGTTGCGGCATGTGGGATCTAGTTCCCCAAGCAGGGATTGAACCTGGGCCCCCTGCATTGGGAGCATGGAATCTTAACTACTGCGCCACCAGGGAAGTCCCTCTACATTTTAAAAGTTGTCCCTCTTTAGTAAGGAAGAGATTTCCTTTCATCTTGTTTGTTATTTATCTGTTTATATTTATTGATCAGTATGGACTCACAGGTTCCAGTTTTAGTCAGCGAGTTATAATCCATTATCATCATTATTTATTTTCATGCTGAAATTGTTCCATATCTGGCCCTCAGGAGTCCCTTAAGCTGACTCCTGTATTCTTTTGACACATCCCAGGGTTTTTTTGTGTTTATTGGTTCTATGGGCTGAATTGTGTCACCCCTCTCCCCCTGCAACAAATGCATATGTTAAAGTCCTAACCCCCAGTACTTCTGAATGACTGTATTTGGAGGTAGAGGTGATTAAGATTAAATGAGGTCACCAGGGTGGACCCTAATCCAATCTGACTGCTGTCATAAGAAGAGGAGATTAGGACACAGACACGCCCAGAGGAAACACCCTGTGAAAACACCCTGTGAAAACGTGAAGACTGTCTACACGCCAAGGAGAGAGGCCTTAGAAGAAACAACCCTGCAGACAACCTGATCTCAGACTTCCAGCCTCAAGAACCGTGAGGAAATAAATGTCTGTCGTTTAAGACACCCAGTTTATGGTATCTGTTATTGGCCCGAGGAGACTGATACAGTGGGCAATGTTCATACCTCTGGCTTTTGCAGAGTTGTACTCAGCACGAACCTATGACATGGCGTTTTCTTATCAGTGGGAGACCTGATGTGACAGTGGTTTCACATTCCTAAATAGTCCTTACAAGTACGAATAGATGGAATCAATGGGCAGGTCCCCCAGCAGAGGGGTAAGACCATGTGGAAAGTGCCTGCAATATCCATCTTGGCCACTAGATGTCAGGCCTTCACCATCCGTTCCAGGATGGATTTTTTCTATGGGAATCAATTCGCTCCACCAGGCAACTCCAGCAAAGAGAAGGTCCCCTCTTTGTCAGAAACCGCTGTATTTTGTAGAATAATGCTTAGCTTTCCCCTGATCTTAAACGCCATTCCTGAAAAAACTAAGACAAGTATAAGATAAGGGGAAAAATTGCCCATATTGCTACCATCTGGATGTAACCGCTGTTACACGTATTTGGTCTTTCTCTGGTGTACGAGTGAAATAGTAACAGCTCACACTACTGTGTATCAGGTACTGTCCTAAAGCTTTTCTATAGATTAATTAATTTATTCCTCATTATAGCCCTAGAAGGTTAGGGACTATTCTTTCCTGTTGTGTATATGCTGTCTGATTGAGATGTATTTCAAATATAAATTCTACCATTTAAGGTGTTCAGTTTAATGGTTTTTCATATATTCATGGAGTTGTACAGCCATCATCATAATTTAAATTTAGAACATTTCAACACCCCAGAAAGAAACCCTGTACATATTAGCAGTCAACCTCTGCTCCCTTCTCTCCAATCAGAAAGGACTATTCATTTTTAAAAGGTATCTGTTTATTTATTGTAGTAACATTTAACATGAGATCTTGTGTCTTAACAAAATGTCAAGTGCACAATACAGTATTGTTATCAATAAACACCAAGCCATACAGCAGATCTCTAGAACTTACTCGGCTTGTGTAACTGAAAATTCATACCGGTTGAATAGCAACTCCACATTTCCTCCTCTCCCTGAGCCCTGACAACCACCATTGTACTCTCTGCTTCTATGAGGTTGACTATTTTATTTTATTTTAAATTTTATTTATTTATTTATTTACTTTTGGCTGTATGGGGTCTTCATTGCTGGGCACAGGCTTTCCCTAGTTGTGGCGAGCAGGGGCTACTTTTTGTTGTAGTGCTCAGGCTTCTCATTGCAGTCGCTTCTCTTGTTGCAGAGCACAGGCTCTAGGTGTGTGGGCTTCAGTAGTTGTGGCACTCAGGCTCAGTAGTTGTGGCTTGCAACCTCTAGAGCACGGGCTCAGTAGTTGTGGTGCATGGGCTTAGCTGCTCTGTGGCATGGGATCATCCCGGATCAGGGATTGAACGTGTGTCTCCTGCATTGGCAGGTGGATTCTTAACCACTGCACCACCAGGGAAGTTCTAATGTGACTATTTTAGATAACTTATATGGGTGGAATTATACTGTATTTGTCCTTCTGTGATTGGCTTATCTCATTTAGCATAACGTCCTCAAGGTTCATCCATGTGGTTGAAAATGGCAGGACTTCTTTTTTTTTAGGCCCTTTTTGGGAATATAATTGCTTTACACTTTTGCTTTGTTTTTGCTGTACAAAAAGTGAATTAGCTGCATCTACACATATATCCCCATATCCCCTCCCTCCCACAACTCCTTCCCACCTTCCCTATCCCAGCCCTCTAAGTCATCACCCATCATCGAGTTGATCTCCTGTGTTATGCAGCAGCTTCCCACTAGCTATCTATTTTACATTTGATAGTGTATATATGCCAATGCTACTCTCTCACTTCATCCCAGCTTCCCCTTCACCACCTCCACCCCGCTCCCGGGGGACCTCAAGTCTGTTCTCTACATCTGCATCTTTATTCTTTTTTTTTAAAAATTTATTTATTTGTTTATTGGCTGCATTGGGTCTTCATTGCTGCACACGGGCTTTCTCTAGTTGTGGTGAGCAGGGGCTACTCTTCATTGTCATGTGTGGGCTCCTCATTGAGGTGGCTTCTCTTGTTGTGGAGCATGGGCTCTAGGTGCATGGGCTTCAGTAATTGTGGCACATGGGCTCAATAGTTGTGGCTCATGGGCTCTAGAGCACAGGCTCAATAGTTGTGGCGCACAGGATTAGTTGCTCCGTGGCATGTGGGATCGTCCCAGAGCAGGGCTCAAACCCATGTCCCCTGCATTGGCAGGCGGATTCTTAACCACTGTGCCACCTAGGAAGTCCCTGCATCTTTATTCTTGCGGTGTCACTGGGTTCATCAGTACTATTTTTTTAGATTCCATATATATGAGTTAGCATACGTTATTTGTTTTTCTCTTTCTGGCTTGCTTCACTCTCTATGACAGACTCTAGGTCCATCCACCTCACTACAAATAACTCAGTTTCATTTCTTTTTATGGGTGAGTAATATTCCATTGTACATATCTGCCACATTGCCTTTATCCATTCATCTGTTGATGGGCATTTAGGTTGCTTCCATGTCCTGGCTATCGTAAATAGTGCTGCAATCAACATTGTGGTACATGTTTCTTTTTGGATTATGATTTTCTCTGGGTATATGCCCAGGAGTGGGATTGCTGGGTCATATGGTAGTTCTATTTTTATTTTTTTAAGGAAGCCCCAAACTGTTTCCAAAGTGACTGCACCAATTTACATTCCTACCAATAGTGTAGGAGGGTTCCCTTTTCTCTGTACCCTCTCCAGCATTTGTTGTTTCTAGGATTTTTGATGATGGCCATTCTGACTGGTGTGAAGTGATACCTCATTGTGGCTTTGACTTGCATTTCTCTAATGATTAGTGATGCTGAATACCTTTCCATGTGTTTGTTAGTCATCTGCATCTGCATTGTCTTCTTTGGAGAAATGTCTATTTAGGTTTTCCACTGATTTGTGGATTGGGTTATTTGCTTTTTTGGTATCAAGCTGTATGAGATTAATCCTTTGTCAGTTGCTTTACTGGCAAATATTTTCTCCCATTCTGAGGGTTGTCTTGTCTTGTTTATGGTTTCTTTTGCTGTGCAAATGCTTTTAAGTTTCATTAGGTCCTATTTGTTTATTTTTGATTTTATTTCTGTTATTCTAGGAGGTGGGTCAAAAAGGATCTTGCTTTGATGTATGTCATAGTGTTCTGCCTATGTTTTCCTCTAGGAGTTTTATAGTGTCTGGCCTTACATTTAGGTCTTTAATCCATTTTGAGTTTGTTTTTGTGTATGGTGTTAGGAAGTGTTCCAATTTCATTCTTTTACATGTAGCTGTCCAATTTTCCCAGCACCACTTATTGAAGAGGCTTTTTTCCATTGTGTATACTTGCCTCCTTTGTCAAAGATAAGGTGCCCATATGTGCATGGGTTTATCTTTGGGCTCTCTATTCTGTTCATTGATCTATATTTCTGTTTTTATTTTTTCCCTTTTTAAGCTCTTTATTGGAATATAATTGCTTTACACTCTTGTACCAGCTTTTGAGGTACACCAAAGTGAATCAGCTGTATTTATACATATATCCCCATATCCCCTCCCTCCCATGAATCCCTCCCACCCTCCCCATCCTGGCCCTCCAAGGCATCACCCATCATTGAGTTGATCTCCCTTTGCCATACAGCAACTTCCCACTAGCTATCTATTTCACAGCTGGTAGTGTATATATGTCTATGTTACTCTCTCACTTCATCCCAGTTTCCCCTTCGCAACTTGCCCCCCCAACCTCGTGTCCTCCAGTCCATTCTCTGCATCTGCATCCTTATTCTTGCCCTGTCACAGGGTTCATCAGTACCATTTTATTATTTTTTTTGGTTCCGTATATATGAGTTAGCATACAATATTTGTTTTTCTCTTTCTGGCTTACTTCATTCTGTATGACAGACTCTAGGTCTATCCACCTCATTACATATAGCTCCATTTCATTGCTTTTTATGGCTGAGTAGTAGTCCATTGTATATATGTGCCACATCTTCTTTATCCATTCATCTGTTGATGGGCATTCAGCTTGCTTCCCTGTCCTGGCTATTGTAAATAGTACTGCAATGAACACTGTGGTTCATGTTTCTTTTTGGATTATGGTTTGCTCTGGGTATATGCCCAGTAATGGGATTACTGGATCATATGGTAGTTTTATTTTTAGTTTTTTAAGGAACCTCCAAATTGTTTTCCACAGTGGCTATGTCAACTTACATTCCCAACAACAGTGCAGGAGAGTTCCCTTTTCTCCACACCCTCTCCAACATTTGTTGTTTCCAGATTTTGTGATCATGGCCACTGTGATCGGTGTGAGGTGATACCTCATTGTGGCTTTGACTTGCATTTCTCTGACGATTAGTGATGTTGAGCATCTTTTCATGTGTTTGTTGACCATCTGTATGTCTTCTTTGGAGAAATGTCTATTTAGGTCTTCCACCTATTTGTGGATTGAGTTATTTGCTTTTTTGGTATCAAGCTGCATGAGCTGCTTGTATATTTTGGAAATTAATCCTTTGTCAGTTGCTTCGTTGGCAAGTATTTCCCCCCATTCTGAGGGCTGTCTTCTTGTCTTGTTTATGGTTTCTTTCACTGTGCAAAAGCTTTTAAGTTTCATTAGGTCCCATTTGTATAGTCTTGATTTTATTTTCATTATTGTAGGAGGTGGGTCAAAAAAGATCTTGCTTTGATGTATGTCACAGAGTGTTCTGCCTATGTTTTCCTTTAGGAGTTTTATAGTGTCTGGCCTTACATTTAGGTGTTTAATCCATTTTGAGTTTATTTTTGTGTATGGTGTTAGGAGGTGTTCTAATTTCATTCTTTTACATGTAGCTGTCCAATTGTCCCAGCACCACTTATTGAAGAGGCTGTCTTTTTTCCATTGTATGTTCTTGCCTTCTTTGTAAAAGTTAAGGTGCCCATATATGCTTGGGTTTACCTCTGAGTTCTCTATTCTGTTCCATTGATCTTGCTTTGTATTTTTGTGCCAGTACCATAGTGTCTTGATCACTGTGGCCTTGTAGTATAGTTTAAAGTCAGGAAGGCTAATTCCACCAACTCCATCTTTCCTTCTCAAGATTGCTTTGGCTATTCGGGGTCTTTTGCATTTCCATGCAAATAGTAAGGTTTCTTGCTCTAGTTCTGTGAAAAATGCCATTGGTAATTTCATCGGGATTGCATTGAATCTGTAAATTGCTTTGGATAGTATATCATTTTCACAATGTTGATTCTTCCAATCCAAGAATGTGGTATGTCCCTCCATCTCTTTGTATCATCTGTGATTTCTTTCATCAGTGTCTTCTAGTTTTCTGCATACAGGTCTTTGCTTCCTTAGGCAGGTTTATTCCTAGGTATTTTATTCTTTGTGTTGCAAAGGTAAATGGGATTGTTTCCTTAATTTCTATTTCTGCTCTTTCATTGTTAGTGTATAGGAATGCAAGAAATTTCTGTGCATTAGTTTTGTATGCTGCTACTTTACTAAATTCATTGATTAGTGCTAGCAGTTTTCTGGAAGCTTCTTTAGGGTTTTCTATGTATAACATCATGTCATCTGTAAAGAGTGACAATTTTACTTCTTCTTTTCCAATTTGGATTCCTTTTATTTCATTTTTTTCTCTGATTGCTGTAGCTAAAACTTCCAGAACTATGTTGAATAATAGTGACAGGAGTGGGCACCCCTGTCTTGTTTCTGATCTTAGAGGGAGTGCTTTCAGTTTTTCACCATTTAGAATGATTTTGGCTATTGGTTTGTCCTATATGGCTTTGATTATGTTGAGGTAATTTCCTTCTATGCCCATATTCTAGAGAGCTTTTATCATAAATGGATGTTGAATGATGTCAAAAGCTTTTTCTGCATCTATTGAGATTATCATATGGTTTTTAGCCTTCAGTTGGTTAATATGATGTATCACATTGATTGATTTCTGTATATTGAAGAATACTTGCATTCCAGGGATAAACCACTCTTGATCATGGTGTATGATCTTTTTCATGTGCTGTTGGATTCTGTTTGATATTATTTTGTTGAGAATTTTTGCCTCAATATTCATCAGCGATGTTGGCCTGTAATTTTCTTTTTTGTGTGTGTGACATCTTTGCCTGGTTTTGGTATCAGGGTGATGGTGGCCTCATAGAATGAATTTGGGAGTGTTCCTCCTTCTGCTATATTTTGGAAGAGTTTGAGAAAGATAGGTGTTAGCTCGTCTCTAAATGTTTGATATATTTCACCTGTGAATCCATCTGGCCCTGGGCTTTTTTTTGGGGGGGAGAGATTTTTAATCACAGTCTTAATTTCAGTACTTGTGATTGTTCTGTTCATGTTTTCTATTTCTTCCTGGTTCAGTCTTGGAAGTTTGTACTTTTCTAAGAAGTTATCCATTTCTTCCAGGTTATCCAATTTATTGGCGTATAGTTGCTTGAGTAGTCTCTCAAGATCTTTTGTATTTCTGTGGTGTCCGTTGTTACTTCTCCTTTTTCATTTCTAATTCTGTTGATTTGCATCTTCTCCCATTTTTTCCTGATGAGTTTGGCTAATGGTTTATCAATTTTGGTTCTCAAAGAAGCAGCTTTTAGTTTTGTTTATCTTTGCTATTGTTTCCTTCATTTCTTTTTCATTTCTTTCTGTTCTGATATTTATGATTTCTTTCCTTCTGCTCACTTTGGGGTTTTTTTGTTGTTCCTCTTTCTCTAATTGTTTTAGGTGTAATGTTAGATGATTTATTTGATATTTTTCTTATTTCTTGTGGTAGGAATGTATTGCTATAAATGTCCCTCTTAGAACTGCTTTTGCTGCATCCCATAGGTTTTGGGTCGTTGTGTTTTAATTGTCATTAGTTTCTAGGTGTTTTTCGTTTCCTCTTTGATTTCTTCAGTTATTTCTTGGTTGTTTAATAATGTATTGTTTAGCCTCCATGTGTTTGTACTTTTACAGTTTTTTTCAGGTAATTGATATCTAGTCACATGGTGTTGTGGTCAGAGAAGATGCTTGATATGATTTCAATTTTCTTGAATTTACTGAGGCTTGATTTGTGACCCAAGATATGATCTATCCTGGAGAACGTTCCATGTGCACTTGAGAAGAGAGTGTATTCTGTAGTTTTTGGATGGAATGTCCTATAAATATCAATTAAGTTGAGATGATCTAATGTGTCATTTAAAGCTTGAATTTCCTTATTTATTTTCTGTTTGGATGATCTATCCATTGATGTAAGCGGGGTGTTAAAGTTTCCTACTATTATTGTGTTACTGTCGATTTCTCCTTTCATGGCTGTTAGCATTTGCATTATGTATTGAGGTGCTCCTATGGTGGGTGCATAGATATTTACAATTGTTATATGTTCTTCTTGGATGGATCCCTTGATCATTATGGAGTGTCCTTCCCTGTCTCTTGCAATGGTCTGTACTTTAAAATGTAATTTGTCTGATATGAGTACTGCTCCTCCAGCTTTCTTTTGACTTCCATTTGCATGGAATATCTTTTTCCATCCCCTTAGTTTCAGTCTATATGTGTCCCTAGGTCTGAAGTGGGTTTCTTGTAGACAGCATATATAAGGGTCTTGTTTTTGTATCCATTCAACCAGTCTGTGTCTTTTGGTTGGAGCATTTAATCCATTTATATTTAAGGTGATTATTGACATGTGTGTTCCTATTACCATTTTCTTAATTGTTTTGGGTTTGTTTTTGTAGGTCTCTTCCTTCTCTTGGTTTCCTACTTAGAAAAGTTCCTTTAGCAATTGTTGTAAGGCTGGTTTGGTGGTGCTGAATTCTCTTAACTTTTGCTTTGTTTGTAAAGTTTTTCATTTCTATGTCAAATCTGAATGAAATTTTTGCTGGATAGAGTATTCTTGGCTGCAGGTTTTTCTCTTTCAGTATATCCTGCCACTCCCTTCTGGTGTGCAGAGTTTTTGCAGAAAGATCAGCTGTTATCCTTATGGGTTTTCCCTTTTATGTTATTTGTTGCTTTTCTCTTTCTGCTTTTAATATTTTTTCTTTGTGTTTAACTTTGTTAGTTTGATTAATATGTGTCTTGGTGTATTTCTCCTTGGGTTTAGTTTGTATGGGACTCTCTGTGCTTCTTGGACTTGATTAAATATTTCCTTTCCCATGTTGTGGAAGTTTTCCACTATAACCTCATCAAATATTTTCTCAAACCCTTTCTTCTTTTCTTCTTCTTCTGGGATGCCTATGATTTGAACGTTGGTGCACTTAATGTTGTCACCGAGGTCTCTGAGACTGTCTTCCATTCTTTTTATTCTTTTTTCTCTTTCCTGCTCTGTGGCAGTTATTTCCCCCTTTCTATCTTCCAACTCATTTATTCATTCTTCTGCCTCAATTATTCTGCTGTTTATACCATCCACGGTATTTTTAATTTCAGTTATTTTGTTTTCCATTACTGTTTGTTTGCTCTTTAGTTCTTCTGAGTCCTTACTAACTGTTTCTTCTATTTTCTGTATTTTGTTGTCAAGATTTTGGATCATCTTTACTCTCATTACTCTGAATTCTTTTTCAGGCAATTTTCCTATTTCCTATTCATTTATTTGGTCTTGTGGGTTTTTTTCCTGCTCCTTTGCCTGCAAGGTGTTTCTTTGTTTTCTCATTTTGTCTAATTTATCATGTTTGCTGTCTGCTTTCCCTATGCTGCCTTTTAGTAATTCCTCTTGTTTCTGCCCTCTGCCCCCTGTAGTGGGTTTTGTCCAGTGTCTTGAGTAGGCTTCCGGTGCAGGGGTGGCCAGTAGGGGGGGGGGTCTGGTGCTTGCTTTCCAGTGTGTGGCTCTGTGTCTTTTCTCTCTGATGAGCTGGGCCATGTCAGGTGGTGTGTTTTAGGGTATCTGTGAGGATAATATGGCTTTAGGTAGTCTGTGGGCTGATGGGTGGGTTTGTGTTCCTGTCCTATTTGTAGTTTGGTGTGAGGTGTCCAGCACTGGCAGTTGCAGACAGTTGGACGAAGCTGGGTCTTAGACTCTGATACAGGGCTCCATGAGAGTTCTATGCAGTTAATCTTCCCTCTGCCTGAGGACTCCCTAGTATTCTATCATCCTGGATTCAGTGCTCCCTCCCCAGAGCCTCCTACTTGACTTCTGATGGAATAGTCCAGTCTTCAGAGGTTGCTTGTCCCAGCAATAAAGGGGTTTAAAGAAGACTGTCTAAGCCCCAGACTAATAGCAGAGTGTTGAGTCAAACAAATACTAAATCAAGGAAACACATACATGTATAAGACACACAAATACTGAATCCAATAGAACAAGGCACTAGAAAGACCTGAGAGAAGAATCCCAGTATGCAATCAGAAAATCAAAGAGAAAACCAACAGGCATTCAAAACCAAACCAAACCAAACCAAACCAAAACAAATGAACAAAAAAATACCACACACACACAAACACAAATCCAGGGAGATTTTTAAAGCAAGGAGCAAATATAATAAAGAGCAAGAGTGCCACCAGACAGACTGAAGATTCTCAGAATGAAATCAGACAATTATACTTAGAACTAAGATAAAGACAAAACCTAATAATAAAAACCAAAGCAGTGTGTCATCTGGAGAATAAAGCAAGGAAACAGAGCAGACCAGTAATATTGCTTATAAGTATAGTAAGATAAAATTAATTAAAAAAGAATAGAAAACAGGGCAACAGAAGAGCATAGTGTGACTGGAAACATGAAAAGAAAAAGAAAAATTAGAAATGTATTAAAGATAGAGATGAAAAGAACATAGGAGAGATACAGTCAGCACTACAAAAAACAGCTAGAAATAGAAATATATAAAAAGGCTAAAAAAATAGAATAAAAAATATGTTATAAAACTTGTAGATCCTTTAGGACTAAGATCATAATTAATTAAAAAAGAAAAGCCTGAACTGACCCCAGAATGGACCAGATCAATAGAATCAATACTAATATTTCTGTTTCCTTGGGGTCTTAGCTGTAAGTGTCCTTCTACCCACCTTGGGCTTTTTGTGTTACTCTGCAACCAGCAGAGCTTCCTTTTTTGTTCATCTGTAAGCACTGGTGTGTGGGGAGAGAGAGGGTACAATAGTGGCTCCTTCCCCTGGGAGTGAGTGAGCAGTGGTGCCCTGCCTGGGTTGCAGTGGCTTGGGTGGTTCAGGCGGTGCCTGTTGCAGAGGGATGCCACTGGCTCAGGTGTAAACAGAATGTCTCCAGAGCTGGGTCACTCTGTGGGCTTTTGGCTCTTGGCTGCGGGCACTCTAGGCCAGCCCCACCCAGGGGCCCTTGTTATCTCTGAGTGCATTAGCCAGGCCCAGAGGGATCCTTCCTTTGGCCATTGCAGGTGCCAAGAGAGTGGCTACATCCGTGGCTCCTCCCCCTGCTTGTGAGTCAGCAGTATTGAGCCACTGCCATGGCTGCCCAGCTTTCTGCAATAGGCATTCTCCACTGTGGATTTCTTCCCTCCTGTCCTCTCAGTCCATCTCCCCACTGCCAACAATGTTTCTCACCCTGAACCAGTTTTCTGGTTCCCACATTCCAGCTCCCAGACCACCTGTTCAGCTCTGAACCCACATCTCAGTCCAGACACACTGAGCTGTGGTGCAGACCCTCCGTGTGATTCTCACTCTTTCCCATCTGCCACAGATCAGCCACTTCACCCTCTTTGAACAGTCCCAAATGCCTCGCTTATGACCCAGGGAGATTCCCTGTTGGAGAAGCAGTTTCCCTGTCAGATAAGGGATGTTTCCCCGAATTCAGCAATCTTCCTTCTGTTTCAGATCCCTCGGCCCCAGGGTGTGGGACCCATCCCTTTCCTTTATTCTCCTCCTCTTTCTCCTTTTTTTCCCCCTCTGTCCTACCCAGTTATGTTGGGATCTTTACATTCCTTTCTGGTGTCTGAGGTCATCTGCTGGTGTTCAGCTGGTTCTCTGTGGGAATTATTGCATCTTTTGATGTATTCCTGATGCATCTGTGGAGACGGATGCATTCCACATCCTTCTACTTTGCTGCCATCTTTCTTCTCCATTGGATTGATTTTTAAAATTAGTATAGGATGGTGTCCATGATAGGAAAACATTTGATTCATATGCAAAGCTCCAAGAAGTCGAGAAAACATTATAAATGCTCATATGAGTCAGGTTCAGAGTCTTGGGCTAGCTGTCTACTTCTGATGTCAGGTTCTTCTTTTCCTAGTGTGAGTGTAGTTTCTACTCTGTTGTGTCCTTATGTCTAGGTTGGAGATTGTCCTTTAAATTATGTCCTTTCTAGTATATACAATCCCCTGTGTGCCAGCAAAACTGGCACTTAATATTCATTGAAACATAATCTTTTTTCTCTCTAAAATTACCTTCAATTTTTATCAAATATAACCAAATTAAGACTAATTTGTTTGCAAAATAAGTCTGGTCTCAAAAGAAACTTGGTCTGATAACTTATGTGACTATAATTTATCATATAGGGTTTTTGCTTTGATGAAACTTTGCTAAGGAGTCTCAAACTGGAGTTTTAAAAGACTTCTCAGGCCTAGAAAAGCCACACCAAGGGCTTATCACAGATTTTTGTGTAACAGGTGTAGGTGAGTTCCTCCCTTTTCAAGGTCCCCAAAATACCTTGAGTTTTCTATACCTGTTAGTGAGGTAGCCTTCCTAATTTATCTGATGAAGCTGCTGGGAACTTAAGAGTTTCCAGTGTCTGGAGGGAACAGATAGACAGAAAAGATAAATGTTTCAATCATGCTTACAAAAGTATAATTTACCAAATTACTCTAAGTCATAATTAGCTTGAGGGGAAGGTTTTCCTTACACCAATAATTTTTATATAGAAACCATAAAATTTGTAACCATATTCTCCAGTTTACTCTGTCCTATGTAACTTATCTTTTTTGTTAACAGCTTATGAAGCCATCAGGTTTCTCATTAGGATGCTTCAATTTCTTACCCAGTTCAGCATTAAGGTCTGAAAGTCAGAAACTTGTATTTATCCAAAAGTACTTTTTATAAATCTTGAAGAGGAAGAATTTCTGCAAAGGCGTCAGAATAAAACCATAACTGTCTATGATGACAGAAGGCTTAAGAAGGCATGTTGAAAACGTGATTGCAATGTCAAAGAAACTTGGTTACTGATGTGACATACAGCACTTTAAAATAATAACTAGAATTATGACTGATAATGTTTTACCATACACTAAAACCTAAGGATATTTGTTGCTCAGGTGACAATACTTCCCATGTAACTTAATGTACCAAAGGAACCTAGTTTTTATCTCTCTTTGGGGTGTTTCAGGCATCCCAAAGTTAGCTAGAGGTCAAAAAGTCTTCATCAGAATTTGTTTTAGGAAGTTTTCTCAAAAATATCAAAAAAGGTTTAGAACACTCAGTCAGATTGGATCACAGGTCACTGTGAAACAATAGTTATTCATTTAGCCAAAGTAGCAAGAACAGATCACTTAAAATGTAAGGAAACAAAATCTGTTATCAAAATGCAGTTCAACATTTTAAGAAAACTTCTCCTCTTAACAGAGAGGAAAGCCAAATTCAAGTTTTGTACCAGCTTACTTTTAAAATTAATTCACTCAACTAAATTTATTCTAAACGTAGTCAGTCTTGACCATGCACAAAACTATTCTCAGGGTCCACTTTCCACAAACCTTTTAATCACTTTCTGTATCATTACTTTCCCATTCAGGAACAGCTACCTGTAAGTCAAACCTACTTTCTTTCCCCTTAATAAAATGTAATTCCATTCCTCATGCCTTCTTAAAAACACACATCCTACTTTTCTTAAGCAACCATGAACTGTCCTTTATGTTAGTATTCTGTAGATTGGTGAACATAAATACCAGTGATATTTTCTAAAAACTTTAGCTTTCTTTACAGAATGCAGCACCAAACATATTTATCAATAGTCCTAAATACCCTTTTGTTTCTCTGTAAAGGGAAGCCAACATTCCGTAATTAATGTTTCAGTATCTTATTGTCAACCATAAATTGGCACTTGCCATGGGCACTTGCCGTCTACCTCTACTACAAGGATTAAATCACATGTGCTGCTGCAGCTGCTGACACACAGCATCCCCTGAAGGGAATTCAGGGTGGAGACCAGGAATGAGTCACTCTGTGCTTTGGAAAACAGGCAGACAAAACAGGTCTTCAGATAGTTACATGTTTTCAGGAGCCGATTTTACGAGCCCAAACCTTGCATCTCCTCATATCTGGAAAAGCACTAAATCCCTACATGGTGACATATGCTCCTCATTACTAGCAGAACCCCCCTACAAAAATATGTGTTTGGTTGCAGGTACTCCTCCTTCACCAAGATTACATATATACTAATCTTCCCCCTGCCTCTTTGGAACAGTTTCTCAGAGCTATATGGGATACTGTCTCCCCCAGGCTGCAGTCCTCATTTTGCCCCAAATAAACTCAGCTCGCAACTCTCACATTGTGCATTTTTTTTAAGTCTACATTCATTATTTGATTTGGAAATGACCTAGCTAGTCAATAAGCTTTCATCACTTAATTTAGTGAAACTCTAGAATTTTAAGTTACCAGAATCTGGAGAGACTATTTTAGGTAGACATTCCTAAAGCATGATTCTTCTAATAGAGTTTATCTAAAAGCTCTTATCTCATTTACATTTTCTTTCCTTAGAAACTTCTTCACATCAAGTTACTTTCCTTGCTGACAAATTTGTTACAGATATAACAAGATTTTATTTAGCTTATATTTAGGCATAAAAATATATAAAAATTATACTTAATGTTGATGACTCTAAAACATGTCTATATAAATCAAACCAACAAGCTTAAGCCACCTTCAATACCAGATACCAGTTTAGTACTGAATTTTCCAGATGGAAGTGAACCTGAAATTCATTCTGGCCAGATTATTTTCTATTTCTGAGTATTTATATAACCTCTTAATTAATTTTTAAAGCTAATTTTTAGAGCTCTTTTATGAATTCATTTTTGCCAATACCATACACCTACAACACACATATAGATACATATGAACACATTGTCAACTATAAATTGGAACTTTCCATCTGCCTGTACAAGAATTAAATCACACATGCAGCTGTAGCTGCTGACCTTCAACATCCCCTGAAGGGAATTCAGGGTGGAGATTGGGAATGAGGTACCCTGTGCTTTGGAAAATGGACAGAACAGGTCTTCACATGGTTAGATGTTTTCAGGAGCTGATTTTATGAGCCCAACCCTTGCATTTGCTCATATCTAGAAAAGCAGTAAATCCCTACATGGTGATGTCTGCTCCTCATGACTAGCAGAAACCCCCTACAAAAAAATTACATTTGGTTACATGTACTCCTTTACCAAGAATACATATATACTCATCTTTCCCCTTGCCTCTTTGGAAAACTTTCTCAGTGCTATCTGGGATGCTGTCTCCTGGGCTGCAGTCCTCATTTTGCCCCAAATAAAATCAAATCACAACTCTCATGTTGTACAATTTTTTTTAAGCTGCCAATTTTGGCAACCATGAATAAGGGACCCAGAGTGGATTTCTCTCCTTTGCCTGAACTCTATGAGGAACTGGAGCCTTTGTACCAGCAGAGGCCCCTTGCACCCATCTGCCTCCTTGGAGAGTCCAGATGAATTTGGGTAAGTCTCTCCTGGTTCTCAGATTATTGCAGAAAAAAACTGATCCCACGAGAAACCAAGCACAACACTCGGAGAGTTGGAGAACTCAGGTTTATTGAGCCGGCAGACCCAGATGAGCTAAAGCTCCAAAATTCTGGGGGGCCCATTTCAGGGGAGTCTTCTCCTTATATAGGTTAAAACATACAGCTATAATTGGTACAAACCGATTGGCTACAAATTACTATAGGTCACGGGCAGTTACAGAGCACGGGAGTTGCCAGGGGTTACACACATAGTAGGGGCTCCTAACAGGAACTTGTAGGAGCCGGACATTCCATTCCTATCAGGACTAAGGTCACAATTTGCATTCTCATATTGGTTGCATGTTGAAGTTAATGGTCACTTAACAAGTCTATGTGCAAAGGGTCTCAAAGAAAGGCTTGGGGTGGGTGCCTGAGAGTGAGACAGTCTTCCCTTATCTGATCACTCTTAGTAATTCATTTTACTGTTTAACTGAGAGTGGCAAGCAGGCCTTTGCAAGATAGAGGAGAGTAAGCAATTACAAGTATGGAAGTTTCAATTTCCTCATCATTGCCGCCTCTTGACGCCCTTTAAAGTTCTTACAAGGCATCAACTTCTTGGTCATCCAGGCCCAGGGGCTGGTAACCTCTCAGGGCTAGGAGGTGTGCGGTGGCCCCCCTATCCAAGGTGGCTTCAGCTAGGTTGGAAATTATCCTCATGAATAAGGGCAAGAGGCAAGGTGAGAGGAGGCAGGTCCCAAGGAGGAGTAGAACTATTTCCACAAGAGTTTTGAATCCTCCGAAGTAAGAGAACCATCCCCCAAATAGCTCTCTGATATTCCATCCCTTCCAAGTCTGGATTGGGACATGAACTATTTTAGTCATCTTGTTGGTTATTATTGTTTTCTATAACCTTGCCCTTATCATTATCTGTAGACAACAGTTACTGAGACTGAACTTCCCATAGATGCCCCCCTCTGCAGCCAGTAAGTAATCTAGGGCCAGATGATTCTGATAAATAGTATTATGCATCTGGTTTGTTGTTTTATCAATAAATTAAGAGTCTTGGCCATTTCATTAGTAATGATTTCAACTACTGCCTGGAGCCGAATAATTCTGTAAATTGGGGTTTGGAAGCCCCAGGACCCATCTTCTGCCCAAGCCGATGTCACCATGTAGGGATTTAGTGCTTTTCTAGATATGAGGAGATGCAAGGGTTGGGCTCCTAAAATCAGCTCCTGAAAATATCTAACTATCTAAAGACCTGTTCCACCCATCCTCCAGAGCACAGAGTGCCTCATTTCTGGTCTCCACCCTGAATTCCCTTCAGGGGATGTGGAAGGTCAGTAGCTGCAGCAGCACAAAGTGATTTAGTCCTTGTACAGGCAGATGGCAAGTTCCAATTTGTAGTTGTTAGGGGCCCCTCATGGTCATAAATTCGACCATGCTTTGGGAGGCATTTTATGACCCTTTTGTCCCACGGTGCTAGGAAGGCTCATTCCTAGGTCTGATGAAGATCCTGCCAATAGGCCACTCAATGTGCCAGTACTGGGCTAGGTCTTTATAACAAAAGCCAAAACTCTCTGGACCACCTGTATTCCTAATCTGTTATGGTCCAGGAAAAATTCCCTTTTGTTGCATCTTCCCATATACAGAGTTACACTATTACAATCATTGATCACATACAGAACTATATATTTGATCAACTGCTTCAAGTAGGCTAGTCATCATTATTTTTGTTGGTGGTCAGTCACACATTTGGTAATACGAGAAGCAATAATCTTGAAAAGCAGGCAAAATACAAATAATATAGCTAGTAGCATCAAGAGTTACCAGTAAATACTTAAACCACGAGCTTCCCATGCCAAACCAGTTTTGAAGAGGTCAAGACTTCATAGTGGGTTGCAGAAATCTGAACAGGTATTATTAATTGGCCAGGCAAGGGGATCCCCGAACAGGACTATAATTTTTTTTTTTTAATAGAAAACTTCCTAAGGGCCATCCAGTTAGAGCCTTGGAAGGGAGAAACCCACCAAGGCAACCCAAAAGTACTAGTCATAGGTAATTGGCCACAAACCCAACAATCGGATTGATTTTCAAAATTAGCATAGGATTGTGCCCATGATAGAAAAACATTTGAAAGGCCCAAGAAGTCAAGAAAATATTATAAATGTTCATACAAGTCAGGTCCAGCATCTTGGGCTAGCTGTCTACTTCTGATGTCGGCTTCTTCTCATCCTAGTGTGAGTGTAGTTTCTCCTTTGATAAGTGTCCTTCCATCTAGGTTGCAGGTTGTCCTTTAAATTACATCCTTTTAGTATCCATAATCTCCTGGTTGCAGGTTGTGGGGCATCTGGTTTTCATACAAAGATAAGATTACTGAGATAAGCTTCAGAAACAAACTTAGAGTGTCCTTTTAAAAACTTAGTTGGATTTTACATTACTATAGCGCAACAGCAAGGAACTTTCCAGGGAGTGAATCTTAGTAAATACAGACCTCCATCAGCAAAACTGGCACTTAATATTTATTGAAACATAATCTTCTCTCTAAAATTACCCTCATTTTTACCTAATATAACCAGATTAAGGCTAATTTGTTTGCAAAATAAGTCTGGTCTCAAAAGAAACTTGGCCTGATAACTTATGTAACTGTAATTGATCATATAGGCTCTTTGCTTTGCTAAATCTTCTAAGGAGTCTCAGACTGGACTTCTAAAAGACCTCTCAGTGCTAGGAAAGTGGGCCACACCAAGGGCTTATCACAGATTTTTGCCTGACAGATGTAGGTGAATTCCTCCCTTTTCAGGTTTCCCAAAATACCTTGCATCTTCTATACCTGTTAGTGAGGTAGCCTTCCTAATTTATCTGATAAAGCTGCTGAGAACCTGAGTTTCCAATGTCTAGAGGGAATAGATAGAAAAGATAAATGTTTCAATCCTGCTTACAAAGGTAAAATTTACCAAATTACTATAAGCCATAATTAGTTTGAGGGGAAGGTTTTCCTTACACCTGGAAAACACAGATTTAAACCAGTAATTTTTAGATAGAAACCATAAAACTTATAACCATATTCGCCAGTTTTCTCAGTCCTATTGTAACATTCTTTTTGTTAACAGCCTGTGAAGCCATCAGGTTTCTCATTAGGATTCTTCAGTTTGTTTTACCCCATTCAGCATTATGGTCTGAAAGTCAGAAACTTGTATTTATCCAAAAATCCTTTTTATAAACCTTCTTGAAGAGGAAGCACTTTCCAAAGGCATCAGAATAAAACCAGAATCATCTTAAGACATAAGGCTTAAGAAGGTGTGTTTAAAATCTGATTGCAAGGTCAATCAATTTGGTTATTGTTGCATCATACAACATTTTAAGATAATAACTAGAATTATGACTGATAACATTATACCAGGACATATCAGAATTTTAGGAATTCCATATAATTTTTAGAATATCTATATTAATAGATTAAAATCAAACATTTATTACTTCTTATGTAATTTAATGTACCAAATGAACCTAGTTTATATCTCTCTTTGGGATGTTTCAGGGGCCCTTTGAATCATCCCAAAGTTAGCTATAGGTGAAAAGGATTTCATCAGAATTTGTTTTAGGAAGTTTTGTCCAAAATACCCAAAAAGGGTTTAGGATACTCTGTCAGATAGGCTCACAGATAACTGAAACAATAGTTAGTCACTTAACCAAAGTAACAAGGACAGATCACTTAAAAGGTAAGGAAACTTAAAATCTTTCATCAAAAGGCAGTTCAACATTTAAAGAAAACTTGTCCTCTTATCAGAGAGAAAAGCCAAATTCAAGTTTTGAACCAGCTTATTTTCCAAATTAATTTATTCAACTAAATTTATCTAAACTTAGTTAATCCTGATCATGCACAAAACTCTTTTCTCGGGGTCCACTTTTCACAAACCTTATCACTTTCTGTGTCATTAATTTATCTCCCATTCAGTCACCTGTAAGTCAGACCTACTTTCTTTTCTCTTAATAAAATGTAACTCCATTTCTCAGGCCTTCTTTACTGAAAATATACATCTTACTTTCCTTAAACAACCATGAACTGTCCTTTGTGACAGCATTCTGTAGATTGGTGAACATAAATACCAGTGATATTTTCTAAAAACATTTGCTTTCTTCCCAAAATGTGGCACTAAGCATATTTATCAATAGTCCTAAATATCTTTTTGTCTCTCTGTAAAAGGAAGCCAATGTTTAGTAATTTATGTTTTAGTATCTTATTTTATTTGGGAATGATCCAGCTAGTCAATAAGATTTCATCACTTAATTTAGGGCAACTCCAGAATCTCATTACCAGGATCTGGAGAGACTATTTTAAGTAGATATTCCTAAAGCATAATTCTTGACAGGGTTTATCTAAAAGCTTTTATCTCATTTATATTTTCTTTCCTCAGAAGTTTTTTTACATCAGGTTACTTTCCATGCTAACAAATTTATAACAGATATAACAAAACTTTATTTAGCTTATATTACATCTAGGCACAATAAAAATTTATATAAAAAATTATACTTAATGTTGATGACTCTAAAACATGTCTATATTAATCAAACCAGCAAGCTTAAACCATATTCAATACTAGATATCAGTTTAGTACTGAATTTTCCGGATGTCATGAACCTGAAATTCATTCTGGCCAGATTATTTTCTATTTCTGAGTATTTATAAGTGCTTAATAATAAGGTTTTTAAAGGCAATTAGAGCTCTTTTATGAATTCTTTTGGCAATACCATACACCTACAACGAACATATAGATACATATGAACACACAAACACAGAGACCTCATAATTCTCATTCTAAAATTTCAGTACTGAGTCAGGTACAACATAAAAGCCATCAGTCACAAGGGGTTGGATTTAAATTGGCTTCTAGCAGATGGAACAAATCGAGGTCACCTATCTAGATGGCTAAACCCTTTTACTATTTGCAGAAAAGACACTTAGGATTTCTATTTATCTTTGGCAAGTCAAGTTTTAAATTATTTTATTTTAATTAATTTTTTTGCATTCAAAATGATAGCAGAGATGTATTCCTTAGATGACCAGATAAGACATATACCTCTCAAAGGTACAAGCAAGTTCCTCCTAAGATGACTTTGTCTCCCCTTCGTTGACAAGTGTAATTTATTTCTTTGACCAGGAAGGAGAGGGGCGCACACGTAAAGGGCCTTGTCTTAGGGCCTAATAACCTAGGTAGCACTGATGTCGCCACTCCTGGAAAGCCCAGTATTCCCAGACAGACAGCACAATTACGTGCCTTCCTGAAGATGGCCCTAAATTAAATGTCTCAGGGAGATGGGGCTGAAAGGAGGCGTGCCCCTGTAATGGGGTTCATGGAGGAATAACTTCAGGTGGGGCTCCGGAGGGGGTCTGGGGTGGTTGACCCTCTCGAGGGCACTGAGCAGGCGGAGGAGCAGTATGTGTACTCCTTGCCTAAGTGAAGAGCCTGAAATCCTTCAGGAATCAGGGGATTATGAAGGAAAGGTGACAGAGGAAGGCAGCCTCGTAATGAGAATACAAAAGTATACAAGAACACATCAGAGTGTGCCGCTCCACACGGACCGGCCCAGGGGGCCTAGAGAGAAGTGCAGATCTGTCTGGCAAAAGGGGCAAGTCTTTTGGGGAAAACCTAATTTCTCAATAAGTAGGCTCAAAGAGTCAGCTGACGGAAGGGGTGAGTGAGCCTTAAAATTTTAAGAAAACTTTGGCGGAGGGCCCTAGGGCAAAAGGGCCATTTGGACATGCACAATTGCTAAATCAAATCAGTAACCAATTCCCCCCTGTGTCAGTGATGCAAAGACAAACAAGGATGGGTGTCCCCTCCGAGGAGAAGGCCACTGAGGTGCCCACCTGGCCGTGTCCCCGTGGGGAGCTTAGGTGCCTCTTAGCTTTGGCGGGTGGTATAGAGTCCCACTTGAATCTGACTCGTAGAGAGGGACTGGGTCCCCCAGAGACAGATACTGCCCTGAGGCATATGAGGTCACTACGGAACCGCAGGTTAGGGCCCACTCGGACTCTGTAGCCATGAAAGCCGTGGAGCCACACAATCGCCCTGGAACGAGGACGAACCAGGGCGCTCACTCACACACACATTCACACCAGAGTTTATCACAGTGCCTCCCCTCTCTGGGAAGGTCCCTGGCTGGTGGGTGCCTCCCCCCTCTGGGAAGGTCCCTAACTGGTGATCTTCTTACTTAAGACCGTAGGAACTGGTGGTCTTCTTACTGAAGACCATAGGAGGTGATCAAGCTCCTCTTCTGTCTGGAGACGGGACCTGACTGGGTTCAGTGCCTGGGCTTAGTGCCCCCGGGAATCTTACCTGGTCCTGAGACCAATCCAGGTGAGCTGGTCCACCTCTCTAATGAGTCCGGACGGGGCTCAGCCATCCGGAGAGTTGGAGCTCCAGTCCAACAGAGAACCTGGAATACCATCGGGTGGCATGCCTCCACTTTCGTCTCGGAGCTCCTTCACCCTGACCCAGCTGAGCCACCGGTCCGGCGGCTCAAGGGGCCGGTGTGGTTGCAATCTTGCTGGGGCCTCCAAAAAATGATGCAGAAAAAAACTGATCCCACGAGAAACCAAGCACAACACTCGGAGTGTTGGAGAACTCAGGTTTATTGAGCCGGCGGACCCAGACGAGCTAATGTTCCAAAATTCTGGGGACCCTGTTTCAGGGGAGTCTTCTTCTTATATAGGTTAAAACATACAGCTATAATTGGTACAAACCAATTGGCTACAAATTACTATAGGTCACGGGCAGTTACAGAGCATGGGAGTTGCCATGTGTTACACACATAGTAGGGGGTCCTAACAGGAACTTGTAGGAGCTGGACATTCCATTCCTATCAGGACTAAGGTCACAATTTGCATTCTCATATTGGTTGCATGTTGAAGTTAATGGTCACTTAACAAGTCTATGTGCGAAGGGTCTCAAACAAAGGCTTGGGATGGGTGCCTGAGAGCAAGACAGTCTTCCCTTATCTGATCACTCTTAGTAATTCATTTTACTGTTTAACTGCGAGTGGTGAGCAGGCCTTTGCAAGATAGAGGAGAGTAAGCAATTACAAGTATGGAAGTTTCAATTTCCTCATCAAGATCTCCCATTTTGGTTGATGATCCTGAGTTTTATTTGGTGGTGTAGCAGGTACCTGCCTCCTCCCAGTTGAAAAATACTGGTGGGCAGGCTGGTTGAAAGATGTCAGGGAAATACTCACCCAGTGGAAAGATACTGGGTGGGGCTCAATTGAAAGATACTGGGGAATAGCCACCCAGGTGAAAGATACTGAGGGGGGGGGTCAATTGAAAAATACTGGGAAATGCCCACTTAGGTGAAAGATCCTGGGGTGGGGGTGGGAGCTGGTTGAAAGATACCAGGGTTTGCTCCACTGTAGGAGACTGAGTGGTCTTGGCTGAGTGGTTAGGTGAGAGGCTGACCTGATGCTTTTCCTCAGTTCGGCTGCCTTAATTGAATTTGTCGTGATAAAAGTGAAGATATTACACGAGAGCTTTACTCCAAAGACAAGGAACAAGAATTCCTCCCAGCCAGTATGGCTCTCTCAGGCAACTGAGAAATTTACGGGAGTGGTGGAGGCACAGTCCTCATACCGTGCAGTGGTCCCATAGGGAAACTCACTCATTAATTAAAACACTTGCTTGCCAGGGGTCCCAATAAGAATTGGCCATTCAGAGATCTTCGCACCCTTGGTGGTCTTAGACTACCGAAGAAGAGGACCAAGGCACGCAAGAGAGCTAAAATGACTCTGGGGTGATGCCTAGAGGAGTTAAGCTCACAAGCAGCACACTGGCCCACCACACAATTTCACCAGTGTTTTTTATCCCAGACAACTTCAACTTTAAAATGGGAAATAGAGCCTCTCACAGAAACATGGGGCGTCAGAAGACCAGTCCCTTTCTGACACCCCAGCCAGGTTTATGTACGTAGAGAAACTTATACTTGCAAGTACCTACTTAATTGGGAAAGTTATACTAAGGGAGATCTCAACCTAAAATGGCCAAATTGGGGTTCTTTGGATATTCCAAAAAATATTCTTGTGCGCACAGTTAGAAGGGAAAAAAAAGCCGGCTGTAGGTTCAAAAAGACTGAATGGAATGCTTACTTTGACTGGTATCTGGAAGTTTCTAAAAGAGGAAACCATAGAGTAACTTCTTTGCAGGAGACTAACAATTAATTACTTGAAACTCTATCAGACCAACTTTTCAAAACCATTTTAAAAAATAGCAAAAGGTGGTATCTATGAAAAATATGAAACTTCAATTGTGCCCTCTGATTACACAATGTCAGTTAAAGGTTTAAACGACCCCCATTGAATTCCCAACCAGTAGAAAAAGCTAGCTTGAAGAAAAAAAAATTCTCTGCAGAATTCTGTCACTAAGGGAATAAATCTCACTAGGGAGAAGTTGATTTTCTCTCCCTCTGCCTTGAGGCCAGAGCTCTCAGAAATGAATATCTTATCTAAACCATCTCTAATTCCTGAGATTAAAATGGAAAAAGAACTGGAAGAAGCCTTTAAAATTTTTCTTATTCCAGTTGTTTATAAACTAGTGAGTTTTTGTATTGTGATATCTTATTCATGATTAAGTTCGGAAAATGAAGCTTTGAGTTCGTGTGTGTCTGGATATATGTGTATCTCAGTGTGTGTCTTTCTTTTTTTTTTTTTTTTTTTTTTTTTTTTTTGGCACATGGGCTTAGTTGCTCCGTGGCATGTGGGATCTTCCTGGAGCTGGGATCGACCCCGTGACCTCTGCATTGTCAGGCGGATTCTTAACCACTGCGCCACCTAGGAAGCCCTGTCTTTCTTTTTAGATACTGTTGTTGAGGTTAATTTGTAAATGAGCTCGATTTGATTGGTTTAAGGAAAAATAGGCACTTGCAAATTGAACAATTCTAAGTTCAATTCTAAGAAATTAAGCTAAATTTCAGGTTCACATGAACTGGGAAATATTCAGTATCAAATTAATACCTGGTATTAATGTTTGTTTGCTGATCTAATTGTGGCTCCCAAAATATCCAAAGCCCACCAATTCTTTTACCACTCCCAAAACCTTCCCTTTTTATCTTAAGAGGCTTGTAAGTATTAAACAAAGGGGAAACAAAGTCATTTTAGGAGGAACTTGCTTGTATCTTTGAGATGCAAATATCCTATCTGGTCATCTCAGGAACCCTTATCTCTGCCATCTTTTAATACAATTAAAAAAAGAGAGTAAAATAATTTAGAACTTGACTTGTCAAGGATAAATAGAAATCTTGTGTCTTTTCTGTAAACAGTAGTAAAAGGGTTTTCGCCATCTAGATAGGTGACCTCTAGATAGTTAACCTCGATTTATTTCTTCTGCTAGAGGCTAATTTGAATTCAACCCCTTGTAACTGATGGCTTTTATATTGTGCCTGATTCAGTGCTGAAAATTTGGAATGGGAAGTATGAGGCCTCTGTGTTTGTGTGTTCATATGTATCTATATGTGTGTTGTAGGTGTATGGTATTGGCAAAAATGAATTCATAAAAGAGCTCTAAAAATTAGCTTTAAAAAATTAATTAAGAGGTTATATAAATACTCAGAAATAGAAAATAATCTGGCCAGAATGAATTTCAGGTTCACTTCCATCTGGAAAATTCAGTACTAAACTGGTATCTGGTATTGAAGGTGGCTTAAGCTTGTTGGTTTGATTTATATAGACATGTTTTAGAGTCATCAACATTAAGTATAATTTTTATATATTTTTATGCCTAAATATAAGCTAAATAAAATCTTGTTATATCTGTAACAAATTTGTCAGCAAGGAAAGTAACTTGATGTGAAGAAGTTTCTAAGGAAAGAAAATGTAAATGAGATAAGAGCTTTTAGATAAACTCTATTAGAAGAATCATGCTTTAGGAATGTCTACCTAAAATAGTCTCTCCAGATTCTGGTAACTTAAAATTCTAGAGTTTCACTAAACTAAGTGATGAAAGCCTATTGACTAGCTACATCATTCCCAAATAAAATAAATGACTGAAACATTAATTACTGAACATTGGCTTCCTTTTACAAAGAAACAAAAGGGTATTTAGGACTATTGATGAATATGCTTGGTGCCATGTTTTGTAAAGAAATCAAATGTTTTTAGAAAATATCCCTGATATTTATGTTTACCAATCTACACAGAATGCTATCATAAAGGACAGTTCATTGTTGCTTAAGGAAAGTAGGATATGTATTTTCAGTAAAATAACCCTGAAGAATGGAATTACATTTTATTAAGGGAAAAGGAAGTAAGTCTGACTTACAGATGGCTGTTTCTGAATGGGAAATAAAGTAATGATACAGAAAGTGATAAGAAGATTTGTGGAAAGTGGACCCTGAGAAAAGAGTTTTGTGCATGATCAGGATTCACTAAGTTTAGATAAATTTAGTTGATTAACTTTAAAAGTAAGCTGATACGAAACTTGAATTTGGCTTTTCTCCCTGTTAAGACGACAAGTTTTCTTAAAATGTTGAACTGCCTTTTGATAATAGATTTTAAGTTTTCTTTACCTTTTAAGTAATCTGTTCTGTATTTGTCTTTGAAATCTTTTGTTGTTACTTTGGCTAAGTGAATAACTATTGTTTCACAGTGACCTGTGAGCCTCTCTGACTGAGTGTTCTAAATCCTTTCTGATATTTTTGACAAAACTTCCTAAAACAAAAGCCAGCAAACTGAGAAGATGGCAGACTAATGTCTCCTAGAAAACTATCTTATTGGGGTCTGGATGCCAGTTTGTTTTATAGAATCAGAGAGGGAGGGGCTTTGGGGAAGGAAAGTCAAAGGGCCATCAGTCTTACAAAAGATCTCTGGGAATAACCAGCCTTAGTGAGGGGATATGTTAATTTCAGCCATTCACACAGGTGGGCAGGACAGATTATCTGCTGGTCAGCTGAACAGAGGCACTTTAATATTCAGGCAGAGGGCCAGTGTTCCCTGATTATAATAACAAAAGCAACAGAAAGCAAAGGTTAAAGTCAAAGAAACAGATCTAACACATGGAGTCCGATTTAGCTCTGCATGTTAACAGCAGATCCTGGACAAGCCCCCAATTTATTGCCATAATAATGGCTACTCTGTGCACAGAGGCCAAATAGAAATACAGAGACAGAGATTTTGGAGGAAGAGAGAGATGGCTTTATTTTTCTGCCAGGCAGAAGGGAAGACACAGCAGGCTAGTGCCTCAAGAACTGTGCCCCCTCTCCTCCGGAGTCGGGGAAGATTTTATATGTGGGGCTCGCAGTCTGGGTAAATGATGAGTCCAGGTGGTTAGGATCTTGTATTATTTTCTTCTGTAAATTCATGGCCAAAGGTGGCATCAGGCAGCACAGCAACCAGGTCTGGTGTCCCTAAAGTTATTGGCCCATGACCTGCTTTCTGAAATGAAGAATGCTACAAAGGAGTATTTGTGTGTGTGTGTGTGGTGGGGGAGAGGAATGCCAGGTGCAAGGTGTAATTCCACCAGAGTCAGAGAGTAATCAGCTTTGTGAAGGACAAGTCTAGCTACAAGTGTTTGTTAGTAGTAACAGCTAAAGAATAACCAAGACTGTTTAACACTTTCAGGCCAGGTTTTCTTTCTCCTCTAGCCTGTTCAATGTTCTCTTTTTCCTTGCTCTCAAGAGGAAAAAGGAATAATCACCTCTATTTGGATTGCAACAACAACACAAACACAGAGTGTTGCAGAAAAAAAAACTGATCCCACGAGAAACCAAGCACAACACTTGGAGTGTTGGAGAACTCAGGTTTATTGAGCTGGCGGACCCAGACGAGCTAAAGCTCCAAAATTCTGGGGCCCCGTTTCAGGGGAGTCTTCTCCTTATATAGGTTAAAACATACAGCTATAATTGGTACAAACTGATTGGCTACAAATTACTATAGGTCACGGGCAGTTACAGAGCACCGGGAGTTGCCAGGGGTTACACACATAGTAGGGGGTCCTAACAGGAACTTGTAGGAGCCGGACATTCCATTCCTATCAGGACTAAGGTCCCAATTTGCACTCTCACATTGGTTGCAGGTTGAAGTTAATGGTCACTTAACAAGTCTATGTGCAAAGGGTCTCAAAGAAAGGCTTGGGGTGGGTGCCTGAGAGCTAGACAGTCTTCCCTTATCTGATCACTCTTAGTAATTCATTTTACTGTTTAACTGCGAGTGGCGAGCAGGCCTTTACAAGATAGAGGAGAGGAAGTTTCAATTTCCTCATCAAGAGGACTCATAGTTTCCATTCCAAAATTTTAGCACTGAGTCAGGTACAACATAAAAGCCTTTAGTTACAAGGGTTTGGATTCAAATCAGCTTCTAACAGATGGAATAAATTGAGGTCACCTACCTACAGGTCACCTATCTAGATGGCTAAACCATTTTTACTACTGTTTATAGAAAAGACACAAGATTTCTATTTATCCTTGACAAGTCAAGTTCTAAATTAACTTTACCTCTTTTTTCAAATTTGCATTTTAAAAGATAGCAGAGATAAGGGTTCCTTAGATGACCAGATAAAACATTTGCATCTCAAAGTACAAGTAAGTTCCTCCTAAAATGACTTTGTTTCCCCTTTGTTTAATACTTACAAGCCTCTTGAGATAAAAAGGGAAGGTTTTGGGAGTGGTAAAAGAATTGGTGGGCTTTGGATTATTTTTGGAGCCACAATTAGATCAACAAACAAACATTAATACCAGGTATTAATTTGATACTGAGTATTTCCCAGTTCACGTGAACCTGAAATTTATTTAGCTTAATTTCTCTTGTACTTAGATTTGTTCAATTTGTAAGTGCCTGTTTTCCTTAAGCCAATCAAATCAAGCTCATTTACAAATTAACCTCAGCAACAATATCCAAAGACAAAGACACACACTGAGACATATATATATCCAGACAGACACAACGAGAGATCTCATAGCTTCATGTTCCAAACTGTCATGAACTAGATATTACAATATAAAAACTCACCAGTTTATAAACAACTGGAATAAGAAAAATTTAAAAGGCTTCTTCCAGTTTTTTTTTTTTTTCCTTTTCAATCTCAGGAATTAGAGGTGGTTTAAATAAGATATTTGTTCCTGAGAGCTCTGGTCTCAAGGCAGAGGGAGAGAAAATCAGGTTCTCCCTAGTAGGACTTATTCCTTTAGGGTCAGAGTTCTGCAGAGAATTTTTTTCTTCAAGCTAGCTTTTTTTCCTGGCTGGGAATTAAATGGGGGTCAATTAAACCTTTGACTGGCATTGTGTACTTAATAGACACAATTGAAGTCTCATATTATTTATAGATACACACTTTTCCTTTTTTTAAATATGGTTTTGAAAAGTTGTTCTGATATAGTTTTGAGTAATTAATTGTTGGCTTCCTGCAAAGAAATTACTCTGTGATTTCCTCTTTTAGATACTTCCAGATACCAGTCAAAGTAAGCATTCCATTCAGTCTCTTTGATCTTACAGCTGGCTTTTTTTTTTTTTCTATTTCTAACTGTGCACTCAAAAATATTTTTTGGAGTATCCAAAGAACCCCAATTTGGCCATTTTAGGTTGAGATCTCCCTTAGTATAACTTTCCCAATTAAGTAGGTACTTGCAAGTATAAGTTTCTCTACGTACATAAACCTGGCTGGGGTGTCAGAAAGGGACTGGTCTTGTGACGCCCCATGTTTCTGTGAGAGGCTCTATTTCCCATTTTAAAGTTGAAGTTGTCTGGGATAAAAAACACTGGTGAAATTGTGTGGTGGGCCAGTGTGCTGCTTGTGAGCTTAACTCCTCTAGGCATCACCCCAGAGTCATTTTAGCTCTCTTGCGTGCCTTGGTCCTCTTCTTCGGTAGTCTAAGACCACCAAGGGTGCGAAGATCTCTGAATGGCCAATTCTTATTGGGACCCCTGGCAAGCAAGTGTTTTAATTAATGAGTGGGTTTCCCTATGGGACCACTGCACGGTATGAGGACTGTGCCTCCACCACTCCCGTAAATTTCTCAGTCGCCTGAGAGAACCATACTGGCTGGGAGGAATTCTTGTTCCTTGTCTTTGGAGTAAAGCTCTCATGTAATATCTTCACTTTTATCACGACAAATTCAATTAAGGCAGCCGAACTGAGGAAAAGCATCAGGTCAGCCTCTCACCTAACCACTCAGCCAAGACCACTCAGTCTCCTACAGTGGAGCAAACCCTGGTATCTTTCAACCAGGCCTCCACAGGATATTTCACCTGGTGGGTATTTCTCAGTATCTTTCAATTGACCCCCCCCCTCAGTATCTTTCACCTGGGTGGGTATTCCCCTGGTATCTTTCAACCAGCGCCCCCCCCCCCGACCCCCCAGTATTTTTCAACTGGGAGGAGGCAGGTACCTGCTACACCACCAAATAAAACTCAGGATCATCAACCAATATGGGAGATCCAAGAACCAGGAGAGACTTACCCAAATTCACCTGGACTCTTTGAGGAGGCAGATGGGCACAAGGGGCCTCTGCTCATACCAAGGCTCCAGTTCCTCGTAGAGTTCAGGTGAAAGAGAGGAGTCCACTCTGAATCAGTTATTCATGGTTGCCCAAACTGTCGAGTTAAAAAAAAAAAGCAAAATGTGAGAGTTAGGAGTTAAGTGTTATTTGGGGGCAAAATGAGGACTGCAGCCTGGCAGACAGCATCTCATATAGTGCTGAGAAAGTGTTCCAAAGAGGCAGGGGGGAAGATTAGTATGTATGTAATCTTGGTGAAGGAGGAGTACATGCAATCAAACACATTTTTTGTAGGCGGTTTCTGCTCGTCATGAGGAGCAGAGATCACCATGTGGGGATTTAGTGTTTTCCTAGATATGAGGAGAGGCAAGGGTTGGGTTCATAAAATCAGCTTCTAAAAACCTCAAACTATCTAAAGACCTGTTCTGTCCCTCCAGTTTCTGAAACACAGAGTGCCTCATTCCTGGTCTCCACCCTGAATTCCCTTCAGGGGATGTTGAAGTTTAGCAGTTGCAACAGCACAGTGTGATTTAATCTTTGTAGATGTAGAAGGCAAGTGCCAATTTGTAGTTGACAGAAGCAAAGCCGACTTTTTCTGGTTGATATAATGGCAGTAAAATGTATCCCAACATGGATGCAGCAGTGTGTTGCAGTGGAAGCATGTACAAATTCAGCCATTCATTTATTCAACATGTATTTATTGAGTGCCTACTATGTGCCTGTTGTAATACTGGGGCCAGAAGATTGGAGGAGACATCCTTCATCTGTACAATGGAGGTTGTGCCCTGCAGAGGCTCATGGGGAGACAGGGAAATGGCATATGTAATTAACCAGAGCTATTACTCTTACTCTTATTAGTGGTTTCTCACCAACAGGGAGACATTGCTTATGGTTCCACGAAAAGCATTTGGAAAATGAGTTTGAGAAACTGTTCATAAGAGTCTCCATTAAGCCCAGATCATGATATTTGCTGTTAAAAAAAAACAAAAGGGTTCTGCTCTCACCTTTTCCCCCATTATCAGCTCTGCAACTGGTCCTCTTTCAGTCCCCTCAAGCCAGTCATAATGCAGTGCCATTCCAAAGGGACAGGCACATGTAACTGAGGACATACGGCAGGTCTGCACACACAGGGTAACTGCAGGGCTTAGGGGTGTGTTTCAGGGTGGGGTGGAAGACTGACATCAATGCCCTCCTCTTGCCCTACCCCAGGCTTTCCCTGGCTTACTGAATAGGAAGCCCCTCACTCCTCTGGTCACCTACCCACACCTCTGTTGTTTTCTCTATCTGGCCCTCCCCATTAGAGGTTGTCTCTTTATCTGTCTCCATGAACTAGTGGTGTGTTCCTACCACAGCCCTCTATCCCTGGGGTCCACCACAGCACCTGGCACACAGGAGGTGCTCAGTAAATTTGTCCTGAATGAAATGATGAGGATGGAAGGGAGACATCCTTTTCGCTGATGTTGGTCTTCCCTGAGTAAAGGCCCACACAATGCATTGCGTTGGGGTGTGTTTTCCACCTTATGTATCTTTCCTGCTCCTTCTCTCATCTGGTCTCCCGCCACCTCTGACCCTTGCTATCGCCAGCCTGGGCCTCTGCCTAGTGCCTTGAGGTGGGAAGAAGTGATGCTTCTATTCCAAATATGCAAAACCAAGGCAGCTGGATTCAAATGGTTTGTAGTTCTGCCCTTGGAGGAAGCTCCTCACAAAGGCTGAAGGCTTTGTGTACCTTGGGTCCACCTTTACGTGACTGGCATCCTCCCCACAGCCTTGCAGGTCAAAGGAAGGAAAATGCTGGGCCCTGGAGGGGTGGGGCTGGCTCAGGTATCCACATGGCCTGTCACTTGGGAAGTGGGACTGGAAAGAACACAGGTGTGGGTGGCTCAGCGATGTGGGTGGCATAGCAATGGTGACTGGTGGGGGCACAAATGGGAAACACCTAAGCTTGAAGGGCCTCACCCAGAAACCCTCTGGAGCAGAAGGCCACTGCCAAAGTTCCTCTGAGATGGGAAGAATAGAATGTATTTTTATTACCCCTTACCATCCCTGTGAATAAGGATGTGTCTGTGCTGATGGAGCCTTCACCAACTCTCCCATGGTCTAGAACCACCCCCCCCACTTCTTTTGGGGCGGCCTCTCCCCAGCTCCAGTCATGTGGTGCTCGAGGAAACTATCAATCACGTTGGGCAGGGCCACATGACCAAGTAAAGCCAATCATAGTACTGGATTCACCCACCAGGATGATTGGTCCAGGACTAGACACATGATATGAAGTGGACCAATCAGAGCCCTCCTTGGTACCCTGATGTTTTCCGAGCTTCTTTTCTTACAGGTTAGAGGGCTTGGGGCTATACCTGAGGACGCCTGAGGGAAGAAAGCTGTCACGTTAAGAGAATCAAAGATGAGAGAAGGGAAAGAGCGAGGGAGAGAAAGAATGAACTGATGGCTTCTGATTTCTTGGGTCTCGTCACTGAGATGTGTGGATCTGCCCTGGTTTCTGTGTCATGGATCTCCAGTATCCTTCCAGTAAGTCTCCCCTTTCCTTGAAGCCAGATGGAGTTGGGCTCCTCTCAGTTGTGGTTTAGATGAGGTTCGAGATCCTGCCGGATTATGATGCACCTCCGGAACCCAAAGAGAAGCAACCATTCTTATTAGCACCATTGGGAATGGAATCCTTTATTTATTTATTTATTTATTTATTTATTTATTTTTTACCGAGAATAGGACTTTGCAGAGCACCTAACACAGTGCACCACCATCCCTGGCTGGGAGTGCCCTATGTGTGAGTGAGTGTGTGCTTGGAGTGGGCCTGATTGTTTCCTGAAGCAGTCCCAGCATTTACACTGCGGGAGCCAGGCCAATCCTGTTGTTTCCCCGATCGTAAACTGAGTAATACAGTCTCAGGAAGGCGTCACCCAGGATCCAGGTCTCTGACTGTTTCAAGTTCTCTGTGCCCCCTCCAAAGTTGCTGAGGCAGAGCCCCTGATGATCCTGGGGGAGATGGAAGTACAGCCCAGTCAGCCTGAACCCTTACCTGCCACCCCCATCATTATCCAGAGTAGGCAGCTTCTCGGTTTCATGTCCCTTCTTTAGTAAGAACCAAACGCCTCTCAGCAGCTGAGGAAGGGGGGTACCCTTCCAAGAACAAGAAGGGCCAAGACATGTGGTTGCCCTGAGGGACAGGAGTGGGGGAAGGAAGGATTGTGAGTTTAGGATTAGCAGATGCAAACTGCTATATAGAGGATGGATAAACAGCAAGGTCCTCCTGTATAGCACAGGGAACTATATTCAATATCCCATGACAAACCATAATGGAAAAGAACAGGAAAAGAAATACATATATATATACATGCATAACTGAGTCACTTTGCTGTACAGCAGAAATGAACACAGCATTGTAAGTCAACTATATTTCAATAAAAAAAAAACAAAAACAAAAAACAAGAATGGCCTGTAGTTCCCATTTATTTCCTTCTGACCCATGCTTGCTGTTTCCTCTGCAAAGAATGCCTTTTCTTCTCCCTCTTCTCCACAGCCTGTTCTTTGAGACTGTGCTCAGCCCCTCTAGGAAGACTTCCTGGATCCACACTCACCCTCCGTGGCCACTCCAGGCTGGTTTGGGTGACTTATCCTGGTGCTCCCCTTGTCTGTAGCCCTCATCACCCCTAATCTGCACCTGGCAACACTTGGCACAGCCCCAGAGGTGCCAGTGGCATGGAGTTCAGTGTAGATTTGCCTCACCCCAAGCAGGCCTCCTCATGCCTCCAAGAGGCTGGGGATTTTGAATAACTGAAATTCCCTGTCTTTCTCAAAGCCTTCTTTGAGCCCATCAGCCTCCTTTGAAGTCCCACAGGGAGCTGACATGAAGCCTCAACCCTGTGCCGGGGCTGTGCAGTCCCTGTTCACCCTTTACTCACATGAGCATCTAACCTCCCCACGGAGGGGTCTGGTAGCCCAACTCACAAAAGGGGACCTGGGGGCTTAGCCAGGGGAAGTTGCAGCTAAGGACTAGGGGAACATGTAATTGATCACCCAACCAGGACACTTTCAAGATGGGACGGGAGACTGTTAATCATGATGGTGGGACAACGCACTGAGACTGACCCCAGCCAAACTCACTGGTCACTTGGCCTATTTCAGGGATTGCTAGAGCCGACTTTCCATGTTCATCCCTGTGAGGGCTCTGGTGGAAATGAGGCTCTTTGAGGGCAGAGGTGCTTAGAGTTCCCTTCTCCCCTTGCCTCGCACCATGCTGGCACAGGGTGGTTGTCTCCATTTATTCCAGGATGATGGATGTCCCAGACTGCCCTTTACTAACAAGTGGTTGGTTTTGTGGGAGGCTCTGGTCCCATACAGGGGCTCAGCAGCATCTGCAGTGGTGTGGCATAGCCTGTAGAGGGTTCCCTCCTCCCAGGCATAGCCCAAGGGTTCCTGCAAGTCCTAGATTTGAGAACCAGCCTCCAAGGTTGACACCTTACCTCTCCGATGTAGGCTTGAGGGGGCACTGGGTAGTCTTTACCGTCGATGGTGAAGGTGATATTAGGCAATTGTGTGACGGAGCTACATACAACCACGTACTGTTAGAGAAAGAGGGAGAGAGGTTGACCCGGCTCATCCCTGGTGAGTGGAGAGCCCTGAGTGACCCTGTGGCATGTCCATTCACCTCATCGCCTATAGGCCAGGCGCCGATGAGTATCTGGATGGTGGTGACCAGTCTAGTTGGGCCAAGCAGCATTGCCGTCCCGGTATCCACAATGGCCTGGCAGTTGTGCAAACAACCAACATCTAGCCCGTCTATGGTGATGCTGAGAGACAGTGGGATGAAGTGGGCACCAGGATCACTCTGAAGTCTCCATCTGCAACTGTCCCCCTCCCTGCCTGTCTCCAGAACAGCCATTCAGCTCATGCCCAGACTCTGTTTTCCTTTGCTCTGCTCATGTAACCTTCTTTGATTTCCTTTCAGGCTCTCTTGTGCCTCAGGGCCTTGGCATGTGCTGGTCCCCCTTGCTAGAAGACCCCCACCCCCTTTGTCTAGCTAATTTCTCCTCATCTTCCACATTCCAGCTTAAATGTCACTTTTCCAGGAAAGTCTTCCCCCTAGGCTAGTTCAGGCTGCTGTCTTGATCACTCTCTGTAGACTCTTCCTCATTTGTAGCAAGCACTGAAGTGGTAATTCATTATGTGTGTGACTCGTTTCATGTACGACTGCCTCACTTGATGTGAGGGCAAGTTGTATCCGCAGTGCCTCCCTCAAGTGCCCAGCACACAGTGGATGCACAATATATGTTTGTGGAGTGAATGAGAGAATGAATGAGTGAGTGAAAAAATGAATGAGGAGTAACCAGGGACCTGTGTCTGGTGTCTGACCAATAATGGGTCAAGTGACACAGTGAAGATGGACGTTCTCCAGGGCAGCAGATACTCAGAGTGTTGAGGTGGGAAAAACAGGCTGCCCTGTGAGGGGTTGTTTCCCAGCAGGGCCCCCTCACCTGGCTCAGACCCTGAAGCCCCCGGCCAGGCAATGCCTGAGCCAGCCCAGGGTGCCTCCAAAGGCCACGTAAGCTTCTGTCTGAGGGTATCGCACAGAATCCCATCAATTATTGCCCCGTGTTCTCAGGCCCCTCCTGGATACCAGCTTCCTAATTCTGTCTGTCACATCCCCTGCCCCACTGTGTTTCCGGGATATGGATGTGGGTGTCAATGTGTAGGGGGAGTGTCTCTTTGTATGAGTTGCTTTCAGGTCTCAAGAGTGCAGCCAACCTCTCTCCGCTGCTTAGCTTCTCCCTAAAGAGACCAGTTTTCCCAGTTTGTCCAGGACTTTCCCTGGTTTTAAACTAGGAGTTTTGTGTTCTGAAAACTCCCTCATTCCTGGGTAGCCCTGGACAGCTGGTCATCTCGTCACAAGCTTGTTCAGGCTGGTGAAATTCTCCCTGATCTTCTCTTTACCACATGTTAGGGTCCTCAAACCATGCCATGTGCCTCACAGTGCAGAGGGTGTAGCCATCTCCAGGCTGCACACACCTCTCAAGACCCTGGTCAGGGCCCTGGGTAGGAGGCCTGGGGTGATTATGAGCCCATGGGTGGTGTGTGTATCTGTGTGTTTGTGTGTGTGCTCGTGCCTGTGTCTCTGTGTGTGTGCATGTTAATATGTGTGCCTATGTGTATATTTATATGTGTTTCTCTGTGGGTGGAGCTATGTCTGTGTGTGTGACTGTGTGTCTGTGTGTGCATTTGTGTCTGTCTACATGTGTCCGTGTGCACGTGTGGGACCATCACTTGGGGTGACCCTTAGAGGGAGAAGCTTACCGGTTCATGGTTATCTGCCAGTAGCGTGTTTGGGACACTGGTATCCACTGGAGCTGTCCTTTGTGGTAGCTGTGGTCCACCCCACCGAACATCACCATGCTGCCATTGTCCTGGCTGAGGAGAGAAGGAAGAGGGAGGCTCCTTGTGGGAGAATAATGCCACTCAATGTTTGAGGGCCATGCTTATCCACCCATCAGAGGCACTAGTACGGTTCCCATTTTACAGATGTGGAAATTGAGGCATGGATGGGTGGAGTACCCGACCAAGGTCAGTCACCGACTAATGAATGGCACAGAAGAGGTTTGAAGCTGGGCATCCTGGCTGGGCTCTGACCACCCACCTTTCTGAAGAGGGCCTGGTCCTCTCCAGTGACCAAAATGCTCAGAGATACCCTCAGAGGACACTGTGCTGGAGGAGTCTGGCCTCCCCTTTGGGTAACCTGTCATTTCTCACAAAAGTCGAGGCCCGAGGATGCTAAGGGCGTGGGTTCAGGCTCACTTAGGGTTGGCTTCACCAGCCTCTGACCTGTGCCATCCAAGGGGCACCACGCTCAGCAGGGCTCTGCGCCTCTGCTATCCCTGTCATGAAATTCCTAATACTTTTTGAACAAGAGGTCCCACATTTCCATTTTACACTGGCTCCTGTCAATTGTGTAGAGCTGATTCTGGGCTCCCGGTTAAATGTTAGTGAGGAAGTAAACATTCCCACCATCCCTCTCCTTCCTTCCGTATCAAATCCATGACCAAATTCTGTTGCCTTTTCCTCCAGCCTGCATCCTGACAACTTCCATTGCTCTCCCTCTTCCCTCCTCCCCCCTGGACCAAGCTGCTGCCCTTGAGCCCATGAGCAGGGTTGTGTTCCAATAAAACTTCATTTACAAAAACCAGTGGGGGGCCCAGATGTGGTCCTGGGGCCACAGCTATGCTGGGCTAGACTGTCTCTCAGGAAACTTCTGGATCAAGTGGTCTATAATTTTTCATGCAACTGAAAGCATCTTACTGAATGTTTTCATCTTACTGAAAGCTGAATTAGAGAGAGTGCTTGTCCAGCTCAGACTTACTTGCTCAAGTAGAAGGCAAAGACAGGCTCCGTAATGACCCTTCTTTTTAGCAGGTTGTCGAAGACGGGGGTGGTCCCTCGGAGGGCAAGGCTCGGGTAGCCCAGGCCCAGGATGCCATCAAAGAATGAATGCTCCATCCCAAACTGATACTGGCTCAGGCCAAATGGCTGGAAAATGTCCACAAGGTCCCCGATCTGTGGGAGAGGAGAGTGTCCCCACATAAAGGTTTGGGAAGTGGGGCTGGGACTGGGCTGGGCTGGAGATGTCATTAGCATCTCATAGAAGACCTGAGGCCTGGCTGTGCCCTGGGTTGACCTCAGATGGTTAGACCAAGCTGGGACAGGAATTTGGGTTCTATTTTTGCAGGACTGTGGATTTTAACCAACACCTGATCCTCCTGCACACACCTTCTGAAGGGAATCAAATTGGCCTCATGCCTTCTGTACAGATGGGGAAACTGAGACTCAGGTCAGGACCAAATGGTTCCCACTTGAGGACAAAATGAATAGAGAGCAGGGTAGCCTTGTCCTTGGCATCACTATGATCAGATGACAGAAATGGACTGAATTCTTTGCAATGCATTGTGGATTCTGCACCTGCCCAGGAACACAGAAGCCCATTATACAATGTCGCTGCCAGGGTTCTTATGAGTATTCTGCTGGGAAAACAAGTTTTTAGGGATGTGTGTGTGTGTGTGTGTGTGTGTATTTGTATGAAAGAGAGAGAAGAGAGAGAGACAGAGAAAGGGAGAGAGACAGAGAGACAGAGAGAGAGGGTACTCAGGCCCTTTGGGGGAGGCAGGCCATAGTTTTTATTAGACTCTCAAAGGCTCCCTAGAGTGACATCCCATTTGTCAGTCCCTTTCCACATCTGTGGCCCCCTGCTTTCCCTGCCTACATGCCTGAAGTCTTGGCTGTCCCCAGGAGCCCAAGATCAGTTTTATCCACTCTCCAAATACCCCACACCTGCATGAATCCTGACTGGCCAGCCCAGTTCCACTGCTGACCAGATGCCTGACCATGGCAAGGCCCTGGCTCTCTGCACCTCAGTTCCCTCCTCTGTATAATGGAGCTAATCATAGTCTTGCTGTGTGGGGTTGTTGCAGGATTAAACACATGATTACCATGAATGTGCCTGGTTACAGTCTGGGAATAGAAAAGTGGGTGCTTTTATCCCCCTCTCTCCCTGCTCCCAGCAAAATGAACTTTGAGCTGCTGATGGAAAAAGGAGCTGCAAATCTGCACCCCAAGCCACTCTCCGGGTTAGCTATTCTGGGAGTTTGTGTGTCAGCAGGGGCGCTGTCTCCCCAGGGACACCTGGTGCTGGGCGGGCGGCCTGCCACTAGGGGACGTTGGGAAAGATGGGCCCTCTCAGTTGCTCCTTCATCTGTTTTGTAAGCAGCCATTGCTCTCAGGGGCAGCCCTGAGTCAGCTTCTGCTTTCCAGTTACCTGAACGGTGTCATAGCCAAGAAATCCAACCATTCTCCCAGAGCCATAGATGAGGTCGACGGGCCGGCCTGAGATCCGGAAGGTGGTGGATGAGTGAAAGTTGAAGAGCTTGCGTGTACCTGCAGACGCAAGAGATGAGTGCCTATCTGGTGCCAAAGATGGAGAAGTGGGTGGGAGGGGACTACAAGAGGGGCCGGTCTGGGCCTGGGTACTCACGGCAGGCAGGACTGGAGCACAGGATGGAGGGCACCCACAAGTCAGATGAGCCGGTGTCAAAGACGACCCTGAACTCCTGAGGGGGTGTTCCTATGGTGATATCGCCAACGTAGGCCTGGTAGGAGGCCAGGGAGGGGTGGTTAGGGCAGGCCTGTCTGCTCTGGCCACCCTCGATTTCCAGAGCGCTGCCTCCCTCCAGGTGTCCCATGTCTCCTGACATCACTTTCCAAACATCCTCCTTCACAGTTTCTGCTCAGACTGGTGCCTGCATTTGATCTTTTATTTTCCATGTGCGATCTTAGTTCCCTCACCAGGAATCAAACCTGTGTCAGTGCAGTATTAGCGCAGAGTCTTAACCATTAGACATCCAGGGAGGTCCAGGTGCCTTCATTTGAGAAGCTCTCCAGTCTCCCCTTCAAGGCCCAGTCTGAGTGTTTCCTTCTACAGGTGGCCCTCTTAGGTCACCCAGGGCAATTCCTCTACACTCAGAACTTGTCCTATCAACACCACGCAGTTGGCCCTTTTATTGGACATGTGTTTACTCTTCGCCTATCTCTCAGGTTGGCCTGTGCATTCTTGGAGGAGAGATGAGACCTTTTTTAAAATCAATAACAATAACCAGAGTGTTAGATTTTTATGGCATCACAGGCCATAGGGCTCAGTAACTTTTTTCTGGTGTCCTTCTTGGGTCTTCAGAGGCTGACCTTCCTCTGCCTGGGGTTTCAAACTTGATGTGCAGTTGGCTTTATCTTTTGATCAGACATGGCTCACCTTTCGCCTGTAATTCTGTGGCTCACTTACTTCAGAAAGAACAATCTCTCTCACAGTAATGACATATCTTTGGCACAGAAATGGATGTTTACCTGCCCCCTGGTCATTGCTGGGCCCAGTCACCATAGACCAAGAGCTGAGGATGAGACTGACTTCTCCTCTGGGAAAGGGCTCCCTGTTCCCCTGTGTTTCTGCTTCCTGCCGGAGCCCCAGCCCCAACATCCAGCCTGCCTGCTCCAGATGAACCCCAGTGCTAGGCCAGAGCACCAGGGGGCGCTGTGGAGCAGCATCCTCCCAACACACTCACATCCAGGTGGTTCCTCAGGGGTCGGCGAGAAATACTCGGGAAATAATAGTAATAGTTGGACCTTTCATCAGTGCTCTTCTTCAGGAACCTCGTCAGCAGGTCTTTAACACTGAGGCTTTCTTGCATGTTCTTGATCTTCGTTAGAGGGATTCTTTCACCGAGCATTGAGAAAGGGAAACAGAGAAGGGCACTGAACAATTTAAAAGAATGCCATTTTCACATAGGTCATGATGTGACTGTCACCCCCAGAGTTGTGCAACCCTGCAGACCCACCCCTAGACCCTTGAGGACCATGGCTCAAGGCAAGTTGACCTTTAAAACTGGCAAGGAATGATAACATTCCCTTCTAATCCTGATGGGTGGAAGAATAAAAGGACAAGAAAAACCCCAGAAAGACAGATGATGCCACTGACAGTCTCCGTACTTACATGACTAGGCACTCTGAGAGGGCCACCAGCCCGAGGATCCCAAGCCACTTCATGTTTCTTTCCCAGTTGCAATTACTCAGGAAAGAGTGTGCAGTGGTGGCCAAGAGCTCCTAGTTATATATGCTCTGACCTGCCCTAATGGTCCCCTTTAGGCCACTAATGGATCTGATAAGAAACACAAACCTCTTGATAAAATCTTTACCTCCATCAGTGTCTGTGGGGAGTGGACTTAGAAAATTCTCAGAATACAGAGATTTCTACTGTAATCTCTTCCTTGGGACTTGGCTGTAAAATGAAATTGAATTGCACAGATTAACTAAGAGTGGGGAGACTCTCGTCAACCTGGAGATAAAACACTGATACTAACGTGATGACAGTAAGTGCTAGGGGCCATGCTTGACATCTGTGATCTCATGTGGTCTTCCCAGCAACGTCATGAGATGTGCCTTGCTGTCCTCAGTCAGAGAGGAGATTGCTAGGAGGAAAAGAGGTCAAATGGCAAAGTGAAGACTTGAGGGGCAGCCCAGTGACATACGCATGAGGGGCTTAAATAGTGCGACAGGTGGAACAGATCAGGGGCTCATAAGATGCCACTCTGCATCAAAAATCTAGGCTGGGTTAGTATTACCATTGCAGAGTCCCACTATGGGAAGACATGCGATGCATGCATCCATAAGATACTTCATAGCATCCAACACACATATACGGAGCACTCTGTGTGCTGAGGTCTGGGTTAGGTGCTGGAGAGTTAAAGTCGAGTAAGTCACAGGGGGTCCTTATCTTCAGGAGCTAGCAGTCTAGGGCAGGTCTCACACACTGATGGCCCAGGAGGCAAGAGAAGCGAATAGAAGGGCTGAGTGGGCCTCGAGGACACGGGGCAGGCAGCACATGCCCTACCAGTGGGAGCAGCCTCTCCTCAGCACCCACCAGGGACTACCATGTTGGAACGCAGCCTGGATGGCCAAGTTTTCAAGAGAAGTCAGAAGTCTGGATATTTATGTAAAATTCTCTGGTTTTAAATGTGAGCAAGTATTTTTTTTTCTTCACAAAACATTGTGTGAGCCAAACCTGAAACACCTGTGTGGTGGATTCCGCCTGCAGGCTGTGCAGGTTTTTATCTCCGGCCTAGAGGTGGGAGAAGAGAGGGGACCGAAAGAGGGAGTTCAATTCATGTTGGTTGGATGAATAAGAGACTGAATGCATCTTAACCATGTTAATTTCCCTTCTACTTGTAAAGAAAGATCACCAGGGTCACATAAACCAACACATTTAATAATGTCCACTTGCTGAGCTTCTGATACAATTCCCTAATAGGATCCATGGCTTGAAACATTTTATCTACCAAACCAAACATAGAGAGAAATAGTTTTTCAGTCTTATCTATCAAAGAAGACAGAAAAGACCACTCAGAGCTCATGCTCAGCCTGAGATAAACAGGCTACCTGTTAAAGTGTTATTCTAGGCAAAGTAAAGATGATGGAGTTTTATGGCTCTTTTCTAGATACCTAGGGCCCAGGTGTTCCTGTGTGAGATCTATCCAGGCCTGTCCCGTGGGTAGAACACTGGGAGGCTGGCGCAGTCACCAGGTGGGTGATAGATGGGGTGCTGTGTCTTCCTACTCATTTTTGCCTGTTGTTAAAGTTTGGTTTTGGTGGTTGAGTCCCTACAGAGGGGATTTGACAGCATCTAGCAAATGACACACATAAATACCACTTGGCTCAGCCATTGTAATTCTAGGGATCTATCCCAAAGATACACTGGCAAAAATACAGAAAGACATATGCACAAGCTAGTCACTGCAACATTGTTTGTAAAAGCAAAAGATTAGAAACATACCTGAAGTGACCATGCACAGGGGAGTGTTGAATAAGGCTTAGGGCATCTGAACAATTGGGCACAATTGGGATGGAGGGAGACATGGAATGGGTGAGATCTTCAGGCTGTCCTGTTTAGTTTTTAAAAAAGAGGGACCAGAAAGGTGCTTATAGTTTGTTGCTTTTCCATATACACATTTGTCTATTTTCAATAAGAAAGAGTGGAAGAATAAACCAAAAGCTAATAAAAATTGTAATTTATGGGGGAGGAGCAGGGACAGAAGTGAGATTTTTCTTGTTTTATAGTTTGACTTTGCAACCATGTAAATGTGTTACAGAATCAAAAAATAGATAATTAAACACATCTGTCGAAACTGAGAACTAAGAGCAATGAACCTAATTCTATCAAGTTGGTGACATAGCCACACAGAATGAAACATTACTTAAGTGGCTTTAAAATGCACAATTTTGACTCTAATTTCAGAGTGGGATGTCTTCTAAGAACAAAGACAAACAAACAAAAACACCCTTCCTCTAAAACAAAACCAAAAACCAAAAGCCAAAGCAATCTGAAACTATATCTAACAACTTATTGTTGATGATTTTGCTACTGTTCTTTTGAAAGTATCATATGCAGGTGCATAGGACTTAAAGCAAGTAAGTAATTGACACTCATGTTGTTATGAAACAAGACTTTCAGTGGAAGAGACAAAAGAGATTTAAGTGTACAACCAAAAAGCTATGGTAAAACCTTGTGGTCTTAAAATCTGAATTAGAGGTATATGTTTGTACCAATGAATTATTTTCCTTTTTTTTTTTTTTTTTTTTTAAAGAAAATGTATACTTCTTGGCTCTGGCCACTGAAAAGCCTAGAAGAACTGGCAACTTGATAACAGTGACTATCCTGAGCCCTAGTTTCTGACCTCTAAATACCATTTCCCACCAGAGGTTCTAGAGATTCTTGATGAGATGGCTTATTTCAGGGCTGGGCCAAGCAATGTACCAGATAAGCCTGGGAATCTTGAAGAACCAGAAATTTGACGGCCTTCAAATACGACTGGGGGCCAGACAAAAAGTTTAGGAATCCATATGAAGAGGCCAAAAGTGGGACACTTTTGAAACAGGAGGGAAGGGGGCAGGGCAGAACCTTAGAAAGAATGACATAATCTGAGGACATAACATAAACTGAGTAGAACCAAATGAGTCCATGATGGCGGACAAGTTGACTTCCACTAGAATGTGAGCCTCAGTAATAGAAGCATAAGGATCAAATATTGGGCCGTGGCCCAATTTCTGTAAATTCCCATCCCTTCCTGAAATAGCTGGAATACTCCTCCCACTCATTAGCCTATGAAAGTACCCACCCCTGTAAAAACTGACAACCCCATACCCGGGTGCCTTTCTCACCTTCTGAGATGGCCCACAGTTTGTCTCTGTAGTGTGTTTCTGTCTGAATACATCCACTTTGTACCTATCAGTTTGTCTCTCACTGAATTCTTTCTGTGATGAGACATCAAGAACCTGAGCTTCCTTAAGTCCTGAAATGAGGTGTGTGATCTCAGTTGGGAGACTTTGGGTTTTGGTCTGGTTTGAATCCTGGCTGCATGGATTCAAGTCCCAATCAGGGTTTTGGCTGGGCTTGTGTCCTATCATTGGGCTCAAGTTCCAATGTGAGGTGCACAGTTTCAGTGTCAAGCACAAAGTGACAGTGATAAGGTAAGAAATAGTTGAGAGTTAGGTGTTGGTCTTAAAGAGACCTGTGGTACTGATCTCAGAGAGGCATCAGTAAGCAGTGGGGTGAAGCGAGATCTTAATTCCCTCCCCAGGAATTGAACCTGGGTAGCCTGGGTGTAAACCAGGAGTCCTAGCCACCAGACCAGCCAGGCTAGAGCCTAGAAGCTATTTTTCCCTGGATCTGGCCACCCAGTGAAAAATGTATTTCTTGCAGAGGCTAAAATTGTAAAAGAAGGTACAAAGTTTATTATTAGAGACATAGCGTAACAACAGGTGGGAGAGCACACAGAGAAACGATTTGTTAAGACAGAAGCAAGGCAGAGATGCACACCCAGAGAGAAAGGGTGTGGGCATCCTCCTTAATGAGGAGAAGCGCAGTAAAGAGGTGGTTAAGTCATTTATATAGGGCAGTTCTTCTGGGTCTTTGTTTACTTTTGGCCAATTATGTGCTGTTTTTTTTTTTTTTTTCACACCTGAATTCTCCCAGGACCCTCCCCATCACGTGTGCATAATTTTTTCCAAGATGGATTTCAGCCCAGAGGCCTATGGGACAGCCTTACCATGACATATTATGGGGTGGTGTCCCCCCTTTTTGACCTCCAAGGAGCCTTTCTCTGCATGTGTAATGTCTCCCTTGTCCCAAGGATGGGGAGTGTATGAACACCTGATTTCTTAGCAGGGTTTACCCCTCTCTGCCAATGCCAGAAAACTGTCCAATGTTAAGTTATTTACCTTATTTCTGTTGCTGTTTCTTACATTGAAGTGCAGATATCAAAAATATAGACAGAAGTCTGGTCATAAATATGTAGTCCTGGAGCCCATTTGTCTCTTGCCTCAGGAAATGTAAAGTAGGGGCTGGTAATGAATGTCTGGCCTGGAGCTCATCTTCTTCTCTGCCTCATGAGATGTAAATGGGAGGCCAGTTGTAAATGCCTAGCCTGGAGCCCATCTATCTCCTACCTCAAATCCCCCCTGAGACATTATTGGGATAATGAAGGGTGAAGGTCTGTCTTCTGCAGCTTCTTCATGCTGGCATGGGGCTTGTAGACACTACCCAGCTGTAGTTACAGAGTGCTTGTCCTGCCTTATTGAGGGGCCCAGGGTGACTTCTGTTGTTTTTTCAGCAGGATCTGTTCCAAGGAGTGGCTGGAATCTCTGCATCACCATCACCTTGTTTGGGAACCTGTTGTGTCCTTAGAAAGAACAAACTAGATAAATAGATTAAGATGGCAGGGGCCAAAGTGCAGTAAAAAAAAAATATTGTAACCAGGGGTCCAAGCAGGAGTAGTAAAGATTGGGTTAACCTATCCAAAGGAATGGAGCCATTTGACATGGTCATATATATTTTTGATGTCCTCTTCTATTAGCCCAGTATAATTGATGTAGGTATAACAGACCCAGTTACAAGTAGTTGGAGACACATTAATAGGAACCTGAACATTAATAAAAAATAAATTTCTCTCTCTTTCTCTCTCTTTTTTTTTTTAAGGACAATAAGCCTGAAACCTAGTCTGGATCTGGCACTTTGCAGAGACTTGTAGCCAGGTAGCCAGTTGTCTAATTTCATTTAAGTAGGTTTTAACCTTTGATGTGGTATGAACACATAGATAATAGGTGCTATTTGTCTGAAAAAAATCTCATTAATAGACAAAGCAGACGTTACCGTTAATGATGTTAACAGTTTCTAGGTATGAGAAGATGCAAGAAGTTGAGCTCATAAAATCTTTTTCTGAAACTATCTATCTGGAGGCCTGTTCTGACAGTTTTTTCTAGATCACAGAGCTATTTATTTTTGATTTCCACCCTGAACTCCTTTCAGGGGGTGTTGAAGGTCAGCTGCTGCAGTGGCCATGATTTAGTCCTTGTAGAGGTGGATGATGTGTCAGTTTCCAGTTGGCAGGGCCCCTTCATGGTCACAAGTTTACCCATGGTTTTGGGGGGCATTTCATGACCATTTCATCCCGTGGTGCTAGGAAGCCTCATTCCTATGTCTGGTGAAATTTCACTGAAGGCCACTCAATGTGCTGTTCCTTAACTAGGCCCTGCTAACAGTAGCCAAAAACCTCTGGACCATCTGTCTAGTCTTTTATGGTCCAGGAAAATATTCCCTGTTGTTGCATCTTTCCATATCTAGAGTTACACTCTTACCATCACTGATCTCACATGGAACTATATACCATCATTTTATTAGAGGCTCAATCACACATTTGGTAATGCAAGAAATATCAACTTCTTGAAACAGGTGATATAGAAAATAATATAGCTAGCAGTATGAGTGAGGTCATAAGTAAGAATTTAAGTCAAGAACTTCCATCCCATTCCAGCCACCTAGTATAACCCCAGGTTATCTGACTTAGTCTGTTCTATACTAATGCTTGTTTTTCAGGGAAATTGTATATTGGTAATGTTCATAAGGCATTAATCTCAATTTTCTCGGGTAACTAGACTGATGATCCTTAGTATGATTTAATTGTTCCCAGTAGAGAAGAGCTGATGATGCTGCAGAGAATCTAAGAGTTTTTAATCTCAGGAGGGAGAAGGTAGAGAGAAAAATAAATGTGTTAATTTTACCCACAGGTGTAAATTACCAAATTGTTGTAAACCATAAGTAGCTTGAGGAGGAGAGCTTTTCTATATCTGAAAACAACAAACATGAAAAGCCAGCAATATGTCAGACAAAATTTGGAAAAATTATCTCATATTTAGCAGTTCATTTAATCCCATGTAATTAACTTTTGTTCTGTTTGAGTCAGGTGAAGTGGGTACCTTGACCACTGGAGATTGTAAAAGGCATACCCCAAGTGGAAAACACAATTTTAACCATTTTTTTCATTGGGAGGGCATCAGCCCTGCAGCCAGAAAAGGCTTTAACCCATAAAAATTAAAAAAATGAAGTGTGTCAGGGAGCCAGGAAAAGCCAATTGGCCGTATTGGGTTTCTCATAGCCCTGACTGTTTATTTTACAGCCTTTGTTGACCCATTTTAAATTCCCTGATTTAGGAGTAGATCATTGTCATGCTTTAAGGACATCAGGATGGCAAAAGCCTGAAAATGAGGGTTTCATTTTTGTAGAAGCAGAATGAACTTTATCTACACGTGCCATGGTCTTCATAGATCATTGTGAAACACTACTTATTCACTCAACCCAAGTAACAAAAGATCTTAAAAGCAAATATAAATCACTTAAAGGCTAGGTAATTCACACAGTCTGTTATCAAAAGCAGCATTCCAAGAAAATTTTGTTTTCCTAATAGGGAGAGAAAACTAAATTCCAGTCTGGTACCAGCTTACAGTTAATAACATACTTATTTACCTAATTTCAATTTAATCTTAGAAAGTTATTTTTATAAATCTTGAAGAGGTAGTATCTTTGCAAATGCATCAGAGTGAAACCATAACTGTCCATAGTGACAAAAACCTTAAGAAGTCATGTTTGAAATCTGATTACAATGCAATTGATAAAGTAAGTTGGTTACTGTTGTGACGTAGAATATTTGTAGATAATAACTAGAGCTGTGACTGACAATGTTTTACCAGGACATTTCAGAATGTTAGGAACTCTATATAATTTCTAGAATATTCACATTAGCAAAGGATTACCATGCAGTATCAAAAGGGTTTAGAACACTCAGTCAGATGGGATAAAACATCTCAGTGTGGCACCAAATACATTTATTAATAGCTTAAAACATTTTTTATCTTTAAAAGGAAGCTAATGTTCAGTAATTAACATTTTAGTATATTGTTTTATTCCTAAAATGTTCACACACATTTCTTTTCTCATCTGCATATTTTTCCCTGAAAGTTTCTTTACACTGAATTATTTTCATTGCTGACAAATTTGCTACAGATAGGTTATATTAAACCTAGGCACAATAAAAGTGTTATATTTAATGTTGATGACTTTAAAGACTTGTCTATGTTAATTAGATCAACAAACATTAATATTATTGAATATTTCCCAGTTGATGTGACCCTGAGATTTATTCAGCTTAATTTCTCTTATTTTTACAATTGTTTGATTTGTAAGTGCTTAATTTTCTTTAAGCCAATTAAATAGAACTCATTTACAAATTAACCTCAGCAAGAGTATCCAAAGACAAAGACTCATACTGAGACATACACGTATATCCAGACAGACAGCGATCTCATAGTTTCCACTAGAGATTCAAAATGCCTCTTGGCCCCCTTCCCTTCCCCACTTTTCTCTCCCTTGGCTTGAAGTTCTCCTGATTAACTCAGGCTGAAGTCTCAGGCAAAGTGGGCTGTGATTGTATCTCAAGGGCCTGATAAGAGTTAACTTCAAGCTTTCTCCTAGGCATATTTTTGTTCTCTCTGGGTCAGAATTCTGAAAAAGATATTTTAACAAGCTAGCTGTTCTTAACTGCATATGCAAAAATAACTGGTTTTGTGATTTTAAAAAATTTAATCTTAACGAATTTTCTCCAGAATCTAAAGGCTATTGTGGCCACACTATCAAAAGTCATCTTTCTCTTTCTGTAGTCATGGTTTCATAGCTCAAATTTAAACAAGATAGTACTAAAATTGACTGTGCTAATTGTCAATTGACTGGCTGATAAAATGCTGTCCCAGCAGGGATTGTCCCTCTGGGGAGGTGTGGTCTTTGTTTGATCAGAAGAATCTGACGGAGTATGGGAAAATGCAGGAGTGGGGGAAGCTTGGTCCTCCCTGCCATGCCCCCCCCACCCCAACAAGAGTTGGAAGAAGTTAGAAGGGGATTCTTTAGAATGTTAGGAGTGTTCTGCTTCCTCAGGCTTTTGATTATAGGAGAAAGTCCTGAACAAAAGAGAACCTCAGTCCATTTTCCCATCCTGTGGCACTAAAGGTCTAATTGTAAGAGACCCATTTTCAGGCCATTTTTCCATCCCCCAACTTAAATAAAGGCCAGGCACTGCTACAGTAGAATCTCAGATTTTCCTTTTTCTCAGCCCATCTGGCTTAGAAAGGGATCCTCCCATATCAAGTAACCTGCAACTAAAGAAGACAGCGTTCCTAGAACGGAATCCAGCATCCCAGAAATGCCACTAGGTGGCTGGTGCCTGAAGGCATTTGAAGTGTCCCCCTAATTTTCTTCAAACCTGGTGGGATTTTAAGCATAATTGCCCACTGAATCCTGACCAGACATCTCTGGCCCCCACTGAAGCCTCATGCAAGGCACCCAACCCAGCAGGGACAGAGGAGGGCTTTTGAACCAGTGCAGACTGGTTGCCAGGACTTTTCTTAGGAGGGATCCCTCGTCTATAGGGCTTACTCTGCTGGAGTGTGTTCTTGGAGACTGAACATCTATAAAGCCTAGGATGTAGGCTGTATGGAAGTGGCCAGCCCAATAGGTAGTCTGTTACAGACTATGGGCTGTTAAGGCCTGGAGTGAAGGGGGAACTCCTGGAGGAGCTGGAGTTGGCCACAATGGAAAGTGCCACAGGGGTGAGGATCTGAGGGCTGAGAGATGGGAATATTCCCGTAGAAGATCTTTGGACACAAAGTCAGGTGGGAGAGTAATCAGCAGAGGAACCCCAAGTCTGTCACCCTGTTTGTTTGGTGCGTAAGGTACAATTGAAGGAGACAGAAGGCTTAGGTGAAAAAGAAACCTTGTTTCCTGAGCAGAGTAGGTTAGAAAATAGCAGGAAAAAAAAGCAAAGGGTGGGGTGTGCACCTGGCAGCCTGCTTGGGGAGAAAGACACTGGAAGGCAGTGGCACCCATGGGAAGTAATTTTTCTTCCGGAGAAATAAAGTGTGGTGCATAGCAGGGTGCAATTGGCAAGAGACAGTGGCAGGCACTGAGCTCGGGCTCTCCCGTGCATTTCTTGCAAGTTTGATGAAGAAGAACTGCTTGGGTGTGGGGCATGCTGGGAGCTGTAGTTTAGGCAGAGCGAGAGAGAGACAGCGAGAGAGAGACAGAGAGAGAGAGACAGAGACAGAGACAGAGATAGACAGAGAGACAGAGAAGAGCATTCGAGCAAAAGGACGAGAGAGTGAGTGCGAGTGAGAAAGAGACCCCTTGGGCTCCTGAACTGAGAGAGCTGAGATTAAGTCCTGCGGGTCTTGGAAAGAGAACAAAGCAGAGAGCTGGGAGCAAGAGTGTTCTCATGGGAGAGAGAGTGAAAGTCAGGAGTCTCCAGCCAGCAGTTTGGGCGAGACCTGCCACTTACCTTGAAATCCTGGGTTTCTGCACCATCTGATCCCAGAGAGGCAGCAGTGAGCAGTGGGTGAAGCGAGATCTTAATTTCCTGCCCAGGAATTGAACCTGGGTAGCCTGCATGAAAACTAGGAGTCCTAGCCACCAGACCAGCAAGGGCTAGAGGCTAGAAGGGAAAACCCCAGCTCTTGCTCCCAGTGAAAAATGCATTTCTCATGGAGGCTAAAACTGTAAAAGTAGATACAAAGGTTATTATTAGAGACATAGCATAACAACAAGTGGGAGAGCACACAGAGAAACAATTTGTTTACTTAAAACAGAAGCGAGGCAGAGATGCACACCCTGAGAGAAAGGGTGTGGGTATCCTCCTTAATGAGGAGCTGGTTAAGTCATTTATATAGGGCCAGTCTTCTGGGTCTTTGTTTACCTTTGGCGAATTATGTGGTTTTTTTCTTCACACCTGACCGGTCCCGGGACCCTCCCCATCATGCGTGTACAAATTGCTTCCAAGATGCATTGCAGCCCAGAGGCCTCTGGGAAGGCCTTAGCATGACATATTATGGGGTGGCTCCTTTTGACCTCCAAGGAGTCTTTCTGTGCATGTGTACTGTCTGCTTTGTCTCAAGAATTGGGAGCATATGGCATCCTGATCTCTTAACAGAGTTTAGCCCCTCCCTGTCCCTGCCATAAAACTGTCCAATGTTCAGTTATTTACCATATTCTTGTTGCTATTTCTTTTATTGAAGTACAGATATCTAAATATAGACAAGAGTCCAGTCATCAATATGTAGTCCTGGAGTCCATTCGTGTCTTGCCTCAGGAAAGGAGAGCAGGGGGCTGGTAATGAATGCCTGGCCTGGAGCTCCTTAAGACCATTCTCATGGACATGAGATGGTGCCTTATTGTCATTTGATTTGCATTTTACTGATGATTAGTGAGGAACGAACTATCCTTATCTCAAATTTACAGAGCAGGAAACTGATGTTGAGAAATGAATTTATGAAGGTCATATGACTGGTACATGTCAGAGGTGGGATTTGAACCTAGGGAGAAAACCTCCAGGATGTGCATGCCTGGCGAGTATGCTGCCCTGACTTCCATGTGTTTAGCAAACCTAGGATCATGCTATTTTGTCTTTCATGGTGTAACGTATCCTCCTACCAGTGCCTCTCCCCAGCTCCAGCCCTGTGATGCTGGAGGAAAGTGTCAATCACATTGGACAGGGACAAGTAACTAAGTAAAGCCAATCATAATGCTCCATGCACCCACCCAGGATGTTTGGTCCAGGGTTGGACACCTGATCTGTGGTGGATCAATCAGAGCCCTCCCTGGTACCCTGATGTCTTCTGAGCTTCTTTCCTTATGGGCGAGATCCCTTGGGGATATACGTATAGAAGCTTGAAGGAAGAAAGCTGTCAAGCTAAGTGAATCAAAGATGAGGGAAAGGAAAGAGGGAGGGAGAAAAAGAGTGAGCTGATGGCTTCTGATTTTGGGTCCAACCAGTGAGATGTTTGGATCTACTCTGGTTTCTGTGTCCCAGATCCCCTTGCAGTAAGTCTCCCCTTTCCTTGAAGCCAGTTGGAGTTGGGCTCCTCTCACTAGTGGTTCAGATGAGGTTCTATATCTTGCCGGATTATGAAGCACCTCCAGAACCCAAAGAGAGGCAACCATTTGTATTGGCACCATTGGGAGTGGAATCCTTTATTCTTTACTGAGAGTAGGGCTTTGCAGAGCACCTAACACAGTCCACCACCATCCCTGGGTGGGAGTGCCCTATGTGTGTGTGAGTGTGTGCTTGGAGTGGGCCTGATTGTTTCCTGAAGCAGCCCCAGCATTTACACTGCGGGAGCCAGGCCAATCCTGCTGTTTCCCCGATCGTAAACTGAGTAATACAGCCTCAGGAAGATGTTACCCAGGATCCAGGTCTCTGGCTGCTTCAAGTGCTCTGTGCCCCCTTGAAAGCCAATGACACAGCGGCCGTGAGGACTCTGGGGGAGATGACAATACACCCCTGTCAGCCTCAGCCCTTACCTGCCACCCCCGTCAGTATTCAGAGCCGGCAGCTTTTTGGCTTTTTGTCCCTTCTTTAGTAAGGACCAAGTGGCTCTCAGCAGCTGAGGAAGGGGGATGCCTTTCTAAGAACAATAATGGCCAAGACATGTTTGCACTGAAGGAGGGTGGTGGGGGAGGGAAGGACTGGAGTCTGGGATTAGCAGATGCAAGCTACTATACAGAGGACGGATAAACAACAAGCTCCTCCTGTATAGCACAGGGAACTACATTCAATATACCTTGACAAATCGTAATGGAAAAGAAGAGGGAAAAGGACATATATATACATATGTATAACTGAGTCCCTTTGCTGTACAGCAGAAAGTAACTTAACATTGTAAATCAACTATACTTCAATACAATAATAAAAAAAAAAACAAGAATGGCTTCTAGTTCCCCTATTCATTCCTTCTGACCCATATTCACAGTTTTCTCTGCTGAGAATGCCTTTTCTTCTCTGTCTTCCCCACAACCTGTTCTTTAAGACTGTGCTCAGACCCTGTAGGAAGACTTCTTGGATCCACACTCACCCTCCCTGGCCACTCCAGGCTGGGCTGGGTGACTTAGCCTGGTGCTCCTCTTGTCTGTCGCGCTCATCACCCCTAATCTGCACCTGGCAACACTTGGCACAGCCCCTGGGGTGCCATTTGCTTGGAGTCCAGTGTAGATTTGCCTCAACCCAAGCAGGCCTCCTCATGCCTCCGTGAGGCTGGAGGTTTTGAATTACTGGAATTTCCTGTCTTCCTCAAAGCCTTCTTTGCACCCATCAGCCTCTTTTGTACTCCCACAGAGAGGTGACATCAAGCCTCAGCCCTGTGCTGGGGCTGTGCAGTCACTGTGAACCCTTTACTTACATGAGCATCAAAACTCCCCACACAGGTGTCTGGTAGCCCAACTCACAGAGGGGCAACTAGAGCTTAACAAGGGGAAGTTGCAGCTAAGGACTAGGGGAATCATGTAATTGATCAACCAATCAGGAAACTTTTGAGATGGGAAGGGAGACTGTTAATCATTACGGTGGGACAACACACTGAGACTGTCCCGAGCCAGCCCCACTTGTCTCTTGGCCTATTTCAGGGATTGCTTGAGCTGACTTTCCATGTTTATCCACCTGAGGGCTCTGGTGGACTGAAGCTCTCTGAGGGCAGAGGCCCTCAGTGTTCCTCTCTCCTTGTGCCTCACACCACGCTGGCACAGGGTGGCGTCCCCATTTATGCCAGGATGATGGATGTCCAGTCTGCCCTCTACTCTCAAGTGATTAGTTTTGTGGGAGGCACTGGACCAACCACAGGGGCTCAGCAGCATCTGCAAGGGTGTGGCTTGCCCTACAGAGGGTCCCCTCCTCCCAGTAGCAGCTCAAAGTTTCCTACAAGGCCCAGATTTGAGAACCCAGCCCCAGGGTTGGCCCCTCACCTTCCAGATGTAGGCTTGAGCGGGCACTGGGTAATCAGTGCCGTTGATGTTGAGGGTGAAGGTAGGCAGTTGAGTGATGGAGCTACATGGAACCTTGTACTGTTAGGGAAAGTGGCGAGAGGTTGTCCCAGCTGATCCCCGGTGTGTGGAGAGCCCCAGAGTGACCCTGTGGCATGTCCCTTCACCTCTCGGCCAAAACGTGTGCTGTTGATGAGCTTCTGGATGGTGGTGACCAGTCTAGTTGGGCCAACCAGCAACGACATCCCAGTATCCAGAATGGCCTGGCAGCCGTTGAAACAAGCAATAATCACTCTGTCCATGGTGATGCTGAGAGACAGAGAGACAAAGTGGGCACCAGGATCCCTCTGAAGTCTCCTCCCACAACTGACCCCCTCTCTGACTTTCTCCAGAACAGCCCTTCATCTCATGCCTTGACTTTGTTTTCCTTTGCTCTGGTCATGTAACCTTCTTGGACTTCCTTTCAATACTTGAATGCACCAGGCTTTTTTGTGCCTCAGGGCCTTGGCCTGTGCTGATCGCCCTTTGTAGAAGACCCCCATCCCCTTTGTCTAGCTAATATATCCTCCTCTTCCAGGTTCCAGCTTAAATGTTACTTTTTCAGGGAAGTCTTCCCCCACACTAGATCAGGCTCCTGTCTAGACTCTTCCTCATTTGTAGCAAGTACCGAAGTGGTAGTTCATTATGTGTGTGACTCATTTCATGTAGTCTGCCTCACCTGACATAAGAGCAAGTTGTATGGTCAGTGCAACTAGTGCCCAGCACCCAGCAGATTCACAGTGTATGATTGTTGAGTGAATGAATGAATGGAGTGAAGAAATGAATGAGGAATAACCAGAGTCCTGTGTCTGGTGTCTGCCCAGTAACGGGTCAACCCACGCAGTGAAAATTGACATTCTCTGGGGAAGCAGATGCTCAGAGTGTTGAGGAGGGGAAAACAGGCTGCCCAGGGAGAGGTTGTATCCCAACATGGCCCCCTCACTTGGCTCCGACACTGAGACAACTGGCCAGAAGATACCAAATCTATCCCGGGGGGCCTCCAAAGGACCCATAAGCTCCTGTCTGAGGGTATCACACAGAATCCCATCAATTACTGCCCCTTGTTCTCAGGCCACTCCTGGATTCTAGCTTCCTGGTTCTCTCTGTCACAGCCCCTGCCCCACTGTGTGCCTGGGATATGGGTGTGGGTGGCAAGGGGTTGGGGGAGTGTCTCTTTGTACGAGTTGTTTTCAGGTCTCAAGAGTGCAACCAACCTCTCCCCATTGCTGGTAAGCTTCTCCCTAAGGAGACCAGTCTTCCCAGTTTGTCCAGGTGTGTCCCTGTTTTTCAACTAGCAGTTTTGTGTAATACGAACTCCTCGGTCCCCGGTAGCCCTGGACAGTTGCTCATCTTATGAAAACTGTGTTTATGCTGGCCAATTTCTCCCTGATCCTCTCTTCCTCGCACTTTAGGGTCCTCAAACCATGCCACCTGCCTCAAAGTGCAGTGGGTGCAGGCCTCCCTGGGCTGCAAACTCCTCTCTGTACCCTGTTCAGGATGCTGGTCAGGGCCCTGGGTAGGAGACCTGGGGTGATTATGATCCCACGGGTCCTGTGTGTATCTGTGTGGTTGTGTGTCTTTGTGTCTCTGTCTCTGTTTGTGTCCATGTGTGTCTCTGTGTGTGTTTATATGTGTGTCTTTGTGTGTGGATCATATGTCTCTTTGTGTGACTGTGTGTCTGTGCGTGCATTTGTATGTCTGCATGTGTCCGTGTGCACATGTGGGAGTATAACTTGGGGTGACCCTCAGACGGAGAGGCTTACTGGTTCATGGTTACCTGCCAGGAGTGGGTTCGGGACACTGGTATCCACCTGAGCTGCCCTCTGTGGTCGCTGTGGTCCACCCCGCCAAACATCACCACGCTGCCTTTCTCCATCTGGCTGAGGAGAGAAGGAAGAGGGAGGGCTCCGTGTCAGAGAGTAACATCACTCACTGTCTGAGGGCTGTAGTAATCCATCCATCAGAAGCACTCGTATGGTCCCCATTTTACAGATGTGAATATTGAGGCATGGAGGGATTTGATTACCCGACCAATGCCGGTCACCAAGTAATCAAAGTCACAGAAGAGGTTCAAAGCTGGGCAGCCTGTTCAGGCTCCGACCACTCACCCTTCTGAAGAGTGCCTGGTCCTCGCCAGCAACCAGAGTGCTCAGAGATACCCTCGGAGATACCATGCTGGAGGGGTCTGGCTTCCGCTTTGTGTAGCCTGCTGTTTTTCAGAAAAGCTGAGAGCAGAAGGCACTAAGGGCATGGGTTCAGGCTAACTCAGGGTTGGCTTCATGGACCTGCAACCTGTGCCATTCATGGGACCCCACTCTCAGGAGGGACCCATGCCTCTGCTCTCCCTGTCTTGAAATTCCTAATACTTTTGGAACAGGAGGTCCCCCATTTTCATTTTGCACTGGTGCCTGTCAATTGTGTAGCTGGTCCTGGGCTCCCAGTAAAATGTTAGTGAGGAAGTAAACATTCCCGCCATCCCTCTCCTTCCTTCCATGTCAAATCCATCAGCACATCCTGTTGTCTTTTCCTCCAACCTGTATCCTGACACCTTCCACTGCTCTCCTTCTTGCTTCCCTGCCCTGGATCAAGGTGTTGCCCTTGAGTCCATGAGCATGGTTGTTTTCCAATAAAACTTTGTTTAGAGAAACCAGTGGCAGGGCCGGATGTGGCCCTGGGGCCATAGTTATGCTGGGTTAGACAGTCTCTCAGGAAACTTATGGATCAGATGGTCTATAATTTTTCATGCAACTGAGAGGATCTTAAAGGTGATTTAGAAAGAGTGCTTGCTTGTCCAGCTCAGACTTACTTGCTCAAGTAGAAGGCAAAGACAGGCCGAGAAATGATGCCTCGTGTCTTCAAATTGTCAAAGACGGGGGTGGTCATTTTGCGGGTGAGGCTGGGGTAGCCCAGGCCCAGAACACCATCAAAGGGTGCATGATCCAACTGTATTTGTTTCTCAATCAGGCCAAATGCCTGGCCCAGGATGAGAGGATTCCCGATCTATGGGAGAGGAGAGGGTTCCCACATAAAGGTTTGGGAAGTGGGGCTGGGACTGGGCTGGGCTGGAGATGCCATGATGGCCACAGAGAAAACCTGAGGCCTGGCTGTGTCCTGGGTGGACCTCAGATGGATAGACCAAGCTGGGACAGGAATTCAGGTTCCACCACTTTGTGCAGGGCTGTGGGTTTTAACCAACACCTGATCCTCCTGCACACACCATCTGAAGGGAGTCAAATTGGTCTCCTGCCTTCTGTAAAGGTGGGGAAACTGAGACTCAGGTTGGGACCAAATGGTTCCCACTTGAGGACAAAATGAGTGGAGAACAGGGTAATCTTATCTTTGGCATCACTATGATCAGATGACAGAAATGGACTGAATTCATTGCAATGCATTGTGGATTCTGCACTTGCCCAGGAACCCAGAAGCACAGTGTTGCTGCCAGAGTTCTTATGAAAATTCCTCTTAGGAAACATGTTTTTGGGGTTGTGTGTGCCTTAGAGAGAGAGAGAGAGAGAGGGAGACAGAGACAGAGAGAGACAGACAGAGACAGAGAGACAGACAGACAGACAGACAGACAGACACACACACACACAGAGTATTCTGACCCTTTGGTGGAGGCAGGGCATAGCTTTTACTGGACTCTCAAAAGCCCCCTAGAGTGAGAACCAACTTCTCAGTGCCCTCCTCTGGCCTCTGCTTTTCCTGCCCAGACGCCTGAAGACCTCGGCCTCCCCCAGGAGCCCAAGATCACTTTCATTCTCTCTCCCAAATACCCCACACCTGCATGAATCTTAACTGGCCAGCCCAGCTTCACTGCTTACCAGATGCCTGACCTTGCCATGGTCCTGGCTCTCTGCACCTCAATTCCCTCCTCTGTATAATGGAGCTAATCATAGTCTTGCTCTTTGGGGTTGTTGCAGGATTAAACACGTTATTTCCATGAAAGTGCTCAACAAAGGCTGAGAACAGAAAAGTGGGGGCTTTCTCCCCCTCTCTCTCTGCTTCCAGCAAAATGAACCTTGAGCTGCTCATGGGCAAAGGAGCTGCAGATCCACACCCCAAGCCAATCTCGGGGTTAGCCATTCTGGGAGTTTGCGTGTCAGCAGAGGCGCTCTCTCCCCAGGGACAAGTTTTGCAAAGTGGGGGCCAGCCACTAGGGGACTTTGGGAAAGACGGGGCCTCCCACATGGTCCTGCATGTGTTTTGTAAGGAGCGGTATCTCCCAGGACCAGTCCTGACTCAGCTTCTGGTTTCCAGTTACCTGAATGGTGTCATAGCCAAGAGATCCAACAATCCTCCCAGTGTGGTATTTGAGGGTGAAGAGCAGGCTTGTACGCTGGAAGGTTCTGGACAAGTGAGTGTTGAAGAGCTTGTTTGCACCTGCAGACACAAGAGATAAGTGTCTCTCAGTGCCAAGGATGGGTGGGTGGAAGAGTGAGTGTAAGATGTGTGGGGGTGGGGGTCAGTGGCAGGTACTCACAGCAGGGCGGACTGGAGCAGACGATGGAGGACACCCACAAGTCAGGTGAGCCGGTGTCAAAGACGACCCTGAATTCCTGAGGGGGTGTTCCAATGGTGATGCTTCTGAAGTAGATCAGCTATAGGGCCCAGGGAGAGGTGGTTAGGGCAGGCCTGGCTGCCTTGGCCAGCCTCGATTCTCAGAATGCTGCCTCTGTCCATGTGTCCCATGTCTCCTGAAATCACTTTCCAACCACCCCAGCTCACAGCCTCTGCTCAGACCAGTGCCTTCATTTGATTTTTTTTTCCATGTGCGATCTTACTTCCCCAAACAGGGATCAAACATATATTAGTGCAGTTTTAGCGAAGAGTCTTAACCACTGGACCTCCAGGGAAGTCCGGATGCCTTTATCTGAGAAGCTCTCCTGTCTCCCCTTCAAGGTCCAGCCTGAGTGTTTCCTTCTCCTTGGTCACCCCAGGCCACTTCCTCTAACCTCCGAACATGGCCTATTAACACCACGCAGGTGGTCCTTCTACTGGATATGTATTTACTCTTTGCCTATCACTCAGCCTGTCCTATGCATTCTTGAAGAATAGATTAGACCTTTTCTTAAAATCAATAACAATAACCATAGTGTTCGATTTTTATGGCATCACAGGCCATAGGGCTCAGAAACTTTTTCTGCATCCTTCTTGGATCTGTGGAGGCTGAGCTTCCTCTGCCTGGGGTTTCAAACTTGATATGCAGTTGGCTTTATCTTTTGATCAGACATGGCTCACCTTTCACCTGTAACTCTGTAGCTCAGTTAGTTCAGAAAGAACAACCTCTCTCACACTAATGACATACCTTTGGCACAGAAATGGATGTTTACCTGCCCCCTGGTCATTGCTGGGCCCAGTCACCACAGCCCAAGAGCTGAGAATGAGAGTGCCTTCTCCTCCGGGAATGGGGTCCTTTTTCCCCCGTGGTTCTGCTTTTTGCAGGAACCTCATCCCAATATCTAGCCTGGCCCTTCCAGTTGAACCCCAGTGCTCAGCCAGAGCACCAGGGGGCACTGGGGAGCAGCATCCTCCCAAGACACTCACATTCAGGTGATTCCTCAGGGGATGAAGAGAAATTTTTGGGTCATCAGTGGCATTCTGGGACCTGTCATCAGTGTTCTGCAGGAAATTTGCCAGCAGATTTTTCTCCCTGAGGGTTTCTTGCAAGGTCTTAATCTTCATTAAGGGGATTCTTTCACCAAGCATTGGGAAAAGGAAACAAAGAAGGGGCCGCCATCAGATGTCTTTGTTATTGCATGACTGTAATACTTTGCACTGTAATGTATTTTCAGCATTTTTATGTGTCATGTTATTATCAGGCTGCCATGCAAAGAGCAGGGCAAAGACCTCAATTTGAATGCTGCTTCTGTTGTGTAATCCTGGGTAAGACATTAGACCATTTGGAGTCTCAGTCTCTCCACTGGTAAAAAGGTAGAATATAATAATGCCCAACTCCGTATAGGATGTTGTGGGTATTAAGTGAGATGATGGATATAATGTACCTGATATGTCTCAATAAGGGCAACCATTACCATTGGTATTGCCATCCCACTGTATCTTTTCCAAAGAAGCTCTGGGAAGGAGGTAGAAGGAGGTTCATTACCTCCTTTTTACAGGGGAGGAAGCGGAAATGCAGGGAGTTTGTGACTTGGCTGTGGTCACCCTGCTTGTTAGAGGTAAAACAGCCTAGAAGTAGCCTTCCTGACCTTTCTCCAGGGCCCAAGCAGAAGAGAGGGGTGAGAGAGGAAGCCAGGAGATGTGGTATAAATAAGGAACTGAAGAGGCTACAGAAGCAAGGAGGAGTCAAAAGAGGAAGAGAAAACTCAGAGATTTCTGCATGCCCAGAAACAGCCAAAGAGGTGGGGAGATAAAAGAGAGAGATACAGAGATGAAGACACAGACACATTCACACAGAAATGGAGAGAGAGCAGAGAGAAGACCTAGAAGCAATCACAGGAGAAGTTCTCTTCCACAGGACCACACTTACAGTTGCAGGTGCTGTGTACTGAACAATTCGAACGAGTGCCATTCTCACAGAGGTCATGCTGTGACTGGCGACCCCAGAGTTGCGCAACCCTGCAGGCCGACCCCAAGGCCCTTGGGCCCTTCAGTGCCCATGGCAAGGTACTCATCAATAAGTGTGAGTAGAACTTCAAGACTGTCAGGGAATGAGGATATTTCCTTCTAACTCTGATGGGTGGTAGATTAAGAGGACAAGGGAAACCACAGAAAGAGAGGTGATGACACTTACAGTCCCTGTACTTACATGACTAGGCACTCTGAGAGGGCCACCAGCCCGAGGATCCCAAGACACTCCATGTTTCTTTCTATTCTGCGATTACTCAGGAAAGAGCATGCAGTGGTGGCCAAGAGCTCCCAGTTATATATGCTCTGACCTTCCCTAATTGTCCCCTTTTGGCCACCAATGGATCTGAAAAGAAATATGAACCTGTTGATAAAATCTTTACCTCCATTGGTGTCCTAGGGGTGTGCACGTGGAAAATTCTCAGAATACAGAGGTTTCTACTGTAATCTCTTCCTTGGGGCTTTGCTGCAAAACCAAACTCAACTGCATTGGACTAACTAAGAGTGGGGAGACTCTTGCCAACTTGAAGATAAGATACTGGTAGTAACGGGACAAAGTAAACTCTAGGGGCCATGCTTGACATTTGTGATCTCCTGTGGTCTTCCTAGCAAACATATGAGATGTTCATTGCTGTCCTCAGTTTGACAGGAGATTTTAGAAGGAAAAGATTTCAAATGGCAAAATGAAGACTTGAGGGGCAGCTCAGGGACCTACGAGTGAGTGGCTTTAGGTAGTGGGACAGATGGCACAGATTGGGGGCACTTATGATGCCAATCTGCATCAAAAGTCTAGGGTAGTATTAGAATTGCAGAATTTCAGCATTGGAAGAAATATGATGCATGCACCCATAAGATACTTCCTATCATCCACCAAACATATATGGAGCACCCGTTGTGCTGGAGTCTGGGTTAGATGCTGGAAAGCTGAAGTTGAATAAGACACAGGTGGTCCTTATCTTCAGGGAGATAACAGTCTAGGGCGCTTCTTACAAACTCATGGCTCAGGAGGTAAGACAAATGAATCAAAGGGCTGGACGGGCATCATGGACATGGGGCAGGCAGCCCATGCCCTACCAGTGGGGGCAGCCTCTGCTTAGCTGCAACCAGTGACTACCATGCTGGAAACCAGCCTTGTTGGCCAAGTTTTCAAGAGAAGTCAGAAGTCTGGATATTTATGTAAAATACCCTGATTTAAATATTAGCAAGTTTTTTTTTTCCTTCTTTACAAAATGTAGCGTGAGCCAAATCTGAAGCAACTGTGTACTGGATTCAGCCTGCAGGCTGTGCAGGTCTTTATTTCTGCCCTAGAAGTGGAAGTAGAGAGGGGACAGAGAGGGTTCAATTCGTGTTTGTGGAATGAGTAAGATACTGAATGCCACTTAAGCATGTTAATTTCCATTCCATTTGTGAAAGAAAAATCACCAGGGTCATATAAACCACTTATTGAATAATATTCACTTGTTGGCATCTGATATAATTCCCCAATAGGATCCATGCCTTGAAACATTTTGTCTACCAAAGCAAACATGGAAAGAAAGAATTTTTCTGTGTCTTATCTCTCAAAAAAGACACAAAAGACCACTCAGAGCTCCTGTTCAGCCTGAGTTGAACAAGCTACCTGTGAAACTGTTATTCCAGCCAAGGTAAAGACAATGGAATTTTATAGCTCCTTCCAGGATTCCCAGGGCCTTGGGTGTTCCTGTGTGTGATGTATCCAGGCCTGCCCCTTGGGTAGAACAACAGGAGGCTGGCCTGGTTACCAGGTCAGTGATAGTTGGGATGCTGCATCTTCCTATTAATTTTTGCACATTGTTAAAGTTTGGTTTTGATGGTTCAATCCCTATGGAAGGGATTTGACAGCACTTAGCAAATGCCACACACACAAACCATTTAGCTCAGCCATTGTACCTCTAGGGATTGATCGCAAAGATACACTGGCAAAAATTACAAAAAGACATACACGCAAGGTATTCATTGCAACATTGTTTGTAAAAGCCAGTGATTAGAAACACACCTGAAGTGCCCACCCACTGGGCAGCTTTGAATAAGGCATAGGGCAACTGAACAATTGGGTATAATGGGGATGGAGGGAAGCATGGAATGGGTGAGATCTTCAGAGTACAGTGTTTAGTTTTGAAAACAGAGGGACCAGAATGGTGCTTATAGTTTGTTGTTTTTCCATATACATATATGTCTATTTTCAATAAGAAAGAGTAGAAGAGGGGGCTTCCTAGGTGGCGCAGTGGTTAAGAATCCGCCTGCCAGTGCAGGGGACATGGGTTCGATCTCTGCTCCAGGAAGATCCCACATGCTGCAGAGCAACTAAGCCTGTAAGCCACAACTATTGAGCCCATGTGCTGCAACTACTGAAGCCCATGCGCCTAGAGCCTGTGCTCCGCAACAAGAAAAGCCACAGCAATGAGGAGCCTGCACACTGCAACGAAGAGTAGCCCCCACTCACCGCAACTGAAAAGAAAGCCCACACACAGCAAAAAAAGACCCAACACAGCCAATAAAATAAATAGATAAACAAGTAAATAAATAAATAAAAAAATAAATAAAAAGAGAGTAGAAGAATAAGTCAAAAGCTAATAAAATTGTGATTTATGGGGGAGGGACAGGGACAGAAGTGAGATTTTTCTTGTTTTATAGTTTGACTTAGCAACCATGTAAATGTGTTACAGAATGAAAAAGTTGAGAAATAAACACATCTGTGGAACTTGAGAACTAAGACAAATGAACCTAATTCTATCAAGTTAGTGATATAGCCACACAGAACATAACATTACCCAAGTGGCTTTAAATTGCAGAATTTTGACTCTCCATTCAGCGTGGGATATCTACTAAGGACAAAGACAAACAGACAAACAAAACACCCTCCCTCAAAAACAAAACCAAAAAATCTAAAACTATATCAAACACCTTATTGTTGGTGATATTGCTGCTGTTGTTTTGAAACTGTTGTAAGTACGTGCATACAAGTTAAAGAAAGTAATTAATTAACCCTCATGTTGTTATGAAGCAAGACTTTCACTGGAAGAGACAAAAGTGATTAAGTGCAAAATCAAAAAGCTTAAGTAAATCCCTGTCATCTTAAAACTTGAATTGGTCGTATATGCTTGTTCTAATGAAATTTTTTCCCATTTTTTTCTTTTCTTTCTTTTTTTAAAGAAAGTATGTAGTTCTTGGCTCCTACCAGTAAAAGCCTAGAAGCAATGGCAACTTGATAACAGTGACTATCCTGAGGCCTAGCTTATGGGCCTCTAAATACCATTTCCCAGCAGAGGATCCAGAGATTCTTGAAGAGATGGCTGATTTCAGGGCTGGGCCAAGAAATGCACAAGATAAGCCTGGGAATCTTGAAGGACCAGAAAGTTGAGGGACTTCAAAGACCACCTGGAGGTGGGCACAAAGTTTAGGAATCCATATGAAGAAGCCAAAAGTGGGACACTTTTGAAACAGGAGGGAAGGGGGCAGGGCAGAACCTTAGAAAGAATGACATAAACTGAGGACATGACATAAACTGAGTAGAAAGGAATGAGTCCAAGAAGACAGACAAGTTGACTTCCGCTAGAACTGGAACCTCAGTAATACAAGCATAAGGATGAAAGAGTGGGCTGTGGCCCTATTCTCAGATATCCCCTGACCCTTCCTGAAATAGCTGAAATACTCCTCCCACTCAGTAGCCTATGAAAGTACCCACCCCTGTAAAAATTGACAACCCCACACCCTGGTGCCTTTCTCACCTTCTGGGATGGCCCACATTCTGTCTGTGGAGTGTGTTTTTGTCTAAATATACACACTTCTTACCTATCAGTTTGTCTCTCTCTGAATTCTTTCTGTGGTGAGACATCAAAACCTGAGCTTCCTGGTGTTTTGAAACCATGTATGTGATCTCAGTTGGACAACTTTGGGTTTTGGCCAGGTTTGAGTCCTGGCTGCATAGGTTTAAGTCCCAATCAGGATTTTGGCTGGGCTTGTGTGCTGGCATGTGGGTTGAACTTCCAATTTGATGTGTACAATTGTAGCTGGTGACCATGAAGTGACAGGGATAAGGTAAGAAAATGCGGAGGTAGGCCTTGGTCCTAAAGAGGTCTGAGGTACTGATTTCAGAGAGACAGCAGTGAGTGGTGGTATGAAGCAAGATGTTAATTCCCTGCCCACGATTTGAACCTGGGTAGCCTGGGTGAAAACCAGGAGTCCTAGCCACCAGACCAACCAGACTAGAGCCTAGAAGCTATTTTTCCCTAGCTTTGGCTGCCCAGTGAACAATGCATTTCTCACAGAGGCTAAAATTGTAAAAGAAGGTACAAAGTTTATTATTAGAGACATACCATAAAAACAGGTGGGAGAGCACACAGAGAAACAATTTGTTAAGACAGAAGCAAGACAGAGATGCACACCCAGAGAGAAAGGGTGTGGGCATCTTCCTCAATGAGGAGTACAGTAAAGAGGTGGTTAAGGCATTTATATAGGGCAGTTCTTCCGGGTCTTTGTTTACTTTTGGCCAATTACCTGGTTTCTTTTTTAAAATTTATTTATTTATTGGCAGCTTTGGGTCTTCATTGCTGCAAGCAGGGTTTCTCTAGTTGTGACGCAGGGGCTGCTCTTCATTGTGGCGTGTGGGCTCCTCATTGTGGTGGCTTCTCTTGTGGTGCACAGTCTCTAGGCACATGGGCTTCAGTAGTTGTGGCACACTGGCTCAATAGTTTTGGCTCACAGACTCTAGAGCACAGTCACAATAGTTGTGACACACAGGCTTAGTTCGTCCATGGTTGTGGGATCTTCCTGGAGCAGGGATAAAAACTCTTTCACTTGCATTGGCAGGTGAATTCTTAACCACTTCACCACCAGGGACATCCCCAATTATCTGGTTTCTTTCTTCACACCTGACATGTCCCAGGAATCTCCCAATCAGCTTACCATGACATATTATGGGGTGGTGTCCCCTCCTTTTTGACCTCCAAGGAGCCTTTCTCTGCATGTGTCCCAAGGATGGGGAGTGTATGATCTCTTAATCTCCTAACAGGGTTTAGCCTCTCCCTGTCCCTGGCATAAAAGTGTCCAATGTTCAGTTATTTATCCTATTCCTGTTGCTCTTTCTTATATTGAAGTGCAGATATCGAAATATAGACAGGAGTCCAGTCATCAGTATGTAGTCCTGGAGCCCATTTGTCTCTTGCCTCCATAAATGTAATGTAGGGACTGATAATGAAAGTTCAGCCTGGAGCTCATCTTCTTCTCTGCCACATGAGATGTAAATGGGAGGCCAGTTGTAAATGCCTAGCCTGGAGCCCTTCTATCTCCTACCTGAAATTCCCCCTGAGAGATGAGAACCCCAATAAATCTTTATTGGGATGATGAAGGGTGAAGGTCTGTCTTCTGTAGCTTCTTCATGCTGGCATAGGGCTAGTAGACCCTACCTAGTTGTAGTCACACCGATCTCGTCCTGTCTTATTAAGGGGCCCAGGGTGACTACTGTTGTTTTTTCAGCAGGATCTGTTCCAAGGAGTGGTTGAAATCTCTGCATAACCATCACCTTGTCTGGGAACCCGTTGTGTCCTTAGAAAGAACAAACTAGACAAGTAGATCAAGAAGGCAAGGGCCAAAGTTTAGTAAAAAAATTATTGTAACCAGGGGTCCAAGCAGGAGGAGTAAAGTTTGGGTCACCCATTCAAAGGAATGGAGCCATTTGGCTTGGTCATATACATTTTTAAAAAAAAAATTTAAGCTCTTTATTGAACTATAATTGCTTTACAATGCTGTGGCAATTTTTAAGGTACACCAAAATGAATCAGCTGTATTTATATGCACATCCCCACCCTCCCACGACTCCCTACCACCCTTGCTATCCTGGCCCTCTAAGTCATCAACCATCATTGAGTTTATCTCCTCATGTTATGCAGGAACTTCCCAGGAGCTATTTTACATTTGGTGGTGTATATATGTCAAAGCTACTCTCTCACTTCGTCCCAGCTTCCCCTTCCCTCCCCGCCCCCCAACCCTATGTCCTCCAGTCCATTCTCTGCATCTTTATTCTTGCCCTGTCACTGGGTTCATCAGTACTATATATATTTTTTTTTTTAGATTCCATATATATGAGTTAGTATATGGTATTTGTTTTTCTCTTTCTGACTTACTTCGCTCTCTATGACAGACTCTAGGTCTATCCACCTCATTACAAATAACTCAATTTCATTCTTTTTTATGGCTGAGTAATATTGCATTGTATATATGTGCCACATCTTCTTTATCCATTCATCTGCTGATGGACATTTAGGTTGCTCCCATGTCCTGGCTATTGAAAATAGTGCTGCAATGAACATTATGGTACATGTTTCTTTTTGGATTATGGTTTGCTTCGGTATATGCACAGTATTGGGACTGCTGGGTCAGATGTTAGTTCTACTTTTAGTTTTTAAGCAAACTCCAAACTGTTTTCCGTAGTGGCTATACCAATTTACATTCCGACCAACAGTGTAGGAGGGTTCCCTTATTTCCAAACCCTCTCCAGCATTTATTGTTTCTAGATTTTTTGATGATGGCCATTTTGACCGGTGTGCGGTGATATCTCGTTGTGGCTTTGACTTGCATTTCTCTAGTGATTGGTGGTGCTGAGCATCTTTTCATGTGTTTGTTAGCCATCTGCATGTCTTCTTTGGAGAAATGTCTATTTAGGTCTTCCACCCATTTGGGGATTGGATTATTTGCTTTATTGGTATTAAGCTGCATGAGCTGCTTATATATTTTGGAGATTAATCTTTTGCAGTTGCTTCATTGGCAAATATTTTCTCCCATTCTGAGGGTTGTCTTCTAGTCTTGTTTATGGTTTCTTTCACTGTGCAAAAGCTTTTATGTTTCATGAGGTCCCATTTGTTTATTTTTGATTTTATTTCCATGATTCTAGGAGGTGGGTCAAAAAGGATCTTGTTTGGATTTATGTCATAGAGTGTTCTGCCTATGTTTTCCTCTAAGAGTTTTATAGTGTCTGGCCTTACATTTAGGTCTTTAATCCCTTTTGAGTTTATTTTTGTGTATGGTGTTAGGAAGTGTTCTAACTTCATTCTTTTACATGTAGCTGTCCAATTTTCCCAGCACCACTTATTGAAGAGGCTATGTTTTTGCCATTGTGTATTCTTGCCTCCTTTGTCAAAGATAAGGTGCCCATATGTGCATGGATTTATTTCTGGGCTCTCTATTGTGTTCCATTGATCTATATTTGTGTTTTTGTGCCAGTACCATACTGTCTTGATCACTGTGGCCTTGTAGTATTGTTTGAAGTCAGGGAACCTGATTGTTCCAGCTCCATCTTTCTTTCTCAAGATAGCTTTGGCTATTTGGGGTCTTTTGCATTTCCATACAAATTGTAAAATTTCTTGCTCTAGTTCTGTTAAAAATGCCATTGGTAATTTGATCGGGATTGTGTTGAATCTGTAAATTGCTTTGGATAGTATAGTCATTTTCACAATGTTGATTCTTCCAATCCAGGAACATGGTATGTCCCTCCATCTGTTTGTAGTATCTTTGATTTCTTTCATCAGTGTCTTATTGTTTTCTGCATACAGATTTTTTGCCTCCTTATGCAGGTTTATTCCTAGGTATTTTATTCTTTTTGTTGCAGTGATGAATGGGAGTGTTTCCTTAATTTCTCTTTCTGCTCTTTTGTTGTTAGTGTATAGGAATGCAAGAGATTTCTGTACATTAATTTTGTATCCTGCTACTTTACTAAATTCATTGATTAGCGCTAGCAGTTTTCTGGTAGAATCGTTAGGGTTTTCTATATATAATATCATGTCATCTGCAAAGAGTGACAATTTTATTTCTTTTCCAATTTGGATTCCTTTTATTTCATTTTCTTCTCTGATTGCTGTGGCTAAAACTTCCAAAACTATGTTGAATAATAGTGACAGGAGTGGGCACCCTTGTCTTGTTCCTGTCTTTAGAGGGAATGTATTCAGTTTTTCACCATTTAGAATGATGTTGGCAGTTGGTTTTTCATATATGGCTTTTATCATGTTGAGGTAATTTCCTTCTATGCCCACTATCTGGAGAGTTTTTTTTTTTTTTTTTATCATAAATGGATGTTGAACATTGTCAAAAGCTTTTTCTGCATCCATTGAAATGATCATATGATTTTTATCCTTCAATTTGTTAATATGATGTATCACATTGATTTTCATATATTGAAGAATCCTTGCATTCCAAGGATAAACCCCACTTGATCATGGTGTATGATCTTTTCCATGTGCTGTTGGATCCTGTTTGATACCATTTTTGTTGAGGATTTTTGCATCTATATTCATCCGTAATATTGGCCTGTAATTTTTTTTTGTGTGACATCTTTTTCTGGCTTTGGTATCAGAGTGATGGTGGCCTCTTAGAATGAGTTTGGGAGTGTTCCTCCTTCTGCTACATTTTGGAAGAGTTTGAGAAGGATAGGTGTTAGCTCTTCTCTAAATGTTTGATAGAATTTGCCTGTAAATCCATCTGGCCCTGGGCTTTTTTTTTGTGGGGGAGATTTTTAATCACAGTCTTAATTTCATTACTTGTGATTGTTCTGTTCATATTTTCTATTTCTTCCTGGTTCAGTCTTGGAAGTTTGTACTTTTCTAAGAATTTATCCATTTCTTCCAGGTTATCCAACTTATTGGCATATAGTTGCTTATAGTTGCTGATAGTCTCTCATGATCTTTTGTATTTCTGCTGTGTCTGTTGTTACTTCTCCTTTTTCATTTCTAAGGCTGTTGATTTGCGTCTTCTTCCTTTTTTTCCTGATGAGTTTGGCTAATGGTTTGCCAATTTTGCTTATCTTCTCGAAGAACCAGCTTTTAGTTTTATTGATCTTTGCTATTGTTTCCTTGATTTCTTTTTCATTTCTTTCTGATCTGATCTTTATGATTTCTTTCCTTCTGATCCCTTTTGGGTTTTTTTTTCCTTCTTTCTCTAATTGTCTTAGGTGTAAGGTTAGGTTGTTTGAAATTTTTCTTGTTTCTTGAGGTAGGATTGTATTGATATAAACGTTCCTCTTAGAACTGCTTTTGCTGTGTCCCACAGGTTTTGGGTCATTGTGTTTTAATTGTCATTTGTTTCTAGGTATTTTTTGATTTCCTCTTTGATTTCTGCAGTGACTTCTTGGTTGTTTAATAGCTTATTGTTTAGCCTCCATGTGTTTGTTTTTTTTTTACAGTTTTTTTTTCCTGTAATTGATATCTAGTGTCATGACATTGTGGTCAGAGAAGATGCTTGATACAGTTTCAATTTTCTTGAATTTACTGAGGCTTGATTTGTGACTCAAGATGTGATCTATCCTGGAGAATGTTCCTTGTGCACTTGAGAAGAGAGTGTATTCTGTAGTTTTTGGATGGAATATCCTATAAATATCAATTAAGTCAAGATGGTCTAATGTCTCATTTAGAGCTTATGTTTCTTTATTTTCTGTTTGCATGATCTGTCCATTGGTGAGAGTGCAGTGTTAAAGCCTCCCACTATTATTGTGTTACTATCGATGTCCCCTTTTATAGCTGTTAGCATTTGCCTTATGTATTGAGTTGCTCCTATGTTGGGTGCATAGATATTTACAATTGTTATGTCTTCTTCTTGGATGGATCCCTGATCATTATGTAGTTTCCTTCCTTGTCTCTTGTAATAGTCTTTACTTTAAAGTCTAATTTGTCTGGTATGAGTATTGCTACTCCAGCTTTGTTTTGACTTCCATTTGCATGGAATCTCTTTTTCCATCCCCTTACTGTCAGTCTGTATGTGTCCCTAGGTCTGAAGTGAGTCTCTTGTAGACAGCATATATAGGGGTCTTGTTTTTGTATCCATTCAGCCAGTCTGTGTCTTTTGGTTGGAGTGTTTAATCCATTCACATTTAAGGTAATTATTGACATGGATGTTCCTATTACCATTTTCTTAATTGTTTAGGCTGTGTTTTTGTAGGTCTTTTTCTTGTCTTGTGTTACTACCTAGAAGAGTTCCTTTAGCAGTTGTTGTAAGGCTGATTTAGTGGTGCTTAATTCTCTTGACTTTTGCTTGTCTGTAAAGCTTTTGATTTCTCTGTCTAATCTGAATGAGATTTTAGCTGTGTAGAGTATTCTTGGCTGTAGATTTTTCTCTTTCAAGACTTTAAGTATCTCCTGCCACTCCCTTTTGGCCTGCAGAGTTTCTACAGAAAGGTCAGCTGTTATCCTTATGGGTTTTCCCTTTTATGCTATTTGTTGCTTTTCTCTTGCTGCTTTTTTTGTAAATTAATTAATTAATTTATTTTATTGGCCATGTTGGGTCTTTTTTTTGCTGTGCATGGGCTTTCTTTTAGTTGTGGTGAGTGGAGGCTACTCTTTGTTGTGGTGCATGGCCTCCTCATTGCTGTGGTTTCTCGTTGTGGAGCACGGGCTCTAGGCGCGTGGGCTTCAGTAGTTGCAGCATGTGGGCTCAATAATTGTGGCTCACGGGCTCTAAAGTGCAGGCTCAATAGTTGTGGCACATGGGCTTAGTTGCTCCACCACATGTAGGATCTTCCTGGAGCAGGGATTGAACCCGTGTCCCCTGCATTGTCAGGTGGATTCTTAATGACTGCACCACCTAGGAAGTCCTCTCTTGCTGCTTTTAATATTTTTTCTTTGTGTTTAATTTTCATTTCTTTGATTAATATCTGCCTCGGTGTGTTTCTCCTTGGGTTTATTCTGTATGGGAGCCTCTGCACTTCTTGGATTTGGTTTACTATTTCCTTTCCCATGTGCTGGAAGTTTTCCACCATAATCTCCTCAAATATTTTCTCAGACCCTTTCTTTTTTTCTTCTTCTTCTGGGATGCCTATGATTGAAATGTTGGTATGTTTAATAATATTCCCGAGGTCTCTGAAGCTATCTTCCATTCTTCTTATTCTTTTTTCTTTTTCCTATTCTGTGGCAGTTCTTTCCCCCATTCTATCTTCCGGCTCAATGACTCATTCTTCTGTCTCAGTTTTCTGCTGTTTATACCATCTAGAGTATTTTTAATTTCAGTTATTGTGTTGTACCTTACTGTTTGTTTGCTCTTTAGTTCTTCTAGGTGCTTAACTTTTTCTTGTATTTTCTCTATTTTGTTATCAAGATTTTGGGTCATCTTTCCTATCATTACTCTGAATTCTTTTTCAGGCAATTTTCCAATTTCTTCTTCATTTATTTGTTCTTGTGGATTTTTATCTTGCTCCTTTGCCTTCATGGTGTTTCTTTGTTTTCTCCTTTTGTCTTATTTATCATGTTTGCTGTCTCCTTTCCCTATTTTGCTTAGTAGAAATTCCTCTTATCTCTGTTCTGTTTCACTTGAGGTATCAAGCACTGGAGGTTGCTGGCCTTTGATTGGGTTTGGAACTTTTTGAGAATAAGAACTCTGGGGGAGCACTTGCTGATTAATATTCCATGGGGTCAGGAGTTCTCTGTTGGTCCAATGTCCTAGACTCCACTCTGTTATCTCAAATGTTCAGCTTTGGACTTGGCTGGGGCACCAAGTCCCTGGAAGCTGCATGGCATGGAGGAAAAGGAGGTAGAAGGAGAGCAAAGAAAGAAAGGAAGAAAAAAGGGAAGAAAGGGAAAGGGCAGACAGATCCCCAAGATTGGTGGTAAAAACAACTCTAATCAGTCAAAATCATACAAGGAGATGCGCACACTTGCACTTGAAGAAAGAGACGAGGAAAAGAAACAAATGAGAAGAGAAAATGGGAGAACAAAGAAAAGAAAGCAGAGATACTCATATCAATAACAAGCAAATCCACATGTGTACAGTAAATACTTAACTAATAAATACCTAAAACCAGAAATAAAATAAGTATACCAAAAAGTCCTCTATTATTTCTAGGTATGGCTCTGCCCCTGCTGTAGAGAGGACTGTGGAGAGCTCAGACTGTGATGTGGTATTAGTCCTGTGTGTATTTGTTCCCACAGTCCCCAGTCTTGCTGAGATCTGTGGGATGGCAAGGAGAAAAAGGAGGTAGAAGGAGAGTAAAGGAAAAAAGGAAGAAAAAAGGGGAGAAAGGGAGAGGGCAGACAGATCCCCAAGATTGGTGGTAAAATCAACTCTAATCAGTCAAAATCACACAAGGAGATGTACACACTTGCATTTGCAGAAAGAAGAGGAAAAGAAACCAATGAGAAGAGAAAATGAGAGAGCAAAGAAAAGAAAGAAGAAAGTACTGATACCAATTACAAGTATATTTACATACACATATCTATATATTAAAACTTTAACTGACATACCTAAAACCAGAAACAAGATAAACATACCAAAAATTCCTCCAATATTTCTCGGTATGGCTCTGCCCCTGCTGTGGAGGGGACTGTGGAGAGCCTAGATTGTGATCTGGAATTAGTCTTGTGTGTATTTGTCCCCACAGTCCCCAGTTGTCCCCTATGTCTGCAGTCTGTATTGTAGGAACACACGTTTAATCAGATGATCAACAGGTGCAGGGTCTTTCAAGACTATTGTGGGCAAAATCTCTGGGATTGCTTGCAGCAGCAGAGTTCAGTGAGCCTGAGATGTTGATGGGCTTCCCCTGCTACCAGGAGTGTGTGACCAGTAACTTGCCTTCCACACAGGGCCCTTGGTGGCTGTGGCTGTACTGGCCACAGGCTGATGGTGCAGCAGAGGGGGCAGGGGAATGGGGGAGTGGGGTGGAAGGCAGGTGAGCTGGCGTTTGGCTAGACCCAGCTGAGCACAAAGTGGGTGGGGCACGGGGTCAGCTAGTGTTTCCAAGCATCAGTCCCCGGGCCAGCGGCAGGGGTGGGGGAATGGGGCCGGTGGGCAGGTGGGCGGGTGTTCAGCAGGACCCAGCAGCGCGTGGCACTGGCTCAGAGCTGCGGACTTTTTGAGGCAACAGCCACGAGTCAGGCTGCTTCACCACTGCCTGTGGGTTCTCCAAGAGGGATTTTTGATGCTGCCTGTGGGTTCTCGGAGAGGGATTTTCCTCCCAAGCACTCTGAGACAAAAGTCCCCCTGACTCCCCATCTGTTCCAGGTTTTTCCTCCAACTCCCACCAGCCCACCAGGGTTTTCTCATGCAGCCAGCCCCCCCTCTTCCCCTGGGGACTGCTTTCTGAAGTCCCAGCCTCACTGCCCAGCCCCCACCTCTGCAGGTGAGCAGCTTAGCTTCTCTGGCTGGGGAGTGCTGCCTGACTCCTCCTTGTGGGGATCTCTCTGCTCTGCCCTTGGCAGACCTGCCATTGCTCTCTCTTCTGGGGGCTCTGCAGCTCCCCCTGCCCTTCCCCACCTGTGAGGGGGCTCCGCTGTGTGTGGGAGACTTCCCACCTTACATCTCTCTCCCAGAGGGGCTGGTATCCTCAGAATTCTGTCTCTCTCTTTTTTAATCCTTTATTTCCTTTGTGCTACCTGATTATGTGGAATTTCTCTTGCCATTTTGGCAGTTTGAGATCTCCTGCTGGCATTTGGGAGGTGTTCTCCAGGAGTCAATCCCCAAGTGGTTGTGTTTTCCAAGTATTTGTGTGGAGGAGGGTGATCACCACATCCTACTCCTCCACCATCTTTCTCCCCCTCCCATATACATTCTTGATGTCCTATTCTAGTAGCTCAGTATAATTGATGTAGGTATAACAGACCCAGTTTGAAGTAGTTAGAGGAGAGACCACCTAAACATTAATAGACAAAATAGACCTAATTTTTCTTTTTCTTTTTTTTCAGTAGAATAAGCCTGAAACCTAATCTGGACCTGGCACTTTGGGGAAAGGTGTAGCCAGGTAGTCAGTTGTCTAGTTTCATCTAAGTAGATTTTAACCTATGGTGTGGTATGAACACATAGATAACACGATATATTGCTCTGAAAATTTTCTCATTATTAGTCAAAGCAGACCTTACTCTTAATGATGTTAGTGTTATTTTAGGTAGGAGAAGATGCAAGAATTTAAGCTCATAAAATCTTTTTCTGAAAGTATCCAGCTATCCAGAGACCTGTTCTGCCAGTTTTTTCGAGAGCACAGAGTGCCTCCTTTTTGATTTCTACACTGAAATCCTATCAGCGGGTGTTGAAGGTCAGCAGCAGCAGTGGCCATGATTTAGTCCTTATAGAGTTGGATGATGTGTCAGTTTCCAGTTGGCAGGGCCCCTTCATGGTCACAAGTTTACCCATGGTTTGGGGAGGCATTTCATGACCATTTCATTCCACAGTGCTAGGAAGCCTCATTCCTATATCTAGTGAAATTTCACTGAAGGCCACTCAATGTGCTGTTCCTTGACTTCGCCCTGCTAACAGTAGCCAAAAACCTCAGGACCACCTGTCTAGTCTTTTATGGTCCAGGAAAATATTCCCTGTTGTTGCATCTTTCCATATCTAGAGTTACACTCTTACCATCACTGATCTCACATGGAATAATATATCATCACTTTATTAGAGGCTTGATCACACATTTGGTAATGCAAGAAACAGCAACTTCTTGAAACAGGTGATATAGAAAATAATATAGCTAGCAGTATGAGTGAGGCCATAAGTAGGAATTTAAGTCAAGAACTTCCATTAGGTGCAGCCTAGTATATACCCAGGTTATCTGACTTAGTCTGTTCTATACTAATCCTTATTTTTCAGGGAAATTGTTTATTGGAATTGTTCATAAGGCATTAACCCCAATCTTCTAGTGTAACTAAACTGATAATCCTTTGTATGATTTAATTGTTCCCAGCACAGAGGAGCTGAAAATGCTGCTGAGAATCTAAGAGGTTTTAATCTCAGGAGGGAGCAGATAGAGAGAATAATAAATGTTTTAACTTTACCCATAGGTGTAAAGTACCAAATTGTTGTAAACCATAAGTAGCTTGAGGAGGAGAGATTTTCTATATCTGAAAACAACAAACATGAAAAGCCAGCAATATGTCAGACAAAATTTGGAAAAATTATCTCATATTTAGCCATTCATTTAATGCCATGTAATTAACTTTTGTTCTGAGTCTAGTGAAGTGGGTACCTTGATCCCTGGAGATTGTAAAAGGCATACCCCAAGTGGAAAACACAATTTTAACCACTTTTTTTCATTGTGAGTTCATCAGCCCTATAGCCAGAAAAGGCTTTAACTCATAAAAATTAAAAAAATGAGGTTTGTAAGGGAGCCAGGAAAAGCCAAACAGCCATGTTGGATTTCCCATAGCCCTGACTGTTTATTTTATAGCCTTTGTTGACCCACTTTAAGTTCCCTGATTTAGGAGTAGACTGTTGTCATGCTTTAAGGACATCAGGATGGCAAAAGTCTGACAATGAGGGGTTTATTTTTGTAGAATCAGAATGAACTTTATCTACACAAGCCATAGTCTTCATAGATCATTGTGAAATACTACTTATTTGCTCAACCAAAGTAACAAAAGATCTTAAAAGTAAATATAAATCACTAGAAGGCAAAATAACTCACTTATTCTGCTTTCAAAAGCAGCATTTCAAGAAAACTTTGTTTTCTTAACGGAGTGACAACCAAATTCCAATCTGGTACCAGTGTGCTGTTAATAACATATTTATATACCTAATTCATTTCAATTTAATCTTAGGAAGTCCTTTTTATAAATCTTGAAATGGTAGTATCTTTACAAAGGCACCAGATTGAAACCATAGCTGTCTATAATGATTAAAGCCATAAGAAGGCACTTTTAAAATCTGAATAAAATGCAATTGATAAAGTAACTTGGTTACTCTTGGGATATACAGCATTTTTAGACAATAACTAGAACTGCTACTGATAACACTTTATTATGACATTGCAGAATTTCAGCAACTCCATATAATTTCTAGAATATCCACATTAGCAAATGATTACCATACAATATCAAAAGTGTTTAAAACATGTGGGAAGACATTCGGGAACCTTTCTGAAACCTTGAAAATGTTAAAGTATGTGGGCTGAGCGATGGGATTCAGAATGTCCTGCTCGAGCAGTGGAGGAGCTGAGGGTGCAGGGCGTGGAGACTAATATCACCCTGTTTGGTCCTGAAGGATGGCTGGTTAGCCAAAGACGGGTAAGATTCCTCAGAGGAGGAACAACCTAAGACAGGCACAGCCGCAGAGGGGCCAACAGGGGTGGTGCATAGAGCCTTCCTTATATCACCCTGGTTGGCCCTGGAGGATGGCTGGTTAGCCAGAGACGGGTAAGATTCCTCAAGGGAGGAACAACCTAAGACAGGCACAGTCGCAGAGGGGCCAACAGGGGTGGGGCACCAACCCCCAATATCTGAGAGAGGTCTCCTGCCCCCAGGGCTGTTTTGCTCTCCAGGCCCAGCTCAAATCCACACCTGCTCAACTCGGACCCAGGAAGCAAACAAAGATAATTGCCTCAGTCATGTGAGGCCTTTGATTGTTTATGGGTGTAACCTGAGAATGTTAGCCCACGAACTCAATAAAAGCAACGTGGGATGAGTCAGCAGGGCTCTTGATCCGAGAGGTCTTGAGCCCCCCCGGTCCCACTTTTCTCTTCAGTCTGTGTCTGTGTCTTCTTCAAGCTCGCGGCACCCGTCACTCACCTCGAGTCGCCGAGCTGGTCTCGGCAAAAACACTCAGTCAAATAGGATAAAACATCTCAGTGGGGCACCAAACACAGTTATTAATAGTTTTAAACCTTTTGTTTATCTGTAAAAGGAAGCCAATATTCAGTAATTAACATTTTAATATCATGTTTTATTCCTAAAAATTTCACCCAAATTCCTTTTCTCATTTACATTTTTTCCCTAAAAGTTTCTTTGCATTGAATTATTTTCTTTGCTGACAAATTTGCTACAGATAGCTTATATTAAACCTAGACACAACAAAAAGAGTTATACTTAATGCTGATGACATTAAAGACATGTCTAAGCTTATATTAAATCTAGACACAACAAAAAGAGTTTTACTTAATGCTGATGACATTAAAGACATGTCTATATTAATTAGATTAACAACCATTAATATGAGGTATTAATTTAATATTGAATATTTCCCAGTTCATGCCAACCTGAAATTTATTCAGCCTAATTTCTGTTGTATTTAGAACTGTTTGTAGGTGCTTACTTTTCTTTAGCCAATTAAATAGAGCTCATTTACAAATTAACCTCAGCAATATTATCCACAGACAAAGATGCATACTGAGACATACACATACATCCAGAAAGACAGAGATCTCATAGTTTCTGCTAGAGATTGAAAATGCCTTTTGGTCTCCTTCCCTTCTCCACCCCTTTTCTTTACCTTGGCTTCAAATTGTATTCATTAACCCAAGGCTGAAGTTTCAGGCAAAGTGGGCTGTGATTATATCTGAAGGGCCTGATAAGAGTTAACTTCAAGCTTTCTCCTAGGCATATTTTTGTTCTCTCAGGGTCAGAATTCTGAAAAAACATTTTAACAACCCAGCTGTTTTTTTTTTTTTTGGCGCATGGGCTTAGTTGCTCCACGGCATGTGGGATCTTCCTGGAGCAGGGATCAAACCCGTGTCCTCTGCATTGGCAGGCGGATTCTTAACCACTGTGCCACCTAGGAAGCCCAACCCAGCTGTTTTTAATTGCATATGCATAAAGAACCGTTTTTGTCATGTAAAAAATTTTATCACAAGAGCACAGGAACTACAACTAACTGCTGAACAACCATCGAGAGAAGGACACTGGAACTCACCAAAAAAGACACCCCACATCCAGAGACAAAAGAGAAGCTGCAAGGAGATGGTAGGAGGGGCACAATTGCATTAAAATCAAATCCCATAAATGCTGGGTGGGTGACTCACAAACTGGAGAAAAGTTATACTGCAGAAGTCCACCCACTAAAGTGAGGGTTCTGAGCCCCACATCAGGCTTCCCAACCTGAGAGTCCAGCAATAGGAGGAGAAATCCCCAGAGAATCAGACTCTGAAAGCCAGAAGGATTTGATTGCAGGACCTCCACAGAACTGGGGGAAATAGAGACTCCACTCTTGGAGGGCACACAAAAAAATGTGCTCACCAGGACCCAGGGGAAAGGAGCAGTGACCCTATAGGAGAGTGAACCAGACCTACCTGCTGATGTTGGAGGGTTTCCTGCAGAGGTGGGGGGCTGCTGTGACTCACCAAGGAGATGGGGACACTGGAAGCAGGGGTTCTGGGAAGTGCTCATTGGTGTGAGCCATCCCAAAGTCTGCCATTAGCCCCACCAAAGAGCCTGCAAGCTGCAGTGCTAGTTAGCCTCAGGCCAAACAACCAACAAGGTGTGAACACAGCTCCATCCATTAGCAGATAAGCAGATTAAAGTTTTACTGAGCTCTGCCCACCAAATTTGATTAAAGTCTTACTGAGCTCCACCCACCCAGCCCTACCCACCATCAGTCTCTCCCATCAGGAGGCCCTTATGAGCCTCCTAGGTAGCTTCTTCCACAAGAGGGCAGACAGCCATATCAAGCAGTATCAGCAGTATTTAGTCTTGTGGAACTGAAAACCACAGCCACAGGAAGAGAGAAAATGAAAAAAGCAGAGGACTTTGTACCAGATGGAGGGACAGGATAAAACACCAGGAAAACAACTGAATGAAGAGGAGATAGGCACCCTTGCAGAAAAGGAATTTAGAATAATGATGGTGAAGATGATCCAGGACTTTGAAAAAAGACTGGATGCAAAGATCGAAAAGTTTACCAAAGACCTAGAAGAATTAAAGAGCAAACAAACAGAGATATGCAACACAATAACTGAAATGAACAATATACTAGAAGGAACCAATAGCAGATTAACTGAGGCAGAAGGGCAAATAAGTGACCTGGAAGACAGAATGGTGATAATCACTGATGTGGAAAAGAATAAGGAAAAAAGAATGAAAAGAACTGAAGACAGCCTAAAATACCTCTGGGACAATGTTAAATGCACCAACATTCTCATTATATGGGTCCCAGAAGGAGAAGAGAGAGAGAAAGGACCTGAGAAAATACTGGAAGAGATTATAATTGAAAACTTCCCTAACATGGGAAAGGAAATAGCTACCCAAGTCCAGGAAGCACAGAGAGTCCCAGGCAGGATAAACCCATGGAGAAACACACCAAGACATAGAGTAGTCAAATTGACAAAAATTAAAGACAGAGAAATGTTATTAAAAGCAACAAGGGGAAAACAACAAATAACATACAAGGGAACTCCCAAATAACATACAAGGGATCTCCCATCAGGTTAACAGCTGATTTCTCAGTAGAAGAACTGCAAGCCAGAAGGGAGTGGCATGATATATTTAAAGTGATGAAAGGGAAGAACCTACAACCAAGAATACTCTACCCAGCAAGGATCTCATTCAGATTTGATGGAGAAATCAAAAGATTTACAGACCAGCAACAGCTAAGAGAATTGAGCACCACCAAACCAGACCCACACAAATGCTAAAGGAACTTCTCTAAGTAGGAAACATAAGAGAAGAAAAGGACATAGAACAACAACAACAAAACAATTAAGAAAATGGTAATAGGAACATACATATCGATAACTACCTTGAATGTAAATGGACTAAATGCACCAACCAAAAGACACCAACTGGCTGAATGGTTACAAAATAAGCGCCATATATATGCTGTCTACCAGAAACCCACTTCAGACCTAGGGACACATACAGACTGAAAGTGAGGGGATGGAAAAAGATATTCCATGCAAATGGAAATCAAAAGAAAGCTGGAGTAGCGATACTCATATCACATAAAATAGAATTTAAAATAAAAAATATGACAAGAGACAAGAAAGGGCGTTACATAAAGATCAAGGGTTCAACTCAAGAAGAGGAGATAACAATTATAAATATATATGCACCCAATATAGGAGCATCTCAATACATAGGGCCAATGCTAACAACAATGAAAGAGGAAATGCAAGGCAGAAATAGAGGAATAGGTGTGGAGAACAAACACATGGACACCAAGTGGGGAAAGTGGGGAGGGTTGGGGGGAATGAATTGGGAGATTGGGATACCAAATTGTACACTCTAAATATATGCTGTTTATTGTCTGTTAACTGTATCTCAATAAAAGTTCTTAAAAAAATTTATCTGAACCAATTTTCTCTGGTATCTAAAGAATATTGTGTCCACACTATTAAAACTCATCCTTCTCCTTCTGTATAATGGTTTCATAGCTAAAATTTTAAGAAGATAGTATTAAAGTTGGCTGTGATAACAGCAGCAGATTGGCTGATAAAATGTTTTCCCAGCACGGATTGTCCTCTGGGGAGGTGGGATCTTTGTTTGATCAGAAGAATCTGAATGAGTAAGGGAATTTTCAGGAGTGGAAGAAGCTGGCTTCCCACCACTGAGAGTTGGGAGAAGTTAGAAGGGGATTCTTTAGAATGTTCGGAGAGTTCTTCTGATTCCTCAGGCTCTTGATTATAGGAGAAAGTCCTGAACAAAAGAGAACCTCAGTCCATTTTCCCATCCTGTGGCAATACAGACTTAATTGTAAGAGACCGATTTTCTGGCCATTTTACCATCCCCCAACTTAAATAAAGGCTAGGCACTGCTACAGTAGAATCTAAGTTTTTCCTTTTTCTTGGCCTATCTGGCTTAGAAAGGGGATCCTCCCATGTCAAGTAACCTGCAATCAAGAACAAAGTAGTGCTCCTAGAATGGAATCCAGCATTCTAGAAATGTTTACTAGGAGGTTGGTGCCTGAAGGAATGTGGGGTGTCCCCATAATTCCCTTCAAACTTGGTAGGGTTTTAAGCGTATTTGCCCATCAAATCCTGAGCAGACATCTCTGGCCCACACTGAAGCCTCACTCAATGCACCCAACCCAGCAGGGACAGAGAAGGGGTTTTCAACCAGTGCAGTCCGCTTGCCAGAAGTTTTGTTAGGAGGGATCCCTTGTCGATAGGGTTTACTATGCTGGACTGTATTCCTGGAGACTGAACATCTATAAAGCCTAGGATGTAGGCTGTTTGGAAGTGGCCAGCCCAATAGGTAGTCTGTTACAGGCTATGGTCTGTTAAGACCTGGAGTGAAGGTGGAACTCCTGGAGGAGCTGGAGTTGGCCACAATGGAAAGTGCCACAGGGTTCAGGATCTGAGGGCTGAGAGTTGGGAATATTCCCATAGAGGATCTTTGGACACAGAGTCAGGTGTGAGATTAATCAGTAGAGGAACCCCAAGTGTATCACCCTGTTTGTTTGGCATCTAAGGTACAATTTGTCGACTTAAAAACTGTTTCACAACATGAGAGTTGTGAGTTGAGTTTATTTGGGGCAAAATGAGGACTGCAGTATGGGAGACAGCATCCTAGATAGCTCTGAGAAACTGTTCCAAAGAAGCAAGGGGGAAGATTAGTATATACGTATTCTTGGTAAAGGAGGAGTGCATGTAATCAAATACATTTTTTTTTTGTAGGGGGTTTCTGCTAGTCACGCGGATCAGACATCACCATGTAGGGATTTAGCGCTTTTCTAGATATGAGGAGATGCAAGGGTTGGGCTCATAAAATCAGCTCCTGAAAACATCTAACCATATGAAGAACTGTTCCACTCATTTCCCAAAGCACAGAGTGCCTTGTTCCTGATCTCCACCCTGAATTCCCTTCAGGGGATATTGGAGGTCAGCATCTATAACAGCCCAAAGAGATTCAATTCTTGTACAGGCAGATGGTATTTTCCAATTTATAGTTGACAGGACGCCCTCATGGTCATAAAGTCGACCATGCTTTAGGAGGCACTTCATGACCATTTTGTCCCATGGTGCTAGGAAGGCTCATTCCTAGATCTGATGAAGATTTTGCCAATAGGCCACTCAATGTGCCAGTACTGGGCCAGGTCTTTGCAACAGAAGTCAAGAGTCTCTGGACCACCTGTATTCCTAAGCTGTTATGGTCCAGGAAAAATTCCCTCTTGTTGCATCTTCCCATATGCAGAATTACACTATTACATTCATTGGTCACATACAGAGCTATATATTTGATCAACTTCTTCAAGTAGCCTAGTTATCATTATTTTTGTTGGCAGTTCAGTCACACATTTTGTAATACAAGAAACAATAATCTTTAAAGACAGGCAAAATACAAATAATATAGCTAGTAACATCAATAGAGTTACAAGTAAATACTTAAGCCACAAGCTTCCCATGCCAACCCCCTTTTTGAAGAGGTTTCCAAGACCTGAACGTGGTCACTTAAGACAGAAATCTGATTTCTCATATGCTTCATTAAATGTGTTACATTAGAGGATTTGTCATGCATGAAAACATAGCATTCAGTTTGAATTATGGCACAGGTGTTTCCCTGAGAGGCTGTAAGGATGTCAAGGGGCATGCGGTTTTATAGCCCTGCTTTTCTCATCATAGAGACCTCAGAATTCAATAGGCTAATAGCCTGGTTACTATCATTTTAAGGCCTGTTGAGTGAATTTTGTTCAGGCTTCAATACGGCCGATTAGAAGGTGCAAAAATAGCTGCTATATGCTTATACCAGCAGAATACAGATCTCTTGACCCATCAGCTCATGCCAATGGTCTCTAATTTGTTCCATATATGACCTTGAGTCCATGGGAATCCTAGGGTACATCTTCCTACCCATCCCAGTGGAAGCCAAGGCAATAAATTAGTACCACAAATCCAATAAGTTCCATTAAGTATAACCCAATGAATCTCTGGTCATCTGACTCAGTCAGTTCCATGCCAATCGCTGTCTCTAAGGGTAATAACATGTAGGCATTGCTCATAAGGCACCCAGCCCAATTTCCTGATGTTACTGGGCCAATAACCCTTAGTATGACTTAATTGTTCCCAACATAGGAGTGTTTTTAAACTTAAATGATCAGAGCCTGATGTTAACCACATCAATCCATCCCATAATTGTGGGAAGTTTCCCTTTAATAGATGAGAGGCAACAGTTTTTTTTTTTTGAGACTTAGCTGTCATTCTGATTAAGCCTGAGTGACCTTAAAAGAAAATTTGAATTTATGGCCAGGGTCAGAGCAGGTATTATTAATTGGCCATGTGAGGGGATCCCCTGAACAGGACAATAATGTTTTTCTCTTTCTCTATCGTAAATTTCCCAAGGGCCATCCAATTAGAGCCTTGGAGGGGAGAAATCCACGAAGGCAACCCAAAAGTACAAGTCATAATTAATTGGCCACAAACCCAACAATTGGATTGATTTTTAAATTTAGCTTAGGATTGTGCCTATGATAGAAAAACATTTGATTTATATGTAAAGGTCCAAGAAGTCAAGAAAACATTATAAATGCTCATACAAGTCAGGTTCAACATCTTGGGGTAGCTGTCTACTTCTGATGTCGGCCTCTTCTCGTCCTTGTGTGAGTGTAGTTTCTCCTCTGATGTGTTGTTCCATCTAGGTTGGAGAAGATCCTTTAAATTGTGTCCTTTTTAATATGTATCATCCTCTGGTTGCAGGTTGTGGGGCATCTGATTTTCATCCAAAGATAAATTACTGAGATAAGCTTCAGAAACAAACTTTGAATGTCCTTTAAAAAATTTAGTTAGACTTTACATTAATATAGTGTAACAACAAGGAACTCTCCAGGAAGTGAATCTTAGTAAATACAGACTTCCAGCAGCAAAACTGGCACTTAATATTCATTGAAACAACCTTTTTCTCTCTAAAATTACCCTCATTTTTACCAAATATAACCAAATTATGACCAATATGTTTGCAAAATAAGTCTGGTCCCCAAAGAAATTTGGCCTGATAATTTATGTAACTATAATTGATCATATAGGCTTTTTGCTTTGCCAAAACTTTTATAAGGAGTCCCATACTGGACTTTTTAAAAAGATCTCTCAGGCTAGGAAAGCCACGCCAAGGGCTTGGGCTTATCACAGATTTTTACCTAACAGATGTAGGTGAATTCCTCCCTATACCTGTTAGTGAGGTAGCCTTTCTAATTTATCTGATGTCCGGAGGGAACAGATAGAGAGAAAAGATAAATGTTTCAATCCGGCTTTACAAAAGCATAATTTACCAATTATTGTAAATCATAATTAGTTTGAGGGGAAGATTTTCCTTACACCTGGAAAACACAGATTTCAACCAGTAATTTTTCAGATAGAAACCATAAAATTTATAACCATATTCACCAGTTTACTCAGTCCTATGTAATTTATCCTTTTTGTTAACAGCTTATGAAGCCATTAGTTTTCTCATTAGGATTCTTCAATTTCTTACTCAGTTCAGCATTATGATCTGAAAGTCAGAAACTTGGATTTATCCAAAAATCCCTTTTATAAATCTTCTTGAAGAGGACGCATTTTTATCAAGGCATCAGAATAAAACCATAACTGCGTATGATGACATTAGGCTTAAGAAGGTGTGTTTAAAATCTGATTGCAATGTCAGTTGACAAATTTGGTTACTGTTTTAACATACAGAATTATAACTGATAACCTTTTACTAGGACATATCAGAATTTTAGGAACTTCATATAATTTCTAGAATGGCTATATTAATAACAATTACCATACACTAAAATCTAAGATTTATTATTCATTTGACAATACTTTCCATGTAACAATGTACCAAATGAACCTAGTTTATATCTCTTTGAGATGTTTCAGGGGCCCTTTGAAGCATCCCAAAGTTAGTTAGAGGTCAAAAGGACTTCATTAGAATTTGTTTTAGGAAGTTTTGTCAAAAAATACCCAAAAGGGTTTAGAACACTCAGTCAGATAGGCTCAGAGGTCACTACTGTGAAACAATAGTTATTCACTTAGCCAAAGTAACAATAAAAGATTTTAAAGGCAAATACAGAACAGATCACTTAAAATGTAAGGAAACTTAAAATCTGTTATCAAAAGGCAGTTCAACATTTTAAGAAAACTTTTCCTCTTAACAGAGAGAAAAGCCAAATTCAAGTGTTACACCAGCTTATTTTAAAATTAATTTACTCAACTAAATTTATCTAAACTTAGTCATTCCTGATCATGCACAAAACTCTTTTCTTGGGGTCCACTTTCCACAAATCTTCTTATCACTTTCTGTATCATTACTTTAATTCCCATTCAGAAACAGCCACCTGTAAGTCAGACCTACTTCCTTTTCCCTTAATAAAATGTAATTCCATTCTTCAGGCCTTCTTTACTGAAAACACATATCCTACTTTCCTTAAGCAACCATGAGTTGTCCTTTATGATAGCATTCTGTAGATTGGTGAACATAAATATCAGGGATATTTTCTACAAATGTTTGCTTCTTTTTAGAGAAGGTAGCACCAAACATATTCATCAATAGTCCTAAATACCCTTTTGTTTCTTTGTAAAAGGAAGTCAATATTGAGTAATTAATGATTTAGTATCTTATTTTACTTGGGAATGACCTAGCTAGTCTATAAGCTTTTATCATTTAATTTAGTGCAACTCTAGAATTTCAAGTTACCAGAATCTAGAGAGACTATTTTAGGTAGATATTTCTAAAGTGTAAGTACTCTTCTTAATAGAGTTTATCTAAAAGCTCTTATCACATTTACACTTTCTTTCCTCAGAAGTTTCTTCACATTGTTACTTTCCTTGCTGACAGATTTGTTACAGATATAACAAGATTTTATTTAGCTTATATTACACCTAAGCACAATAAAATCTATATAAAAATTATAGTTAATTTTGATGACTCTAAAACATGTCTATATTAATGAGACCAACAAGCTTAAGCCACCTTCAATACCAGATATCAGTTTAGTACTGAGTTTTCCAGATGTCATGAACCTGAAATTCATTCTGGCCAGATTATTTTCTATTTCTGAGTATTTGTATAAGCATCTAATTTTTTTTAAAGTCAATTAAGTAGAGCTCTTTTATGAATTCCTTTTTGGCAATACCATACATCTACAACAAACCTACAGATATGTATGAACACACAAACAAACACAGAGGCCTCATAGTTCCCATTCCAAAATTTCAGCACTGAGTCAGGTACAACACAAACAACTTCAGTCACAAGGGGTTGAATTCAAATTGGCTTCTAGCAGAAGAAACAAATCAAGGTCACCTATCTAGAGGCCACCTATCTAGATCACTAAACCTTTTTACTGTCTATAGAAAAGACATTTAGGATTTCTATTTCTTGTTAGCAAGTCAAGTTTTTTCAGATTTTCATTTAAAAGGATAGCAGAGATAAGGGTTCCTGAGATTACCAGATAAGACATTTACCTCTCAAAGGTACAAGCAAATTCCTCCTAAAATAAATTTCTTTCCCCTTTGTTTAGTACTTACAAGCCTCTTGAGATAAGTAGGGAAGGTTTTGGAAGTGGTAAAAGAATTAGTGGGCTTTGGATTATTTTTGGAGCCACAATTAGATCAACAAATAAACATTAATACCAGGTATTAATTTGACACTAAATATTTCCCAGTTCACGTGAACCTGAAATTTATTTAGCTTAATTTCTCTTGTACTTACAATTGTTTGATTTGTAAGCACCTATTTTTCCTTAAGCCAATCAAATCGAGGTCACTTACAAATTAACCTCAACAACAATCAATATCCAAAGACAAAGGCACAAACTGAGACATACATACATCCAGACAGACACAACGTGAGATCTCAAAGCTTCATTTTCCAAACGTAGTCATGAATTAGATATCACAATATAAAAACTCACTAGTTTATAAACAATTGGAATAAGGAAAATTTTAAAGGGCTCTTTCCATTTTTTTTTCTTTTTTTCAATCTCAGAAATTAGAAATGGTTCAGATAAGATATTCCTTTCTGAGAGCTCTGGTCTCAAGGCAAGAGGGAGAGAAAATTCTCTCCCTAGAGAGGGAAAATTCAGATTCTCCCTAGTAGGACTTATTTCCTTAGGGTCAGAATTCTGCAGAGAATTTTTTTTTTCAAGCTAGCTTTTGCTACTCATTATGAATTAAACGGGGGTCAACTAAACCTTTGACTGGCATTGTGTACTCAGCTGATGCAGTTGAAGCTTCATAACTTTCATATATACCACATTTTCCTTTTTTAAAAAATGGTTTGAAAAGCTGGTCTGATATAGTTTCAAGTAATTAATTCTTGGGTTTCCTGCAAAGAAGTTACTCTGTGACTTACTCTTTTAGAAGCTTCCAGGTAACAATCAAAGTAAATATTCCATTCAGTCTGTTTGATCCTATGGCTGGCTTTTTTTTTTCCTTCTCGGTGTGTGTGCAAAAATATTTTTTGGAATATCCAAAGAACCCCAATTTGGTCATTTTAGGTTGAGATCTCCCTTAGTATAACTTTCCCAATTAAGTGGGTACTTGCAAGTATAAGTTTCTCTACGTACATAAACCTGGCTGGGGTGTTAGAAAGGGACTGGTCTTCTGACGCCCCATGTTTCTGTGAGAGGCTCTATTTCCCATTTTAAAGTTGAAGTTGTCTGGGATAAAAAACACTGGTGAAATTGTGTGGTGGGCCAGTGTGCTGCTTGTGAGCTTAACTCCTCTAGGCATTACCCCAGAGTCATTTCAGCTCTCTTAGGTGTCTTGGTCCTCCCTTCGGTAGTCTAAGACCACCACGGGTGCTTGGATTGCTGAATGGCCAATTCTCATTTTGTGACCCGCAGTGAGCAAGTGTTTTAATTGAGTGGGTTTCCCTATGGGACCACTGCAAGGTATGAGGACAGTGCCTCCACCACTCCTGTAAATCTCTCAGTCACCTGAGAGAGCCATATTGGCTGGGAGGAGTTCTTGTCCCTTGTCTTTGGAACAGACATCTCACATAATATCTTCACTTTTATCCCGACAAATTCCATTAAGGCAGCTGAAGTGAGGAAAACAGTCAGATCAGCCTATCACCTAACCACTCAGCCAAGACTACTCAGTCTCCAAAATGTGAGCAAATCCTGGTATCTTTCAAACAGGCCCCACCCCCCTCCCCCAGGATTTTTCACCTAGGTGGCTATTTCCCAGTATCTTTCAACTGAGCCAAACTCCACCCCAGTATTTTCCCACTGGGTGGGTATTTCCCTGGTTTCTTTCAACCAGGGCCTCCACAGGATTTTTCACCTGGTGGGTATGGGAAGATGCAACAAGAGGGAATTTTTCCTGGACCATAATAGCTTAGGAATACAGGTGGTCCAGAGAATCTTGACTTTTGTTACAAAGACCTAGCCCAGTACTGGCACATTGAGTGGCCTATCAGCAAAAACTTCATCAGATCTAGGAATGAGCCTTCCTGGCTCCATGGGATGAAATGGTCATGAAATGCCTCCTAAAGCATGGTCGACTTTATGACCATGAGGGGATCCTGTCAACTATAAATTGGAAATTGCCATCTGCCTGTACAAGAATTAAGTCACTTTGTGCTGCTATAGTTGCTGACCTTCAACATCCCCTGAAGGGAATTCAGGGTGGAGATTGGGAATGAGGCACTCTGTTCTTTGGGAAATGAGTGGAACAGGTCTTCTTATGGTTAGGTGTTTTCAGGAGCTGATTTTATGAGCCCAACCCTTGCATCTCCTCATATCTAGAAAAGCGCTAAATCTCTACGTGGTGACATCTGCTCCTCATGACTAGCAGAAACCCCCTACAAAAAAAATGTATTTGATTACATGTACTCCTCCTTTACCAAGAATACGTATATACTAATCTTCCCCCTTGCTTCTTTGGAACAGTTTCTCAGAGCTATCTAGGATGCTGTCTCCCATACTGCAGTCCTCATTTTGCCCCAAATAAACTCAACTTGCAACTCTCACAATGTGCAACTTTTATAAGTTGACAAATTGAAGGAGACAAAAGGCTTAGGTGAAAAGAAACTTTGTTTCCTGAGCGGAGTAGGCTGGAAAAAAAAGTGTAGGGCAGGGTGTGCTCTTGGCAGGCTGCTTGGGAGAAAGATACTGGAAGGCAGTGGGACCCATGGGAGGTAATTTTTCTTCCCCAAGAAATAAAGTGTGGTGTGTAGCAGGGCGCAATTGGTAGGAGACAGCAGCAGGCACTGAGATCAGCCTCCCTCTGCATTGCTCACTGATGAAGAAGAACTGCTTGGGAGCATGGCATGATGGGAATTGTAGTTTAGGCAGAGGGAGAGGGGGAGAGAGAGAGAGAAAGAGATTGAAGAGTTTGAGCAAAAGCACGAGAGAGGGAGTGCCAGTGACAGAGAGAAGAGACCCCTTGGGCTCCCGATCTGAGACAGCTGGCCGAGATGAAGCCTTTTTGGTCTTGGAAATAGAAGAAAGCAGAGAGCTGAGAGCAAGCAAGTTCTCATGGGAGAGAGAAAGAGAAAACCAGAATTCTCCAGACAGCAGTTTGTGAGAGACATGCCATTTACCTTGAATTCCTGGGTTTCAGCACAATCTGATCACAGAGAGGGAGCAGCGAACAGTGGGGTGAAGTGAGATCTTAATTCCCTGCCCAGCAATTGAAGCTGGGTAGCATTCATGAAAACTAGGAGTCCTAGCCACCAGACCAGCAAGGGCTGGAGGCCAGAAGGTAGAGAAAGAAATTTTAAGATTTGCATGGAAAAGCATAAGACCCTGAATAGCCAAAGCAATCTTGAGAGGGAAAGACAGAGCTGAAAGAATCAGGCTCCTTGACTTTAAAATATACTACAAGGCTATAGTGATCAAGACAGTATGGTACTGGCACAAAAACACAAATATAGATCAATGGAACACAATAGAGAGTCCAGAGATAAACTCACACACATATGGGCACCTTATCTTTGACAAAGGAGGCAAGAATATACAATGGAAGAAAGACAGCCTCTTCAATAAGTGCTGCTGGGAAAAATGGACAGCTACATGTAAAAGAATTAACTTAGAACACTTCCTAACAGCATACACATTAATAAACTCAAAACGGATTAAAGACCTAAATGTAAGGCCAGACATTATAAAACTCTTAGAAGAAAACATAGACAGAACACTCTATGTCATAAATCCAAACAAGATCCTTTTTGACCCACCTCCTAGAATCATGGAAATAAAATCAAGAATAAACAAATGGGACCTAATGAAACTTAGGAGCTTTTGCACAGCAAAGGAAATCATAAACAAGAAGAAAACCCTCAGAATGGGAGAAAATACTTGCCAATGAAGCAACTGACAAAGGATTGATCTCTAAAATATACAAGCAGCTCATGCAGCTTAATACCAAAAAAGCAAATAACCCAATCCACAAATGGGTGGAAGGCCTAAATAGACATTTCTCCAAAGAAGACATGCAGATGGCTAACAAACACATGAAAAGATACTCGACATCACTAATCATTAGAGAAATGCAAGTCAAAGCCACAATGAAATATCACCTCACATCGGTCAGAATGGCCATCATCAAAAAATCTGGAAACAACAAATGCTGGAGAGGGTACAGAGAGAAGCGAACCCTCCTACACTGTTGGTGGTAATGTAAATTGATGCAGCCATTTTAGAAACAGTTTGGAGGTTCCTTAAAAAACTAAAAATAGAACTACCATATGACCCAACAATCCCACTCCTGGGCATATATCTGGAGAAAACCATAATCCAAAAAGGAACATGTACCAGAATGTTCATTGCAGCACTATTTTCAATAACCAGGATATGGAAGCAACCTAAATGTCCATCAACAGAAGAATGGATAAAGAAGATGTGGCACATATATACAGTGGAATATTACTCAACCATGAAAAGGAATGAAATTGGGTTTTTTGTAGGGAGGTTGATGGCCTTAGGGTCTGTCATAGAGAGTGATGTAAGTCAGAAAGAGGAAAACAAATACCATATGCCAACTCATATATATGGAATCTTAAAAAAATGGTACTGATGAACCCAGTGACAGGGCAAAAATAAAGATGCATATTTAGTTAATGGACTTGAGGACACAGGGTGAGTGGCAAAGGGGAAGCTGGGATGAAATGAGAGAGTAGCGCTGACATATATAGACTACCAAATGTAAATAGATAGCTAGTATGAATCTGCTGCATAATACATGGAGATCAACTTGATAATGGGTGCTGAGTCAGAGGGGTGGGTTAGGGAGGAGGGGAGAGAGTCATGGGAAGGCGGGGATATGTGGATATAATTATAAATACAAATGACTCACTTTAGTGTACAGCAAAAACTGACACAACAGTGTAAAGCAATTATAATCCAATAAAGAGCTTGAAAAAAAAAGTAAGAGGTGGTTAAGCCATTTACATAGGGCAGTTTTCTGGGTCTTTGTTTACCTTTGGCCAATTAACTGGTTTCTTTCTTCACACCTGACCTGTCCCAGGACACTTTCCATCATGCATGCATAACTTTTTTCCAAGATGAATTTCAGCCCAAAGGCCTATGGGAAAGCCTTACCATGACATATTATGGGGTGGCTTATATTTGACCTCCAAGGAGTCTTTCTGTGCATGTGTACTCTCTCCTTTGTCTCAAGGATGGGGAGTGTATGACCTCTTGATCTCTTAACAGGATTTAGCTGCTTTCTGCCAATGCCAGAAAAGTGTCCAATATTCAGTTATTTACCTTATTCCTGTTGCTGTTTCTTATATAGAAGTGTAGATATCAAAAATATAGACAGGAGTCTGGTCATAAATATGTAGGCCTGGAGCCCATTTATCTCTTGGCTCAGAAAATGTAAACAGGGGGCTGGTAATGAATGTCTGGCCTTGAGCTCATCGTCTTCTCTGCCTCATGAGATGTAAACAGGGGGCCAGTTGTAAATGCCTAGCCTGGAGCCCATCTATCTCCTACCTCAGTACGTCACATGCCAGATATGCTGGGGAGGATGCTCTGCCGATGTCTGCTCATGTTGACTGAGGTGTCAACCCTCTGTGTGTGTACACATTCAACAGCAGGTTCAGGAGAAAATTGTTAATGTGTATACTCTTCTCCTTGACTCTGAGGTTTTTCTCCCACGTTCTTACATGCTTATTCATTCCTGCTCTAGTTCTTCCTTCCTTCCTTCCTTCCTTCCTTCCTTCCTTCCTTCCTTCCTTCCTTCCTTCCTTCCTTCCTTCCTTCCTCCTCTTTCTTTTTCTTTCTTTCTTTCTTTCTTTCTTTCTTTCTTTCTTTCTTTCTTTCTTTCTTTCTTTCTTTCTTTCTTTCTTTTCTTTCTCTCTCTCTTTCCCTTTCTTTCTTTCTTTCTTTCTTTCTTTCTTTCTTTCTTTCTTTCTTTCTTTCTTTCTTTCTTTCTTTCTTTCTCTCTCTCTTTCCTTTCTTTCTTTCTTTCTTTCTTTCTTTCTTTCTTTCTTTCTTTCTTTCTTTCTTTCTTTCTTTCTTTCTTTCTTTCTCTTTCTTTCTTTCTTTCTTTCTTTCTTTCTTTCTTTCTTTCTTTCTTTCTTTCTTTCTTTCTTTCTTTCTTTCTTTCTTTCTTCTTCCTTTCTTTCTTTCCATTTCTTTCTGTTAACCTCAGAAGTCCTGTGTGACTAGCAAGGTGTACTTTTTAATTGCTTTTACTCCCCTTGCTCTTACCCTCACAAGTGCTGACACTTTTTTCCCAACTTATAGCTAGGCCAACTCCTGCTCATCATCAACACCATTGGGGACATCTTCTGCTCCATTTCTTTGTGAATTTTTTGACACTAATACCTGGTTGGGAGACTACCTTGGAAGGGATAGCATCTAAAATTGTAAGTGCCACACTTGACCATATTACGTGGTTAATTGTGACTTAAGGGTGGAATTTTGTATAGCTCGGGAGTTAGAGATGTCACTTCAGGTTTGTCTGAAGTGGGCCAGGCTTCATCAATCCCAACTAATACTGCTCTGGGACATATACTATGGGATTGCAAAAGGTTTGGACAACAGAATTAAAAGGAAAAAAATTTAGTAGATTATGTTATCAGCTTTGGCGACAATATGAGGCAAGAAAGTTAAAATGGAGTGAAGTACCCTATGTTCAATTTTTCATGGCCTTGTATCTAGGCAATGGATCCCCAAAGGAATTTAAAGCATGTGTAACTCAGAAGCATAACTCCAGGAAGGACACGGAGGACAATTTAACTCACACTCCCTACAGGGCCATGGATCCTGAGTAATGGATGATCCCTCCTGCCTTGAGGTTCAGGCCCTATTAGCTATGCATTTTCTAATCCAGTGTGCCTCAAACTTCAGGGACAAAATTCAAGAAACAATGGCTAGTCCTCAGACTCTGATGAATGATTTGTTCCAAATGGCTAATTTGGTTTTCAGTTACAAGGATATGGTGCAAAAGTCTGAACACAGCCAGAGAAATATGCAAATGGCCCAAATGATGGCTGTGGCTTTGTTTGCTCAGAATCCAGCAAAGAAGAGGCTGGCTTTTCAGGGTCAGTGTGGCCCTGGCAGACCACAAGGCCTATGGGTACCCATACAAGGCCAGTGAGCCCTGTGTGGACAAAAGGGACACTAAGGGAGGATTGTGATCAATGTGCCCTTTGCAAAAGGTAGGGATTGGAAGAGGGAATGCCCAAGAGACCAGAAATTGACAGAGGCCCCTCGGCCATTAATGGTTTTGTAATCAAAGGACTGTGGGGGCCCAAGGCCAAAAGTGGCTCTGACTAGAGCTACCATGTATGTAACTAATGTCATTGTTGTGGTGGGTCAACTGATAGAATATCTCATAGACATGGGTGCAATCTTCTCAGTCTTAACCCAAAGGATTGTAAACCTTAGCTGTCATAAAGAAAACATAATGGGGTTGTCAGTGAAGAGATGGGACAGTTTCCTGGAACCCCTTTTGTGCAAGATCAATGGCCAGCTGTATTTACATTCCTTTCTGTTTGTACCTGAGGGTCCCATCTCTTTAATGGGAAGAGATTTATTAACTAAGTTAGGGGCCACTCTGTTTATTGAGGGGCAAGGGAAGCACCCTTATCACCAAATGGTTCTAACAAAAAGCAGACAGGAATGGATAAAATCTGAAGCTAAATTAGAAGCCTCAGTAACCACCATGGAATGTGGAATATCAAGGTTCTGGTCTTGGCCAAGAATATCCAGCCAGTGATTTTTAAGTAAAAAGGGTCATATAGATTCTAAGTATAAGGTACAGATTTATTAAACCTAGGGAAGATCTAAAAAAATGTTTGTAAATAGATTACCAAAATAAGAGGCCACTGGTCTCACTAAGCTGACCATATCTTATATTCAGGACATGGTAGAAATTTTGGAAGAGACCTTCATCCCAAAGCTAAATGAGGAAAAGTAAGCATTCCAACATAGGTGAGTGGATATGTCAGGCTTTCAAAATCATTGATGTAACCACCCAATTCTTTGAGAAAAAAAAAAAACCCAACCAAAACTGTCCTTGTTTTGCAAATGTAGTCTTTACAGGACAAGACATGTGGCTCCAAAAGTCATCCAAAGCCTACCAATCATTTGACCATTCACCAAACCTTCCCTATTCATCTTAAGAGGCCTGTAAGCATTTTTCTTAAATAAATTTATTTATCTATTTATTGGATGCATTGGGTCTCTCTTGCTGACCATAGGCTTTGTCTAGTTTTTACAAGCAGGGGCTACTCTTCGTTATGGTGCAATGTCTTCTCAATGTGATAGTTTCTGTTGATGTGGAGCCCAGGCTCTCTGTGTGTGGGCTCAGTAGTTGTGGCTCACAGGCTGTAGAGCACAGGGTCAGTAGTTGTGGTGCATGGGCTTAGTTGCTCTGTGGCACATAGGCTCTTACTGAACCAGGGCTGGATCTCATGTCCCCTGCATTGGCAGGCAGATTCTTAACCAATGCACCACCGGGGAATTCAAGAGGCTTGTAAGTGTTAAACAAAGGGGAAACAAAGTCAAACTAGGGGGAACTGGGTTGTATCTTTGAGAAGCAAATGTCCTGTTAGGTCTTCTCAGAAACCTTATCTCTGTCATCTTTTTCAATGCAAATTTTAAAAAAGAGGGTAAAGTCATTTATAACTTGACTTGTCAAGGATAAGTATAAATCCTAAGTATCTTTTCTGTAAACATTGGTGAAAAGAGTTTAGCCATGTGGATAGGTGACCTTGATTTGTTCCATCTGCCAGAAGCCCAATTTGAATCCATCCTCTTGTAACTGATGGGTTTTATGGTGTACCTGACTCAGGACTGAACTTTTGGAATGGAAACTCTGAGGCCACAGTGTTTGTTTGTGTTTGTGTGTTCATATGTATCTATGTGTGTGTCATAGATGTGTGGTGTTGCCAAAAATTAATTGGTAAAAGAGCTTTATTTAATTGACTTAAAGGAAATTCAGCGCTTATATAAATACTCAGAAATAGAAAATAATCTGGTCAGAATGTATTTCGGGTTCATGTCATCTGGAAAGTATTCACTACTAATGTGATATTTGGTATTGAAGGTGGCTTAACCTTGTTGGTGTGATTAATATTGACATGTCTTTAGAGTCATCCATATTGAGTATAATACTTTTGTTGTACCTAGGTTTACTAGAGGTCGAATAACACCTTATTCTGTTATAAATTTATCAACCAGAAAAATAACTCTATATGAAAAAAAAACTTTTAAGAAACGTAAGATGTGTGTTTTCAGGAGAAGGTGAGAGGAATGAGAAGGTACTGAAAAGAGTTGTGCATGATCAGGAGTTTCTAAGACTGGAGTAAATTTCTTTGGTAAATGGATTTTTTTGGAATTGGGCTGGGCCAAGACTGAATTTGGTTTCTCCCTCCAAAAGTTTTCTTGAAATGCTGCTTTTAATAACAGATAGTATGAGTGTCTCCTCCTTTAAGTGATGTGATTTGCTTTTGAGATCTTTTGTAACTTTGGTTAAGGAATAAGTATTGTCTCACAGGGACCAATGATCTTATTTGACCAAGTGTTTTAAAACCTTTTGACAAACTTCACAAATATCAAATTTTAATTGTTTCTTTTGATTTCCAGCTACCTGTGGGGTGCTTCAGAGGGCCCCTGAGGCATCTTAAAGATAAATATTTAACTAGGATTACTTGGTATGTTAAGTGTAATCATTGATAATTCCAGTTATTGTAAAGAAGTTTATTGATTATACTCAATTGAGATATTTAACCATGCCTTTTAAGTCTTCTGTCATTTATTGATATTTTTGTACTGTGATGGTGGTAGAAAAAGTGCTTCTTTATCAATGACATTCATAGACAAGCTATGGAAGCAACTGCAGCAGTTCCACATGAAGATGATGGCTATGTGAGGATTCCAGTGTATACTAACTTAGAACAAGGAGCTGTTGTTCTCTGGGGGCTCCTAGATCTTGCATCCAGAGATTTTTCTCACTAACAGTTAGGTCAATGGCCCTATTCAGCCTTGAGATGGTTATAAGGGATGGATCATTGCCCTTCTATTTCCCATAGAATATGGAAGTAAGGACTTCCCTCATGGGCCAGAGATTAAGAATGCACCTGCCAGTGCAGGGGAAGCGGGTTTGATCCCTTGTCCAGGAAGATCCCACAAGCCCTGGAGAAACTGAGCCTGTGTGCCACAACTACTGAGCCTGTGCCCTAGATCCCATGAGGCACAACTACTGATCAATTTGCCAAACCTACTATAGCTCCTGCACCTAGAGCCCATGCTCTGCCACATGGTAATCTACTGCAATAAGAAGCCTGTGCACAGCAATGAAGTGTAGCCTCTGCTCGCAACAACTAGTAAAAGCCCAGGTACACCAACAGAGACCCAAAGGCAGCCAAGAAATAAAAAAAAAAAATTAATAAAGAAGAATATGGGAGTAAAATCTCCGAGGGGGTAATGAAACAGGAGGGAAGTGGGCAGGGCACAACCTTCAAAGAGTGACATAGGCCGAGGAGATGACATAAACTGAGGAGAGCCAAATGGGTCCAAGATGGTGGACAAGTCAATTTCCATTAGACCTTAAGCCTCAGGAATACAATCATAAGGATCAAAAATTGGGTGGTGGCCCAATTCCTGGAAATCCCCTCCCTTTCCTGAAATAGCTGAAATACTTCTCCCTCTCATTAGCCTATGAAAGAACACACCCCTATAAAAACTGACAACCCAATACTCTGGTTCCTTTCTCACCTTAGATGGCACACCACTGTCTGTAGAGTGTGTTTCTATGTAAATAAATCCACTTCTTACCTAACAGTTTGTCTCTCGCTGAATTCTTTCTGTGATGAGATATCAAGAAATTGAGCTTAAGTAAATCCTGAAACCAGGTGTGTTATCTCAGGTGTCATTGGAAGACCTTGGGTTTGGGCTGGATTTGAGTCCCAACCACCTGGGTTCAAGTCCTAACCTAAGGTGCACGGTTTCAGTTTTAGCATCACATCAAATTAATTGAAAGAAATTAAATATATAAACAGCCATGACTGGGACTTTCCTGGTGGTGCAGTGGAGGAGAGGCCATGCTCCCAATGCAGGGGGCCTTGGTTTGATCCCTGGGCAGGGAAGTATATCCCACATGCCACAACTAATAGTTCACATGGCACAACTTAAGATCCTGCATGCCACAATTGAAGATCTCAGGTGGTGCAACTTTGACCTGGCAAATCCCAATAAATGTCTAAGTGTTTTCTTAAAAAAGCCTGAATGATATTCCTTTGTACATCTCTACCACATATGGTTATCCATTCAACTGTTGATGGATCTATGTTGTTTCCACATCTTGGCTATTGTGAATGATGCTCCAAGGTACACGACAGGACAAGTATCCCTTTGAGATCATGATTTTAAGTTTTTGGGATAAATACCCAGAAGTGGAATTTCTGGACCAAACATAAATACACTTTTTAACTTCTTGAGGAATCTCCAGTATGTTCTCCAGCAGCTGCACCAGTTTATATCCCACCAACAGTGTACAGGGTTCCACATCCTTGCCAACACTTGTTATCTTTTGCTTTTTGATAATGACCATCCTAATGGATGTGAGATGGTGTCTTATTGGCATTTGATTTGCATTTTCCTGATGATTAGTGAGGGACGAGCCATCCTTATTTCAAATATGCAGAATAGGAAACCGATGTCCAGAAATGAACTTATGAAGGTCCTATGACTGGTATGTGTCAGAGGTGGGATTTGAACCCAGGTAGAAAAGCTCCAGGATGGACATGCCTGGTGAGTATGCTGCACTGTCTTCCATGTGCTTAGCAAACTTGGGCTCATGCTGCTTTGTATGCTGTTTTTTTCTCTGAAGGTCATATTAGAACAATTTGTCTTCACATTAAATATTCTCCTAAAACACAATTTGAAGGCAGTTGTTTTTATGATGGTCTATCTGTGCTGTGGACACTTTATGTTTAATGTGTCTTGGGATTCCCAGATTTTCCCTTTTGTAGAAGATTCTGAGGACTACATCCTTGCTTTTTGTGTCTTTGGGTGCTTCCGATCATCACTTTAAAATAAAGCTGTGGAGCAAAATTCCTGGGACAAAGACCATACATATTTTAAGAACAATTCATCTCCAAAAATAAAGTACCAATTGACACTGTTCCAACAAGTGCTGTGATCTATCTTTTTCCTGTTTTTTTCTACATTTTCTCTCACTGGTGGCTATATATCTCTCTGGTCTGCAGTTGGTAAATGATAAAAGTGGAAAGTGGGGGAAGATTTTTGCTTTGAAGATCAGACTTTGGGACATTCTTGGTGGTCCAGTGTTTAAGCCACCGCCCTTCTAATGCAGGGGAAATGGGTTTGACCCCTGGTCAGTTAACTGGGATTCCACATAGTGTGTGGTGTGGTCCTCTCCCCCAAAATTTTTTGGTGAAGGTCAGAGTTTATCCTCATGTTGGGAGCACAAGCTACCAATATAGAGTCTCAGGGACAGTGGGCTCATTAACAGACACAACTCCAGCCTCAGCCTTAGGCTCATGTAGGGAAGCAAAGCCTGGCTTTTTCTGGTTGATATTATCCAATAAGCCATGCTGACACCATATGTCTCACAAGAGGAATGCAGCAGTATGTGCTAGTGGAAGTATCTGCCAATTCATCCATTCAATTATTCAACATATTTATTGGGGGCCTACTATGTTCCTGTCACCAGTCCTGGGGCCAGAAGTTTGGAGGAGACTTCCTTCATCTCTATCAGGGGGTCATGCCCTGCAGGGGCTCATGGGGAGACAGGGAAATGGTGTATGTAATTAACCAGAGTTATTACTCTTACTCTTATTGGTGGTTTCTCCCCAACAGGGAGACATTGCTTATGGTTCCATGAAGAGCACTTGGAAAATGTGTTTGAGAAACTGTTCATGTGAGTCTCCATTAAGTCCAGATCATGATCTTTAGTATAAAAAAAAAAAGCACTGGTTCTGCTCTCACATGTCCTCCCTTTGTCAGCTCTGCAACTGGTCCTCTTTCACTCCCCTCAAGCCTATCATACCCAGCCCTCTATCCCTGGGGTCCACCACCGCATGTCGCACAGAGTAGGTGCTCAGTGAATTTGTTCTGATTGGAAACATGAGGATGGAAGGGAGACATCCCTTTCCCTGATGTTGGTCTTGCCTGAGTAAAAGCCCATACTATGCATTGTATTGGGCTGTGTTTCCCACCTTATGTATTGTTTCCTGCTCTTTCTCTCATCTGGTCTCCCTCCACCTCTGACCCTTGCTATTCCCAGCCTGGGCCTCCTCCTAGGGTCTCTATGTGTATAGAAGTGATGCTTCTACTCCAAATGTGCGAAACCATGTCAGCTTGATCCAAATGGTTTGTAGCTCTGCCCCTAGAGGATGCACAGAATGGCTGAAGGCTTTGTGCACTCTGGGTCCCCCTTTACATGAGTGGCATCCTCCTCTACAGCATTGGAGGCCAAGGGAATAGGCATCCCGGGCTATGGGGGAGGGTTGCTGGCTCAGGGATTCACATGGTCTGTCTTTTGGGAAGTGGGACAGGAAAGGACACTGCAGGTGTGGGTGGCAGAGAGCTGGTGATTGGGGTGTGGGGACATGGGGAGATATCTTAGTTGAAAGGCTTCACCCAGAACTCCCCTGGAGGAGAAGTCCACTGCCAAAGGTCCTCTGAGATGGGAAGAATAGAATCTATTTTTATTACTCCTTATTATCCCTCTGAGTAAGGAGATGGCAGAGTTGGTGGTGGCGTCACTATGTCTTCCATGGTGTAACACTTCTTGCTGCCAGTTCCTTTGGGTCTGTCTCTCCCCAGTCCCAATCCACTGATGCTGAAAGAAACTGTCAATCATGTTGGGGTGGACAAGTAACCAAGTAAAGCCAATCATGATACTCCATGCTACCGGCCAGGATGTTTGGTCCAGGGCTGGACACATGATCTGAGATGGATCAATCAGAGCCCTCCCTGTACCCTGATATTTTCTGAGCTTATTTCTTTATGGGTTAGACCCCTTGGGGATATTTGTGTAGAAGCCTGCAGGAAGAAAACTGTCAGGCTAAGAGAATCAAAGACGAGAGAAGGGAAAGCGGGAGGGAGAAACAGAGTGAGCTGATAGCTTTTGATTTCTTGGGTCCATTCACTGAGATGTGTGGATCTGTTCTGGTGTCTGTGTCCCAGATCCCCAGTATCCTTCCAAAAAGTCTCCCATTTCCTTGAAGCCAGTTGGAGTTGGGCTCCTCTCACTAGTGGTTCAGACAAGGTTCTAGATCCTGAAGGATTATGAAGCACCTGCCCAACCCAAAGACACACCCATTCGTATTAGCACCATTGGGAGTGGAATCCTTTATTTATTTATTTTTTTTACTGAGAATAGGGCTTTGCAGGGCCCCAAACACAGTTCACCACCATCCCAGGTTGGGATTGCCCTATGTGTGAGTGAGTGTGTGCTTGGAGTGGGCCTGATTGATTCCTGAAGCAGCCCCAGCATTTACACTGTGGGAGCCAGGCCAATCCTGTTATTTCCCTGATCATAAACCGAGAAATACAGTCTCAAGAAGACGGCACCAAGAATCCAGGTCTCTGGCTCTTTGGACTGCTCTGGGAATACTCAAAAGTTGCTGATACAGTGGCCCTGAGGACTCTGGGGGAGACAGCAATACTTCCCTGTCAGCCTGAGTCCTTACCTGCCACACCCCTCCTTATCCAGAGATGGCAGCTACTCAGATTTATACCCCTTTTTTAGTAAGAACCAAGTGGCTTTGTTAGAAGCTGAGGAAGGGGGATGCCCATCCAAGAACAAGAATGGCCAAGACATGTGGTTGCCCTGAAGGATAGGGGTGGGGGAAGGGAAGGATGGGAGTTTGGGATTAGTAGATGCAAGCTACTACACAGAGGATGGATAAACAACAAGGTCCTCCTGTATAGCACACGGAACTATATTCAGTATCCCTTGAAAAACCATAATGGAAAAGAATAGGAAAAAGTATATATATATATATATATATACACACACACATACATAAATGAGTCAATTTGCCATAGAGCAGAAAGTAACCCAACATTGTGAATCAACTATACTTCAATAGAATAAAAACGTAAAAGGACAAGAATGGCCTGTTAGTTCCCCTGTTTCTTTTCCTTATGACCCATGCTTGGTGTTTCCTCTGCAGAGAACGCCTTTTCGTCTCCCTCTTGCCCACAACCTTTTCTTTAAGACTGTGTTCCGCCCCTGTACGAGGACTTCCTGGATCCACCATCACCCTCCCTGGACACTCCAGGCTGGTTTCGGTGACTTACCCTGGTGCTCCCCTTGTCTCTATCCCTCATCATCCCTAATGTTCACCTGGCACCACTTGGCACAGCTCCCGGGGTGCCATTTATATGGAGTCCAGTGTAGATTTGCCTCAACTCAAGCAGGCCCCCTCATGCCTCCATGAGGCTGGGGGTTTTGGATTACTGAAATTCCCTCTCTTCCTCAAAGCCTTCTTTGAGTTCATCAGCCTCCCTTGAGGTCCCACAGGGAGCTGACATTAAGCCTCAACCCTGTGCCGGGGCTGTGCAGTCCCTGTTCACCCTTTACTCACGTGAACATCCAACCTTCCCACAGAGGGGTCTGGAAGCCCAGCTCACAGAGGGGGACCTGGGGCTTAGCAAGGCTAAGTTACAGCTGAGGAGAGAGGAATCATGTAATGGATAATCCACCAGGACCGTTCTGAGATGGGAAGGGAGACTGTTAATCATGATGGTGGGACAACACACTGAGACTGTCCCCATCCAGCCCCACTGGTCACTTGGCCTATTTCAGGGATGGCCTGAGCTGACTTTCTTTGTTCATCCCTGTGAGGGCTCTGGTGGAAGTGAGGCTCTTTGAGGGTAAGGCTCTTAGTGTTCCCCTCTCCTTGTTTCTCGCACCATGCTGGCATGGTGTGGTGTCTCCATTTATTCCAGGATGATGGATGTCCAGACTGTCTTCTACTCTCAAGTGGTTGGTTTTGTGGAAGGCACTGGACCAACGACAGGGGCTCAGCAGCATCTGCAGGGGTGTTGCCCAATCTGCAGAGGGTCTCCTCTTTCTAGCAGCAGCTCAAAGGTTCCTGTCAGTGCAAAATTTGAGAACCAGCCCCCAGGGTTGGCCCCTCACCTTCTAGATGTAGGCTTCAGCAGGCACTAGGTAATCAGTGCCATTGATATTGAGGGTGAAGGTAAGCAGTTGAGTGATGCAGCTACATGGAACTGCGTACTGTTAGCGAAAGTGGAGAGAGGTTGTCCCAGCTGATCCCTGGTGTGTGGGGAGCCCCCGAGTGACCCTGTGGCATGTCCCTTCACCTCTTCACCAAGACATGTGCCATTGATGAGCTTCTGGATGTTGCTGACCAGTCTAGGTGGGCCAAGCAGCAATGATGTCCCAGTATCCAGAGTGGCCTGGCAGCCATTGAAACAGCCAATCACCATTCTGTCCATAGTGATGCTGAGAGACAAAGAGACAAAGTGGGCACCAGCATCACTCTGAAGTCTCCTCCCATGACTGCCCCATCCCTGCCTGTCTCCAGAACAGCCCTTCAGCTCATGTCTTGATTCTGTTTTCCTTTGCTCTGGTCATGTAACCTTCTTGGACTTCCTTTCATTTCTTGAATGCACCAGGCTCTTCTGTGCCTCAGGGCCTTGGCATGTGTGGCACTGTGAAATGTCCTGTGAAATGTCAGCTGCATTTTCCTAGAAGTCATGTGTTTACTATGAGTCACTGCTTTTCCTCAGTGTGAAAGTTGTGGGCCCTTGATTTTGGTGTATGTGCTTAGTTCAAAGATTCTAAACCTGTAATCTAATCTCTACATGCTCTCTTAACTGTTCATATGTTATTAAAAAAAAAAAAACCAGCATCTGGTCTACTAGACTTTCTTAGAGATTTAATTTCTTTTGTATTTTAAGAATTTTATAAAGACTGAAGGAATGTGTTTTCAAAATATTGTTTGGTAAAGCAACAGATTGTGGTGGGAAAATCTGTTTTTTGTAGGTTTTATTTGTTGCCGTGTGTGTATCTTGCATTTACTCCACCTGTGTGGGACATGTGTTTGAAGCAATAGAATAAAGAATGTGTGTCTCCTTCTCTTCTGGAACACATAAATGACCCAGTTTATGTAGAGGACCCCCCAGTCAGGCTCCTGTCTTGGTCACTCTATCTAGACCCTTCCTCATTTGTAGCACATGTGAAAGTGGTAATTCGTTATGTATGTGACTCATTTCACGTACATCTGCCTCACTAGATGTTAGAGCAAGTTATATCCACAGTGCCTCCCTCAAGTGCCCAGCACACAGTGGATGCTCAGTGTATGTTTGTGGAGTGAATGAATGAATGAGTGAGTGATTGAGCGGTGAAGAAATGAATGAGGAGTAATCAGAGTCTGTGTCTGGTGTCTGACCAATAATGTGTCAACCCACACAGTGAAGATGGACGTTGTCTGGGAGAGAAGATGCTCATAGTGTAGAGGAGGGAAAAACAGGCTGTCCTGGGAAAGGCTGATTCCCAGCACTGCCCTCTCACCCGGCTCAGACACTGAGACTATCGGTCAGGGGATGCCCAAGCTAGCTCAGGGGGCCTCCAAAGGACACGTAAGCTTCTGTCTGAGGGTGTCACACAGAATCCCATCAGTTATTGCCCTTTGTTCTCAGGCCCTTCCTGGGTCACAGCTTCTTGATTCTCTCTGTCACAGCCCCTGCCCCACAGTGTGCCCAGGATGCAGATTTGGGTGGCAATGGGTAGGGGGAGTGTCTCTTTGTATGAGTTGCTTTCAGGTCTCAAGAGTGCAGCCAACCTCTCCCCATTGCTGGTAAGCTTCTCTCTAAGGAAACCAGTTTTCCCTGTTTGTCCAGGGCTTTCCCTGTTTGTCCAGGACTTTCCCTGTTTTTCCACTAGCAGTTTTGTGTAATACGAAATCCCTTGGTACCGGGTAGCACTGGAGAGTTGGTCATCTTATGACAAACCTGTTTATGCTGGTGAATTTCTCCCTGATCCTCTTTTCCTCGCACTTTTGGGTCCTCTAACCATGCCACCTGCCTCAAAGCGCAGTGGGTGCAGGACTTAGCTGCACACACCTCTCAGGACCCTGTTCAGGATGCTGGTCAGGACCCTGAGTGGGAGACCTGGGGTGATTATGAGCCCATGGATCTTGTGTGTATCTGTGTGTTTGTGTGTGTGTTTGTGTGTGTTTGTATGTTTATCTGTGTGTGTGTTTGTGCCTGTGTGTCTCTGTTTGTGTCTCTGTGTGTCTCTGTGTGCGTCACTGGGTGTGTATCTATGTTCCTGTGCATGTTGATAGGTGTGCCAATGTGTGTGTTTATATGTGTCTCTGTGTGTGTTTTGTATGTGTGTCATTGTGTGTGTAGTGTATGTGTCTGTGTGTGACTGTGTGTCTATGTGTGCATTCATGTGTGTCTGCATGTATCCATGTCAACGTGTGGGAGTATAACTTGGGGTGACCCTCAGAGGGAGAGGCTTACCGGTTCATGGTCATCTGCCAGAAGTGGGTTCTTGACACTGGTATCCACTTGAGCTCTCCTCTGTGGTAGCTGTGGTCCACCCCACCAAACATCACCACACTGCCATTGTCCTTCTGGCTGAGGAGAGACGGAAAAGGGAGGGCTCCGTGTCAGAGAATAACACCACTCACTGTCTGAGGGCTGTGCTTATCCATCCATCAGAGGCACAAGTATGGTCCCCATTTTACAGATGTGGAAATTGAGCCACAGAGGGATTGAGTACTCAACCAAGGCCGGTCACCCACTAATGAGTGGCCTAGAAGAGGTTCGAAGCTTGACAGCCTGGCTGAGCTCTGATCACTCACCCTTCTGAAACGGGACTTGATCTCTCCAGCAACCAGAATGCTTAGAGATACCATCAGAGCCACCATGCTGGAGGGGTCTGGCCTCCCCTTTGTGTAGTCTGTCATTTTTCAGAGAAGCTGAGGCCGGAAGGGGCTAAAGGCGTGAGTTCAGGCTCACCTAGGGTTGGCTTAATGGGCCTGTGATGTGTGACATCCATGGGCCCAACACTCAGCAGGGCCCTGCGCCTTTGCTATCCTGTCTTGAAACTCCTAATACTTTTTGAACAGGAGGTCCCCCATTTTCATTTTGCACTGGTGCCTGTCAATTGTGTAGCTGCTCCTGGGCTCCCAGTAAAATGTTAGTGAGGAAGTAAACATTCCTGCCATCCCTCTCCTTCCTTCCATATCAGCATCAGCAAATCCTGTTGCCTTTTCCTGTAACCTGTATCCTGACACCTTCCATTCCTCTCCTTCTTGCCTCCCTATCTTGGACCAAGCCTCTGCCTTGGAGCCTATGAGTATGGTTGTGTTTCAATAAAACTTTATTTAGAGAAACCAGTGGCAGGGCCAGATGTGGCCCTGGGGCCATAGTTATGCTGGGCTAGACAGTCTCTCAGGAAATGTCTGGTTTAGGTGGTCTATAATTTTTCATGCAACTGAGAGATTATTACAGCTGATTTAGAGAGAGAGCGTGTCCGGGCCAGACTTATTCGCTCAAGTAGAAGGCAAAGTCTGGCTGAGAAATGATGCCTTGTGTCTTCAAGTTGTCAAAGACGGGGGTGGTCCTTTCAAGGGCGAGGCTGGGGTAAGCCAGGCCCAGGATGCCATCATAGGGTTTATGTTCGTACCCAGTCTGCCACTTGCTCAATCCAAATGTCTGGCCCAGGTCGACAAGGTTCCCGATCTATGGGAGAAGAGAGGGTTCCCACATTAAGGTTTGGGACGTGGGCCTTGAACTGGGGTGGCCTGGAGATGACATGAGGACCAAAGAGAAGCCCTGAGGCCTAGCTGTGCCCCAGGTTGACCTCAGCTGGGACAGGAATTCAGGTTCCATCTGTGCGGGGCTGTGGATTTTATCCAACAGCTGGTACTCATGCACATACCATCTGAAGGGAATCCAATTGTACTCCTGCCTTCTGTAAAGGTGGGGAAACTGAGACTCAGGACAGGACCAAGTGGTTCCCACTTGAGGGCGATGTGAGTGGAGAGCAGGGTGGCCTTGTCATTGGCATCACTATGATCAGAAGACAGAAATGGACTGAAATCTTTGCAATTCATTGTGGATTCTGCACCTGCCCAGGAACACAGAAGCCTGTTAAAGAATGTTGCTGTGAGTTCTTATATAAATTCTCCCTGGAAACATGCTTTTGGGGATGTGTGTGTCTTAGAGAGAGAAAGACAGAGAGAGAGAGAGAGAGAGAGCACTCAGACTCTTTGCTGGAGACAAGCCATAGATTTTATGGGACTCTCAATCTCCCTAGAGTGAGAACCCTTCTATCAGGCCACTCTCACATCTGTGGTCCCCTGCTTTCCCTGCCTACATGCCTGAAGCCCTCGGCTGCCCCCAGGAGCCCAACATCAGTTTTATTGTCTCCCCAAATACTCCACACGTGCATGAATCCTGATTGGGCAGCCCAGTTCCACAGCTTTCCAGATGCCTGACCTTTACAAGGCCCTGGCTCTGTGCACCACAGTTCCCTCCTCTGTGTAATGGAGCTAATCATAGTACTTGCTGTGTGGGGTTGTTGCAGGATTAAACATGTTATTACCATGAACGTGCCCAACAAAGGCTGAGAACAGAAAAGTGGCTGCTTTTTCCCCTTCTTGCCCTGTTTCCAGCAAAATGAACCTTGAGCTGCTCATGGGCAAAGGAGCTGCAAATCCACACCCCAAGCCACTCTCAGGGTTAGCCATTCTGGGAGTTTGTGTGTCAGCAGGGGTGCTGTTTCCCCAGGAACGTCTTACATGGTGGGGGTCAGTCAATAGGGGACGTTGGGAAAGCCGGGCCCTCCCAGTTGGTCCATGTGTTTTTGAAGCAGTGGTAGTTCCCAGGGCCAGTCCTGACTCAGCTTATGGTTTCCGGTTACCTGGACGATGTCTTAGCCAAGAGATCCAACAATGTTCCTACAGCCATATTTGATGTTGAAGAGCCGGCGTGTGTGCTGGAAGGTCTGGACATGCCAGGGTTGAAGAGCTTGTTTGTACCTGCAGACACAAGAGATGAGTGTCCCTCAGGTGCCAAGGACGCTGGGTGGGAGAGTGAGTATAAGAGGGATGGTGGTAGTGGGGGGGGCGGGGTGGAGCAGGTACTCACCGCACACGGAGATGGAGCAGTAGATGGAGAACACCCACAGGTCAGCTGAGCCTGTGTCAAAGACGACCCTGAACTCCTGAGGGGGCGTTCCAATGGTGATGTTTCCCAAGTAGACCAGCTACAGGGGTGGTAAGGGCAGGCCTGGTTGCCCTGGCCACCCTCGATTCCCAGAGGGCTTCCCCTCCAGGTGTCCCATGTCTTCTGAAATCACTTCCCAACTGCCCTGCTGCACAGCTTCTGCTCAGACGGGTGCCTTCGTTTGATTTTTTTTTCTATGTGCAATTTTACTTCCATGACCCGGGATCGACCATGCGGTAGTATAGTATTAGCACAGAGTGTTAACCACTGATATCTTATCCCGGTGCCTTCATCTGAGAAACTCTCCAGTCTCCCCTTCAAGATCCAGCCTCAGTGTTTCCATCCCCAGTTGGGCCTCTTTGGTCACCCCCGGGCACTTCCTCTGAACTCAGAGCATGTCCTATGAACACCACGCAGCTGGCCCTTTTATTGTACATGTATTTACTCCTTGCCTACCTCTCAGGCTGGACTATGCATTCTTGAAGGAGAGACGAGGCCTTTTTTAAAATCAATAGCAATAATCAGAGTGTTAGATTTTTTATGGCATCACAGGCCATAGGGCTCAGTAACTTTTTTCTGGTTTCCTTCTTGGATCTGCGGAGGCTGACCTTCATGTGCCTGGGGTTTCCAACTTGATGTGCACTTGGCTTTATCTTTTGATTAGACATGGCTCACCTTTCATCTGTAACTCCGTGGCTCACAGTTCAGAAAGAACAACCTCCCTCAAACTAATGACATATCTTTGGCACAGAAATGGAAGTTTACCTGACACCTGGTCATTGCCAGGCCCAGTCACTATAGCCCAAGAGCTCAGGATGAGAGTGCCTTCTCCTCTGGGACTGAAGTCCCTGTTCCTCATTGTTTCTGCATCCTGCATGAACTCCAGATCCATCATCCATCCTGGTACCTCCCAGTGAACCCCAGTGCTAGGCCAGAGCACCAGGGGGTGCTGTGGAGCAGCATCCTCCCAACACAGTCACATCCTTGTGGTTCCTCAGGGGAGTGGAAAGAAATTTTTGGTTCATCAGTTTCATTCTGGGATCTGTCGTCTGTGTTCTCCTCCAGGAAATTTGTCAGCAGGTTTTTCTCCCTGAGGGTTTCTCACAAGGTGTTGACCTTCCTTAGAGGGATTCTTTCACCAAGCATTTGAAAAAGGAAACAAAGAAGGGGCAGCAATCACCTGTCCATGTTATTGTACGACTGTCATACCTTGCACTGTAATGGTGCTGTGTATTTACCCAGCATTTTTAGATTGTCTTGTTATTTTCAGGATGCCATGCAAAGAGCATGGCAAACACCTCAGTTTGAATATAGGTTCCGTTCTGTAATCTTGAGTTAGGTCAAATGTGCATTTAGAGTCTCAGTTTGCCCATCAGGAGAAAGGTCAAATATAGTAACCCCCACCCCTCATATAGGATGTTGTGGGTATTAAGTGAGATGATGGATATAATGTACCAGATATGTAGGAAGTCTCAACAATGACAGCTATTATTATTGGTCTTTGAAGGCCCTCAACTTTCTGGTCCTTCAAGATTCCCAGGCTTATCTTGTGCATTTCTTAGCCCAGCCCTGAAATCAGCCATCTCTTCAAGAATCTCTGGATCCTTTGGTGGGAAATGGTATTTAGAGGCCAAAAACTAGGCCTCAGGATACTCACTGATCAAGCTGCCATAGCTTCTAGGCTTTTAGTGATCAGAGACACAAATACATTTTTTCTTTAAAAAAAAAAAAGGAAAATAATTCATTGGTACAAAGTATACTTCCAAATCAAGTTTAAGACCACAGGGATTTACTTAACCTTTTTGGTTGTACACTTAAATCTCTTTGTCTCTTCCACTGCAAGTCTTGCTTCATAACAACATGAGACTTAATTACTTATTTTCTTTAACTTGTATACACATACTTATGATACTTTCAAAAAGATAGCAGCAATGTCACCAACAAAAAGGTGTTGGAAACTGTTTCAGGTTTCTTTGGCTTTTTCTTTTGGTTTTGTTTTTGAGGGAAGGTGTATTGTTTGCTTGAGGAGAAGCTTATTTATATATGAAAAAAACAAAGATGAAAATCCAGCAATATGTCAGACAAAATTCATAAAAATATCTCATATTTAGCAGTTCGATTAATCCCATATAATTAACTTTTGTTCTGTTTGAATCCAGCGATGTGGGTATCTTGACCAGTGTAGATTGTAAAAGGGATATCCCAAGAGGAAAACACAATTATAACTATTGTTTTCAATTGAGGGCAGCAGCCCTGCAGCCAGAAAATGCTTTAACCCTGAATAATTAAAAAATGAGGTGTGTCAGGGAGCTGGGAAAAGCCAAAGGGCCATCTTGGATTTCCCATAACCCTGACTGTTTATTTTACAGCCTGTGCTGACCCATTTTCAATTCCCTGATTTGTGAGTAGATAATTGTCATGCTTAAAGTACCTCAGAATAGCAAAATCTGTCAAATGACCACCTGGGGGTGGACACAAAGTTTAGGAATCCATATGAAGAGGCCAAACGTGGGACACTTTTGAAACAGGAGGGAAGGGGGCAGGGCAGAACCTTAGAAAGAATGACATAAACTGAGGACATGACATAAACTGAGTAGAAAGGAATGAGTCCAAGAAGACAGACAAGTTGACTTCTGCTAGAACTGGAACCTCAGTAATACAAGCATAAGGATCAAAGAGTGGGCTGTGGCCCTCTCTGGGAAATGCCCGATCCTTCCTGAAATAGCTGGAATACTCCTCCCACTCAGTAGCCTATGAAAGTACCCACCCCTGTGAAAACTGATAACTCCGTACCCTGGTGCCTTTCTCACCTTCTGAGATGGCCCACTGTCTGTCTGTGGAGTGTGTTTTTGTCTAAATACACACACTTCTTACCTATCAGTTTGTCTCTCCCTGAATTCTTTCTGTGATGAGACAGCAAGAACCTGATCTTCCTGGTGTTTTGAAACCATGTGTGTGATCTCAGTTGGACAACTTTGGGTTTTGGCCAGGTTTGAGTCCTGGCTGCATGGGTTCAAGTTCCATTCAGGGTTTTGGCTGGGCTTGTGTCCTGGCATGTGGGTTGAACTTCCAATCTGACATGTACAATTTTATCTGGCGACTACAAAGTGACAGTGATAAGGTAAGAAAATGTTGAGTGTTAGGTCTTGGTCCTAAAGAGGCTTGTGGTACTGATCTCAGAGAGACAGCAGTGAGTGGTGGTATGAAGCAAGATGTTAATTCCCTGCCCAGGATTTGAACCTGGGTAGCCTGGGTGAAAACCAGGAGTCCTAGCCACCAGACCCGCCAGGCTAGAGGCTGGAAGCTATTTTCCCCTGGATCTTGCCCGCCAGTGAGCAATGCATTTCTCACAGAGGCTAAAAGTGTAAAAGCATGTACAGAGTTTATTATTAGAGACATAGCATAAGAACAAGTGGGGAGCACCCAGAGAAACAATTTATTAAGACAGAAGCAAGTCAGAGATGCACACCCAGAGAGAAAGGTTCTGGGCATCCTCCATAATGATGAGGAGTGAAGTAAAGAGGCCATTAAGTCATTATATAGGGTGGTTCTTCTGGGGCTTTATTTACTTTTGCCAATTATCTCATGTCTTTTTAAAATTTATTTATTTATTGGCTGCTTTTGGTCCGCATTGCTGCATAAAGGTTTCTCTACTTGTGGTGCAGGGGCTACTCTTCTTTGTGGTTCATGGCCTATTCATTGTTGTGGCTTCCGTTTGTTGTTGAGTATGGGTTCTAGACATGTGGCCTTCAGTAGTTGTGGCACAGTGGCTCAATAGTTTTTTCTCCCAGGCTATAGAGCACAGGCTCAATAGTTGTGGTACACAGGTTTAATTAGTCTGTGGTTGTGGGATCTTCCTGGAGCAAGATCCTGGAAAGGGGATCTTCAAGCCCATTTCCTCTGAACTGGCAGGTGAATTCTTAACCAGTGCACCACCAGGGAAGTCCCCAATTATCTGGTTTCTTTCTTCACACCTCACCTGTCCCAGGACCCTCCCCATCAGGTGTGCATACCTTTTTTCAAGATGGATTTCAGCCCAGAGGCCTATGGGAAGGCCTTACCATGACATATTATGGGGTGGTGTCCCCTCCTCTTTGACCTCCAAGGAGCCTTTCTGTGCATGTGTTATCTCTCCCTTGTCCCAAGGATGGGGAGTGTATCACCTCTTGATCTCTTAACGGGGCTTAGCCCCTCCCTGTCCCTGCCATAAAAGTGTCCATTGTTCAGTTATTTACCCTGTTTCTGTTGCTGTTTCTTATCTTGAAATGCAGATATCAAACTATAGACAGGAGTCCAGTCATCAGTATGTAGTCCTGGAGCCCATTTGTCTCTTGCCTCAGGAAATGTAAAGTGGGGACTGGGATGAATGTCCGGCCTTGAGCTCATCTTCTTCTCTGCCTCATGAGATGTAAATGGGAGGTCAGTTGTAAATGCCTAGGATGGAGCCCCTGTATATCCTACCTCAAATCCCCCCAAGAGATGAGAACCTGAATAAATCTTTATTGGGATGATGAAGGGAGAAGTTTTGTCTTCTGCAGCTTCTTCATGCTGGTATGGGGTTTGTAGACCCTACCTAGACGGAGTTACCGAGCTCCCGTCCTGTCTCATTAAGGGGCCCAGAATGACTTCATTTTTTTTAAGGACATAACAGTTTCCCAGGCAAGATGATGGTGATGCAGAGATTCGAGACACTCCTTGAAAACAATCCTGCGGAAAAAATAATAGAACTAAAGAAGTAGATCAAGAAGGCAGGTGCCGACGAGCAGTAAAAAATTATTGTAACCAGGCTCCCAAGCAGCAGTAGTAAAGGTATGGTCACTGTGTACAAAGGAATGAAGCCATTTGGCTTGGTCATATACATTTTTGGTGTCCTCTTCTATTAGCCTAGTATAATTGATGTAGGTATAACAGTTCAAAGTAGTTAGAGGAGTGACAACCTGAACGTTAAGAGAGAAAAGAGATCTCATTTTTTTTTAAGACAATAAGTCTGAAACCTAGTCTGCACCTGGTGCTTTGGGGAAACGTGTAGCCAGGTAGCCAGTTGTCTAGTTTCATCTAAGTAGGTTATAACCTTTGGTGTGGTATCAATACATAGGTAACAGGTTATATTGTTCTAAAAATTTCCTCATTAATAGCCAAAGCAGACCTTACTGTTAATGATGTTAGTGTTATTTTAGGTAGGAGATGATGCAAGAATTTGAGCTCATAAAATCTTTTTCTGAAAGTATCTAACTATCCAGAGACCTGTTCTGCCAGTTTTTTGGAGAGCACAGAGTGACTCCTTTTTGATTTCTACACTGCAATTCTTTCAGGGAGGGTTGAAGTTCAGCAGCTGCAGTAGCCGTGATTTAGTCCTTGTAGAGGTGGATGGCAAGCGTCAGTTTCCAGTTGGCAGGGCCCCTACATCATCACAAGTTTACCCATGGTTTGGGGGGCATTTCATGACCATTTCATCCCACAGTGCTAGGAAGGCTCAATCCTATGTCTGGTGAAGTTTTTGCTGACAGGCCACTGAATGTGCTGTTCCTTGACTTCGCCCTGCTAACAGTAGCCAAAAACCTCTGGACCACCTGTCTAGTCTTTTATGATGTAGGAGAATATTCCCTCTTGTTGCATCTTTCCATATCTAGAGTTGCACTCTTACCATCACTGATCTTACATGTAACTGTATATCATCATTAATGCAAGAAACAACAATTTCTTGAAACAGGTGATATAGAAAATAATATAACTAGCAGTGTTATTGAGATCATAAATAAGAATTAAATCAAGAACTTCCATTAAGTGCAGCCTATTATATACTGAGGTTATCTGACTTAGTCTGTTCTGTAGTAATCCTTATTTTTCAGGGAAATTGTTTATTGGTATTGTTCATAAGGCATTAAGACCAATTTTCTAGTGTAACTAGACTGTTTATCCCTACTATGATTTAATTGTTCCCAGCACAGAAGAGGTAATAATGCTGCTGAGAATCTAAGGGTTTTTATCTCAGGAGGTAGCAGGTAGACAGAAAAATTAATGTTTTAATTTTACCCACCGATGTAAATTAGCAAATTGTTGTAAAGCATAATTAGCTTGAGGAGAAGAGCTTCTTTATATCTGAAAAAAAACAGAGATGAAAATCCAGCAATATGTCATACAAAATTCATAAAAATATCTCATATTTAGCAGTTTGATTAATCCCATATAATTAACTTTTGTTCTGTTTGAATCCAGTGATGTGGGTATCTGACCAGTGTAGATTGTAAAAGGGATATCCCAAGAGGAAAACACAATTATAACTATTGTTTTCAATTGAGGGCAGCAGCCCTGCAGCCAGAAAATGCTTTAACCCTGAATAATTAAAAAATGAGGTGTGTCAGGGAGCTGGGAAAAGCCAAAGGGCCATCTTGGATTTCCCATAACCCTGACTGTTTATTTTACAGCCTGTGCTGACCCATTTTCAATTCCCTGATTTATGAGTAGATAATTGTCATGCTTAAAGTACCTCAGAATAGCAAAAGTCTGTCAATGAGAGGTTCATTTTTGTAGAAGCAGAATGAACTTTATCTACACATGCCATAGCCTTCATGGATCATTGTGAAATACTACTTATTCACTCAACCAAAGTAATAAAAGATCTTAAAAGCAAATATAATTCACTTAAAGGCTAGATAGTAATTCACATAGTCTGTGATCAAAAGCAGCATTCCAAGAAAACTTTGTTTTTTCAACAGAGAGTCACAGCCAAATTCCAGTCTGGTACCAGAATTCTATTAATAACATATTTATTACCTAAGTCATTTTAATTTAATCTTAGAAAATTCTTTTTATAAATCTTGAAAAGGTAGTATTTTTTCAAAGACATCAGATTGAAACCGTAGCTGTCTATAATCATCAAAGCCACAAGAAAGCACCTTTAAAATCTGAATACTATGCAATTGCTAAAAGTGATTTGGTTAATTTTGGGACATACAGCATTTTTAGATAATAACTAGAACTGTGACTGATAATATTTTATCAGGACATTTCAGAATTTTAGGAACTCCATAAAATTTCTAGAATACACACATTAGCAAACGATTACCATACAATATCAAAAGTGTTTAAAACACTCAATTGAACAGGATAAAACATCTCAGTGTGGCACCAAACACATTTATTAATAGTTTTAAATCTTTTTTTTATCTCTGAAAGGAAGCCAATGTTCAGTAGTTAACATTTTAGTATCTTGCTTTATTCCTAAAATGCTCACACAAATTTCATTCCTCATTTGCATTTTTTTCCCTAAAACTTTCATTACATTGAATTATTTTCTTTGCTGACAAATTTGCTACAGATAGCTTATATTAAACCTAGGCACAATAAAAGTGCTATACTTAATGCTGATGATGTTAAAGACATGTTTATATTAATTTGATTAGCAAACTTTAATATGAGGTATTAATTTAATATTGAATATTTCCCAGTTCACAACAATCTGAAATTTTTTCAGCCTAATTTCTGTTGTACTTAGAACTGTTAGATTTGTAAGTGCTTACTTTTCTTTAAGCCAATTAAATAGAGCTCATTTACAAGTTAACCTCAGCAATATTATCCAAAGACAAAGACATACTGAGACATACACATATATCCAGACAGACAGAGATCTCATAGTTTCTCCTAGAGATTGAAAATGCCTTCTGGCCCCTTCTCCTCCCCCCTTTTCTTTCCCTTGACTTGAAGTTGTATTACTTAATCCAAGGCTGAAGTCTCAGGCAAAGTGGGCTGTGATTATATCTCAAGGGCCTGATAGGGGCTTACTTCAAACTTTCTCCTAGGCATATTTTTGTCCTGTCAGGCTCAGAATTCTAAAAAAGATATTCTAACAAGCTAGCAGTTTTTAATTGCATATGCATAAAGAACCATTTTTGTCATGTAAAAATTTTTATCCTAACCGATTTTCTGCGGAATCTAAAGAATACTGTGTCCACACTATTAAAAATCACCCTCCTCCTTCTGTATAATGGTTTCATAGCTGAAATTTAAATGATAGTACTAAAATTGGCTGTGATAACAGGGGCAGCCTGGAGGATAAAATGTTGTCCCAGCAGTGATTATCCTTCTGGGGTGGTGAGGTTTTTGTTTGATCAGGAGAATCTGAATGAATAAGGGAAATTTCAGGAGTGGTGGAAGCTGGGTCCCAACCACTGAGCATTGGGAGATGTTAGAATGGGATTCTTTAGAATGTTAGGAGTGTTTTTCTGATTCCTGAGGCTTATGATTGTAGGATAAAGTCCTGAACAAAAGAGAACCTCAGCCCATTTTCCCATCTTGTGGCAATACAGGTCTGATTGTAAGAAACCCATTTTCAGGACACTTTACCATCCCCCAACTTAAATAAAGGCTATGCACAGCTACAGTATAATCTAAGTTTTTCTCTTTTCTCAGTTCCTGTGGCTTAGAAAGGGGATCTTCCCATATTAAGTAACCAAGAACAAGGCAGAGCTCCTAGAATGGAATTCAGCATCCTAGAAATGTTTACTCAAGGCTGGTTCCTGAAGGGATGTGGGAGTCCCCTTAATTCCCTTTAAATCTGGTGGGGTTTTAAGCATATTTGCCCACTGAATCCTGAGCAGATGTTTCTGGCTCCCATTGAAGCCTCAGGCAAGGCACCCAACCCAGCAGGGACAGAGAAGGGCTTTGAACCAGTGCAGACTGCTTGCCAGAAATTTTATTAGGATGGATCCCTTGTCTATACGGCTTACTATTCTGGAGTGTATTCCTAGGGACTGAGCATCTGTAAAGCCTAGGACATAGGCTGTTGGGAAGTGGCCAGCCCAATAGGTAGTCTATTACAGGGTATGGGCTGCTAAGGCCAGGAGTGAAGGCGGAACTCCTGGAAGAGCTGGAGTTGGCCACAACGGAAAGTGCCACAAGGTTCGGGATCTGAGGGCTGAGAGATGGGAATTTTCTTATAGAGGATCTTTGGACACAGAATCAGGTGGGAGATTAATCAGCAGAGGAACCCCAAATCTATCGTCCTGTTTGTGTGGAATCTAATGTACAATTGAAGAAGACATAAGGTTTAGGTGAAAAAGAAACCTTGCTTCCTGAGTTGAGTAGGTTAGAAAATTGCAGAAAAAAAAAACCCAAAGAGCACAGTGCGCACCTGGCAGGCTGCTTGTGGAGAAAGACACTTGAAGGCATTGGAATCTCTGGGAGGTAATTTTTCTTCCCTGAGAAATAATGTGTGGCATGTAGCAGGCTGCAGTTGGTAGAAGACAGCCTCAGGCACTGAGCTCATGCTCCAGGTGAATTTCTTGCTGATGAAAAAGAACTGCTTGGGCATGGGGCATCCTTGGACTTGTAGTTTAGGCATAAATAGAGAGAGAGAGAGAGAGGGAAGAGGAGGAGTTTGGAGAGAGACAAGAGTTTGAGCAAAAGTACAAGAGAGAGAGTGTGAGTGAGAGAGAGAAGTGACCCCTTGCACTCCTGAACTGAGGGAGCCAAGATAAAGCCTTTTTGGTCTTGGAAAGAGAACAAAGCAGAGAGGAGAGAGCAAGCAAGTTCTCATGGGAGAGAGAGTGAAAGTCAGAAGCCTCCAGCCAGCTGTTTCAGTGAGAACTGCAGTTTACCTTGAATTCCTGGGTTTCAGCAACATATGATCCCAGAGAAGCAGCAGTGAGCAGTGGGGTGAAGTGAGATCTTAATTCCCTGTCCAGGAATTAAACCTGGGTCTCCTTCATGAAAACTAGAAGTCTTAGCCACTAGACCAGCAAGGGCTAGAGGCTAGAAGTTATTTTTCCCTGGCTCTTGTCCGCAGTGAAAAATGCAGTTCTCATGAAGGCCAAAACTCTAAAAGCAGGTACAAAGTTTACTATTAGAAACATAGCATAACAACAAATGGGAGAACACACAGAGAAACAGTTTGTTTAGTTAAGACAGAAGCAAGGCTGTGATGCACACCTGGAGAGATAGCATATGCGTGTCCTCCATAATGAGGAGGAGTGGAGTAAAGAAGTGCTTAAAAAATCCAGGGCCAGATGCCTTCACAGGTGAATTCTTTCAAACATTTTGAGCAGAGCTAACACCTATCCTTTCCAAATTCTTCCAAAATATAGCAGAAGGAGGAACACTCCCAAATGCATTCTACAAGGCCACCATCACCCTGATATCAAAACCAGACAAAGATGGCACACAAAAAAGAAAATTATAGGCCAAAAACACTGATGAATATAGATGCAAAAATTCTCAACAAAATTCTAGCAAACAGAATCCAATAGCACATTAATAAGCTCATACACCATGATCAAGTGGGGTTTCTCCCAGGAATGCAAGGATTCTTCAATATACACAAATCAGTCAGTGATACATCATATTAATAAATTCTTTAGAATACTCTGTGACATAAATGAAAGCAAGATCCTTTTGGATCCATATCCTAGAATAATGGAAATAAAATCAAGATTAAACAAATGGGACCTAATGAAACTTAAAAGCTTTAGCACAGCAAAAGTAATCTTAAACAAGACAAGAAGACAACCCTCAGAATGGGAGAAAATATTTGCCAAGGATGCAACTGACAAAGGATTAATCTCCAAAATATACAGGCAGGTCATACAGCTTAAATCCAAAAAAGCAAATAACCCAATCCACAAATGCACGGAAGACATAAATAGACATTTTTCCAAAGAAGACATGCAGATGGATAACAAACATATGAAAAGATGCTCAACATCACTAATTATTAGAGAAATGCAAGTCAAAGCCATAATGAGGTATAACCTCACAGTGGTCATAATGTTCATCATAAAAAAATGTAGAAACAATAAATGCTGGAGAGGGTGTGAAGAAAAGGGCACCTGCCTGCACTGTTGGTGGGAATATAAATGGGCACAGACAGTATGGAAAATAGCATGGATGTTCCTTAATAAACTACAAATAAAACTACCATATATCCTGTAATCCCACTGCTGGGCATATACCCTGAGAATACCATAATCCAAAAAGAAACATGTACCACAATGTTCATTGCAGCAGTATTTACAAAAGCCAGGACATGGAAGCTACCTAAATGCCAATCAACAGATGAATGGATAAAGAAGATGTGGCACACATATACAGTGGAATATTACTCAGCCATAAAGTGGAATGAAATTGAGGTATTTTTAGGGAAGTGGATGGACCTAGAGTGTGTCATAGAGAGTGAAGTAAGGCAAAAAGAGAAAAACAAATACTATGTGCTAACTCATATATATGGAATCTTAAGAAAATGGTACTGATGAACCCAGTGACAGGGCAAAAATAAAGATGCAGATGTAGAGAACGGACTTGAGGATACAGGGTGGCAGGTGAAGAGGAATCTGGGACGAAATGAGAGAGTAGCACTGACACGTATACACTATCAAATGAAAAATAGCTAGCTTAGGAAGCTACTGCATAATACAGCGAGATCAACTTGATGATGGGTGATGACTTAGAGGGGTGGGATAGAGAGGTTGGGAGGGAGTCACGAGAGGGAGGGGATATGTGGATATAATTTTAAATACAGATGATTCACTTTGGTGTGCCCCCAAAACTGGCATAGCCTTGTAAAACAATTATATTCCAATAAAGAGCTTTAAAAAAACAAAACAAAACAACTAAGATGCAGTTAAGTCATTTATATAGGGCAGTTTTCCGTGTCTTTGTTTACCTTTGGACAATTATCTGGTTTCTTTCTTCACACCTGACCTGTCCCAGGACACTTCCCATCATGCATACACAACTTATTTCCAAGGTGGATTTCAGCCCAAAGTCATATGGAAAAGGCTTACCATGACATATTATGGGATGGCTCCTTTTTGACCTCCAAGTTGCCTTTCTGTGCATGTGTACTGTCTCTCTTGCCTCAAGGATGGGGAGTGTATGACCTCTTGATCTCTTAACAGGGTTTAGCCCCTCTCTGCCAATGCCAGAAAACTGTCCAATGTGCAGTTTTTTTACCTTATTCCTGTTGCTGTTTCTTATATTGAAATGCAGATATCGAAATATAGACAGGAGTCCAATCATCAGTATGCAGTCCCGGAGCCCATTTGTCTCTTGCCTCAGGAAATGTAAACAGGGGGCTGGTAATGATTGTATGGCCTTGAGCTCATCTTCTTCTCTGCCTCATGAGATGTAAACAGGGGACCAGTTGTAAATGCCTAGCCTGGAGCCTATCTATCTCCTATCTCAGTATGTCACATGCCAGGTATGCTGGGGAGGATGCTCTGCTGATGTCTGCTCATGTTTAATTGACGTGTCAACCCTCTATGTGTGTACACATTCAACAGCAGATCCAGGAGAAAATTGTTTATATGCTCTTATCCTTGACTCTGAGGTTTTTCTTCTACATTCATACATGCTTTTTCACTTCTGCTCTATTTATTTTCTCTTTTTCTTTCATTTTCTTTTTCTTTCTTTCTTTCTTTCCTTCTTTCTTTCTTTCTTTCTTTCTTTCTTTCTTTCTTTCTTTCTTTCTTTCTTTCTTTCTTTCTTTCTTTCTTTCTTTCTTTCTTTCTTTCTTTCTTTCTTTCTTTCTTTCTTCTGTTATCCTCAGAATACCTGTGTGAACAGCAAGATATACTCGCTTAGACCTTGCTTGGACCCTCACAAGTGCTGACCCTTTATTACCAATTTATAGCTAGACTAACTCCTGCTTATCATCAACATCATTGTGTACATCTTCTGTTCCATTTCTTTGTGTATTTTTTTGCACTAATACCTGATTGGGAGATTACCTTGGAAAGGATATTATCTAAAATTGTAAGTGCTAAATTTGACCATATTGCTGGGTTATTTGTGACTTAAGAGGGAAATTTTGGATTGCTTCGGAGCTAGAGATATCACTTCAGGCTTGTCTGAAGTGGGCCAGGATGCATAAATCCCAACCAATACCGATCTGAGGCATATACTCCATGATTGGGAAAGATTTGGACAACAGGAATTCAAAGGAAAAATCTTAGTCAGTTATGTCATCAGGTTCAGCCATAATATGAGTTAAGAAATTTAAAATGGAGTGAAATACCATATGTTCAATTTTTTATGGCCTTGTATCTAGCCAACAGATCCCTGAAGGAATTTAAGGCATGTGTAGCTCAGAGAGATAACTCCAAAAAGGACAGACAGGACAGTTTAACTGCCACAACCCACATGGCTATGAATCCTGAGTAATAGTTGATCCCTCCTCCCTTGAGGTTCAGGCCCTTTTAGCAATGCATTTCATAGCCCAGTGTGCCCCAAGCTTCAGGTGCAAAATTCAAGAAGTAATGGCTGGTGCTCAGACTCTGTTGAATGATTTGTTCCAATTGGCTAATTTGGTTTTCAGTAATAGGGAAATGCAAAAATTTTAAAAAGAGGGTAAAGTCATTTAGAACTTGACTTGTCAAGGAAAAGTAGAAATCCCTAGTGTTTTTTCTGTAAACACTAGTAAAAAGAGTTTAACCATGTAGATAGGTGACCTTGATTTGTTCCATCAGCCAGAAGCCCAATTTGAATCCAACTTCTTGTAACTGATAGGTTTTATGTTGTACCTGACTCAAGACTGAAGTTTTGGAATGGGAATTCTGAGGCATCAGTGTTTGTGTTTGTGTGTTCACTTGTATCTATGTGTGTCATAGATGTGTGGTATTGCCAAAAATTAATTGATAAAGAGCTCTATTTAATTGACTTAAAGGAAATTTGGTGCTTACATAAATACTCAGAAATAGAAAATAATCTGGTTAGAATGTATTTCAGGTTCATATCATCTGGAAAATATTGAGTACCAAAGTGATATCTGGTATTGAAAGTGGCTTGAACTTGTTGGTTTGATTAATATGGATGTGTCTTTAGAGTCATCCATATTCAGTATCATACTTTTGTTGTACCTAGGTTTACTAGAAGTCAAATAGCACCTTATTGTGTTATAAATTTATCAACCAGAAAAGTAACTGTATATGAAAAAAAAAAAGAGCTTTTAAGGAAGGTAATATGTATGTTTTCAATAAAAGAAGCTGAGAGGAATGAGAAAAAATGTACTGAAAAGAGTTGTAAATTATCAGGATTTCCTAAGATGGGAGTAAAATTTCTTGGTAAATGGATTTTGTTGGGAGTGGCCTGGGCCAAGACTGATTTTGGTTTCTTGCTCTAAAGTTTTCTTGAAATGCTGCTTTTAATAACAGATAGTATGAGTGTCTCTGCCTTTAAGTGATGTGTATTTGCTTTTGAGATCTTTTGTCACTTTGGTTGATGAATAAGTATTGTCTCACAGGGACCAATAATCTTATTTGACCAAGTGGTTTAAAACCTTTTGACAAACTTCACACATATCAAATTTTAATGAAGTTTCTTTTGAATTCCAGCTAACTGTGGGGTGCTTTAGAGGGCCCATGAGGCATCTTAAAGAGAAATATTTAACTAGGATTATTTGGTATGTTAAGTGTAATCATTCCTAATTCTGATTATTGTAAACAAGTTTATTGATTATACTCTAATGAGGTGTTTAATCATTCCTTTTAAGTCTTCTGTCATTTATTGATATTTTTGGACTCTGATGCTGGTTCCTTCTTCATCAAGGAGATTCAGAGACAGGCTATGGAAGCAACTACAACAATTCCACTTGAAGATGATGGCTATGTGAGGATTCCAGTGTATACTAACTCAAAACAAGGAGCTGTCCTGCCCTGGGGGCTCCTGGATCAGGCATCTAGAGATTTTTACTCCCTGACAGGGTGAATGGCCCTATTCAGCCTTGAGATGGTTAGAGTGGATGGATCATTGCCCTTCTGCTTCCCATAAGAATATGGGAGTAGGGACTTCCCTCATGGCCCAGAAGTTAAGAATCTGCCCTCCAGTTTAGGGGACATGGGTTTGATCCTTGGTCCAGGAAGATCCCACATGCCATAGAGCAACTGAGCCCGTGTGCAACAACTACTGAACCTGTGCTGTAGATCCCATGAGGCACACTACTGAGGCATTTGCCCAACCTACTGAAGCCCCAGCAGCTAGAACACGTTGTTCCCAGCAAGGGAAACCACTGCAATAAGAAGCCTCTGCACCGCAGTGAAGTGTAGCCTCCACTCACCACAACTACTGAAAGCCCATTTGCACCAATAGCGACCCAAATGCAGCAACGAAATAAATGTATTAATAGGAAAGTATACAGGAGTAAAATCTCTGAGGGTGTAATGAAACAGGAGGGAAGGGGGTAGGGCACAACTTTGAAAGAATGACCTAGCCTGAGGACATGACATAAACTAAGGAAAGCTAAATGAGTCTAAGATAGTGGACAAGACAATTTCCACTAGACCTTAAGCCTCAGGAATACAATCATAAGGATCAAAAAGTGGGTGGTGACCCAATTCCTGGAAATCCCCACCCTTTCCTGAAATAGCTGGAATACTCCTTCCTCTTATTAGCCTATGAAATTACCCATCCTTATAAAAACTGACAACCCCATAGTATGGTTTCTTTCTCACCTTCTGAGATGGCCCACCACTGTCTGTGGAGTGTGTTTCTGTGTAAATAAATCCACTCCTTACCCATCAGTTTGTATAAATTTATTTATTTATTTATTTATTTATTTATTTATTTATTTATTTATTATTTTATTGTCTGCGTTGGGTCTTTTTTTTTTTTGCTGTGTGCAGGCTTTCTTTTTAGTTGTGGTGAGTGGGGGCTACTCTTCGTTGTGGTGCGCGGGCTCCTCGTTGCCGTGGCATCTCTTGTTGCGGAGCACGGGCTCTAGGCACGTGGGCTTCAGTAGCTGCAGCTCACGGGCTCAATAGTTGTGGCTCACGGGCTTAGTTGCTCCGCGGCACGTGGGAACTTCCTGGAACAAACCCTTGTCCCCTGCATTGGCAGGTGGATTCTCAACCACTGCACCACCTAGGAAGCCCCTTACCTATCAGTTTGTATCTCACCAATTTTTTTCTGTGATGAGATATCAAGAACCTGAGCTTAAGTAAGTCCTGAAACCAGGTGTGTGATGTCAGTTTGAATGCCTCGGGTTTGGGCTGGAGTCCCACCACCTGGGTTCAAGTCCTAATCTGAGGTGCACAGTTTCAGTTTTAGCATCACATCAAATAGATTGAAGGAAATTAAATATATTTACAACCATGACTGCGACTTTCCTGGTGGCACAGTGGAGAAGACTCCAGTCTCCCAATGCAGGGGGCCTGGGTTCAAACCTTGGGCAGGGAAAGACATCCCACATGCCACAACTAATAGTTCACATGCCACAACCTAAGATCCTGCATGCCACACCTGAAGATCCCATGTGGTGCAACTTTGACCTGGGGAAACCAAATAAATATATAATTTTTTTCTTAAAAAGGCTCAAATGATATTCCTTTGTACATCTTTACCACATTTTCTATATCCATTCAACTGTTGATGAATCTATGCTGTTTCTACATCTTGGCTATTGTAAATGATGCTGCAAGGTACACGAGAGGACAAATATCCCTTTGAGATTATGATTTTAAGTTTTTGGGATAAATACCCATAAGTGGAATTTCTGGACCAAATATAAATACCTTTTTAATTTTTTGAGGAATCTCCATTCCGTTCCCCAGCAGCTACACCATTTTACATCCCCACCAACAGTGTACAGGGTTCTACATCCTCATCAACAATTGTTATCTTTTGTTTTTTGCTAACGACCATTCTAATGGGTGTGAGATGGTGTCTTATTGTCATTTGATTTCCATTTTCCTGATGATTAGTGAGGGACGAGCTATCCTTATCTCAAATTTACAGAATAAGAAACTGATGTGCAGAAACGAACTTATGAAGGTCTTATGGCTGGTAGGTGTCAGAGTTGGATTTGAACCCAGGTAGAAAAGCTCCAGGACATACATGCCTGGTGAGTATGCTGCACTGACTTCCATGAGCTTAGTAAACCTGGGATCATGCTGTTTTATATTCTGTTCTTTTCTCTTAATATCATGTTGGAATGATGTATCTACATATTATTCTCCTCAAACAGAATTTGAAGGTGGTTGTTTCCATGATGGCCTATCTGTGCTGTGGACACTTTTTGTTTAACATGTCTTGGTATTCCCAGATTTTCCCTTTTGTATGACATTCTGAGGACTACATCCTTGCTTTTTTGTGTCTTTGGGTGCTTCTGATCATCACTTTATAAGAAACCTTAGGAACAAAAATTCCTGGGACAAAGACCATACATATCTTAAGAACAATTCATCTCCAAAAATAGTGTACCAATTTACAGTGGTTCAAGAAGTGTTGTGATCTCTCTTTTTCCTGTTTCTTTCTACCTTTTCTCTCACCAGTGGTATACGTCTCTCTCTGCAATGGGTAAACGATAAAAGTGGAAGGTGGGGGAAGATTGTTGCTTTGAAGATCAGACATTGAGACATTCTTGATTGTCCAGTGGTTAAGACTCCATGCTTCTAATGCAGGGGAAGTGGGTTTGACCCCTGGTGAGGTAACTGAGATTCCACATAGTGTGTGGTGTGGCCAAAAAAAAAAAAAAAAAGTGATGAAGATCAGAATTTATCCTCATGTTGGCAGCACATACTACAAATATAGAGTCTCAGTAACAGTGGGCTCATTAACAGACACAGCTCCAGCCTCAGCTTTAGACTCATTTAGGGAAGCAAAGCCTGACTTTTTCTGGTTGATATTATCCAATAAGCCATGCTGACACCATATGTCCCTCAAGAGGGATGCAGCAGTGTGTTCCAGTGGAAACATCTGCGAATTCATCCATTCAATTATTCAACATGTATTTATTGAGGGCCTACTATGTGTCTGTCACCAATCATGGGACCAGAAGACTAGAGGAGACTTCCTTCATCTCTATCAAGGGGTCATGCCCTGCAGGGGCTCATGGGAAGACAGTGAAATGGTGTATGTAATTAACCAGAGTTATAACTCTTACTCTTATTGGTTTCTCACCAACAGGGAGACATTGCTTATAGTTCCATAAAGAACACTCGAAAAATGAGTTTGAGAAACTGTTCATTTGAGTCCTCATTAAGCCCAGATCATGATCTTATTATTAAAAAAAATAGGAAGTTGGGAAGATGGTGATGAAGTAGAAGAATGTGGAATGCATCCCTCTCCACAGATGCATCAGGAATACATCAAAAGATGCAGTAATTTCCACAGAGAACCAGCTAACACCAGCAGAAAACCTTGGACATGCAAAAGGACTGCAAAGATCCCTACAAACTGAGTAGGACAGAGGGAAAAAAAAAGGAGGAAGAGGAGGAGAAGAAAGCAAAGGGACAGGTCCCACACCCTTGGGCTGGGGGGAGCTTTAACAGAGGGGAGATTGCCAAATTCAGGCCAACCTCCCTTATCTGATGGGGAAACCCCTTCTCCAATGGGGAATTTCCCTGGGTCAGATGGGAGGCACTTGGGACTGTTCATAGAGTGTGAAGTGGTTGATCTGTGGCAGATGGGAAAGAGTGAGAAACACACAGAGGGTCTGCACCACAGCTCAGTGTGTCCAGACTGAGATGTGGGCTCACAGCTGTACAGGGGGTCTGTGAGCTGGAACATGGGAACTGGAGAACTGGTTCAAGGTGAGAAACATTGTTTGGAGTGGGGAGGTGGACTGAGGGGACAGGAGGGAAGAAATCTGCATTGGAGAATGCCTATCATGGAAAGCTGGGAGGCCATGGTGGTAACTCAGTACTTCTGACTCACAAGCAGGGGGGAGGAGCTGCATTGTAGTCTCTCTCTTAGTGCCTGTGATGGACAAGGGAAGACCTCCTCTGGGCCTGGCTATTCACAGTCGGGGATAACAAAGGCCCCTGGCTGGGGCTGGCCTAGGGTGCCTGCAGCCAAGAGCCAAAAATCCGCAGAGTGGTCCAGCTCTGGATACATTCTGTTTACACCTGAGCCACCAGCTTCCCTCTGAAACAGGCACTGCCACTGCCACCCAGGCCACTGAGACCCAGGCAGGGCACCACTGCTCACTCACTCCCAAGGGAAGGAGCCACTATTGTACCCTCTCTCCCCCCACACACCAGTGCTTACAGATGAACAATAAAGGAAGCTCTTCTGGTCACAGAGTAATACAAAAAGTCCAAGGTGGGTAGAAGGACACACAGCTGAGACCCCATGGAAACAGAAATATTATTATTACTTCTACTGATCTGGTCCACTCTGGGGTCAGTTTTAGTCTATTTTTTCTTTTTTTTTCTTATTAATTACAATCTTAGTTCTAAGGGATCTACACATTTTATAACATATTTTCTTATTCTATTTTTTCTTCTATTTTTATTTTTAGCCTTTTTATATATTTCTATTTCTAGTTAAGTTTTTTGTAGTGCTGACTTTATCTCTCCTACATTCTTGTCTTCTCTATCTTTTATACATCTCTATTTTTTTCATTTTCTTTTCAGATTTCCAGTCACACTATGCTCTTCTGTTGTCCTGTCTTCGATCATTTTTTAGTTTATTTTATCTTAATATACTTATAATCAGTATTATCAGTCTTCCCTGTTTCCTTGCTTTATTCTCCAGATGACACACTGCTTTGGTTTTTGTTACCAGGTTTGATCTTTATCTTAGTTCTAATTATAACTGCGTGATTTTGTTTTGGGAATCTTCAGTCTATCTGGTTGTACTCTTGCTCTTTAATTTATTTGCTCCTAGCTTTCAAAATTTCCCTGGATATATGTTTGTGTGTGTGTGGTTTTTTTAATTTTTAATCTTTTTATTAATTATGATCTTAGTCTTAAGGGACCTACACATTCTATAACATTTTTTATTCCTTTACTCTATTTTTTCTTCTATTTTTATTTTTAGACATTTTATATGTTTACATTTCTAGCTAAGTTTTTTTGCAGTGCTGACTTTATCTCTCCTACCTTCTTTCCTTCTCTATCTTTTATACATCTCTATTTTTCTCTTGTTTTTTCATATTTCCAGTCACACCATGCTCTTCTGTTGCCCTGTCTTATATCCTTTTTTAGTTTATTTTATCTTAATGTACTTATAATCAATATTATTGGTCTTCTCTGTTTCCTTGCTTTATTCTCCAGATGACACACTGCTTTGGTGTTTATTGTTAGGTTTTGTCTTTATCTTAGTTCTAATTATAATTACCTGATTTTGTTTTGGGAATCTTCAGTCTGTCTGGTTGTACTCTTACTCTTTATTATATTTGCTCCTAGCTTTCAAAATTTTCCTGGATTTGTGTGTGTGTGTGTGTGTGTGTGTGTGTGTGTGTGTATTTTCTGGTTTTGAATTTCTGCTGGTTTTCTCTTTGATTGTCTGGTTGCATACTGGGGTTCTTCTGTCAGGTCTTTGTAGTGCCTTATGTACTATTGGATTTAGTATTTGTGTGTCTTGTGCAGGTATGTGTTTCCTTGATTTAGAATTTGTTTGACTCAACACTCTGCCATTAATCTGGGGTTTGGACAGCCTTATTTAAACCCCTTTATTGCCAGGACAAATAAGCTCTGAAATCTGGAATACTCCATCAGAATTCAAGTAGGAGGCTCTGGGGAGGGAGCACTGAATCCAGGATGCTAGACCACTAGGGCGTACTCAGCCGCAGGGAAGGTTAACTGTAGAGAATTCTAACAGAGCTCTGTATCAGAGTCTAAGGCCCAGCTTCATCCAATTGTCTGCAACTGCCAATGCTGAATACCTCACACCAAACTACAAACATGATAGGAACACAAACCCACCCATCAGCCCACAGATAACCTAAAGCCATATTAAGCTCACAGATACCCTGAAACATACCACCTGACACAGCCTTGCTCATCAGAGAGAAAAGACATAGAGCCATACACTGGAAAGCAGGCACCAGACCCTCCCACCAGGAAGTCTACTCAAGACACTGGACAAAAGCCACCACAGGGGGCAGAGAGCAGAAACAAGAGGAATTACTATGAGGCAGCATAGGGAAAGGAGACAGCAAATCATATAAAGTAAACAAAAGGAGAAAACAAAGAAACACCTTGCAGGCAAAGGAGCAGGAAAAAAAACCCAAATAACCAAATAAATGAAGAGGAAATAGGAAAATTGCCAGAAAAAGAATTCAAGGTAATGATAGTAAAGATGATCCAAAATCTCAACAACAAAATAGAGAAAGTAAAAGAAACAGTAAATAAGGACTCAGAAGAACTAAAGAGCAAACAAACAGTAATGGACAACAAAATAACTGAAATTAAAAATACTCTAGATAGTATAAACAGCAGAATAACTGAGGCAGAAGAACGAGTAAGTGAGATGGAAGATAGAATGGTAGAAATAACTGCCACAGAGCAGGAAAAAGAAAAAAGAACACAAAGAATGTAGGACAGTCTCATAGACCTCAGTGACAACATTAAGTGCACCAATATTTGAATCATAGGCATCCCAGAAGAAGAGGAAAAAAAAAGAAAGGGTCTGAGAAAATACTTGAACAGATTATAGTGGAAAACTTCCCCAACATGGGAAAGGAAATAATTAATCAAGTCCAAGAAATGCAGACAGTCCCATACAGAATAAACCCAAGGAGAAACACCCTGAGGCACATATTAACCAAACTAATGAAAATTAAACACAAAGAAAAAAATATTAGAGAAAAGCAACAAGTAATATATAAGGGAAAACCCTTAAGGATAACAGCTCATTTTTCTGCAGAAACTCTGCACATCAGAAGGGAGTGGCATGATATACTGAAAGTCCTGAGAGAGAAAAACCTACAGCCAAGAATACTTTATCCAGCAAGAATCACATTCAGATTTGATGGAGAAATGAAAAGCTTTCCAGACAAGCAAAAGTTAAGAGAATTCAGCACCACCAAACCAGTCCTATAATTCCTAAAGGAACTTTTCTAAGTAGGAAACATAAGAGAAGGAAAAGACCTACAAAAACAAGCCCAAAACAATTAAGAAAATGGTAATAGGACCACATATGTCAATAATCACCTTAAATGTAAATGGATAAATGCCCCAACAAAAAGACACAGACTGGCTGAATGGATACACAAACAAGACCCTTATATATGCTGCCTACAAGAAACGCACTTCAGACCAAGGGACACATATAGACTGAAAGTAAGGGGATGGAAAAAGATATTCCATGCAAATGGAAGTCAAAACAAAGCTGGAGTAGTAATATTCATATCAGATAAATTAGACTTTAAAGTAAAGACTATTACAAGAGACAAGGAAGGACACTCCATAATGATCAAGGGATCCATCCAAGAAGAACATATCATAATGGTAAATAGCTATGCCCCCAACATAGGAGCACCTCAATACATAAGGTAAATGCTAACAGCCATAAAAGGAGAAATCGACAGTAACACAATAATAGTAGGAGACTTTAACACCTCACTTACATCAATGGACAGATCATACAAACAAAAAAATAATAAGGACACACAAGCTCTAAATGACACACAAGGCCATCTTGACTTAATTGATATTTATAGGACATTCCATCCAAAAACGACAGAATACACATTCTTCTCAAGTGCATGTGGAACATTCTCCAGGATAGATCCTATCTTGGGTCACAAATTAAGCCTTGGTAAATTCCAGAAAATTGAAATCATATCAAGCATCTTCTCTGACCACAATGCCATGAGACTAGATATCAATTACCTGAAAAAAAGTGTAAAAAATGCAAACACATGGAGGGTAAATGTTATTAATCAACCAGGAAATCACTGAAGAAATCAAAGAGGAAATCAAAAAGTACTGAGAAACAAATGACAACAAAAACACAACAACCCAAAATCTATGGGATGCAGCAAAAGCGGTTCTAAGAGGGAAGTTTATAGCAATATAGTCCTACCTCAAGAAACAAGAAAAATATTGAATAAGCAACCTAACCTTACACCTAAAACAATTAGAGAAAGAACAAAAAACCCAAAGTGAGCAGAAGGAAAGAAACCATAAAGATCAGATCAGAAATAAATGAAAAAGGAATGAAGGAAACAATAGCAAAGATCAATAAAACTAAAAGCTGGTTCTTTGAAAAGATAAACAAAATTGATAATGCATTATTAGCCAGGCTCATGAGGAAAAAAGGGAGAAGGTGCAAATCAACAGAATTAGAAATGTAAAAGGAGAGTTAACAACACACACTGCAGAAACGCAAAAGATCATGAGAGACTACTACAAGAAACTGTATGTCTATAAATTGGATAACCTGGCAGAAATGGATAAATTCTTAGAAAAGTATGATCTTCCAAGACTGAACCAGGAAGAAATAGAAAATACGAACAGACCAATCACAAGTACTGATATTGAGACTGTGATTAAAAATCTCCCAACAAACAAAAGCCCAGGGCCATATGGATTTACAGGTGAATTCTATCAAACATTTAGAGAAGAACTAACACCTATACTACTGCAACTCTTCCAATATATAGCAGAAGGAGGAACACTCCCAAATGCATTCTATGAGGCCACCATCACCCTAATACCAAAACCAGGCAAAGATGTCACCAAAAAAGAAAATGACAGGCCAATATCACTGATGAATATAGATGCAAAAATTCTCAACTAAATACTAGCTAACAGAATTGAACAGCACATTAAAAACTCGTACACCATGATCAAGTGGGGTTTCTCCCTGGAATGCAAGGATTTTTCAATATATGCAAATCAATCAATGTGATACATCATATTAACAAATTGAAGGCTAAAAACCATATGATCATCTCAATAGATGCAGAAAAAGCCTTTGAAAAATTTCAATATCCATTTGTGATAAAAGCTGTCCAGAAAATGCACATAGAAGGAAATTATCTGAACATAATAAAAGACATATATGAGAAATCAAAAGCCAACATCACTGTAAATGGTGAAAAAGAGAAAGCATTCCCTCTAAGAACAGGAATATGACAAGGGTGCCCACTCTCACCATTATTATTCAACATAGTTTTCGAAGTGTTAGCCACAGAAATCAGAGAAGAAAAAGAAATAAAAGGAATCCAAATTGGAAAAGAAGTAAAATTGTCACTCTTTGCAGATGACATGATATTATACATAGAAAACCCTGAAGACTCTACCAGAAAACTGCTAGCACTAATCAATGAATTTAGTAAAGTGGCAGGATAGAAAATTAATACACAGAAATTTCTTGCATTCCTATACACTTACAATGAAAAAGCAGAAAGAGAAATTAAGGAAACTCTCCCGTTTACCATAGCAACCAAAAGAATAAAAACCTAGGAATAAACCTGTCTAAGGAGGCAAAAGACCTGTATGCAGAAAACTATAAGACACTGGTGGAGGAAGATCAAGATGGTGGAGTAGGAGGATGTGTGCTCACTCCCTCTTGAAAGAGCACCAGAATTACAACTAACTGCTGAGCAATCATCAGCAGAAAGACACTGGAACTCACCAAAAAAACAAAACAAACAAACAAAAAAACACCCCACAGCCAGAGAGAAATGAGAAGCTGAAATGAGACAGTAGGAGGGGCACAACTGTGTTAAAATCAAATCCCATAAATGCTGGGTGGGTGACTCTCAAGCTGTAGAACAGTCATACCACAGAAGTCCTGAGGGTTCTGAGTCCCACATCAGGCTTCCTAACCTGGGGGTCCAGCAACCAGAGGAGGAATCCCGAGAGAATCAGACTTTGAAAGCCAGTGGGATTTGATTTCAGGACCTCCACAGGACTGGGGGAAATGGAGACTCCACTCTTGGGGGGCACACAAAAAAGTGTGCTCACCAGGAACCAGGGGGAAGGGGCAGTGACCCCATAGGAGACTGAACTAGACCTATCTGCTGGTGTTGGAGGGTTGCCTGCAGAGGTGGGGGACAGCTGTGGCTCACTTAGGAGGCAGGGGCACTGGCAGCATGGGTTCTGAGAAGTGCTCATTGGCGTGAGCCCTACCAGAGTTCACCATTTGTCCCACCAAAAAGCCTTTAAGCTCCAGTGCTGGGTCACCTCAGGCCAAACGACCACCAGGGTGGGAACACAGCCCCACCCATTGGCAAACAAGTGGATTAAAGTGTCACTGAGTCCCACCCACCAAATCAAATTAAAGTTTTACTGAGCTCTGCCCACTCAGCCCAACCCACCATCAGTCCCTTCAATGAGGAAGCATGCACAAGCCTCCTAGATAGCTTTCTCCACAAGAGGGCTGACAGCAGAATCAAGCAGTATCAGCAGTATTTCTTCTTGTGGAACTGAAAACCACAGCCACAGAAAGACAGAGAAAAAGAAAAGGCAAAAGACTTTGTACCAGATGAAGAGACAAGATAAAACACCAGAAAAACAACTAAATGAAGAGGAGATAGACACCCTTCCAGAAAAAGAATTCAGAATAATGATGGTGAAGATGGTCCAGGACTTTGAAAAAAGACTGGATACAAAGATTGAAAAGTTGCAAGGAAAGTCTACCAAAGACCTAGAAGAATTAAAGAACAAACGAACAGAGGTATGCAACACAATAACTGAAATGAAAAATACACTAGAAGGAACCAATAGCAGATTAACTGAGGTAGAAGGGCAAATAAGTGAACTGCAAGGCAAAATGGTGATAATCACTGATGTGGAAAAGAATAAAGAAAAAAGAATGAAAAGAACTGAAGACAGCCTAAGAGACCTCTGGGACAATGTTAACTGCACCAACATTCACATTATAGGGGTCCCAGAAGAAGAGAGAGAGAAAGGACCTGAGAAAATATTGGAAGAGATTATAGTTGAAAACTTCCCTAACGTGGGAAACAAAATAGCTACCCAAGTCCAGGAAGCACAGAGAGTCCCAGGCAGGATAAACCCACGTAGAAACACGCCAAGACATATAGTAGTCAAATTGACAAAAATTAAAGACAGAGAGAAGTTATTAAAAGCAAGAAGGGAAAAACGAGAAATAACATACAAGGGAACGCCCATCAGGTTAACAGCTGATTTCTCAGCAGAAAAACTGCAAGCCAGAAGGGAGTGGCATGATATATTTCAAGTGACGAAAGGGAAGAATCTACAACCAAGAATACTCTACCTAAAAAGGATCTCATTCAGATTCGAGGGAGAAATCAAAAGCTTTACAGACAAGCAACAGCTAAGAGAATTCAGCACCACCAAACCAGCCCTACGACAAATGCTAAAGGAACTTCTCTAAGTGTGAAACATAAGGGAAGAAAAGCCCCTACAAAAACAAAACCAAAGCAATTAACAAAATGGTAATAGGAACATACATATTGATAATTACCTTGAATGTAAATGGACTCAATGTACTAACCAAAAGACACGGACTGGCTGAATGGATACAAAAACAAGACCCATATATATGCTGTCTCCAAGAGACTCACTTCAGACCTAGGGACACATACAGACGGAAAGTGAGGGGAGGGAAAAAGATATTCCATGCAAATGGAAATCAAAAGAAAGCTGGAGTAGCAATACTCATATCAGATAAAACAGACTTTAAAATAAAAAATGTTATGAGACATGAAATCATGCTACATAAAGATCAAGGGATCAATCCAAGAAGAAGACATAACAATTATAAATATATATGCACCCAATACAGGAGCACCTCAATACATAAAGAAAATGCTAACAACTATGAAAGAGGAAATTGACAGTAATACAATCATAGTGGGAGACTTTAACACCCTACTTACAGCAATGAACAGATCATCTACACAGAAAATTAATAAGGAAACACAAGCTTTAAATGACGCAATAAATCAGCTTGATTTAATAGATATCTATAGGACATTACATCCAAAAACAGCAGATTACACATTCTTCTCAAGTGCACATGGAATATTCTCCAGGATAGATCACATTTTGGGTCATAAGTCAAGGGTTGGTAAATTTAAGAAAATTGAAATCATATCAAGCATCTTTTCTGACCACAACACTATGAAATTAGGAATCAATTACAGGGAAAAAGCTGTAAAAAGCACAAACACATGGAAGTTAAACAATACACAACTAAATAACCAACAGATCACTGGAACAATCAAAGAGGAAATCAAAAAATACCTAGAGACAAATGACAATGAAAACACAATGATCCACAACCTATGGGATGCAGCAAAGGCAATTCTAAGAGGGAAGTTTATAGCAATACAATCCTACCTCAAGAAACAAGGAAAATCCCAAATAAACAATCTCACCTTGCACCTAAAGAAACTACAGAAAGAAGAGCAAACAAAATCCAAAGTGAGTAGTCAGAGAGAAATCATAAAGATCAGAGCAGAAATAAATGAAATAAAAACAAAGAAAACAATAGCAAAAATCAATAAAACTAAAAGCTGGTTTTTCTAGAAGGTAAATAAAATTGATAAACCTCTAGCAAGACTCTTCAAGAAAAAGAGGGAGAGGACTCAAATTAATAAAATTAGAAATGAAACAGAAGTTACAGCGGACACCACAGAAATAAAAAGCACCATAAGAGACTACTACAAGCAACTATATGCCAATAAAATGGACAACCTGGATGAAATGGACAGATTCTTAGGAAGGTATAACCTTCCAAGACTGAATCAGGAAGACAGAAAATATGAACAGATCAATTACAAGTAATGAAATTGAAACGGTGATTAAAAATCTCCCAACAAACAAAAGTCCAGGACCAGATGGATTCACAGGTGAATTTTTTCAAACATTTAGAGAAGAGACAACACCCATCCTTCTCAAGCTCTTCCAAAACATTGCAGAGGAAGGAACACTCCTAAACTCATTTTATGAGACCACCATCACCCTGATACCAAAACCAGACAAAGATACTACAAAAAAAAAGAATGCTACAGACCAATATCACTGATGAATTCAGATGCAAAAATCCTCAACAAAATACTAGCCAACAGAATCCAACAACACATTAAAAGGGTCATCCACCATGACCAAGTGGGATTTATCACTGGAATGCAAGGATTCTTCAATATATGCAAATCAATCAATGTGATACACCATATTAACAAATTAAAAGATAAAAACCACATGATCATCTCAATAGATGCAGAAAAAGCTTTTGACAAAATTCAACACCCATTTATGATAAAAACTTTCCAGAAGGTGGGCATAGAGGGAACCTACCTCAACATAATAAAGGCCATATACAGCAAACATCATTCTCTATGGTGAAAAACTGGAAGCATTCCCTCTAAGATCAGGAACAAGACAAGGATGTCCACTCTTGCCACTACTACTCAACACTGTTTGGAAGTCCTTGCCACAGCAATCAGAGAAGGAAAAGAAATCAAAGGAATCCAAATTGGAAAAGAAGAAGTAAAACTGTCACTGTTCACAGATGACATGATACTATACATAGAAAATCCTAAAGATGCCACCAGAAAACTACTTGAGCTAATCAATGAATTTGGTAAAGTTGCAGGATACAAAATTAACACACAGAAATCTCTTGTATTTCTATACATTAACAATGAAAGATCAGAAACAGAAATTAAGGAAACAATCCCATTCACCTTTGCAGCAAAAAGAATAAAATACCCAGGAATAAACCTAACCAAGGAGGTAAAAGACCTGTACTCAGAAAATGATAAGGCACTAATGAAAGAAATCAAAGAAGACACAAACAGGTGGAGGGACATATCATGTTCTTGGATTGGAAGAATTAACATTGTGAAAATGACTATACTACCAAAAGCAATTTACAGATTCAATGCAATCCCAATCAAATTACCAATGATATTTTTCACAGACCTAGAACAAAAAATTTTATGATTTGTATGGAATTGCAAAAGAGAGCGAATAGCCAAAGCAATCTTGAGAAGGAAAGATGGATTTGGTGGAATCAGGCTTCCCGACTTCAGGCTATACTACAAGCCTACAGTGATCAAGACAGTATGGTACTAGCACAAAAACAGAAATATAGATCAATGGAACAGGATAGAAAGCCCAGAGATAAACTATGGTCAATTAATCTATGACAAAGGAGGCAAGGATATACAATGGAGAAAAGGCAGCCTCTTCAAAAAGTGGTGCTGAGAAAGTTGGTCAGCTACATGTCAAAGAATGAAATTAGAACACTCCATAACACCATATACAAAAATAAATTCAAAATGAATTAAAGACCTAAATGTAAGGCCAGACACTATAAAACCCTTAGAGGAAAGCATAGGAAGAATACTCTTCGACGTAAATCACAAGAAAATCTTTTTTGATCCTCCCCCTAGAATAATGGAAATAAAAACAAAAATAAATAAGTGGGACCTGATGAAACTTCAAAGCTTCTGCACCGCAAAGGAAACTATGAGGAAGATGAAAAGACAACCCTCAGAATGGGAGAAAATATTTGCAAACAAATCAACAGACCAAGGATTAATCTCCAAAATATATAAACACTTCATGCAGCTCAATATCAAAAAAACAAACAACCCTATCAAAAAATAGACAGAAGACCTAAATAGGCATTTCTCCAAAGAAGACATACGGATGGCCAAGAGGCACATGAAAAGCTGCTCAATATCACTAATTATTAGAGAAATGAAAATCAAAACTACAGTGAGGTATCACCGCACAGCAGTTAGAATGGGCATCGTCAGAAAATCTACAAACAGTAAATGCTGGAGAGGGTGTGAAGAAAGGCATACGCTCTTGCACTATTGGTGGGAATGTAAATTGATACAGCCACTATGGAAAACAGTATGGAGGTCCCTTGCAAAACTAAAAACAGAACTACCATATGACCCAGCAATCCCACTGCTGGACATATACCAAGAGAACACCATAATTCAAAAAGACACACGCACTCCAATGTTCATTGCAGCACTATTTACAATAGCCAGGACATGGAAGCAACCTAAATGTCCATCAACAGATGAATGGATAAAAAAGATGTGGTACATACACACAATGGAATATTACTCAGCTGTAAAAAGCAATGAAACTGGGACATTTGTAGAGACATGGATGGACTTAGAGAATGTCATACAGAGTGAAGTGAGTCAGAAAGAGAAAAGCAAATATTGTATATTAACACATATATGTGGATTATAGAAAAATGGTAGAAATCAACCAGTTTGTAAGGCAGAAGTAGAGACACAGATGTAGAGGACAAACATATGGACACCAAGTGGGGAAAGTGGGGAGGGTTGGGGGGGAATGAATTGGGAGAATGGGATACCAAATTGTACACTCTAAATATATGCAGTTTAATGTGTGTTAACTGTTTCTCAATAACAGTTCTTAAATAAGAAAAGAAAACTATAAGACACTTATGAAAGAAATTAAAGATGATACAAACAGATGGAGAGATATACCATTTTCTTGAATTAGAAGAATCAACATTGTGAAAATGGCTATCCTACCCAAAGCAATTTACAGATTCAGTGCAATCCATATCAAATTACCAATGGCATTTTTCACAGAACTAGAACAAGAAATCTTATGATTTGTATGGAAACTCAAAAGAGACTGAATAGCCAAAGCAATCTTGAGATGGAAAGACAGAGTTGGTGGAATTAGTCTTCCTGACTTCAAACTAAACTACAAGGTCACAGTGATCAAGACGGTATGGTACTGGCACAAAAAAAGAAAGGTAGATCAATGGAACAGAATAGAAAACCGAGAGGGAAACCCATGCACATATAGGCACCTTATCTTTGACAAAGGAGGCAAGAATATACAACGGAAAAAAGACAGCCTCTTCAATAAGTGGCACTGGGAAAATTGGACAGCTACATGTAGAATAATGAACATAAAACACTTCCTAACACCACACAGAAAAGTAAACTCAAAATGGATTAAAGACCTAAATGTAAGGCCAGACACTATAAAACTACTAGAGGAAACATAGGCAGAACACTCTATGACATACATCAAAGCAAGGTCCTTTTAGACCCACCTCCTAGAATAATGGAAATAAAATCAAGATTAAACAAATGGGACCTAATGAAACAAGTTTTTGCACAGCAAAAGAAACCATAAGCAAGACAAGAAGACAACCCTCAGAATGGGAGAAAACACTTGCCAATGAAGCAATGGACAAAGGATTAATCTCCAAAATATACAAGAAGCTCATGCAGCTTCATACCAAAAAAGCAAATAACCCAATCCACAAATGCGTGGAAGACATAAATACACATTTCTCCAAAGAAGATATGCAAATGGCTAACAAACACATGAAAAGATGCTCAACATCACTACTCATTAGAGAAATACAAGTCAAAGCCACAATGAGGTATCACCTCACACTGGTCAGAATGTCTATCATCAGAAAATTGAGAAAGAATAAATATTTCAGAGGGTGTGGAGAAAAGGGAACTCTCCTGCATTGTTGGTGATAATGTAAGTTGGTACAGCCACTATGGAAAAGAGTTTCGAGGTTCCTCAAAAAACTAAAAATGAAACTACCATATGATCCTGTAATCCCATTACTGGGCATATACCCTGAGAATACCGTAATCCAAAAAGAATCGTGTACCAGAATGTTCATTGCAGCACTATTTGCAATAGCCAGGACATGGAAGCAACCTAAATGCCCATCAACAGATGAATGGATAAAGAAGATGTGGCACATATATACAATGGACTACTACTCAGCCATAAAAAGGAATGAAATGGAGCTATATGTAGTGAGTTGGATAGACCTAGAGACTGTAATATAGAGTGAAGTAAGCCAGAAAGAGAAAACCAAATACCGTATGCTAACTCATATATACTGAATCTAAAAAAATGGTACTGATGAACCCAGTGACAGGAAAAGAATAAACATGCAGATGCAGAGAATGGATTGGAGGACACAGGGTTGGTGGGGGTGAACCGGAAGCTGGGACGAAGTGAGACAGTAGCATAGACATATATATACTACCAACTGTAAAATAGCTAGTGGGAAGTTGCTGTATAACAAAGGGAGATCAACTCAATAATGGGTGATGCCTTAGAGGGCCAGGACAGGGAAGGTGGGAGGGAGTCATGGGAGGGAGGGGATATGGGGATATACATATAAATACAGCTGATTCACTTTGGCGTACCTCAAGCCTGGTGCAAGAGTGTAAAGCAATTATATTCCAATAAAGAGCTTAAAAAATAAATTAAAAAAATACTGGTTCTGCTCTCATGAGCCCTCCCTTTATCAGCTCTGCAACTGGTCCTCTTCCACTCCCCTCAAGCCTATCATATCCCAGCCCTCTATCCCTGGGGTCCACCACAGCATGTCGCACAGAGTAGGTTCTCAGTGAATTTGTTGTGAATGAAAAGATGAGTATGGAAGGGAGATGTACCTTTCCCTGATGTTGGTCTTGCCTGAGTAAAAGCCCATACTATGCATTGTGTTGGGCTGTGTTTCCACCTTATGTATTCTTTGCTGCTTCTTCTCTCATCTGGTCTCCCTCCAACTCTGACCCTTGCTATCCCCAGCCCGGGCTTCCTCCAAGGGTCTCCATGTGGATAGAAGTGATGTTTCTACTCCAAATGTTCCAAACCATATCAGCTGGATCCAAATGGTTTGTAGCTCTGCCCCTAGAAAATGCTCAGAGTGGCTGAAGCCTTTGTGCACCCTGTATACCCCTTTACATGCGTGACATTCTCCTCAACAGCCTTGGAGGCCAAGGGAAAGGGCATCCTGGGCCCTGGAGGGGTGGGGCTGGATCAGAGATTCACATGGTCTATCTCTTGGGAAGTGGGACTGGAAAGGACACTGTAGGTGTGGCTGGCAGAGAGGTGCTGATTGTGCTGTGGGGACATGGGGAGCTACCTTAGATTGAAGGGACTCACCATGAACTTCCCTGGAAGAGAAGGCCATTGACAAAAGTCCTTTGAGATGGGAAGAAAAGAATCTATTTTTATTACCCCTTATTATCCCTATAAGTGAGGAGGTGATGGAGTTGGTGTTTGCGTCACTATGTCTTCCATGGTGTAACACATCCTACTGCCACTTCCTTTCAGACTGCCTCCCCCCAGCCCCAGTCCACTGATGGTGGAGGAAAGTGTCAATCATGTTGGGCAGGGACAAGTAACCAAGTAAAGCCAATCATAATCCTCCATAACCCCAGCCAGGATTGTTTATCCAGGGCTGGACACCTGATCTGAGGTGGATCAACCAGAGCCCTCCCTGGTACCCTGATGTTTTCTGAGCTTCTTTCCTTATGGGTTAGACCCCTTGGGGATATTTGTGTAGAAGCCTGCAGGAAGAAAGCTGTCAGGCTAAGGGAACCAAAGATGAGAGAAGGGAAAGAGGAAGGGAGAGAAAGGTGAGCTGATGGCTTCTGATTTCTTGGGTCCATTCACTGAGATATGTGGATTTGCTCTGCTGTCTGTGCCCAGATCCCCAGTATCGTTCCCCAAAGTCTCCCCTTTCCTTGAAGCCAGTTGGAGTTGGGCTCCTCTCACTAGTGGTTCACACGAGGTTCTAGATCCTGCCAGATTATGAATCATCTCCCCAACCCAAAGTGAGGCACCCATTCGTATTAGCACCATTGGGAATGGAATCCTTTATTCTTTACTGAGAATAGAGCTTTGCAGAGCCCCATACACAGTCCACCACCATCCCTGGGTGGGAGTGCCCTATGTATGAATGACTGTGTGCTTGGAGTGGGTCTGATTAATTCCTGACGCAGCCCGAGCATTTACACTGCAGGAGCCAGGCCAATCCTGTTGTTTCCTCGATCATAAACTGAGAAATACAGTCTCAGGAAGACGTCACCAAGGATCCAGGTCCCCTGGTGTCTTGATTGCTCTGGGTGATCTCGAAAGCTGCTGAAGCAGACGCTCTCAGGACTCTGAGGGAGAAGGCAATACATCCCTGTCAACATGAGTGCTTACCTGCTACCCCTCTCATTATCCAGAGATGGCAGCTTCTCAGGTTTATGTCCCTTATTTAGTAAGAACCAAGTGGCTTTGTTAGAAGAGGAAGGGTTGTGCCCATCCAACAACAAGAATGGCCAAGACATGTGGTCGCCCTGATGGACAGGGGTGGGGGAGGGAAGTATTGGAGGTTGGGATTAGCAGATACAAGCTACTATAAAGAGGATGGATAAACAACAAGATCCTCCTGTATAGCACAGCGAAATATATTCAGTATCCCTTGAAAAACCGTAATGGAAAAGAATAAGGAAAAGTCAATTTTCTGTACGGCAGAAAGTAACTCAACATTGTAAATCAACTATACTTCAATAGAATAATAATAAAAAAAGGACAAGAAAAGCCTGTAGTACCTCTATTTGTTTCCTTCTGACCCCTGCTTGGTGTTTCCTCTGCAGAGAATGCCTTTTCTTCCCCCTCTTCCCCTCCTTTTTCTTTAAGACTGTGCTCTACCTGTTTAGAAAGACTTCCTGGACCCACACTCACCGTCCCTTGGCCACTCTAGGTTGGGTTGTGTGACTTACCCTGTTGCTACCCTTGTCTGTAGCCCTCATCACCCCTAATATGCACTTCGCACCACTTGGCACAGCCCCTGGGGTGCCATTTGCAGGAGACCAGTATATATTTGCCTCAACCCAAGCAGGCCTCCTCATGCCTCCAAGAGGCTGGGGGTTTGGAAGTACTGAAATTCCTTCTCTTCCTCAAAGCCTTCTTTGAGCCCATCAGCCTCCTCTGAAGTCCCACAGGGAGCTGACATGAAGCCTCAACCCTGTGCTGGGGCTGTGCAGTCACTGTGCACCCTTTACTCACGTGAGCATCCAACCTCCCCACAGAGGGGTCTGGTAGCCCAACTCACAGAGGGGGAACCTGGGGCTTAGCAAGGAGAAATTACAGCTGAGGAAAGGGGAACTATGTATTTGATAACCCACCAGAACCCTTTTGAGATGGGAAGGGAGACTGTTAATCATGATGGTGGGACAACACCCTGAGACTGTCCCCAGCCAGCCCCACTGGCCACTTGGCCTATTTCAGGGATTGCTTGAGCTGACTTTCTGTGTTCTTCCATGTAAGGGCTTTGGTGGAACTGAGGCTCTTTGAGGGCAGAGGCCCTTAGTGTTCCCCTCTCCTTGTGCCTCACACCATGCTGGCATGGGGTGGTGTCTCCATTTATCCCAGGATGATGGATGTCCAGTCTGCCCTCTACTCTCAAGTGATTCGTTTTGTGGGAGGCACTGGACCAACCACAGGTACTCAGCATCATCTGGAGGGGTGTGCCTCGGCCTGCAGAGGGCCCCCTCTCTGTAGCAGCAGCCCAAAGATTCCTGATAGTTCCTGACCATCCCAAATTTAAGAACTAGCCCCCATGGTTGGTCCCTCACCTTCCAAATGTAGGCTTTAGGGGGCACTGGGTAGTCAGAGCCGTTGATGTTGACGCTGAAGGTAGGAAGTTGAGTGATGTTGCAATATGGAACCACGTACTGTTAGAGAAAGCAGAGAGAGGTTGGCCCAGCTGATCCCTGGTGTGTGGAGAGCCCCAGATCAACCCTGTAGCATGTCCCTTCACCTTTTGACCAAAAGGTATGGCCTTGATGAGCTTCTGGATGGTGATGATATGTCTAGTTGGGCCAACTATAAACGATGTCCCGGTATCTACAATAGCCTGGCAGCTGTTGAAACAAGCAATAGCCATTCCATCCATGGAGATGCTGAGAGACAGTGGGACAAAGTGGGCACCAGGATTACTGTGAGGTCTCCCCCATGATTGCCCCCCTCCCTGACTGTCTCCAAAACATCCCTTCAACTCATGCCTTGACTCTGTTTTCCTTTGCTCTGGTCATGTAACCTTCTTGGACTTCCTTTCATTTCTTGAATGCACCAGGCTCTTTTGTGCCTCAGGGCCTTGGCACATGCTGGTCCCCCTTTGTAGAAGACCCCCATCCCCTTTGTCTAGCTAATTTATCCTCTCCTTCCAGGTTCAAGCTTAAATGTTACTTTTTCAGGAATGTCCTCCCCCACACTAAATCAGGCTCCTGTCTTGGTCACTCTGTGTAGACTCTTCCTCATTTGTAGCAAATACCAAAGTGGTAGTTCATTATGTGTGTGACTCATTTCATATATGTCTGTCTCACCTGATGTAAGAGCAAGTTGTATGGTCAGTGCAACTAATGCCCAGCACCCAGTGGATTCACAATGTATGATTGTTGAGTGAATGAATGAATGGAATGAAGAAATCAATGAGGGATAATCAGAATCCTATGTCTGGTGTCTGACCAGCAATGGGTCAAACCACACAGTGAAGATAGACATTCTCTGGGGAAGCAGATGCTCATAGTGTTGAGGGGGGGAAAACAGGCTGCCCTGGGAGAAGTTGTATCCCAGCATGGCCCCCTCATTTGGCTCAGACACTGAGACCACTGGCCAGGCGATGCCAAATCTATCCCAGGGAGCCTCCAAAGGACCCGTAAGCTCCTGTCTGAGGTTATCACACAGAATTCCATCAATTACTGCCCCTTGTTCTCAAGCCACTCCTGGATACCAGCTTCCTTATTCTCTCTGTCACAGCCCCTGTCCCACTGTGTGCCCAGTATATGGGTGTGGGTGGCAATGGGTAGGGGGCGTGTCTCTTTGTATGAGTTGTTTTCAGGTCTCAAGAATGCAGCCAGGTTGTCTCCATTGCTGGTAAGCTTCTCCATTAGGAGACCAGTTTTCCCAGTTTGTCCAGGACTTTCCCTGTTTTTAAGCTAGTGGTTTTGTGTAATACGAACTCCTCAGTCCCTGGTAGCCCTGGACAGTTGGTCATCTTATGACAACTGTTTATGCTGGTGAATTTCTCCCTGATCCTCTCTTCCTTGCACTTTATGGTCCTCAAACCATGCCACCTGCCTCAAAGCGCAGTGGGTGCAGGCCTCCCAGGCTACACACTGCCCTCAGGACCTTGTTCAGGACCCTGGTCAGGGCCCTGGGTAGGAGGCCTGGGTTGATTGTGATCCCATGGGTCCTGTGTGTGTCTGTGTGGTTGTGTGTATATCTGTGTTCCTGTGGATGTATATATATGTGCCAATGTGTGTGTTTATAGGTGTCTATGTGTGTGTTTATATGTGTGTCTTTGTGTGTGGAGCGTACGTCTCTTTGTGTGACTGTGAGTCTTTGTGCGTATTTGTGTGTGTCTGCATTTGTCCGTGTACACGTGTGGGAGTTAAACTAGGGGTGACTCTTAGAGCAAGAAGCTTACCGGTTGATAGTTATCTGCCAGAAGTGGGTTTCGGACACTGGTATCCACTTGAGCTCTCCTCTGTGGTAGCTGTGGTCTACCCCGCCAAACATCACCACGCTGCCATTCTCCTTCCAGCTGAGGAGAGAAGGAAGAAGGAGGGCTGCTTGTTGGAGACTAATGCCACTCACTGTCTGAGGGCTGTGCTTATCCCCCCATTGGAGGCAATAGTATGGTCCCCATTTTACAGATGTGAATATTGAGGCATGGAGGGATTAATTACCCAACAAAGGCCAGTCACTCACTAATAAATGGCACAGAAAAGGTTCAAAGCCAGGCAGCCTGTCCAGGCTCCAACCACTCACCCTTCTGAAGAGAGCCTGGTCTCCTCCAGCAACCAGAGTGCTCAGAGATACCCTCAGAGCCACCAGGCTCGAGGGGTCTGGCCTCCCCTTTGTGTAGCCTGTTGTTTTTCAGAAAAGCCGAGGCTAGCAGTCACTAAGGGATTGGGTTCAGCCTAATTCAGTGTTGGCTTCATGGGCCTGTGACCTGTGCCATTCATGGGACCCCACTCTCAGGAGGGGCCCAAGCCTCTGCTATCCCTGTCTTGAAATTCCTAATACTTTTTGAACAGGAGGTCCTACATTTTCATTTTGCACTGGTACCTGTCAATTGTGTAGCTGGTCCTGGGCTCCCGGCAAAATGTTAGCGAGGAAGTAAACATTCCCGCCATCCCTCTTCTTCCTTCCATATCAAATCTATCAGCAAATCCTGTTGTCTTTTCCTCCACCTGTATTCTGACACCTTCCATTGCTCTCCCTCTTCCATCTATCCCCATGCACCAGCCGCTGCCCTTGAGCCCATGAGCATGGTTGTTTTCCAATAAAACTTTGTTTAGAGAAACCAGTGGCAGGGCCAGATGTGGCCCAGAGGACATAGTTATGGTGGGTTAGACAGTCTCTCAGGAAACTTCTGGGTCAGATGGTCTATAATGTTTCATGCAACTGAGAGGATCTTAAAGGTGATTTAGAAAGAGTGCTTGCTTGTCCAGCTCAGACTTACTTGCTCAAGTAGAAGGCAAAGACAGGCTGAGAAATGAGGCCTCGTGTCTTCAAGTTGTCGAAGATGGGGGTGATACTTTCTTGGGTGAGTCTGGGGTAGCCCAGGCCCAGGATACCATCAAAGGGTGCATGATCCAACCGTACTTGTTTCTCAATCAGGCCAAATGCCTGGCGGTAGATGGTAAGGTTCCCGATCTGAGGGAGAGGAGAGGGTTCCCACATAAAGGTTTGGGAAGTGGGGCTGGGACTGGGCTGGGCTGGAGATGCCATGATGGCCACAGAGAAAACCTGAGGCCTGGCTGTGTCCTGGGTGGACCTCAGATGGATAGACCAAGCTGGGACAGGAATTCAGGTTCCACCACTTTGTGCAGGGCTGTGGGTTTTAACCAACACCTGATCTTCCTGCAGACACCATCTGAAGGGAGTCATATTGGCCTCTTGCTTTCTGTAAAGGTGGGCGAACTGAGGCTCAGGACAGGACCTAATTGTTCCCACTTGAGGACAAAATGAGTATAGAGCAGGGTAGTCTTGTGCTTGGCATCAGTATGATCAGATGACAGAAATGGACTGAATTCGTTGCAATGCACTGTGGATTCTGCACCTGCCCAGTAACACAGAAGCCCAGTATACAATGTTGCTGCCAGACTTTTTATGAAAATTCCACCTGGGAAACATGTTTTTGGGGATGTGTGTGCCTGAGAGAGAGAGAGAGAGACAGAGACAGAGACACAGAGACAGAGACAGAGACAGAGAGACAGACAGAAGAAGAGATACAGAGAGAGAGAGAGTACTCAGACTGCTTGTTGGGGGCAGGCCATAGATTTTATTGGACTCTCAAAAGCCCCCTAGAGTGAGGACCAATTTATCAGGCCACTCCTCTGGTCCCTGCTCTTCCTGCCCAGATGCCCGAAGACCTCGGCTTCCCCCAGGAGCCCAAGATCAGTATTATTCTCTCTCCCAAATACCCCACACCTGCATGAATCTTAACTGGCCAGCCCAGCTTCACTGCTTACCAGATACCTGACCTTGCCATGGCCCTGGCTCTCTACACCTCAGTTCCCTCTTCTGTATAATGGAGAAAATCATAGTCTTGCTCTGTGGGGTTATTGCCGGATTAAACACGTTATTTCCATGAAAGTGCCCAACAAATGCTGAGAACAGAAAAGTGGGGTCTTTTTCCCTCTCTCTCCCTGCTTCCAGCAAAATGAACCTTGAGCTGCTCATGGGCAAAGGAGCTGCAGATCCACACCCCAAGCCAGTCTCAGGGTTAGCCATTCTGGGAGTTTGCATGTCAGCAGAGGCGCTCTCTCCCCAGGGACGTATTGCAATGCGGGGGCCAGTCACTAGGGGACTTTGGGAAAGACGGGGCCTCCCACATGGTCCTGCATGTGTTTTATAAGGAGCAGTAGCTCCCAGGGACAGTCCTGACTCAGCTTCTGGTTTCCAGTTACCTGAACGGTGTCATAGCAAAGAGATCCAAGAAGTGTCCCAGTGAGGTAATTGAGGTTGAAGAGATGTGTTGTACGTTTGAAGGTTCTGGACAAGCGAGGGTTGAAGAGCTTGCTTGTAGCTGCAGACACAAGAGATAAGTGGCCCTCAGTGCCAAGGATGGGTGGGTGGAAGAGTGAGTATAAGATGTGTGGGTGTGGGGGTCAGCGGCAGGTACTCACAGCAGGGCGGACTGGAGCAGACGTCGGAGGTCACCCACAAGTCAGAGGAGCCTGTGTCAAAGACAACCCTGAATTCCTGAGGGGGGGTTCCAATGGTGATGATTCCGAAGTAGATCATCTACGGGACCCAGGGAGAGGTGGTTAGGGCAGACCTGGCTGCCTTGACCAGCTTCCATTCTTGGAATGCTGCCTCTGTCCATGTGTCCCATGTCTCCTGAAATCACTTTCCAACCACCTCAGCTCACAGCCTCTGCTCAGACCAGTGCCTTCATTTAATTTTTTTCCCCATGTGCTATATTATTTCCCAACCAGGGATCGAACATAGATCAGTGCAGTTTTAGCAAAGAGTCAACCACCGGACCTCCAGGTAAGTCTGGATGCCTTCATCTGAGAAGCTCTCCAGTCTCCCCTTCAAGGTTCAGCCTGAGTGTTTCCTTCTCTAGGTGGCCGCCTTCGGTCACCCCAGGCCACTTCCTCTAACCTCCGAACATGGCCTATTAACACCACGCAGGTGGTCCTTCTACTGGACATGTATTTACTCTTGCCTATCACTCAGCCTGTCCTATGCATTCTTGAAGAATAGATTAGACCTTTTCTTAAAATCAATAGCAATAACCATAGTGTTCAATTTTTATGGTGTCCCACCCCATAGGGCTCAGTAACATTTTCTGCATCCTTCTTGGATCTGTGGAGGCTGAGCTTCCTCTGTCTGGGGTTTCAAACGTGATGTGTGGTTGGCTTTATCTTTTGATCAGACATGGCTTACCTTTCACCTGTAACTCCATGGCTCAGTTAGTTCGGATAGAACAACCTCTCTCACACTAATGACATATCTTTGGCACAGAAATGGATATTTACCTGCTCCCTGGTCATTGCTGGGCCCAGTCACCACAGACCCAGAGCTCAGGATGAGAGTGCCTTCTTCTCTGGGTCCTTGTTCCACCATGGTTCTGCTTCTTGCAGGAACCCCATCCCAACATCTAGCCTGGCCCCTCCAGGTGAACCCCAGTGCTTGTCCAGAGCACCAGGGGACACTGGGGAGTGGCATCCTTCCAAGACACTCACATTCTGGTGGTTCCTCATGGGGTGAAGAAACATTTTTGGGTCATCAGTGGCATTCTGGGACCTGTCATCAGTGTCCTCCTCCAAGAAATGTGTCAGCATGTTTTTCTCCCTGAAAGTTTCTTGCAAGGTCTTGATCTTCTTTAAGGGGATTCTTTCACCAAGCATTGGGAAAAGGAAACAAAGAAGGGGCAGCAATCAGCTGTCCATGTTATTGTATGAATGTCAGTCTTTGCACTGTAATGTATTTTCCCAGCATTTTTATGAGTGTCATGTTATTATCAGGCTGCCATGTAAAGAGCAGGGCAAAGACCTCGGTTTGAATACTGGTTCTGTTATGTAATCTTGGGTAAGACATATGACCATTTGGAGTCTCAGTTTCCCCATTGGTAAAAAGGTGGAATATAATAACTCCCAACTCCACATAGAATGTGGTGGGTATTAAGTGAGATGATGGATATCCTGGACCTGACATGTAGGAAGTCTCACCAATGACAGCCATTACCTTTGCCATTGCCATCCCACTGTATCTTTTTCAAAGAAGCTTTGGGAAAGAGGTAGAAGGGGGATCATTATATTCTTTTTACAGCAGAGGGATTTGAAATGCAAGAAGTTTGTGACTAGGCTGTGGTCACTCTCCTTGTTAGAGGTAAAACAGCCTAGAAGTAGCCTTCCTGATCTTTCTCCAGGGCACAAGCAGAAGAGAGGGGTGAGAGAGGAAGCCAGGAGATATGGTATAAATAAGGAACTGAAGAGGCTAGAGAAGCAAGGAAGAGTCAAAAGAGGAAGAGAAAACTCAGAGATTTCTGTATGCGCAGAGACAGCCAAAGAGATGGAGAGATAAAAGAGAGAGATACAGAGATGAAGACACAGACACATTCACACAGAAATGGAGAGAGAGCAAAGAGAAGACCTAGAAGCAAATACAGAAGTGCTCTTCCACTGGATCACATTTACAGTTGCAGGTGTTGTGCACTGAACAATTCGAAGGAGGGCCATTTTCTCATAGGTCATGATGTGACTGGCAACCCCAGAGTTGTGCAACTCTGCAGGCCCACCCCAAGACCCTTGGGTCCCTCGGTGCCCATGGCAAGGTACTCAGAAGTCAGTGTGGGTTGCTCTTTCAGACTGTCAGGGAATGAGTATACTTCCTTGTAACTCTGATAGGTAAAAGAATAAGAGGACAAGGAAAACACAGATAGAGAGGTGATGACACTTTCAATCACTGTACTTACATGACTAGGCACTCTGAGAGGGCCAGCAGCCCTAGGATCCCAAGCCACTTCATGTTTCTTTCCGGGCTGTGATTACTCAGGAAAGAGTATGCAGTGGAGGCCAAGAGCTCTTAGTTATATATGCTCTGAGCTGCCCTAATTGCCCCCTTTTGGCCACCAATGGATCTGAAAAGAAATATGAACCTGTCGATAAAATCTTTACCTCCATTGGTGTCCTAGGGGTGTGCACGTAGAAAATTCTCAGAATACAGAGGTTTCTACTGTAATCTCTTCCTTGGGGCTTTGCTGCAAAAGCAAACTCAGCTGCACTGGACTAACTAAGAATGGGGAGACTTGCCAACTTGAAGATAAGACGCTGGTAGTAATGTGATAAAAGTAAATGCTAGGGGCCATGCTTGACATTTGTGATCTCGTGTGGTCTTCCTAGCAAGTTCATGAGATGCGCATTGCTGTTCTCAGTCAGAGAGGAGATTGCTAGGAGGAAAAGAGTTCAAATGGCAATGTGAAGACTTGAGGAGAAGCCCAGTGACCTATGAGTGAGTGGCTTTAGTTAGTGGGACAGATGGCACAGATTGGGGGCACTTATGATGCCAATCTGCATAAAAAATCTAGGCTAGAGTAGTATTACACTTGCAGAATTTCACTATTGGAAGAAATGTGGTGCATGCATCCACAAGGTGCTTCTTATCATCCAGCAAACATATATGGAGCACCCGGTGTGCTGGGGTCTGTGTTAGATGCTGGAAAATCAAAGTTGACTAAGACGCAGGTGGTCCTTATCTTCAGGGAGATAACAGTCTAGGGCACTTCTCACAAACTCATGGCCCAGGAGGCAATCCCAATGAATGGAAGGGCTGGACAGGCATTGTGGATATGGGGCAGGCAGTGTATGCCCTACCCGTGGGGGCAGCCTCTGCTTAGCTCCAACCGGTGACTACCATGCTGGAAAACAGCCTGGTTGACCAAGTTTTCAAGAGAAGGCAGAAGTCTGGCTATTTATGTAAAGTATCCTAATTTAACTATTAGCAAGTATTTTTTTCTTCTTCACAAAATGTAATATGAACCAAACCTGAAACAGCTGTGTACTAGATTCAGCCTGCAGGTTGTGCAGGTCTTTTTTTCTGCCCTAGAAGTTGGAGTAGAGAGGGACAAAGAGGGTTCAATTCATGTCCATTGAGTGAGTAAGAGACTGAATGCAACTTAAGCATGTTAGTTTGCCTTCCATTTGTAAAGAAAAATCACCAGGATTATTAAACCACTGAATTGAATAATGTTCACTTGCTGACATCTGATATAATACCTCCATAGGATCCATGCCTTGAAATATTTTGTCTACCCAATCAAACATGGAAAGAAATAACTTTTCAGTGTCTTAGCTCTCAAAAAAGACACAAAAGACCGCTCAGAGCACCTGCTCAGCCTGAGATGAATAAGCTACCTGTTAAAGTGTTATTTGAGCCAAAGTAAACACAATGGAGATTTTTAGCTCCTTTCAGGATTCCCAGGGCCTGGGTGTTCCTGTGTGTGATCTATCCAGGCCTGTTCCTTGGGTAGAGCAATGGGAACCTTGACTGGTCACCAGGTAGGTGTTAAATGGGGTGCTGTGTCTTCCTACTCATTTTTGCACATTGTTAAAGTTCAGATCTTGTGGTTCAATCCCTATGGAGGGGATTTGACAGCACCTTGCAAATGACACACAGAAAAACCGTTTAGCTCAGCCATTCAACTTCTAGGGATTTTCCCAAAGATACACTGGCAAAAATACAAAAAGACATACGCACAAGGTGTTCACTGCAGCATTGTTTGTAAAAGCCAGTGATTAGAAACATACCTGAAGTGCCCATCCACTGGGTAGCTTTGAATAAAGCATAGGGCAACTGAACAATTGGGTATAATGGGGATGGAGGGAGGCATGGAATGGCTGATATCTTCAGGGTAGACTGTTTAGTTTGGAAAAAAGGACCAGAAATGTGCTTACAGTTTGTTGCTTTTCCATATACATATATGTCTCTTTTCAATAAGAAAGATGGGAAGAATAAACCAAAAGCTAATAAAAATTGTGAATTATGGGGGAGGGACAGGGACGGAAGTGAGATTTGTCTCGTTTTATAGTTTGACTTTGCAACCATGTAAATGTGTTACAGAATCAAAAAATTAATAAAGTACATCAAAATTGTGAGCTATGAGAAATGAACTTCATTCTGTCAAGTTGGTGATATAGCCGCACAGAACAAAACATTCCTTAAGTGGCATTAAAATGCAGAATTTTGCCTCTATATTCAGAGTGGGATATCTTCTAAGCACAAAGACAAACAGTCAAAAATACCCTCTCTCAAAAACAAAATCAAGACAAAAAGCAAAGAAATCTGAAACTATGTCCAACACCTTATTGTTGCCGATATTGCAGCAGTTGTTTTGAAACTATGGTAAGTGTGTGCATACAAGTAAAAGAAAGGAAGTAATTAACCCTCATGTTGTTATGAAGCAAAACTTGCAGTGGAAGAGACAAAGGAGATTTAAGTGTACAACCAAAAAGCTTAGGTAAATCCCCGTGGTCTTAAACTTCAATTGGATATATACATTGTATCAATGAATTTTTTTCCTTTTTTTTCTTAAAAGATAATGTGTACTTCTTGGCTCTGACCACTGAAAAGCCTAGAAGGAATGGCAACTTGATAACAGTGAATATCCTGAGGCCTAGCTTGTGGCCTCTAAGTTCTGCTTCCCATGAGAAGATCCAGAGATTCTTGAAGAGATGGCTGATTTCAGGGCTGGGCCAAGAAATGCACAAGATAAGCCTGGGAATCTTGAAGGACCAGAAAGTCAAGGGCCTTCAAAGACCACCTGGGGGTGGACACAAAGTTTAGGAATCCATATGAAGAGGCCAAAAGTGGGACAGTTTTGAAACAGAAGGGAAGGGGGCAGGGCACAACCTTTGAAAGGATGACATAGCCTGAGGACATGACATAAACTGAAGAGAACCAACGGGTCCAAGATGGCCCACAGGGTGACTTCCACTAGAACACAGACATAAGGTTCAAAAAGTGGGCTGTGACCCAACTGCTGGAAATCCCTGACCCTTCCTGAAATAGCCGGAATACTCTTCTCACTCCTTAGCCTATGAACGTACCCACACCTGTAAAAACTGACAACCCTGGATACCCTGGTGCCTTTCTCACCTTCTGCAATGGATCACAGCCCGTCTGTGGAGTGTGTTTTTGTCTAAATAAACCGACCTTTTACCTATCACTGTGTCTCTCCCTGAATTCTTTCTGAGATGAGATATCAATAACCTGAGCTTCCTGGAGTTTTGAAACCAGGCATGTGATCTCAGTTGGACAACTTTGGGTTTTGGCTGGGTTCGATTCCTGGCTGTACCTGTTCAAGTCCCAATCAGGGTTTTGCCTGGGCTTGTGTCCTGGCATGTGGGTTCAAGTTCCAACCTGACATGTACAGTTTTAGCTGGCAACCACAAATGACAGTGATAAGGTAAGAGAATGTTGAGAATTAGGTCTTGGTGCTAAAGAGGCCTGTGGTACTGATCTCAGAGAGGCAGCAGTGAGCAGTGGTGTGAAGTGAGATTTTAATTCCCTGCCAGGATTTGAACCTGGGTAGCCTGGGTGAAAACCCAAATTCCTAGCAACCAGACCAGCAAGGCTAGAGGCTAGAAGATATGTTTCTCTGGCTCTTGCCTGCAGTGAAAAATGCATTTCTCATGGAGGCTAAAATTGTAAACCCAGGTAGAAAGTTTACTATTAGAGGTATAGCATCCGAACAGGTGGGAGAGCACACAGAGAAACAACTGGTTAAGAAAGAAGCAAGGCAGAGATGCACAACTGGCGAGAAAGGGTGTGGGTGTCATTCCTAATGAGGAGGAGCCCAGTAAAGAGGTGGTTAAGTCATTTACATAGGGCAGTTCTTCTGGGTCTTTGTTTCCTTTTTGCCAATTATCTTTTTTAAAAAAAAATTTATTTATTGGCTGTTTTGGGTCTTCATTGCTGCATACAGTTTTCCTCTAGTTGTGGTGCAGGGGCTACTCTTCATTGTGGTATGAGGGTTCCTCATTGTGGTGGCTTCTCTTGTTGCTGAGCATGGGCTCTATGCCTTTGGGCTTCAGTAGCTGTGGCACACTGGCTCAATAGTTTTAGCTCACAGGCTGTAGAGTGCAGACCCAATAGTTGTGGTACACTGGCTAAGTTGGTCCATGGTTGTGGTATCTTCCTGGAGCAGGAATGGAACCTGTTTCCCCTGCAGTGGCAGGTGAATTCTTAACCACTACACCACCAGGGAAGTCCCCAATTACCTGGTTTCTTTCTTCACACCTCATCTGTCCCAGGACCCTCCCATCCTGCGTACACAACTATTTTCCGGATGGATTTCAGCCCAGAGGCCTAGCAGAAAGCCTTAGCGTGACATAATATGGGGTGATGGCCCCTCCTTTTTCACCTTCAAGGAGCCTGTCTGTGCATGTGTAATGTCTCCCTTGTCCCAAGGATGGGGAGTGTATGACCTCTTGATCTCTTAACAGGGTTTAACCCCTCCCTGTCTCTGCCATAAAAGCATCAAATATTCAGTTATTTACCCTATTCCTGTTGTTGTTTCTTATATTGAAGTGCAGATATCGAAATATTGACAGGAGTCCAGTCATCAATATGTAGTCCTGGAGCCCGTTTGTCTCTTGCCTCCATAAATGTAATGTAGGGACTGGTAATCAATGTCCAGCCTGGAGCTCATCTTCTTCTCTGCCTCATGAGATGTACATAGGCAGCCAGCTGTAAATGCCTAGCCTGGAGCACATCTATCTCCTATCTCAAATCCCCCCTAAGAAACGAGAACCCCAATTAATCTTTATTGGAACTATGTAGGGCAAAGTTCTGTCTTCTGCAGCTTCTTCATGCTGGCATGCAGCTTGTAGACCCTACTTAGTTGCTGTTACAGAGCTCTCATCCTGTCTCATTAAGGGGTCCAGGGTGACTTCTGTTGTTTTTTCAGCAGGATCTGTTATGAGAAATGGCTGGAATCTCTGCATCACCATCACCTTGTCTGGGAAACCATTGTGTCCTTAGAAAGAACAAACTAGACAAGTAGATTAAGAAGGCAAGGGCCAAAGATCAGTAAAATTTATTGTAACCAGGGTTCCAAGCAGAAGTAGTAAAGGTTAGGTTACCCCATCCAAAGGAATGGAGCCATTTGGTATGGTCATATTTATTTTTGATGTCCTATTCTATTAGCCCAGTATAATTGATGTAGGTATAACAGACCCAGTTTGAAGTTGTTGGAGGAGTGACAACCTGAACAGTAATAGGAAAAGAGATCAATTTTTTTAAGGAGAATAAGCCTGAAAATTAGTCTGGATCTGGCGCTTTGGGGAAACATGTAGCCACGTAGCCAGTTGTCTAGTTTCATCTAAGTAGGTTTTAACCTTTGGTGTGGTATAAACACATAGATAACAGGTGCTATCTGTCTGAAAATTTTCTCATTAATAGGCAAAGCAGTTGTTACTGTTAATGATCTTAGTGTTTTTGTATATATGAGAAAATGCAAAAATTTGAGCTCATAAAATCTTTTTCTGAACCTATCTAATTATCCAGAGACCTGTTCTGCCAGTTTTCTTGCAGAGCACAGAGTGCTCCCTTTTGATTTCTTCACTGAGCTCCTATCAGGGGGTGTAAAGGTCAGCAGCAGCAGTGGCCATGGTTTAGTCCTTATAGAGGTGGATGGCAAGCGTCAGTTTCCAGTTGGCATTTGTGGTCATGAGTTTACCCATGGTTTGGGAGGCATTGCATGACCATTTCATCCACGATGCTGGGAAGGCTCATTCCTATGTCTGGTAAAGTTTTTGCTGACAGGCCACTGAATGTGCTGTTCTTTGACTTTGCCCTGCTAACAGTAGCCAAAAACCTCTAGATCACCTGTCTAGTCTTTTATGATGCAGGAGAATATTCCCTCTTGATGCATCTTTCCATATCTAGAGTTATACTCTTACCATCACTGATCTTACATGGAACTGTATATCATCATATTATTAGATGCTCAATCACATATTTGGTAATGCAAGAAACAACAATTTCTTGAAATAGGTGATACAGAAAATAACACAGCTAGCAGTGTTATTGAGATCATAAATAAGAATTAAATCAAGAACTTCCATTAAGTGCAGCCTATTATATACTGAGGTTATCTGACTTAGTCTGTTCTGTAGTAATCCTTATTTTTCAGGGAAATTGTTTATTGGTATTGTTCATAAGGCATTAAGACCAATTTTCTAGTGTAACTAGACTGTTTATCCCTATTATGATTTAATTGTTCCCAGCACAGAAGAGGTAATAATGCTGCTGAGAATCTAAGAGTTTTTAATCTCAGGAGTGAGCAGGTAGAGAGAATAATAAATGTTTTAATTTTATCTACAGGTGTAAATTACAAAATTGTTGTAAACTGTAAGTAGCTTGAGGAGAAGAGCTTCTTTATATCTGAAAAAAACAAAGATGAAAAGCCATCAATATGTCAGACAAAATTCAGAAAAAATTATCTCATATTTAGCAGTTCATTTAATCCCATGTAATTAACTTTTGTTCTGTTTGAGTGAGGTGAAATGGGTTCCTTGATCACGGGAGATTGTAAAAGGCATGCCCCAAGTGGAAAACACAATTTTAACCATTTTCTTTTATTGTCAGGGCATCAGCTCTGCAACCAGAAAAGGGTGTAACCCACAAAAATTTTAGAAAATGAGATGTGTCAGGGAGCCAGGAAAAGCTAAACAGCTGTGTTGGATTTCCCATAACCCTGACTGTTTATTTTACAGCCCTTGCTGACCCATTTTCAATTCCCTGATTTAGGAGTAGACACTTGTCATACTTTAAGGACCTCAGGATGGCAAAACTCTGAAAATGAGGGGTTCATTTTTGTAGAAGAAGAATGAACTTTATGTACTTGTGCCATAGTCTTCATAGGTCATTGTGAAATACTCCTTATTCACTCAACCCAAGTAACAAAAGATTTTAAAAGCAAATGTAAATCACTTAAAGGCAAGGTGATTCACACAGCCTGTTATCAAGAGAGCATTCTAAGAAAACTTTGTTTTCTTAACAGAGAGAGAAAACCAAATTCCATCTGATACCAGCTTACAGTTTCAAACATATTTATTTACCTAACTAATTTTAATTTAATCTTAGAAAGTCCTCTTTATAAGTCTTGAAGAGGCAGTATCATTGCAAAGGCATCAGTGTGAATCCATGGCTGTCTATAATGACAAAAGCCTTAAGAAGACATGTTAGAAATCTGATGACAATGCAATTGATAAGGTAACTTGGTTATTGTTGTGACATGCAACATGGTTAGGTAATAACTAGAACTGTGACTGATAATGTTTTACCAGGACCTTTCAGAATTTTAGCAACTCCATATAATTTCTAGAATATCCATGTTAGCAAAGGATTACCACAGAATATCAAAAGGGTTTAGAACACTCAGTCAGATAGGATAAAACATCTCAGTGTGGCAACAAACACATTTATTAATGGTTTTGAAGCTTTTGTTTATCTGTAAAAGGAAGCCAATGTTCAGTAATTATTATTTTAGTATCTTGTTTTATTCCTAAAAAGTTCACCCAAATTCTTTTCTCATTTGCATATTTTTCCCTAAAAGTTTATTTGCATTGAATTATTTTCATTGCTGACAAATTTGCAACAGATAGCTTATATTAAACCTAGGCACAATAAAAGTGTTATTCTTAATGCTGATGACTTTAAAGACATGTCTATATTAATTAGATCAACAAACATTAATACCAGGTATTAATTTAATATTAAATATTTTCTAGTTCATGTGAACCTGAAATTTATTCAGCTTAATTTCTCTTATTGTTAGAATTGTTTGATTTGTAAGCACTTGCTTTCTTTAAGCCAATTAAATAGAGCTCATTTACAAATTAACCTCAGCAATAGTATCCAAAGACAAAGACTCATACTGAGACATACGCATATATCGAGACATGTGGAGATCTCATAGTTTCTGCTAGAGATTCAAAATGTCTCTTGGCCCCCTCCCCTTCCCCCCTTTTCTTTCCCTTGGCTTGAAGTTGTATTAATTAACCCAAGGCTGAAGTCTCAGGCAAAGTGGGCTGTGAATGTATCTCAAGCTCCTGATAAGAGTTAACTTCAAGCTTTCTCCTAGGCATATTTTTGTTCTCTCAGGGTCAGCATTGTGAAAAAGATATTTTAACATGCTAGCTGGTTTTTTTTTTATTACATATGCAAAAAGAACCAGTTTTGTCATTGAAAAAAATTTTATCTTAACCAATCTTCTCTGGAATCTAAAGAATACTGTGGCCACACTTTTCAAAGTTATCCTTCTCTTTCTGTAGTCATGGTTTCACAGCTACAATATAAGCAAGATAGTATTAAAGTTGGCTGTGATAACAGGGGCAGACTGACTGATAAAATGTTGTCCCAGCAGGGATTGTCCCTCTGGGAAGGTGGGGTCTTTGATCAGAAGAATTTGAAGGAATAAGGGAAATTTCAGGAGTGGGTGAGGCTTGGTTCTCTACCACTGAGAGTTGGGAGAAGTTAGAAGGGGATTCTTTAGAATGTTAGGAGAGTTTTTCTGATTCCTCAGGCTTTTGATTATAGGAGAAAGTCCTGCACAAAAGAGAACCTCAGTTCATTTTCCCATCCTGTGGCAATAAGTGTCTAATTGTAAGAGACCCATTTTCAGGCCATTTTTCCATCCCCAACTTAAATAAAGGCCAGGCACTGCTACAGTGGAATCTAAGATTTTCCTTTTTCTCAGCCCTTTTGGCTTAGAAAAGGGAACCTCCCATGTCAAGTAACCTGCAACCCAGAACAAGACAGTGCTCCTAGAATGAAATCCAGAGTGCTAGAATCACTTACTAGGAGGCTCACGCATGAAGGGGTTTGGGGCGGCCCCTAATTCCCTTCAAACCTGGTGGGGTTTTAAGTGTATTTGCCCACCAAATCCTGAGCAGACATCTCTGGCCCCAGTTGAAGCCTCATGCAAGGCACCCAACCCAGCAGGGACAGAGGAGGGCTTTTGAACCAGTGCAGACTGGTTGCCAGGACTTTTCTTAGGAGGGATCCCTTGTCTATAGGGCTTACTCTGCTGGAGTGTGTTCCTGGAGACTGAACATCTATAAAGCCTAGGATGTAGGCTGTATGGAAGTGGCCAGCCCAATAGATAGTCTGTTACAGATTATGGGCTGTTAAGGCCTGGAGTGAAGGGGGAACTCCTGGAGAAGCTGGAGTTGGCCACAATGGAAAGTGCCACAGGGGTCAGGATTTGAGGGCTGAGAGATGAGAGTATTCCCGTAGAGGATCTTTGGACACAGAGTAAGGTGGGAAGATAATCAGCAGAGGAACCCCAACTCTTTTGCCCTGTTTGTTTGGTGTCTAAGGTACAATTGAAGGAGACATAAGGCTTAGGTGAAAAAGTGACCTTGTTTTCTGAGTGGATTTGGTTAGAAAATCACAGGAAAAAAAAAGTGAAGGGCAGGGTGCATGCCTGGCAGGCTGCTTGGGGAGAAAGGCAGTGGAATGCAGTGGGCTCTGTGGGAGGAAATTCTTCTTCCCAGAGAAATAAAGGCTGGCATGTAGCAGGGTGCAATTTGTAGGTGAGAGCGGCAGGCACTGATCCTTGGCTCCCTGCCCATTGCTTGCAGGTTTGATGAGGATGAACTGCTTGGGCACAGGGCATGGTGGGAGTTGCAGTTCAGGCAGAGAAAGAGAGAAAGACAGAGAGAGAGAGAGAGAGACAGAGAGGCAGAGAGAGACAGAGAGACAGAGACAGAGAGAGAGAGATTCTCACTCACACACACACACACAGAAAAGGAGACAGGAGAGTTTGATCCAAAGAATGAGGGAGTGAGTGCAAGTGAGAGTGAGAGAGACCCCTTGGGCTCCTGAACTGAGAGAGCCAAGATGAAGCCCTGTGGGGCTTGGAAAGAGAACAAAGCAGAGACCTGAGAGCTAGCAAGTTCTCATGGGAGAGAGAGTGAAAGTCAGAAGTCTCCAGCCAGCAGTTTGTGCAAGACCTACCCTTTACCTTGAATTCCTAGATTTCAGCACCACCTGATCCCAGAAAGGCAGCAGTAGGCAGTGGGGTGAAGTGAGGTCTTAATTCCCTGCCAAGGAAGTGAACCCGGGTAGCCTGCATAAAAGCTAGGCCTCCTAGGAACCAGACCAGCAAGGACTACAGGCTAGAAGGTAGTTTTCCCTGGCTCTTGCCCCCAGTGAAAAATGCATTTCTCATGAAGGCTGAAACTGTAAAAGAAGGTACAAAGTTTATTATTAGAGACATAACAACAAGTGGGAGAGCATACAGAGAAACAATTTGTTTAGTTAAGACAGAAGCAAGGCAGAGATGCACACCCGGAGAGAAAGGTTGTAGGCGTCCTCCTTAATGAGAAAGAGTACAGTAAAGAGGCAGTTAAGTCATTTATATAGGGCAGTTCTTCCTGGTCTTTGTTTACCTTTGGCCAATTATCTGTTTTTTCTTCTTCACACCTGATCTGTCCCAGGACCCTCCCCATCATGCATGCGCAACTTTTTTCTAAGATGAATTTCATCCCAGAGGCCTATGGGAAACCTTAGCATGACATTGTGGGGTGGCTCCTTTTGACCTCCAAGGAGCCTTTCTGTGCATGTGTACTGTCTCTCTTGTCTCAAGGATGGGGAATGTATGAGCACTTGATATTTTAACAGGGTTTAGCTCCTCTCTGCCCCTGCCAGAAAAGTGTCCAGTATTCAGTTATTTACCCTATTCTTGTTACTGTTGTATATATCGAAGTGCAGATATCAAAATATAGGCAGGAATCCAGTTGTAATTATGTAGTCTGGGAGCCGGTGTGTCTCTTGCCTCAGGATAGGTGAAGAGGGGACTGGTAATGAATGTCTGGTCTGGAGCTCATGATCTTCTCTGCCCCCTGAGATGTAAACGGGAGGCCAGTTGTAAATGCCTAGCCTGGAGCCCATCTATCTCCTACATCAGTAAGTCACCGGCCAGCTATGTTGGAGAGAACGCTCTGCCGATGTCTGCTCATTTCTGATTGACGTGTCAACTGTGTATGCTTATACACAGTCAACAGCAGGTCCAGGACAACATTGTTAATCTCTATACTCTTCTCCTTGACCCTAAAGTTTGTCTCCTACATTCTCATTCATTCCTGCTCCCTCCATCCCTCCCTCCCTTCCTTCCTTCCTTTCTTTTTCTTTTTCTTTCTTTTTTTCTTTCTTTCTTTCTTTCTTTCTTTCTTTCTTTCTTTCTTTCTTTCTTTCTTTCTTTCTTTCTTTCTTTCTCTCTCTCTCTCTCTCTCTTTCTTTCCTTCCTTCCTTCCTTCCTTCCTTCCTTCTTTCTCTTTCTTTCTTTCCCTTCCTTCCTTCCTTCCTTCTTTCCTTCCTCCCTCCCTCCCTCCCTCCCTTCCTTCCTTCCTTCCTTCCTTCCTTCCTTCCTTCCTTCCTTCCTTCCTTCCTTCCTTTCTTTCTTTCTTTCTTTCTTTCTTTCTTTCTTTCTTTCTTTCTTTCTTTCTTTCTTTCTTTCTTTCTTTCTTTCTTTCTTTCTTTCTTTCTTTCTTTCTTTCTTTCTTTCTTTCTTTCTTTCTTTCTTTCTTTCTTTCTTTCTTCCTTTCTTCCCTCTGTTAACCTCAGAAGACCTCTGTGACCACCAAGGTTTACTTTTTATTGTTTTTACTCCCCTCCTTCTGACCCTCACAAGTGCTGATCGTTTATTCGCAACTTGTAGCTAGACTGACTCCTGGTCATCGTCAACACCATTTGGGATGTCTTCTGTGCCATTTCCTTGTTACAACTTTTTGAGTACTAACAGCTGGTTGGGAGACTACCTTGGAAGGGGTAGCATCTAATATCATAAGTGCCCAACTTTACCATATTGAGTGGTTAATTGTGACTTAAGAGGGGAATTTTGCATAGCTTGGGAGTTAGAGATGTCACTTCAGGCTTGTCTGAAGTGGGTCAGGCTACATCAATCCTAACCAAAACCCCTATGGGCCATATACTCCAAGATTGGGAAAGATTTGGACCACAGGAATTAAAAGGGAAAAAACAAGGTAGGTTATGTCATCAGGTTTGTCCACAATATGAGTTGAGAAATTTAAAATGATATAACATAACCTATATTCAATTTTTCATGGCACTGTACCCAGGCAATGGATCCCCAAAGGAATTTAAGGCATGTATAGCTCAGAGGAATAACTCCAGGAAGGAGACAGAGGAGTGTTTAACTGACACACCCTACATGGCTATGGATCCTGAGTGATAGTGGATCCCTCCTCCCCTGAGGTTCAGGCCCTTTTAGCTATGCATTTCCTAGCCCAGTGTGGCCCACACCTCAGATGCAAATTTCAGGAAAAAATGGCTGGTGCTCAGACTCTGATGAATGACTTGTTCCAATTGGCTTACTTGGTTTTCAGTAATAGGGATATGGTGGAAAAGGCTGAATACATCCAGGGAAACATGCAAAAGGCCCAAATGATGGCCGTGGCTTTGTCTGCTCAGAGACCAGCAAAGGGGAAGCTGGCTTTTCAGGGCCAATGTGGCCCTGGCAGACCACAAAGCCTACAGGTACCCATACAAGGCCAGTGAACACTGTGTGGACAAAAGGGGCACTGAGGGAGGATTGTATTGATGTGCCCCAGGCAAACATCCAGGGCTTGGAAGAGGGAATGCCCCAGACACCAGAGAGCAATGGAGGCCACTTCGCCTTTGATTGTTTTGCAATCAGAAGACTTTGGGTGCCCAAGGCCTAAAGTGGCTCTCCCTAGAGCTACCATGTGTATAACGAATGTCGAGCCTCCAGTGGTCATTGATGTGGTGGGTCAGTTGATACAATTTCTCACAGACACTGGTGCAACCTTCTCAGTCTTAACCCAAAGGATTGGAAACCTTAGCAGTCATAAGTAAAACATAATGGGGTTGTCAGGGAAGAGAAAGAGGCACACTTTCCTGGAACCCCTTTTGTGCAAGATCAATGGCCAGCTGTTTGTACATTCCTTTCTGTTTGTACCTGAGGGTTCCATCCCTTTAATGGGAAGAGATTTATTAACTAAGTTAGGGGTCACTCTGTTTCTTGAGGGGATAGGGAACCACCCTCATCACCCAATGGTTCTGACAAATAGCAAAAAGGAATGGATAAACTTTGAAGCTAAATAGAAATATTAGTAATGACCCTGGAATGTGGAATATCAAGGTTCTGGGCTTGGCCAAAGATATCCAGACCGTGATTATTAAGTTAAAATGCTTATATAGTGTCTAAACATGAGGTACAGATTTCTTTTCTTTTAATCCCAACCCATTTATTTTATTTTATTTTTTGTAAGCTGTTTATTGGAATATAATTGCTTTACACTGTTGTGCCAGTATTTGCTATACAACAAAGTGAATCAGCTGTGTTTATACACATATCTCCATATCCCCCACCGTGACTCTTTCCCACCTTTCTTATCCCAGCTCTCTACGTCATCATCCATTTTTGAGTTGATCTCCCTGTGTTATGCAGCAGCTTTCCACTAGGTATCTATTTTATATTTGGCAGTGTATATTTGTCAATTCTACTCTCTCACTTCATCCCGGCTTCCACCACCCCCGCCCTTGCCCCGTGTCCTCAAGACCATTCTCTACATCTGCACCTTTATTCTTGCCCTGTGACTGGGTTCATTTGTACCATTTTTTTCAGATTCCATCTGTATGAGTTAGTGTACATTATTTGTTTTTCTCTTTCTGGCTTGCTTTGCTCTGTATGACAGACTCTTGGTCCATTCAGCCCACTACAAATAACTCAATTTCATGCCTTCTTATAGCTGAGTAATATTCAGTTTCATATATGTGCCACATCTTCTTTACCCATTCATCTGTTGGTCAGCATTTAGGTTGCTTCCATGTCCTGGCTGTTGTAAATAGTGCTGCAATGAACATTGTGGTACATGTTTCTTTTTGGATTATGGTTTTCTCAGGGTATATGGCCAGAAGTGGGATTGCTGGGTCATATGGTAGTTTTATTTTTAGTGTTTTAAGGAACCTCCATAGTGTTTTCTATAGTGGCTGCACCAACAGTACAGGAGGCTTCCCTTTTCTCTGCACCTTCTCTAGCATTCAAAGTTTCTAGATTTTTTGATGATGGCCATTCTGACTGGTGTGAGGTGATAACTCTTTGTGGCTTTGACACTCATTTCTCTAATAAGTAGTGATGTTGAGCATCTTTTCATGTGTTTGTTATCCATCTGCATGTCTTCTTTGGAGAAATGTCTATTTAGGTCTTCCGCCCATTTGTAGATTGGGTTATTTGTTTTTTGGTGTTAAGTTGCATGACCTGCTTGTATATTTTGGAGATTAATCCTTTGTCCATTGCTTTGTTAGCAAATAATTTCTCCCATTCTGAGGGTTGTCTTCTTGTCTTGTTTATGGTTTCTTTTGCTGTGCAAAAGCTTTTAAGTTTCATTAGGTTCCGTTTGTTTATTTTTGATTCTATTTCCATGATTCTAGGAAGTGGGTGAAAAAGGATCTTGCTTTGGTTTATGTCATAGAGTGTTCTGCCTATGTTTTCCTCTAAGAGTTTTATACTGCCTGGCCTTAGATTTAGGTTTATAATCCATTTTGAGTTTTTTTTGTGTGTGTGTATGATGTTAAGAAGTGTTCTAATTTCATCCTTTTACATGTAGCTGTCCAATTTTCCCAGTACCACTTATTGAAGAGGCTGTCTTTTTTCCATTGTATTTCTGCCTCCTTTGTCAAAGATAAGGTGCCCGTATGTGCTTGGGTTTATCCCTGGGGTCTCTATTCTTTGCATTGATTTATATATCTGTTTTTGTCCCAATACCATATTGACTTGATCACTGTAGCCATCTAGTATAGTTTGAATTCAAGGAGCCTGATTCCACAAGCTCCATCTTTCTCTCTCAAGATTGCTTTGGCTATTTGGGGTCTTTTGTGTTTCCATACAAATTGTAACATTTTTTGCTCCTGTGAAAAATGCCATTGGTAATTTGATAGGGATTATGCTGAATCTGTAAATTTCTTTGGGTAGAATAGTCATTTTCACAATGTTGATTCTTCCAATCCAAGAACATGTTATGTCCTTCCATCTCTTTGTATCATCTTTGATTTCTTTTATCAGTGTCATAGTTTTCTGCATACAGGTCTTTTGCCTCTTTAGGCAGGTTTATTCCTAGGTATTTTATTGTTTGTGTTGCAATGGTAAATAGGAGTGTTTCCTTAATTTCTCTTTCTGATCTTTCATTGTTAGTATATAGGAATGCAAAGGATGTCTGTGCATTAGTTTTGTATCCTGCTACTTTAGTAATTTCATCAATTAGTGCTAGCAGTTTTCCGGTAGAGTCTTTCAGGTTTTCTATGTATAATATCATGTGATCTGCAAAGAGTGACAATTTTGCTTGTTTTTTTTCCAATTTGCATTCTTTCTATTTCATTTTCTCCTCTGATTGCTGTGGCTAAAACTTTCAGAAATATGTTGAATAATAGTGATGAGACTGGGCACCCTTGTCTTGTTCCTGTCCTTAGAGGGAATGCTTTTAGTTTTTCACCATTTAGAATGATGTTGGCTGTTGGTTTGTCATATATGGCTTTTATTATGTTGAGGTAGCTTCCTTCTATGACCAATTTCTGGAGAGTTTTTATCATAAATTGTTGTTGAATTTTGTGAAAAGCTTTTTCTGCCTATATTGAGACTATCATACGGTTTTTATCCTCAATTTGTTAATATGATGTATCACTCACTGATTTGCATATATTGAAGAATCTTTGCATTCCAGGGATAAACCTCTCTTGATTATGGTGTATGATCTTTTTAGTATGCTGTTGGATTTTGTTTGCTAGAATTTTATTGAGAATTTTTGCATCTATATTCATCATTGATATTGGCCTGTAATTTCATTTTTTTCTGACATCTTTGCCTGGTTTTGGTATCAGGGTGATGGTGGCCTCATAGAATGAATATGGGAGTGTTCCTCCTTCTGCTATATTTTTGAGGAATTTGAGAAGAATAGGTGATAGCTCTTCTCTAAATATTTGATAGAATTCACCTATGAAGCCATCAGGCTCTCGGCTTTTGTTTGTTCAGAGAGTTTTAATCAGAGTCTCCATTTCAGTACTTGTGATTGGTCTATTCATATTTTCCATTTCTTCCTGGTTCAGTGTTGGAGGACTGTACTTTTCTAAGAATTTATCCATTTCCTCCAGTTTATCCAATTTATTGGCATATAGTTACTTGTAGTAGTCTCTCATGATCTTTTGTATTTCTTCAGTGTCGGTTGTTATTTCTTCTTTTTCATTTCTATTTCTGTTGTTTTGCATCTTCTCCCTTTATTTCCTGATGAGTCTGGCTAATGGTTTATCACTTTTGTTTATCTTCTCAAAGGCCCAGCTTTTAGTTTTATTGATGTTTGGTATTGTTTCCTTCATTTCTTTTTGGTTTATTTCTGATCTGATCTTTATGATTTCTTTTCTTCTGCTCACTTTGGGGATTTTTTATTCTTTTTTCTCTAATTGTTTTATGTGTAAGATTAGGTGGTTTATTCAATATTTTTCTTGTTTCTTGAGGTAGGATTATATTGCTATGAACTTCGCTCTTAGAACAGTTTTTGCTGCATCCCATTGATTTTGGGTTGTTGTGTTTCCATTATCATTTTTTTCTAGGTATTTTTTGGTTTCCTCTTTGATTTCTTCAGTGATTTCTTGGTTGATTAATAATGTATTGTTTACCCTCTGTGTGTTTGTATTTCTTACAGTTTTTTTCCTGTATTTGATATCTAGTCTCATGACATTGTGTTCAGAGAAGGTGCTTGATACGATTTCAATTTTCTTGAATTTACCGAGGCTTGATTTGTGACCCAAGATGTGATCTATCCTGGAGAATGTTTCGTGTGCACTTGAGAAGAGAGTGTATTGTGTAGTTTTTATATGAAATGTCCTATAAATATCAATTAAGCTGAGATGTCCTAATGTGTCATTTAAAGCTTGTGTTTCCTTACTTGTTTTCTGTTTGGATGATCTATCCATTGGTGTAAGTTGGATGTTAAAATCTCCTACTATTATTGTGTTACTGTAGATTTCCCCTTTTATTGCTGTTAGCATTTGCCTTATGTATTGAGGTGCTCCTATGTTGGGGGCATAGTTATTTACAATTGTTCTATGTTCTTCTTGGATGGATCCCTTGATCATTGTGTAGTGTCTTCCTTGTCTCTTGTAATAGTCTTCTTTAAAGTCTAATTTGTCTGATATGAGTATCGCTACTCCAGCTTTCTTTCGGCTTCCTTTTGCATTGAATATCTCTTTCCATCCCCTTATTTTCAGTCTGTATGTGTCCCTAGGTCTGAAGTGGGTTTCTTGTAGGCAGCATATAGAAGGGTCTTGTTTTTGTATCCATTCAGCTAGTCTGTGTCTTTCGGTTGGAGCATTTAATCCATTTACATTTAAGGTAATTATTGACATGTGTGTTCCTATTACCATTTTCTTAATTGTATTGCATTTATTTTTGTAGGTCTTTTCCTTCTCTTGTGTTTCCTGCCTCGAGCAGGTCCTTTAGCAATTGTTGTAAGGCTGGTTTAGCGATGCTGAATTCTCTAAATTTTGGTTGTCTGTAAAGCTTTTGATTTCTCTGTCAAATCTGAATACGATTTTTGCTTGGTAGAGTATTCTTGGCTCTAGGTTTTTCTCTCTTTAGACTTTAAGTATATCCTGCCATTCCCTTCTGGCCTGCAGAGTTTCTGCAGAAAGCTCATCTGTTATCCCTATGGGTTTTCCCTTATATGTAGCTATTGCTTTTCTCTTGCTGCTTCTAATATTTCTTTTTTGTGTTTAATTTTCATTTGTTTGATTAAATATATGCCTTGGTGTGTTTCTCCTTGGGTTTATTCTGTATGGGACTCTCTGCATTTCTTGGACTTGATTAACTACTTCCTTTCTTATGTTGTGGACGTTTTCCACTATAACTTCTTCAAATACTTTCTCAGACCCTTTCTTTTTTTCTTCTTCTTCTGGGATGCCTATGATTTGAATATTGGTGCACTTAATGTTTTCACTGAGGTCTCTGAGACTGTCTTTCATTCTTTTTATTCTTTTTCCTTTTCCTGCTCTGTGGCAATTATTTCTATCATTGTATCTTCCAACTCACTCACTCCTTCTACCTCAGTTATTCTGCTGTTTATACCACCTACAGTGTTTTTCATTTCAGTAATTTTGTTGTTCATTACTGTTTCTTTGCTCTTTAGTTCTTCTATGTCCCTTATTAACTGTTTCTTGTTTTCTCTGTTTTGTTTTTGAGACTTTGAATCATCTTTACTATCATTGCTCTGAATTCTTTTTCAGGCAATTTTCCTATTTCCTCTTCATTTATTTGGTTTTGTTGATGTTTATCTTGATTCTTTGCCTGCAAGATATTTCTTTGTTTTCTCATTTTGTCTAATTTATAGTGTTTGCTCTCTCCTTTCCTTATGCTGCCTCATAGCAATTCCTTTTGTTTCTGCTCTCTGACCCTTGTGGTGGGGTTGGTCCATTGTCTTGAGTAGGCTTCCTGATGAGAGGGCTCGGTGCCCGTTTTCTGGTGTGTGGGTCTGAGTCTTTTCTCTCTGATGAGCAGGGCTGTGTCAGGTGGTATGTTTTAGGGTATCTGTGAGCTTAATATAGCTTTAGGTAGTCTGTGTACTGATGGGTGAGTTTGTGTTCCTATCCTGTTTGTGGTTTGGTGTGAGGTATCCAGCACTGGCAGTTGCTGGAAGTCAGGCAAAACCAGGTGTTAGTGTCTGATAGAAGCCTCTGTGAGAATTCTCTGCTGTTAATCTTCCCTGTGGCTGAGGACTCTCTAGTGGCTCAGCATTCTGGACTCAGTGCTCCTTCCCCAGAGTCTCTGAGTTGACTTCTGGTAGAGCGTTCCAGACTGCAGAGGTCACTTGTAACAGTTATGTCAGGATCTTTGCACTCCTTTCTGTTGTCCAAAGTCTTCTGCTAGTTTTCAGCCAGTTTTCTATGGGAATTATTTCATCTTTTGATGTATTCCTGATACATCTGTGGAGAGAGGTGCCCTCCACATCCTTTTACTTCACTGCCATCTTTTCTCCTTGAGACTTCTTTCTTAAGCTTAGATCTTTTGATGTCAAGTCTCTGTTTTCTGACTGCTTGACACCCAGGGAGGATAAATAAAGCAGGCTCTGAGTGCATCTGGTTTTATCTCACATTTGTTCTGTGATGGGATCCCTAATTTAAGAGTACAATCCAATTGAGAAGCTGTGCTTCATGGGTTTCCTTCTAAGGAAGCTTGTCCAGTTCTGAGAAGGGGCCAATCCTCACAGGAAGATCACAGCCACCAGCCATCTCTTAACAAAGAGAGAAAATGAGGGAGGCAGAGTCAAGTTGACCCAGGATATGGGCTGGGGATGTAGCCAGCTGTCACTTGGGGCCTCATTATCTGTCAGTGAAAGCCCTGGTGACATCTAAGATCCCTATCAACCTTGAAATACCCTCTGCTGCCTTCCAAGTTTGAGTTCTCTCAGTTTTGGTTTTATCCTTGCTTCTGTGTGTGGTGTAACTGCCAGAAAGTGATTCTGTGGCTGCCTTGGAGCTCTTTGGGTCTGCTTCAGTGAGGGTTTACTTTATTGTTCATCTGAAGATGCAGATGTGTGGGGAGAGGGAGGCTTTGATAGTGGCTCCTCTCCCTGTGTGTGACTCAACAGTAATGCCTTGCTTGGATCACAGGAGCCCCAGGGATGCTGCTGAATGCACAGGGATGCCAGTGGCTGCGGGTATACGAAATCTGGCCTTCGTGTGATTCTTTACTGGTGCCTGGTGCAAGACCCCTGATGGGCAGCCTTCGGGGGCTTTTTGTATTACTCTGCAACCAGCAGAGCTTCCTTTACTGTCCATCTGTAGGTGCTGGTGTGTGGGGAGAGAGAGGTTACCACAGTGGCTCCTTCCCCTGCCTGTGAGCCAGCAGTAGTGCCCTGCATGGGTCACAGGAGCCCTGGCAGCAGCAGTGGTGCCAATTGCATAGGGAAGTTGGTGGGCTCAGGTGTAATATGAATGTCTCCAGAAATAACCTTCTCTGCAACCTTCTTCTGGCTCTCGGCAGCAGGCACATGAGGCCAGCCCCACCAGGGTGCTATTTGTATCCCTTGTTGACTGCGACAGCCAGGTCCAAAGGGGGCCACCCTCTGTTTGTTGCAGGTGCCGAAAAAGAGGCTACAACAGTGGCTGCTCCCCCCCATGTGTGATTCAGCAGTAGCATGCCTCCACCATGGCCACCCCACTTTCTGCAGTGGGCATTCTCTGCTGTGGATTTCTTCCCTCCTGTCCCCTTAGTCTGTCTTGCCACAGGCATCAATGTTTCTCACCCTGAACAAGGTCTCCAATTCCCACATTCCAGCACCCAGACCCCCTGTACAGCTGTGAACCCATGTCTCAATCAGGACACGAAAAGCTATGGTACAGACCCTCTGCGTGTTTCTCACTCTTTCCTGTCTGCCACAGATAGGCCACTTCACCCTCTTTGAACAGTTGCAAATGCCTCCTTTCTGACCCAATCAAATTTCCCATTGGAGAGGGGGTTTCCCTATCAGATAAGGGGGGTTTCTCCGAATTCAGCAATCACACCTCCGTTTCAGCTCCCCTCACCCCAGAGCGTAAGACTTGTCCCTTTCCTTTCTTCTCCTCCTCTTTCTCCTTCCACCCCCCTTCTTTCCTACCCCATTATGTTGGGATCTTTGCAGTCCTTTCTGGTGTGCAAGTCCTCTTCTGTTTGTCTTCAGCCAGTTTTCTGTTGGAATTATTGCAGCTTTTGATGTATTCCTGATGCAGTAACATACCAGTTTGTCACACAGGGATATAACTCAGGAATAGCCAGTTGGGAGAGATGCATAAAAAAAAATGTGGGATGGGATATGAAGCTTCCATGCTCTTAGCAGGTGTACCACTGTCCCCACACTTCAAGGTACAGATTTCTTAAACCTAGGTAAGATCCTCAAATATGTTTGTAAATAGATTACCAAAATAAGAGGCCACTGGTCTGACTAAGCTGACCATATCTGATATTCAGGGCCTGATAGAAATTTTGGAAGAGGCCTTGTCCCTGAAACTAAATAAGGGAAAGTAAAACTTTCCAATATAGGTGAATGGGTGTGTCATGCTTTCAATATCATTGAGGTAACCACCCAAGTCTTTGAAAAAGAAAACAAAACTGTCCTTGTTTTGCAAATGTAGTCTTTACAGGACCAGATGTGTGTCTCCAAATGTAATCCAAAGCCCATCAATCTTTGACAACTCCCCAAACCTTCCATATTTATCTTAAAAGACTTGTAAGTAATTTTTCTTAAATAAATAAATTTATTTATCTCTTTATTGGCTACATTGGGTCTCTGTAGCTTTGCACGGGTTTTCTCTAGTTGTGGCAAGGGAGGCTACTCTTCACTGTAGTGCACAGGCTTCTCAGTGTGGTGGCTTCTCTTGTTGTGGAGCACGGGCTCTAGGCAGGTGGCCTTCAGTAGTTGTGGCATGTGGGCTCAGTAGCTGTGGGCTCACAGGCTGTAGAGCAAGGCTCAGTAGTTGTGGTGCATGGACTTTGTTGCTCCCCATCACGTAGGATCTTACCAGCCCAGGGTTCAAACCTGTGTCCCCTGCATTGGCAGGCAGATTCTTAACCAATGCACCACCAGGGAATTCAAGAGGCTTGTAAGTATTAAACAAAGCAGAAGCAAACTCAAACTAGGAGGAAGTGGCTTGTACCGTCGAGATGCAAATGTCCTATTAGGTCTTCTCAGAACCCTTATGTCTGTCATCTTTTTCAATGCAAATTTTAAAGAAGAGGGTAAAGGAATTTAGAACTTGACTTGTCAAGGATAAGTAGAAATGCTAGGTGTCTTTTCTGTAAACACCAGTGAAAAGGGTTTAGCCATCTAGATAGGTGACCTTGATTTGTTCCATCTGCCAGAAGCCCAATTTGAATCCAACTTCTTGTAACTGACAGGTTTTATGTTTTACCTGACTCAGGACTGAAATTTTGGATTGGGAAGTCTGAGGCCTCATTGTTTCTTTGTGTTTGTGTGTTGATATGTATCTATGTGTGTGTCATAGCTGTACGGTATTGCCAAAAATCAACTGGGAAACAGTTCTGTTTCATTGACATAAAGGAAATTCAGTGCTTACCTAAATACTCAGAAATAGAAAACAGTCTAGTCAGAATGTATTTTAGGTTCATGTCATCTGGAAAATATTTAGTACTAAAGCGATATCTGGTATCGAAGGTGGCTTAAACTTGTTGGTTTGATTAATATAGATGTGTCTTTAGAATCAACCATGTTAAGTATAATACTTTTGTTGTACCTAGCTTTACTAGAGGTCAAATAAACCATTTTTTGTTGTAAATTTGTGAACCAGAAAAGTAACTCTTTATGGCAAAAAACCAAAAAACCAAAAAAAGAAAACAAACTTTTAATGAAAATAAGATGTATGTGTTCAGTAAAAGAAGGTGTGAGGAATGAAGAAATAGTATTGAAAAGAGTTGTGTATGATCAGGAGTTTCTAAGACTGGAGTAAATTTAGTTTGGTAAATGGATTTTGTTCAAAGTGCATGGGCCAAGACAATTTGGTTTCTCCCTCAAAAGTTTTCTTGAAATGCAGCTGCTAATAACAGATAGCATGAGTGTCTATGCCTTCAAGTGATGTGTATTTGCTTTTGAGATCTTTTGTAACTTTGTTTACAGAAAAAGTATTGTCTCATGGTGACCCATGAACATATTTGACCAAGTGTTTTGAAATCTTTTGACAGACTTCCCAAATATCAAATTTTAAGTTCCTTTTGATTTCCAGCTAACTGTGGGGTGCTTCAGAGGGCCCCTGAGGCATCTTAAAGAGAAATATTTAACTAGGATTATTTGGTATGTTACTTGTAAGCATTCATAATTCTGGTTATTGTAAGCAAGTTTATTGATTATAGTGTAATGAGAAGTTTAACCATGCCTTTTAAATATTCTGTCATCTATAGATATTTCTGTACTCTGATGCTGGTAGAAAAAGTGCTTCTTTATTAAGGAGATTCATGAACAGGCTATGGAAGCAATTACAAAGTTCCACACCAACATGATGGCTAGGTGAGGATTCTAGAATATACTGACTTAAAACAAGGGGCTGTTCTGCCCTGGGGGCCCCTAGATCAGGCATCCAGAGATTTTTACTCCCTGATAGGCATGGTCGATGCCCCTACTCAGCATTGAAAGAGTTACAGTGAATGGGTCATTGCCCTTCTTCTTCCCATAAGTATATGGGATTAGGGACTTCCCTCGTGGCCCAGAAGTTAAGTCTGCCTGCCAATGCTGGGAAAGTGGCATTGATCCCTAGTCTGGGAAGATCCCACATGCTGTGGAGCAACAGAGGCCATGTGCCACAAGTACTGAGTCTGTGCTCTAGAACCCATGAGCCACAACTTCTAAGCTATTTGCTAAAACTACTGAAGCCCATGAGCCTAGAACCTGTGGTCTGCAACAATGGAAACCACTGCAATGAGAAGCCTGTGTAGCACAACAAAGTGTAGCTACCACTCCTGCAAATATAGAAAGTCTGCACACAGCAACAGACACCCAATGCAGCCAATAAATAAATAAATTAAAAAAAAAAAGGAATATGGGAGTAACATCTCTGAGAATGGAATGAAACAGGAGGGAAGGGGGCACGGCACAACCATTGAAAGAATGACATAGCCTGAGGACATGATGTAAACTGAGTAGAGCCAAATGGGTCCAAGTTGTTGCAAAAGTCAATTTCCTCTAGACCATAAGCCTCAGTCATACAATCATAAGGATCAAAAAGTGGGTGGTGGGGGGATTTACTCATGGCTCCTCATGATTGTGGGCCAGAGTTTCAATTCTATTCTGATCCAAAACCCATCTTTGCTGGAGAAATAACTGACAGTCTGTTCATTTTACCACAACAATAAATGGAGAAATTCAACCCCAGCAAACCCAAGTTACACAATCAAGGCCGGCCAATGCCAGAGATGAAGTCTTCCCTCACAAGAGAATGAAGTAGCAGAAAGAGCCAAGGAAATCTCTTCCTCACCGACTTATGGGATCTTAGTTCCCTGACCAGGGATGAACCTGGGCCCTTGGAAGTGAGAGCGTGAAGTCTTAACCAGTGAACCGCCAGGTAATTCCCATTAATTTCTAATTAGTATTTAAATCCACAGTGCCTGGGCAGTAAACTTTCGAGAAATGTAGAATTAAGTTTTATCCACGTTATACAGAGTTACCGCAAAGCAAGGATCAGACCTTAGACCTCTGTGCTCAGTCTTGAAGACAATGTATTCCAGTGTCTCTTATAAAAACATAATTTCATCCCCCACCCCACCCATTCTAATTTGCTCTCAAGGAGGTGTGTTTCCCAGGTGAGGAGATAGACGATAGTGTTCTCTACATATTGCTAGTTAGCTTAGTTACTTAGATTAGGATGCCAGTGATACCAAAGTCTGTGACTCCATCTCTTATATGGCATTTGATCTACGGGAGAAATTATAAAGCAGTAATTAAGGCTAAAGGCTTTGACCTTAGCGCTGCAGCTCTCTGTCCTTGGTGAGACCTTGGGGGTGTTGTTTAACCTCTCAGGGCCTCATCTAAGAAGTGGAAATACTCAGAATCCTTCATATATTTAAGGATAAAGTGAGATATTGCCCGGAAAGTGCTGAGATTCCTCAGCCTAGCACAGTCAAAAACTGTTGAAACTTTACTTTCTGTAGTGCGCCTTAAGCAAACCATAGCTTTGCTTACTTACTCCGCCTTCCAAGTACAAGATCACATGACAATACCGACACTTTGTTGCCCTAAAATGGTCCCTCATTCCCCGCTGCCACAAAGCACTACGACCCTTACGACAGTGTACGACGCCGAGCCTGACGGGCACGCGCCGCGCGGGTCAATTGCACGGCGTCTGACCGAGGACGCAGGCCGTGCTCGTGCATGTGCAGGGCAGGAAGACCTTGGCGAGGCGGCGGAGAAGCCAACCGCAGGAGGAACGGTTGGCGGAAAGGAAAGTCCAGCGGCAAGATGCAGAGCTGGAGTCGTGTGTACTGTTCCTTGGCCAAGAGAGGCCATTTCAATCGGATATCTCATGGTTTGTAAGGAGTTTCTGCAGTGCCACTGAGAACTTATGCAGATCAACCAATTGATGCTGATGTAACAGTGATAGGTTCTGGTCCCGGAGGATATGTTGCTGCTATTAAAGCTGCCCAGTTAGGCTTCAAGACAGTCTGCATTGAGAAAAATGAAACACTCCGTGGAACATGCTTGAATGTTGGTTGTATTCCTTCTAAGGCTTTATTGAATAACTCTCATTATTACCATTTGGCCCATGGAAAAGATTTTGTATCTAGGGGAATTGAAATGTCTGAAGTTCGCTTGAATTTAGAGAAGATGATGGAGCAGAAGAGTAATGCAGTAAAAGCTTTAACGGGGGGAATTGCCCATTTATTCAAACAGCATAAGGTTGTTCATGTAAATGGATATGGAAAGATAACTGGTAAAAATCAGGTCACCGCTACGAAAGCTGATGGCAGCACTCAAGTTATCAATACAAAGAACATTCTTATAGCCACAGGTTCAGAAGTCACTCCTTTTCCTGGAATTACGGTTGATGAAGATACAGTAGTGTCATCTACAGGTGCTTTGTCTTTAAAAAAAGTTCCAAAAAAGATGGTTGTCATTGGTGCAGGAGTAATAGGTGTAGAATTGGGCTCAGTTTGTCAAAGACTTGGTGCAATTGTGACAGCAGTTGAGTTTTTGGGTCATGTTGGTGGAATTGGAATTGATATGGAGGTATCTAAAAACTTTCAATGCATCCTTCAGAAACAAGGATTTAAATTTAAATTGAATACCAAAGTTACTGGTGCTACTAAGAAGTCAGATGGAAAAATTGATGTTTCTATTGAAGCTGCTGCTGGTGGTAAAGCTGAAGTTATCACTTGTGATGTACTCCTGGTTTGCATTGGCCGATGACCCTTTACTAAGAATTTAGGACTAGAAGAACTTGGAATTGAGCTGGATCCTAGAGGTAGAATTCCAGTGAATACCAGATTACAAACTAAAATTCCAAATATCTATGCAATTGGCAATGTGGTTGCCGGTCCAATGCTGGCTCACAAAGCAAAGGATGAAGGCATTATCTGTGTTGAAGGGATGGCTGGTGGCACTGTGCACATTGACTACAATTGTGTACCATCGGTGATTTCTACACATCTTGAAGTTGCTTGGGTTGGCAAATCAGAAGAGCAGTTGAAAGAAGAGGGTATTGAGTACAAAGTTGGGAAATTCCCATTTGCTGCTAACAGCAGAGCTAAGACTAATGCTGACACAGATGGCATGGTGAAGATACTTGGGCAGAAATCAACAGACAGTATTGGGAGCACATATTCTAGGACCAGGTGCTGGTGAAATGATAAATGAAGCTGCTCTTGCACTGGAATATGGAGCATCCTGTGAAGATATAGCTAGAGTCTGTCACACACACCCAACTTTATCAGAAGCTTTTAGAGAAGCAAACCTGGCTGCATCATTTGGCAAATTAATCAACTTTTAAATTAGAAGATTATATTTTTCTGAAATTTCCTGGGAGCTTTTATAGAGGTCATGTTTCTGAACAGGAAATGCTCACAGCTCCAAGAATTACTAGGACTGAATTATGAAACTTTTGGAAGGTATTTAATAGGTTCGGACAGAATGGAATAATCTCATATCTGTATTTTAAATAAATTTAATATTTTGTTTCACTGCATTAATACTGCAGAAAAAAACATAGTAGCATCCTGGAAAATTTTCTTCAACCTGTATTTTCATGCTGTTTACGAGAGGTTCAACCTCACTGAATTTATGTTAAGTAGCTTTTATCTCTGATACAGGATTTACTTACATGAATGGAGCTGGAGTATGGTATATGAACAGCTGTGTTTGAAGCAAGGTGATCAAGTTATTTTAAACTTGGTTTTCATGTTGGAAACAGTCTTTAGAATAAGTTAAACATACATAAACTGAGCTGATGTAAATAAAAAATGATGCTCTCTCAGTTATTTTAATCCCCAAGTCTTGTTAGAGGTAGAATTTGTGTTTAGATATTTAAGGTTCTGTTGAGGTCTACAGTCTGAAGTATAGTTATATAGCTAACCAAAGTAAGGCAGTATATATACAAAATTCAGATATTAAATAGAGAAGCAATGTATTACAGTTGGAAATGAAGATACAGAAATAAACATGTCTTAAGTATTCAAAAAAAAAAAAAAGTGGGTGGTGGCCCAATTCCTGGAAATTATTGCCCCTTCCAGAAATAGCTGGAATACTCCCCTCAATCATTAGTCTATGAAATTGCCCACCCCTATAAAAACTGACAACCCAATACCCTGGTGCCCTTCTCACCTTCTGAGGTGGCACATAGACTGTGGAGTGTGTTTCTGTGTAAATAAATCCACTTCTTATGCTCTTAGTTTGTCTCTCACTGAATTCTTTCTGTGATGAGATATCAAGAACCTGAGTGTAAGTAAGTCCTGAAACCGGGTGTGTGATCTCAGTTGGAAGACTTTGGGTTTGGGCTGGGTTTGAGTCCCAGCCCCCTGGGTTCTGTCCTAATCTGAGGTACATGGTTTCAGTTTTAGCATCACATCAAATTGATTGAAAGGAATTAAGCATAGAAACAGCTATGACTGGGATTTTCCTTGTGGCATAGAGGAGAAGACTCCATGCTCCCAGTGTGGGGGGCCTGGGTTCCATCCCTGGCTAGAGAAGTAGATCCCAATTGTCACAACTAATAGGTCACCTTCCGCAACTAAAGATCCTGCCTACAGCAACTGAAGAGCCAACGTGGTGTAACTATGACCCAGTGAAGCCAAATAAATGTATATATTTTTCCCTAAAAAAGGCCAAATGATATTCCTTTGTATATCTCTACCATGTTTTCTTATCCATTCAACTGTTGATCGATGTAAGTTGTTTATACATCTTGGCTATTGTGAATGATGCTGTAATGTACATGACAGGAGAAATATCCCTTTGAGATCATGATTTTAAGTTTTTGGAATACATACCCAGAAGTGGGGTTGCTGGATCAAATAGGAATTCTCTTTTTAGGTTTTTGAGGAATCTCCGTTATGTTCTCCAGGGACTGCCCCATTTTACATCCCCACCAACAGTGTACAGGGTTCCACATTCTCGGCAACACTTGTTGTCTTTTGTTTTTTGATTATGACCATCCTAATGGGTATGAAATGGTATCTTATTGTCATTTGTTTTGCATTTTCCTGATGATTGGTGAGGGAGGAACTATCCGTATCTCAATTTTACAGAATAGGAAACTGATATCCAGAAACGAATTTATGAAAGTCGTATGACTGCTAGGTGTCACAGGTGGGCTCTGAACCCAGGCAGAAAAGCTCCAGGATGTACATGCCTGGCGAGTACACTGCACTGTCTTCCATGTGCTTAGCAAACCTGGGATTATGCTGTTTTGTATTCTGTTCTTTTCTCTGAATGTCATATTGGAACGATTTCTCCTCACACTAAATATTCTCCTAAAACACAATTTGAAGGCAATAGTTTACATGATGGCCTATCTATGCTGTGGACACTTTATGTTTAATGGGCCTTGGGGTGGCCAAGATTTTCCATTTTTTAAGAGACACTGATGACTCCATCCTTGCTTATTTATGTCTTTGGGTGTTTCTGATCATCACTTTGGCACAAACCTTAGCAGCAAAGTTGCTGAGGCAAAGACCATCTATATTTTAAGAAGGAGTCATCTCCAGAAAGATTGTACCAGTTTATGCTCTATCAACAAGTGTTGTGATCTATGTTTGTCCTGTTTTTTTTCCACGTTTTCTCTCACCGGTGGCTGTATATGTCTCTGGTCTGCAATGGGTAAAGGAAAAATGTGGAATGTGGGGAAAGATTGTTGCTTTGAAGATCAGACTTTGGGACTTCCCTGGTGGTCCAGTAGTCATGACCCCTTTCTTCTAATGCAGCAGAAGTGGGTTTGACCCCTGTCGGTTAAACAAGACTCCACATAGTGTGTGCTGTGGCCAAAAAAAAAAAAAAAAAAAAAAAATTGATGAAGATCAGAATGTATCCTCATGTCGGTAGCACAGGCTACAAATATAGAGTCTCAGGAAAAGGGGGCTCATTAATAGACAGAGCTTCAGCCTCAGCCCTAGGCTCATGTAGGGAAGCAAAGTCTGACTTTCTCTGGTTGATATTATGGCAGGAATCCATACTGACACCATATGCCTCCCCAGAGGGATGCAGCAGTGTGTTCTAGTGGAAGCATCTATGAATTCATCCACTCAATTGTTCAACATGTATTTATTGAGGGCCTACTATGTGCCTGTCACCAGTCCTGGGACCAGAAGTTTGGAGGAGACGTCCTTCATCTCTATCAGGGGGTCATGCCCTGCAGGGGCTCATGAGGAGACAGTGACATGGCATATGTAATTCACCAGAGCTATTATTCATTCTCTTATTGGTGGTTTCTTACCAACAGAGAGACATGGCTTATGATTCCAGGAAGAGCACTTGGAAAATGAGTTTGAGAAACTGTTTGTGTGTGTATCCATTAAGCCCAGATCATGATCCTTAGTATTAAAAACAAATATAGGTTCTGCTCTCACCTTTCCTCCCTTTTTCAACTCTTCTACTGGTCCTCTGTTACTCCCCGTGAGCCTATCATAATCCAGTGCCATCCCAACGGAACCAGGCACACATAACTGAGGACATATGGCAGAGCTGCACACACAGGGTAACTGCAGGGCTTAGGGGTATGTTTCAGGGTGGGATGGCAAGACTAAAGTCAATGCCCCTCTTGCTCTAACCCAGGCTTTCCCTGGCTCCCTGAAGAGGAAGCCCCTCACTCCTCTGGCCTCCTACCCACACATTTACTTTGTCTCCATCTGGCCCTCCCCATTGGGGGTTGTCTCTTTATCTGTCTCCATGAACCGGTGGTAGGTTCCTAATCCAGTCCTCTATCCCTGTTGTCCACCACAGCACGTGGCACAGAGTAGGTGCTCAGTGAATTTGTTCTGAATGAGAAGATGAGGAAGGAAGGGAGACGTCCCTTTCCCTGATGTTGGTATTTCCTGAGTAAAGGCCCATACTATGCATTGTGTTAGGGTGTGTTTTCCACCTTATGTATTCTTTCCTGCTCCTTCTCTCATCTGGGCCTCCCTCCACCTTTGACCCTTGCTATCCACAGCCTGGGCCGCTGCGTAGGGTCACCAGGTAGGAAGAAGTGATGCTTCTACTCCACATGTGCCAAAACATGTCAGCTTGATCCCAATGGTTTGTAGCTCTGCCCCTAGAGGATGCTCAGAAAGTCTGAAGGCTTTGTGCACCCTGGGTCCCCCTTTACATGAGTGGCATCCTCCCCTATAGCTTGGAGGCCAAGGGAAGGGGCATCTTGGGCCCTGGAGGCGTGGGGCTGGCTTAGGGATTCACATGGCCTGTCACATGGGAAGTGGGATTGGAAAGGACACTCACTGCAGGTGTGGGTGGCAGAGAGCTGGTGCTTGGGGTGTGGGGACAAGGAGAACTATCTCAGGTCGAAGGGTCTTACCGAGAAACCCCCTGGAGGAGAATCCCACTGCCAAAGGTCCTCTGTGATGGGAAGAATAGGACCTATTTTTATTACCCCTTATTATCTCTAAGAGTGAGGATATGGTCGAGTTGGTTGTGCCAACACCATGTCTTCCATGGTGTAACACATTCTCCTACCACTTCCTTTGGGGATGCCTCTCCCTAGCTCTAGTCCCATGATGCCAGAGGAAACTGTCAATCATGCTGGGCATGGACAATTAGCCAAGCAGAGCCAATTATAATACTCCATGCCCCTGGGCAGGATGGTTTGTCTATGGTTGGACACATGATCTGAGTTGGATCAATCAGAGCCTTCCTTGGTACCCTGATGTTTTCTGAGCTTTTTTCCTTATGGGTTGGACCCCTTGGGGATAGAAGGAAGAAAGCCTGAAGGAAGAAAGCTGTGAGGCTAAGAGAATCAAAGATGAGAGAAGGGAAAGCGGGAGGGAGAGAAAGAGTGAACTGATGGCTTCTGATTTCTTGCATCCATTCACTGAGATGTGTGGATCTGCTCTGGTGTCTGTGTCCTGGATCTCCAGTATCTTTCCAATAACTCTCCCCTTTCCTTGAAGCCAGTCAGAGTTGGGCTCCTCTCACTAGTTGTTCACACACGGTTCTAGATCCTGCCAGATTATGAATCATCTCCCCAACCCAAAGTGAGGCACCCATTCTAATTAGCACCACTGGGAATGGAATCCTTTATTCTTTGCTGAGAATCGGGCTTTGCAGAGCATCAAACACAGTCCACCACCATCCCTGGGCGGGAGTGTCCTACGTGTGAGTGTGTGCTTGGAGTGGGCCCTATTAATTCCTGAAGCAGCCCCAGCATTTACACTGCAGGAGTCAGGCCAATCCTGCTGTTTCCCTGATTGCAAACTGTGAAATACAGCTTCAGGAAGACGTGAACCAGGACCCAGATCTCTGGCTTCTTTGAGTAGTGTGTGTCCCCTTGAAATGTGCTGAGGCAGTGGCCCCAGTGATTCTGGGGGAGATGGCAAAACACCCCAGTCAGCCTTAGCCCTTACCTGCCACCCCCCTCATTATCCAGAGGCAGCAGCTTCTGTGTTTTATGTCCCTCCTTTAGTAAGAACCAAGTGGCTCTCTTAGAAGCTTAGGAAAGCTTATGCCCAACCAAGAACAAGAAAGGCCAAGACACGTGGTTGCCCTGAAGGAGGGAGGTAGGGGAGGGAAGGACTGGAATGTGGGATTAGCAGTTGCAAGCTACTATATAGAGTGTGGATAAACAACAAGGTCCTCCTGTATAGCACAGGGAAATATACTCAATATCCCGTGACAAACCACAATGGAAAAGAATAGGTAAATGAGTATATATCAATATATCTATATTTATATATCTATATGTATATCTATAACTGAGTCATTTTGATGTACAGCAGAAAGTAACTCAACATTGTAAATCAAGTACAGTTCTAAACAATTCCCCCCCAAAATAAAACAGGAATGGCTCCTAGTTCTCCTGTTTCTTTCCTTCTGACCCATGCTCTCTGTTTTCTCTGCAGAGAATGCCTTTTCTTTTCCCTCTTTCCACAACCTTTTCTTTAAAACTGTTCTCATTTGTGGATTGGGTTATTTGCTTTTTTGGTATTAAGCTGCATGAGTTGCTTGTATATTTTGGAGGTTAATCCTTAGTCCATTGTTTTGTTGGCAACTATTTTTTCCCATTCTGAGGGTTGTCTTCTTGTCTTGCTTATGGTTTCTTTTGCTGTGCAAAAGCTTTTAAGTTTTGTTAGGTCACATTTGTTTATTCTTGATTTTATTTCCATGATTCTAGGAGGTGGGTCAAAAAGGATCTTGCTTTGATGTATGTCAGAGAGTGTTCTGCCTATGTTTTCCTCTAGGAGTTTTATAGTGTTTGGCCTTACATTTAGGTCTTTTATCCATTTTGAGTTTATTTTTGTGTATGGTGTTAGAAAGTGTTCTAATTTCATTCTTTTACATGTAGCTGTCTAATTTTCCTGGCACCACTTATTGAAGATGCTGTCTTTTTTCCATTGTATATTCTTGCCTCCTTTGTCAAAGATAAAGTGCCCATATGTGTTTGGGCTTACCTCTGACTTTTCTGTTCTATTCCATTGATCTTCCTTTCTATTTTTGTGCCAGTACGATACTGTCTTGATCACTATGTCTTTGTAGTGTAGTTTGATGTCAGGAAGCCTGATTCCACCCACTCCATTTTTCCTTCTCAAATTGCTTCGGCTATTCGGGATCATGCAACTTAATACCAAAAAAGCAAATAACCCAATCCACAAATGGGTGGAAGACCTAAATTGACATTTCTCCAAAGAAGACATACAGATGGCCTACAAACATATGAAAAGATGCTCAACATCACTAATCATCAGAGAAATGCAAATCAAAGCCACAATGAGGTATCACCTCACACCGATCAGAATGGCCATCTTCACAACATCTAGAAACAACAAATGTTGGAGAGGGTGTGGAGAAAAGGGAACTCTCCTGCACTGTTGGTGGGAATGTAAGTTGGTACAGCCACTATGGAAGACAGTTTGGAGGTTCCTTAAAAAACTAAAAATAGAACTAGCATATGATCCAGTAATCCCACTCCTGGGCATATACCCAGAGAAAACCATAATCCCAAAAGAAACATGTACGGTAATGTTTATTGCAGCACACTTTACAATAGCCAGGACATGGAAGTAACCTAAATGCCCATCAACAAATGAATGGATAAAGAAGATGTGGCATATATATATACAATGGAATATTACTCAGCTATAAAAAGGAATGAGATGGAGCTATATGTAATAAGGTGGATAGACCTAGAGTCTGTCATACAGAGTGAAGTAAGCCAGAAATAGAAAAGGAAATATTGTATGCTAACTCATATATATGGAATCTAAAAATGGTACTGATGAACTCAGTGACAAGACAAGAATAAGAATGCAGATGCAGAGAATGGACTAGAGAACTCGAGATTTGGGGGGGGCGGTGGGTGAAGGGGGAGCTGAGATGAAGTGAGAGAGTAGCATAGACATATATATACTACCAATTGTAAAATAGATAGCCAGTGGGAAGTTGCTGTATAACAAAGGGAGTTCAACTCGAGGATGGATGATGCCTTAGAAGAGTGGGATGGGGAGGATGTGGGGGGAGTCGAGGGAGGGAGGGAATATGGGGATATGTGTATAAACACAGATGATTGACCTTGGTGTACCTCAAAAATTGGAACAAGAGTGTAAAGCAATTATATTCAAAAACAAAACAAAACAAAACAAAACAAAAAAAAAACAACTGTTCTCAGCCGCTCTAGGAAGACTTCCTGGACCCACGCTCACCCTCCCTGGACACTTCAGGTTGGGTTGGGAGACTTACTCTGATGATCTCCTTGTTTGTAGCCCTCATTACCCCTAATCTGGCTGCTGTACTGCTTGACAAATCCCCCAAAGTTTCTATTTGCATGGAGTCTACTGTAGATTTGCCTCAACACAAGCAGGCCTCCTCATGCCTCCGTGAGGCTTGGGGATTCGAATTACTGAAATTTCCTGTCTTCCTCAAAGTCTTCTTTGAGCCCATCAGCCTCCTCTGAACTCCCACATGGAGCTGACATAAACCATCAACCGTGTGCTGGGGCTGTTGCAATCACTGGGCACCTTTTACTCACACGTGAGCATCCAACATCCCCACAGAGGGGTCTGGTTGCCCAACTCACAGAGGGTGAACTAGGGCTTAGCAAGCAGAAGTTGCAGCTGAGGACTAGGGGAACCATGTAATTGATCATCCACCAGGACACTTTCCAGATGGGAAGGGAGACTGTTCATCATTACGGTGGGACAACACACTGAGACTGTCCCCTACCAACCCCACTGGTCACTGGGTCTGTTTCTGGGATTGTTGAGCTGGCTTTCCATGTTCATCCACCTGAGGGCTCTGGTGGAACTGAAGCGCTTTGAGGGCAGAGGCCCTTAGTGTTCCTCTCTCCTTGTGCCTCACACCATGCCAGAATGGGGTGGTGTCTTCCTTTATTCCAGGATAGTGGATGTCCCAGACTGCCCTCTACTCTCAAGTGGAGGCCCCAGGGGGCCTCCAAAGGACACATAAGCTTCTGTCTGAGGGTAACACACAGAATCCTATCATTTATTGCCCCCTGTTCTCAGGCCACTCATGAATACCAGCTTCCTGATTCTCTCTGTCACAGCCCTTGCCCCACTCTGTGCCCGGGACATGGGTGTGGGTGGCAATGGGTAGGGGGAGTGTCTCTTCGTATGAGTTGCTTTCAGGTCTCAAGAATGCAGCCATCGTCTCTCCACTGCTGGTAAGCTTCTCCCTAAGGAGATCAGTTTTCCCTGTTTGTCCAGGACTTTCCATATTTTTAAACTAGCAGTTTTGTGTAATATGAACTTCCTTGGTTCTGGGTAGTCCTGGAGAGTTGGTCATCTTATGACAAGCCTGTTTATGCTGGTGAATTTCTCCCTGATCCTCTTTTCCTCTCACCTTAGGGTCCTCAAGCCATGCCCCCTGCCTCAAAGCACAGTGGGTGCAGCCTCTCTGGGCTGCAGATATCTCTCAGGACCCTGTTCAGGAAGCTGGTAATCATCATAGGTGGGAGATCTGGGGTAATATGAGCCCATGCGTCATGTGTGTATCTGCGTGTTTGCATGCCTGTGTGTCTGTGTCTGTTTGTGTCTGTGTGTGTGTTTGGGTGTGTATCTGTGTTCCTGTGCATGGTGATATGTGTGCCAATGTGTGTGTTTATATGTGTCTCTGTGTTTGTTTACATGTGTGTCTTTGTGGGTGTAGCCTATTTGTCTCAGTGTGTGACTGTGTGTCTGTGTGTGCATGTGTGTGTCAGTGTGTGCACAGCGGAGTATAACTTGAGGTGACCCTCAGAGGGAGAAGCTTACTGGTTGATGGTCATCTGCCAGAAGTGGGTTCTCGACACTGGTATCTGCTTGAGCTGTCCTCTGTGGTAGCTGTGGTCCACCCCACCAGACATCACTCTGCCATTGTCCTTCTGGCTGAGAAGAGAAGGAAGAGGGAGGGCTCCTTGTTGGAGAATAATGCCACTCACTGTCTGAGGGCTGTGCTTATCCATCCATCAGAGGCACGAGTATGGTCTCCATTTTACAGATGTGGATATTGAGGCATGGAGGGATTGATTACACCACCAAGGCACTAATGAATGGCACAGAAGAGGTTTGAAGCTTGGCAGCCTGGCTGGGCTCCAACCACTCACCCTTCTAAAGAGACCCTGGTCCTCTCCAGAAACCAGAATGCTTAGAGATACCCACAGAGAGCACTGTGCTGGAGGGGTCTGGCCTCCCATTTGTGTAGCCTGTCATTTTTCAGAGAAGCGAAGGCCGGAAGGCACTAAAGGTGTGAGTTCAGGCTCACCTAGGGTTGGCTTCATGGGCCTTGACCATTGCCATCCATGGGACCCCATGCTCTGTAGGGCCGCATGCCTTTCCTATTCCTGTCTTGAAATTTCTAATACATTTTGAACAAGAGGTCCCCCATTTTCATTTTGCATTGGCTCCTGTCAGTTGTGTAGCTGGTCCTGGGCTCCCCAAAAAATGCTAGTGAAGAAGTAAACATTCCTGCCATCCCTCTCCTTCCTTCCATATCAGCATCAGCAAATCCTGTTGCCTTTTCCTGCACCCTGTATCCTGACACCTTCCTTTGCTCTCCTTCTTGCCTCCCTGTCTTGGACCAAGCCTCTGCCCTTGAGCCCATGAGCATGGCTGTGTTCCCATACAACTTCATTTAGAGAAACCAGTGGTGGGGCCAGATGTCGCCCTGGGTCCATAGTTATGCTGGGCTAGACTGTCTCTCAGGAAATTTCTGGATCATAAAGTCTATAGGTTTTCATGCAACTGAGAGGATCTTACAGCTGATTTAGAGAGAGCTCTTGTCCAGTTCAGACTTACTTGCTCAAGTAGAAGGCAAAGACAGGCCGAGAAATGATGCCTTGCGTCTTCAGGTTGTCAAAGACGGGAGTGGTCCCTTTAAGGGCAAGGCTGGGGTAAGCCAGGTGCAGGATGCCATCAAAGCGTGCATCATCGAACCCAATCTGCCTGTCACTCAGGCCAAATGCCTGGCCCAGGTTGAGAATGTTCCTGATCTGTGGGAGAGGAGAGGATTCCCACATAAAGGTTTGGGATGTGGGGTTGGGACTGGCCTGGGGTGGAGATGCCATGATGACCGCAGAGAAGACCTGAGGCCTGGCTGTGCCCTGAGTTGCCCTGAGATGGTTAGACCAAGCTGGGACAGGAATTCAGTTTTCATTTGTGCAGGGCTGTGGATTTTAACTAAGAAGAGATGCTCCTGCACACATCATCTGAAGGGAGTCAAATTGGCCTCATGTCTTTTGTACAGGTGGGGAAACTGAGACACAGGTCAGGACCAAATGGTTCCCACTTGAGGACAAAATGAATGGAGAGCAATGTAGTCTTGTCTTGGCATCACTGTGATCAGATGACAGAAATGGACTGAATTTATTGCAATGCATTGTGGATTCTGCACCTGCCCAGGAACACAGAAGCCCATTATAGTGTTACTACCAGGGTTCTTATGAAAATTCCACCTGGGCAACATGTTTTTGGGATGTGTGTGTCTTAGAAAGAGAGAGAGAGAGAGAGAGAGAGAGAGAGAGAGAGAGAGAGAGAACTCAGACCACTTGGAGGAGGCAGGCCATAGATTTTATTGGACTCCTAAAAACCCCCTAGAGTGAGAACCCTTTTATCAGGCCACTTTCACATCTGTGGTCTCCTGCTTTCCATGTCCAGATGCCTGAAGCCCTGGGTTGCTTCCAGGAGCCCAAGATCAGTTCTATTCTCTCCCCAAATATGCCATGCCTGCATGAGTCCTGACTGGCCAGCCCAGCTCCACCACTTGTTAGATGCCTGAACTTTACAAGGCCCTGGCTCTGTGCACCTCAATTCCCTCCTCTGTATAATGGAGATAATCATAGTACTTGCTGTGTGAGGTTGTTGCAGGATTAAACATGTTATACCCATGAAAGTGCCTGGCACAGTCTGAGAATAGAAAAGTAGGTTATTTTTTCCCCTCTCTCCCTGCTCCCAGCAAAATGAACCTTGAGCGGCTCATGGGCAAAGGAGCTGCAAATCTACACCCCAATCCAATCTCAGCATTAGCCATTCTGGGAGTTGGAGTGTCAGCTGCAACTCTGTCTCCCCAGGGACAAGTTTTGCAGGGCGAGGGTCAGCCACTAGGGGCTGTTGGGAAAGACAGGCCCTCCCAGCTGGTCCTTCACGTGTTTTGGAAGCAGCGGTCACTCCCAGAGCCAGTCGCGACTCAGCTTCTGGTTTCCAGTTACCCGAACAGTGTCATAGCCAAGAGATCCAACAATTGTCCCAGAGGTGTATTTGAATTTGAAGACCTTGCATGTGCGCTTGAAGGTGGTGGACAAGTGAGGGTTGAAGAGCTTGTTTGTACCTGCAGACACAAGAGATGAGTATCCCTCAGGTGCCAAGGAAGAGTGGGTGGGAGAGTTAATATAAGATGGGTGGTGGTGGGGGAGCAGGTCAGGTACTCATAGTAGGTGGTACTGGAGCAGTAGATGCAGGGCACCCACAAGTCAGATGAGCCCGTGTCAAAGTTGATTCTGAACTCCTGGGGGGGTGTTTCAGTGGTGATGTTTCTGAAATAGAGCAGCTATGGGGGCCAGGGAGGGGTCATCAGGGCAGGTCTGGCTGCCCTGGCCACCCTTGATTCCCAGACTTCTACCCCACCAGGTGTCCCATCTCTCCTGAAATCACTGTCCAAACATACACTTTCACAGTTTCTGCTCAGACTGGTGCCTGCATTTGATTTTTTTTTTTTCCCGTGTGTGGTCATTTTTCCCTGACCAGGGCTTGAACCTGTGTCAGTGCAGTATTAGCACAGAGTCTTAACCACTGCACCTCCAGGGAAGGCCTGGTGCCTTCATTTGAGAAGCTCTCCAGTCTCCCCTTCAAGGCCTAACCTGAGGGTTTCCTTCTCCAGGTGGCCCTCTTAGGTCATCCAGGTCACTTCCTCTAAACTCAGACCATGTCCTATCAACACCACGCAGCTGACCCTTTTATTGGACATGTGTTTACTCTTTGACTATCCCTCAGGCTGGCCTATGCATTCTTGAAGGAGAGAGGAGACCTTTTTTAAAATCAGTAACAATAACCAGAATGTTAGATTTTTGTGGCGTCACAGGCCATAGGGCTCAGTAACTTTTTTCTGGTGTCCTTCTTTGATCTGTGGAGGCTGACCTTCCTCTGCTTAGAGTTTCAAACTTGATGTGCATTGGCTTTATCTTGTGATCAGACATGGCTCACCTTTCACCTGTATATCTGTGGCTCACTTAGCTCCAAAAGAACAACTCCCTCAAACTAATCAAGTGTCTTTGGCACAGAAATGGATGTTTACCTTCCACCTGGTCATTGCTGGGCCAAGTCACCACAGACCAAGAGCCAAGGATGACAGTGCCTTCTCTGGGAGTGAGGTCCCTGTTCCCCATTGTGTCTGCTTTCTGCAAGAGCCCCAGCCCCAACATCCAGCCTGGTATATCCAAGTCAACCCCAGTGCATGGGGCACTGTGGAGCGCCATCCTCCCAACACACTCACAGCCCGGATGCTGCTCAGCAGATGAAGTGAAAACTTGGCGTCATCAGTGGCATTCTGGGACTGGTCATCAGTGTTCTCCTCCAGGAAATGTGTCAACAGGTTTTTGTCCCTGAGGGTTTCTCGCAAGGTCTTGATCTTCTTTAAGGAGATTCTTTCACTGAGCATTGGGAAAAGGAAGCAAAGAAGGGGCCGCAATGAGCTGTCCATGTTATTGTATGACTGTCATATCTTGCATTGTAATGGTGCTGTGTATTTACCCAGCATTTTTATGATTGTCTTGTTATTATCGGAACACACTGCAAAGAGCAGGGCTAAGACCTTGGTTTGAATAGAGGTTTCGTTCTGTAATCTTAAGTCAAATGAGCATTTGGAGTCTCAGTTTCCCCATCCGTAAAAAGGTGGAATATAGTAACACCCAACTCCACATAGAATGTTGTGGGTATTAAGTGAGATGATGGATATAATGTACCTGATATGTAGGAAGTCTCAACAATGACAGTCATTACCATTGCTATTGCCATCCCACTGTATCTTTTCTTTTCTTTTTTTTTTTAGATAGTGATTTTTGATGTTCTTTATTATGTTTTAATGTAACAAAAATATTTATTAGGTTATACTTTATATGAAAAACTATAGGAAGAATAACACAGTGGATTCCCACTCAGCTTAACATATTTTCATCTCCAATACCGTTGAAACTACATACCTTCACCCTGAGGTTACCATCAGCCTCAGTTTGCATTTTATTATTTCCATCCACTCAACTCTTTACTGTATTTTATGACCCAGTCTTCATGTATTTTTGTGCTGGGAGGTGGGAAGCAAGTTAATTCTGTTTCAGTCTTGTGATGCTTATGGTCAGAGACAACGGTTTCTTTAAATTAGTCTTGCTGCCACCTGCTGCCGCAGGTGGTACAGGAATGGTCAAGTTCAGGGTGGGGCCCTGGTGGGGCCAAGGCCTGTGGATTATGCTCTCTCCCGTCTCTTGTCCTTCTGCCTGCCCAGTACATCCCACTATATCTTTTCCAAAGAAGCTCTGGGAAGGAGGGAGAAGTGAGATCATTGACTTCTTTTTACAGGGGAGGGAATGGAAATGCAGGGAGTTGTCACTTGGCTGTGGTCACACTGCTTGTTAGAGGTAAAATAGCCTAGAAATAGCCTTCCTGATCTTTCTCATGGCCAAAGCAGAAGAGAAGGGTGAGAGAGGAAGCCAGGAGGTGTGGTATAAATAAGGAACTGAAGAGGCTAGAGAAGCAAGGAAGTCAAAAGATGAAGAGAAAACTCATAGATTCTGTATGTACAGAGACAGCCAAAGAGATGGAGAGATAAAAGAGAGAGATACAGAGATAAAGAACAGATACATTTACACAGAAACAGAGAGAGAGCAAAGAGAAGACCTAGAAGCAAATACAGGAGAAGTGCTCTTCCACTGGACCACACTTACAGTTGCAGGTATTGTGCACTGAACAATTCCAAGGAGTGCTATCTTCACATAGGTCATGATGTGACTGCAACCCCCAGAGTTGTGCAACCCTGCAGGCCAACCCCAAGACCCTTGGGCCCCTCGATGCCCATGGCAATGTTCTCATCAAAAAGTGTGAGTTGATCCTGAAGACTGTCAGGGAATGATTACATTTCCTTCTAACTGTGATGTGTGGAAGAAAAAAAGGACAAGAAAAACCACAGAAAGGGATATGATGCCACTTACAGTCCCTGTACTTACATGACTAGGCACTCTGAGAGGGCCAGCAGCCCAAGGATCCCAAGCCACTTCATGTTTCTTTCCCAGTTGCAATTATTCAGGAAAGAGCATGCAGTGGTGGACAAGAGTTCCTAGTTATATATGCTCTGACCTGCCCTAATTGTCCCCTTTTGGCCACCAATGGATTAAAAAAAAATGAACCTGTTAATAAAATGTTTACCTCCATTGGTGTCCTAGGGGGTGGACGTAGAAAATTCTCAGAATACAGAGGTTTCTACTGTAATGTCTTCCTTGGTGCTTTGTTGCAAAACCAAGCTGAACTGCATGGAGTAACTAAGTGTTGAGGGACTCTTGAGAACTTGAAGATAAGACACTGTTAGTAACGTGATAAAAGTAAATGCTAGGGGCCATGCATGACATTTGTGATCTCATGTGGTCTTCGTAGCAAATCCACGAGATGTGCATTGCTGTCCTCAGTTTGACAGGAGATGCTAGAAGAAAAGAGGTTAAAATGCAAAGTGAAGACTTGAGCGGCAGCCCAATGACCTACGAGTGAGTGGCTTTAGGTAGTGGGAGAGATGGCACAGATTGGGGGCACTTATGATGCCAATCTGCATGAAAACTCTGGGCTAGAGTAGTGTTACAATTGTAGAATTTCACTACTGGAAAAAATGTGATGCATGCATATCATCTGACAAACATTTGTGGAGCACCCAGTGTGCTGGGGTCTGGGTTAGATGCTTGAAAGATAAAGTGGTGTAAGACACAGGTGGTCCTTATCTTCAGGGAGATAACAGTCTAGTGCATTTCTCACAAACTCATGGCCCAAGAGGCAAGATAAAAGAATAGAAGTACTGGGCAGGCATCATGGACACTGGACAGGCAGCACATGCTCTACCAGCTGGGACAGCCTCTGTTTAGCTGTAACCAGTGATTGCCATGCTGGAAAGCAGCCTGGATAGCCACATTTTCAATATAAGTCAGAAGTCTGGATATTTATGTTAAATCCACTGATTTTAAATGTTAGTATGTATTTTTTTTTTCTTTTTCACAAAACATAGTGTGAGCCAAGCCTGAAACAAATGTGTGCTGTATTCAGCCTGCCGGCTGTGCAGGTTTTTATTTCTGCCCTAGAGGTGGGAGTAGAGAGGGGACAAAGAGAGGGTTCTGTTCACATTGGTCAAATGAATAAGAGACTGAATGCAACTTAAGCATGTTAATTTGCCTTCCATTTGTAAAGAAAAATCAGCAGGGTCATATAAAGCAATGAATTGAATAATGTCCACTTGCTGAGCATCTGATATAATTTCCCAATAGGATCTATCCCTTCAAATATTTTGTCTACCAAACCAAACATAGGAAGAAATAATTATTCAGTGTCTTATCTCTCAAAAGTGATATAAAGACCACTCAGATCTTCTGGTCAGCCTGAGATGAACAAGCTACCTGTTAAAGTTTTATTCAGCCAATGTAAAGACAATGGAGTTTTTTGGCTCCTTTGATGATTCCCAGGGCCCGGGTGTTCCTGCATGTGATCTATCCAGGGCTATCCCTTGAGTAAAACAATGGGAATCTGGCCTGGTCACTAGGTAGGTGATAGATGTGGTGCTGCATCTTCCTACTCATTCGTGCACATTGTTAATGCTTGGTTTTGGTGGCTCAATCTCTATGGAGGGGATTTGACAAAACATAGCAAATGACACACACACAAACCATTTAGCTCAGCCATTCTACTTCTAGGGATTTTTACCAAAGATACACTAGCAAAAACACAAAAAGATATACACACAAGGTATTCACTGCAACATTGTTTGTAAAAGCCAATGAAAAGAAACATACCTGAAGTGCCCACCCACTGGGGAACTTTGAATAAGGGATAGGGCAACTGAACAATTGGGTATAATGGGGATGGAGGGAAGCATGGAATGGGTGAGATCTTCAGGGTACATTGTTTAAGTTTGAAAACAGAGGGACCAGAATGGTGCTTATAATTTGTTGCTTTTCTATACACACATATGTCTATTTTCAATAAGAAAGATGGGAAGAATAAGTCAAAAGCTAATGAAAATTGTGATTTATGGGGGAGGGACAGGGACAGAAGTGAGATTTTTCTTGTTTTATAGTTTGACTTTGCAACCATGTAAATGTGTTACAGAATCAAAAAATAGATAAATATACACATCTGTGGATCTTGAGCCCTAAGACAAATGAACCTAGTTCTGTCAAGTTGATGATATATTGACACATAACAAAACATTAGTTAAGTGGATTTAAATTGCAGAATTTTGACTCTACATTCAGAGTGGGATATCTTCTAAGGAGAAAGACAAACAAACAAACAAAACACCCTCTCTCAAAAACAAAACAAAAAGAAAAAGCCAAAGATATCTGTAACTATATCTAACACCTTATTGTTGGTGATATTGCTGCTGCTGTTTTGAAAGTATCACAAGTGTGTGCATACAAGTTAAAAAAAAGTAAGCAATTAACCCTCATGTTGTTATGAAGCAAAGCTTTCAGTAGAAAAGACAAAAGAGATTTAAGTGATGACCAAAAAGCTTAAGTAAATCCCTGGGGTCTTAAATGTTGAATTGGAATATATGTTTGTAGCAATGAATGTTTTTCCTTTCTTTTCTTTTTTTCTTTTCTTTTTTTTAAAGAAAACATGTCATTCTTGGCTCCTACTACTATAAGCCTAGAGGTAATGGCAACTTGATAACAGTGAGCATCCTGAGGCCTAGCTTGTGGCCTCTAACTACCATTTCCCACCAGAGGATCCAAAGATTCTTGATAAGATGGCTGATTCCAGGGCTAGGCCAAGAAATGCACAAGATAAGCCTGGGAATCTTGAAGGACCAGAAAGTCGAGGGCCTTCAAAGACAACTGGAGGTGGACACAAAGTTTAGGAATCCATATGAAGAGGCCAAAAGTGGGACACTTTTGAAACAGGAGGAAAGGGGACTGGGCACAAGCTTTGAAAGAATGACATAACCTGAAGATATTACATAAACAGAGTAGAAGGAAATGAGTCCAAGATGGCAGACAATTGACTTCCACTAGGTGTTGAGCATCAGCAATACAAGCATAAGGATCAAAGAGTGGGCTGTGGCCCTCTCTGGGAAATGCCCGATCCTTCCTGAAATAGCTGGAATACTCCTCCCACTCATTAGCCTATGAAAGTACCCACCTCTGTAAAGACTGACAACCCCATACCCTGGTGCCTTTCTCATCTTCTGAGATGGCCCACTGTCTGTCAGTGGAGTGTGTTTTTGTCTATATATATCCACTTCTTATGTATCAGTTTGTCTCTCCCTGAATTCTTTCTGCAATGAGACATCAAGAACCTGAGCTTCCTGGAGTTTTGAAACCTGGTGTTTTATCTCAGTTGAACCACTTTTGGTTTTGTCCAGGTTCAATTCCTGGCCACATGGGTTCAAGTTCCATTCGGGGTTTTGGCTGGGCTTGTGTCCTGGCATGTGGGTTCAACTTCCAATCTGATGTGTACAGTTGTAGCTGGTGACCATGAAGGACAGGGATAAAGTAACAAAATGTTGAGTTAGGTCTTGGTCCTAAGGAGGCTTGTGGTACTGATGTCAGAGAGGCAGCAGTGAGTGGTGGTATGAAGCAAGATCTTAATTTTCTGCCCAGGATTTGAACCTGGGTAGCCTGAGTGAAACCCAGGAGTCCTAGCCACCAGACCAGCCAGGCTAGAGGCTAGAAGCTATTTCTCCCTGACTCTTGACCCACAGTGAACAATGCATTTCTCACAGAGGCTAAAACTGTAAAAGTATGTACAGAGTTTATTATTAGAGACATAGCATAAGAACAAGTGAAGAGCACCCAGAGAAACAATTTATTAAGACAGAAGAAAGGCAGAGATGCACACCCAGAGAGAAAGGGTGTGGGCATCCTCCATAATGAGGAGGAGTGCAGTAAATGGGCCACTAAGTGCTTTATATAGGGCAGTTCTTCCAGAGCTCTGTTTACTTTTGCCAATTATCTGGTGTCTATTTAAAATTTATATACTTATTGCCTGCTTTAGGTCTGCATTGCTGTGTTGGGGTTTCTCTAGTTGTGGCGCAGGGGCTACTCTTCATTGTTGTGTGCTAGCTCCTCATTGTGGTGGCTTCTGTTGTTGTTGAGCACAGGGTCTAGGCATGTGGCCTTCAGTAGTTGTGCTACACTGGCTCATTAGTTTTTGTTCCCAGGTTATAGAGCGCAGGCTGAATTGTTGCGGCACACAGGCTTAGTTTGTCCGTGGTTGTGGGATCTTCCTGGGGCAGGATCCTGGAAAGGAGATCTTCAAACCCTTTTCCCATGCACTGGCTGGTGAATTCTTAACCACTGCACCACCAGGGACGTCCCCAATTATCTGGTTTCTTTCTTCACACCTCACCTGCCCCAGGACCCTCCCAAACATGTGTGCATACCCTTTTTCAAGATGGATTTCAGCCCAGAGACCTATGGGAAAGCCTTACCATGACATATTAAGGGGTGGTGTCCCTTCTTTTTTGACTTCCAAGGAGCCTTTCTGTGCATGTGTAATCTCTCCCTTGTCCCAAGGATGGGGAGAGTATTACCTCTTGATCTCTTAACAGGAATTAGCCCCTCCCTCTCCCTGCCATAAAAGTGTCCAATGTTCAGTTATTTACCCTGTTTCTGTTGCTGTTTCTTATATTGAAATGCAGATATCAAAACATAGACAGGAGTCTAGTCTCTATATGTAGTCCTGGAGCCCATTTGTCCCTTGCCTCAGGAAATGTAAAGTAGGGACTGGGATGACTGTCCAACCTGGAGCTCATCTTCTTCTCTGCCTCATGAGATGTAAATGGGAGGCCAGCTGTAAATGCCTAGCTTGGAGCCCATCTGTATCCTACCTCAAATCCCCCCTGAGAGATGAGAACCCCAATAGATCTTTATTGGGATGATAAAGGGTGAAGGTCTGTCTTCTGCAGCTTCTTCATGCTGGCATTGGGCTTGTAGACCTTACCTAGTCAGGGTTACTGAGCTCTTGTCCTGTCTCATTTTGGGGCCCCAGGTGACTTCTGTTGTTTTTTCAGGAGAATCTATTCCAAGGAGTGGCTGGAATCTCTGCATTACCATCACCTTGTCTGGGAAACCATTGTGTCCTTAGAAAGAACAAACTAGACAAGTAGATCAAGAAGGCAGGGGCCAAAGATCAGTAAAAAAATTATTGTAACCATGGGTCCAAGCAGGAGTAGTAAAGGTTGAGTCACCTTGTCCAAAGGAATGGAACCATTTGGCTTGGACATATAAATTTTCATATCCTCGTCTATTAGCCTAGTATAATTGATGCAGGTAAAATAGACTCAGTGTGAAGTAGTTGCAGGAGTGAAAACCTGAACATTAATAGAGAAAAGAGATCTTATTTTTTTTTTAGGAAAATAAGCCTGAAACATAGTCTGGATCTGGTGCTTTGGGGAAATGTGTAGCCAGGTAGCCAGTTGCTTCATTTCATCGAAGTAGGTTTTAACCTCTGGTGTGGTAAGAACACATAGATAACAGGTTATACTGTTCTGAAAATTTTCTCATTAATAGTCAAAGCAGACCTTACCGTTAATGATGTTAGTGATTTTCTAGGTATGAGAAGATGCAAGAATTTGAGCTCATAAAATCTTTTTCTGAAAGTATCTAACTATCCAGAGACCTGTTCTGCCAGTTTTTTGCAGAGCACAGAGTGCCTCCTTTTTGATTTCTACACTGCAATTCTTTCAGGGAGGGTTGAATTTCAGCAGCTGCAGTGGCCATGATTTAGTCCTTGTAGAGGTGGATGGCAAGTGTCAGTTTCCAGTTGGCAGGGCCCCTACATCGTCACAAGTTTACCCATGGTTTGGGGGGCATTTCATAACCATTTCATCCCACAGTGCTAGGAAGGCTCATTCCTATGTCTGGAAAAATATCATTGAAGGCCATTCAATGTGCTGTTCCTTGACTAGGCCCTGCTAACAGTAGCCAGAAACCTCTGGATCACCTGTTTAGTCTTTTATGATGCAGAAGAATATTCCCTCTTGTTACATCTTTCCATAGCTAGAGTTACACTGTTACCATCACTGATCTCACATGGAAATACATATCATCATTGTATTAGAGGCTCAATCACAATGCAAGAAACACCAACTTCTTGAAACAGGTGATATAGAAAATAATGTAGCTAGCAGTATTAGTGAGATAATAAGTAAGACTTTAAATCAAGAACTTCCATTAGGTGCAGCCTAGTTTACACCCAGGTTATCTGACTTAGTCTGTTCTGTAGTAATCCTTATTTTTCAGGGGAATTGTATATTGGCATTGTAGGTAAACATTAAGCCCAATTTTCTAGTGTAAGTAGAGTGATGACCCTTAGTATGATTTAATTGTTCCCAGCATAGAAGAGCTGATAATGCTTCTGAGACTGTAAAAGATTTTAATCTCAGGAGGGAGCAGGTAGAGGTAAAAATTAATGTTTCAATTTTACCCACAGATGTAAATTATCAAATTGTCATAAACCATAAATTGCTTGAGGAGAAGCTTCTTTATATATGAAAAAAAAGAAAGATGAAAATCCAGCAATGTGTCAGACAAAATTCATAAAATTATCTCATATTTAACAGTTCGATTAATCCCATGTAATTAACTTTTGTTCTGTTTCAGTCCAGTGATGTGAGTACCTTGACTGCTGTAGATTGTAAAAGGCATACTCCAAGTGGAAAAAGCAATTATAGCTACTGTTTTCAATGTGAGGGCATCAGCCCTTCAGCCAGAAAAGGCTTTAACTCATAAAAATTAAAAAAAAAAATGAGGTGTGTCAGGGAGCTGGGAAAAGCCAAATGGCCATCTTGGATTTCCCATAGCCCTGACTGTTTATTTTACAGCCTTTGTCGACCCATTTTCAGTTCCCTGATTTAGGAGTAGACTGTTATCATGCTTTAAGGACATCAGGATGGCAAATGTCTCACAATGAGGGGTTCATTTTTGTAGAAGCAAATGAACTTTATCTACACATGCCATAGCCTTCATGGATCATTGTGAAATACTACTTTTTCACGCAACCAAAGTAACAAAAGATCTTAAAAGCAAATAGAAATCACTTAGAGGCTGGGTAATTCACACAGTCTGTTATCAAAAGTGGCATTCCAAGAAAACTTTGTTTTCTTAACAGAGAGTGAAAACCAAATTCCAATCTGGTAGCAGCATGCTGTTAATAACATATTTATGTACCTAATTCATTTGTATTTAATCTTAGAAAATTCTTTTTATTAATCTTGAAAAGGTAGAACCTTTGCAAAGGCATCAGATTGAAACCATAGCTGTGTATAATGATCAAAGCCATGGGAAGGCACATTTAAAATCTGATTACAATGCAAATGATAAAGTTACTTGGTTACCATTGGGACATACAGCATTTTTAGATAATAACTAGAAATGTGACTGATAATGTTTTATTGGGACATTTCTGAATTTTAGGAACTCCAAATAATTTCTAGAATACCTACATAAGCAAATGATTAACATGCAATATCAAAAGTGTTGAAAACACTCAATCAAATAGGATAAAGCATCTCAGTGGGGCACCAAACACAGTTATTAATAGCTTTAAACCTTTTGTTTATCTGTAAAAGGAAGGCAATATTCAGTAATTAACGTTTTAGTATCTTGTTTTATTCCTAAAAAGTTCACCCAAAGCTCTTTTCTCATTTGCATTTTTTCCCTAAACTTTTCTTTACATTGAATTATTTTCTTTGCAGACAAATTTGCTACAGATAGCTTATATTAAACCTAGGCACAATGAAAGTGTTACACTTAATGCTGATGACTTTAAGGACATGTCTATATTAAGTAGATTAACAAAGATTAATGCCAGGTATTAATTTAATATTGAATATTTCCCAGTTCACGTCAACCTGAAATTTATTCAGCCTAATTTCTGTTGTATATAGAACTGTTAGATTTGTAAGTGCTTACTTTTCTTTAAGCCAACTGAATAGAGCTCATTTACAAATTAACGTCAGCAATGTTATCCAAAGACAAAGACTCATACTGAGACATACACATATATCCAGACAGACAGAGATCTCATAGTTTCTGCTATAGATTGAAAATGCCTTTTGGCCTCCTCCCCTCCTGCATTTTCTTTCCCTTGGCTTGAAATTGTATTAATCAACTGAAGGCTGAAGTCTCAGGCAAAATGAGCTGTGATTGTATCTCAAGGGCCTCATAGGAGTTAACTTCAAGCTTTCTCCTAAGCATATTTTTGTTCTCTCAGGGTCAGAATTCTGAAAAAATATTTTAACAAGTAAGCTGTTTTTAATTGCACATGCAAAAAGAACTGGTTTTGTCATGTAAAAAATTTTTATCTTAACCAATTTTCTCCGGAATCTAAAGAATATTGTGTCCACACTATTAAAAGTCATCCTTCTCTTTTTGTAGTCATGGTTTCATAGCTACAGTTTTAAGAAGGTAGTACTAAAATTGGCTGTGATAAACAGGGGCAGCCTGGCCGATAAAATGTTGTCCCAGCAGGGACTGTCCTTCTGGGGCGGTGGGGTTTTTGTTTGATCAGAAGAACCTGAATAAGTAAGGGAAATTTCAGGAGTGGTGGAAGCTGGGTCCCAACCACTGAGCATTGGGAGATGTTAGAAGGGGATTCTTTAGAATGTTAGGCGTGTTCTTCTGATTCCTGAGGCTTATGATTGTAGGATAAAGTTCTGAACAAAAGCGAATCTCAGCCCATTTTCCCATCTTGTGGCAATACAGGTCTAATTGTAAAAAACCCATTTTCAGGACACTTTACCATCCCCCAACTTAAATAAAGGCTATGCACGGCTACAGTATAATCTAAGTTTTTCTCTTTTCTCAGTTCCTGTGGCTTAGAAAGGGGATCCTCCCATATTAAATAACCTGCAACCAAGAACAAGGCAGAGCTCCTAGAATGGAATTCAGCATCCTAGAAATGTTTACTCAGGGCTGGTGCCTGAAGGGATGTGGGAGTCCCCTTAATTCCCTTTAAACCTGGTGGGATTTTAAGTATATTTGCCCACTGAATCCTGACCAGATATTTATGGCCCCATTGAAGCCTCAGGCAAGGCACTCAACCCAGCAGGAACAGAGAAGGGCTTTTGAACCAGTGCAGACTGCTTACCAGAAATTTTCTAAGGAGTGATCCCTTGTCTATATGGCTTACTATTCTGGAGTGTATTCCTAGGGACTGAGAATCTGTAAAGCCTAGGACATAGGTTTTTTGGGAGTGGCTAGCCCAATAGGTAGTCTATTACAGGGTATGGGCTGCTAAGGCCAGGAGTGAAGGCGGAACTCCTGGAAGAGCTGGAGTTGGTCACAACGGAAAGTGCCACAGGGTTTGGGATCTGAGGGCTGAGAGATGGGAATTTTCTCATAGAGGATCTTTGGACACAGAATCAGGTGGGAGATTAATCAGCAGAGGAACCCCAAATCTATCACTCTGTGTGGAATCTAAGGTATAATTGAAGGAGAAATAAGACTTAGGTGAAACAAAACCTTGCTTCCTGAGTAGAGTAGGTTAGAAAATCACAGGAAAAAAAGCAAAGAGAGGGGTGTGCACCTGGGAGGCTGCTTGTGGAGAAGGCACTTGAAGGCAGTGGAAACTCTGGGAGGTAATTTTTCTTGCCCAAGAAATAAAGTGTGGTGCATAGCAGGGCACAATTGGTAGGAGAGAGCCTCCGATATTGAGCTCATGCTCCAGGTGAATTTCTTGCTGATAAAAAAGAACTGCTTGGGTGCGGGGCATCCTTGGAGTTGTAGTTTAGGCAGAAAGAGAGAGAGAGAGAGTGAGAGTGAGAGAAGGAGGAGGAGGAGGAGGTTGGAGAGAGAGGAGAGTTTAAGCAAAAGAATGAGAGAGAGTGTGAGTGAGAGTGAAAGTGAGAGAGACCCCTTGGACTCCTGAACTGAGAGAGCCGAGATGAAGCCCTGCAGGTCTTGGAAAGAGAACAAAGCAGAGAGGTGAGAGCAAGCAAGTTCTCATGGGTGAGAGTGTGAAAGTCAGAAGTCTCCAGACAGCTGTTTCAGCAAAACTTGCTGTTTACCTTGAATTCCTGGGTTTCAGCAATAGCTGATCCCAGAGAGGCAGCAGTGAGCAGTGGGGTGAAGTGAGATCTTAATCCCCTGTCCAGAAATTGAACCTGGGTTTCCTTCATGAAAACTAGAAGTCCTAGCCACTAGACCAGCAACAGCTAGAGGCTAGAAGTTATTTTTCCCTGGCTCTTGTCTGCAGTGGAAAATGCAATTCTTATGAAGGCCAAAACTCTAAAAGCAGGTACAGAGTTTATTATGAGAGACATAGCATAACAACAAGTGGGAGAACACACAGAGAAACACTTTGTTTAGTTAAGACAGAAACAAGGCAGAGATGCACACCCAGAGAGATAGCCTGTGGGCGTCCTCAGTAATGAGAAGGAGTGCAGTCAAGAGGTGGTTAAAAAAGTCCAGGGCAGATGGCTTCATAGGAGAATTCTATCAAACACTTAGAGAAGTACTAACAGCTATCCTCCTCAAACTCTTCCAAAATAAACAGAAGGAAGAAGACTCCCAAATGCATTCTACAAGGCCACCAGAACCCTGATACCAAAACCAGACAAAGATGACACAAAAAAAGAAAATTACAGGTCCATATCATCAATTAATATAGATGCAGAAAATCCTCAGCAAAATACTAGGAAACAGAATCGAACAGCACATTAATAAGATCATACACCATGATCAAGTGGGGTTTATTCCTGGAATCATGGATTCTTCAATATATGCAAATCAATCAATGTGATGCATCATATTAACAAATTGAAGGATAAAAACCATATGATCATCTCAATAGATGTAGAAAAAGCTTTTGACAAATTCAACATCCATTTATGATAAAAAATCTCCAGAAAGTGAGCATAGAAGGAAATTACCTCAGTGTGATAAGAGCCATATATGACAAACCAACAGCCTACATCATTCTAAATGGTGAAAAACTGAAAGCATTCCCTCTAAGAACAAGAACAAGACAAGGGTGCCAACTCTCACCACTATTATTCATCATAGTTCTGGAAGTTTTAGCCACAGCAATCAGAGAAGAAAATGAAATCAAAGGAATCCAAATTGGAAAAGAAGAAGTAAAATTGTCACTCCTTGCAGATGACATGATTTCATACTGAGGAAACCCTAAAGAAGCTACCAGAAATCTGCTAGCACTAAATGATAAATTTAGTTGAGTAGCAGGATACAAAATGAATGCACAGACATCTCTTGCATTCCTATGCATTAACAATGAAAGATTAGAAAAAGAAATTAAAGAAACAATCCCATTTACCATTGCAACTGAAAGAATAAATTACCTAGGAATAAACCTGCCTAAAGAGCAAAAGTGTTGTATGCAGAAAACTAGAAGACACTGATGAAAGACATCAAAGATGATACAAAGAGATGGAGGGAAATACCATGTTCTTTGATGGAAATATCAACATTGTGAAAATGACTGTCCTACCCAACGCAATTAACAGATTCAACAGAATCCCTATCAAATTACCAATGGCATTTTTCACAGAACTAGTGCAAGAAATTTTGTGATTTGTATGGAAATGCAAAAGACCCTCAATAGTCAAAACAATCTTGAGAAGGAAAGATGGAGCTGGAGGAATCAGGCTTCCTGACTTCAAAGTATACTACAGAGGAGCTGGGAGAAGAGCATGGAGGTTCTGGCTGGAGGGTGTCAGAGGAGCGAGTATTAACTAGAAAAAAAGGGATCCCATTCAAGTAACTACTTGAAAAGGAATTGTCAAGATGCTAAGATGGCGGTGAAGTAGAGGGATGTGGAGTGCATCCCTCTCCACAGATGCATTGGGAATGCACCAAAAGACGCAATAATTCCCACAGAGAACCAACTGAACACCAGCAGATGACCTCAGACATCAGAAAGGACCTCAAGGATCCTGACATAACTGGGAGGGAGGCATCTACGATGGCTCAAAGAGGGTGAAGCTGCTGAGCTGTGGCAGACGGGAGGGAGTGAGAAACACACAGAGGGTCTGCACGACAGCTCAGCATTCCCAGACTGAGATGTCGATTCACAGCTGAACAGAGGGTCCGGGAATGGGAGCATGGGAACTGGAGGGCTATTTCAGGGTGAGGAAAATTGTTGCCAGTAAGGTGATGGACCGAGAGGACAGGAGGGAAGAGGTCCGTGACAAAGAGAGCCTGTCCCTGAGAGATGCCCGGCCATGATGGCAGCTGGATGCGGCAGGCTCATGGGCGGGGGGAGGAGCCATGGGAATAGCCTCTCTCTGTCTCTTTTGGCTCTTGCAACAGGCAGTGGAGGGACCCCTGTGGGCCACTTAAGGCACTCAGGGATAACACATACACTCAGGCCCTTGGGAGGGGCTAGTATATGGCCCTGGAAAGCAGCTGAGAGCAGGTTTGGAATTCTGGTAGCAGGGAGGCTGATGAGAAGAAGAAGAAAAAAAAAAAGCAGGAGAGAGGCCCAACTCTGAGACTGTCTGTTTACACCTGAGCCACCAGCAACCCTCTGCAACAGGCACCCTCCAAGCCCGACTGAAACAACAGTGCGCCACTGCTCACTCACTCCCAGGGGAAGGAGCCACTATTGTACCCTCTCACTCCCCACACACCAATGCTTACAAACGAACAATAAAGGAAGCTCTGCTGGTCACAGAATAATACAAAAAACCCAAGGTGAGTAGAAGGACACTTACAGCTGAGACTCTGTATACAGAAATATTGGTATCAATTCTATTGAACTGGTCCATTCTGGGAAACAGAAATATTGGTATCAATTCTATTGAACTGGTCCATTCTGGGATCAGTTCTGGTTTTTTTTCCCCCTTTATTAATAATGATCTTAGTCCTAAGGGATCTACAAGTTTTATAACATATTTTTTAATTCTATGTTTTATTCTATTTTTATTATTTTGCCTTTTTATACACTTCTATTTCTAGCTAAGTTTTTGTAGTATGGACAATATATCTCTCCTACCTTCCTTTCATCTCTATCTTTTATACATTTCTATTCCTTTCTTTTTATTTGCATATTTCCAGTCACACTATGCTCTTCTGTTCCCCTGTCTTCCATCCAGTTTTAGTTTATTTTATCTTAACATACTTATAAGCAATGCTATCGATCTGCTCAGACTCCTTGCTCTATTCTTCAGATGACCCACCACCTTGGTATTTAATATTAGGTTTTTGTCTTTATCTTAGTTCTTAGTAAAATTGACTAATTTGATTCTGAGAATCTCCATTCTGTCTGAGGGTACTCTAGTTCTTTTTTATATTTGATCCTAGCACAAAATCTCCCTGCATTAGTGTTTGTATGTGTAAGATGTTATTCTTTTGTTTGTTTATTTTTGCTTTTGTTCCTGTCCTGTTCTGTTTTGGTTTTCAATTTCTGTTGGGTTTCCCTTTGAGTATCTGATAGCACCCTGAGGTTCTTCTGTCAGGTCTTTCCAGAGCCTTCTGTCCTAATGGATTCAGTAATTGTGTGTCTTATACATCTATGTGTTTCCTAGACTTACTATTTGTTTAACCCAACACTTGGACGTTAGTCTGGGGCTTGGACAGTCTTCTATAAACCCCTCTATCACCAGGACAAGCAACCCCAGAAGTTTGGATTACCATGAGGAAACAAAGAAACACCATGCAGGCAAAGGAGCAGGAAAAGAAACCCACAAGACCAAATAAATGAAGAGGAAATAGGGAAAATGCCTGAAAAAGAATTCAGAGTAATGATAGTAAAAATGATACAAAATCTCAATAACAAAATAGAGAAAGTACAAGAAACAGTTCATAAGAACTCAGAAAAACAAACAGCAATGGATAACAAGATAACTGAAATTAAAAACACTCTAGATGGTATAACCAGCAGAATGACTGAGGCAGAAGAACGAATAAGTGAGTTGGAAGATAGAATGGGGGAAATAAATGCCACAGAGCAGGAAAAAGAGAAAAGAATAAAAAGAATAGAAGACAGTCTCAGAGACCACAGTGATAACATAAAACACACCAACATTCGAATTATAGGAATCCCAGAAGAAGACAAAAAGGAAGGGTCTGAGAAAATATTTGAAGAGGTTATAGTGGAAAACTTGCCCAACATGGGAAGGGAAATAATTAACCAAGTCCAAGAAGCACAGAGAGCCCCATACAGAATAAACCCAAGGAGAAACACACCAAGGCACATATTAATCAAACTAATGACAATTAAACACAAAGAAAAAATATTAAAATCAGGAAGAGGAAAGCAACAAATAACATATAAAGGAAAACCCATAAGGATAACAGCTGACCTTTCTGCAGAAACTCTGCAGGGCAGAAGGCAATGGCAGGATATACTGAAAGTCCTGAAAGATAGCAACCTACAGCCAAGAATACTGTAACCAGCAAGAATCTCCTTCAGATTCAATGGAGAAATCAAAAGCTTTACAGGCAAGCAAAAGTTAAGAGAATTCAGCACCACCAAACCAGCCTTACAACAAGTGCTAAAGGAACTTCTCTAAGTAGGAAACACAAGAAAAGGAAAACACCTACAAATACAAACCCAAAACAGTTAAGAAAATGGTAATGGAAACACCCATGTCAATAATCACTTTAAATGAAAATGGATTAAATGCTCCAACCAAAAGACATAGACTGGCTGAATGGATACAAAAACAAGACCCTTCTATATGCTGTCTACAAGAAACCCACTTCAGACCAAGGGATACATACAGACTGAGAGTAAAGGGATGGAAAAAGATATTCCATGCAAATGGAAGTCGAAAGAAAGCTGGAGTAGCAATACTCATATCAGACAAATTAGACTTAAAAGTAAAGACTATTACAAGAGACAAGGAAGGACACTCCATAATGATCAAGGGATCCATCCAAGAAGAACATATCACAATGGTAAATATCTATGCCCCCACCATAGGAACACCTCAATACATAAGGCAAATGCTAACAGCCATAAAAGAGGAGATAGACAGTAACACAATAATAGTGGGAGACTTGAGCACCCCACTTACATCAATGGACAGATCATCCAAACAGGAAACAAATAAGGACACACAAGCTTTAAATGACACATTAGACCATCTTGACTTAATTGATATTTATAGCACATTTCATCCAAAAACAACAGAATATACTTTCTTCTGAAGCACACATAGAACATTTTCCAGGATAGATCACATCTTGGGTCACAAATCAAACCTTGGCAAATTCAAGAAAATTGAAATCATATCAAGCATCTTCTCAGACCACAATGCCATGAGAGTAGTTATCAATTACAGGAAAAAAACTGCAAAAAATACAAACACATGGAGGCTAAACAGTTCACTATTAAACAACCCAGAAATCATTAAAGAAATCAAAGAGGAAATCAAAAAATATCTAGAAAAAAATGACAATGAAAACACAACAACCCAAAACCTATGGGATGCAGCAAAAGCAGTTCTAAATGGGAAGTTTGTAGCAATACACTTCTACCTTTAGAAACAAGAAAAGTATCGAATGAACAAGCTAACCTTACACCTAAAACAATTAGAAAAAGAAGAATGAAGAAACCCCAAAGTGAGCAGAAGGAAAGAAATCATAAAGATCAGAGCAGAAAGAAATGAAAAAGAAAGGAAGGAAGCAATAGCAAAAATTAATAAAACTAAAAGCTGGTTCTTTGAGAAGATTAACAAAATTGATAAGCCATTAGCCAGACTCATCATGAAAAAAGGAAGATGCAAATCAAGAGAATTAAAAATGAAAAAGGAGAAGTAACAACGGACACCACAGAAATACAAAAGATCATGAGAGACTACTACAAGCAACTATATGCCAATAAACTAGATAACCTGGAAGAAAGGGATAAAGTCTTAGAAAAATTCAATCATCCAAGACTGAACCAGGAAGAAATAGAAACTATGAACAGATCAATCACAAGTACAGAAAATGAGGCAGTGATTAAAAATCTCCCAACAAATGAAAGCCCAGGGTCAGATGGACTCACAGGCGAATTCTATCAAACATTTAGTGAAGAGCTAACACCTATCCTTCTCAAACTCTTCCAAAATATAGCAGAAGGAGGAACACTTCCAAACTCATTCTACGAGGCCACCATCACCCTGATACCAAAACCAGGCAAAGATGTCACAAAAAAAGACGGCACAAACAGATGGAGGGACATACCATGTTCCTGGATTGGAAGAATCAAGATAGTGAAAATGACTGTAATTTTCAGATTCAATGCAATCCCGATCAAATTACCAATGGCATTTTTCACAGAAATAGAACAAGAAATCTTATGGTTTGTATGGAAATGCAAAAGATCCTCAATAGCCAAAGCAATCTTGAGAAGGAAAAATGGAGTAGGTGGAATCAGGCTTCCTGACTTCAAACTATACTACAAGGCCATAGTGATCATAACAGTATGGTACTGGCACAAAATCGAAAGGAAGATCAATGGAATAGAATAGAGAACTCAGAGGTAAGCCCAAACACATGTGGGCTCCTTATCTTTGACAAAGGAGGCAAGAATATACAATGGAAAATAGACAGCCTCTTCAATAAGCGGTGCTGGGAAAATTGGACAGCAACATGTAAAAGAATGAAATTAGAACACTTCCTAACACCATACACAAAAATAAACTCCAAATGGATTAAAGACCTACATGTAAGGCCAGACACTGTAAAACTCCTAGAGGAAAACATAGGCAGAACACTCTATGACACCCATCAAAGCAAGATCTATTTTGACCCACCTCTTAGAATCATGGAAATAAAATCAAGAATAAACAAATTGGAGGGACCTCATGAAACTTAAAATCTTTTCCACAGCAAAAGAAACCATAAGCAAGACTAGAAGGCAACCCTCAGAA